>NC_139151.1:62764646-65164646 GCF_964270905.1 Leucopleurus acutus
CCTGCACCCCACCCATTTGCAGTGATCATGAGCCCTGAAGCCAGAAGACCTGGGTTCAAATCCCAGCTCAACTCTGGACCCTTGAGCAGGTTATTGACATCTCTGAGCCCCAGTCGTCTCCTCCTCTGTAAAATGGGGACAGTTAGAGCTGTGAAAAGTGTATGGGTTGATGGTGTCAGGCTATTACTGTTATGATGGGTCTCCGACTTGAGTTTGCTCACCAAGAACTGTGCTGGGGAACAGCTGCTTGTTTCATGGTGTGCTGGGCTGTGAGAAGTCAGGGAAGGATCTACCAAAGGGACAGGTAGGGGCCCTGCCATTCCTGGGTGACTGTAAGCTGGGAGGGACAACGTCCAAGGAAGTGCACTGCCAGCCTCATGGCATCAGGCTGGAAGTCAGCCTCACTCTCTCCGAAGGACCTTTAGAACTTCTCTTACTCCCTTTTTCTCCAACCCCACATCCAATTGAAATCACACCCTGTCAGTCATACCTTCAAGATACAGGCAGAATCCAGCTGCTCTTCACCACGCACACCCTAATTTAAGACTCCATCATCCCTTGCCTGGATCTTTGCGGTAGTCTCCTGGCCATTTTCCTGCTTGTCCCTCCAACAGACCATTTCTCCCACAGCTGCCAGTAATCTGTAAAAACAGATGTCAGATCATGTCATTCCTTAGTGGCTTCTCAGAGTGAAACCTGCAGTCCTCACCAGGGTCCTTGAGGCCCTATGTGATCTGCCCTGGCCCTCCTCCTCCACCCTTGTCTCTCTCCTGCTCTCTTACGAGATAATTCTGTTCCCACACGTGAGTCTCCTTGCTGTTCCCAAATATGCCAAGACTCCTTGTACCCCAGGGCCATCGGGCTCTCTGTGCCCTCTGCCTAAGAAGGCTCTCCCCAGATACGTGCATTCATTCCTTGATTCAGCACTTCGCCCAGGTCTCTGCCCACATGTCACTTTATCCATGAGCCCTCCTTCCTGGTTACTATCTTCTTCCCCTACTAAATGTATTTATGGTTCTTATTATTATTTATAGGACTTATCATTATAGCACTGCATAATATTATTTAAAATATTATATAATAGTAGTGTGTGTGTTTGTCTCTCCCATCGCATGTAAGCTCCATGGGAGCACCTATGTTTTTTTTCACGGATGCACCTCCAGCCAATAGGACAGTGCTTGGCTTGTGGTAGATACTTGGTAAACACCTGTTGGTTACACTGAATATGAACACCAGAGTTCAGTGAAGCAACCTCCCAGGGGGGCCAGAACAGGAGAAGGCAGAAAGGGTCTGAGCCGGACTTGTTTGTGCTGGGTCTTTCCCACAGACACAAGGCTTTGTTCATACAAAGTCTGGGGAGTGGCAGCAGGCCACTTTCCAGATGCCTCATGGCCTGGAGATGCCTTCACTCAGATATGATCCCCACCTGCTGTGAAGGAAGGAGGCACATGCTCAGGGCTCTCAGCTCTTTCTCTGAGCTGCGGGTTAAGGGCTGGGTGCTAATTGGGCCCCCGGAGAATCTGGAATGGTTCAGGTGGCTGGTGACAGATGGGAGCAGGGGTCTGGCATCCCACTGAGACACACAGGCCTTGGTTTGGGCGCTGGTCCTGGCTTTGCCACTAACTCACCCTGTGACACTGGGCAAGACTTTGTCCCTCTCTGGGCCTCAGCCTGCCTATCTCTCGAATGGGACTCAGTAAGCTCCAAGGCTGACTTTGACTGTGATCTGCCTTCCAGATGAGGAAACTGAGGAGCAGAGAGGTTCAGTGACTGGCCTGAAGTCGCAGAGCAGCATTAGTCATAGAGCTGTTGGCCCCAGGCCCTTCACTCCCACCTTTCCGTCCCCCTGTACCCCTGTGTTCAAGCTCTGACTTAGAGAGCTGGTCTTCTCTTCTCATATCAAGACTTATTTCCCAATTAGGCTTCGAGCCCCTCAGGGCAGGAACCACAGCTGGTTCTTGCTTCTCCCAGTTCTTCAGGATTACGCAACCAACAGGTCCCGGATAAAGGCTTGGCGAATGAAAGAGCTGGGTTGCCCAAGGGAGATGGCGGCAAAGCCGAGATCCCCACCAGGTCTTACTGGTTCCCCCAGAGACTCCAGATGCTAGGATTTGAGTCATTCATTCACTCATCCAAACTACAGTTGCCAATTACCCGGTATGTGCCAATTTCCACTAGAGTGCTGCGAATCCAGCAGTGACCAAGCCAGACAAGGTCCCTGCCCCTAGGAGCTTATGTTCCAGTGGGAAGTAGCAGATCAGCAAGGACCAAATCCAGACACAGAACAATATGAGATCAGGACGAGACCTATGAAGGAAACAAAACAAAGAGGCAGACAGTGACTGGGGTGGAGCTGATTGAGATCAGGCGGTCAGGGTAGGCCTCTCTGAGGAGCTGAGACCTGCAGGACAAGAAGGAGAATCCCACTAGGCAGAGGGAAGAGAAAGTACAAAGGCTCTGAGGCTGGGAGGACCTCAGGGTGTATGAGGAAAAGAAAGAAGGCTCGAGGGGCTGAAGGAGGCAGGTGAGGGCACAGCTGGGCAAGGTGAGCCGGAGAAGTAGGCAGGGGCTAGATCACGCCCGGGGAAGGAGTTTGTATTTTACTTGAAGTGAGTTGGGCAGTCTCTGGGGGGTTTCGGTAAAGGATGAAAAGACATAATCGATGTTTCTAAAGGATCTCTCTAACTCTGCAACTTCTTGCTGTCGCTAGTAGAGAAGCCTCCGGAATCTGTGGTCCCTTGCCCAGGGGGAAGGAAGCCTTTGCTCCCAGGCAGCCAGAGGTTGTAGTGGCTGACAGAGGCAGGGCAACTCACCAGAGAACTGCACCTGAGGCTCTGGTCCAGAGGAGCGCTGCCGCATCCCACCCCCGCCCCCGAGATCCCATCAGCCTGCCCCCCCCCCCCCCACCAAACGTCCCATGGGTGTTACAGAAAACTGTGCCTGCAAGATGTCTAGGCCCTCATCCCTTGATTATATTAACGCCAAAATGTATTAAAGAAGCATGGTAGAAATGCCATTCTAATTGTTTCGTACACACGCCACTGGGAGGGAACTGATTGGACACAGCTCACAGGCAGTATGTTAATACGCTATTTTCATATGATGATAGCTTTGCATAATCTTCCCTTCTCCCAGCTTTGCAGGGACCTGTTGTTAACCAAGCCCCAGGAGAGAGGGGGAAAGGCAATCTGACTTCAAGTCCACTCCCCGCCACATTAATTAGTCATGTGGCTGGGGAAAGGTGTGTGCACTCAGTACAAAGTAGACTTTATAATTTATACACCAGCTGTTTCCGTCCATTCTCTTCCCTGCCTGCCTCTAATGAAATCATGTTACCAGAGAACTGACTGGCGTGAATTGAGCCTTTAATCCCATTGACCCTGGCCTGGCTGGTGGGGCCCAGGGGAGGGGGTGGGGCCTTTCAGCGAGGGGCTGTGATGCGAAGACCCTGGCAGGCGTGACCCTCCCGCCGCCCCCCACCCCAGGCCTGCCAGCCCACACAATGGAGCGGCTTGGCACAGGAGGAGGTGCTGGGAGTGCGGCCCTGCCTGGCTGAGCAGCCCTCGCGGGGATCCCTGGAGGCCGGGATGGCTCACATTTATTGCCTCATCTTCTGAGATCCAGCGAAGCACAACATTCTCATCTAGGTTGTTCTTTTACTCAGAGAACAGGCCAGGCCAGACTGCACAACCAATGAGCTAAGGCTTGCTTTTCTGGCCATGGGGGTCGCTGGGAAAACAGAGACATGATTCCACGGAGAGAATGCTGCCCCAGCCCCCCAGCAGCAAACCGAAACTCTCCTGACCCAGGAAGCTGACTCTGAGCCCAGGGGCCCCTTCCTGGAGAGGAGGGGTAGAGGCAAGACAAGGGGACAGGCCCTAGTCCTGGTGCTGGCGTGTCCCAGAAAGGCAGTGATGAGAATGATGTGTCTCTTTCCCTGCCCCCGCCCACCCCAAAAGAAAAACAAGCAAGATCAGGCATCCGGAGCCACTCAAGCAAATGCCTGCAAAACAGAGCGCATTTGGCGAGCGCGAATAAACACAGCAATTAGCACCGTGGCAGTCTCTTAAACAAACACATGGGACCAAGTCACGGGTGGGGGAGATGCATCTGTCAGAGGGGCCAGAGGCTACAAAGACGAGGCTTGAGGTGAGGGAAGCTGAAAATAAGACTTGTCAGGCTAAGATGCTGGGGTGGGCAGATCTGAGCGTGGGACAAAGAAATGGGGTAAGGTGGTAGGATAGGGACTGGAGGGCTGCAGGAGCAGGAAATGCAGGGAGGGTGGTAAGGTGGGGTGGGATAAAGGTGGGGACAGTGTGGCCTCCTGGCTGCCATCTTCAATTTATTGGAAACCCTGATACCCTCATATGGATGTGAGGGCCTTCTGTCTGGGAAATCAGTGAGGTGAGACGTGGCATCCTCAGGCCTCATTTCCCATGAGAGCCTGAGTGAGCAACCTCTACCCAAGCCCAGGTACACTCCCAAGTCTACTGCCCGTTGCTTGGCCTTGGCTGTCACCTTCTCCTCCATCTGGAATGGCAGCCTTCTCTTCTTCCCCCAGCTAAGTCCTAGACCCTTCAAGGCTCAGATCTGATGTCACCTCTGCCTTTCCTGATTCCCCAAGCTGGTCTGGCTGACCCCGACACAGCCTACATCTCTATCTTCCCCACTCCTTGATGGCAGCGGCCATCTCTGCATCCCTTGTAGCTAGCACGGGGCTGGACAAGGTGGCCTGGAATGGGTCTCCTCCTTTGGCTGGTCCTCAGTTTACTCATCTGTAAAATGGGCTTGGTGATCTCTTAGAGCCACTCTGTCTGCCCGAAAGCCCCAACTGGATTCTCTCAGGCCGAAAACCACACGCTCTGTCCTGATAAAAGGAGGGGAACTCTGTTGCGGGCATCCAAGCTTATTTATTACCTCTGAAATAGCCAAAGTACTACTTTTGTTTAATGGCATTAAAAAAAACAAACTGCAAGCAGTCCTTTTTTAAATGAAAGTGTGGGGATCATCAGGGGAACCTATCGAGGGAAGGAAAATGAAGTTGTCATTTTTTTTCAATGTAATTAAACTTGGTTTTCAAAAAATCTCCTGATCTGAAATGTGACTTACGCTAATTACTTCTGGTGGCTGCAACATTGATTTCAGTGTTAAAGCTAATGGACTTAATGGACGTTGCTTTTCCCTCAGACATGGCTTGGGGCTCCTTGCTGGAGGTCCTGTTTGTCTACCATGAGGGGCTTCTGCTGGACCCCTTGAATCCTCTGTCATCAGCTTCTGCTGCCTGAAGCCCTGCCCCTTCCTCTCTCTCCAGCCCTGGCTCTGGGCTTGAGGCCTCAGGGGAACAACTGTCCCCTTTTCCTGTAGGTGGGTGGGGATCAGGCACCTACTTTGTTCTCCCACAGTGCTAGTGCCCGGTGGGAACAGGGGGCACAGAGAAGGAAACGGCAGGTGGTCCCTATTCCTGGAGCGCTCATGGCCTAGAGGAAGCCTGATAGGAGCCAAGGCCCGGGGCTGGCAGGGCTGAGATTGGGAGCCTCAGGCTCTCTCGGCCCTGAGCCCTCTGAGATGGCCTGGTGGTGGTTCAAGGAGAAAGGAAGAGGGAGAAGCAGAGATGGGCCAAGAAGTTCAGGGCAGCCTTGCTCCCTGGAAGACGGGGTGCAGGAGCTGGCTAGGAAGGCAGCGTACTGGAGTGTGCAGGGCAGGGAGGTGGGCCTATGGGGCAGGAGAAGCAGGTTGGCATGGCCAGGCCACAGAGTTCTCCATGGGCAGCGGTGGATGGTAGGGGGTCTTGGAGGCCAGGAGGAGACTCTGGATGTGGTCTTCTGTCTTAGCCAGAATGAGACGGAGCCTTGGTGTGACAGTACAACCTGACAGCACAACCTGACAGCTGGAGGACCCTCTCTCTCCGCCAGGAAGAACTGCTTCAGGATGCCCTGAGGGCAGGCCGGGCCAGCTGCCTCTGCTGGTTGGCCCCCTCCAGAGTGCTTCAAGTTCCCCCATTAAAATGTCATCTTAACTGGGAGTCTGGGGTGCTTTCCTGAAGGTCTGTTTTCACAGGAGAAGCCTTTGGGTTCTCCCTGACCAAAGGGTCACAAGGTCTAGGGCACAAAGTTATAGTCCTGAGTACACACGTGCCTCCTTCACAAATGGGACCTGCCTGTGCCTGGTAGAGGCCCCCGGGGGCAGGGGCACACTCCTTCCAACATGCAGCCGCTGAGGACACTGTGCATAGGCAGAGCTAGTCAGCGGGAAGCTGTACTGGCCAGAGAACTATTTCCTGAGGTGGAATGCGGGTAAGTCATGGCCCTGTGGCCACCAGGAGGCAGCCCTGAGTCGCTGGCCAGAAACAGAACTCCTGGGAAGCTGAGGGGCCAGGCTGGAGTGGAGGGGCCTGATGGGGGCAGCACAAGGGGTCTTGAAGGGGCAGTGAGAGATGGAGCCGACTAGGGTCAGGGTGGGAAGGGCCTTGATGACCAGGCCAAGGAGTCTGGATTGGATCCTGTCAGGAGACAGGGGGAGGGAAGGGCCTTCTTGATACGAACCCCCCGGGGGGCAGAGGGGAACAGTGGGCTCCAGGAGGGAGAGTGAGAAGAAAGCCACTGCGGGAACCTCGTCAGCCACGAGGTGGGTTTGATCTCACTGCTCTGCCCTCTCCCTCAACTTCCCGTCCTCTGAGGCGGAGTATGAGGTACATTTCACCAAGGGTACCCCACAAGTTTCTCTCAAACCCTCCCAGTTCTCTGCATGTCCCACCCCTCAGCCCAGGCCACCACCATCTCTCCCCTGGACTACAGCAAAGCCCCTCTCCCTGCCTCTCCAGGCCCCGCATCCCACCTCCTCACACCAGCCTGGATGAGTTTTATGAATCCGAGATCTGACCTGTCTCTCCTCTTTGAAATTGCAGTAGCCAACACTCATGGAGCCCTTGCTACAAGCCAGGTACCCGCTTTATGCATTTTAGGTGAATTAACTATTTTAAACCTTGTAACAATCCTCTGAAGTTGACACTATTATGAATCCCCAGGGTTATATGCATGAAACTGAGGTCCAGAGAAGTTAAGTAATTTCCCTGAGGTTATCCAGCTAGTAGTGGCTAAGCCAAGATTTGAACCGAGACTACGTCCACTTCTGCCTCTGTGATCCCTTTGAGTCTGCTCTCAATGATGCAGTCAGTAAGCCCCTAATCATGTTTGAGTCCTTCAGTAACCTGCAAGACCCTGTGCAACCTGGTTCTCCCTTCTTCTCTGCCTCCTTCACTCCCCCTTCCTCACCACACAGTGTCCTCGTGGCTATTCCTCGAACAGGCCAGACCTCAGGGCCTCTGCACTTCCTCTTCCTTCTGCCTGGAATGCTCTCTGTGTGTCTGCTTGCCTTGCTCCTCCACTGCTTTCATGTCTTGGCTCAAATATCACCTTCCCAGGAAGGACCCTGAGCCCTCTACTTAAAATTGCAACTCTTCCCAATACTTCCTATTTCTCTGCCCTGCTTGATTTTTCTACATAGCCCTTAGTATTGCCTTCTGACATATTATACAATCTGGTTATTATAGTATTTGTTATCTTTCTCTTCCCACTAGAATGGAAACTTCATGAAGACAAGGATTGTTGTCTGTTTTATTCATTGCAGTATCCCTAGTACACAGAACAGTGCCTGGCACATGGTGGTCACAATAAATATTTCTGAACGAATGAAAGTATTCTCACAGCTCTGTACCTTTGTCCAGGTTGTTCCACCTCCTTGGAATGCCTTTTCCCCATGGTGCCCCCCAAATTCCTAAGTGCCCTCTCTGTGACCACCTCCAATTGCACTTCTGTCAGGAAGCCTTGAGCCAGGCTCCCCCAGATGCTCGCAGCCCAGGAAGCTGGTCCTATATCACCCACTACACGCACCGTCTGTACTATGTGGTATGATCCCTGCATTTGACTCATCACAAGTGGGGATGGGGATACTCTGCCAGAGGACAGACTGGTGCCCGACTCATCACTTGCTGTCAGAAGCCAAGCTCCCCTGCTGCCCAGCAGATTCAGATGAGACAAACCCCACAGAGCAGAGGTACCCAGGGGAGAGGATTCATCAGCACCGCCCCCCACCCCTTTACTGCAACTTGTGGTTCCAGACGTGCCTTTGCAGTTCTCTGGGACTTTGCTCCTCTGGTTTCTCCTCTGATCCCTGGGACCTTTGACTCTTCACTCCAAGTCCAAATCTTCAAACTATTCTGTACCTCTCTCCAACCTGACCCTTACCTTCCCACCAATCTAGGTCCAGCTCAGCTCTGGGCCCAGAGTCTAGGTTCACCATGTTCAGCTGTAGAAGTTGTACACTGCACAATTTAAAGGGGGCATTCATATTGTAGTCTATGTAAATACCACTCCCTGGAGCTTGTGCAATGCCAAATAGCACAACCAGCCTAGCAGACCCGCTGGACCCCCACTCATAGTAACTCCTTGGGTAACATCTCCACTGAGACAGCAGTCTTTGGGCCTTTCTGGGGGCCACGCCCTGTTCTACTCGTGTCAGACTTTACCCACTCTGCTGACCACAACCTAGCTGAATTGTCTGAAGAGAGAGGAAGGTTTGAGAAAGAAGGATGCTCTGGTTCTGAGTCTCCCTTCCCTCCTGTGGGAGAGGCTAAGCCTGCAGAGGGGAATGAGGAATCCCAGCTGAGAGCAGCAGCCTCCACGGACTGGGAGTTGAACCAGTAGCTAACCAGTTTCTGGGCCCTATAAACCTGATGGAGAGACAAGAAGATCCGGTGCGCAGGTTACTTTGGGGATCATTCCTGGGCCAGCAACAGTAACCATTGCAGTCACTCCCATTTATGACTGTTAACCACACACCAGACAAGATGGAGGCTATCACGATGCCCGTTTTACAAACGAGCATATCAAGGCTATAGAGGTGTCGTGACTTAGGCCCAACTCGTAGTTAAGTGGCAGAGTTAGGATTTGAACCCAGGACCATCTAGCACCACGTCCTACATTCTCAGCCACCCTGGCCTCCCTCCTGTAGCGCCTGTGGCCGCTGAACACCTGGTTGAATATGCGTACACCCTCCACCCCCAGCACCCAGGTGCAGACGTGGATGGTAAACCGCGCCCAGTCCCGAGGTACTACCTGGGTAAAGCATGGCCAGTAGGTGGGTGGATTGGGTGGGGGCCATTTCCATGCACGTCTGAAGATCTGAGGAACAGGACATGGGAGGCTGGGCCTCTCTTCTCCTGACGGAAGCAAGCGCCTGAGTGGATTTCTAACTGAGCGGAAGTCAGGCTAAATCTGCTAGCTCCCAGGTGTTAGGTTGCTTCCCTTTTGGCTGGAAATTCAACTGTGGTTGATTTAAAATCCTGACACCTGTGTCCATCACCCCAGCCTCCACCATGATTACCGTCCCTTTAAAGTTCTAAATCCCTGTACTTGTGCAGTGTCCTTACCCTCTGATGGGCCGGACCTATGTGAGCAGGGAGATTGGGTTATTATGTAGAAGAGTTATAATAAGAAATATGACTGCAAAAGCCAAGTCAGTTGAAATTGGACTATAATTAAATGCTTAGAAAATTCTATGCTTGGCTCATTTTAAAATCAAGTGCTTCTTTGTAGCAATTTCCTTTCTTTAATTACAATTTCCTGTCTAGTTTGACATTTACAATGCAATCTTGGGGGACATGTTTGTGATTTATTATTCCTGCTCCTATCAGGATATCACTGTGCAGAAATGAGTTTATAAAATAAGAGCTCAAATTATTATGGCCTTTGACCAATAAAGCAGGCTCATAATTTCAGGCCTGAGAGAAGATTACCATTTTTGACAACTCAAGGCAGAAATAGTGGAGAGGGGGAGGGCACAGTTTAGGAATTCACTCTATGTTCAAAAACATTGCATCGTCTCCTCGGGGAAGGCCAGCTTTGGAGGCAGAAGAACATATTAATAACGCTTCAAATATATACAAGCCTTCGCAGCTTTGAAGAACTTTCACTGTCGTTGATTCATATCATCCTAGAGTTAGACAGGCAGGCATCATTATTCCCACCTTACAGAGGGGAGAATTGATGCTCAGAGAAGTTAAGTGACTTGCCCAAGGTCATAAAGCCTATAAGAGGGGTCTTAGAATCAGCACTGAGGTCCGACTTAGTGAGTCCTTTTCCCACAATATAACAGGTGACCTAAAGGCCTGAGAAGGGACCTGAGACACAGAAGATACCCTCAGTGCGCATCCAGGCAGAGAGTCCTTCTGCCCCAGTTTCAGGAGTTTTGACCAACCCCCAGAGCAGCACTGCCCATGACCCAAAGGAGGCCTCTGGGACTGTGGCCCCAGCTCATGAAAAAGGCGACATCATTTCCTTTTTTCTTTTTCCTTTCATCTCAGGGTTCTCCCTAGAAATTTGGGAGTACTTACTGGCCTGCATCCTGTCTTTTTACCCTGGGCTGCAAAGTGAGACTTCCCAGCCCAGTGTGTGAGGGTTTACCTTCATGGGCACATGTGGACTTTCAGTTGCTCAGCTACACGGTGCCCAGACATCTGCACTTGTTTGGGGGAGGGTGTTGTGTGAGCACCTGTGCACATATGTGCTGAGTATAGGAGGTATAAGGATGCTTGTACAGAGTGTGCCTTATTACCCAGGCCATTAGACATAATCTAAAGACCAGAAGGCCAGTGTGGAGGCACAAAGGGATGTGCATCAAAATCGCGAAGGACTCAGTTTCAGTCCCTCTGGGAAGGCCTTGAAGAGAACGGGAAACACAGAGAGAAGCTGGGTCTCCTGGGGGCTGTCTGTGGACCCTTCATCCTTCTATTCCTTAGAACTTCCTGCAGTGAAGGCTCCCATCAGCCTGGTCCCCAGCGGGGGGTGGGGGGTGACTTCTGACCAGGTCAAGTATGCCCATCGGCCCCTCTCTGAGTCTGGAGAGTCTCTGGGGAGTGAGCATCCCACTCCCTTCCAGAATGCCACCCGGCTCGGTGCCCTGATCAGGAAAGGGGCGACACCGTCTTGGTGATGAGGACCACAGGAGGTGGGGCAGGCCTGGGAGTTGGTGATGAGTCTGGCTGTGGACACAGTGAGTTGGAGGCACAGGTGGGACATCCAAGGGGAGGTGTCCAGGCGGTTGCATGTGTGGGTCTGGAGCCTGGGGAGAAGTTCTGAGCTGGGCTTGTGGTTTTTGCCCTGCCCCATAACACCTCGCTGTGGTTTTCAGCCTCAGTGCCCCTCCCCAGCTTTGACTGTGGCTGTGCAGCCAGGATGGGGACAGATCAGCCTACCCCTAAGGTAGGCTGAGGCAGTCGAGCCGTGGCCATGGTGGCAGCGAACACCTGGTTGAAGTGGGGTTCGTGGAGCTGCTGACCTGGGTTTGCTCATAAACAAGGCTTCTGGGCCAGGAGCAGGGGTTTCTGGGGCGCTCCCTCCTGCCCCTCTGTGGATCCCCTTCTTCCCCTTTGTCTCACTTGAAAGGAGTCATTATGGGAGGTAAATCCCCGTCTCTGGCTTTTGGCCTCAGATTAAGTCTGTCCAGAGACTCATCTGTTGCCTGTGAAAATCCCTTTATTACTTCAAAACAATTTTAAAGCAGAATATATTAAGATTTTCGAAGAAAGAGAAAGAATCATATCCCTACACCAGGATGCTCGTTATGAAAGTCAAATGGACGGGCCAAGGCATTCCTCTTACACTGCCTCCCTCACGTCAAACTGGGAGATGGGGCGGGGGCTCGGGCCCACCCCTCTGAGTTCTGAGGAAACTTCTGACCCTTGTACAAAGTGCTGCTCTCCTGAAGGCCGTGGCAGGACTGGCATTGCCTGGGCCAATCTGCACTCGCTTCCCTCCCCAACGCATGTACACACTCACCTTCACACCAGCACACCCACAAGCATGTGTGCACGCACTGGTCCCTCCCTGTCTGCAGTTACTTCTTTGAATCAGGGAGGAAGCCTGGAAGGCTATTTGATCTCTGCTGTTCAAAGGAGAAAATGAAAGCTCAGATGGTGGAAGTGACCCTTCCAAGGTCAAGCAGATCTGAAGTCTTCTTCTTCCACGGGCAGGACTCTCCGCTTAGAACTTCCCAGACCTCCAAGCGTAGGTTTGCGGCTCCTCCCAGGTTCCTGACTCCGTGAGGAAGGCCAACCTGGGCCCAGGTGATCCTGGGTCCCTAGCTCCTCCCTTGTTGAGTCTGCGAGGCCTCCGGTCCTCTCCTGCCCAAAGAGACAGAGAATTAGGCCAAGCTAATGCTGCTGCCCTAACCCCACCCCGTCCCTCTCCTGAACCAGCCCCTTCAGGCCCCAGCACCAAACTGGGACAAAGGCCTGTACAGGAGGAGATGGTTTCCAGAACCCATGGAAATTCATCCACCCGTGCATCCGTCCTTCCATCCACCCAACAAGTTCAGCTACACCGCAGCTGCAGCAGAGAGTAAGGCAGCCACAGTTCTGCCCTCAAGCTGCTCGCAGATCTGTGAGAGGACAGGAAAATAGTCATTGCAACCCAGCATGTTAAGCATTGTGACCGGAAAAGTACAGGGAGCTGCGGGGTGGGGGTGGGGGGGCGGAGGCACAGGCATGTCACTTATCCAGCCTCCTGAGCCATGACAGATGGAAGAGCTAGCCACACGTTCCCAGGGAGGAGGGAGGTTGGACAGTGTATGACCAAGTTCTTTCCAGATGTTTTTTGGGAGCAAAGGTAGGGGGTGGGGGTGGGGACTGGGGCCCAGGACTGCCTCTGTGGAGTGCCACGGAGTTACTAGGAAGCCCTCGCCTGGCCTCACCCAGAGTCTACCGACGCCGATTCCACAGAACATCCACTGTAATTCCTCCATTGCACATTCATCAGTAGGGGGCCCTTCTCTAAGAACCGCTTAAATATAACTAACACTTCAAAGATGGCTGCCACACCTTATACTAAATGCTTTAGGGATATCATCTCCTTGGAGGTAACGGAGCAGGTGCAAATTGCTCTGCGATGCTCAGGATACAAGCAATGGAACTTTATCTTATTTTCTAACACAAATTAAATCTGGTGCCGGCCCAAGCTCACCAATGTTCGTGAGAGATCCAATGCCAGTCATTTGTAGTGTGCTTTCTCTTCCCCTCCTTTTTTCTAATTTTTTTTTCGGTACGCGGGCCTCTCACTGTTGTGGCCTCTCCCGTTGCGGAGCACAGGCTCCGGACGCGCAGGCTCAGCGGCCATGGCTCCTCCTGTCTGAGGCTCATAAGTTGGCCTAGTGTTCTGGGATCCCCTTTGGTCACCCAAGATCTTGGTTGTCAACAAGCCCAGCACTGTGTGTCCTTCTCACTGGCCACTGGGAAGGGTCCGGCAGCCTGCTGTCCTTTCACTCTCCTACCAAAGCCCTGCCAGTCCCTTGATCGCCTGCAGGCGGACCCAGCTCTGTGACAATTCAGAAATTGTGCATTCACTGGGAAGATTAGGCCTGATTAAGAAATTCATGCTAACGAACTGTGCTTAATTGGATTTGGGGAAGGACACAAAATGGGCTGCTTGACATTCCAGGGTCCTCAGCACAGTCCTGGGGCCTCCCTGGTTCCTCCCGGCAAGGCTGACCATATCAGCCGCCCTTCTCCCCGAGTGCCACAGCCTTCGGCCTCTTAGCCTAGTAACCGGGAAGTTATCTGCCTAATCAGACTAATTAGCACTGGGGACACAAAGTCATAATCTACAAAGAATGCAAATGCCAGTTTTACAAAATGAAAACGCCATATGTGCAGTAATTAGCAAACCACGGGCACATTTTATAAATCATATTTATTAGTTTGTAAACAAATCAAGCTCTAAATGCAATGAAAGATGCCATTAACTGGGCCTGCAGTAGTGGCAGTGCTGAGCAGGCCTCAATGTGGGGGACTGGGGGTACAGAGTAGAAACTGACCCAGGGCCCCTGCCTGGGAACCCACCAACCTCCCTCTAATCCCCCTTCCAGTCCAGCAGCCTTGGTGTGGGAGGCAGGGGTCTGTGCCCTGGCTAGCCAAGATCCATGGACCACCTGTCTTCCTACCGAAGCCCCCTGGTGGGCTGCCCACCTGCCCAGTATCCCATGACCCTGGGCTGGTTACTCAGACTAGGGCTTAAACAAATGATTGTTCCCACCATGACAACAGACGGCAGAGCCCCAGCTCAGCACCAGACCCCTCCTTCCTTGATTTTGGAACCATAGCCCTCTTTGTCTACTTACATACCTCTGGGGCTTGAGGAAAAGTAGAGAAAACGTCTCAGCTGAAGGAACTTCATACACTGACCAAGCTTGCTACGTGCCTCTCAGCTTCTGCTGTCCTTGGAGAAGAGCTTGAGGGAAGGAGGATTTTCCCAGGTTGGTCCTCTCCTGGGTTGTACTAATGTGTTCTCCTGTTCATCCAGCTGAGGTCCTGCCTATCTGGAACTCAAAGGGTTGAAATAGAAATATAAGGGTAAGTTTAAGCTTCCCGGGTACTCCAGATCATGAGAAAGGGTCCCAGTGTGGATTGTGGTAGCCATGATTTTGTTCTGGTCAGTGTATCATCCCATCTCCCTTCCTTGGTGAACTGTTCCTTCTTGCCTTGGGGAAAAAAACCTCTTTCTGCCCCATATGACTATGATTAAGGCTTTCAGTCCAGGTGTCCGGCACCACCTCCACCACGAGGTGGGCATGTGATCTAAGTTATTGCACTGCATGCCCTGTACCCAGGGACACAAGTTGGACCCATCACTCTCTTTATCCAGATTTTCTGAATAGAGAGAGAGGGATTGTCAACTTCAGAATTACATAGGTGGTTCACACTTTAATGGTCTGATCTGGTCTATACAAGGAGCAATGACAATCGATTATATAAAGAGAAAACCAAAAGCTCATAGGCAGTTTCAAAAATAAGATTAACAACTCCATGAACCAGAACTGGAATAGAAATCCTGTGTGTATATATATATATATATATATATATATATATATATATTAGATTGCATGTAGAAAGATAGGATAGATATCTAATGCATATATATATATTACGCAATTGAGAAACATGGAATTAGATTGAAGAGCTCTAACATGCATCTAATAAAGGTTATCTAATAAGAGAATGAAAGAAATAGTAGAGAAGCAATATTTAAAAAGATAATTGTCAAAAATTTTCCAAAATTGAAGAAAGATGTGAGTTTTCAGATTAAAAAATCTACCCAGTGTACTCAGTTGGAAAAATAAAAATAGATCCACATTCAGACACATCATGTGCAACTTCAGAACATCAAGGTAAAAAGATCATTTTAAAAGCTATCAGAAGAAAGAAACAGATCATTACAAAAATCAGATTAGATCAACAGCAGGTTCGTCTTCAGTGACCCATGAGAGAAGAAAATGAAATAATATCTTCACGATACTGGAGAAAAAATGACAATCAATCTAGAATTTTATACCCTGTTAATCTATTATCTAAAAGTGCAGGCAAAATAAACCCCCTTATAGACATGCAAAGACTAAGCTACTATGCCCCTACAGCTCCTCACTGAAATAAAGATGTCCCTTGAGTAAGAAGAGAAGTAAACATGAAGGTAAGGCAAATGGGGTGCAAGGGACCATGGATGACCACAGGAAGTGATTAAAACATGTTGGTAAATTCAATCAAGTGTTGACTATAAAAAATAACAATAGCCATATTTTGTATATTTTTCAAAGGTTAAACTAAACCCCTAAACAAAGATAATGAAAAGGATGGGCATGTTCAATATAGCATTACATGGGAAAAAAAAAAAAAAGGGGAAATCTCCAGGACCAGCAAAAGAGTGTATTTATTGCTAGGATGGTAAGCAGGAAGTGATACTGTAGTGTCCTTTGGTGGTAGTGGCATTTTAACACCCAAGTAGGGACAGGAGATTTAGCCTCCTGCCCATGAAAAGCCACAGAAACAGAATTAAGACCCCTTGCATACAGCTGAGGGCACTGAAAGTCTGCCATCTATATGAAGATGGAACTAGAGAAACTAAACTCACAAGTGTAGCAAGCAACAAGAAAACGTATTGTGTGTCTGGGGCAGTGGATGGGAGAGAAAAAAAGTCCACAAGAAGTTGCAGCCTTGGGAATGGGCCAGAAGCAGGTATGAAGTCCAAATGTACACTACCTGGAAGCGTAGGATCCACAAGCTGAGAGAATAAGATGGGTCTAGGGAACCGGCAACGAGAAGCATGAAGCTGGTTGGCAAGGAATATTAGGACAAATACGGTACTTGAGACTCCATTAGAAGCACAAGCCCTGCTAAAGCTCAGAGAAACAAAAGCTCAGCGAAAAGTTACCAACCACATGAGGAAAGGAGGCACCATGAGGGAGTATCAGGAGAAATCAGATGGTTCAAAGATTCCCAATCTTTCCAGAAGAAGAGAGTAGAAAGAATGGAGGCGGGCATCCTAGAAGAGAAAATGCCTAAGAATTTTCAACCATTGAAGAAAGAGCTGAGTCCTCAAATTGATTAAATACCTTAAATCCTGAGGACAAATAAAAAAAAATCCACATCTAGATGCATTATGGGGAAACTTCAAAACATTAAATAACAGAGAAAAGCAACGAGAGACAGCAGAATTCCTAAAAAAGAACAACAGTTGGGCTGGCAGCAGACTTCTCAGAAGCCCAATTAATTCCAGAAGACCGTGGAATAACATCTTCAGAGCACTACAGAAAAATAACTGGCAACTTATAATTTATTTGGAGTAAAGGCAAAGTAAAAGATATTAGAAAAAGTCAGAGAGTGTTTACAACGCACAATTCTCTCTGAACTAACAACTAAGGGGTGTAACTTAGAAGAAAATTGAGACCAAGAGGAAGGAACAATGAGCAAATAAATTAGGAAGCATGTTTGGTTAATTTAAATAAGCATCGACTACAGAAAATGACGACTAATCTTTAGAATGTGTTAAAAAACAAGGTAGAACTAAAATATTTTATAACAATAGCAAGAAGATGGGAGTGGGGATTGGAGTTAAAACATTTACAGATCTTTGTATTGTTGGAGGCAAATAAAGATATTGACTAAATTTAGACTTTTTAAAAAGATATAACATCCAAACCAGTAGAGAGAAGAAAACAGGTAATAAAAAGAACTCAGGGGCTTCCCTGGTGGCGCAGTGGTTGAGAGTCCGCCTGCCAATGCAGGGGACACGGGTTCGTGCCCCGGTCCGGGAAGATCCCACATGCCGCGGAGCGGCTGGGCCCGTGAGCCTCTGGCCGCTGAGCCTGCGCGTCCGGAGCCTGTGCTCTGCAACAGGAGAGGCCACAGCAGTGAGAGGCCCACGTACCGCCAAAAAAAAAAAAAAGAACTCAGTAAATCCTATTGAATACAGGAAAGCAAAAAAAAAGAAAAAAGAAAAATACATGGTAAAAAATTTTAAAGATGGTATAAAATAGTCCAAGTTTATCAGTAATCACAACAAATTTAAATGAATTAAACCCACTTATTTTGAGATATTCTCAGGTAAGATTTTAAAAATCTAGTCATAAGTTGTTTTTAAGAGACATAATAACTAAAATATAATTTTGCAGAATGCTTGATAGTAAAAGGATAGAAGAATATATTGTAAATACTAACCAAAAGAAAGGAGACATGTTAATAGCAAGTAAAAGAGCTTTTAAGACAAAAAAGTTTTGAGATTTAAAGGAGGTGAATATTTACTGACAAGAGGAAAAATTCAGTAGAAATCTATATTGATGCTGTACCTGGTTGCTATTAATAACATAACCTTAAAGTGACAGAATTACGAGGAAAAATTGACAGTATATTAAGCAAAATTACATAGCAGAAATTGACAGAATTGTGGGAGAAACTGACAGACTTACAATCATAATGGGAAATTTTAACATTGCTTTTTCAGAAACTGATGGAACAGAAAAAATTGGTAAAAACATAAGCAGTTGAATACATATGATTGAACTACACAATTAACATTTGTTTAATAACATTAAACATTTGTTTAACATTTGTTTAAACCCGTGTCCAATAATTAAGGACTACACTTTATTTCAAGTATACATGGAACATTAACAAAATTGACTATATAATAGGCCACAAAGGATGTCTTAACAGACACTAAATATTTGATATAATTAATGGCACATTCTATGACTCCAGTGCAATAAAATTAGAAAACAATAAAAAAGATCTAAAAAATCTCATTCACTTTCTTCCTGTAGTGAACTATACTATGTGTGTAAAAGAGTATACATAAGATATATAGAATTCAAGGAAATATAATAAAATGAATATCTGTGCAACCATCACTCAGATTTAAAAATATTATTTTTCCAGACTCTTTCTCTCCAGCTGCATTCTCTTCCTTCTTCCCAGGGATAACCACCATCCTGACGTTTAGGATAATAATTTTCTTGTTTTTTCTTACTGTTTTACTACTTATGTATGCATCCTTAAATAATATTGATTAGGGACTTCCCTGGTGGTCCAGTGGTTAAGACTTCACCTTCCAATGCAGGGGGTGTGGGTTTGATCCCTGGTCAGGGAACTAAGATCCCACATGCCTTGCGGCCAAAAAACCAAAACATAAAGCAGAAGCAACATTGTAACAAATTCAATAAAGACTTTAAAAATGGTCCACATCAAAAAAATCTTTAAAAAATATATTGATTAGTTGTCTGGTTTTTATCTTTATACTAATTGAATCATACTGCCTACACTCTGCCTGGTGTCTATAACCATGTGCTGGGCAAAGGGATTATAGAGATGGCTTAGACATGGATCCTGCCATCAACGTGATCACATCTGGTTGTGGGAATGGGTAATTATGACACAATATGAAGTAAGATACGGAAGCACACAGAAGGGGTATTATCATAATCAGAATGGGAAAAAGAGAGACTTCTTGGAGCTGTTGACATTTGAGATGAGTCTCAAAATGAATTGTCTTATTTTCCAAGACAAGGGGGGTGATAATTACTGACAGTTTTGAACACATAGCGTAAAGCAATTTTTGTAAAGTTTGTAAATTTTGTAAAGTTTACAAAGTTTACAAAGTTTGTAAAGCAAACTAAGCCATTGTCTTAGTCAAGATTCAAACTAGGCCAAAAAAAAAACTGTTTTTAACTTACATAATGGAAAAGTCATGTGCAGTGGGTTCAGGCATGGCTGGATCCAGGAGCTTAACTGATTTCCAGGTTCTGATTCTCTCTATATCACTCAAATAGGCTTTCTTTATGTAATAGATCAGACGGTCCTCAAAAGCTCTAGACTCACTTACTTTCAGCATAACATTATTAGTAGGAAGTATTTTCTTTCATAAGTTTCAGCCATGGTTCCCAGGGAGCATCGTAATAGGCCCTGCTTGGATCAAGTTCACTTCCTGCATTAATCACTGGGCCTAGAAGGATGGGGTATTGTTATCGTCCTAGATCACAGACCTAGATCGCCTACGCATCTTCATCCAAACCACACAGAACTGGTTCGGGTCTCAGAAGTGAGAAGAAATCTTAAGAAAGCAAAACCAACCAGAGTTCACACCAAGTATGAGAAACGACAAGCTATTTGGTATGACTGGAGGGTGTGACGAAGAGGGACGTACTGGGGGAGATGCAGAATATGTGAACTATCAAGTTTTACTTTATCCTGAACACGATGGGAACTTTACAGTGATTGAAGGGATTGAAGCAGAGGGTGAGGAGTTCAAATGTTCATTTTGAAAGATCCCCCTGGGACCTGTGGGAGGGAGGGACTGAGAGCAAGGACTGTTATAATAATTCTGGTGAGGAGCCTGAAATGAGGTAGAGGAAAAGGAAACCTTGTGGGGCAGAGGGCAGAGAGTGATCAGATAGTAAACTAACAAAGAAGCAGAAACTGTAGGATGGGGTAGGAAAGGATGGGAAGACAAAGAAGAGAGAGGAGTCGAGGTGGCAGCCATGTTTCTCATCTGGGTACCAGGTGTCTGTGTCGGGGTGCTCATCACCCAGATGGGAAGCATGAGTGGGATCAGCCCAGTATTTTAAATGACAGCTGTATTTAAATAAGCTCCTGTCTCCAACTTCTTCAAGCCTAGTGCTGGGTACACACTAGTTTCCTGAGAAACCTTTATGGGTAGACAAATTGGAAGTTGCATTGAAAGGTAGGTGTTCACTGTGGCTTGTGCTTCAAGCTGTAGGTCTGCTTCAGGTCCCATTGCCAAGTGCTTGAGAGCCCCATTGAGGAGGGCTGGGGCTGAGCCAGCCTGTGTGTCTGTGGGAGATGACCTTCCTTCCCACTGACAGCCCCATCCGGGACAGCCAGGCCTCCAAGCCCATGCCTCCTGCTGGCGGGATCAGGGTAGGCTGCTCCGCCCCTGCTGCTTAACCTGGTGTGGGGAATGTCCCGACCCTAACCTGCTCCTCCTCTAGCTCCACCCTTCCCACCTCTGCCAAGCCTTTCAGAGGAAATCCTGGAGAGGCTGGAGTGACAGAAGCCATGTCCTAAGCCCAGCCAGAGAGGGTGTTTCAAGGAGGGACGTGACCACAGACAGGTGCTCTACCCCACCATGGACAGGGCTCTGCGAGGCCCTCCCTCCATTCACACCCACAATGCGCTACAAGGCAGACACTAGCACTGTCCCCAATGTACAGATGAGGAAACTGGAGGCCAGAGAGGCAAACGGGGTTGCCCGAGGCCCCTAGTTTGTAAGTGGGGGATCAAAGTGCAGGTCCAATCAGAATCTTGGGCGCTTCCGCCTACTCCTGCTGTCAGGAGGCAGGCAGCCTGGAGTGGTAGAGGCCGGGGCCTCTTGGGAGAAGAGGCTGAGCTCAGATGTTCCCGGGATCCAGGAGGAGTAGACCAGAAGCCCAGCTCTGCAGTGAGCATGGGGCCCCTCCCTCTTGGGCCTGGGTTCCTAGAGGCCCACGCAGAGGATGGTGACAGGCAGAAGGCTGGTAGCAGAGGAGGTGGCTGGGGGTGGGTTAACGCTGCTACCTTATGAAGGACATTTTTCAATTGAGCCAGTAACTGGAGGCTCTGAGAGTGTGTTCTATCTCAGCAGCTCTACAGTCGGAGGATATGAACTGGCTGTGAGAAAGCCATCAGGGGCTGGCTATTCCCAAACTCTTGGAAGGCACAGAGTTAGATTTAATAAAAGGGGAAAATGGAACATTTTCATTAGCACCAAATTTTCCATTTAATTTGGACTTCTGCAAAATAAGTGGCCTAATCACTGCCATCATTTGAGCGTCTCAGTAAGTTTTTCCTCTAAGAAGTTGCAGGCTCCGCATGGGCTCCATTCTCCAGGGCTTATTCTTGTACCACTGCCCCTCCCACCCCACCCCTGGAAGCAGGAAGGTCTCAGAGGCCTGAGGGGGGGCGGGGCAAGCCCCTGGAGGGGAGCACAAAGCTTTGGGTTCACCTGAGCTCACAGGGCCCTCCTCTGCCACCAGCTCCAGCAGCCAGTGGGAAAGCTGCCATTCTGGGGTCTGCGGACCCCCAACACTGGCCTAGACTGCGTCTGAGCCCTGACTGGAGTCTTGCCTGGGTGTCACCTCAGGCCTGGGAGTCTGCAGGGCTGCAGTGGGCTGACAGTGTCTTCTCCCCCGTGGTCTAGCGCTTGCCTTTTTTGCTGCTCACCCCAGGCCTCCGTCCTTGGCCTATAAAGAGGACTGCAGCCCAGCAGTCTCAGCCCACTCAACACTGACCCTGCCCATCATGGGGAGGTCAAGGAAGAGGAGGTAGCCCCAGTCCTGGGCCTCACAGCTCTGGTCGAGGACCCTTGAAGGCCCTCGCTATCCCCACCCCGTATCAAGCCTGGATGCCGAGGGCTGGAGCCACTCCTTCAGCTCCTTTCACCCCTCCCCCACCCCTCCCCCCAACAGGCCTTCGGCTTTGGCTTTTTTCTCTTCCCTCTGCGCTTGAAGAGAATCAGGGATTAAAGAAACGGAGCAAGAAATTGCCACGAACTAGCCTAGCAGAAGATCAGATAGAGTGATGGGGGGAAAGGACCCTCCCCTCCAAAGCAGCCTGGAACATCCAGGCCGAGGGGGGCCCCCCGAGAGAGGCAAGGTAAACCAGTGGGCAGGGTCTGGTCCTGGGTGTGCCCAGTGCCAGAGACCAGGGCACTTCCCTATCATCGCCAATTCCTCTTCTCTCCCAGAGAACCAGTCCCATTACCAGTCTCATTGCAGGGCCTCTGTCCTAAGCACAGCTCTTCAATGCTCCCCTTCCTGCCCAGGAAAGCAAAGCCCACTCTGGCCCCTCTCCAAGCCGAACCCAGCAGCCCCAAAACCTCTGAGGGCTCCCGCTCCTCATTTCCAGTGTCCAGGCCCGTGTCACCTCAGCACCCCAGTTCTGGCCCTCCCCTTCCAAGGGAGAGAGAGAGAGGCCACCCCAAGCCCCTTGTGGAAGAGCAGCTAGAGGCTGGTGGGGACACACCAAAAGCCACATCATAACTGGGATGTTGGCAGAACAAGGTGAGATGTTTGCTGGGGAGCTGCGGGTTCCCTTCAGACCCATGGCCCTTCCTACGGCATGGGGGAGGGTCTTCTTACATTGGCAGTTCTTAAGCTAGACCCTTAGTAGGGGTGAGGGAGGACACAGAGGGGAGTCCCTATTCTCTACTGAGAACACTTTCTGTGGTTCCTACTCTCATGGAGCTCACAGGCCAGTGGAAAGAGGTAGGTGATATCCCCCCCCCCCCCCCCCCCCCCCCCCGTTTACCATACATGAAGAGACTGGCCGATGTGTCCTGTGACCCAGCTGGGGCGTGGTAGAGTTGGGATTCCAACTGAAGGCCTTAAGGGCAAGGCCTATGTTTATTTGGTTGTTACTACTCAAAATTTAAATTTACACATAGCAAAGCGTGCAAGTGCAGCTCAATGGGTTTTCACATACGTGTGCACCGTGTAACCGTCACACGATTCAAGGTCTAGATTCCAGCATCCCAGAAGGCTCCTTCGTGCCCCCTTCCAGTCAGTACACTCCCACAAACGTCACCTCTATTCTGCATATCTTGGCACGTTTCTGTGAGCCAGAGGATCGATTGGCCCAGCAGGGCTCCCCGCTGGTGCCTATGACTCAGCTGTTGCTGGAAAGGTGGCATGACCCAGCCCCCGACTGACACATAGGAGGAAACCCTGGCACTCTGGGGAGTGAACAGAGTTAATGATGTCAGGACGACAAGTATTAACAGGGACTGTCCCAGTCTCTCTCTTTACCCAGGCCTGCTGCCTCTCGGCCCTCAGGGAGAGCCCAGAGGCGCTGAGGCAAGGTTTCTGGTGGAGGCTGTGGAGGCCCTCACCTGTAGTAGGACCAGACCTGGCCCACCAACCCCTTCTGGGGGTCCACCAGCCTTGGGACTCAGCAAGAAGGGTGGTGGGGGTAGGTGCGGAGCCAAGACACCCCGGAGGCCTGGGAGAGGCTTCCTTTGCCTCTGGTGGCAGCCTGCTCACCTAGCTCTGCCGGGCCCAGGCTACCCTTTCCTTGAGGGTGGACCTCAGAGGTGGCTGGCAGGGACTGTGTCTGCCATCCACAGGATGGAGACGGTCAGGAGGCAAGTTTCCCCCAAGAGGCCTTCTGGTGCCCCAGGGCTCCCCAGACCCACGACCACTCCACCCACCCAGCATCCACTGGCCAGGAAGGGACTGCCCAGGCAGATCCTCCTTGACCCCAGCCTGCCTCTTTATCTTTGAGCCAGGCCGGCCAGTGCAGTGTTAAAGCCGCTGGAGTGTCCAAGGAGACATAAAGAAAGTTTAGAGACTTTTAATTTGCCAGCACGGCCACTCCTGCCGGCCGGCCGGCAGGTTGAGCATTTATGGAGAAGGGCAGCTGCAATAAAGGCTTATTGTTCCTCCCCTGAGCCACCGCTTGGTGACTCCTTTCTTAAGTGAGACAAAGGGAACCCAAGGCCCACTGGCCTCCCCAGGCTTGGGGGGCTGGACCCACAGTTAGCAAGCGTTCCCCACAGCCACCCTAGAGCCAGGTCTGGCGTGGAGGGCCCAACTCTGGCTCCATCTGGACTGCACTCACGGGAGAGGGCAAGCCGGGAGCGCTGACCATGGGATCCACACTCCAGTGGGGACTCCAGGGGATGCGAGAGCTCCGGGAGGCGGGACTCTGACAAGGAGGGGCCCCGAAGTCCCCCTGCAGGGGAGCTGCACAGCCAGCAGAGGAGCAGCTAATGGGACGCTGGGGACAAGCCTCATTTTCAAAGTCCTCCTGGGGGTAGGGGTGTTCCAGGAAAGGTTTCCACCGCCAGAGAGGCCACCACAGGAGGGAGTGAGCTCCCCACTGCAGGAGGTGTGTAAGCCGAGGCCAGAAGCCCACCCGCCAGGAGGGTGTCCAGAATGAAGGCTGAATTCTGCACAACGAGCTCACTTCCAATGCCCAAAAGCCCAGACTCAGGATCCCCAAGCGAGCCCTCTTGGCCAGGCAGGAATGGGGGGAGCAGAGGGGTGTGCTGACATTTCTAGAGATACTCTGAACCTGAGGCCACCACCTGGTGCTGCACACACTTGGGAGCCAGGTATCCCATACCCTTGGGGAATGGAGGCTGAAATGTGGCACCATGTCCCAGAGCACCCTTTACTCAAAGCAGCTGCTACCATAGCCCACAGGCAGCACTGCCCAGGCATCCGGAAGGGAGCCTGAATGGTTTCTGTCCTGCTTGCCCTCACCTGCCATGATGCCTGAGATCCGTGGGCACCCCGGTAGATAGTGATGATGGGAACATCCTTTCTTGCTGTCCATCGCCCCCTCTGGAGACTTGCCTTGCTTCACTGCCCAAAACGTTAATGGCTTTGGAGACGTGCAGACAGTAAGTTGCTTAAACAGTAGCATTTCAGACCACGATGTTGCTGGCAGGGGGTAGGGCCAGCATGTACAGTTGTGTAGGTTGTTCACTGCACAAGGGTAAAGGGAGAAAATGAGGGCTGGAATCCAGACTTTGCTCTGCTCACCAACCTGTGGGCCCTGCTTGGCCCACCCTTGCCTGGAGGAAGGGGAACCTTTCCTAATTTTAAGATACACAGAGACCCTGTAAGGGCTAGTGGAGACCCTGAATGTGTAGTCACCTGGTTCTTGAGGACTGGCCTTTCCTCTCCAGGGCACTCGGACCAAGGGTCACATTTCTGAGGCTTCTGTGACAGCCACAGGCTTAGCTCTAGTGCATCATGGGTGCATCCCCAGCACATGGGGCCTTTCCTGCATGCTGGGGTTGGCAGCAAGAACTGGTGCCTGTAACTTTCATGTCTGCACACAAGGCCTCAGCCCCGGTGACCTCGGGAGCTGCCACCTCAGGCCTCCCACCTCCCAATGCCACTTGTCCTTGGATAACTGGATTGGGGAAAGGGAATATTATTTACCAGTCGCTTAGACCTATTCCTCTCAGCCCGCCCCCATTCTCTGCCTTGCCAAAGAATGAAGATTGGGGATGAAATGAATTCGATAATAACCAATAAGAACCCCCAGAGAAAATAAAGCAGCTTTTATTAAACTTCTTCCAAGACCTTTTGTGTTGAGCCTCTGCAGGCTCTCTGGGTGCAGCCTTCGCAGGATTGGCTCTGTTCCTGCGGGCGAGGGGAGCCCCAAACCTGGCTCTCGTGGTCCCTTCTGCAAATGTCCAGCAATAACTCGGGCCCAGATCCCTCCCATGGCTGCCCTGAGTTGACTCCTATTTGAAAGGCAGTTAGAGCCACAGAAAAGACCCCGGCCGTGCATTGCGGGGCTCTGAGGTTCTGGTGGAGCGGTCTTCCTCGGCCAGGCCAGGGCCCTGGGCAGCTGGTACCGACGGGTCCCAGCTCCAGAGGCGAGTTGAGGCTTGGGACCCGCTACCATTCATCCCCGGAGTCATCTCTCCAGGTTGAGTATGGCACGATTTAATGCTCCCATTCCTCCATTCCTGCTCTGCATGACAAATTGTTTTAATAAACATAAACCGGGTAATAATAAAGTCATAATAAGCCCGCGACTCACCTTATATCACTGCAGTTAAATCCTCCCATAAGCCGGCGCTGGTTACAATGACAATTACGGCCGGGCCAATCCACAGGCAGGCCTGCGTGCAGACAGATTTAATATCGTTTGTAAATATGATTAGTGGGCTGTCATGTTATTGCAGGCTGCTATTTACATTTCTCTCCGGGGTTATACACTCCGCCAAATCAACATTAAGTAGTGGGCCTCTCTTTCCTCCTTAAATCATACATTCCCTCTGCCTGCGCCAATCCCGCTTAATGAAGAAAGGGAAACTGACGGCGGGAGCCGGGTAGGATGGAGCCTCGCATCGGCATTTTTCCGAAGACAGATGGGCACGGGGAGCCCCGAGAAAGCTCCGCCCGGAAACTCCAGTGGGTGGATGGGCCCTGCTCGCCACGGCCCCCTCCCCTCTCACCGGCAGCCCCTGACCCTCTCCCTGCCTGCTCGCTTATGAAAAATGTTCACATAATGAATGGTTGTTGTTTACAGAAGTAATTTCATGCTACATTTCCATTATTGCCTGGATTTGTTTGGCTTGGCACACTAGCCCATTGCCTACGATGAACTTTTAAGGAAATATTGCTCGTGCTTCCTGCTCTGCCGTTCCGCTTCTAATGGAAGCCGCTTGCATTTGAGACATATCGTGACACTTCATAACTGTGTGCAGATAAGCATTCTTAAAGTGCTTGGCTCAATTAATCATTGTTGCGAAGGCCGGTCTGCTCCTGGTGCGCCAGAATCCACCCGACTGGGGCGCAAGTTTGGAGGCGAAAAATCTAAAATCGGGAGGGCGCAGGGGATGGGGAGGGCCAGGAGCCACAGCTGTGCTTTCCAGATCATCCTGTGTCACTGGAGACAACACAGGTGGGTTCCTCTCTGTCCCCAACATAGTTTAGGGCGGCCCTCTCGGCCAGAGAGGGGAGAAAGGTGAGGGTGGGGAGCTGCTTGGGAAGAATAAACCTCGAATATCATACGCCTCTGATGCCTTCTCTAGACGGCATTCTAGACAGGATTTCATCTTCTTGAGATGGTTAAGGTCACCGTTATGTTTGAAAGTGGAATATCCAGATGCACTCAGAGGCTCTGAAGGCTGTTAGTCCTTGCACAGAATGCCCCAGCGCCACGGTTTCTGAGCCCTGTGTGTACGGTGTGGATGTGTACGGTGTGGATGTGTACGGTGTGTGTAGCCGCCAGGGTGTCTGTCCCTAGCATCTTCACTTCTTGTGCTACTCCTAATCTTTAGTGAGCTTGGAGACCAGGAAATCAACTTTGCAGCATGAAGACTAGAAAACCAAACTTTATACATTATTTGTCAAAGAAGAGGAAATAGATTTGGCTGAGAGCGTGGGGACTCTCCTCAAAGTAAGAGTCAGGACATGTGTTTTATTCAGAGCTCTTTGTTTCCTTCCCGATTCTCAGCTGAGTTGGAGCTGAGAAAGGGCCTGGATGGAGGCTAGGAGGAGCTCTATCCTTACACTGAAGCATGTTCATTAATTCATTCTACAAACACTTTATGTGTTAAGCTCCTGCTGTGGTCTGGGCACTGTTCTGGGCCCTGAGGGTCACAGAATCTCCTTCCTCCCCTGAGGAGATGATGCTTGAGCTGAGATAAACACACCCCCTCCTGGTGCCCACATGCAAATCCTTAGACTCCATATGCATGCACACCTGTGTGCAGTTTCTTCTTCATTAATGACTCCTGAACGAAATCATTTCTCCTCATAATGGCCTATAATTGCCAGACTTTGTATAATGAATTTTATTATTTTAACAAAAAGAGATAAAGATATAGTCGTTTTTTTGTTTTTTTTTTTTTTTTTTTTTTTTTGCAGTACGCGGGCCTCTCACTGTTGTGGCCTCTCCCGTTGCGGAGCACAGGCTCCGGACGCACAGGCTCATGACCATGGCTCACGGGTCCAGCTGCTCCGCGGCATGTGGGATCTTCCCAGACCGGGGCACGAACCCATGTCCCCTGCATCAGCAGGCGGACTCTCTACCACTGCGCCACCAGGGAAGCCCTAGTCTTTACTTAATGTCAGGAGATTTAGGAAAAATTTTCATTCAAAAAGGTTAAAATGATAAAGTGGGTGCTTGTATGGTGACACATTCCACTATCTGGAAAATGTGGATGACGTGAGTCAGGGTCGAGTGTGTGTGTGTGTGTGTGTGTGTGTGAGAGAGAGAGAGAGAGAGAGAGAGAGAGGGAAGGGAAGGCAGGGACGCGTGTAGCTAAGGGCTAGGTGACAGGCCCCGGGCTCCCAGGTACTGTGAAACAAACCAGGGGTCCCAGAGCCATGTGTTCACCAGGCTTGTCAGCCTGCGCAGAGATTAGGGCTGGGACCGTGGCCAGAGAAACGTCTCAGTCCCCAGCAGCACAGAGGAAGCGCGACATGTAATGAAAAGGAGTAGCCCAGCCCTGAAAGTGGAAGACGGTATTGATTTTCCAGGGCTTGGTTGCTCAGGGGAGCTCATCAGGTACAACCTCCCAGGCGTCCACCACCCTATAGGGGTCTGTGGCGCCCCCTGCCTGCCTTGCTTCTCCACTCCACAGAGGCCAGCTCCCCAGCCCAGCCTTTGCAAACCCCGTGAAATGCCTTGTCCTCTGCCCCAGGGGTTCAGCTCAGACAGCGGAAGGACAGGTGACAGTGAGCAGAAAAGGCCTGGGAGGACACAGCTCTCAGCTCTGGTATGTGTGACCAGAGGGCAGGCCACTGCCCACAGGCCAGGCTGCGGCCCTCCTTTAGATCCCTACCCTCACCAATCACTGTGGCGTCCAGGCACTCAGGTGAGCGCCCAGCATTGGAGCCTGTCCTTACACAGATCGAGAGCCATGTAAAGGAAAAGCAAGCTCTACCCTGGAGCGAGAAGCAAGGAATAGAGGCAGAAACCACAGTGAGTGGCCCTGGGTACAAGGCCGACGCAGCCCCACAGGCTCACACCCACAAGCAGGGGTCACCAGCTGAGAAGGTGACATAGTGCAGCTGTTAAGAGTGGGCTGTTTGGAGTCATCCAGGCTTGGACTGGCTTCCTGGCTCCTTCATTCGCCGAGTATGTGAACCCAGACAAATTATTTAACTTTCTTCAGCCTCAGTCGTCCCATCTACTGAGAATGGGGATGACAGTCGTCTCCTTAAGGGTTTCACGTGAGGATACCATCAGATAAAGCAAGTAAAGCCCTTGGCACGTGCTTGGCTCTAGTAGTGTTCCAGATTATTAGCTAAAACAACAGCAACGATAAATATCAAGGATTCAGGGTAGGGCTGAGGCTCACACCTGTTCCCCACCCTGCCTGGTTTTCGCTTCACCAGTGGTACCACCATCCCCTCATTGCCTGATGCAGAAATCTTGGAGTCATCCTAGACTCTTCCCTTGCACCCCATGCTAATTAGTCACCCAGTCCTGCCCATTCCACTTTCTGGACACCCCTCCATTCTCGTGGCCTCCTCGCCCATCCAGGCCCCGTGATTTCTCTGCTGGATGACTGCGGTAGCTCCAGACGGGCCTCCCCAAATCCACTCTTGCCCTTTCCACTGCATTTGATGCCCAAAGTCTGAAGCAAATCAGGATTCCATCCCACTCTGATTTTCTGTCTTCAGTGGCTCCTCTTTAATCTGTACTTGCTTACCTTCCCTTCTATCTCCCCCAGGGGGCCAGTGAGCTCCTCCAGGGAAGAACCCTTGGATTTTTTTTTTTTTTTTTAACCCTTGGATTTTTAAGCACTGTAACCCCAGTGCCCATCCCAGTGCTTGGAATGAAACAGGCTCGTGGAATGATTGTTGAGTGAATACATGAATGTATACCTCCCCAGGCCCATCTCTACTGATGTTTAAAGTCAACACTTTGGACCAGCAACGGACCACTATGTGTCAGAGTCATGAAGCAGTGGCCTTTTGTGGGTGGGGTGGGCATTGAGGAGGAGGGTGATTGGGGCAGAGCTGCAGAGGTGGGAGAGGCAGAGGAAGAAGAAATAGTGCACAGGGGTGAGATCGTGAAGAGCCTGGGATATCTGGTAAGGGTTATGCACTTTACTTTGTAGGCAATGGGGGAGCCGTTGACAGTTTCAGGCAGTTCAAAGGCTTTGATTCCTGTCTTAGAAAGGTTGCTCTGGACCGGGGGCATGTGGAGCAGAAACAGGAAGACCAGACAGGATCAGGGTGGTGATGGTAGTGGAGAACGGGAACCAGATTCAAGAGGCACTGAAGAGGTAAAATCAATAGACCTTGGTGACTTTGTGTTTGAAGGAAAAGAGAAAGAGAAGTGGGGGGCCTAGCAGGAGAATTACCCGGCAGTTGTGCGATGGTTAGTGCCATTCACCAGGACGCTGAGTACAGGAGGAAAGGGCAGTTTGGACCAGGGATTGTTGGGGGTAGAAAGTGATGGGATAAATTTTGAATGTGGGACGTCACGTGAAGATGATGGAATCTCTTGGCTATGAGGGTCTGGAGCCCAGGAGACAGCTCAGTGCTTTAGACAGAGGTGAGGGGCCCTCAGTGTACAGTTCAACAGTGGAAGAAAGTCAGGGCCAGGCCAGATTGTAAGGAGGTGTGTTTAATGAGAGGAAAAGTCCTGGGGAACACTGACATCTAGGAGGTCACTGGAGGAAGAAGAGAGAGCAGGGAGTGAGGACGAGCAGCCAGAGAGGAAGGAAGGGTCAGGGAAGATGAGAGGAAAAGAATTCAAGGAAGCGTGGTCAGCCGTGTGGCCCACAGAACCTTGACAAGAAGGGAGGAGGTTCATGATGCCTTGGGCGGGATGCCAGAGGGGATGAAATACTTAAAAAAATTTTTTGTGTGTGTAATGATTGAGGAGACTTGCATATATATAGTTACCTATTGATTTTAATTTATATCGGCCTCCTTTCTAAAACAATTTAAGACAGCTGAGGAAAATGTGACCTTATTTAGAGCAAGGGAAGGATATATAAGTGTGGCCAGGCCCACGTCTTCCATGATCACCTCAGAGAAAGGCCTGCACTGAAATGCCCCCTTGGTTAGTCATGAGGGTCTGAGTCATGAGGACAAAATCAGTTACATGAGGTCAAGGTGAGGTCAAGACGTGAAGTCAGGGACGGGTCACTTTGGTGTGGGAGGCGAGGTCACGGTCAGATGAAAACAATGAGGGGGAGAAACTGGAGGGTCGGCGTGTTGAGGGAGTGAGATCTGGGCGCATGAAATCCCGGTGGGAACAGGGTGCGGTCAGAATCGCCCATTGAGGGAGTGAGGTCAGGGTGGGATCAGGCCAGTGGGACATCAGCAGGAGCATGGGGGCGTGGTCACTCCGGGTGGTGATGCTGGGTGGTGACAACGATGACGATGAGAGCCGTCCCGTCCCTGTCCCCACCCCCAAGTATGTGCATAGGTACACATTTGGGTACTATGTGTGCCCAGAGCACATGGCCTGCATGTGTGCACATGTGTGACGTGCCCTTTTTGAGTGTATGTGTGTGCTCACTTGTGGGCGTGGTACATGAGTGCATATTTTGTATAGTGTATCTGTGGTTATGTTATGTTTTCTAAAAGCACACAACGGACTGAGGATTATAATCAGAAACTAGATACAACTCCCTCAAAGCTATGGCCAAGGGGCTTCCCTGGTGGTGCGGTGGTTGAGAGTCTGCCTGCCGATGCAGAGGACACGGGTTCGTGCCCTGGTCCGGGAAGATCCCATGTGCCACGGAGCCGCTGGGCCCGTGAGCCATGGCCGCTGAGCCTGCGCGTCCGGAGCCTGTGCTCCGCAACGGGAGAGGCCACAGCAGTGAGAGGCCCGTGTACCGCAAAAAAAAAAAAAAAAAAAAAGCTATGGCCTAACATCCCATGCTATTTCCTGATGACTTCTCAAGGCTGAAGAGCTCTGGAAGCCATGTGGAGAAAGAAGAGCTCTGGTCCTTGTTGGCCTCAGGAGGATGCATTCCCAGTTGGTGGAAATAGGGTGGGGGGCAACTGGTAAAGCAGGGGTCCCCAGCCCCCGGGCCACACAGCGGGAGGTGAGCGGCGGGCAAGCGAGCGAAGCTTCCTCTGCCGTTCCCCACCGCTCGCATTACCGCCTGAACCAGCCCCCGCCCCACGGTCCGTGGAAAAACTGTCTTCCATGAAACTGGTCCCTGGCGCCAAAAAGATTGGGGACCACCATGGTAAAGAACTGACCCCCCTGAGTCTGGAATGTTCCCACCCTGCAGCTCTCATGCCCTGGCAGCTAACCTCACTGAGCCCAAACTATTCACCCACCTATGTCAGCACTGGAGTGAATGTCACTGTCCCCAGTCCATCCTATGACGGCAGTCACAGTGACCTTACTAAGATGGAATCGAGTCACTAGAGTGTCTGAACCCTTCAATGGCTCCCCATCACCCACAGAGTAAAGCATAAAACCCTTACCAGAACATTCCAGGCCCTTCATGATCCAGCCCCTGCCCACCTATTCTTCTGCTTCTGCCTCCCCAATGCCCACCCCATTCCCAGCAGGCCGCTGCTTCATGCCTCCCAGGCTGTGTCACCAGATGCAGGTTGAAAAAGCTGGCTTCAAATACCAGTAGACGATGGGGCCAGGAGTGGCCTCAGGTGGACCTTCCTTCTTTCCTTCCCTCTTTCCTTAATTAGACAAATATTTATTAGTTGCTTCTAGGCCCTGAAGATATAGAAATGAGTAGACAGTGATCTTTGGGGGCTGGTTAACCTTCAAACGAGAGTGTTAGCGAGGCTGTAACTGAACATAATAGATGCTCAATAAATATGTATTAAATAAATACGTGAACAAATGTAATAAGTACCACAATAGGTTATCGCAGGATAAAGCACAAGGAGAGAAAAGAAAAGAAGCCTCTTTACCTCTTCCTGGAGATAGGAAAGACTTCACGAGGCCGGTGACGAGCTAGATGAACTCGGAAGTGTTGACTCAGAGCTTGCAGGTGGCGCTGGGAAGGGCGCTGAGCACAGGCACAGGCAAAGGCTGGGAGACAGAAAAGGGCCACAGAATGTAAGTAGATTGACACAACCAGGGCACAGGTGCAGTGGCAACAGGCGGGGCTGGGGAGGAAGCGGGCTCTGGTCACAGAAGGCCAGTAAGCAAGGACTCCCTCCTGGAGTTGAAGGGGACTCTTCCAACTAGTCAGGAGGGAAATGACTGTGCAGAAGGCCCGGTGAAGAGGCATTTGGATGTGGATCCGTGGGACCTGGTTGTTGAACAGACAGCTGTGTCCTGGATGTAGTGGCCCAGGCTCAGAAGGGCCCCATGCTTGGGGTTTAATGCTCTGTGGTTGCTGTCTTGGAATTCTTCTATCTATGAATCTGTGTTTTGTGTGTGAAGGCTACTGGGACAGTGGCGCATGTGCCAGGGGCTTGGAGCACAGTCTAGCTTTGACCCCCTCCCCGGGAACGAGTTCTGGACCTGCTCCCTACCCCTGGCACCCCAGGCGGGAGCCGTCACAACCTAAGCCTTCACTACTCCGTGCCATGATTCAGGGCAAAAGTCCCGAGTGTGGGCTCCACGGAGGGAGTAAGAGGCGGAGGCGTGAACCTCTCCTCACGTCCCAGCTGACTGGGCCTCTGGCCCTGACGCCACACCTCCAGGGACCGGGAGCGCACTGCCTCCTGGGGTAGCTGTGAGAATGCCACTGGTCAGTCCAGCACCACCATCCTCCTGCCTGTAGCTCCTCCCCCCAGGGGCTAACTGGGTCCTCTGCAGCCTCTCGCACTCACTAGAGCTCAAAAGCCTGCTCCTGAGACTTAGCTTGCTCCAGGCCAACACCCTTTCCGGTTCCGTCCCCTCAGACCCCCTCAAACAGTCACTCCAACAGCAGCCAGGCCTGGGATGGAAGACACAGGGTCCTGCAGCCTGCTAGAGCCAATTACTAAATATGCAGGAATTCTGCAAGTCAGTTGTTAAACTGTCGGTAGCTTAAAATCTGCCATTGAGGAAACTGGCAAACACTGCGAATCAGGGCCTGTTTTTCCCTTGGAGAGCAGTTTACTAACCCACCACAGCCTGGGGGCCTGATTCCCAGGGGCCAAGTGTTTGGAAAGGCCTAGGGTGATTCCTAGTATGTGTGCGTGTGTGTGTATACATATGTGCATGTGTGTGTTTGCTCTTGTGCGTGTCTCTATAGGAGTTTACATGTGCATACATGGGTGTGTGTGTTCTTCTGTATGTTTCAGCACAGGGACTGGCAGTGTGGGTTCTCTGACAACCAAAACTGCCCATGTAGCAAGAGTTTCCCACTGTAGGGGAAATGTCCCCCAGACAGCCAGCAAGAGGCTCCACTCTATGACCATGCAGGCTCTCCTGCCTGACCCCAGGGGCCTCAGGTCCCCACCTGAATTGTATAGTAAAGGGCTGGGGATTCTGTGCACATAAGCGCCTTAGCAGCCCCAGAATCCCTGCACCTGGTGTAGCTCTGTTCAAAAACTGTGTTCTGTTTCCTTTGGTTGTTTATATTTCACTTTAATATTGACAGAAAACAAAATTTGGCCCCTTTGGAAAGTCTTAAGTCTGAAACAGTTAAAAACAAAATAAAACAAAACAACAAACTACTAGAAGTTAGTTAGGAGATAATCTTTAGCTTGTCATGCAAAGTTATGCTCATACCAAATCCAGAGAAGACCAGTGAGAAGGAAGAACGGGAAGGACCCGGTACTATGGGCAACTCCAGCCTGATGAGGAAAAAGACAGTGTATGAAATGAGCTCAGTGTACTACCAGGGCTGGGCTCAGCTCAGCCAGGCACTGGTAGAAGAACGTGGGACTGTTTCTCTCAGTCGACAGAGGTCATGAGGCAGACCTGGGCGCACCTCAAATGGGAAGGCTGACAATTAGGTAACACTGCCATGTCTCCGCGCTGGCCAGGCACAGAAGGTACTCAATCAGTGTTTTTTATTGTTCTTTTATATGGGGGGGGGTGTCTTTCTTTCTCCTTCCTCCCTCCCTCCCTCCCTCCCTTCCCTCCTTCCTTCCTTTTCTCTCTCTCTCAGATGACGACTGAATATGTCTGCATACCTTTCATCTCCTGGTCACTGGCTGGAGCCCAGGATGTGAAGATAATGATTCAGGCCCCTTTCCCATCTTCCCTGAAGTTCTGAGAGGGAAGGACTATGTTGCTATGTCCCCAAAGGAAAGAAGCCAAGAAAGGAATCTACCTGCACAATGGATGACCAAGAGGGTTGGGACCTCAGGCCAGGACGCTCTCACTCTCTAGTTTTAACTGGCCCCTCCTTCTGGGGAACTCTCAGAAAGGTACCTTATAAAGTTTCTCAGCCCTCCTGGCCACAGCAGCTGTCCTCAGTAGCACTTGGAGGAACTTGGCTGTGTCCCCACTCACTCCCTGACCATCCCAGGCATTTCAGCCACATTCAGCTGGCTGTACCCACTGATGGGAGCCCCTCAGGAGGAGTCCCTGGGAACCACAAACTAGAGGCTCAGATTCCTGGTGCCTAGGTGGCTGCCCCCTGGTGGAATTCTGGGGGTTCTCCCAGATGCCTCAGAATAGGGGGTAGGGGAGTGGCAATTAAGACATTTAACTCGAGTTCTGTTATCTGCTTTGCATAATAGCCTTGTTTATACAAAAGATTTTGTTTGAAGAAAGGGTTCAGCTACTTTTTAAGAATTGCAAATCATTGTTCTAGGAGTAGCAATTTCGTTAGGTAGGTTTGTTAATAACCTTTAGGGGATTCCACATGGGGGTGGAGGGCTTGTGTGTATTTTGTAAAAGATTCTCTGGGGCCCTGATTTGCCCTGTGTGAGAACCAGTAGCCTAGTGGGTCAGAGAAGGCCAAGCTGGGCGGGTCCCACAGATCATGTCCTTTCTGTGTCCTCACACCATCCTCCTCTGACTGGATGTGGGCCCGATGCCTGCCTGCCTGTCTTGTGCTTATCTGGGCGCTGTTTTGGCGGCCTGGGCAGGCCTTCCTATGACTGCAGGCTCAGTGGGTCGTGTTGGAGAGAGGAGGTTGGACCACCCTCCACCCCATCCTCCCTGCCCTCGCGTGTGCCTCTCAGAGGCTGAAGGAGAGACAAGGGGGCTCCCTTCAACCCAGGGGACAGGGAGTCGTCCCCCATGGCTGGGGCCACGGAGATTCCTCAGGACAAGGAAGGGGACCTTTGCAGAGGGTGACTTGGCCCCTGGATTCCCCACCTTCCCCCATCTACCCTCTCAGTGCTTTGGGAGTTGGAACCTAATGGAAGGGGTTACTTAAGAGAAAGGGGAAAGGGGGCCTGCCCTGGAGGAAGCTGTGCCTAAGGCTGGTCTTGGGACTTGGAATTGGAACGCTGAGGGGCAGGGGGCTGGGGTGGAACCAGACAGGAGGTCCTGGCCCCGAAACCGTCCCCCCTCCTGGGGCCTGCAGGCTTTACCGGCCCCTGCCTACCCACAGACTACCGTCCCCAGGCCCCTTCTTTCAGCTCCCCTTGCCTGACTGTCCCAGTTTGGGCCCACGATCTTCTCCCCCTCCACCCTCTGTCCTCTCTGCAGACCCAGCCTCTCACTCCTGGGCTGACACAGGGGCTCCTGCCCTGTTCTCCCCCTATTCCTGTGCAGGTCTCTGCACCTGCCCTGGTGAGCCTGTGCCAGCAGCCCTGGGCCTCTAGGGGGCAGCAGAGAGAGGATGAACAGGCTGAGCGGCCAAAGAGCCCTGTCCCAGATGCATTTCTGTCTCTGAATTGCTGCGTGCCTTGGGACAATCCATTGACCTCTCCGGGCCTCCGTTTCTACATTGGCTTTTCTGAGGAGATGACTCACAGGCCCCTTCCTATCGGGTATTCTGCTGTGGTTAAGCTGCTGCAGAGAATCTAAGGAGGAGGTGGAGAAGGGAGTGTTCAGGCTGCCAGGAAGGAGTGTAGGAGGCTAAGCAGTGGGGAGGCCCCAGCAGGTGTGTGTGCCTCCACTCAGTAACCCCCAACCCGAGGACAGCAGACCAGAGGCTACAGACAGGCCAGGAAAGCACGGTGGGGGAGCATGGTGGCTGGGGACCTAGCTGCAGGCACGGGGCCCTAAGAACCAGAGACTGCTCTGTGCCTGGAGGAACCCAGCACCCCCGCGGCCTCGCGGGTCCACGAATTGCCCCTCCCTCTGCCACCCCTGCACGGGTTTTCTCAGCTCTGATTGTAGGACTAAGAGATTTGTGATTTCTCTTTGTAAAGAAATACAACCCCAGTGCACCAGGCCGGGGAGGTCCCTAGCCCACCCAGATGCCCAGAATCCCACGTGCCCCACCTTCCCTGGGGAGGGCTGGAGTTTGGGCTTGGCGGCGGCTTGGCCGGCCCTGCCCAGGAAGGGCTGGGAAGTCAAGGAGGCTGGAGGGGCCTGTACCCGGCTTTGGCCTCCGCCAAGCTGCACTGGGGAGGCCCAGAGGGGTTTATTTGGATTTTTTAATTATCATTTTTACTTTTTTTCTCCTCATGAAAAAGTTTTAATATACACAGTAAGTTAAGCTCAGAAAAAAAGGAGGGGGGCACATTTCATCTTTAATCTATTTACTTCTGAATATTTAACATACAATTCTGGCACCAATCACCAAATTTAACTGGAAAATTACTCACTAATCTGTTTGCTTATTTGGAATAATTGGGTCGGCTGCCAGCGCGAGGATTTCCCCCCCTGTTTAATATCTCAGTTAGTAGTCCAATTTCAGCTTGGCGGCATAATTACTCTGACAGAGCTGTAGCCATGGGGCCTGTGAGTGGGGCTGCTTTTAAACCGTAAATTATGAAGGATTAGCATTTATGAATTTTAAATCAGGGCTGGGGTAGGAGACACTAAAGCTGCTTAATGCTGGGGAACAGCGGCCTCCACTCAGCAGCAGAAGCCGTAACCCTTCCGCTCCCAGGACGGGCCGCAGGATGTGGGAGCCTGGGACGTGGCAGGTGGTGACCCAGAAGGTGTGGGAACACAAAGGACACAGGGGTGGGGGACGCTGCCACAGCGATGGAACCCCCAGGAGTTAGAAAACCTGGGGTGATGTGAGCAAGGGCTTTGGCCTCTCCCCCTGCCCCACCCCGGTCCATAGGGTGCAGTCTCCCCCCCTGGTTAGTAACAGTTCACCTCCCCCCTGCCCTAGAGGAAGCTCAGAGCAATGACCTAACTAGGAGCTGAGGTCACTCCCTGCAGCCCCCCCCCCGCCTGCACGCAGGAAGGGTCCCGGCTGCTGTTAAGCATCCCCATCTGGCCGTGAGCCAGTCTGACTCAGCATCCTTTGGCTCTAAGTGTGACTTCCTGGCGTACCCAGCTCTGGCCAGCTGCAGAACAGCTGCCCAGGTACGTCACTCTCAGTCCTCCCCTTCCCTCCCCTCTTCCTCCAGCCGCACCCCACCCTCTGGCACACGATGGCCTTCGACCCGCCTTTGAAACCATATGAACTTGCGTTTGAAACCCAGCTATGCTCTTTACAAGCTGTGTGACCGTGGACAAGTAACTTAACCTTTCTGAGTCTCCATCTTATTCATCAGTTAAATGGAGACAGTCATTCCTACCTTACGGGGCTGCTGGAGACTTTTATTAGATACTGTGGGTGGAGTGCCAGGCACAGTGCCCGGCACACGGCAGGTGTTTTTTCTGTCAGCTCCATGCTCCTTGGGCTCTCCCCAAACCTGAGTCAATGCCCTGCATCCACTGCCCTCTCCCTGTGTCTCATCTCTCACAGCACAGGGAAATCTCAGCCTCTGGCCACTCAACCTGCCCTCGTGGTAGATGCCAGGGATGGATCTCAGGACTCTACTGGACTCCAGGCATCAGTGGCCACTAGAGCACAGACTCTGGGGCCACGCTGGCTGGATGTGAACTCTTACTCTGTCATTCACTAGCTTGGTGACCCTGACCAAGTTATTTAGCCTCCCTATGCCTCAGTTTTCCTACCCTGCAAAATGGGAATCATAACAATAGTATCTCATCATAGTACTGTTAAGATTTGGTAAGTTAATGTACGGCATTCAGAATCATGCCTGCCACACAGTAAACACTAGCTGTGCTGGCTATTGTTATTTATTATTCGTATGAGGAAGATGACTGTGGCCCTCTCTGTGGAACTTGCGGCTCCAGGTGGACCTCCCTTGAGCCTGAGGGATCTTTAGGTAGCCTACAAAAATAGGAGGAAAAGAGGCAGGATCTGAGCGGGCAGGACCAGGCTACCTGGCACCTCATTGAGGACCAGTCTGGAGCACATGTCTCTGAGATAAAGCAGTCCCTACAGTGGCCAGAGCTCCACCTGTCCCATCTATGGGTGATGGGACCTTCCCATGACCTGCAGCTCTGGAAGAACCTCCTGATGTGCCTGATGGGACCGATTTCTGGGGTACAGGCCAGCAGTGCGGGCAGCAGAGGCCGAAGGGGCAGGAATAAGACCATAGGGGCACATCAGCCCAGAGAGACCCTCTGCATGGGTCAGCCCTCTTTCCCAAGCTGGCCAAGATCTCTGTCCTCCCGGTCCCCAGGCCTGGGCTAGACCAGGTCAGTGCGTGGCCAGGGAAGGAAGAGTGGGGGTGACTCCAGGCATTCCAGCCTGCAGGGTGAGCAGGCCAGGCCAGGCTGAGCCCAGAGCCTCACTCTAGGCCTCCAGGGCTAACCTGTAGGCCCAGCCCTTCCCACTGCCCCTCACCAGCTTCAACGACAGTCTGTCCTAGCTCATCACGTCCACCGTGTGACAGCTGCCAGTGCCTTAATGTGAGTCCTCCGGCAGTTCACTTCCCCTTTGGGGACCTGATTTTGCACATCTGAAAGAAGAACAGGAGGGTCTTGCCCACCTAGGGGTCTATGACTCAAGTTCATAGCCTGTTATCTCAGCAGAATGGACACAGCGTGTCATTCACCTGTTCTCTGCAGAGCAGGTCCCACAGCCCACCCACAAGTCCAGGCTGGGTGCAGTTTGGCTTCGTGTGACAGACTGGACGGATGAGGCAGCCCAACACCATCCATGACGCTAGGCTTAATGACAGACCAAGCCGCAGCCTCAGATCCCGGGTGCGGGCTAGCCATGGGAGTCCCAGGGAAATGCTGCAGCCCAGCGGGGGCTCACGGGCCCTCACGTGGTATTAATGCTCTTTTTAAAAATGTCCTGAATGATAATTTTGCTTTGGCAAATAAATCCTTAAGTGTCCCCCCACTCCTTGTACCTCCATATACCCCACACCATCACCCTCAGCCACCTGGCCCTTAAGGACTATGACTTGGGGGAGGAGTAAAGGGGGAAAGAAACCCGCCAGGGCTGCAGCGTGGGACGCTTGATGGAGGGGAAGTGCCCGGTTTGTCGAGTCCTTGCTGAGCTTTGTGATAACTCATTATATTTCTTTCTTTACAAATTGGCCCATTAGTACTCCTGAATTGAACGGAATTCTAACGCCAGGAGCCTCCCAGCCTGGGCCGAGCCTGGGCCAGGAATTACCTGCGGCACGAAGGCCTGCATTCTGGGGAGGAAGCCTGGGACAGATGTCTGGAGCGGGCCCTACATTCTGCAAGGGAAGTGGGTTTGTTTTCTTTAAACTCTAGAGAATGAAAGAGTTCTAACCAAGCCCTGCTGGATTTAAATAGCAAGATCTGCCTCACTGCTCACTGGCTTTCAAGCTGGGGGCTCTGATCCCTGTTTGAGGGGTTAAACTCTAACCCCATTAAGCCATTTATGGAAAGCTGACCACCAGGGAGGGAGGCGGCCCCTCTTCCTGCAGCCTCCCTAAACCCACAGATTCTGAAATTGGTTGTCACTCTCGGTCTGAGGATTCTAAACAAGTAGGCACTAATCCCCTCTGTTAAGGAGATACTTATTTTGTCTGAAAAACTTCAAAGAGCCCATGACAGACACTCAAAATCAAAATTAGCATTCCAATGAGGATTTAAAAAATAATAATTCTTACAGTTCTGCTGAGGAGAGGAGGAGAGGGGAAGTGACTGGCCGGGAGGCTGGGGGAGGGAGTGGGGGCAGTGACTTTCATCTGCCTACCCTCAGGAGCTCTGGGGATCTGCCCCTGCTGGCTGACATGCTGAAGCCCCCTCCCCAAAGAGGCAAAGGCTAGGCCGTAGCCTGGGCCCTCCAGGGCGGGCAGGAAGTGGCAAACCCCAAGGACTGTGCAGATGAGAAGTTCAAGTCTCAGAGAGGGAGGCAGCATCCGGGGCCATCAGCTACCAGTGCTGCAGCTACAGCCAGGCATTTGGACCGAGGTGGGCCTCGGGTCTGCCTGCCTGAGGCCTCAGTGGTGCTCGCAGCTCACAGGACTAGTAGGAGTGCAGAGAGGCTGACAGGTGTCCTGAGGCAGCTCAGTGGCAGAGTGTGGAGCCCCACGGTCTCGCCAACGTACCTGTCCATGTTACAGCCATGTCTGGAGCCACTGCAGGGTCCTAACATTCCCTCTAGTCCCAGCAGCCTCTCTTCTGGAACCCAATGAGCCCCCTGCCACCCCCAGGCCTGACCTCTCCCTTTGCTGGACTAGTGCCCCCAGCCCAGCCTCACCCTGGCCTGTCCCACCCCACAACCCAGCCTACCCCAGAAGGTCTCCCTCATCAGAGTCATTCTGGCATTTCCATCTCTCAAGGGACCCTCCTGTTCCAGATTCCAGATTCCCAGGCCAGGAGGAGGCCCCTATCTCCAGACAGGGGGCTCTTCTCTCCCAGTCTCTATAGCCCCTTTCTTTCTGAAGTCCCTTAGGAGCCTGCAGGACCTCCTAGGTCCCTCTCAGATCCTGGACCAAATCCCCCACCTCCTCTATTGGCTCCTGCTTGGCCTTCCCAGGAAGCCAGGGGGCAGGACCTAACCTTCCTGCTCCCCTCAGCCAGGCTGCCCTAAGCCTGTTTGGTGTCATCCCCTCCAGGGAGGACCTCACACCTCGAAGACTGTTAATGGAAGTTCCTGGGCTCTCAGTCTTCCCCTGCCTCCCCCAGTTCACACTGCTTTTCTGCATCACCCCCAAGTTCTATCCATCACCTGCCCAGTCCCCACTAAGCACTGTGCCCCATTCCAAGGCTGATCTGGAACCAGATTCTGTCCATTCACTCAAACACTCCTTCAATGTGTAGAGCTGCTCTGTGCCTGGTCCTGTGTGAGTGCTGGAGCACAGGGACCAGACTCTGTTCTTGGGGTGCTTCCAGCCAAATAGGAATGCGGGTCCATCACAGTACAGACGGATCAGAGAACTCCATCTGTGGGGCTCCCTGAGGAGGTGCCAATGAGCTTCAATAGGAAGTCACCAGGTGGGCAAAAGAGCAAAGGGCCTTCTAGGAGGTGGAGTGGTGTGCAAACACAGAGAGGCCAGGGAAGCCTGGGAACGAGGCAGAACCCCGACTCTAAGACCAGTACCCCTTCCTGATCCGTAGCCCGGGTCCCCAGGCCCTTCGTGAAGACCACGAGGTCCTGGTCACCTGTTCTAGTAACAGTATTGCACAGCACGTGAACCTCAGAGAGAGAAAGAAGGAAGTGCCCATGACACCCTAGGCCACCAATGAGAGAGACCCCTTGAAAGCACTGCCTCATCCATGACAATGGTCACTGGCTTCCGGTACTAGAAAAGCCTGAAGGAGATACCCAAAAGGCCCAGCTTTGGGCAATAACCGTTTCCGAGGCAGGCCTGGTCCCTCCTGGCTGCCGGTATTATCCCTGTGAAAACTGGCTCTGTTCAAAGCACTTTCCCACCCATATCTCATCATAGATTTCTAGAACATTCATGCTCAGAACCCACATAGACTGGTGTTATCCAACAGAAATACACTGCAAGCCACATACATGATTTTTAAAGTTTCTAGTAGTCACACTGAAAAGATTAAACTAATTTAATAATATATTTTCCTTAGCCCCATATTATTATTGGGTTTATGTAACCCAAAACACTATCATTTCAACATGTAATCAGCATAAAATTATTACTGAAGTGTATAATCTTTTACACTGACAGCACATCTCAATTCCAACTAGGCACATTTCAAGTGCTCCATGGCCACAAGCGGCTAGTGGCTACTATACTGGACAGCACAGAGACCAGCCCAGCATGTCTCCAGAGGAAGAAACTGGGAAGGAGGGGAATGGACTTTGCTATCAACTGAATGTTTGTTGTCTCCCCAAAATTCATATGTTGAAACCATACCCTCAGTGTGACGGTATTAGGAGGTGGGGCCTTTGGGAGGTAATTAGGATTAGATGAGAGCACAAGGGTGGAGCCCTCAGGAGTGGGATTAGTGTCCTTATAGGAGACACAAGAGAGCTTGCTTCTTCTCTCTGCTGGCCACCCTGTGAGACGGTGGCCGTCAGCACCCCAGAAGAGGGCCCTCTCCGGAACCAACCATGCAGGCGCCCAGATCTTGGCCTTCCAGAGCCCAGAACCATGAGAAACAAAGTTCTGTTCTTATAAGCCACCCAGTTTATGGCATTCTATTACAGCTAAGGCAGACTGGCTCAGGATTAAACGCAAACCAGGCTGTGGGAGGAAGTCCCCTGACTCCAACTTCTGTCCCTCCCACAGTCCTGCTGGACCCTGAGAGGGCCCAGGGCACTGAAGCAGAAGACACTGGGCTGGGGCTAGAGGCGGGCATCATGTGCTGGGTCTGCTGCTAACCTTCCCCACACTTGGCCTTCGGTGGATCAGGAACTGCATTGAACGTGGGGACCTCCTGCTGGCTGTGAAAGGAGGTCAAATGAAGAGGCACCAGAGTGGCAGACATTTCCAGCGCCTGCTCTGTGCCTGGCCCTGTGTGGTGGCTGGGGGCTGTCCTCATCTTGAGGAGCTTGCGGGTGGGGATGGGACAGTGACAGCATAGGTGATGAGGCCCACAATGGGGCAAGCACGGGGCCCTATGGAGGCACTGAGGACAGGGGGTTTGGGAGAGGCAAAACTTGAACTGGTCTGGGGAGAGGAGCACAGGATCTACCTGGAGGCTGGGACACTGCCCCAACGCCCCAGCTTCCTAAGACCCCGGGACCCCAGCTGCCCCTGAAGGGTGAGGAGAGCCCACTCAGGTAGCCCAGCCCTGCCCATCGGGCGACACCCAGCCTCAGAGGTGGCTGGTGCCGTGACCTCCTCAGGGGAGCCCCGGGGAGTCCGGCCTCGGCCCTTCGCCTTTTCCTTCAGGCATTCCAGACTTCTTTGGGGTGAACTGGGTCTGCCCGTGGGCCAAGCTGGAGCCAGAGAGGCAGCCCGAGTCCTGCCTGCCAAAAGCCAGGGAAGCCACCGCCTGCGGGGAGAGCTGAGCTGCCTCCGGGGTTAAGGCTGGGTGGCAGCCCACGGGGCCTGTGGGGCTTGCAGTCTGCAGTCAGGGCCTCGCTGCCTCTTGCCCCCCACCTGGCCACGAAGCCCCAGAGCCGGTAATGAGCACCTCCGGCTCCACAGCGGCTCAGAGGAGGCCTCCCGGCAGCCCAGCCTTGTTCTCATTGTCCCGCTCCAGCCCAAATGCACCAGGCCCAGGCCTCAATCATGATCAATGGGCCGAGGATGTGCTGAAGCGGCACTTTCATCTTTTCTCAAGGCCGGTGTTTGAACTTCTCCGAGCAAGCGGCCTTCCCAAACGGGCTTGTCTTCTAAGAAGGCGGCCAATCTCCTTTCCCTTGCTTCCTAAGCAGGCTGATCCCGAGAGTTATTGAGGCACAAAAAAAAGAGACGTTCAAAGGCAAATCTAAATTACCGTCCTCTTCAAACTGGCGAAAAGTCTTATTAAGTCACCTGCGTGTGAATCCCGGCCTATTTCTGTCTGCAGACCTTTCTTCCTTTGTGCCACATAAATGGACACATCTTATTGATTTTCTTTCAACCTGGATCACCTCCATCGCTGTGAATATGGGCAGACAAATCCCGCTCCTTCCTTCCTGGTGGGGCTGAGGAAGAATGGGGGTGGCAGCTAGAGCAGATGGGGGCCACTGCACCCTCCTCGCCACCCCTGTGTGCCTTCCCACAGAAGTCAGCAGAGTGGCCCGGAGCAGCATTTTCCTGGGGGAGCTGGGGAGGCACGGCGGGCCCGTAGGGAGGCTCTGTGACTACAGCCAGCAGATGGGGCCTCGCCAATCCTTCCTGGGTTGGGAGGACAGCTCCAGGGACCCTTGAACTCACCCCGCGCTGCCCTCAGCCTGTCTTCTCGTGTCCTTGGCCTCCTACTGCTCGTCCTCTGTGACTCCCATCCCCAAACGCTCCCCTCTCTGCTCGCTCCATTCCAGCCTTGACCTCTTTGCTGAACAAGCCACACACGTGCCCACCTCAGGGCTTCAGCACTGCTGTTCCCACGCCCAGAAGGATCCTCAAGCCTCTTCCCCTCACCGCCTTCAAGTCTCCACTCAAATGTCAACTTCTCAGTGAACCTTTATCAGGCCACCCCATGTAAAACGGTACCCATCCCCTTAGGCTCCCCAGCACCCTCCCCACTTCACTTTCCTGCGTGGCACTTATCATAATTCACACGCTCTACGTTTTACTTGCTTGTGTTGGTTGGTTATCTGCCCTCTCTAAAGTCTAAACTCCATGCCAACAGAGCGTTTGCCCCTTTGGTTCACTACAGTGTCACCGCTACCTAGAACAGTGTTCAGTATACCAGCATGCTCTATAAATGATTGTTCAACGCAGGCCATGCAGGGGCCCAGCCAGCGCCAGCACCCCACCTTCTGATCCAGTCCCCAGCCTCCAGAGGACACCACACAGTATGTCCGGACCGCATCCTCACTTCACCATCATCTCTACTGAAGTGACCTCAGGCTCCCAGACAAAAATATCCTCCCCGTAGGCCTGCAGCTTGGCCTGGACACTGCCTGGTCAGCCTTTGGTCTCAGGACAGATAGTTTCTAAGCCCATGACCACACCTCTGAGCCCATCAGTCTCCTCCTACTGGGGACAGGCCCCTGTGTGAGGGTATTTCACCCCATCAGATCCAGCTGACCAGGGCAGTACCACAGAAATGCTCTGGGTCCTTAGCTGCCCTCCCCAAGCCACTCCCAGAGGACGGATCCTCCTGTGGGGACCCCAGGGCTGCCGCCCATCTCCCTCACTACATTCCTAGGCTGGGCAAGTGGTATAATCATTACTGTACACTACGGTCTGAATGTTTATGTTCCCCCCAAATTCAAATGCAAAAATTTTAATTCCCCAGGTAATTAGGAAGAGGGGACTTTGGGAGGTGATTATAAAATGGGCCCCTCCCTAGCCCATTCCACCACATAAGGACACAGCGAGAAGTCACAGTCTACAACATGGAAGAGGGCTCACCCTGGAACCTGATCACGTTGGCACCCTGATCTTGGACTCCCAGCCTCCAGAACTGTGAGAAATGCGTTTCTATAGTGTGTAAGCCACCCAGTCTGTGGTATTGTGTTCTGTCAGCCCAAAGAGACTAAGATGCTATATAAACACCCTGGCTGGCCACTGGGAGCCCTGGGGCTGGCCTTGGCTTTGCAGTTACTCTCTGTATAGCCCCGAGGGACTTTCTTCCATCTCCTGACTTGAGTTTCCCCATCTGCAATATGGATCCAGAGAACCTGAGGACCCCTTTGTAGGTCAGAGCCCTCTCTGACTCATTCTGGGGAAAATCAGACCCGCCAACTGGAGGTACTGGGGCTACAGGCAGGGCAAGCCCACCAGCTAGATGGACCTTCTCAGGGCAATTCGCATCTTTGGGCTGCACTGGGCCAGGAGGATGGGTCGAGAGCCTGGGGCAGGGTGGAGCCTTGGGTCTGGAGCCGTGCTCTGGACAGGTCGCAGGGCGGTGGTGAGGGACACACGCCAAGTCCTTACTTCGTTCCCCTTTGTTCCTGGGCCTCAAATGGGCCACAAGGTCAGGTGGTAGGGCTGTGAGTATTGAAAAGCCACCAAACCTGACTGCAGCCCTCAAGGGGACTTTACTCTGATCAGCTCTTCACGGTAGGGACAGGAGTTCATGGGGTGGTGGCCAGGGGTCTCTGACTTAGGCCCATGACCCTGGGGTCTCCCCTTCGACCAGCCCGAATATGTTGAACAGAATCCTGGTCACCAGCTCGTTCTGAGCTTGGCCCTATCACTGACCCTGACCCTGGACCAGGCCCAGCCAAGACCTCCTAGCCCAGTGGCCATGCTACGCTTCAGGCCGCCAGCCTCCTGGCTGAGCTGAGCTGCAGGGAGCATGGCTGTCTCCCTGCATCCATCTCCACCAGATTTCATCTTGAGGCCATGCAGGTGGCAGCTTTGCCCACAGTGATACACACCCCCCAGGCTCCAGAAGGCCTGTGTCTCTCATTAGTCTGTGGACTCTCCCAGTGAGGCCCATCGTGATTCCTCCTGTCTGGTCTGCCTGAGCACGGCCCCTCCCCCATTCTCCCTGCCTCCCCTTGATTGAGGTGTTCTCTCCCTGGGACCCTTGCAGTCACTTCCTAACTGGCCTCCCTGACCCTGACCCTAACCCTTGGGCTGCACTGGGCTGGGAGGATGAGTTCTAGCATACAGCCGCCAATGATCTTTCTAAAACAGTTTGTTCCCATATCTCTCTCTTGGAAACCTTCCATTGCCCCAAGAGCCAGACTAGGGTGCAAAATTTAAGAATGCACTCGTCCTCTGGTTGTGCAATGTAGGGTCAGCCTTAAATAGCAATGCCTCCTTAAATCCCTAGGGGCCCTGCTGGACTCACCCAGTCCTAGCCTGGCATTACCCTTAAATCCAGATAAACTCCAGATTCCTTCTCTAGGCTCAAGGCATCACCACATCCCAGCTCCGGCCCTTTCCTGCCTATTTCCTACCAAACCCCACATGACTGCACCTGGCCACACCAAAGCACCTAGGGCTATCCCCCTCAGTGCCCTCCCACTCTGCGTTTCTGCACATTCCTGACGCATCCTCTCCTTTCCTAGGCCTGTCTCTTTTTGTCCTTCTAGGCCTCACTTGGCTGTCACTTTCTCCAGGTAAGCCTTTGACCAGGGCCCCCTTGGGAGCAGAACACAGCACGAACCACATTGAACCACTCAGGCCCATTTTTGGGTCCCTCTCTCTCAATGGGCTGAGTCATCTTTGAGGGCCACAGCAACACCTGGTTTTTCCCCTTTCCAGCGCAGGGCAGGGCCCAGAGTAAGTTCTCAGTAGGTGTTTGTTGAATGAATGACTGGAGGAATGAAAGAAGAACCCACAAGTCCCCAGGCCCATAAAGGAACCATCCCGAGGAGAAGCCTCATGTATCTTCTTGCTAGAGAGAAGCAGACAGACAGATGGAAACGAGTGAGGCCGAGGAATTCTTTGGGGAAAAGCAGCTCATTTCCAAATGGGAGGCATATAGACCATGGGAAGACAAAAAATTTCTCAAAATTAAACCAAAGGAGGGGTCTGGGGAGCGATGGGGCTCCCAGGGATTTACTAATGCACGCCTCCAAGTGATTCTTCCTCCTGTGATCAAGGCACTGGGTTAGCACTGACTTCCAAATTATATTTAATTGGACAATTATTCAAACTGAAAAACCTGCACAGGAAACGAAGGCAGTCCTTAATAAACACCTTGTCTCCTCAGCCCCAAACAGGCAAGTCATTTACTGACCCAAGAGGCACAATTTTGTCTTTGGTAAATTTATTTTGAAGTAATTGCCGACTCCGAGAGTAACCATTTTTCAAAGGGAAACTCGGCTCTAGCCGGCAGAATAACAAATTGTTCCCTGACCCGTGTGAAGCCTAATCCCTTTAGAAAGATGTGCGCTTAGAGGGTGGCGGGCCTTGGCGGACAGGGACGACCCAGCCGCGTCACTGCTGTCCTGCCCTGGACAGGTGGGAGCCTCCCAGGCAGACCAGGGTGCACCCACAAGGACCAGCGCAGACTTTCTCTGCAGGAGAGGCTGCGAGGCCCGGGCTGGAGACGGTCACCCGGCCATGGTCCACAAGGTTGGGGAGAGAAGGCTCACACTTCCCCAGCTGCCCCTGGGCCTGCCTGAAGCCCAGTGCAGCCCTGATGCTCAAGCCTCCCCCTCGGGGCTCCCCACCCGCCCTCCACATCCCTCGCATCCCTTCACCAGACTGTGCTCATCTCCACCCTCCCAGCCCTGCCGGCCCCAGACCCGGCCCCGCCCCCTTCTCTGCACACCTGGTGAGGTTGTGCAAAGCCCTGCACGGTGAATGCACCTTTCACGCAGAAGGTGCACCGCAGGCCAGCCCCCACCTTGTTGAGCAGCTGAGGGCCTTGGGGAACCTGCTTTAATGAATAGGAGTGCGTTTATAAATAGCATGTCCAAATGCAAATGAGCACCTCCAACAGCATGGAAACTGGCTGGGCTCTGGTCCCTTCCTGTTAAGCAAACACAGTTGATAAAAACTGGGTTCTTTTTTTCAGGAGCGTCATAAAGGGACTTCCCTTGATTTACAAAGGGATTCCAACTTGGTTTCCTGGAAGATCAAGGTCGCTTCCTTCACATATAGTATAACTCAGTGCCTCCAAACCCATGCTTGGCCTAACGGGGGTCTCTACCAGGGATCTTTTTGTTCACTGATACATCCAAGTGCCCACAACAGTGCCTGCCAGGAGACGGTGTGCAACAAATATTGTTTACAGAGATGTAGTCCTAGAGAACCTAACCTGTGGAGAGGCCAAGCACCCCTCCTCAGCTGCCTCTCACAGCCTGTCTTCAGACCTTGAGCAAAGTAGAGCTGACAAGACGCCAGAGTTGGAAAGACTCTTTGAGTGTTGTCATTTTTCCTCTTCTCCTTTCTTCCAGTCTGGGAAGCAAGCCCTGAGAGACTTAAGTATTAGGCCCAACGGCAAAGCAGGTCAGAGGCGGAAGCAGGGCTAGAACCTGGGTCTCCAATTTCCAGAGCCCCATCCCTCCTGGAGTCTAGGCTGCCTCCCAACATCAGCCCGGCCCCATCAGACAGCAAACAGCATCAAAAGGGCCCTAGCAGTGAGCAGGCCCCCTGAGAGCACTTTTGGCTACATACCTCTGGTTAACAGGGAAACTGAGGCTCACAGAGTGGGGAGTCTTGCCCCAGGTCACACCTTGAGGGGGCTGTTTCCCAGACTCTTAGACATCAACATGCGGCCTAGGAGTTAGGGCCAGGCACCCCATCACCACTTTGGGTCTTCTTGGGGGTCACAAGGCTTGGGCCCCTCTATCTAGCAAGGCCCCTTTGTCAGAGGACAGGGACCCCATGGGACAGGGAGGCTGCCTCTTTGGCTTCTAATTCCTGGGTCATTCTACTGTCCCCATCCCATCCCAGGCGGCTTTTGGAGCACCTAAGGGGGCCGTTCCCACATGGCTCCCGTGGTCTCCCCAAAACCTTCTTTGCTCCTGCCCCTGGGCTCCCAGACCAGCTCCCCCGCCACCTGCCCAGCCACATTCCCCCCACGCCCAGCACTGGCTTCCTTGTGGATTTCGGTGAATGTGGCCTCACCTTTTGCATAAGGGAGAAGAAACAAGTTGTTCAACAATAACAACCTGAGGGCAACAGCTGGAAGAACTGGAGGCATTTTGCTACGGAAGACCAAATGCAAAGAGAATGTTTGCAGAGCGGGCTGTGTGGGGAAGCAGTTCAATAGTTGGGGGTCCGGAGAGTGGGTCCTGAAATAACCCTTGCCCCTCTTTTAACCAACTGTGTGGCTTCTGAAAGTCACACCACCTCTCACAGACTGTTTCCTTGCCTGGAAAGTGACACGATAAATAGCACCTAAGTCATTAAATTGTTTGATAATGAGAGCTAACATTTTTTTGAACACTTGCTACGTACCAAGCACTATTCTAAACAAACACTTTACTGTTACTCATTCATTTGATCTGCACTACACAGAAGAAGGTAGGTATTATTTCCCCATTTTACAGATCAGGAAAATGAGACCCAGAGAGGTTAGGTTATTTGCCCAAGGTCACACAGCTAGTAGGCATTCTTCCAATGGATGTAATAGACTTGGCACACTGTAAGCACTCAATAAATATTATTATTGCTATCATTAAGACTTGACTTTCTTTGTACCAGTCCAAAGAGCAGAATGAGGGCCACAGGGAGGTCAAGGGAGGAGGTTGTGTGGTAGGGAAAGTGTAATAGAGCAGGGGAGGGGCGGGAGGTGGGGGAGAGGCAAGAGCTACCTCTGATACTTCTGATGGGAGCACTGAGGCACATCCCCATGGAAGCATTTTCATCCAAGATTTACGTAAGAGCCAAGAAGTATACTGGGAAAAGGCCTTGAATTTAGACCACATACAATCATTTTCTATGGGCTCCAGGGCCCTGACAGAGAGCAATGGTACTAAGTAGGAGCTCACCCAAAGAAGTGATGGTGGCTGGAATGAGGGCGAGCCCAGCCAGATCAGAGCCCCAGTGGGGATGTGGGGTCTGGCCCTGCAGCTGGGGGAGGAATATAGCTTAGCTGGCCACCCTGGGAGCACGTGTGTGCTGTGCCCTTTACGGAGAAAACCATCACAGACCGAGTCGCTACACTTAAACCCTGAAGCCAAGCCACCAGCTGTAGGACCCCTAAGTGGACATGGCTGGAGGCGGGGCACCCCTCACTTGGAAAGGGAGGCCTAGAAGACACAGGTTTCATTTCCCATGTGACTGGCAGTAGGGGCAGCAGCAAATGCCTGGCACAATGAGCTCCGAGGTGACAGTAGTGGTGGCTGAGGCAGTGAAATCTTGGCCAGGATTCTGGCTCAGTTGGCTGCCCCTGTGAGTACAAATCATGTGATGTACTTCCAGAAATTCCCCCAAAACACTTGCGAAAGGGAGGTCTACAGACACCTGAACTGGAGTGGGGCCATGGAGATCCAGATGTTTTGCTAAGGCCCGAGACATACAGGGAAGAACTTGCTAACTTCAGAGAGTCTAACAATAAATCCAGCAACCTGAAACGGGAATGAGCTCCCCATCGCTGGGAGTATGCAAGTAGAGGGTAAGCCACTGTCTGCCAGAGTTGTTGAGGAGAGGTTTCCAGTCCTGTCCAGAGAGGTGTAAGATGAGCCTTCCTGATTCATCCCACCCAATGCTCTTCTCTCCCAGAGGTTCACTGCTCATGCATCATTGGGTCCCTGTATGGCCACAGAGCACAAAAAGATGACAGACACAGTGAGCTAACACTTACGCAGGGGAACTGTGTGCTAAAACTCTGCAGGTCCTGACCCATTCATGGCCTCATGACAGATCAGCCAGGTATCGTTAGCTCCATTTCACAGATGGGGAAACTGAGACCCAGAGAGGCTCAGCGTTACACTGCTAGGAAGTGGTGGCACCAGGATCAGACCCAGGTGTCCTGGCCCCAGGTCCACACAGCCCCTTTCCAGGTTGCCTCCCAATGCATGGGGCAGTGCCCCTGTGGGTCCTGCATGGCTGGGCTAAGGCCTAGAGACCTGGGTGGGGCCCAGCCTGGAGAGGGGCCCTCCGCAGTGTCCTCTTGGGGCCAAGAAGGCCCTGGCTGTCCTGGCTAGGTGGCCTCTTCCTGTTGGATAAGGGTCTACGGCCCACAGTCAGGCGGGTCTGGGAGGAGTGAGGGTGGGCTCCTTCTGCAGGAGGGTAGCTGAAGGCGAGGCCCAGTGGGGTCTCAACCTCCACGTCGGGGGCCAGTAGAGCTGTAGCCAGGCAGCCGGCCTGTCAGGGCTCTGGGAACCTGTGGCTGCCTCCGCTGTGACTTCTGCCACTGTCTGCAGGAAAGCCCTCCGAGTAGACTGAGCCAGGGGTCTTGTTGGGGGTTATGAAGAAAAGTGACAGTTGCGGAAACAGATGGTTTCTCACCCTGCAACCCAGGAAGGAAAGAATGCCCAGGACCAGAGCAGACGAGGGCAGCTCCGCAGAGGAGCGGCTGAGCCCTGGGCCATGCCTCAAGCAAAGGGAGAAGGGTCGGAGGCCTGGGCACCGGGAAGCACCCTCCCCATCCCAGTTCAGAGGGCTGCTTCCATTCCACACTCCGGGGGCCCCTGTCCTCACCAAAGCTGGGGGCAAGCCTCCTAACTGGCCTCCCTGTCCCACCCCTACACCATAATTCCCTCACCCAACAGCCCCTTATTCTCCACTGCCCTAGATTGATTCCAGAACATACTTCTGCCCATGCCTTGACACTGGTAACAGCCTTCTGGAGGCTTCTTAGCACCCCGAGGGCAGAGCCCAATCCCTCAGCCTGGTCTCATCTCACACCACATCTCTTCTCCCTCCCTGGGCCCCCATCACCACACGCCCTTACCATTCCCCTAAAGGGCAATCTAATTACCAACTCAAACTCTGCCCTCAGCTTTGAAGGCCCTTCTTGTCCTCCGTGGGAAATTGTATTAGTCCTTCAAAGCCCCAACCCATTGCTCCTTCCATGAAGCCAGTTCCAATCTCCATTTTTCCTCCCTTGAGCTTCCAGACAATAAGTACAAAAGTGACAGCCACCACTTCTATAGCACTTACTCTGTGCCAGCACTATTCCAAAAGCTTTACCCCACTAACTCTTTTCACCCTTACAGCTATTATGAGGTAAATATTCTATCAGTCCCATTTCACAGATTAGAAGACTGAGCACAGAATAGGTTAAGTAATGCACCCAGGGTCACACAGCTTGTATGGAGTGGAGCAGATATTCAAACCTCGACAGTCTGGCTCCAGAGTCTTAACCATTATTTGAGACTCATAGGTTTGGGTGTTGGTTATAGGCTTTGTTTCCTTCTAGGGTATGAAGAGGAGTGCTTGGGCCTATGTCTACTTCACTGCAAAGCCCTTTGCCTGAGAGTGGGACTGAATCCCACAGTTGGCTGAGGACCTGGCTGGGCAGGGGGCTCTGATCCCCACCCCCAAGGCCAAGCTGCATCATTAAGAGCATCCCATAAGGGCAGGTCCCCCCCACCGGGCACCATCTTCAGCCTCCACCCCTCTCTCCCAGCACCTGGCTTTTCACAGCATTTCCCGTGTGTCTCTGGAGCTGCCTGGCAAAGGCCCCCCTGTTGGATCTGATAGTCCTCAAATCAGCTCAGGCTCTGTAGCAGAAGGGTCAGTCCAGAAACTTTCCCCTCCAAATCCCTTCACTCTCCCACCTCTACCCTCCACCATGTTCAGCCCCAGACAAGGGTGAGGTTGGAACCCAAGACAACAGGCATCTCCAGAACTTCCCTAAGAGGCCTTGCAGAGTTCAATTCAAAATCTATTATTCCTGCTCTAGTCCTAATTCCAACTATTGACAATCCCAACCTTGTAATCTTAACACCCCTTAGAAAGTTATGGCTAATATTAGTCATAAAACCACTACATCTATGTTACCACTGTTAAAGGCCAGCAACTCTTATGCCAACAGAAGGTAATGTGCCCAGGGCCTGGCACAGAGAAGATGCCATTAAACTTTAGTCTCCCTTCCTTCCTTCCACAATTATATACTGAGCACCTGCTGTGAGCCCAGGCCTGTGCTGGCTGCTGGGGGAAGTGCTGAAAGCCAGAACACTGATCTTTGTGGTTAACATCCATCCATGGCATGAGGTTTGAGAACACTAGCAGAGGGAAGCCCAGAGAGCTGAGGGCACAGTCCCCCACCTGGAGGTGGTGTGTGTGTGTGTGTGTGTGTGTGTGTGTGTGTGTGTGTGTGTGTGTGTGTGTGAGCGAAGTGGCAACCAGGTTGGAGATAAATGACTCTTCGACAGTGTTTAGTAGGTTACAGTTAATTATAGCTTCTAGTTATCGAGGACAACTGTGTCCTCGGGGTTAGACCTTTGTGCCTTATATCCATTATCTCCATCCTTACAGGAATCCTCCCACCAAGGATCTATCAGCCACACCCTGGCAGAAGGCAGATAGCACCCTCAGACTCGGCACCATGAGAAGAGTTTAATCAACGGACTGTCTCACAGATGTGAGCAGGGGGAAGGAAAGCTCTAAAGAATGGTGCTGTACCCTAGAGCTTGGAACCATGGGGAGCCATTACCAGCCCAGGTCAGAAAGGAGATGGGGAGGGAGCAGCTACTGGGACCCAGAGAGCGGAGAGCTGTGGGGTGCCACCGTGGAGGTGGGGTGCTTCAGCTGGGGGACACAGTGAGCCCGTGGTGACCCTGCAGGAAGGAGAACTAGGAGAAATGTAACAACCACATGAAGGCAGACCAGGTGACGAGCCTCCTGGGCATGGGGTGGGAGAGGACAGGCCTAGAGGGCTGGAGCACACGGTCAAGGCCAGAGGGCCTGGGGACTGAATGCAGAGTCAAGGCTGACCCAGTTTCTGGCTGGACGTTAGCGGCGGATGGTGGTGTGATGCTCAGAGACAGAGTCAAAGGGAAAGGGGGGCAGGACCTCTGTGGCGGGAACGCCCCTGCGTCCACCCCGAGGCTCCCACATGGCCTGCACTGGCTCTGTGGCGCGGAGGACCTGCCTCGTCTTACCCCTGGTCTCCTTCTTTCTAAAACAAAGCACTTAACCAGCTACTTGAAATGGCCTCCTCATGTCCCCCCACCCGGCTCCCATCTTTCTTGCTGCCACGACTCTGGGCTGGCACATGGCACGCGGAGCCATGTTTTAGGGAACGTGAGCTATCTGGGGAGAGTAAGGCCCAGCCTCTGGAGTCGGGCAGAACTGAGCTGGGCAGGCACAAAATGGCAGAATTGTATACATTCAGATGTGCAAAAGCACAGACCTTTATCTTCTATGACTCATCTCATCTTGCTCTTGCACTTGTATTCCCACCGATGCCTGGGAAAGGAGTGGGGGAGATCCTTTAACTCATCAATTAAAGATAGCTCAGCCTTTTCCTGTTTAAAAGTCTCTTTCAGTTTAACTCAACATCTTTTGGATAAATACTCAGTCTTTCAAAATTCAAGCTCTCAGGACCCTCTCCTCTTTCATTATGTCTTCATTCTACTCCCTTCTTGCAAAGACGGCAGCCAACTGCAAGGGGCGGCTGGCACCTCTCATGGGGGCACAGGGAAAGGCATTAGGAACCCATGCTGCCCGTTGTGCTCTCACTGGTCTCAGACAGTGTGACCAGCTCCTGGTGTCCACTGAGGTGCTGAGTCCTTGAGTCCCATCTTGGCTTCTAGTCATGAAGCCTGTATCAGCCAGTATAAGCTAGGTTACGCCATGACCACAAACAGCCCCCACATCTCAGGGACGTACTTCTCACTGTGTTACGTGTCCATCACAAGCCAGCCACGGGTCCTGATCCACATCATCACCGTCCTCCCTCCAGGACCCAGGCCGACGGAGCAGCCACCATCCAGAACGTCGTGAACGACGCAGCAGAGGGAAGCGAGTGCTGCGGAGGGTTTCACTTCAGGGGCTAAGCGCTCTGTCCTAGAAGAGGCACTTTTGCTCGTGACGCTTTGACTAGCACTAGACACGTGGTCCCACCATGGAGCCAGGATCTCAGACCTGCCCCATGCCAGGAAGGGGAAAGAAAGAAACTGGAACGCTTAAGACCCCTATTCTGTAGCTCCAGTACGTGACCAACACCAGACCTACTTGAATGTGCCATCGCTCTCCCCAGCATGCCCTCTGTGGGCTGGGAACACAAACGGGCTTTCTCTACCTCCCCCCACCCCCCCCACCCCCCCCCCCCGACAGAGTGCTGGAGGTCCTGTGGGGCTGTCTTTCGGCTTAGTCACCCGGGTACCTTCCTTGGCCATTTTTTAAAAAAATGTATGTATGTATTACTTTTATTGAAGTATAGTTAATTTACAATATCGTGTTACTTTCAGGTGTACAGCAAAGTAATTCGGTTATACATACATATGTATACATCTATATTCTTTTCTTCTATTCCTTTCCATTATAGTTTATTACAAGATATTGAATACGGTTCCCTGTGCTATATAGTAAGTCCTTGTTGTTTATCTATTTTATATATGGTAGTGTGCATCTGTTAATCCCATACTCCCAACTTCTCCCTCCCCGCCTTCCCCTTTGGTGACCGTAAGTTTGTTCTCTATGTCTGTGAGTGTGTTTCTGTTTGGTAAAGAAGTTCATTTGTACTACTTTTCAGATTCCACATGTAAGTGATATCACATATTTGGAAAAGACAAAAGCTGTAATTCAAAAAGATACATGCACCCCAATGTTGACAGCAGCACTATTTGCAATAGCCAGGACATGGAAGCAACCTAAGTGCTCATCGGCACATGAATGGGTAAAGATGTGGTAGGGCTTCCCTGGTGGCACAGTGGTTGAGAATCTGCCTGCTAATGCAGGGGACACGGGTTCGAGCCCTGGTCTGGGAGGATCCCACGTGCCGTGGAGCAACTGGGCCCGTGAGCCACAACTACTGAGCCTGCGCGTCTGGAGCCTGTGCTCCACAACAAGAGGGGCCGTGATAGTGAGAGGCCTGCGCACCGTGATGAAGAGTGGCCCCCGCTTGCCACAACTAGAGAAAGCCCTCACACAGAAACGAAGACCCAACACAGCAAAAATAAATAAATTAATTAATAAACTCCTACCCCCAACATCTTCTTAAAAAAAAAAAAGTAAGTCTCCCCAGCTGTAAACCAGGGACAATAGCGCCTACCTCATAAAGTCACTACACTCAATAAAAAATATCAGCCTTCTAAAACAAAATAAAAAAAAGAAGATGTGATACATATGTACAATGGAACATTACTCAGCCATAAAAAAGAATGAAATAATGTCATGTGCAGCAACATGGGCGGACCTAGAGATTAGCATACACGGAGACTCCCAGCCCCATCTGGGTGACCAACTCCACTTCCCTGGTGCTTCCACTCCAGGAGCAACCAGGGTGTTGACACTTTGCCTCTCTTCCTACTCGCCATTTCAGTGGTGCCCGTCCCTTAACTTCCTCTGCCTGGGGAGGGGAACTTCCTCTGTGTAACATCCTCCAGCCTCCGTCCTCCCCTCCCACACAGCAGCTTGGCTTCTCCCTCCTGGCCCTGTGCCCCCTCCTCCGCTTCACAGGCTTGTCCTGGGAGCACCTACTTCATAAACCACTTGTACACGATTTCTCATCTCAGGGTTCACTGCTGAGAACCCAGCCTGAGACAGCACAGGCCCCACAGAGCTGTAAGCAGGCACAGGTAAGGCTGAGAATACCAGCTACTTACTGAGCGCCTACAGTGTGCGTGGCCCTTCACGTGCGTGTCTCATTTAATCCTCACAACTGAACTTCCAGCTAGGAGATATTATTATCCGCATTTTACAGATGAGGAAACGGAAGCTTAGAGCAGTCACGTGACTCGCCGAAGGCCATCTGGCCAGTACATGGCGGAACGGGATTGGGACCCAAGGCTGTGGGACCCTGTAGTCAACCTCCCTAACACACACCCCACCCCAGGATGCACAGTGGGTGAACACAGCCGAGAGTCCCGTGACAAGAGGTAAGGTAGTTAGTGTGAGGGAAGACCAAGATCCTTTTTGGAGGAATTATGGAAGAGCAAAACAGAAAGAGCTCAAAGTGGGGATATGGGTGGAGAGGCAGACCCCAGCCAGCACGTGGGATTGGGAAGGGGCTGGGCTGAGCCAGCCCACGGGCACTAGAAGAAAGAAGCGTCAGACTGCACACTGCTCCCTCTCCCGCCCACACCGACACACACGCCCCCACCAGGATACGCAGCGTGGCATGTGCACGCGCTACTGTGACACAGACACACCAGGGACGCCCGGGGGATTACAGCTCACACGTCACCATTCCCTTGCAGAGACCCTGGTTACACCACATCACTCTCCTGGTTTCGGCCACCTCCTCTTGTACTAGAACACTCCAAGCATGGCTCCAGCCCGCAGGGAGGAAGGGATAGGCCCACTGGGAGACCCAGGGCAGGAGGATCTGCTCAGAGAGAGTCCTGGGTTGAGCCTGGAAACACAACTCCTACAGGACATGTTTGGATCTGAATTGGGAGAGGGATTACCCTGATCCAGCCCCTGATGAGGGAGCCAGGGGAATAGCATGGACCTCAGCTGGGCAGTGAGGGTCAGGAGGGGAAGACAGGAGTGGCCCTGTGTTCCCCTCCTGTGACGACGGGACCTGTCACAGAGCAGCTTCTGCCTAAGACCTCGGAGGCCGCAGGAGTGGCTATAAGTCAAGTGCAGCCAACCCGGGAGTTCAAAGTTCCCCTTCCTAAGATCTGGGGCCAAGCTTCCCCCTGAGCTGTGGACAGGGCTTACAGCTAATGGCAGGTGTGGGTGGGTGGCCATGGCTGTGGGCAGGAGAGAGAGAAGAAGGAAGCCCAAGATCACTGTCCTTTGGAGATGGTGCCGCACCGCCCACACCGGCAGCAATGGAAGTGACTGGGGACCTTCAGTTTCAGGGCTTCCATGGCATCACCAGCCCCTAATACCCTTAGTCTCAGAAAATGGTTGGGGCAGGAAAGGGGACAGGGAAAGGAGAGAGAAAGCACAGAACGCTGGGCTAGAAGCAAGAGAAGGAGACTTCTGGGTGCTCCCCGAGGGTGAGCTGGAGTGGACTTTGGGCATGTCATGCCTGGTCTTGGCCTCTGTCTGGGTCCCTAGATGGTACCCCCCAAATGAGGAAATCCTACACCCTGACACATACATAATCCCAACTGCGCCCTCATCCAGGAAAAAATCCTTTCCCCCAAACCAAACTCCAGCTCTATTCCCTAACCTGACCTCTCTCCCAAGCTCCCATGGAAGCCTCCCTTGACCCCTGACCTGAATCCAGCCTTACGTCCAGCCTACCCTGACTGAGCGCAGACCCAACTGGAAACCTCACTCTTGCTCTGCCCCGACCCTGAACATCCTCCACGAGCCTACGACCTCGGTCCTGACAGCTCCACGCCTGCCTTGGCCCGTGCGCGTCCAGGGACACAGCTTTGTTACCGTAAGCCCCCTACATACGAAAGAGTCCCATTCCCTTCTGAGAGCGCATTTGTGAGTCCAATGTGTTCGTAAGTCCAACAAAGTTAGCCTAGGTCCCCAACCAACACAATTGGCTATACTGTCCTGTACTGTAATAAGTTTATAATACTTTTCACACGCATAATACATAAAAAAGAAACAAAAAATAAAGAAAACATGTTCAGTCTTACAGTACAGTACCTTGAAAAGTACAGTAGTACGGTACAACAGCTGGCACACAGGGGCTGGCATCGAGTGAAGAGGCAAGAGGAGTTACTGACTGGAGGAGGGAAAGGAAGTAGGAGATGGCAGAGCTGAAGGATCATACGTAGGGGACTTACTGTAGTTTAAAAGGGCTGTGCCCGGCACCTGGCGGCTGCCAGTCTCTGCCCGCCCCACCCTGAGCGCCGCAGGGAATCACCTTAGAGTGGTCGGGGCTCTGAAGTTTTCCAGCCACGCCTGCGCGTGATGGACGAGCCCTGCTGTCATCAGCACCACGGGAGGGATTCACCCATTTCCCCGCCTGTCACCTCGTCACACTTTCTAAAGCACAGTAAGCTGATGCCATCTCTCAACACCATTTGACTCCGTCCCTGCCCCAGAGGGCTTCCTTGGGGCCAGGACCTAGAAGGGATAGCCTGGTGCGATTATTTCGCAGACACGGACAGGCAGGCTGCATCAGCTGTCACACATGCTGCTGGCCTCCTGGACAGATGTCACTCCAGGCCCCCTCTGCCCCAGCCCCAGCACTCCTGGCTCATCTGAGGCCTCCATGTCACCATGAGCATCCCCATTGCCTTGGAGCGTGAAGGAGGCAGGTGAAGCAGAGACCACCAGGGGTCCCTGTCACACTGTGCCTCCAGCCCCTCAGAAAGGTGACAGAAATCCTAAAATCCTCAGCGGTGCTCAGGGACCTGTCCTCACAGGCAGGAGGGACACAAGCAGGGCCTGCTGTGGCCTCTCTCCCATCGCCTTCCCCACCTGCAACTGTCCCAACAGACTGACCATGAGCTGCCTCTACTGCTGTCACGGGACCCCACAGGCAGTGGGTGGTTGGTGGCTGCGTGACCCATTGCAGAGCTGGGTGCTGGTGTGGCGGAAAGGGGTTCAGGAAGAAGCCTGCAGGTAACAGGGAGGAGGGACGCTGTGGCAGAGCCTGACAGGATCACCCCCTGGGACCTGAAAATGTTGAAGATTGCTGTTAACCACAGACAGAACGCTAGGGCTGCAGCCCAGGGCTCAGAGGCAGAACACTGCCAGGGGAAGACAGAGAAGCATTTCCAGACCTAGGGCCCCAGCCTGTGGGGTTCTCCGGTGGTGTAACCCCCAAGGTGCAAGGTAGGTGCTAGGGTGCCCCCCAGCCGCACTGGGTCCACAGGCTCTCACAGGGCCCTGTGCCTGACCGGACCAGGTGCCCCAGCCTGGCATAGTGGGAGGAAAGTAGGGTGTTGACAGGAAGGTTTCTCCTCAATGTAAGAAACGACTTCCTAACCATCACAGTATCCAATTTAAAAGAAAATCTAAAAAGAAGACATGACATCAACTCTCTGATTGTTTGTGGGCTTTGAAGACTGACTGTTAAACCTCCTCGGTAATTAAGCAGAATGACTCCATTTCGCCACATAAGGACGGTTATTGCTCCTGGGTGGCTGCAGTTAATATAAAAGCAGCTTAAGGAAGTCATCATCAAGGCATAACGAGTTTTTAAATATTAATTAATATGTTAATAACCATTCTAGGTTAAGGGTGAGGTTTTGTGCTGTTAGCTTACTGCCAGGGACCCAGGAATGCCTGCATCCTACCCTACGTAACCTCCACTTCCTGGCGGGACTCCTGGGGGAGCGAGAGCACAGCACAGATCAGAGCCCTGCTGTGTTCACAGCTACGTGACACGTGATGCCTAAGGCCCAGCACGGCGCTCTGAGCGGCCAGAACCCGGAACATGGAGCGTCGGCTTCAGGGGGCCCGAGCACTTCCCCAAATCTAAATGTGGCGTCAACACCTCCCAAGGAAAGAGAGTGAGGCCCCGGGAGAGGTTCTCAGTCCACTCCTCCTCCCAGAATGTACAATCAGAGGGGATGCTGCAGAGGAGTGGTCGCAGGACCCAGGGCTCGTGCCCTGCCTGGGTCCGCGAGATGCCGTGAACTTAAATCGGGGTCCGCTAAGGCCATGACCTTGGCCCAGCCGACGTCCTGAGTTCTGACCATGCAAGTCGGCAGAGCCCTCCTTCGGTGGGAGGACAGTAGTCAGAGGAAGGTCTAGGAAGGGGCAAGTGGAGGGGTGAAGCACCCTGTTTTTGTCCTCTCTTGACTTTCTGGTCTACCTAGTGGGGGGGGCGTGACTGCCTCCCAAGGGAGGGGGCCACAACCAGTAGCCCATTGGTACAGTTCCATTCCCAGCTCACGAAGGCCCCTTGGTCAATACCTACTGGAGGGATTTCCCTGGTGGTCCAGTGGTTAAGACTCTGCGCTTCCACTGCAGGGGGCACGGGTTCGATCCCTGATCTCACATACCGTGAGGCACCGTGTGGCCAAAAAAAAAAACCTACAGGAGAGCTGCAGGTCCAGAGGTCTCTGAATAGGTTAGAACAGGACATTAATTGATAACTGAATAACCCAAGGTTGTCCCACACACTTAAGTCAAAAATTCACACACCCTTCTATTTCCCTACCTTAAGTTCTGACCAGCCCCACTGCCCCAGCTAGTTCAACAAAGGGGGCGCCACAGACAGCACAGGCGGCAGAAGTCTAGGCGGCAGCAGAAAACTCCCAAGTCTGAGCCTCACCTCCTCATTAAGTTCTTACAGAGAAACTAACGTCCAAAATGAAATCCCTTTCTATGTGTTAATCCATATTGAAAATTCTCCCTTCCTATCGTTTTCCGGCTGTCTCAGAGAGAGGGGGCCTTCCTCGGAGGCCTGGGGGGTGTCGAGGGTACCTCTTTACCGTTGCAGCCTTGACCAAATTTCTTGGGAGTGGTTTTCAAAGTTATGGAGAGCGAATTCAAACTCTCTCATCTGTGCCATTTTTCCTAAAACTCCTAAAAAACTTCAGCCACAGCCCCAATTCCAGGCCATCTGGAAACAAATGTGGCCACTTCAGCAATAAATAACATTCCCCAAGGTAAGTGAAGTGAAGGTCTGACATTTCTATAGTCAGCCATGGACCACAGCCCACATTGGAGCCCTGGGCTGGGGAGTGAGAGGACAAAGGTCAGCTTTCAACTCCAGCTCTGACCCTGTGTGGCCTTGAGCAAATCAATTCCCCACTGTGGGCCTCAGTTTTCCCCTTCTGCAGCATGGGAATGACAGTCCCGCCCCACTTCTTTCCCAGAGCTGTGGGGATAAACCAAGATGAAGCCTTTTGGAACCGTAAAAGGAGATGCAAGATGAGGACGCTCTGTAAATGTATTCCCTCCTCCCTTCCTTGGCTTTCCTCCATGTGGATCAGCTCCAAGGACACAGTGGCATCAGTGAGGAAAACCCCCTGCCAGGCCCAGCCTGAGCCAACTCCCAGTGGCTTCCCACCCCTGCCCCCATCTCCACTCTCACCCTCAGGCCTTGTCTCCCTTCCTAATCCACCCCCACCCCCCATCTTTGCTTTCCCTGATAGAGTCTCCTAAGGCACAGGCCTGAGGATACCTAGTTGTCAGGGTCTGAACTCGAGCACAGAAGCACACCCCTCAGACGCCCCACATCGGACCCAGCCCCTCCCAGGGCAGTGCAGGTTACATCTTGTCAAGGAGCTTTCTCTCCCAGCAATCTGCCCGGGGGCGTGAAGAAAGCCCTGAATGCTGTGAACACGGGTCTCCCACCTTCTGTCCAGATGGTTTCAAACTTGCTGGGACAGAGGGCTGAGCCCCTTTCTGGGGAGGAGCGGCAGCTGGGCCCACGGAGCAAGGGGAGCACGGCCGAGCAACCCCTGCGTCAATTAGGACCTGATTAGCTGGGAGGGGGCCAGGTGGGCTGCTGGCTGGGCGCCGGCCCCTCTGTGGCCGCAGCCTGGCTTCCCTAATTAGAAGCGGAGCCTGGCAGGGCTGGGCAGACTTCACGCCGAGAGAGAGGAGAGCGCCAGGCAAGGCCTGAATGCTTCTGTTTCTGATCTCCTCTTGCAGGAAAAAGAGCAAAGCTGCTGTAAGCTGCTTGCCTTTGGGAGGAGGGGAACGAATGGCAGGTTTAAGCGGGGGCCCCTGTCTGCTAATTGCAGCTCCTGATGCTTGCCTGGGGGCTGCAGAGGCAGGTGTAAGGGTAGGGCTCTCATGCTTTCCCACACAGCCCCTTCCCACTCTGTCCCTGCCAGGTGTTCATGCTCTGAGTCCCTGACGGGCACCCGGGAGAAGATTCCTGAAGGTTGCTGACTCTGAGTTCTACCCCCAAGCTAGGAAGGCCACTGGCATTCTGTATGGGGTGACTGATAACAGGGGAGGTTAATACTCCACATCTGACTACTGAACACCGAAATGCGGCTGGCATGACTGAGGAACCCAATTTGTAAGTTTATTTGAGTTCATTTAAATAGCCACGTGGGGTTAGAGGCTACAGCACTGGACAGCACAGATCTAGGCTGAAGTGAGGAAAACGTTGCCCAAATTCCTCCCAGGTCGCTTGGGGAACCTGAGGAATGGCATGACTGTCCCCTGACCCCATCTTCTCCACCCGCCAAAGGACTTTCTTTTCTCTCCATGTCAGCCTGGGTCCCTGCCCCAGGAGCTCCAGGCCCTGCGGGCTGGGCTTCCAGGAGCAGTTGAGGATTGAGGTTAGAAGCACAGGCTTTGGGGCCAAACAGACTGGAGTTCAAATCCATCCCTGCTCTGCCACTTACCAACAAACCACCAAGCTTTCCTGAACCTCGATTTCCTCATCTGTAAAATGGGTATCATAAACAATACTAATATCCACTTCGGTTACTGTGAGGATTGAATGAGTTAATACATGTGAAGCACCGAGACTAGTGCCTCGCACACAGGAAGCATTCAAATAAGTGGGAGTTTTTGTTGCTATTACCACCACCACAATCATCACTAGTTAGCATGCAAAGCAGCAGCTGGAATTAGAAGCAAGTACTGACAACTATCTTCTGGAGGGAGACCACAGACCTTAAAAACGCAGCTTGTGGGCTTCCCTGGTGGCGCAGTGGTTGAGGGTCCGCCTGCCGATGCGGGGGACACGGGTTCGTGTCACGGTCCGGGAGGATTCCACATGCCGTGGAGCGGCTGGGCCCGTGAGCCATGGCCGCTGAGCCTGCGGGTCCGGAGCCTGTGCTCCGCAGTGAGAGAGGCCACAGCGGTGAGAGGCCCGTGTACTGCAAAAAAAAAAAAAAAGAAAAACGCAGCTTGAGTCAAAAGCTTCTCCTTGAGCAACAGAGAGTAAAGGCCATCAGGAAAAAAACCCAAACACCCAATAATGGGGAGAGGGGCCAACACCTCTTGCTAGTTGAGGAAGTGGTCAGAGTATGGATTCAGACCTAACAATTGCTGCCACCTGGGTGGGGCTGGGGGCGGGATGCACCAGCTGAATGGGATCTGTCAGATGTTATAGGTACAGTCAGGCCTGAAGCTCACCCCGGGGGGGACAGAGACAGGACAATGCCCCCAGAAGCTCCCACGTCCACTTCTGACCATGGGCCTAGCGCTCTTCCTGCCCACAGCTGTCCTGGGAGACCTGGGTGGCACTGGACCTTAAAGGGGAGGGGGAGGGTGGAGGAGTGTCTCTTCCCCCTCCCCCGCAGGTGCTCTGAAATGCATGACTGATGTGGGACTCTGCCCTGGGCCACAAGGACAGACGCCAGCTAGTAGTGGTGAGGTTTCCCTGAGAGAGGTGGGTGGGATTTCAGGCGGAGGTTTGCAGAAGACCCCTGGTGGCGCGGTGGCCTTGGAGCTGGGGGAGGCAGATGAGGACTGAAGAGCACCCAGGCATCAACACCGCCTCTTAGGGTCTGAGGCCTGCGGTGACACGCCTGGGAAATTCTGGAGGAAGTCCTGTTGGCAAGGGCTCTAAACCGCGGTCCCCCCACCTCCACGTGGCACAGCTCCTGTCAGTGCCAGCCCGGGTGTCTGGGGGAGCCCGAAGCCCTCCATCTCCTCTGGCTCCGGGAAAGAGCGACAACAGCTGTCAGGTGGCTGGATCGTTGACCCACCGTTCTGGGCTGGCTGTGGGGGAGAGCCGAGGCCCTGGGTGGCGCTGGGAGCGCCCAGGGACGACCCGCCAGGCCAGGGGAGCACTCTGGAGAGACAGGAGCCCGAGCCCAAGGTGACCCCGAGAGAGAGGAAGCTGTCCCGGGAAGGGGAGGGCGAGCGCGCGCAGCTTGATTGCGTTGAACAAAATGAGGGCGGCGCCCCGCCTCCTGGGCACTGCGGAGGTTTGGGCCAGCGGCTCGCTTCTCCCTCCCTCCCACCCCCGCCGCCCCCGCCCGCCTCCGGGCAGGGCTGTCATCAGACTCATGGGCTCCCAAGTTCTGAAATGAACTCTGCTCCAAGTAATTACAGCTCTTCAAGTTTCCCGTCCTCTGTTTAAAGAATTCGTCCTCTCGCCCTCAATGCCCCATCAGCTCCCTAATTAGCAGCGCGCGGCGCGATTACACATTCTCCGCAGCTCGCTGGGTCCGGCCCCTAATGAGTGTTTGTGGACAGCTGGGAGCCGGGCCGCCGCCGCCGCCCCGCCGAGCCAGGAGTCAGGGCCCAGGAGTGCGAGCTGTCAGCTCCGTGATGGGGCTGGAGCTGGTCGCAGCCCCGCGGGCCTCCGGGAGGAAAGGCCTTGAAATATAAATGAAGATGAATATTCATATTTGGTTCAATAAGCGCCAACTATTAATATACATGTCTGTCGGGAAGAGGCGGCAGCGCGGAGCCAATTCTGCCGGGCATAATTGCGCTCCTAATTCACAATTAGCCTGGAGCTCCAGGCCTATGCGCCGCGGGAACCCGGGCTCTAACGGTGACAGGGGCAGGGACCGGCCTGCAGGGAAGACCCTGCACACTCCAGGGTGCTTCTGCCCTGAGACCCCTCCCCGCTAGAAGAAGGCAGCCTGCAATCCCCTCCGGGAATCCCACAGGAATTAACGCGAACTGCGATCTTCAGGTGGACCCCAGAGTCACATTTGAACCACACACACTGCTCCTCTGTGAGGCTGTCAGCCCAGAGGGCTCACGCCCAGTCTGTAACCAGAGCTCCACACCAGGAAATGTCTAGAGATGCATGAGAATTGAAGCCAGAAAACTGTAGGGACTCAGCCCAGCATGGCTGTTGTTCACCCTAAAGGCTGGCTTTCTGGGGGTCCAGCCTATGTAGCCAGAGGGACTCCAGGCACCGCCCCACCCAGGCTCCTGGTGTCACTCAGCCTCTCTTCTTTACCCTCTCTCGTTTCCCCAGACTCTGCTCAGATGTCCTCCATTATGACACAGTTGCCGCCAGGCCTTCTCTGCATCCTAAAAAATCATAGACTGCCTGCAGGTGGCCGCAGAGCCATGCTGAGCATTACCCTCGCCTGCAAAGTATCCTCAACTCGGAGACAACAGGGAAGAAGACCTCAGGGCCAGGGACTGGGTGGAGTCACAGCCCAGGAGGAGGGCATGTCTGAGCCCTGGGAATGAGCCCGCACCGGCGGCAGCTGCGCAGAACCCCTTTGAGCCAATAGCCCATCCTGCCTCCAGCACACTGGTGAGTGGGGTGCCAGGAGGTCCCTGGCTCAGCCCCAGATCTGCTTCAGCCAGGGTCAGGGGCTGAGGTCTGCCACCGGGCTAAGGGCCTGCCTCTGCCCTCCAGTCAAGATCCAAACCTGTCCAGACTCAGCTCCAGTGGGGATGAGAGATGGGCGCTCATCATGCCAGCCTGAGAGTGAATGCAGGAGGGTGGAAGCTTGGACTTTAAGCTTGTCCAGGGACATCCTGAGCAACAGCCAGGAACAGGTTGGAACAGTGAGGGGGAGGTGGGAGCTGTGACAAGGCCCTGCGGCAGGCCCCCCAGAAGGTCTGGTATGATCAGGGCCTGGAGCATTGCATCCTCTCAACAGCGTGTGAGGTGGACGCTGCTGTAATCTGCATTCTACACGTGAGAAGGCTGAGGCACAGAGAAGTTAAAAAGAGGGAGTAGAGAGGAAGGCTGAGCACAAGCAAAGCCACTCACCAGTCTGATTCCCAAGGTCTGCAAAATGGCAACGCCACATGGAGCCTGCGGGGGAGGGGGTGGTTTCCCATGGCAGGCAAATGAGAATGATTTTAAATGGATTTTCTACTCTTTCTCTTCTTCTTCCTCTTCCTCTTTCCTCCCTTCCCCTCCCTCCCCTACCCACCCCTTCCCTTTCCTTCCTTTTATGGACAACTCTGCCCCAAAGCCATTAGGTGAGGCCAAGCAAGGTCACTGTCTGCACCGAAGGCCAGGGGAGGCCACAGTGGCCCAGAGCAGGATGTCATGTTGGAGCCTGAGCAGATGAGCTGGACTCCCATGTGAAGGGGAGTGTCTACCTCGGTGGGTCAGAACACAGGGTGAGGAAGCCACCTGGGAGAGTGGTGCAGCAGGGGGAGCCTGACTGCATCCAGGGGATCAAATGCATAAATATACGGAGGCTAATGAGATCCATGTTTCATGCTATGGGGGAAGGGAGTTACAAATAAGGAAAGAGAGAAAACTAGAATGATCCTGGGTCGGAGCTGGAGTTGGCGATGGGAACTCACAGTTCTCGGTAGAAACAGATGAGACAGATAGAAGATAGATTGATAGATAGAAGCAAAAACATAGACATAAACGTGATCTGTCAATCAATTGACCTATATTCATCTACTCCTTTGCTCAGTCCACCAAGAGGACCTGCGAACAGTGACACACCAATAGCAAAGAGCATACCTTGCACCCAGTTCTTGAATTCTAAATATAGTTGTCCCCTAAAATGAACCAGGATTTCTTGGAGGAATGCCCGATTCCAGGGCGAGAGCAGAGAAAGTACCAGATGAACCTAGGACATCTTATGGGGCCAAAAAGCCAGTGTACTCAAATCCTGATGTGCATATATCAAAAGGAAACAGAAGTCAGCTTGAAGGGGCTCCCATGGGCCAAATCTGGGGCAATTTGAACATCAAAATAAATAATGATGGTAGCAGTTTATAGCCCATTGAATAAAATAGAAAACCATGAATCCATACTGACATAAATGAATACATGGAAAATTTAATGAGGAATGGGATATTTACATAGTCTCAAAGTACCTTCCCACATAGTTATTAATTACAAAGGGAAAAAGTGATTTTACAATGGAGGAGTCCAGCAGACACCATCTTAAACAAGTGATCAAAGTGAATGTCAGTAATGGAACAAATCAAAACTAGGCACCACCTGATTGGAGACAATGAGAAGAACCTTACATCACGTCTGTCGTATTTCTGCCAAAAATGCTCCGTCTGAAATGAATCTTGAAAAACGTTGTAGAAACCCGAACTGAGGGACATTCTACCAAAGAACTAGCCTGTAGTCTCAAAAGTGACAATGCAAGCAGAGGTTGAGGAACTGTTTCTAGATTGAAGTAGACAAAAGAAATATGACAACTAAATGAGACGTGATCCCCAAAACCTGGATCCTTTTGCTATAAAGGGCATTACTGGGACAACTGGTGAAGCTTGAGTGGGAGCTGAAGACTAAATGGTAGTTAGGTTGATGTTAACTTACCGATTTTGCGGGCTGGCTGGTGGTTATGTAGGAGAATGTCCCTCTTGGTAGGAAATGTACTGTAACCCATGGGGATGGGAGGTGATGGGGCATAATGTAAGGAACTTATTTTCAAATGGTTCAGGGAAAAAGACAGTCATGTGTTCTATAGTTGCCACTTTTCTGTAAAGTTGAGGTTATTTCAAAATAAGAATTAAACTTTATAACAAATGCTGGAGAGGGTGTGGAGAAAAGGGAACCCTCCCACACTGTTGGTGGGAATGTAAATTGGTGCAGCCACTAGGAAAAACAGTATGGACTTTCCTTAAAAGCAAAAACAAAAAATAGAGCTACCATATGATACAGCAACCCCACTCCTGGGCATATATCTGGAGAAAACCATACTTTGAAAATATACTTGCACCCCTATGTTCACAGCAGCACTGTTCACAATAGCCAAGACATGGAAACAACCTAAGTGTCCATTGACAGATGAATAGATAAAGAAGATGTGGAATATATATACAATGGAATACTACTTAGCCATAAAAAAGAATGAAATAATGCCATTTGCAGCAACATGGATGGACCTAGAGATTATCATACTAAGTGAAGTAAGTCAGAAAGAGAAAGACAAATACCGTATGATATCACTTATATGTGGAATCTAAAAAATAGGACACAAATGAACTTATCTACAAAACAGAAATAGACTCACAGATATAGAGAACAGACTTGTGGCTGCTGGGGGGGCGTGTTGCAGGAGGGAAGGTCTGGGAGTGCAGAGTTAGCAGATGCAAACTAGTATATATAGGATGGATAAACAACAAGGTCCTACTGTATAGCACAGGGAACTATATTCAATCTCCTGTGATACACCATAATGGAAAAGAATATGAAAAAGAATATATAGGCATGTATAACTGAATCACTTTGCTATACAGCAGAAATTAACACAACATTGTAAATCAACTATACTTCAGTAAAATAAATTTTTTTTAAAAAGAATTAAAAATTTGAAAAGTGTCGGGGAGGTCCTGCTCTGGGCTGAGGCCCAAAGCTGGACGAAACAAGACCACAGTTGCCCATGTTCTAGGGGAGGTGCTGGATGCTCCAGGCGAGGCTTGCCAATGGGAGGCCCAAATCGGCCCAGGTGCCTCACCCAGTCACTTGCTTCCAGATGGTCAGAGGGAGAAGCCAGAGACCAAAGAAAGATTTGGGAGCCAGGAATTCTCTGGAGAGATCACGTATTGCTGCTTACCTTCCACCTGCCCCAGCGGTGGGAAAGGGCTGCCAGGCCATCGAGGGGGTTCTTGAGGGAACATGGCCTGTCCCCTGAGTTTGAGGGCAGGTTTCTGACATCTTCCAGGAAAGTTTGAAGGTCAGAGGTCAGCTGCAGCCATCTGTGCTGCAGAGAGAAGAGAACTCACCACCCCGGGTGGTCCAGGCACGCTGGTGGAGTTTGGCTCAACGAAGGTGAGGGTGTCCCTAGGAGCAAGGGAAAGGTCACAGGGCTCAGCTTTCTTGGAAGAATCCTCCCCAAGGAGACTGTCTGGCAGGGCACAGCACGGTGACTTCAGGAGGTGACTCCAACAGGAAGGGCACACAGAAGCCCAGGGTGGTTGAAAGGACACAGTAAGCCGAGTTCTGAGTGCCCTAAGTCCATGGGTGAAAGCGCGCGCTTCCTCAGCACCGGTCCGCAGCCTCCAGGGCTCATTTTGCATGAGAGTCCTGCTCCAGAACCTTAACACAGCCCCTGCCTCCTACCCCAGCTTGTTCTAGCTGCTGCTCAGATATAGATGCTTGTAACAGCCAACAACTGCTGTGACATCACTGGGACAAAGCCCTCCAGAAGTGCACGGAGACGGCAGCATTTCTTTCCTCTCTCTCAGGTCGACAGGTGAGGTGGGTGGCTACTTCAGGATGCAGACTGGCTGGGTTGGCTGCAGGTCGTTGTTGGCTTTAAGCCTGCTCCTTGGGCCCAGCAGAAGGGGTAATAGCTCCCTAGGCATGTGCTTGTTACCCCATCAAAGGAAACAGGAGGCTGAGCAGAAACACAGGGCCCTGTCCCAGAGCCCACACACTGTCGCTTCCACTGTCCAGACAACTCACAAGATGTGTTAGTCTTCTCATGCTGTGTAACAAACTACCATAAACCCAGCCACCTAAAACAACATCCATTTATTAGCTCACGGTCTGTAGGTCAGAAGCCAGGCTTGGCGTGACGGGTTCTCTGCTCAGGCTGATATCAGGGTGTGAGCTGACTGTGTTCTCATCTAGAGCCCGGGATCCTCTTCCAAGCTCATTCCTGCTATTGTGGTTGTAGGATGGTTCCTTGAGCCTACTGAAGTCCCCACTTCCTTGCTGGCTGGCAGCCAGAGCTGTTCTCTGCTTCTGGAGGCTGCCCACATTCCTTGTCACATGGCCTCCTCCATCCTCAATATAGCAACGTTGCAACAAATTCATCTCGTGCTTTGAACCTTTCTGACTTCCCTTTCTGCTGCTGACCAGAGAAATTGCTCTGCTTTTAAAGGGCTCACTTGACTGGGTCAGGCCCACCTGCATAATCTCTGCATTGTAAGATCAGCTGACCTGGGACTTTAATGACATCTGCAAAATCCCTCCATGGCAGCACCTAGATTCATGTTTCATTGAATAACTCGTGGTCAGGAAACTCGGGGGTTGGAGGGCATCTTTAGAATTCTGCTTAGCACACATGGCCAAGTCCAGCACCTATGGGTGGGAAAATATGTACCTCCCCAGAGAGGCAAGTGAAGTGTTACTGAGCCATTATCTTATCTATCACGTGTTCCTGAAAAACCTTCTCCAAATCCACTCATCTGACCACTAGACAATCTTCAGCAGTACCTGGGCAGAACCCCACAGAAAGGGAGGGCCCCAGGCCTGTTCCCAAGATGCTCCATCACTGTTCTCTTCCCAGGATGGACTTGGGTGTCTGAGCCCCACGCAGGCCCCGGGACCCTTCTGAACCCCCTTCCTCTGGCCCCCTATCCTGTCTCACTGTGGGCAGTTGTCCAGCCTTCACTTCACCTGGGTGAGCCAGGCCCTCCAGTCCTGACTAGGCCCCTTGATCTCCCAAGACACTCCCCCCATGCTGGGACAGAGGCTGAGGTCCAGTCCCTTCATCCTAGTCCCCAGGCCATCTGCCTCTCTCCAGCCTTTGCTCTCTGCAGTGCCCTTGTGCACCAGGCTCGTGCAACCTCCAGGCCTTTCATCACGCTGGCTGCCCCTCCTGCTGAGTTTCAGGGCTTTTCCTCTTTGATCCCTTTACCCACATCCTTCCAATCCTTCAAGGCCTAGTTTACTCACTCTTTCAGGAAGCCCTACCAGACTACCCCCTGGACCCTGTCTTACTCTGCTCCAGGGCTGGGTGGAACTCCTTCTGGAAGGGTCAGGACAGGGTGGGGGGAGCCCTGCCCAGTGGTAGCACAGTTACATACGGGGGTTGTTCCTTGGAAGGGAGTAAGCACCCTAAAATGCCGGTGTTGCCCTACGTGATACTCTGCCCTTCACGAGAGGGTGTCCAGCAGGGGCAGCTGCCCCCAAGCCTACACGGCCCCATAACCACCCCCCTCCAGTGTCCCACACCACCCTCTCACGTGCCTGCCCGGGCTGCTGTGCTCTCTGTCACACACTCTGGGATCCCCGCCCAGAATGGTTCAGCATTGGGGCTGCCTCTGTTTCCCTAGGTGTGACGTGTTTTTGAAGAGTGTCTATACCTCCTGGGACTCAGGACCTGGACTCAGTTTGAACGGAGAGGTTGAGCTAGCTCCCTGGGCTCTGGCTCTGACCATTCTCTGGCTGGCAGAGTCTTGGGAAGGGAGGGCCTGGTGGAGCAGCTGAGGGGCCTTGAGCACAAGGTCACAACTTGGCAACCGAAAGCCAGTCGAGCGCCTTCCATCAAGTTTTTAACCAGAAAAATAGTGTGCCCATTTCTCTGTAATACACCTCTGGGCCTTTTTATTATGACTTCATTTCCCCTTGTAATATTGGAACGTCTCTATAATTGTAGAAGTGTAATAGAATCTAATAGAATTTCATTTGGCGCCCGGAATGCTCCGTGCCATGGCCGCTCATTCAGAGTGAAATAATGATGTCTAATGCCCACACATGGCTCCCCGTGACCTTATTCAATCTTGGGGCTGATCGGGAAATACATTGATTCAATTATACACTGATGACAAATGAACTCAAAGAAAGAGGAAAAAAAGGTCAGCATATATTTGAAAATGTAAATCTTGGCAATGTCTTTGGGGTTCGCCCCAAAAAAAGAAAAAAGCCATTTCAAAATGCCATTTGTGGCTAATAGTGTGGAGTTCCAGGCTCAATCAGGGAGACGCATTGGGTGGCTGAAAAGGCATTAATGGGGTGCTGCTTCCTTAGAGCAGGGATCAGGCCCAAATCCACCTTGAGCAGCTGCTGCCTGCACAACCTCTCCCGGCACTCCCTCTTCCCCCAGAGCCAGACCTCCCTTCCTCCCTCATCCCTCTCTCCTCCCTCTCTCCTTCCTCTCTCCTCCCTCCCTTCCTCCCTCCTCCCTCTCTCCTTCCTCTCTCCTCCCTCCCTCCTCCCTCTCTCCTTCCTCTCTCCTCCTCCTCCCTCCCTTCCTCCCTCCTCCCACCCTTCTTCCCTCCTCCCTTCCTCCTTCCTCCCTCTCTCCTTCCTCCCTCCTCCCTCCCTCCCTCCCTCCTCCTGCCCTTTCTCCCTCCTCCCTCCCTCCTCCCCCCCTTCCTCCCTCCCTCTGGGGAGAGGGTGAGGAGGCAGGGTGGCAGGGTCAAACCACTGGCCATCTGGACAGAGTGAGGGCAGGGAGTGTTCTGGGTGTGCTTGGGCTCCGAGGTGGAGGGTGGTGCCCCCCAGCAGGGCAGCACAGCAGATGAAGAACAACACCCACAGCCAGGTAGTGGTGGACAAGGAGTGCCCAGAGGAAGGAGGAACACCAGGAGAGCTGGATCACACAAGTCAGGCACGGGAAGAGTTTGAAGCAGGAGAAAAAGACCAGGCATGTCAAATACTGTCAAATTCTAGAAGATGGAGACACATAAAACTCCAAGGCATTCACAGAATTTCTCCAATCAAAAAAATTTTAAATTACGACTGTCTTACAGCGAAGTCCATAAATATGAAGTGTGCAGCTCGATGAGAGTTTTAGAAATTTATATATGCCTGTAACCACCACCCAGATGGACATATGGAATACAGTTGGCCCTCCGTATCCATGGCTTCTGCATCCGCAGATTCAGAATATTTGTGCATTGACAATATTTGGAAAAAATAATTCCAGAAAGTTTCAAAGAGCAAAATTTGAATTTGCCACATGCTGACAACTATTTATATAGCATTTACATTGTATTTGCAACTACTTACATAGCATTTACATTGTATTAGGTATTATAAGTAATCTAGAGACAATTTAAAGTATATGGGAGAATGTACATAGGTTTTATACAAATACTGCACCATTTTATATAGGGGACTTGAGCACCCTTGGATTTTGGTATCCAAGGGAGGGCCCTAGAACAAATGCCCCACAGATGCCGAAGGACGACTGTATTTCCAGCACCCCAGCGGCCTTCCTCACGATTCCTCAAAATTAATAACCCTGCATCCCCCTAGGTAAACACTATTCTGGCTTCTATCCCCATATGTTAGTTTTGCCTGCCTTTGCACTTCTTATAAATGGAATCATAAAGTATGTACTTTTCTGCCACTGGCTTCTTTCCTTCAACGTTGTATCTGTGAGATTCATCCATGCTGTATGTACCAGCAGTCCTTGCTTTGCACAGCAGGACTGTGAAATGAATATGCAGGCTGAAACCATGCAAAGCAATCTTGATGATCAATGGGGAATGTTATGATTGTTCTGTGACTTTTAAAATTTTTCATCAAAACATTAAAAACTCTCTTCCTGTTGGTTATAAATGTATAGGGAAATGAAAAAATAGGAACACTAATATTTAGTAACCTGTCGTTTAAAGCATTAAAAATTAAAGTGTTGTATTTCTTTGTAAAAAAACTTATCAAGAGCCGTTTGAACAGTCCTCGCCTCCTTCTGCTCACGTTATGTAACTTACAATACAGAGCGAGCGTCTTTTCTGTGCCTTGGCAGACTGTCCTGCTGTTTTCTAAGTCTGGATCAGCTTCCAACGTTGTGCCTTTGTGCTTTCAGTGTGGTGAAATATCTCTGAAAGTTCCTTTAATTCGAAGTTTTGTGTGAGCTTCACTTTCTCTGGGCCATCTTCATCCTTTCAGTCACAATCAGGTTCAAACAGTGGCTATGTCAGCATTCTCATGATCAGCTATTTCTTCTGTAGCTCCACTTAACATCTGATTCAAATTTCAATTCCATCATTATCGATTTTCATTTCTTTGTTGCACTTTCATCTTTGTGACTAATTCCTTCTTTCACTTAACGAGTTTTGTAAAGTGTTGCATGTATTTATAACTTGGAGATGAGAAGGCAACACAATGGCACACTTTGCTGTCTGTTCGTGAAATAAACAGCAGATGCCCAGTGGCTAGTCACCCACAGACGCCCAAAGAAGTGACATGGCTGGTCACAGATCGTGATTTGCAGACTGAAGACCAGGTAGGGAAGTTTGTATTCTACGCAGTTAACAGTTAATATACCAGGGTAACTAAAATTTGAACTGTGTTATTGGGAAATTGGTATTATCTAACTAAACTGTGGTAACTGAAATTTGTGCATATTGGAACCGTGTCAAGTGAAGCCTCCTTGTATAAATAGTTGGTTCTTTTTCACTGCTGTGTACTACTCCATTGTATGACTATGTCCCAATTTATTTGTTCCTCTTGCTGTTGATGGACACTTGGGTTGTTTCCAGTTTGCCTCTATTATGAATAAAGCTGCTATGAATATCCTTGCACCTGTCTCTGTCAACATATGAACTCATTTTGGTTGGTTAAAGATTTTTCTACCCAATTATTTCATGTGTCCCCAGACAAGTCCCCATCCCCACAGAGCTGGGGCATCTGAGCAACATCTGTAAAGAAAGAGGAGTCACAGGGTCATAACTGCACTGAGATGGTAGGTCCTTCCCCTCTTCCAGACCCATTTTACAGACAGGAAGATAGACTCTAGATCCAGAGGGACCTGCTTGAGGTCACACAGAGTCAGATCTATGGGGCCCCTTTCAACCTGCCCTCCAGGAGGCCTGCCTGCCCTGCCGAGGGCTGCCCTTGAGGGTCAGCCCTCCCAGCTGTGGAGCTAGAGTTTGCCTTATTCTGGGGCTAGTGGGACTCTCTCTATCTCAGTGGGAAAATACCTTCATCCCATCCGCATGGGGCTGAGGTCAAATCAGGTGTATGGGGCCGGGAGGCCCAAAACGGGAACCTTACCTTCTCCTGATACCCCAGAAGCTCTCAGTAAGAGCTCAGCCGGCCTGGCTGCCCCATTTAATTTTCATAATTAGCTGACAGCTCATTAGCAGCTCATTAGAAGCCCTGAATGCAGTGACAGTAACAAATTTGGTGCAACCAGGCAGTCCGGGGGTGTCCCCAGGGGAGTGACCCAGGCTGGGCTTCAGAGTGGGGGCTACTGGGAATGAGCTCAGCCACTGTGCCCATGTCTGAATCCTCAGTCTGAATCCTAGTCCTTGGATACCATTAAAATATCCCCTCCCCCAACCACCTGCCCACTGACACTTTCCAGCCCTGCCCCCAGCTTCAGGACCCTTAGCTACCCTCCCCTGCGCTCCTCTCCTGTGAGGACCACATAGGAGAAGGCAGTCTGGCTCCAAGATAGGAAGGGGGACCCCAAAGCCGCGAGGGACCCCAGAGAGCCCAGACTCTCTGCCCAACGCTGGGCACCAGGCCAAGCCTGGGAGACTCAAGTGCCCCCCGTCCACTCACTGAGTCCTGGGGTACATGCTCTCTAAACCCTTCTCCACTCGTCCCTCCAGCTCCGGTCGCAGCTCTGTCTGTCGGTCTGTCTCAGTCTATCTCCATTCATTCAACATTCACTAGGCACCTATGATTTGCCTGTTCTGGGCTAAGTCTGAAGCAGCTACAAAGCTAGGTTACGTCAAGTCCCTAATAAAGGACTCATGACACAGCGGGAAGGAGAGGAGTAAACAGACATTACAATCCTGTGAGGTAAAGGCTGGATAAAGGCTGGAGTAAAAACTGCAGACGCATCAGAAGAGGGGACTCCAGGACCCCAGGGGTTGGACCTGTCAGGGGAGGCTTCCTGGAGGAGGCAGCATCTGAACCAGGGGCAGGAGTTTGCTGCTTGCTCTTCAGACCACCACCTCTGTGCCTTCACCCTTCCCGCTGCAGCCCAGGCCTCCCCTCCTTACAGCTGAGCCCCTCCACCGCAGGGTCTCGGACCCACTGAAGGCTCCAGGGGCAGAGGCCAGAGACTGGGGATGGAGCCAGCCCCATGGGAGACAGCTAGAGCCTGGAGGGGGCAAGGAGAGACAGAGTGACTTTTCCTACGGAGGGCATGGGAGAAAGAGAAGAGGAAACGGGGTGGGAGGGGGTGGGAGGGGGGAGGAAAGTCAGAGGGGAAGAGCCCAGGTGGTCCCAGGCTCCCACAGCCCTGTGACCTTGGGCAAGTCGCTTCTCTCCCCTGGATTTCAGTTCTGTCTCCCCACTGCGCTCCAAGGGAACCTTGCAAGGTAGGGCCTCACCATGGCCTGGGTGAGGCCAGGGCTGCCTGGTGTGGCCACCAAAGGTCAGGGCTCTGCACGGCCGGCCTGCCTCCCAATCCTGAGTTCCCAACTCCACCTCGGGGTGGCCATACGTCTGCCACTGGGATCAATGGGAAGCCATTATCATCACCACATGTTAATGACACCAATTAATTCCCCATCTGTGGGTCCCCTGCAGCCTTCAGTGCTGAAGGTTAAAGGGAGGGGCACTGGCTCAGGGTGGCTCTTCCCCAGGATGAGTTACAGGCTGGTCTGTGTGGCATGTGTGTATAAGCATGTGTGTTCATTACCCTTGCGTTGCCTGTGTATAAAGGCAATGTTCATCTTTTACTGGTTTATGTGTGTACACGTGTGCACTCTGTATGTGTGCATTGTCTGTATACAAAATGTTTATGTGTACAAAGTGTAAATCGTTATATATGTGCAAAGTACAGTATGTTGTTATGTGTACGAAGTATGTGCATATAAATGATGCCTCTATATTACGTTTGTACATAATGTAAGGTTTATCTGTGTGCATTGTGTGTGTGTGAAGCTTCTGTGTGTGAGTCCTATGTTGGTGAACACCAAGAACACAAAGGATTTGCACCTCTGTATCCACTCGGATTGTGTGTAAGGGTGCATTCTGTGTCTGCCTGCCTCACTGTACACGTGCCTGTGAATGTGTGCTTGTACATTCATATGCTGTCTGTGAGGGGCCCTGGCCAGCAGATCCCCCCTCTGCTGCATGGGCGTGGGGTAGGGGGCAGAGGCTCCTCTCTGCTTCTCTGGGGACTGGGGTTCTGCTCTTGAGCCCAGGGTTCTCAAGGGTAGATCTTCTTGCACTCTGACATGGACCTGATGCTGCCTGAGCTTCGTCTGTGTTTTGAAGGATGAATAGGAGTTCACCAAGTAGTAGAGGAGGGAAGGGGGTTCCAGGCTAAATGTTCTAAGTGTGTTACACACACATTCATATACTCTTCACAGCAACCCTATGGAGTGAGCACTATCATTATTTCCATTTTACAGATGTGGAAAATGAGGCAAAGAGATTAGTAGCTTGCCCAAAGACACATAGCTTAAAAGTGGGACAATCAGGATTCGAACAGACACACACTCACACTCACATTGGCACATATACACAATGCTCATGTAGACAAGACAATGGACACACACTCATGATCACACACACATGCTGGGCACACACTTATGCACCTACACACAGTGCACACGCCCACATCCAGGCCGTGTCCAGTGTCCCCAGCTGTCCAGAGTGACCCAGACCAGAGCAGAGCTCTAGCTCAGCCCTGGCTTTGCCGGGGTGGGCATCTGGGGGGAGGAAGGCGGTGAGCATGAGATGAAGGAGGACCAGAGGGAAGTGCCTGGGGGTTTTCTCTGCCTTGTAACCCTACCCATGCAGCCCAAGAATGGAGGGCAGGGTCCTCCCCACGCAGCACACCCGAACAAACACGCCTGCTTTGCAGATCTCAGCATGGCCTCACTTTCTCCAGCAGCCATGGGGGAAGAACGCTGCCCACCCTGTCCCTGCCCAAGCCTGTGGAAAGGACTCTCTGGGAAATGGGAACCCCCATCCCACCCAAGCCTCACATGTCCCCAGTCCCCTCAAGGGCCAGCAGCCACCTAGGTTGAAAAAGATAAAAACTAAAGCTGCTGCCTGCCCCATGCACGATGCTTTCTCTGGCCCAAGGAGGCTCCCTGAGGGCCAGGCTGTCCCTAGCCTGTGCCCTCAAGGTCAAGCAGTGCCCCGGCCGCACCCTCACACCCAGAAGGCCCCGGACAGCTTGCCCTGCCTGCCTGTGCCAGAAAGCCGACTTGCCATCCCTCCCCTGGGCTCTCTCTCTTCTTAATTAACAGGAAGCCATTGTGAATACTAAAGAAGAAATTAGCACCTGTCAGTCATTTCTGGGTGTTTTTAGATTTCTCAAGCCCTCTTTAATTAACCCCTCCAGTTCCAAAGCCCTGCGCCCCCTTGGATGGGAGCCTGGCCCCTGCCCTTAAGGACCCCCGGCTAGCTGGTCTTAACTCCCTGTTTAACAGCAGCTTCCCATTCATCTCAGGCCCCCAGTGGGGGCCCGAGCCACCCCAAGATGTCGGGCAGTCAGATCAAGACATGAAATATACATGACCTTTCACCTTCCACTCCACATTCGGGAATTTATGGAAAGGAGCTGATCACACAAATGAGCAACGTGTAGAAGGAGCTCCACCACAGAGCTGATTGTCACAACCACGTCCATGGGTCTGGGATGGCTTCTCATGGGCAAACAGTCCCATAGACAGTGACACAATAACAGTGACATAAATCCGCAGTTACTGCCATGGAAACTGTCCTTTATACACTGTTTTGGCAAAGCTGTAGGTTCCTAAAGTGCGTTGATAATATGACATTTACAGAAAATCTTATTCTTTGAGAGAGAGTGAGAGAAAGGAAGAAGGCTCAAGAGACGGATGTTTTGAAGTTCCCAAAATGTTAGCAGATATTATCTCTCAGTGGTGAAATCAGGTTGTTTTTTTTTTAATTTCCTTTTTTTCCATTTATTTGTGGTGAAATATATACTTGAATATGTCTATTTCTATATTTCTATGTATACATACATATATTCAAATCATAAAGTCCCGCAGAAGTGCACTGATGTGATGGAGGGCGCTGACTGAAAGGCTGCATGCAGACAGGCAGGCACTCGGGGCCCCAGGGGCGGCTGGTGGGATCTTCTAACTGAAGAGGGCCCGGGAGGAGCCTCCAGAGGGCCGGGGAGCTGAGCAAGTCCTGCCAGAAGAAACTTCTTCATTTGCGTGGAAAGCAAGACTATTTGGGACAGAGGCTTGGGTGGGGGACGGGAGGGGCCTGGAGGAGAGGTCTGGAGCTGGCAAACAGGCCCAGCCTCTCTTTTCCTGTCCCTCCTCTCCCCCCACTCCAGCAGGGGAGAGAGTACTGCTGGCTAGTGTAGGGAGGGAAAGCCCCGGGGCTGGAGCTCGCAGGCCTTGGTTCCCATTCTGTTGACCTCAGTTTCTTAATTGGAAAATTCTGAACTCTCAGAGCGTGGAGACTCCTTAGAGGCTGGCCTAGCAAGGCCCCAGGACTTGGGGAGAAGCAGACGGCCCCCTGAACAGCTGAGGGTTTGGGTCAAGCCTGGTCCACCTTGCTCTGGAGGCCTCAAGGGTCATTTAGGCCCGAGAGGCTGGAGGTTTATTTAACCTCAGGGCCAAGCCTGAGGAATGCCACGGGCAGACTTGCAGACCAAGCACTCAATCCTGTGTGTGTGTTTTCTTCAATGAGGACTCAGAGCCCTGGGTGGGGGACCCCAAGCACAGGCAGGTGTCTGTCATCTCTGAATTTCTGACTGGGGTCCTTCAGCTTTAGGAAAAGAATAGCCCACGGGCTCCAGCTGCAGCTGTGGCCAGTGAAGGCAGGAGGAGGCCAGCCCAGGCCACCTGCCCCTCCCATAGGCCAGGTCTGAGTTTGGAGCTGGCTTGGGGATGCCTGGAGCAGAGTTAAGGGTCGGGAGGGGAGAAAAAACAGCCTATTCAGGCCCAAGGCATGAAAAGCTGAGCGTTTAGACAACTCTCCTCAGTGCTTTCCCCAAGCGAGGCCTTAAGGGAGAAGTACAGGGCAACACCAGGCCAAAATTCTCCATTCTTGAGGCCGAAGTACCACATCCAGACCTTCAAGGTGGGACCTCACAGGGGCAAATGCAACATCCTGAATTTCTGGTCAAAAAATTAACTGCTGGAGGCACATGAAAAGATGCTCAACATCGCTAATCATCAGGGAAATGCAGATCAAAGCCACAATGAGATATATCACCTCACACCGGTCAGAATGGCTACCATCAAAAAGAACACAAAAAATGTTGGCGAGGATGTGGAGAAAAGGGAAACCTAGTACACTGTGGGTAGAAATGTAAACTGGTGCAGTCACTGTGGAAAACAGTATGGAAGTTCCTCAAAAAACTAAAAATAGAACTAGCATATGACCCAGCAATTCCACTCCTGGGTATTAAAAAAAAAAAACCCAAAACACTAATTCCAAAAGATACGTGCACCCCAATGTTCATAGCAGCATTATTTATAATTCCCAAGATACAGAAGAAACCTAAGCATCCATGAACAGATGAATGAATAAAGAAGATATATATACACACACAACGGAATACTACGCAGCCACAAAAAAGAATGACATTTTGCCATTGGCAGCAACGTGGATGAACTTGGAGGGCATTATGCTAAGTGAAAGAAGTCAGACAGAGAAAGACAAATACTGTATGATATCACATATGTGGAATCTAAAATATACAACAAACTAATGAATAACAAAAAGGAAACAGACTCACGGATCTAGAGGACAAACTCGTGGTTACCAGTGGGGAGAGGGAAGGAGGGAGGGATAAAGTAGGGGGAGGGGATTAAGAGGTACAAACTATTAGGTATAAAATAAGCTACAAGGATATATTGCACAACATGGGGAATGTAGCTGATATTTCATAATAACTGTAAATGGAGTATAACCTTTAAAAATTGTGAATCATTATATTGTATACCTGTAACTCATAATATTGTAGAGCAACTATACTTCAATAAAAAAAAATGAACTGCTGGAGTTGAAGACGGAGGATACCAGGCAGCTCACGTGAAAAACGGGGCTGGAGAAAGACCCTAGAAGCCCCAGGCAAGTGTGCCGTGACCACAGGCATCCAGTGCCAGAGTGCGCCCAGCCATGAGGAGTGGCCGGGAGGTTTGCTTCGGTCCCACTGTTCAGCCATGGCTTCAATGATGGGCTCAGTTTCAACGACCATATTTTCAGAGGCTTTGACACCCTGGGTGGTCCAGAGTGGGATGAACAGGACAGTGATGGGTCTGGAGACCATGAACTGGGATGAGGAGAGGAGACAGTGAGAGAAGCAGTGGGGCAGCTTGTTGTGAAACAAAGCCAGGGGCATGGCTGATGTTGTCAGATCTCTGTTGGGCTGACAGGAGCAGAGGATGGACCACGGGGGAGTGTGGTGGGTTGAATTGCATTCCCCCCACCCCTGAAATTCATGTCCACCTGGAACCTCAGAATGTGACCATATTTGGAAATAGGGAGGGTCTTTGCAATGTAATTAGGGAAGGCTCTCTAGATTAAACCATAGCCCTAAATCCTATAAGAAGAGGAGAGGACACACAGAGTCTCAGGGAGGAGGCCAAGTGAAGAGGGAGGCAGAGATTGGAGTGATGTGCCACAAGCCAAGAAGCACCAGGAGCCACCGGAAGCCAGAGGGCGCAAGGAAGCATCCTCCTCCAGAGACAGCATGGCCCTACCAGCACCTTGATTTGGACTCCTGGCCTCCTGAACCGTGAGAATTCTGTCGTTTTAAGCTACCGACTTTGTGGTCATTTGCTTCGGCCGCCCTAGGAAACTGATACAGGGAGAATGGATGGGAGGAAGATTTTAGAGGAATAAGAAGGCTTTTCTGCCCTGCAAACTGGTTCATCTGTACCAGTTTTCTAGGTTCCACATATATGCATTAGTATATGATATTTGTTTTTCTCTTTCTGACTTACTTCACTCTGTATGACAGTCTCTAGAAATAGAGACACAGATGTAGAGAACAAACGTATGGACACCCAGGGGAAAGTGGCAGGGGAAGTGGTGGTGGTGGGATGAATTGGGAGATTGGGATTGACATGTATACACTAATATGTATAAAATAGGTAAGTAATAAGAACCTGCCGTATAGAAAAATAAATTAAATGAAAAAAAAAAGTCTTTTCTAACAGCTGGAATCACACAGAAAAGCAGATTGTCCTGTAAGGTAATGAGCTCCCTGTTGTCGTAAGGGCTCAGGCCAAGTTCTGTGAACACCATCAGGCCATTGTAGGGGTGGAGGAGCCCACTCTGGAAAGGGTGGGGGCTTCTGGTGACCACATAGGTTAATTAGACCAAGACCCGGTATTTCTGACCTGGGCTGATGCTTGGCCTGGGAAGGAGTGGGTGGGAGTGGGGCAGGGGAAGCTTGCCCCATACTTTGCATTCTCACTATGCCTGGGCTCCAACGCGAGCAGTAGACACCACGGTCTGTCAGGAAGACCCTTGCCACCTTGCCTCCCAGTTAGAAACTAGTAGAAATGCAGGCACTCGGAAGAGGGGTCTGGAGACAGTGTGCCTTTCTTTGGTGCCGGGCATTGGGGTTTGAGGCCTGCTCCTCACGCAGCCCGGTCGCTGCAACCCCACAGGCCTGGGCGAAGGTCAGCCGGTCTTGCGCCCACGGTCTGCACGACTCGGACAGGCGCCATCTCCCCCACTGCCCCAAGCTGCGCTCAGGGTCACCCACTGCAGGCTCTTACGATGGCCTCTCACAGCCAAGAGCACCTCTTCACTTTTAACACCTTCCTCTGGAAAAGGCGCACCAAGATCACATCTAACTGAGCTTGCCCTGGTAACTGCAGAGAGCGTGCAGGCCAAGCGGCCAGAGAGGCGGAGACCGTGCCAGACCAGCCTGGGTGCCGGCCCCTCCACATGCTCTGGGACCCTCTCACCGGCCAGTCACTCTGGGAAGCCCTGCACGGCCCTTGGGAAGATGAGGGCTGGCATGGAGGCAGCCAGGAGGGCTCACCAGGAACCTGAAGGTCAGCGGGAAAGATGGCCCCAGAGCAGGGGGTTTGCACAACAAGTGCTCTGACAGCGGCAGAGTCTGTGTGTCACTCCCCCCGCCAAGAGCCCCGTAGGCAGGCCCAAGTCTGAGGGCCTCCACTGACCTTGACTGGGCCCTCAGCTTAGATGACTGGGCTCCATGCCGCGTGGTCTCTCATCCTCCAGGAGGCTGATCTGGGCTCGTTCTGCTGGGAAGGCAGGGGAGCAAGAGTGTGAATGGAAGCACACGAGGCCTCTGGAAGCTTCAGCTCAGAAATGACATGAGTCACTTCCAGCCACATTCGACTGGCTGAAGCCACATTCACAGGCCAGCCCGGGCTCAGGGGCGGAGAGATAGACAGTAAAGCCACTGTGAGGGTGTGGCTACACGTGGAGAGCCCAGCCACACATGGATGCTGAGAAAGCTTCCCAGGTGATGTTGGTAAGACATCCCTACTGCCACCCTCCTGGGAACCCCGGGGATAAAGGCACAGGGATGGAAGGGGGGCAGTGTCTGGCAGAGGATGGCAGTGTGAGGGCTGGGCTGAGGCCAGGCATGGCTGGGAAGAATATGAGGGAAGAAAGGTAGGGAATGGGCGGGGGGTGGGCTTGCCACAAGGAGCCTAGGATGGCCTCAGGTCCGATGGCTCAAAGCATCACCAGGTCACACTGGCTCCACTGCCACTGGGACAGACCCTCTTCGCAAGTGGCTCATCCCAGCGGCAGAGGCCCAGGCAGCAGGAAGTGGGGCCTGGAGCCCCTGGAAAAGCACAACTGTCCTGAGCTAGAAGAGCCCAAGCTGCTTCCCTCCTAGGTACATCCTGGGACTCCTACCTCCCAGCAGTGGTTGTCAAGCGGGGCTGTGACTGTAGCCTCGGGAGCTCAGGGTCCTCCTCTTGCCACCAGTCCAAGCGCGCAGGCCCTTTTCTGGCTCTTAGCCACGAATCACATGCATTGCCCTCCTCCCTGTCTTCCTTCACCCCGGGCTTCTTCACCAATGCGAAGCGATGTAAGCCTTAGAGGTTGCTAATGCTAATACTTATGTGTGCCTCCTGGCTCTCACCTGAGCTCCCAGCTGCCTCACATTTCAGTTACATGGCCTGTGGGAGGGATTCCAGAGCCCTCTCCAAGTTCCCGTGCCTCTCTCTGCCTCTGGGCTCCCACCACCTCTCACTCTGCTCTTGGGTCTACCTGAGCCCACCTCAGGGGCACTCAGAGCACAGAGCCCAGCCCGTTTGGCTCCATCCCCACCCCTTGCACTCAGGCACTTTGCAAGTCGGGAGGAGGGGTAGATCAATAGAGGCAGGGGATTGAATTAGTCTGCTTGGGCTACCATAATGAAAGAACACAGACCATGTAACCCAAACAACAGAAATGTATTTTCTCACCGTTCTGGAGGCTGGGAAGTCCAAGATCAAGGCCCAGCAGGGTTGGTTCCCAGCGAGGGCCCTCTTCCTGGCTTGCAGACCGTGCTTTCTCACCGTGGCCTCATACGACAGGGAGAGACAGGGAGTTCTCCTATGTCTCCTCTTATAAGGACCTCCATCCCATTGGATCAGGGCCACACCCATATGACCTCATTTAACCTAATTACCTCCCTCCAGACCCCACCACCAAATAGTCACATTAGGGATTGGGGCTTCAATATATGAACTGGGAGGGGGGATACAATTCAGTCCATAACAGGGATGTTGACGCAGAGGTCACGTTACAAATGCAGGGTTTCGACCATCTCGTGCACCTCTCACTTCCTCTCTCAGAGCGATGGGCGCTCCTCCCCGACCCCATAGCTCCCTCAACACTTCCCTCTGATTCAGGCCTGTCGCTCTCTTCTTCTAGTCAAGGACCCACCAAGCAGTGTTTTGCAAACAAGTGGAGGACTTTCAACGAATAACATCTTCCCCATCACGTAGCCTAAATGAAATTTCTTAGTGTGTTTCCAGAGTCTGTGGAAGATCCTGACGCCCAGCCCCCCTGAGAGTCCGCGGCACCTGAGTGCACTTGCAGGGTCCGAGCTTTCCTGAGTGGTTGTGGTTTTAATTAGCTACAGGCTACTATTAATTTAGCTTCATCATTATCCACTCAGTTGCTTGTTGGTTAACCCTGCAATGTGTAGGGATACATAGTTGCAAAAACAGGGTTCCCGGCATAAAACTTCCCACTGCCGAGGGCTGGAGGTGGGCATTCACGTTGGTGCAAACATGGAACATTTCCGTCCTGTTCCTACCTTGGAGGTACATGTTACTCACCATCCCTCCCCACATTGCAGCACAGAAAGAAACTCATTACTGGTGATGAACCCCTAGAATCTGTATTGTTGAATAACTGGCAGTGCACCATCAAGGTAAGAATAATAGAACTACTGCATGATTTTCAAGTTCACAGAGAATTGTTTTATAATCTGTTTAAGCTTATATTCATTAATAGTAAATATGCAGTTCATACATGCTGCCAGCAGCCAGCTGTCTGCAACTTACTCGAGAATTCTCTTTGTCTAGAAAATGGAAGCAGGTGGGTGAGCCTTGAGGGGAAATTCAGCTTGGAGAACACAGTCCACTGCCTGGGCACTCGGGCCACTGAAATTTCCAGACTTCCATCAGGACACGTGCACCCCCTTGCTTCCTTCCCGAGCCAGCCACCCATAAAAGTGTCCAGAGAGGCCGTGGGGGAATGAGCAGGGTCAGTGTTGTGGTTCCAACCCAGGCATCACTGAGTGATACCCAGCTGGGGCAGGGCTCTTGGGAACAGGAGTCTCGGCTGACTCTCGGGCACCTGGGTCCTGGGCAGGTGGGGCAGACAGTGAAGTCATCTGCGTCTAAGCCTGTCATGTGAGCAGCTCAAACCCGTTCCCCGAGGCAGTGAGGGTCAGAGATTGCACACGAGTGTGTGTGCTTGTGGGGTGTTACGTAAAACCTTTAGCCCGAGCCAGGAGAAGGCAGGAAGTTGCGGCACAGTTGAGAGCTCCTTCCTCCCACCTGGGTGCTTACGTCATCAGCTGGGATCTCTGCAAGTGGACGAGGTCTGCCCTAACGGGTTGTCTGGCAGCCCTTGCTTTTCATCTCTTTTAAATAAGCCATATCACGTCTTCTGGCTGCCACACACTGGCTCCTACAGTCCTTGAAGTTCCCAACACTCTGCCCGGGTAGGAAAGGCCCCTCCGTGGCAGAATCTGAAGCTGTTCTGCTAGCGTCTGTTCTCTCCTCCTTGGTGTCCCATATCCCTCGGAAGGTGGTCCATTCATCAAAATCAGTGACCTGACTGTGCCCTTTCACACCCTGTAAAATCCTCCATTTTCCTTTAAACATGTCAAATCCAAAGCAAAACCTGGAAGGTAGAAATGGTGTCCTCGTTAACCCAGAATGACCAGTAAATACCCCACAGCCCTGGATTGATGCAGTTGTCCTGCTGCCAAGGTGGGAGCACTGCAGACCCCTCAATCTTCACAAATCCTCTCTAAAAAACATTCAATCTCATTTTAAATCTCTTAACCCCCAAAGGCAGTGATGGGGACCCGTGCATGATTGATAAAGGGTATTCCAAGAAACCCAGGTCAGCTGAGGGTCTCCTGCCGGCCCCGCCCCCTGAGGGTTAGGCTCCTGCTGCAGCCTCGTAGGGAAGGAGGAGGGAAGCTGCTGGCTGAGGAGATGCTGGAGCCGCTGCCTGCTCTGCCTGTCCTGGATCTGGAAGGTTCGTCCCATGGGAGACATCCTGAATATAGAGTCCTGAGAGACCACCCAGCTCCCAGCTCCCACTTCCAACTGGGACACCTGCCTGGCTTCTAATCCAGTGGCGGCCGAGCAGCCCTTTCACTGAGCCTTGCTGTACTGAGAGGGGCTGGACCACATCCTACCCCTTTCACCCCAAAGGTGCCTTTTATTATTTCTTTTATGGACTCTGTGTTTTGAAAGATTTTGTCACCCAGAAACTTCAGGTATGAGTGTGGCCAGAGCCATTCATCACAGACAGAGATGCTCTCTCCATGACGTTCCTTGACATTTGGAAATAGCCTGCAAATCCCATTACCAGCTTTGGGGCCCAGATAGGAAGCGGAGCTGTTGTGTGTCAGGATTACCTGGGGCGCCCTGAGGCCTGGGAGAGGGGAAGGCCTGAGAGGTCTCCGAGGGCCCTCCCACCGAGTCCCTCTGTGCACAGTGACCCTCCTCCCACAAACTCCACCCCCTCCCCGCCCAGCAGCTCACATCCCACATCCCAGGCACCTCGGCACTCATCACCACCCACATCCACCACCACACAAGGCTGAGTCCGCAGCAGGGGCTACACGAGGAGGTGCCCGGGCTGCTCCGTCCCACCATGTCTCGGTGGGACACCTGCGATGTGGGCCTGGCTCTCATCACTTTGGACACATAGCATCTTGCCGGGCAGCTGCTGCCACAGCCCCTGGCTCCCCAGGAGCTGCACAGAAGCTGGGGAAGCAAAAGCCCTGGAGAGAAAAGTGAGGGGCAAGGGCCTCAGAAGTTATGGCCTGGTTTCGAGGGTCACGTCTGAGCCTCTGCTTCAGGCAAAGGGCAGCACGTGAACAAGAACACACGTGAGCAGCCCCAGGAATTTTCACGGAGGTCTGGGGAGGCAATCCTCGGACAAAGACTCAGGTTCCTGCTGGTACCAGGGGGGACGGCTCAGAGCCATTTAATTTAGGCATAGATGTTCCTGTGTCCCTGTGCTCATCCTGTTGGGAGGGCCCGGGACAGGTCCCGTCTGAGGCTGCGAGCCTCTCCTGCCCCACGGTGCCACCCAGTAGTGGGAAGCCACTAACGCATCCTCCGGCAAGCAGCCTTACGATTCAGTTTGCGCCTTCCCCCCTCTCCGTATAACTCAGTGGGTAAATAGACAGACACTTGAGGAAAGTGAGTGTCTTCCCGGCTAATCTCAGGGCTCCGTGCCACAGACTCAACCCAGGTGCACTCTCTGTCGCTCCCTGCTGGCAGCCCGCTGGGAAGGGGCTCTTCCGTGGTCACCGAGAGTCTGCCACAAGGACATCGATAGGAAAATAAAATGCTTCAGGGACACATCGTCATTAAAGCCTGTCCTAGTAAACTCAAACCAGACTGCCCACAAATCCTTGCTAATAGGAACATGACGGGCCCCAGGGATGGGGGCCCCGTGTCCAGAGGACTGGGGGTGGCAGCCACACGTGGAGGCCTGGGTTCATTTTGGATGAGCCAGAATGAAGGGCCAAGACACATGTCATCTGAGGAGGAGTCCAAGAGAAGTGGAGGCATTTAGACTAGAGAAGGCCCACAGGGCTATGGGGATACCTTCAATTCCTAAGGGGCCGTTACGTGGCAGAAGGAACAGACTTTAAATAGTTCCCAGGGGGCAACTAAGGAGCAGGTGTCAGTTAATATGAAGACTCTTCTAGCACTTGTGTGTTTCCGCGGTGGAATTCATCTGCCTTGAGACATAGGGAGCCCATCCATCCCAGGGAGCGTGTCCCCTGAGGCTGCAGGTCGGGATCCCTCCCCTGGGGGAGAGTTGGGCAGAAGAAATAGAGCAGATAGTCCATGATTCTGCAAATTTGGGCTTCAGGAAAGTATCTGGTCCATCATCTTCTCATTTACTGCTGATGCGAGCCTATCGAATGATGATTTAGCTATTGAGGGTGTTACCTATCACTATCCAGATTCGCCTAATCAACCTATAAGGAGGTTTGGCCATATCCCCTGGGGATACTTCTCCAAATGGCATTCATGTCATCCCATTCCATTCTCATCCTTGTTCTTGCCAAAGCACAGTCACTGCCCAGTTCCTGAGCGAGGGACACAGGCTGCTGGGTAACCAAGATGGTGCCTTGATGCCTGGGTCTCCCTTGGGCCCTGGGTTCTGTGACCCCTGCCCAGTGTCCAGAAGCCCTTATGCAAAAACTCACGATTAACTCTGGGTCTCTCTTCACATACTTTCTCTCCTCTAGGCCACTTTCCCCTCTCTCCATCCACCTTGATCCACTCCAGACTTTAAGTCCATCTCACGCAGCCATCTCCACTTCAAGGTCTGATGGCGTCTCAGCTTAGCCCTCTTCGGTCCACTGCCACCCCTGACTCGGTCCTCCTCAGTGAGTGAAACCACCATCAGTCTGGTTACTGAAGCCAGAAGTCATTCTTGACCCCCTGCCCCCTTTTCTTCACACTTCACATCTACTCATCATTTGATCCCATCAATTCTATCTCCAAAACATATTTCATATCCACCTATTTCTCTCCATCTTCTCTGCCACCATCTTACTCCATGTCCTCTAACCAATCTCCCACCTCTTGCTCCACTTGAGTCATTTGTTACAGAGAAGGCACAGAGATCCTTTAATCAGATGCCATTCCCCAGCTGAAAACTTGTTGATGGTTTTCTGCTGTGTTGAGAATAAACAGGTTCCTTCCCGTGGACCCTGAAGTCGTGCAGCACCTGGCCTCTGCCTCTCCCTCACCCGTGTTGTTCTGGCCTTTGGACCAAGTCCTAGAACCCAACAAGCTCTTTCCCCTTTCCTTCTTCCTAAAGCATTCTTCCCTTTAGCCTTCAAGCATCCTCAGAATTGCTCTCAGATAAGGTTTCTCTTCTGTTATTCTCTATTACATTACTCTTTCCTTTATTGCTCTAATCACAATACACAGCTATTCTACTATTTGTATAGGTCTCAATCATCTTTCCCTCCCTCTTCCAAGACTGCAAGCTCGTTAAGGGCAATGACCTTGACAGTCTTTTACATCATTTTCTGTCCAGTGCCTGTCACAGTGCCCGGCCCATAGTAGATGGTCAATAAACACTTCTTGGATGAAGGACTGAGTCTCTCAATCCAATTCTACTGAGTTCTTGGTGCAACTCCTGGTCCTTCGTGCTGGTGCTGCAGAGTGTGGTGCTGGTCAACATGGAGGAAAAAGGAGACGTGGGCAGTGGTCAGACTGCTCTTCCCCTCCAGGCAAGCAGAGTGTACTGCGGGCAAGACATCCCTGCTGAGATTGAATACGGGGGTGGGGCACCCAACAACGGTTCATGGTCAGGGACTGTGTTAAAAAAAGAGTCAGCTGAAAGTTGCTATAAAATTCAAGTGCCTGAACGACTAAGTTCTCTACTGATGGGAGGAAGGACGTCAAGCTACAACCAGGTAACTGCTTCTGGAAGGAAAACAACTCTTGTAAAAAATTACCCATTTCAATGGGCTTTGGGATCTTTTCCATTAGAAGCCCTTTCTATCAAAGTTCCAAAACAGCAATGAGGATCCTGTGTAAGAACTCCCTCTCTCCTCCGGGGACCAGCCACCGGCAGCAGACTCAGAGATGGGCGGCGGCTGGCAGGTGGCATCACCCTTAGCTGCTGGGCTTCATTCCAGAGCAGATGTTTGCCTCACCCTGTACCACAGAAGGGGTCCAAGCCTTCAGAAACAGTCTGTGCTCCCTGAAGCAGGGAGCTGTCTGTATGACGAGGAAAATCATCACTCCACCTGGCATTATCTTAAAGTGGTAAGTGGTGGCAAATGCTAGAGATACTGGAGAAGGGCGAGGTGGAGAAATGGTCCAGCAGCTGACTTGTGAACTCCATATTTTCACAGCTACATACACTACCTGATGAAGAAATATGGGAAATCAAAACATTTATAGTGATTCTTAACCCCCACTGCCCTGCGATGGGAATTACAGCACTTGGCGCCTGGTAAGCATCAATCTATCATGTTTGCACAGACAGGGCGGCTTGCGTGAATTCCTGAGGAGGCAATGGTGCCCCTTTTCTTTCTTCTGTCAAAAACATATTCAAAGGCTTCTAAAGACTGTTCCTGACAATGACCTGTTAGAGCATTTAGAACTTATTTTTATTATGCAAAGTCCTGCAGAATGCAGCTCTCCCTGGCTGCGGGTGGGTCTTACTCAAATTTATTAGCAGGCAAAATAATCCTACTCTGTTCCGAAACCTCAAGGCCCAACTTCACAAAATTACCTCGACTTTTGCTGGAAGACAGAATGTTCAGGAACCACTCGGCCTTTTGGAACTCTGAGATTGAACTTTACAGCAGTCTCAGGCCTGAACTACAAATGCCTGGAGACACACTTGAGCCTGTTGCCTACGTTCAAATCTTGGTTCTGCTACTTCTTAGCTGTGTGACCTTGGACAAATTTCTCAACCTCTCTGTGCCTTAATTTATTCCTCTTTAGAGATAAAAGAATTAGAAGAATACATGTAAAGGGCTCAGGATGGTGTCTGGCATGTGGCAAGTGCTCTGTAGATGTTGCTGCTATTATTACATTATGACCCTGAAGAGGGGCTTTAGTTAAGAGACAGTGATTGCTTCCACTAATACAGCTCAAAGTCCAGCTAACAAGGGGACTCTGATCTCTAGTAAACTCAGTGTGAACCAGTGCCTGGACCAGGAAATACTGGCTGCTGCTGCCTTGTCCCTGGTCAGACTGGAAATGCTGACTCCTGGGACGGTACAGTTGCCCCGCGGATGGAGACAGCTTTCTGTGCTGATGAGAAGAGTCTCTCCTAAACAACAGGGTGATGTCAGGATCCTGTCTGCAGACCCCGCCGTGGGTGAGAGGGTCAAAGCTGTCTCAGTCCCCCAAGGGCAGGGAGATTTATGTAACCTCTGTATCAATGCCAAGGATATGTCTGGTCTGGAGATGCTGCAGAGTCCACTTAGGAGAAGTTCATACTGGGGGGAGGGGCCTGCACTGCATCTGTGGGTCTGTCCTCTGTGCCAGGCCAGGAACCACTGCATGTTTTGTGGAGAAGGTCCTCTGAGGTCTTCACCTTGAGTTCACTGGGTCCCTCAAAGATGTCTGGGGTGGCACCAGGCAACCAAGAGGGGAAGGCTCTAAGAGAGCCAGTGGTGACACTGCCATAGCCCTATTAATCTTCCCAGTGTTCCACTGTCTCCTGTGTGTTGCTGCTTGAAGTGAGGCCACTGGGGCAGTGGTGGGAATCCGCATGGCTCCGGCTGAGGGCTGCTCTGGATAATTTAGGGAACAGAGAGAGCTGATTATACCAGCAACTGAGGAAGGCAGCCACAAAAAAGCAAGACAGACATTGCTTATGGTCTTCCTTTGAAGAACAAAAGCAAAGAAAATTGGCTCACCCATGAGAGAATGAAGTGGTAACCATGTGCTGAGCAGAAATCACAAGCCTGAGCCTGTTCACCCAGGAAAGTACAGGATCCTGAAGAATAAAACTGAACTACGCGAGGCCTCCGAATAGCGAGAAGTTTTACTTTAAAATGCTTTGTAAAGTGACGTTAGCACTTGTAGAGAAGAAACAAATGCACAGCCCAGGGAGACGTCTTGTCTTCAGGCTGCCTGTGCTTGCCCTGGAAGCCTCTGCTGAGCCCTGAGTCCACAGCCAGGAGACGGCGAGGGTAGCTCCCGTCCCAGCCTGTAGGTCCTCTTGGCTGTTACAAGTCAAGTGTGGCTTTCTTTTAGGCTCCCAGAGGCCATGGTTGGAATTTAAGACCTAAATTTCAGCCTTCTGGGTCCACACAATCTCAGATCCACCTGGGCAATGCTAGATTTATCTCACTGGGTCTAGGTTCCAACCTCAGAAATATCTCCCCTGTCACCCCCTCGCTCAAGCCCCAGTGACCACCCAAGGGCATCAGTTTGTTTCAGGAAGAACCCATTTATGCTCTCTGCTCTTCACTTTACTGTCATTTGGTAGGAGATTGGCAACCATAGACAAAGCTGCCCCAGGTCAAAACAATGCAGAACTGACAAGGGTCTGGATCACCTTGGGTGTCAGGAGGAGACAGATGGTACTCACTCAAACGGGGTAGTTGAGAATCTAACAAAGAGGCTACTTGTAAAGGTACCAGAGAGTTTAGGGAAACCCATGAAGGAAGACACAGTCCCCAGGGCAATAGCCCTGGTCTTAGCCTGAAGGGGCAGGGAACACAGCTGTGAGGGAGCGCTGCCGGCAGGAGCTCAGGTCTATAGAAAGAGAATGCAGTGACTTCCCAGTGGCCCAGCACTGGGGGAATCAAGGCCTAGACCTCTCCCCTCCCTGAGTGCCTGTTGGTGTCCCCCACTGACAGAAGCCCAGCAAAGCCAGAGGCCAAGGGAGCCTGTTAATTCACTCCTGAAAGATCACTTCTCTGAGTGGAGAGGGCAGAGCAGGGCAGAGTGGTTCTGGAGGGGCAGATGGAAAATATCCAGCCCAGGGTCATTTCCCAGAGGCCACAGCTTCTTGGTCTCCAGCCAAGTGCAGCCATTATGGAACACAACTTCCCTGGCCAATTTCAAAGCTCTGCTTACTGCTGGGAATGCGTGTTTGAACAAAGCCTTTATTCTCTATTCCAACAGCAGGGCTGGAATTTAAAAAGCTTCATTTTCAAGACTGGCTGCTTTCAATCTTTCTAACCTGGAACTTACATTTTGGAGTCAAACAGAATTATTTAAACAAAGCATTTCAGTGATAAGCACAAAGTGTTTTGAATTTTTTCTCCTTTCCCCTCCCTATGCAGCATAACATTCCTACTCAAAATGTCAGGACTATTCTGTGGCCACCTCTTACAACCGGCCTCTCTCAGCTTCCATTTCCCCAGGTCTTTGTTCTTCAGCCTGTGTCCTCACCCAGGTGTGCTGCTGTCCAGGCCACGAGAGGCCAGTCCTAATGCAGACTGGCCTAGGACAGGGACCTCTCTAATTACCCCAGGAGCACTTTCGTCCTCTGACTCCTGCTTCCGGGTTTGGCAGAACCATGTGCTGTTATCCAACCAGTCTTCCTTATTAATTACACTTTGTTCTCGTTTTGCTCCCCTGACCCCAACCCATTTTCCTGTCTTCTGTGATTTAAGTCCGTCTCTGCCATCCTCTTGTTCTCCTCGGCTGAACTTCTCCCCAGCCCCCGGCCGGCATTTATCTTTTATCATATTCCTACTGCCTTGACCTGTCTTTTACTCAAGTCAGAGTGTTGATTGGCATTTGCATTCCTTGGAAATAACACCTGCTCTGCACTGTCCTGGGCAGACTGTGTCCCTGTGGGTCATAACGAAGCCCAGCCCTCCATGCCGTGGTGCACAGGAGGTGTCAGAGTGATTATCAGTGCCCTGGAGTGGGCCTAGCAGTCACTGAAAACACATCTGAAACAGAAGAGTAACTATTTTCACAGCCATGAAAGTAAATGGAGAAAGCAAGGCCACAGATCCCCAGATAGTAAAGAGGTACACAGTTGGAAAACAAAGCTCACATACGGCCTGGCCCAAGTGTGTTCCATACAAATAAATAACAAATAGAAATAATACGAATATTCTCTTTAGAAAGAGTGAGCTAAGTCCCGGTCAAAATGATTCCATGTAGATCAAGCGAAGGTCTGCACAGAGGACAGCTAATAGAACGCATTTTCTGGTAGATGGACAGCTGGCCTGGCCTGGTGCTGGGGTGGGAAAAGGTACAGATGTACTAAAACGTTATAAAATGACTTCACCTTTCACTTAGTGCTTAGTTCTGGACCTTTGCTCAAGTTTACTGAGCAGAATCACTAATTTAAGACTGAAGAGAATGGTACAGATGAACCGGTTTGCAAGGCAGAAATAGACACAGATGTAGAGAACAAACGTATGGATACCAAGGGGGGAAAGTGGGGGGTGTGATGAACTGGGAGATTGGGATTGACATATACACACTAATAAGTGTAAAAGAGATAACTAATGAGAACCTGCTGTATAGCACAGGGAACTCTACTTCGCTGTACAGTAGAAACTAACACAACATTGTAAAACAACTATACCCCAATTAAAAAAAACAAAAAGACTGAAGAGAAATGTGGATAGAAATTTGGATACTATTCAATTTAACAAGAGTTCTCCAATACATGATAGAGAAGAAGGTATCACCATGAACGTAAGAGCAGTTTTGAACACAGGAACTATCCCATTTTCGGGCCCAGGGGAAGGACAGAATCCAAGCCACTGTCTCGGTTGGCTTTTCTGCCGGGAGACCAGTCACCTCACCTCTGCCTCTGGGAGCACCTCTGGGAAACGTAAATCTCCACTCAGCTGAGACTGGCTTCTCTGTAGGTGAACAGAATACGCTCCTCAAAGATGGCTCACTAATCCCGGATGGTTTACGGGCTCCTGGCAGGATTGGAAGTAATAGTCAGGAAGGAGAAAGACCTTGAAGAAGCTTCAACTCCAGTTTTAAAGTAAAGCTGGCAGATTCCCCCGGGGAAGCACATTGAAGGCACTGAGAAAATACTGGCCAAACTACTCAGCCAGGGGCAACATACGTCAGTGTTATCTCTGACCCATTTGGAGGCTGGACGGTGTCTTCCAAATTGATCACTAGAAGCACATCTACTACCTTCAGCCATTGAGGGGATTTATGTGCAACTAGGACCTGCTCAGCTGGCCAGGTGTGGGGCATTTTGGAGGCTTAAGTGACAATCCCACGAGGAGCTGGAATGAACCTAGGTTACTTACTTTATAAAGGCAAAAGCAGATGCAAATTGCTTCCTCAGAGCTTGTCTGTGAGGCCAAGGGAAGCATCTCTTCACCCAGTGTGACCTAGAATGACAAAACTATTTGTCCAGCTGCAAAGGAGAGACCTATAATACTAAGAGGAATGATGTACCTTCCCCTGTGTCCAGCCTCATGACCATCCCCAAAGATGTGTGCCTACCTTTGCAGCAGCAGGCCAAGCTCAAAATTTGCTTTTTAGGGCTTAGAGGACCTGATTATAGTCACCTCTTGTTCACGTAAAAATTAACGTGCGTGGGTGACATCTGGTTTTTTATTGATTCGATCGATACGTTGGGAATTTAGCAGCATGTTAATGGCAAACAGTTACAAAATCTATTTTTCTACATTTAAAATAAGCTGTCTTAAACCATCTACAGCAACCTAAAATTACAAGAACACACGTGAATGGCTGAAGCACTTCTGCTGTTACGCTTATAGACAAGTTTATTAGTAATTTCCTAACAAATCTTCTAGTGCAAAGTGCACATAATCATTTGGAACCTCCACTGAGGTTCTGGCTCTCAGTTTCCCCTACAAATAATTGTGCCTAAATGTAAGAATCTGAAGTACAACCGGACAAGTGTGCCCACAGCCTTGCTTTGAGGGCATCCACTCCTCTGAACAACTCTCGAAAACACCTTGAGTTGATTTCAGCTGCACAAGCCATCAGGCCTGTTGCTGGCTGTCCTTTAACCCCACTTTGGAGTTGACTGCTTCAATTTTAAAACTGGTGCAAACACTTGGCAGGGCTCAGGGCGGCTGAAACGCTGAAAGCTCGGCATACTATTGTCCTTTTCCCCTCCTAAACCCTCATTGCACTAGAAAGAGCAGCTCTGTTTCTGTACTGTTCAGCGTTGTTTGAGTTTCTTTTTGGTTCTAGGCAGGGCAATGGATTTAGCAGTGCCTCTGGGTGCTGTTCCTTGCCCTGAAGTCGTGGGGGGTTTCTCTATTTCTCCCTTGAGTTCAACTGAAGGGAGTCTGCTAGATATGTAACTTGAGTAACTCATGTCCGAGTCATCCATGTTTTCCTTCTTACTGGGCACAGAAGTCTTTTCATAAGCAGTGGGCTAGAAAAAAAAAAAAAAAAAAGGCCTGGATTAATTTTGCAGACACAAAGCAATCTACATCAATTCAAAGAAGCGAGGGGCTACAAAGTTGTCTAGGATGTGCAAGTTGGAGCTCTCTTCGGACGTAAGATATAAACTAATCACACTGTGAAACTGTTATTGAATGCCAAAGAAAGCTCCTTTAGCATCTTCAAGAAAACGGAATTGTTTAGTGTCTGGGATAGAGCAAACTACAGGCACAACTTCAAATCCACTGCCCTGCAAAATGAAAGTAAATACCTGGTACCATTCACAGAGGCAAGTCCATCTGGACACAGTTGTAATCATTCATCTTTCCGGATTTCTAGATGAGCTTTGACATGTGTGTGGATTCCCTGACAAGCACATCATGATTATTCTTTCTAACCTGGGTATAAAGTTGCTGCATGTGGCCCACTCCTCACATGCTCACCATTCTCTGCATTGATTCCAGGGACTGGCTTCTAACCCCAGTCACACCACTTGGGCAGGTCTGAAGACCTTTTGTAGTCTTGATGCCTCACTGTTAAATGAGGAAAATGGTATTTGCACATTTACTACATGGGCTTATTATGAGAATGAACTAAGGTGGTGGCCACGAAAGTACTCTGTGAGCTTTAAAGCACGAAACAAGTAGAAGGAATTTTAACAGGCAACTGTGTTTTCTCAGGTCACTGCACCCCACAGTGGAGGAAACGGTCTCTAATCCTGCTGTTGTGAGGGAAGCAGAGTCCATTTTGACCTTAGACCCATTTTAGAAATGCTCACTTCCCATTAAATGAAGCTGGGCATAGAGTTCTAAAATAGCAGAGAACGTCTCAGGAGACCGGCACAAGCAGGATGGGGGATGAGACAGGAGCTATAGATGCAGCGAGTTCTCATTTATAGCAGGAGCTATAGATGCAGCGAGTTCTCATTTACACAGAATGAGCTCGGAAAGGGCTCGTAAGTTTAATACTGGTTAACTGAAAGCATACACATGAGTTAATAATCAGGTTAACAATTTTCAAAGAAGGTGAAAAGATTACATATAACACAAAACAAATAAACCTGGTGTGTGCGTGTGTTGTTTTTTGATCACTCTTGTGATACAAGTGACCATGTTTTATACACAGTAGCAGTACGTATTTGTCCAATGAATAAATGAACTCCCAGGGCTGCAGCAAAACCTCAGGTCATTTATGGATTTTTGGTACCTCTATTTCGAGAAAAGAGAAAATTTACCAGATGTTTGCTTACTGCAGACAGTCCTTAAATAGGTGCTTCTTCAAACTATCATTCTTGTATGACCTTATAACAGTATATGCTAATTCTTGAGCTGGTAATTTTGCACATTGAAAAATTAATTTGTATAAATTTGGAAAAGTAAAAAGGTCCTTTTCTGTATAGATGCATTTTCTCAGGAAAATTTCTGGGTTGCTTCTCTGTGTATTCTTTCAAGAAACAGAAAACAAAATGTGTTAGCCTTCAGTAATACAGGTTGTGTCTTCTTGAAAACTCCTTACGTTTAGTAACAGGGTGAGAGTAAAACACCCCTGATGTTCCAGTGTCCAGCTAAAGACAAGCTGCTCTGTTTAGTACAGAACTGGTCCCTAGCTTGGACATTTCAATTCATAAAAATTTAAGTCACTTGACATACAAATCATTTGAAAAGGTGAATCTAAGTTTAACCTTCTCTCTTGACATTTCCACCTCTTGAGTTATCACCTGAGTAGTTGAGGAAATGGTTTTCATCATGTCCACTACAACAAATAATCTATAGAATAGGAATAGAGACTCAGTCATTTTCTTTTTAATGTGTTCATATTCATATCTGGTTTAACATTTCCATTCTTCTTCACTGTTCCATTTGCTAATTAATGTACTTGAGTCATTAAAGTAGACTCAGAAGTTGAAGTCACTGGGAAGAAATACTCAGAAAGTCTCTATGGGCAGGATTAGTGATATAGATATTGTCTTCTTTTTTTCAAAAACACTGAAGGCTCTGATTTCTTCCTGGATAAGATATCTTAAGATAATTTGCAGAATCTTCTGGCACAGTGGAAGGAAAAAGGAAACTAAACTAAACTAAGCTTCAGTGTAGGAACATATTTCTCAGTTTCATTCTAGAGCAAGATGAGAAAATGATATTACTCAGCCACATTTATCTATTTTATTTACTTATATATAATTTTTAAGTGAATCAGTTTTTAAATAGGTAGTACATCCCCATGATTTAATATTCACAGTGTTCAAAATCTCCTCCTTGCCCCCTAGTTAACTCAGCTCTGCCTCCCATCCAAGACAACGAATACTATCAGTTTACAGTGCACATTTCTGAAGAGATTTTATGGAACTTCAAGCAAATATTAGGCGGAACCAAATGGAAGTCGTCATCATTTTTGCAGGTCAAAACAGCCTAATAATGGCAATTTCATATGGTTCAATCTAATCCATATATTGACGCACTTTACTCTCACTTTTTTACACAAATGGTAGCCCACTGTAAACACTTTTTTACACCTTGCTTTTTTTTTTTTTTTTTTTTTGCGGTACGCGGGCCTCTCACTGTTGTGGCCTCTCGTGTTGCGGAGCACAGGCTCCTGACGCGCAGGCTCAGTGGCCATGGCTCACAGGCCCAGCCGCTCCGCGGCATGTGGGTTCTTCCGGGACCAGGGCACGAACCCGTGTTCCCTGCATCGGCAGGCAGACTCTCAACCACTGCGCCACCAGGGAAGCCCCCTTGATCTTTTTAAACTAACAATTATCTTGAACATCATTCCATGTCAATACATAAAAGAGCTCTCATTCTTCTTTCAGCTATGCAGTGTTCCCTTGTTTGAATGTACCATAATTTATGTAGCCAGTTCCTTGAGAATGGACATTCAGGTTGTTTCCAATCTTAACTAGTAAAAATAATGCTGCTGTGAATAACCTTGTACTTGTGTCATTGTGTACATGTGTAAATAATATATCTACAGGATATACATTTTAGAAGTAGAACTTCTGAGTTAAAAGTTGTATGGATTTGTGATTTTGCAAGACATCACCGTATTGCCTTCTACTGCAGTTGTACTAACTTATACTCTTACCAGCAACATTATGAGTACCTATTTTCTTATTTCTTTTTCAGTTTGGTATTTAATACATATTAAAACTAATATAGTCAACCGCTTTTTTGTTATTATGAATCTATTTTTTTAATTGAAGTATAGTTAATTTACAATGTGTTACTTTCACGTGTATAGCAAAGTGATTCAGTTATACATATATTCTTTTTCAGATTCTTTTCCATTATAGGTTATTACAAGATATGAGTATGGTTCCTTGTGCTATACAGTAGGTCCTTGTTGTTTACCTATTTTATACATAGTAGCATGCATGTGTTAATCCAAAACTCCTAATTTGTCTCTCCCCCTGCTCCGAGTATCCCCTTTGGTAACCCTAAGTTTGTTTTCTATGTCTGTGAGTCTATTTCTGCTTTGTAAATAAGTTCACTTGTACCATTTTTTTAGATTCCACATATAAGTGATATTACATATTTACCTTTCTCTGTCTGACTTACTTCACTTAATATGATAATCTCTAGGTCCATCCATGTTGCTGCAAATGGCATTATTTCATTCTTTTTTTATGGCTGAGTGATATTCCTGTGTGTGTGTGTGTGTGTGTGTGTGTGTGTGTGTGTGTGTGTGAACCACATCTTCTTTATCCATTCATCTGTTGATGGACATTTAGGTTGCTTCCACGTCTTGGCTATTTTAAATAGTGCTGCTATGAACATAGGGGTGCATGCATCTCTTCGAATTATGGTTTTCTCTGGATATATGCCCAGCAGTGGGATTGCTGGATCATATGATAGCTCTATTTTTAGTTTTTTAAGGAACCTCCATACTGTTCTCCATAATGGCTGCACCAATTTACATTCCCACAGTGTGGGAGGGTTCCTTTTTATCCACACCCTCTCCAGCATTTATTATTTGTACACTTTTTAATGATGGCCATTCTGACTGGTATGAGGTGATATCTCATTGTAGTTTTGATTTGCATTTCTCTAATAATTATTAGTGATACTGAGTATCTTTTCATGTGTCTTTGGCCATCTATATGTCTTCTTTGGAGAAATGTCTATTTAGGTCTTCTGCCCATTTTTTGATTGGGTTCTTTGGGGGGTTTTTTGTATTAAGCTATATGAGCTGTTTGTATATTTTGGAAATTAATCCCTTGTTGGTAGCATTGCTTGCAAATATTTTTAGTCAACCATATTTTAATTGAGCTTCAAAATCAGCCTAAAACTGGCTGCATGGAAACAAATCACAATGTTCGTTCCTTAACTCCCTGGTAACATCAATGAAAGCCTATTTACCTAAATGCAAATACTTATTGCAAATGCTTAAAAGCTTCTGTGTATATGTGTGTACCTTGTAAAATATTATGTATGTACTTTACCATTTCTCTTTGCTAATTTGCAGTTTCATTAAGTTTAGGGTGCCATTATTTAGGAATCAGAATCCTAAGAGCTTTCCTAAAGACTGAGTCTCCCTACTTAAATATCCCCTCACTAAAACCGTTCTCTGATGCTAATAAAACACGGATGAAGGCTGGCCCACATGATGCCCTTCAGGCCAAGTTACAGCTTTCTTCACCAAGAGCCAAGCCTCTCATCTCCTTGGAATATAAACAGCCAAGGCGAATTCCAACTTCCAGGCTTTTCTCTAGGATTTTTAAAAGGATTTCTTCTGTAAGTGATAGGCTACCTAAATTTTAAGTTTGTATTTTTCTTCTCTCATAGTTGATGGGATTCTTCAGGGATCTATGCTGTAACTGATGCAATTTTACAGTTTTGTAAGAAATGGAAAGTGAAATTTCCAGAGAAATGGAAAGTGAAATTGCCAAGGCTATAGAAGTTACTAAGATCTTCCAGGTCATGAAAGGCGTATAGAAGGTGATGAGCTCCCATAAGATTGTACAAAGCGGGAGAAAGATGAGAGAGGAATTTCAATATTCAGTTCTAGGGGGAAAGAGTCTATCTAAATGATCATTATCAGACTGTTGGTCATAATTATCAGTCCAAAAGAGGATCTAAAAAACACTGTAGACTGTTTTCCAAGAGAGGATTTAAAAATCATTGTAAACTGTTCTCTAAAGATACTGTTGTAATATACCATTTCACAGTGACCAAGAGAACCTGGCTATCATCAGAAAGCATCTTAGAAATCAAAGAAAAAAATTCTTCTATCCTTATTTATCATGAAGAATTCATATCTGAAATACTGCAACCAGTCTGAATAGATATAAAGGGACCAGAGAAGGTTTACAGACAGGCTACTGATGTGCTAGTGGAGGTTCACACACACACACACACACACACACACACACACACACACACACATATATATAATCACAATTTTAAAATGCAGAAGGGGTAAGATTTCAGCACTGGGAAGCTAGACAGCATCTCTGAGTGCTACAGTCAGGATGGTTACACCAGGGGTTCCCCCAAGCAGCATTTCAGTTGTTCCTCATCTTTGACAGACTCTTACCATGTGGGACTGCTGAAGAATAGTCATTCCTACTAGAGGCACAATGATAGAAAAGATGACCTTACAAGGTTCCCTCTGGTTCCATCTTTTTGTGGTTTAGCACCCTGGGCCTGATTTCTCCAGATGATATTATTAATCTTGAAATGGGGGTTCCATGTGTGCAAGGGGAGATATATAACCAGAAAAAATGGGCTAAACACAAATATTTCATTATTCACTGGCATAACTTCAACTTGATGAACACATCTGGTGATAATGGATGCAAAACCTGTAAGCTCTAGGCATATCCCTGCAAGTTAATACCAGTGCACAATTACTAGAAACTGTTACCATTTCTCTAAATTTTGAGTAAAATACATGCTATTTAAGTCAAGTGGTTTATCACCATAGCAACCATTTCTAGAGTCACACATTCAAATTATAGGCCTGCACAAGGTCCAAGTGACAGAATATTCGGATATAAGTTTTCAGCTATAGTTTTACTTGCAATGGTCACCCACTTTCTTTCACATTCCTGTGGTTTTCGGAAGGAAGAGGAAGGGGAAAAAAAAAAGCAAAGGGAAGAAGAGAAATTGACTTCCAAACATAGATTTCTTATATAAGCCTACCCACATAAAGAGCAGGGCCTTCTATGGCGTTAATGAAAACAAAATCTAACTTGTAAATTAGAGAAAGATATAAATATCTCTCTTTTCTTTTTAATTAAAGTATAATTTACATACAGTAGAATGTGCAAATCTCAAAAGTATAGTTTGATGAGTTTTGATAATGCATAGAGCTATATAACCAACACCCCAATCAAGAAATAGAACAATTACCCAAGAAGTTCCTTCATGCCACATTCCAGTCAATTCCCTCCCATCCTGGGGCTATAAGTGTTCTGACATTTTTCAACATAAATTACTTTTGTTTTTTCTAAAACTTCATATAAACAAAATAACATACAGTATGTACTCTTTTGTGCCTTGTTTCTTTTGCTTAACATGCTTTTTAAATTTTGTTTTGTTTTGTTTTGTTTTTTGCGGTACGCGGGCCTCTCACTGTTGTGGCCTCTCCCGTTGCGGAGCACAGGCTCCGGACGCGCAGGCTCAGCGGCCATGGCTCACGGGCCCAGCCGCTCCGTGGCATGTGGGATCTTCCCGGACCGGGGCACGAACCCGTGTCCCCTGCATCGGCAGGCGGACTCTCAACCACTGCGCCACCAGGGAAGCCCCAACATGCTTTTTTTAATTGAAATTTTTATTGAGATAGTTATAGATTCTCATAGTATTATACCATTTATGAGATTCATCTGTGTATTAGCAGTTCATTCCTTTTTACTGTCAAGCAGTATTCCATTGTATGAATATGTCACAATTTGTTTATCCATTCTTCTATTAATGAATATTTGGGCTGTTCCCAGTTTGGGGCTTTTTTTATATAAAGCTGCTATAAACATATTCTACTAATCCTTTTTTGAACTTACATTTGGGATTGCTGGGTAAATGCTAAGTAAATGCTTAACTTTATAAGTAACTGCCCAACTGTATTCCAAAAGGACTGCACCATTTTGTATTCCCACCAGCAATGTAGGAAAATTCCAGTTGCTCCAATATTTGCTAAAATTTCGAGTTGTCAGTCCTTTTAAATTTTGGGCATTCTAGAAAGATTGTAGTGATATGTCATTGTAACTTTTCCTGATATCATTTGCATTTTCCTGATAACTAATGATGTTGCACTTTTTTTATATGCTTATTGACTACTGATACATCTTTCTATCTGAAGTGTCTGTTCAAGTCTTATGGCCATTTAAAAAAATTAGTTGTCTTTTTATTATTGAGTTGTAGGAATTGTCTTTATATTCTGCATACAAGTCCTTTGTCAGATATGTTTATTGCAAATATTTTTTCCCTGTCTGTGGCTTGCCTATTTCTTTTCTTAATATGCTTTAGATGAGCTAATATGTTTACTTTTGCTGAAGTCTATTTTATCCATTTTTAAAGGGCTTTCTGTGTTTTAAGAAATCTTTGACTACTCTCTGGTTGGAAGATATTATCCTATGTTTTCTCATAAGAGCTTTATAGTTTAGCTTTTAAACTAATTTCTGTATACAGTGTAAGCTGGGGGGGGGGTCAAAGTTATTATTTTCCCATATAGATGTACTATTATTCTAGCACCATTTATTGAAAAAACTATCCTTTCTCCATTGAATGGCTTTGAAATATCTGTAAAATATCAACTGACCTCATAAGTGTAGGTCTCTTTCTAGACTCTCGATTTTGTTTCATTGATCTATTTATCTACTCTTAAACCAATATCACACTGTATTGATTACTGAAGCTACACAGTAAATGTTGAAATCAGATCATATAAGTTCTCCAACTTTGTTCTTTTCATGTTATTTTGGCTGTTCTAGGTCTTACATATTCCCCAATAAATTTTAGAATCAACTTGTCAATTTCTATCAGAAAAGCAAAAAGCCCTAGATTTCACTTGGGGTTGCTTTAAAGTTATAAATCAGTTTGGGGAGACATCTTAATAGTATCAAATCTTCCAATCCATGAACATGGTATATCTCTCCATATATGTCAGCCTTCTTCAATTTCACTCAGCAATATGGTGTGGGGGTTGGTATATATATTTCACATATATTTTGTTAGATCTATCACTAATATTTTATGTTTTACAATAATATGTTAAATGGTTTAAAAAGCTTTTGTTTTCCAATTGTTCATTGCTAGTATATAAAAATACAATTCATTGTTTTGTATACAAATCTTGCATCTTGCACTTTAAGTTCAATTTCTGAAGATTCCTGGGGATTTTCTATGTACACAACCATGGCATTTGCAGGTAGCCACAGTTTTATTCTTCCTTTCCAATCTATATAATTTTATTTCTTTTACTTGCCTTGTTGCATTGGCTAAGACCTGTAGTACAATGTTAAAAAAAAAAGTAGAAAGGACATCCTTGTCTATCTCCTATCTTCAGTGGAAAAGTGTTCAATATTTCACCATTAAGAATTATATTAGCTTTAGAGGGGTTTTCTTTTCTTTTGGTAAAAATCCCTTAGTATGTAAAAGAAAGTTCCCATCTGTCCCTAATCTGCTGAGGGTTTTTCTCATGCTTGAGTGTTGAATTTTATCAAATGTTTTTTTCAAAATTATTGAGATAACTATATGGCTTTTCTCCTTTACTTATTAATATGGTACATTACATTGATGGATTTTTGGATGTTAATCCAAACTGACATTCCTGGAATATACTATACACTTGATCATAATGTTATGCCTTCCTTATAAATGAGTTGGGAAATAGTCTCAATAGTTTGTGTCATAAGCTTTCTCCTCTTTCCTTCTTAAATATTTGGAAGAACTAACCAGTGAAATCATTTGGGACTGGAGTTCTCTACACCTGCAAGTTCTCAATTACAAATTCAGTTTTTAAAAAATAAGAATAGAACTATTTAAATTTTCTATTTTTGTGTATCTGTTTTGGTGTATTTTAAAGGAATTTGACCATTTCATATGTTTTCCAATGTATTAGCATTAAATGATTCATAATATGTTCTTTTAAAAATTATTTCCTTCCTACTATTTTTGTTAGGAGGGTGCTTAATTTGATGTTCTTTTTCTAGCTTATTGAGATGAAAGCTTAGTTCTTATTATTATTGCTACTGTTTTAAACAGTCAACATTATTTTATATTTACTCACATATTTACTTTTGCCAATGCCCTTCATATTTTCCTACAGTTACTTTCATCTGGGATCATTTTCTTTCACCTTGAAACTTTTCTTTTAGTATTTCTTATAGTAAGATAGGCTGGTAAAAATTCTCTCGTCTTTTACATATTTGAAAACCTTTTCATTTTTATCTTTGAAGGAAATTATCACCAGATACAGAATTCCAAGTTGGCAGGTTTTTTGTTTTGTATTGTTTTCCATTTAGCAGTTTAACAATATAATTCCTTTGTCTTCTGGCTTCCATTATTTCTGTTGAGCTGTCAAAAGTTGCTCCTTTGATGACAACGTGCCCCCACCCTCTACCCCAGATGCTTTCACAACTCTCTCTCTCTGATCTAAAGAACTAAAGGATGGAATTCAAAGCAACCACAGACACCAAAGAATAGTGAGGGAATTCCTTAAAGGAGATAGCCAGAAAGGGGGAATCCTAAATTCTGCTCAGCTAAAGATAAATGAACCAACCTAAGATTTGAACTGCTGGCTAAGAGGCAATATTCAGTTTTTATCCAATCAAATAATTGCCTGCTAAAACAGAAAGGTCAACACTTTTTGGAGGAACATAGTCAAATCAAGAGCCGGTACAACACAACTTTTCCAATGTCTAGGATACAATCCAAAATTCCTCAAATTCCTCAACAGAAATAACAATCAATAGAGACAGACCCTGAGATGACCCAGATATTGGAATTAGCAAACAAGGATTTTAAAGCAGTTATCATCACTATTATCAATGATGTAAAGTGAAAATTTATTTGGTGAATAAAGCAGCTCTCCATAAATAAATAGAAATAATAAAAAAGAACCAAATGAAAATTTTAGAATAAAATATAATATCTGAAATTAAATATTCACCAGATAGGTTTAACAGGAACATGGAGACAACAGAGCAAACAGTAAAACTGAAGACAGATCAATAGAATGTATCCAATTTAAAGAACAGATTGAAAAAAATCAATACAGCCTCAGGGACTTATTCAACAATATCAAATGGTCTAACATACCAGTAATTAAGACTCTCAGAAAAAAATAAGGAAAAAGTAATCACAAGACTTCCTAAACTTAGCAAAAGACAGAAATACAGATTCAAGAAGTTCAGCAAATCCCAAGCAAGATAAATGTGAAGCACATTCCTAGCAATATGATTGTCAAACTGCTGAAAACCAAAGATAAAGAGAGAATCTCGAAAACATTCAGAGAAAAGTGACACATTACATATACGAAAAGAACATTTCAAATGACCAGTGACCTCTTATCAGAGAATCTGGATTCCAGAAGGCAGAAGAATAACATCTTTAAAGTGTGGACCAAAATTACCTGTCAAACCAGAGCTCTGTAAACAGAGAAAACGTCCTTCAAAAATTAAGACAAAATAAAGACATTTTTAGATAAAAGAAAACTGAGCGAATTCATCACTAGCAGACATGCAATACAAGAAATGCAAAGGAAGTTCATAAGGCTGAAGGGAGATGATACTAAATGGAAGCTTAGATTTTCAGAAAGGAAAGAAGAGCATCAGAAATGGTAAATATCTGGGTAAATATAAAAGACAATTTTCCTTTTAATGTCTTGGAAATACAACTATTTAGGGCAAAAATTAAAACATTGTTTTGTAGGGTTTATAATTACATAGATGTAATACATGTGACAATTATAGCATAAAGGCAGGATAAGAGATGAGTGGAACCAAATTAATACATTTGAAATTGAAGCAATATTTTTTATAACCCAACCCAATGGGTTGGTTCTCCACAGGGGAAAATATACATAGCATATACTAGAAGCTATAATCTCTAAGGGGAGCTGAGCAGAAGCCAGGCTTGGGAGAGCAGGGAAATGATTTGAAAGGATTCACTAATATATCCCTTCAACCATAGACGTCTGGCTAAACCCGTGGTGAAACCTAAGCCTTACACGGGAGATTCTACTGGGAATAGAAGTACAGACAAAAGCCTTATTGTTTACGGAAGCCCATGAATCCAAACTAGCAACGGGAATTGCCAATAGCATTAGATCAAACAACAACAGGTCAAAATTCATGTTAGCACAATGAATAACTAGTACCTGTATTAGTCAGCTATTGCTGCAGCTATGCTACTGTGTTTGGGAGGTCCCCAGGTTCCATTATTCACTAGGAGGACTCACAGAACTCAGCATATAGTTGTACTCATTGCTATGATTTATTATAGTGAAAGGATGCAGAGCACAATTAGCAAAGTGAAAAGACACTTGAGGAGAAGTCCAGTGGAAACCATGTTTAAGCTTCTAAGAGTCCTCTCCCAGGAGTCACATAGGATGCACTTAATTACCCCAGCAAGAAGTTACGACAACACATGTGAAATGTTGTCAACCAGGGAAGCTCTAAGAGACTCAGCACCCACGGCTTTTATTGGGAGCTGGTCATGTAGGCAACCTCTGCCTAGCACCTAGCAAAATCCCAGACTCCCAGAAGGAAAGCAGGTGTTCAGCATAAACCATATTGTTTGCACAGTTTAGGCACAATTAATCATTCTTATCAGTTAATGGTAGCCACTGTTCCAAAATCTAAGTTCCCAAAAGTCAGCCAAGGGCCAACCTGGCAAGCAGGCCTTTTCAAGGATAGCAGTTTAGGCCTGCTATGTTAACTCTTTTCTGTACAACTACCTAACAAAGAACTGTAAGAGTCTCAGTATGTTATAACAATAAACATTAATTTTTGCTTGGTGGTGCTAGGCTAGACTTCAGGCTTTGTACTGGGTTCAAGTCTGTTCACAGATCTTCATAATTCCAGGAACTGTGGCTTCTGCAGTCATGTTCTTCTCACGTCAGGTGGCAGAAATACAAGAGAGCAAGCTAAATCATGCAAACAATTTTAAGGTCTCTGCTTACATCACACCTCTTAACATTTCATTTGCTAAAGTCAGTCATATAGCTAAGATCAACATTAGTGAGGTGAGAAAATATACATCTACTCTAATAGGGAGAAAAACCACATGGCAAAGGGTATGAATGTACAGATCCCTTACAGAGGTTTTAAATAATTGGGAAAAATAATCCAATCTACCACAGTGCCCTAGGGATCTCACCAAACTCAGAGGGCAAATGAGGTTGGAAGCATCATCTTACCACTTTTGAAAATGATATTTCTTAGTTTGTTCATTAGTTTATTCCCACACCTATGCCCAAAGGAGCCTTAAAGCAGACAAGAAAAAACATGGAATTTTAGCAATATTCTATGCAAGTTCTTTAGCAACATAATAATAAAATTAATAATAGCTAACATTAATGAGTGCTTACTATATGTCAAGAGTGTTACATGCATGATTTCATTTAGTCCTTGGTTGATGTCATTATTTTTCCCATTTTAGATATGAGGAAACAGAGGCCTAGAGACTTGCCCAAGGTCCTAAAGCTTATAAGTGGTGAAGCCAGGATTTGAATCCAGGCAGCCTAGATCTGGAGCTTGTGCTTTTAACCAGTAGGATATTTTAAATGGAATGCTTGGGCATATATGCTAGATTACAATGCTTCAATATTGGAGTGTAAAAGTGTGCCAGAAACATGGAAGCACCACCAAATTTTCACATGATTCACATGTGCTCGGGGAACTAAGATTTAATATGTTAAGAAAAGAAAATTTTTCTCTTACTCAACTAAAATACTAAGAAAACTTGACTTTTTCCTCACAGCAACAGGTCAATATACCACACAGTTCAACCGTTTAATTTCAGTCTTATTTAAATTCAAATATTCCTTGACTTTGAAGAACTGCTAATGAATACATTTCATTGATCAAAATAATTTTCAACGTTTCTAAGCCAGCTTGCCTTTCTACTTTCTAGACTAGATAAAGTATCTGCTACACATACCATCTCCTATGATTCTGTAAAGGCCATGTTTTTTCAGTCAAGAAAAATGATCACAAAAATCTTCCATTTTCACTAAACAAGTATATTCAAGACTGTGTTCAATAAACAATTTAACAACTAAGAAGTTTTTCCTTTATGAAGCAAGAATTCTGTAATGCAAATATACTTCTATCACATCCAGAGTTGCTAGTCCCTCCCTCTATGGTTATGGGGGGGTGCATTTTAATTACAGACATTCACTTCTCTTCAATTGTCTTCTGAGCTTAATGAACAATGAAAGTACCGTACTACTTATCGGAAATCACTAAGAATCGAACGTCGAAAGGCATGTTCCTGCAATAAGCAATGGTCTGCTAAGTGTCTCATTTGAAGATGAGTAAATGCTGCTATAGGCATTAAGTCTAGGGTCTGTCTGACAGAATAGATTAAGAACCCATTGTAGGGAATTCAGAGGGTTACCAATAACACAAAACGTTATCTAGATGTACTCAGCCTGTAAAAAACAAGATATATAAGAGAGAACACTTCTATCTTCAAAAAACGCAATTACCTAAAACAGACTAAAGGTTGAAAATGAAAAGATAAAAAAAGGACATTAACAAATGTCAACTAGTCAAAAATAAGTTTGAAAAAGTGAAGTGTGATACCTTAGTCCAAACATGAAAAATGAGGAGATACACACTGTATTTTTCCATAATGCCCAGGGCATTTGGAACTAAGGAACAGTTACTCAGAGAAAGAGGAAGGTGCTTAGTTCAACTGTTTTGGTTTTTAATAATTCCTCACTTTCTCTGCTGGTTTTTCAAGTGTTTTGCCACTTATCTAAAAAATATGATGACACTGGCTTGTGAGAAATACAAAATCAGGAGCTCTAAATGGATTTATTAGATTCTTCAGAAGAGAGAACAATGATACAATGGAAAGCAGGAACTGCTGGCAGATTTCCATTTAAAGTAAAGCCAAATTTCAAATATTTTAATGGAAAAAGAGTCATATACACCTCTTTAATTTCGTAAGTATAAATTATTTATATCAAATTATCCATATAATCTAATTTTAACAAATAAATTTTTCCCATGAGAAATATTTCAATATTCATAGAGTGATTTTTTTCTCTTTTTAAAAAATTAATTAATTAATTTTTGGTCTTTGTTGCTGTGCTTGGGCTTTCTCTAGTTGCGGCGAGCGGGGGCTACTCTTCATTGCGGTGAGTCGGCTTCTCACTGCGGTGGCTTCTCTTGTTGCAGAGCACGGGCTCTAGGAGCATGGGCTCAGTAGTTGTGGCTTGCAGGCTCTAGAGCGCAGGCCCAGTAGTTGTGGCACACGGGCTTAGTTGCTCCGCGGCATGTGGGATCTTCCTGGACCAGGGCTTGAACCCATGTCCCCTGCATTGGCAGGCAGATTCTTAACCACTGAGCCACCAGGGAAGCCCTTCATAGAATGATTTTTAATAAAATTAAAATTTCACCCTTAAGAATATTAGTTACTATATGAATCCTGTGTGGACTCAAGACTAAATGGCCTACGCTATTTTCAGTTATCACGTTAGGCCTTATACTCTACTATTTACTGTTAATGAAGATTTGAAAAAAATAAAAGAAGTAATTTCTTAACATAAACTCAACTTCAATATAATTAACAAAGTAACATATTTATTCATAAAAATCAGTGAAAAATTTAATATGGATGAGAAGTCTTTCTTTTAAGGGGTAACAATTTTCAGAAAAATTCCCAAATAAGGTAAGGTATTCCTCCCAAGATATCACAGCCAAAACCTAAGCATAGGAAAGTCCCTTAGAGGACATCCAGGGCAAACTCCTACCCGTCTTGGAGAAATTCCTGCTACAGCATTTATAACAAGTAGCTTTCCAGAGTCTGCATGAATGGTTCCAATGATTGAAAGGTAGGGTTTATTATCCATGGCCCAGCCTGTGCTATTGCAGGTGAGCTCTGATTGTGGAAAAGTTCTTCTTGTTGATGAGTAGAAATCTATATTCTTAAATTTTCAATCCTCTGAGTATAGTTCTAGCATCCACAAGAACCTCAAATTCCAATTCTTCTGTTCCCTAATTGGAAGTAGCTGAGAACAGCATGGCAAGTCCCATCACTCTGTGACTTGCAGGGGAAAGAGGAGGAGGATGGTGGAGACAAGTGACAGAGCAATGAAAAAGGAGATGGAAGACAACCAAACATTTGGTTCACAAGGATATTTTATGTCAGATTCAGTGCCAAACAGAATCCAAGACTACAAAAGACAATGTGCATATGCATGTGTATGTATGGATTTGTGTTTGTATATGTGTGAGTATACAGTAGATGCATGTATGTAATACGTGTAATGTATGTGTATACATGTGTGAGTATATATACATGTGTGTATGTATATGTGTGTGAGTATGTGTACGTATGTGTGCGTGTGCACATGTATATGTGTGTATAAAATGCCAAGTTAGCTAACAGGAAAATTTTCCAACTATATATGAGGAAATGCAAACATTGGGTTTTTAGGATATTTTTAACAAGAATATAAAATACACACATCTGCTAAGCACTGCAGGAGTTGTTAACAGACTAGAGAGGATGAAAGGGAGTCAATAAACCTATGTTTATATTATGGTAAAAATATGGTTATTTCAAAATATCTGAATAATTAAATGTCAAGCTTATTATCTAGACATTTGCTATCAAGTAGACAAAGAAGTTCCCAATGAGTAAATAAAAATCAACCAGATCACTCTACTGGGTCTCTTTCTGCAAATTTCTGACAGGATTCTTAGCATGGCACGGTGTGGGCCAGCCACGCTGCACCTTCCTGGCTGGGGGTCAGGATTTACCCTCTCAGTTCCTTTCTCCACTTGCCCCTCTCTAGGCCTTGGAGAACTGAAAGGCAGCAACTCCTCACAAGAAGTCTGGGCTCTCTGGAGGTAAATACAGCCCCCACTGGCAGCATGTTCAATCATTAAAGAAGAGCGAAGATATGCTGATTAGATCTCAAGACAAGAAAGAGAACAAACATACAGACAATTTTTCCTCAAACACAGAAATGAAAGAAAAAAAAGGGTTTGGGTAAATTGTCAGGATATCAATTTAGCAGAACACAATCTAGAATTAATCAAAATGTTACTAAATTTTATTCACCAAAAATGATAAAACTATATTCAGATCTAATAAGGTAAAATAATAAAACTATACAAACAGTTTTAGCTACCATAAAATTGGAAACGACTAACTGGATAATTTAGTAAGTCTTTTTCTAGGTAATACATAAACCCATTCCAAATTGTGTAGCCTGGTAAAATACAAAAATTATTCATCGTGACTCATTAGGCAAAACTGGCACACCACCTGTCTTTGTAAATAAAGTTTCACTGGAACATGGCCATGCTCATTCATTTGTTGCCTATGCCTATTTTCATGCTATAACATCAGAGTTGAGAAGCTGTGACAAAGACTATTACGGCCCACAAAGCCTAAAATATGTACTATCTGTTCCTTTACAGGAAAAATTTGCAGACTCCTGCCCTGTATAATCATGGATCCTAAAATAAGCATGTAGGCCACATTGCTAAATCATGATAGTTTCAAGGGAGGAAAGAACTTTACTGTCTTTATCATGCAGGTCTCCTTTGTCACAAACCATTAAAAACCAACAATAAAAAAGAGTTGCAAAAGAATGTTCCAAGTGTTGTGAAGGTATTTTACAGTTTGGAGAAATGGAACAATTGGTTCTTCCTACTTGTTTTGTTGGTTCTTCCTACCTGTTTTCCTTCCTCTTCATCTGAAGAGTTCCTGACATGGATACTTCTGCTGGGTTGGTAACCTTTCAGCTTTTCTTGACCAGACCAGTTGTTCTTTTGATCTGTTGTACTTTCCTCATCACTTCCTGGGTTATTTTTCCATTCTTTCATCATTTCTAGCACATTGGTTGGTCTCGCCGAAGAAAGTATATTGCCCTAATGTTAACAATGAATTTTTGGTGTTATAAACAGTTTAGAAAACGGAAGACTCTTACATATTTTAGTAATATAGTCTCACAAATTCAGTAAGTCACATGGAAAAATTATAACGCTGAATAAATAGCAAAACTTTGGATGCCCTTTTGAGCATACTCCTTGTACTGGCACGTCTCAGACCTCTTCACTAATACTTTTACAATATGCCAAAATTTAGGGATGGGAGAATATTCTGGTTTAAAAGAATAGTGCAGCATGCTTGTGTGAAAGAACCACTACATAGGGCAAGTTCCTGGAATCCAAAGACCCCCTTACAGTGCCGTTCCTAGAAAATTAATAGGGAAGCTGAAAGAATGAAAGAAGTTGCCCAAAGTCTACTGGGTAAGCCTATATAACATCAAAATGTTTAGGTAAAAAATCTAAATTCAGTTGATTAGTCCGGTGCCATGTCCAAGAATATAGATGTTTGACTTGAAAGCTCTTGGTTGACTGGAAGATTTCGATATAATGTGGTCATTTGATTATAATGGATTCCGTGCACTGTTTTAACCCCAGATGTGGCTATACCATACTAAAATTGACCATTTTATATTAACTATATTTTTCTCAAATATAATATTCCATTTAATGCCAAGAAATGCATGAATGCATTCTTAAATGCCTCCTGCTAGACTAGGTATGCCTTAAATAGTTTTGCTCCTAACTCAGACTAGTAGAGAAAGTTTGGACAAGAAGTTTGGATCACATTTAGATTAAAACAGGACGTTTAGGTGTGGGAACAACTATGGAGTGATCTAAGTTAATTTGATATGTGGGTGGATTGAAGCATTAAGCAACAGTGATACAGAATAGTATGAGGCCAGGCATCTTAAGGGCAGCCATCTGAGTACACTGTTGAGGATTTGTAGAGTTCAATATATTCGTGGTTAAAGACACAGACAAATATTAAGCATGGAATAGTAATAATTAAATGAGGATCATTATGCTATTCGTTCCCTGTGGTTCTTCTACGTCATCCTGTTTTAAGAAGGTCTATATTCTTACTACTTTTATAGCATCCTACTTTTGGTTGCACTTCTGCAGCCTCTACCCATTTACTCCCAGAATGCCTTTACTATGCCTTCTGCCAACCCGTAGCCTACATTTCCGTCAAGGCTCAAGTTGACAGTCATCTCCGTCAAGTATCCCAGAACTTCCAAAGATGTTGTCAACTTAAATGAAGCACAGATGAAGTCTCAGAGAGCAAAAAGTAGTTGAAATTGTTTAGAACAGCAGATAGTCTCAGAGCTCTCATCTGAATGAGTTCTGATCTTCAGGGCTCTGTCAACAGCTCTGCTTGACCCCAGTGATTCATCTAGCCTCTATTATAACTTCCTGGCTTCATCATGACCTTGAACACTAACCCACAGTGTCCAGGCTCCTGGAATACTAGTACACACAACTTTGCCTCAACTTAATTCTTTCATTAGAAAACAGAGACAATCTGACATCTATGTCTGTAATCCCGGTCCTCAATTTCTCTTCCCTGATAAACTCTCTACAAGTTAACTCTTTGGATCGAGAGTCATTTCTTCTAGGCACATGGTAGAACTTTGCTTCTCCACCTCTTTTGGAACATGATGATATGACTTGTTTTGACCAGTAAAATGTGATTTGAAATAGTGTGTATCACTTCTGGGTAGAAACTTGAAGAAAGAGTGTGTAATTTACATGTTCTCAATTTCTGCCTTAGTAACTATAGAAGCACAGAGATGGAGCCTCCACCAGCCTGGGTCCCTGAGTGAAGACAAAGTAAAACAGAGCTTGCTCCCCTCCTCCCAGCCAATGTGCAATGGAAGGCATAAACAGCACTGAGATCTGGGGGTCACCTGTTACCACAGCATAATCTAGCCTGTCCTGATATAGACAGAAGATTAAATATTTACACTCTGTAAGTCACCTCCAAAAAGCTTTATAAAGAGTGAGCCCACTACATAATCAGCATACCCAACAAAGTTGTAATTACTACACAAATCATATGCAATCAGTACCATGTGATAGCCAATTTATGTAGGCAGTCTTTGCTTTGCACAGTCCTGATATGCATGAATTTTACTCATCATGACTTAAATAATATCAGTCCCTCAGCAACACAGTTCAAATTTCAGTCACCATGGTACATTAACTATAATTGCATAAAGTTCAAACTTCACTGCTAGCTCTTCAATCCACGATCACCAGGTAAATTACAGATCTGCATCACAATCAGTGACCAATCACATCACTTCTTTCACAGTCTGTTGGTGATTGGACACTGTGCATCTGCTATTCAGTTCACACACAGACAGCAATGTGTGCAGTTGTGCTGCCTCCTTGTCTCGCAGGGAATTTGCCAACAAAAATGAAACTGCAACAAAGAAATTAAAAGTGATAATACTGGGGAGTAAAATTTGAATCAAATGTAAATGGAGTAATAGAAGAAATAGCTGACCATGGGAATGCTGCCACTGCCACTGTGAGAATCTAGATGTGCAACCAAAGGAACTTAGTGAAGGCAAACTTATCAACATAAATGAGGAAGGATGAAGATGCTTCAGAGAAAATGACACCCACAAAAAAACTTGACATTTAAAGAATTTTCAGAGATATTCAAGACATTGAAAAGACAAAGGATACAATGTTAGAAGTTGATCCAAACTTGTAAAACAGTATGACAATTCACCAAGGCATAAAAAAGATGCTCCCCTCTGTATGATAAGAAGAAGGCAAGCACTGTTTAAACTAATCTTGATAAGTTTTTAACTCCAAAATAAGATACTTTAACTCTCAATATTTCTCTCAATATTAAATTACAGCGCCAAAAATTTAGCTTTACTTTTATTTCATTCTCTCTCTGTATTTAGAACCAACAGGGAGTTTTTAATGTTTAACAAAAAATTTTAAAGGGCATGGAAAAATCACAATTTTTCCCATTGATTATTAAAATCATTTTGCACAGCTTCAGTCTGCACTATTATTATGGTTCTGCACTCCTGTGCAAAGCAAGGATTACCTGTACTATCTTGAATCTGCATTTCTAGACAGCTTTCAAGTGCTTGGTTCACATATATCAATATATACACACAAAAGCATGGTGACTGACACGCTACAAATGACTCTATTTCTTATTGCAAAGAGACTGGGGAGAAGAGCAAAAGATCTAGAATAGGGTCATTATCCCATCAAAAACACTCTACCATTTATAAATTTTTAACTATTTGCTTCCTATATTCCCTTGTGATATCAAACAGGGCACAAATGTTGGTATAGATTCCAGACTTTCCCTCTTGTCTGAAGTCCAGCCACTAACTTACCAGACTAGCCCCTTCTTGTCTGCTAACAGTTGGAGGAAGAATTGCATCAGATACTTGGACTGACCAATGAATAAGTGGCCCAGAGCTGTGTGTCATGAGCCTTCTAGGCTCAAGAGAAATTACGCATGAACCAACCAAACAAAAATGGGTGGAATTGTTAGGGCAGACACTGGAGATTGTGGAGACACCTCACCACCAAAACAGTAACCTCTGAACTCCCTTTACTGGCTGTATTAAGAGGGGTCACACCCTGAACTCATCAACCATGAAGCAGCAAATGGCAAGAAGGCAGCAGTAATAGGCTGATAATCTGAGGCTATCATAAGTAGAAAACAAACCTTTTTGTTAATAAATTTCCACTTGTTTAACTAACAGTTTGAGATGACTTCATTTTGAAAAACTGGAAAAATGAACACTCACAGAGGAGAAGCATTGGTCAAATACTAAGATTTGGATTTAATCTTAGTAGACAGGTCCTGCAAATAGGAACCCAAACATATATCCTCATCTAACAAAATTTGCCTTTTCAAGGACAGTGCCTATCAGTATTCTGTAAACAATAAGTCTTTTACAAGTATTTTTTAATGAACGAATGAATGATATGTATGAGTTGGGGTAAGATAGTATAAAACATAAAATCAGCAAAGCGAAAAGGAAACATTTTGGGTCTTTAACTTACGGTCATCATTTTCTACTTTCGTAAGTAGCTAGAACTCTTTATTTTGTAATGTTCCGAGGAATAAATTTTTTTAATTAGAAAAATTTTTTATATCTTTATAAAAAAGATATAAAAGGATGCTCAACTTCACAAAATTAATAAAATCCAAATCAAAAACAATGAGTTGGCAATTTTCACCTAATAGATGGACATAAATTTAAGTTTGATAAAACTGTGTTGGTGAGGGTATGGGAAAACAGGCTCTCTCATTTACTTGCTTTTTATGGGAGGATAAATCGGCAATAAACTATCAAAATATGTAATGCACATTCTCACAAACCAGTAATTCAACTTTTAAGAATATATTTTATAGATATGCTGACAGAGTATGCAAACATATACTTACAAGAACATTTGTGGCACCATTGTTTGTAACAGAAAAGACCTGAAACAATTTAAATATTCCATATTCATAGGGGCAAAATAATAGTGTATCCATAGTTTTGGATACAATACTGTTTTTCAAAAAAATAAGTGTATCTTCCCAAAATACATTAGATGAAAAAGAATAGTTTGCATAATATAAACCCATTTGTGAAAAGTGAATAATAAAAATGTTCAGAATGTATTTGAAAGAATACATAAGAGACTTAACAATGGTTATCTTTAGTAATTGGGAATGAGGGAATAGAGAGAGAAAGTTATTTTTCCTGCCTTGTTTACCATTTAAATCATTTACTAAGGGTAATGACAACTATTATATGACTAAAAATTAATATAAACTATGTAGGAAAAGAAATAATGTAAGTTGCAGATACTCACAAAGGACTGATAGCACCCAGTAAGATCACCAAACATGCTCTCATGGGTCTCAGTGAGGCCAAGGCAGCAGCATAGAAAGGTAGTAAGGGCTGCTGAAGTAAGCAACTCTGCACCACTTTAAAATTTTTCCTAACAAAATCATCTCAGTGATTTAGTTTTCACAAGTATAGCAAATAATGAGAATAGAGAAAATTGGTGTTGATATTCTTATTCTTTAAGAGGAAACAAACTGAGAAATTTAGTAATTTACCCTTATTCCAGAAGTGCATTTCCATTGTCTGCTAAGAATTTCTAGGTAGAGGTGCTGCTGAGCCTTCAATACTGTAATGTATATTTGAAAACTGCTCAAAGAGTTTTTCCCACCACAAGAAAAAAAATTTAAACTATGTGAGGTGATGGATATAGTAACTAAATTTATTGTGGTAATCATTTCACAATATACACATATATTAAATCACTATGTTACACATCTTAAATTTATACAATGTTATATGTCAAATTATGTCTCAATAAAGCTGGAAAAATAAAAACAAAATATATTCCAAACCAACATTCTTCAAATGGTTATGTGTACACCTCGCTGTACACCAAGAACGAAGACTTCCTAAGGGCTGTACGGGCAGGGATGGTTTGCAGGGAGTCAATTTCAAGACCCTCAATTTCCAATGACCTACTCTTTTTCAAAAGTCACCTGCTTGAGCAAGGATCTGCAGTAATTCTTTCCATGTTCTTTTCTTAAGTCAGCTTCTTACAATGCTTGTTATTGTACATATATTTATTTGTGTGTGTGTGTGAGAGACAAAAGGCTCACATCTAGAATATACAACAAACTTCTACAAATCAATAAATAAAAAAAAAACTAATAGAAGAATGGAGGAAAGACTTGCACAGACATTTCACAAAAGAAGATATCCAGAAGGCCAATAAGGATAAGTAAAGTAAAAGTGACCAATTTCATTTGTCATTCAGGAAACGCAGATTAAAACCGGACTTGAGGATATGGGGAGGGGGAAGGGTGAGCTGTGACAAAGCGAGAGAGAGGCATGGACATATATACATTACCAAACGTAAGGTAGATAGCTAGTGGGAAGCAGCCGCATAGCACAGGGAGATCAGCTCGGTGCTTTGTGACCACCTGGAGGGGTGGGATAGGGAGGGTGGGAGGGAGGGAGATCAAGAGGGAAGAGATATGGGAACATATGTATATGTATAACTGATTCACTTTGTTATAAAGCAGAAACTAACACACCATTGTAAAGCAATTATACCCCAATAAAGATGTTAAAAAAATAAAACCACAATGAGATACCATTATATATTACCAGAGTATCTAAATTAAAAATATTGATAATAACAAGCACTGGAGAGGATGGGGAGCAAAACTAGAACTCTTACACATTGCTGGTGAGTCATACAGACTGCCAAGAGTCACATGAAAAGATGCTCAAAAGATGCTCATCACTAATTATTAGAGAAATGCAAATCAAAACTATAATGAGATATCACCTCACACTGGTCAGAATGGCCATCATCAAAAAATCTACAAACAATAATGCTTGAGAGGGTGTGGAGAAAACAGAACCCTCCTACACTGTTGGTGGGACTATAAACTGGTACGGCCACTGTGGAGAACGGTATGGAGGTTCCTTAAAAAACTAAAAATAGAACTACCATATGATGATCCAGCAATCCAACTCCTGGGCACATATCTGGAGAAAACCATAATTCAAAAAGTACATGCACCTCAATGTTCATTGCAGCACAATTTACAATAGCCAAGACCTGGAAGCAACCTAAATGTCCATCAACGGAGGAATGGATAAAGAAGATGTAGTAAGTAAATAGAATGGAATATTACTCAGCCATAAAATAGAATGAAATAGTGCCATTTGTAGCAACATGGATGGACCTAGAGATTGTCATACTGAGTGAAGTCAGTCAGACAGAGAAAGACAAATATCATACAATAATGCTTATATGTGGAATCTTAAAAAATGGTACAAATGAACTTATTTACAAGACAGAAACGGAGTCACAGATATAGAAAACAAACTCATGGTTACCAAGGGGGAAATGGGGGGGAGGGATAAATTGGGAGACTGCGATTGACAGTACACACTACTATATATAAAATAGATAACTAATAAGGACCTACTATATAGCACAGGGAACTCTGCTCAACACTCTGTAATGACCTATATTGGAATAGAATCTAAAAAAGAGTGGATATATGTATATGTAAAACTCATTCACTTTGCTGTACAGCAAAACTAACACAACACTGTAAATCAACCATACTCCAGTAAAAATTAATTTTAAAAAAAGATACTATTTACCCACACCTATTCCAACACCGGCTACTGCCAGACTTCTTTTTTGCGGTACGCGGGCTTCTCACTGTTGTGGCCTCTCCCGTTGCGGAGCACAGGCTCCAGACGTGGAGGCTCAGCGGCCATGGCTCATGGGCCTAGCCGCTCCACGGCATGTGGAATCTTCCCAGACTGCGGCACGAACCCGTGTCCCCTGCACCGGCAGGCGGACTCTCAACCACTGAGCCACCAGGGAAGCCCCAGACTTCTTAATTTTTGGTTTATCTCACTGAGGTCTTGGTTTGTATTTCCCCAATCGCTAATGTGACTGAACATCTTGTCACATGTTCATCAGCCAAATGTGGGTCCTCTTCTGTAAAAATGCCTGGCCCTAAAGCAACTATACTCCAATAAAAATTAATTTTAAAAAATGCCTGGCCCTGTCTCTTTGCACATTTTCTACTAGGTTGTTTGTCCACTTTTCATTGATTTGTAACAATTATTGAGATTTCATGATATTAACCCTTTTTTGGTTTTTTGGGTTACAAAAGCCTTCTCCTAGTTTATAACCTATCCCTAAAGTGTTGTTTTATGAACAGAAGTTCTGAAGATTCATATTAAGTCAAGTTTATTCACCATTTCTTTTATGTTAGTGCCTTTGGTATCTTGCTTATAAAATCCTTTTCTACACAGTCCAAGGTCCAAAAGATTTTCACCTATATTTTCTACTAAAAGTTAAAAATAAATTTTATTATTTAAGTCCTTGATTGATTTGCAGTTGACTTTTGTCTGCAGTGTGAGATAGGAACCCAATCTCTCTCTTTTTTTCATATGGACAACCACTTATTCCAGCTCCATTTATTGAATAGTCTCTCCTTTTTCCACTGATCTGCCATACTACCACTGTCATAAAAGTTCCAGATATGCATGGATATGTTTCTGCACCTTCTATTTTATTCTACTGGTCAATTTGCTTATTACTGCAAATGATCACACTATGCTAACTAATACAGCTTCATAAGTCTTAATATCTGGTAGAGCAAAACATTCAGAAATGTTTTGGCTATTTTCCACCCTTTAAGCTTCGATACAAATTTTAGGGTCAGGAAAGTTTGTGGAATTTTGATTGGATTTGCATCATGTATGTACATCAACATGAGGAAATCAGTTTTTATGATATTAAGTCTCCTGACCTATGATTATGGTATAGCTTTACACTTTTCTTCAATGTTTTCCAATAAAGTTTCATAATTTTCCCCAAATCTTATCTTGAATTTATTTCTAGAAATGATATATTCTTGAATATTATTTTACATCTTCATTTTTTTACATTTTATATTGTTGCTTGCTAGTGAAAAGAAATACAATGTCAATCTCTTTTTTCCAGGTTTACTGAGATATAATTGATATATAACATTGTGTAAGTTTAAAGTGGACAATGTGTTGATTTGATACACTTATATATCGATGAGTATCAACCTAAATCCAGCTACCTTACTCAGCTCTTCTATTATTTCAAATAGTTTAATAATTTGTCTAATAATTTGTATATTACTGCAAATAATAAAAGTTTTCTTTCTGTTTTCCAATTCTCATGACTTTATTTTCCTTGTCTTAAGTTGACTAAGATCAGCAATGTTGGGAAAAACTATTGAAAGCTGATTTCCTTGACTAGCTTCTTATTTTAAAGAAATGCTTCTCACATTTTCCATTTAAAATGATATTTGCTGTAAACTTTTATCAGGTTAAGGAAGTTTTCTTCTATTCCTAATTAAATTATGAATGTATACTGAGTCTTATTACAAGTGTTTCCATTAAATTATCATATGCTTTTTCTCCTTTAATATATTAATGTGTGAATTTATATTTACAGATTTTTTTCCAAAATTAAACTATCATTGTATTTTTAGGGAAAATCCAACTAGATCATGACCTTTTTTATAAACACAGTTGGATCCAACTTGCTAATATGTTGTTTAAGGTTTTACATCTATATTAATAAGTAATATGGATCATTTTCCTTTTTCATAGGTTTGGTTTACAATGGTCTAATTTTGTTATACTAGAGTATACAGAATTAATACTAGACTCAAAATAAATCAGGAAAATTCTCTCTTTGGGGGCACAGGAGGAGAGTTATAAATTTGACATAAAAGTTTGGTAGAACTAATCTGTAAAATCATCTAGGCTTGGTGTTTTCCTGGTGGAAGATTTTAAACTACTGCTTCAATTTCCTTAGTAATTATATAGGACAATTCAAGTTTTCTATTTATTCTTTTTTTTTTTTAGTTTTTTTTTGAGGTGGACCATTTTTTAAAGTCTTTATTGAATTTGTTACAATATTGCTTCTCTTTCATGTTTTGGTTTTTTGGCCGTGAGGCATGTGGGATCTTAGCTCCCCAACCAGGATTGAACCTGCACCCCCTGCATTGCAAGGCAAAGTCTTAACCACTGTCCTGCCAGGGAAGTCCCTTCTATTTATTCTTGAGACAATTTTATGAAGCTGTATTTTTTGAGGAAAATATTTTTTATGAAAAGAAATTTTGTCCATTTTTCCTAAGTTTTCAGATTTATTAGTATACAGTTGGTGGTGGTATTCCCTTACCTTTTTAAGATTTATCCTTTTAATTTCTGCTTTATCTGTGCCTGTATTCCCTTTTTCCTATTAATACTATTTTTGTCTTCTCTATTTCTTTCTTATTTTTGCCAAAGATTTATCTATTTGTTGGTATTTTCAAAGAATCAAATGTTGGTCTCATTGATCTTCTCTTTTCTACCTTTCCTTTCCATTTAATTTATTTTCACTTTTACTTTGTTTTATTTTTCCTACTACTTTATTTGGGTATATTCTGTTGGGATTTTTTCCTGAGATTTTAAGTTGGATATGTAGTTCCTTTTTTAGCCTGCCTTCTTTTTTTTTTTTTTTTTTTTTGCGGTATGCGGGCCTCTCACTGTCGTGGCCTCTCCTGTTGCGGAGCACAGGCTCCGGACGTGCAGGCTCAGCGGCCATGGCTCACGGGCCCAGCCGCTACGCGGCATGTGGGATCTTCCCGGACCCGGGCACAAACCCGTGTCCCCTGCATCAGCAGGCAGACTCTCAACCACTGCGCCACCAGGGAAGCCCTTTTCTTCTTTTTTAATGTGAATACTCCAGGTGATAAGTTTCTGCTGAAACACACTTTTACTGCATCTCACAGGTTTTGATATGTTGTATTTTTATTACCATTCAGTTCTACAAATTAAAAATTTGTTCTCATTAGTATTTATTCTTTAACCCATGACCTATCTAGAAGCATGTGATTTAATTTCCAAATATATACAGATATTTAATCTTATTGGCATTGACTTTTAACTTAATTGTGCATTGTTAGATAACATAATCTGTGTGAAAGTTATTGAGACTTGCTTTCTTCCTGGCCAGTTCAATTTTGGTAAATGTTCCTTCCACATGTGGTTAAGAAAAATGTATATTCTCTAATTGATGGATGCAGAATTGTATACATGTCCACTAAAATAAGCTTGTTACCTGTGTTGTTAAAATACCCGTTTCTGTTTTCATTTGCTTTACATATCAATAATTGAGAGAAGTGCATTAAAATCTCCCACTATGATGGTGAATTTTCCAATTTCTCCATGTAATTTTGTCATTTTTGATGTATATTTTTGAGGTTATCTTATTAGTTGCATACATGTTTAAACTTATATATTTTGTTTGGATTGAACTTTTATCATTATAAAGTGACCTTCATTATCTCTAACGATGATTTGTTTGTGGCAAGGTATATTTAATTGATATTAATTCAGTTACTCAGGCTTTTTCTGGTTGGTGTTTGCCTGGTATGTTCTTTTCCATTCTTTTTCTTTCAATATTTGTGTCCTTATGCTTCAAATGTGCTTCTTGTAAATAGCACTTAGCTAGATTTTTAAAAAGTCAACCTGACCTTATGTCTTTTAACAGGTATTTCTTTTTTAAAAATATTATTTTTTCATGTTTATTTATTTTTATTTATTTATTTATTTATTATTTTTGGCTGTGTTGGATCTTAGTGGCGGTATGCGGGATCTTTTGTTGTGGCACGTGGGCTTCTCTCTAGTTGTGGTGCGCAGGTTTTCTCCTCTAGTTGTGGCACGTGGGCTCAGTAGTTGCGGGACGTGGGTTTAGATGCCCTGCAGCATGTGGGATTTTAGTCCCCCAACCAGTGATCAAACCCACATCCCCTGCATTTGAAGGTGGATTCTTTACCACTGCACCACCAGGGAAGTCCCTTAACAGGTATTTCTAACCCATTAACTTATTTGAAACTGTTTCTATCATTTAAGTTTGTTACTACAACTGTCTCACTCTTTGTATCTTTGTTAATCCTTTATTACTTTGAAAATCCATTGTCTACATCTTCCATTTTAGCCCCCTCTTGTGTACCCATGTTCTCTCTCCGTTCTCAACACTTGTCATGTGTATATTATCTCACATTTTAAGTCTGGGTTCTTATGAATATACTTTCTCCTCTTCTTCTTTGGTCTTCTTCTCTTTTTTTGGACACCAACACACTTTACTAAGGTATTTGAAGACTCTCGGTTCACATAGCTCTTGCAGTATCTACTGGATTTCTTTGACCTCCTATTTAATTACTTCTATCAAGTGTTTTAAATCTAGGACTTGTGTGGCAAACCTGAGGCCTTGTATATTTGAAAATATTTTTATCATTCCCTTTCACTTGAATGACAATTTGGATGGATATAAAATTCTAAGTTTACAGTTGTTTTCCCTGTAACACATTTAGAATTATTACTCCATTTACACTTGCATCCAATGTTGCTGCTGAAAAGTAAGATGTCAATGTGACTCTTGTTCTTTTTTATATGATATTGCTCTTTCTCTCTGGGAACATTTAGAATTTCCTCTTTGTTTTTGATGTTCTTAAATCTCATTATGTCTATTTTGTCAGTTTTTCCTTCTCTCTCCTATTTGGTAGTCTATCATCTATTTAGAGCTGAAGTCTTTCTTCTTTCTTTAATTCTGATGAATTATCTCTATTATTTTTTAAAAGATTTCCTTCTCCCTCTTTTTACTTTTTTTCCTGAGACTCCTATTATATGGATTTTGTAACTTTTACTTTCAATTCCTTATAGCTTTTCTTTATTTTTTCAATTTGTTTATCTTCACCTGTTCCCTTCTATAAAGTTCTATTAAAGTCCCACAATCTGATCATCTAGTTTTTTTAATTCATTCTTCAGCTGCACCCATTTCACTACTTATCCTATATAACTGTATCTCTATTTTAACTATTATACCTAAATGGTTCTACCTGGTTTTGCTTTATCATTTCTTGCTTCATATTATTAACATCTTCCCTTATCTCTTGTAGCATGTTCATTTTGTTGACTTCTAAATTCTTGAACTGCCTATTCTAAACTCTCCTAATGGTGTGTGAAATGTGGCCTGTTAGCTCATACTCCACAGGGAGTACTGGCTCCTCAGGAGGACAGACCAGAACCAGGCCTTCAGCCCCAGGAGCTCAAAATCCCTAGGCACCAAAGATCTGCCCCCACAAAGCAACTCCTCAGTTCAGGGTTTCAACCTTATCAAACTTCTCCTCCAAGGAGGAACAACCCAAGGAGGAGGCACTTCTAAAAGTATAACCCACCTGTCCTAGGGTGTGGAGGCCAACAGGTAAGTCAATGCCTAAATCCAATTCGCACCCATTTTCCTTAGCTTCTCACTCATGCAGGGCCTCAGTGCTGCTCTGATTTTACTTTCTACTCCTGTGAGAGGACAGGCATCAGCGTCCCGAGGCAAAGGGGAACTTGGGTTGTTTTTGTCTTCCTATTTTACTTCCTTCCCTGGCTGTAACCTCACTCATCATACATGCCAGCTCAGAATATCCCCTTATCGTCCCAGGGGTTTTGCACACTATTCTCTGAATCCTGGTATCATGAGGTTTCTCTCTAAAGTTACTCTAGGTTTAATCTTCAGAGAACATGCAGAAGTCTGTGCTAATTCAGTACCTTGTCAGGAACCAGAGCCTCCTCCAGCTGGCCTTTCACTAGGTGGTTTTTGACATATAACCCAAACAGATTTAAAGAAATGAGTGACACTGCTACATCAAAATTCCTTCTACTTGTTTATAAGGTTCTCAGTGCTTACATCTATGAAAACTGAAAACAATAATACAGTTGATGCTGAACACTGTCTCTCTCTAACATTAAGTAACATTCAATCATGGATGGATGGCTATTTGGGGGGAAATGTAGCCCTATCCATCCACTAAACAGATATTTTTCCAATACAATTTGACTTATGTTTGATAATTATTAACAATTATAATTACATTCCCTTGATCAATTATAAACAAATAATTAAAGTCACTCTTAAATAGTTTTTAAAAATTTAGAGCCCTAGGGTCACGAGAAATAAAAACAAAAATATAAATATATATTTGAGCTGTTTTTTGCAAAATGAAACAAATGATAGGGTGATTAGTAAAAAGTCTTTCATGCAAAAATATATATTACATTGGGATAAATGCAGTGGAAGAAATGCAATACAAAAACAAATTCAAAGAAATGAACGAATAATCTAAAGTTTCTTTTTTAAAAAAAATTTTTTAATTTTATTTATTTTTTTATACAGCAGGTTCTTATTAGTTATCCATTTTATACTTATGAGTGTATATATGTCAATCCCAATCTCCCAACTCATCACACCACCCCCCTCCCCGCCACTTTCCCCCCTTGGTGTCCATATGTTTGTTCTCTATGTCTGTGTGTCTATTTCTGCACCGCAAACTGGTTCATCTGTACCATTTTTCTAGGTTCCACATATATGCGTTAATATACGATATTTGTTTTTCTCTTTCTGACTTACTTCACTCTGTATGACAGTCTCAAGACCCATCCACATCTCTACAAATGACCCAGTTTCGCTCCTTTCTATGGCTGAGTAATATTCCATTGCATATATGTGCCACATCTTCTTTATCCATTCATCTGTCAATGGGCATTTAGGTTGCTTCCATGACCTGGCTATTGTAAATAGTGCTGCAATGAACACTGGGGTGCATGTGTCTTTTTGAACTATGGTTTTCTCTGGGTATATGCCCAGTAGTGGGATTGCTGGGTCATATGGTAATTCTATTTTTAGTTTTTTAAGGAACCTCCATACTGTTCTCCATAGAGGCTGTATCAATTTACATTCCCACCAACGGTGCAAGAGGGTTCCCTTTTCTCCACACCCTCTCCAGCATTTGCTGTTTGTAGATTTTCTAATGATGGCCATTCTAATTGGTGATACCTCATCATAGTTTTGATTTGCATTTCTCTAATAATTAGTGATGTTGAGCATCTTTTCATGTGCTTCCTGGCCATCTGTATGTCTTCTTTGGAGAAATGTCTATTTAGGTCTACTGCCCATTTTTGGATTGGATTGTTTGTTTTCTTGATATTGAGCTGCATGAGCTGCTTATAAATTTTGGAGATTAATCCTTTGTCAGTTGCTTCATTTGCAAATATTTTCTCCCATTCTGAGGGTTGTCTTTTCGTCTTGTTTATGGTTTCCTTTACTGTGCAAAAGCTTTTAAGCTTCATTAGGTCCCGTTTGTTTATTTTTGTTTTTATTTCCATTTCTCTAGGAGGTAGGTCAAAAAGGATCTTGCTGTGATTTATGTCATGGAGTGTTCTGCCTATGTTTTCCTCTAAGAGTTTTATAGTGTCTGGCCTTACATTTAGGTCTTCAATCCATTTTGAGTTTATTTTTGTGTATGGTGTTAGGGAGTGTTCTAATTTCATTCCTTTACATGCAGCTGTCCAGTTTTCCCAGCACCACTTATTAAAGAGGCTGTCTTTTCTCCATTGTATATTCCTGCCTCCTTTATCAAAGATAAGGTGATCATATGTGCGTGGGTTTATTTCTGGGCTTTCTATCCTGTTCCATTGATGTATATTTCTGTTTTTGTGCCAGTATGATACTGTCTTGATTACTGTAGCTTTGTAGTATAGTCTGAAGTCCGGGATCCTGATTCCTCCAGCTCCATTTTTCTTTCTCAAGACTGCTTTGGCTCTTTGGGGTCTTTTGTGTCTCCATACAAATTTTAAGATTTTTTTGTCCTAGTTCTGTAAAAAATGCCATTGGTAATTTGATAGGGATTGCATTGAATCTGTAGATTCCTGTAGCACAGTCATTTTCACAATACTGATTCTTCCAAGAACATGGTATATCTCTCCATCTGTTTGTATCGTCTTTAATTTCTTTCATCAGTGTCTTACAGTTTTCTGCATACAGGTCCTTTGTCTCCCTAGGTAGGTTAATTCCTAGGTATTTTATTCTTTTTGTTGCAATGGTAAATGGGAGTGTTTCCTTAATTTCTCTTTCAGATTTTTCATCATTAGTAAATAGGAATGCAAGATATTTCTGTGCATTAATTCTGTATCCTGCAACTTTACCAAATTCATTGATTAGCTCTAGTAGTTTTCTGGTGACATCTTTAGGATTCTCTATGTATAGTATCATGTCATCTGCAAACAGTGACAGTTTTACTTCTTCTTTTCCAATTTGTATTCCTTTTATTTCTTGTTCTTCTCTGATTGCTGTGGTTAGGACTTTGAAAACTATGTCGAATAATAGTGGAGAGAGTGGACATCCTTGCCTTGTTCCTGATCTTAGAGGAAATGCTTTCAGTTTTTCACCATTGAGAATGATGTTTGCTGTGCATTTGTCGTATATGGCCTTTATTACGTTGAGGTAGGTTCCCTCTGCGCCCACTTTCTGGAGATTTTTTATCACAAATCAGTGTTGAATTTTGTCAAAAGCTTTTTCTGCATCTGTTGAGATGATCAAGTATGGTTTTTATCCTTCAATTTGTTAATATGGTGTATCACATTGATTGATATGCGTATATTGAAGAATCCTTGCATCCCTGGGATAAATCCCACTTGATCATGGTATATGATCCTTTTAATGTGTTGTTGGATACTGTTTGCTAGTATTTTGTTGAGGATTTTTGCATCTATATTCATCAGTGATATTGGTCTGTAATTTCCTTTTTTCGTAGTATCTTTGTCTGGTTTTGGTATCAGGGTAATGGTGACCTCATAGAATGAGTTTGGGAGTCTTCCTTCCTCTGCAATTTTTTGGAAGAGTTTGAAAAGGATGGGTGTTAGCTCTTCTCTAAATGTTTGATAGAATTCACCTGTGAAGCCATCTGATCCCGGACTTTGCTTGCTGGAAGATTTTAAATCACAGTTTCAATTGCATTACTTGTGATTGGTCTGTCCATATTTTCTATTTCTTCCCGGTTCAGTCTTGGAAGGTTATACCTTTCTAAGAATTTGTCCATTTCTTCCGGGTTGTCCATTTTATTGGCATAGAGTTGCTTGTAGTAGTCTCTTGGGATGCTTTGCATTTCTGTGGTGTCTGTTGTAACCTCTCCTTTTTCACTTCTAATTTTATTGATTTGAGTCCTCTCCCTCCTTTTCTTGATGAGTCTGGCTAATGGTTTATCAATTTTGTTTATTTTCTCAAAGAACCAGCTTTTAGTTTTATTGATCTTTGCTATTGTGTTCTTTGTTTCTATTTCATTTATTTCTGCTCTGATCTTTATGATTTCTTTCCTTCTGCTAACTTTGGGTTTTGTTTGTTCTTCTTTCTCTAGTTCCTTGAGGTGTAAGGTTAGATTGTTTATTTGAGATTTTTATTGTTTCTTGAGGTAGGCTTGTATAGCTATAAACTTCCCTCTTAGAATTGCTTTTGCTGCACACCATAGGTTTTGGATCGTGTTTTCGTTGTCATTTGTCTCTAGGTATTTTTTGATTTCCTCTTTGATTTCTTCAGTGATCTCTTGGTTATTTAGTAACGCACTGTTTAGCCTCCATGTGTTTGTATTTTTTACATTTTTTTCCCTGTAACTGATTTCTAATCTCATAGCGTTGCGGTCAGAAAAGATGCTTGATATGATTTCAATTTTCTTAAATTTACTGAGGCTTGATTTGTAACCCAAGATGTGATCTAACCTGGAGAATGTTCCATGTGCACTTGAGAAGAAAGTGTAATCTTCCGTTTCTGCATGCAATGTCCTATAAATATCAATTAAATCTATCTGGTCTATTGTGTCATTTAAAGCTAGTATTTACTTATTAATTTTCTGTTTCGATGATCTGTCCATTGGTGTATGTGAGGTGTCAAAGTCCCCCACTATTACTGTGTTACTGTCGATTTCCTCTTTTATACCTGTTAGCAGTTGCCTTATGTATAGAGGTGCTCCTATGTTGGGTGCATATATATTTATAATTGTTATATCTTCTTCTTGGATTGATCCCTTGATCATTATGTAGTGTCCTTCCTTTTCTCTTGTAACATTCTTTATTTTAAAGTCTATTTTACCTGATATGAGTATTGCTACTCCAGCTTTCTTTTGATTTCCATTTTCCTGGAATATCTTTTTCCATCCCTCACGTTCAGTCTGCATGTGTCCCTAGGTCTGAAGTGGGTCTCTTGTAGACAGCATATATATGGGTCTTGTTTTTGTATCCATTTAGCGAGCCTGTGGTTTTTAGTTGGAGCATTAAATTCATTCACGTTTAAGGTAATTATCCATATGTATGTTCCTGTTACCATTTTCTTAATTGTTATGGGTTTGTTTTTGTTGGCCCTTTTCTTGTGTTTCCCACTGAGGGAAGTTCCTCTAGCATTTGTTGTAGAGCTGGTTTGGTGGTGCTGAATTCTCTTACCTTTTGCTTGTTTGTAAAGCTTTTGATTACTCCGTCGAATCTGAATGAGATCCTTGCCAGGTAGAGTAATCTTGGTTGTAGGTTCTTCTCTTTCACCACTTTAAATATATCGTGCCTCTCCCTTCTGGCTTGTAGAGTTTCTGCTGAGAAATCAGCTGTTAACCTTATGGGAGTTCCCTTGTATATTATTTGTCATTTTTCCCTTGCTGCTTTCAATAATTTTTTTTGTCTTTAATTTCTGTCAGTTTGATTACTATGTGTCTCAGCATGTTTCTCCTTGGGTTTATCCTGCCTGGGACTCTCTGTGTTTCCTGGACTTGGGTGGCTATTTCCTTTCCCATGTTAGGGAAGTTTTCAACTATAATCTCTTCAAATATTTTCTCGGGTCGTTTCTCTCTCTCTTCTCCTGCTGGGACCCCTATAATGCGAATGTTGTTGTGTTTAATGTTGTCCCTGAGGTCTCTTAGGCTGTCTTCATTTCTTTTCATTCTTTTTTCTTTATTCTGTTCTGCAGCAGTGAATTCCACCATTCTGTCTTCCAGGTCACTTATCCGTTCTTCTGCCTCAGTTATTCTGCTATTGATTCCTTCTAGTGTATTTTTTTTTTTAAGACTAGTCCTTTGTTTTATTAATTAATTAATTTATTTTTGCTGTGTTGGGTCTTCGTTTCTGAGCGAGGGCTTTCTCTAGTTGTGGCAAGCGGGGGCCACTCTTCATCATGGTGTGCGGGCCTCTCACTATCGCGGCCTCTCTTGTTGCGGAGCACAGGCTCCAGATGCACAGGCTCAGTAGTTGTGGCTCACGGGCCTAGCTGCTCCGTGGCATGTGGGATCCTCCCAGACCAGGGCTCGAACCCGTGTCCCCTGCATTAGCAGGCAGATTCTGAACCACTGCGCCACCAGGGAAGCCCCCTTCTAGTGTATTTTTCATTTCAGTTCTTGTATTGGTCATCTCTGTTTGTTTGTTCTTTAATTCTTCTAGTTCTTTGTTAAACATTTCTTGCATCTTCTTGATCTTTGCCTCCATTCTTTTTAGGAGGCCCTGGATCATCTTCACTATCATTATTCTGAATTATTTTTCTGAAAGTTTGCCTATCTCCACTTCATTTAGTTGTTTTTCTGGGGTTTTATCTTGTTCCTTCATCTGTTATATAGCCCTCTGCCTTTTCATCTTGTCTATGTTTCTGTGAATGTGGTTTTTGTTCTACGGGCTGCAGGATTGTAGTTCTTCTTGCTTCTGCTGTCTGCCCTATGGTGGATGAGGCTATCTAAGAGGCTTGTGCAAGCTTCCTGATGGGAGGGACTGGTGGTGGGTAGAGCTGGCTGTTGCTCTGGTGGGCAGAGCTCAGTAAAACTTTAATCCGCTTGTCTGCTGATGGGTGGGGCTGAGTTCCCTCCCTGTTGGTTGTTTGCCCTGAGGCAATCCAGCACTGGAGGCTACAGGCTCTTTGGTGGGGCCAATGGCGGACTCTGGGAGGGCTCACACCAAGGAGTACTTCCCAGAACTTCTGCTTCCAGTGTCCTTGTCCTCATGGTGAGCCACAGCCACACCCCGCCTCTGCAGGAGACCCTCCAACACTAGCAGGTAGGTCTGGTTCATTCTCCTATGGGGTCACTGCTCCTTCCCCTGGGTCCCGATGAGCACACTACTTTGTGTGTGCCCTCCAAGAGTGGAGTCTCTGTTTCCCCCAGGGAAAAGTCCTGCAATCAAACCCCACTAGCCTTCAGAGTCTGATTCTCTATGAATTCCTCCTCCCATTGCCAGACCTCCAGGTTGGGAAGCCTGATGTGGGGCTCAGAACCTTCACTCCAGTGGGTGGCCTTCTGTGGTATAAGTGTTCTCCAGTTTGTGATTTGATTTTATTGTGATTGCGCCCCTCTTACCGTCTTATTGTGTTTTTTCTTTTGTCTTTGTATGTGGGGTATCTTTTTTGGTGAGTTCCAGTGCCTTCCTGTTGAAGATTGTTCAGCAGTTAGTTGTGATTTTGATGCTCTCGCAAGAGGGAGTGAGCGCACATCCTTCTATTCTGCCATCTTGAACCTACCTCTCAACTGCATTTCTAAACACTTCAATTCCTGGCTGTGCCTCCCTGGGAGGATCCCTAGCAAACCCAGGTCCTGTCCACATGGATGTAGCCCCAGGTTGTCCTGAAGCCCAAATCCCAGCAAGTCCTATGGAGACTGAACTGCTGTTGCAAGGACGCTGGCCCTTTGAGTCCCAAAGCGGAGGACCTGGTGGTGCTTGAGGAGACAGAACTCTAAAGTTTCTGTTAAAGGATAATTTGTTCATAAATTTTTTAAATTGGATGAGATGGAGGTGTTATATATGTAAAAAAAAGTTAGATTTATTTTTAATTACCAACATTTACAATATATAGGAAATTATATCCCTTGTAATTATTTACATTTATGATGAAAAACTTTTAAGCTCAACCTAAAAATATCTGAAGAGATTCGTTACTTTTCAGTCTTTCTGAAATTATTCAAGCACAGACGTTTGAATATACTGTTCCAAAAAGCACCTCATTCTTCTTCCAATCTACAAAACCAGTAAGTCTTCTATACTTTTGTCTTACCCCATTTTCCTAGTCACCTGAAAAAGTTTTTATTCCTTTTACTCTTTTATCTAACATTTCTTCTTAGTTGAAAAACTGTGTTGATTATCTTTCTAATGTCTATTTCTCTCCTCTCCTCTGTTCCGTTCTCACTGCCCTCGTTCCAATCTTTATTATCTCACCTGAGTCCTATTTCAGTTCTCCAACTTTACTTGCCACTCTGCAAACCATATCACACATACTGTTGCCAGATTATTCTTCCTGAAGTTCTGTCTGCCCTGGCCAGCAATACATCCACCAACCCACTAACTGATAGAGTTGACCTGTGAAGAATCTTAGACACTTGCTACTTGTTCCCAACCTGCTCCAATGCCTATCCTGTTCTATCTCCCCATTAAGATCCTGTTTCTGCCCTTCAGCCATGATCTGTGCATAAGGATCCCTCAAATTTATTCCTAGGGCCCTTCTGGCTTCACACTATTTCAGCCAGGATACTGCATTAGAAGAGGAGCTCCCCCCTCAGAATAGCCCACAGACCCCATCCAAGTCCACTCAAATCATTCCACAAGGGTTGAAGGGACAAAGCAGAAAACAAAACTCACATAAGTTCAGCTATGATCTGGTACTTCAGTGCCTTTCAGTAGCAATACATTGTCAAACAAGTCAAATACAAAGTCTTCTCTATGTAGGCCAAGGTCTAGAGCAAAATAGCCCTAATCTGCCTTTACAGCTTAATTTCCCACTACTTCCCTTCATGTCTTCTATGATTCTAAAAAACCAGAACTACTAATATACTTCATTTTTTCTTTCTCTATATCTTTGTAAAGTTCTTTCTATCTAGAATCCCCTGCCTTCTTACCATGACTCCAACTTTAATTTCTACTTTTACCCATTTATTTAGAGTCAGTTCACATATTACCTTCACTTTAAGTGGTTTTTGTAACCCCCCTAAAGGGAATAATAGCTCTCTTCTTAAAAACCTAATAGTACTACTACTATACTATATAAATACATGTTTTATATATTAAATATAATATATATTTAATATACATTAATAAGTACAAATATGTTATAAATATATAATACATATTTTATAGAATATATATTTTATACAGTATATTTTATATATATATATATATATATATATATATATATATAAAATATGTATACACACACACACATCATATACTCATTCTCTGCCTGTGTTTTTGTTTTAAACTTTCCACTATGCTTTGGGCAACCTGTAGGAAGGGACTATGCCAGACTCATCCTTGTGTCCTCCACAGCACATAGTAGTTATTCAATAAATATTTGTTTGAATTATTAAGTATATATCAATCACTGAATTTTGAGTAAATGCCCAAGGTTCCTGGTTCATGAGCTTCCAAACATAATTCTTATTTATTAAAAAACCTTCATTAAAGAGGGCTTTCAAAGCGTATTCATATACGTAAGATAATTCAGAATTTAAGAATATATCAATAGTAAAATAAAGGTAAGAGACTTAATATATTTAGGAAGAAAATACACAGTAGGAAAAAAAATAGTTAGGTATTAGAATAATTACCAATAATTAGTTAGGTATCAGAAAATTCCAATTCTTTTACATAGAGTGTACAGGCTAAAGATTAAAAGCTAATGACCAAAGCCTAAATAACAGTTTGTGAATTAGTGAACAAGGACCCTGTTCACACATAGGAAAGAGTGTTCTGAAGTTAGACCCTACAGTTCATTACAAGAGCATTTGTAAAGTGTGACTAAAAAGCAAAGTACACTGTAATTTGTGGTAAATCACTCAATGGGAGAGACTGTGTTTTATTCATCTTTGTACCCATATAGTGCCCAATGAATTAAAATCAAAAGACACTTGTTAAAATCAACACAGACGTTTAAATGACTGTTGTCCCATTTAAAATAAGCCACCCTGCAAGACTGACGCACTATAATAATAATTTCCTTCCGTCAAAGAGCTTGCAATTGTTCCCCACTATCTATGGCAGGAAGTTAAAACTCTTTAGCCTGGGATTCAAGTGCCCTCACAATTTTCTTTCCTTTTCTAAAGTCTTATTTCCCACTTCTTTCCTTCAGGCATCTTTTTTGTCAGTCAAATTGAACTCCTGATTTCACACTTGCTTGCCTCTGTATCTCTCTGTTCATCTGGCAATTTCTTATGTCATTTATCATTTTCTTCCTTGCTTTGTATCTTATACATAGCTTGTTTTCCTTATTATATTGTAAGTTCCTCATGTCAGAGACTAGGTCCTATATGTCTTTAACTATATTTTATTACCTAGCACAGGGCCTGGCACATGGTAGGCACACACACAAAGAATCTGTTGAAGGAATTACTGAATAATACCAGTAGAGCTCAACTCCGGAAACTACTTTTTGACAAGCCGTAAAAGAAAAATGCTTTTGTTAATTTATGACAGAGTTCTTAAATATAGCAGGCATTAAAAATACTGGGGAAACTTGTTAAGTATGCAAATTCTTGGTGTTAGTTGTTACCAGGGGACTTAATACCAAGGGGCAACCATAACTATCTAATAAGGAATGAAGTCCTGAACCACTGCTGAGAATGAAAAGGGCAAAAAAGAAGAAAAGGATAAAGAGGATAACAGGCACACTCTTGGCAGTGGGAGTCATCATCAAACTCTTCCTTTGTAGTAAAGTCATTATTGGCTGTTTTTCCTTGCATCTGATCTTTGACTTTTTTTTTAAAATACCTGGGTTTTTGTTTTCTTTTTTATAAATTAATTAATTTATTTATTTTAGGTTGTGTTGGGTCTTCGTTGCTGTGCACAGGCTTTCTCTAGTTGCAGCGAGCGGGGGCTACTCTTTGTTGCAGTGCGCGGGCTTCTCACTGCGGTGGTTCCTCTTGTTGCAGAGCATGGGCTCTAGGTGTGCGGGCTTCAGTAGTTGTGGCACATGGGCTCAGTAGTTGTGGCACATGGGCTTAGTTGCTGTACAGCACGTGGGATCTTCCCGGACCAGGGCTCGAACCCGTGTCCCCTGCATTGGCAGGCGGATTCTCAACCACTGCGCCACCAGGGAAGTCCCGATCTTTGACTTTTTAAACCAGGATGACAATATCTGTTTAAGACCCATTCACTTAAATGTACATAGCGAAGCAATGATTATTTTTCTCAGAATACTTTTCAGATATGTACTGTATTTCAAAATGCACAATATATAGGTAAACCATAGAAACTTTTTATCCAATAAAGCTCTTTGAAAAGAATGTTACTATTTGTTCGGTATTGGAAGATCAGTTCTGCTTATAAAGCAGTAAGGCACTGAGAGAACTGATGTGTTCTCTTTAGATTATTTCAAACAGGATATGAATTACAGGAAGCAAGACTTCAAGTGGTTAAGAAGAAAAGAGTTTTGCCTTTCAGAAGTTTACAAAATGCCAGTATTCTAAACTTCATACACTGAACTCCTTAGGATAGTCTGATATAGTACACGCTATCTGTCACTTCTCTATCCATTTGGCAAAGACTACATAGAGACAAATGTTACAGAGGCTCAAAAATGGAGACTTCTGGAAAAATGACCAAAGCCAGAAATAAAGTTGTACTAATTAGAAAACAAATAATTAAATGGCCAAACCCGAATGTTGTGTGATGCTGAAAAGAGATAGATTTCTAAAGCATACCATCTGTTTTACAGTTTTTATTTTGCTGTACTGCAAATCTACTCAGTAGTTTTGCAATGATCTAGCTGCTAACTCATTTGCACAATTACTTTAGGCCAGAAATACTTATTGCACAGAATCATTTGAGAGTTCAACACATTCACAGAAGAGGGCAGATATAAACCATTTTTGAGTGAAGACAATTTCTTTAGTCCTTAAAGAAAATGTTATTCAAAAAAAATGATTAGAAATTGCCAAAAGAAAATCAGAATGCTATCACTATAAATTTATGGTATCTAAACCTATCTAGGCCTTCAGGGTCACCATCAACCCCTCTGTTGGCCATTCTAATGAAAACTCATTCTCATCTTGACCCCTCGGCAGCGTTTACCTGGGAGCTGACTGCTCCTGCTTTCTCAAACACTCTTCTCACTTAATTTCCTTGGTACCACCCTCCTGACTTTCCTTCTTCCTCATCAGCTATTCCTTTTCAGCCTCCACTGCTAGCTTCTCCTCTTCTAAATGTTGTAGTGTTTAAGGCAGGGTGCTGAGGCCTCTTGTCCTTTCTATCTGTATTTTCTTCCTAACTTATCTCTTCAGCCCAATGGCTTTACATGGCATCTATATACTCAGGATTCACAGATTTATATCTCCAGCTCATTATTCTCGAGTTCCAGGCTCATACATTCAATGATCTATTTGAAATCTCCACTTGAATGCTACACAGGCATCTCAAATTTAGCATGTCTCATATGGAACTCTTGACTCACCACTCTTCCCCCAGAAAAAAAAAAATCTATTTCTCCTACAGTCTTCCACATCTCAGCAAATGGCACTACCATCCAACCAGCTGTTAAAGCAAAATCTAAAAATCATCCTGATACCTCCCTTATCCTTATCTCTTATCTGATCCATCACCAAGCCCTATCAAATATACCTAAAAAATATATTACATTTATTTCTCTTCAACTCTATTGCTACCACCCTGTCCAAGCCACCATCATCTCTCAACATTACTACTGCATTATAAGCATATCATGTATCTGCAGTACCTAACACAGTGTCTAGCAAGTCATAGGTGTAAAATAACTTTCGGCATAGATAAATATTACTTAGCAATATTCCTATGTCTCTAAGACAATCTCTAATTTCCATTCTCAGACATTTTCTGACATACCTACAGATATTCATTTACTGAATCATCTACTCATCCAGCAATTATTTATTATTGTATTAATTGGTATTAGGTTTAACTGCATATTTCACAGTATCTCAAAGATGACAGACGTTTGTCTCCTGCTCATATAAAAACGTCTGGAGGTAGGCAATCAAGGGCTGGCATAGCAGCTCTATATGCTAAGAGCCCTGGTTCCTTGCATCTTGTTGCTCTGCTATCCCGTTTATAAATTCCACTCTATGATCTAATATGGCTACTTAAACTCCACCCATCACAGCTGCATTTCAGTCACTAGGGAAGAAGATGGATGTGAGGAAGGCCATACCTCCTCCATTTAAGGACACTTCCCAGAAATTGCTCCTACCTCCTCTTAGATCTCATTGACCAGCACCATAACTAGCAACGATGGGGAAGAACTAGCAAAGAAGACAAGATAGCAATGTTACCAGCTAAAAGCCAGGATCCTCATTTCCACAGAAGAAAGAGAAAATAAATACTGAGAGGTAGTAGCATCCTCTTCCAAAGTTCCTGTTGTGACCAGGTAATGTTCTGGGTACAGGGATACAAAGACCAGTAAGACGTAGGGTCACAAGGGCTTCCCTGGTGGCGCAGTGGTTGAGAGTCCGCCTGCCGATGCAGGGGACACGGGTTCGTGCCCTGGTCCGGGAAGATCCCACAGGCCACGGAGTGGCTGGGCCCGTGAGCCATGGCCGCTGAGCCTGTGCGTCCGGAGCCTGTGCTCCGCAACGGGAGAGGCCACAACGGTGAGAGGCCCGCGTACCGCAAAAAAAAAAAAAAAAGACATAGGGTCACTGCGCAAGGCATTAGTCCAATGGGGGAAAGCAATATGTAAATGAATAATTACTCAAGATTTCAAGCCAGGCAACAGACACTGTTAGAAGACCTTGGCTTTTCTGAATCCCTGAAGATTCCTTGCATCCAAAAAGTTGAAAGAGAAGTAGATGGTTCCAGTGCTTTACGTCACTAAACTATACAGACTGCTTCAATATTCCACAGCTTTAATAATGGACATTTCTCAGCTCTATTTTACTGGATTTGATACAAAAGAAAAGTTCATTTAAACCTCTATAAACATATATAAACAACTGTGGTAGTAATTTTAACAGTTTGAAAATACCCATTTCAGAAATGTGGCAACACTCAATAATTTTTTTAACTTGTCAGAAGATGAAACTAAATGACTGTTTTAAGAAGACTATATATAAACTACATGGCCAGATGAGAAGAAATAAGCAATGACAGCATGCCAAAAAGAAAAAAAAGAAGTAATACTGTAACTTACCGTTAACCACTGGTTATCTAGTAGTTCCTTAGCTGTGATTCTATGAGCAGGATCTACTTTCATAAGTTGTTTCAAAACACTTTTAGCTGCAAATAAGGGAAAAATCCTGAAAGTCTTATTTATCTCAACTATAATTAGTACCACACATTTTCCAGTTTATTTAGGATTAGGTCTGTATGATATGAAGGAAACTTCTCAGTTATAAAATAAGTATCATCAGTACCAATGGCTAATATTAAATGAAGTTTAGGGCCTAAAGTGAGGTTTTATTGCCTGGATTACCTGGTTTATGGTCTATAGTAAAAAATTAGCTAGATGATCAGCAAATTTCCTCTTCAATTCTTATTATGCATTTTCTGTTTTTGCTGAAAGTTTCAACTATAACAAGCACAGTGAAGATATCACTATTACCACAAGTAAATAGTGTATTCCTACAAGTAAATTTAATGACTAACCAGAGATCTAAAGTATCTGAGTTACTGGCTGCCTTTCTTATATTATGTATACTTGCTTTAGTAAATAATAACAAATCTATACTTACCAGAATCACTTATGGAATCCCAGACTGAACCTTTAAAATGTAGTTCTCCCTTTCTTATTAACTCAAAAAGCTTCTCTTCTGAGCTTGCCATAAAGGGTGCTTCTCCACATAATCTACAACAAAGACAGTCGTTTTGTTAAGATTTTTTAAAAAATAATCAGAATGAGGCTATTAAAAATTAAGTTTCCACAGGACTTGGAAGTAGTGGTGCTTCATATTTAAGTAAAGGAGAGAAAGAAGTGGGAACTTCTCTGGATGTAGAAATGGAAGCGAAGGGCTTTTGCAAGATCTGTGCTAGGCTCTTGTATACATTGGAACTTCCACATTTGCAAATGACCCAAAGCTCTTCCAGGTGGGGAAACACTAAAGGGTTAAAATACAGAAAGGTGTGTGAGTTTAAGTGCACAGTAATAGTGGTGGATGATAGAGGAGAAACACTTCAACGTGAGCAAAGGTAAGGTAACACCTTAAGGTACATAATTCACATTGGACTTACAGAAAGATATACAGAGTTATCAGAGTCTAACGAGAGTTATCAGACTCTAATGACCATGTAAGAGTTTTACCTGTGGTAAAACGCTACACGAATGTTAGTGATAGTAAGAATAATCCTGGGGTCTACAGGCTCTGAGTCAAAACCAAAAATCCATTAAAATGGCCACAACTCTTCAAAAATGATACATAAAATGAAGAAAATCTGAATGAGGAAAATCAGTCTGGAAGGGTGAAAGCTGAGTATATGTAACAACCAATATCAGTAAAGCCATGTGTATACAGTAAACATGGGCTTATTTGTAAATTCTGTAGTACGGGGACTATGAGTCTTTAGAATCTTTTAAAGGAAGCACCGTGCTATACTTTACAAAGAGCATGGCAAGCCTATGCTTCAATAGGTGATCTAGTCCAAAACTACAAGAACATGCTTAAAAGTTGCAAACGTTAGCCATCATCTTTATCATCAACCCCAACATCTGAGGGCAACCCTGTAGACAACAACCAGATTTTCCCAATGACAACCAGAGAGAAGTTGGACCTGGACTCATCACAGAGGCAACTCGAACTCTGTATGTCTATTCTTCAACTCTCAGGATTATACTTTTCCACTTTATTATGGAAACAGTAAAACGGCAGAATTCCATTACACTTCCCAAATGCTAGTCTATTATGTACATAAGTATAATGTATAATGATCTCCAGGTCTCTTAACAGATTTTTACTGATTTTTGTTTTTAGTCATATTTTTCTTAAAGTTCTTTAAAAACCTTTCCCATGAATATTTTTTGAATAAGTCTAAATTTGGTAAATATCTTACATGACAATGATTTTCTGGGGGGGGAGGGGGAGAGCTGTTCTCATCCTAGTAATTTATCAAACTAGGCTGGATAACGCAGCTTTTCATTTACCAATAGGTTCTTGTTAAGTGATAAATATTTATTAAATTGTTCTGCAAACTCTCATTTTAATACTTTTTATTTCTCCAGCTCATTCTGACCCTCATCTCTCTGATCTTACTTGCCTTACTACTGTTTAGTTTTAAAATGCAATAAAAAAAAGCAAAAAAAAATGGTCTTATGGACAATTACAATCTATTATAGCAAGTACAGGCCAGCAAAAGCCTGGCTCATTGAGTCTGTTAACAACCAGTGATATGCACATTCACCAATTTCTTAGCTGCTCCCACACTGCCTGACTAGCATGCAACTATATAGCTCAAGGGCTACATTTTAAAAATTCCACTTTTTTCTGTCCTTTACAATTTTATTCACACAAAATGTATCTAATGGTTGGTCAATCAGCAGCGTATGAAATTTTATGACAGCAATTTTCTGCACATCCAGAAAAGGGAATCCAAGACATGAAAAATGCCTCTTAAAGCCTTCCGATTATTTTGCTTCATAGGAATCAAAACAGCAAAAGATAGTGCCCATAAAGAGTATTTATGTCAATTTCACCTTGAGAAAGTATGTTATCATTGTCCAATTAAGTAGCAATGAAACAGGGGTAACTGATAAACAAGAAAATAACCCCCCTGGAGAAGGTAATATGTTCGCGCCCTTGTTGAAGGAAATTATCTGTAAGACCACTGGGCTCAGGCAGATTAATGAATAGGCACTGATTAGCTAAGTAAGAGTCTACTGTAAAGAAAAAAATATGTCATCATTATGATACGCAGTCACACTCAGAAGCAGAAAAATTAAAATTACATCTTTAAGTAGGAGAAAAAAATTTAAGGTATGTAATACACTATCACTTCCCTTAACACCAAATTCAAACTAAGAAGGCAGCAAATACCACATGAATGGTGTAATAAGAGTTCACATGTATTATGTTTGACTTGTGTTGTCCAGAAAGTCGTGAGAGTATAAAACACTAATTTTAAATAGTTTATTTAACTATTTAAAACTAAGGCTCAGAATTTTAATATGATTCTAATCAGCACAGAACAGTGATCAAAAACTTTGTGAATACATTTATACTTTATGCAATCTAAGCAGTGATATGTCAGCTGAGTTACAACTATGATCACAACATCCAATTTCTACTGCCCGTGTATTCCATTTCACAGGACTGTGAAAATATAACTACTGTGATGTCAATATTTAGAAACGATCTGGAAGAGGTAGTGCACAGTGAAATCTTCAATATGACCATAAAACTCATGTTGCATCAACATAAAAATGTTCATATTCACCAACAGGCAGAACAGTGACCACTAACTTTGCAGAACATCTCTTAGACAATTCACTTTAATTCAATTTAACAAACAAATATTGAGCACTGACTACATGTCTACTATTGTACCAGATACCAGGGATGCAAAGATGAATCATATCTCTGTCCTTCATGGAATTTAGAGTAAGAAAAACAGGTACAATACACATAATACAATAATTATATTCCATTATAATCTAGCTTTTAAAAGTGCAATGAGAACACAGAAAAGTGAACAATTTATTCTATCATATTTACACATGTGCAAACTTTCCTGATTAAATATGCTTATTATTTTGTTTTTCTTTCTACATTACTGTTTTACATGCATCTTCGTCTACTGCCTTAAATTCCAAAAAGTATACACATAATGAATGTAGTAACTGCTGGGGTAGAGTAGGACTTAGGGAAATAGAAGTCTTTACTGTGTGAGCTGGACACACCCAGGAAAGAGGTTAGTAGAGAAGAAAAAAGAACATCTAGGCAGAATGAACTGCATGAGCAAAGACCCAGAAACATGCAATACAGGGTGCCTGAGTCATAAGGAGTGGCCTAGAGTGTCCACCAGCACAGGGTAAGTGAATGGGAACACATATGCAGACCAAGATTAGAAAGGCACTCTGGAGCCAGGCAGTGGAAGCTTTGTGTTACGCCATGCGGGGATGCTCTGAGATTTTTCTACAGCAAGGGAGAATTACCAGAGGTTGTTAATCAGGAAAGTAGTACAATCAGATTTGTGATTTAGAAAGACAACTCTGACAACTGTGTGAAGGATGAACCCGAGGCAGGAGAACCGACAGAAAGACACTGTAATCTTCTAGAAAGGGATCGTAAGGAGAAATGATACAAGTGAAGAAAAATGAAAAATAGGTGAGGACACTTCAAAGGAAAAATACAGGCCATGGGGTTTGACTGAATCTTGAGAGTGAGACAGAAGAGAGAGCAAGAAAGGCCAACATTTTCAGTAGCATGAAGAGAAGTAGAAACAACAGAATACTCTCTGGACCCTGGGCTGAACCTTTATCTGGTTACTGCCCGCTCCTCACACGTGCCCTGTCCATCAGGTGGCTCTAGTGCCAGGTCCCAGGACCTCCCTCTACCTGATGCTCTATAAGTGAATCTCTTGAGAAAATACAAAGAAGCTTTTGTTTTGTAGCAAAGGATCAGGGAGGTGCTGAGGCAAGTTTTTCATGTGGCTCAGATCATACAGTGCATTGTAGCATTTATAGATCAATGAAAAGAAAAGCTGAAAGTTATAAATTGATTGTATTAAAAAAATACCTAATGGATGTACCTGACAACTAATAAGACACCTTTTAGAATGACTTCCCAACTGTTTCTTTAGTCGCTTTCTTAAAACTATATTGTTTAGTTTTAATTTAAAGTCTATGTAATTCTACTGTTAGGGATCATCCATTCATTTTAAGTTGTACATTTAGCAGTTGTACATTTACATTTTACTTACAAAATGTACATTATGACACCTATGCTCCAAATGTCACACTGCTGGCTATAGTCGTGGGCATTGATAACTTCAGGGGCTGCCAAATAAGCAGAAATAAAATAATATTAATAATACAATAAATGACTTTTAAATGCTTAAACACAAAGCATGAAAAATGTGCTGATGTGCTGTAATTTATTCCCCCACAGGGAAAAAGAGAACCAACAGCAGATGTTAAGTGAATAATGTATAGGCTTAACAACTGACATCGCTGTATCCTCACCCCTGCTATTTAGCTTCTGATGGAACAATGGCACACACTGTATAGCTAGATGTACAACTCTTTATCTCTTTCAAATTGTTAAGAAATGATTTTGCAAAGATTGTGTAGTTATAGTAGAAGACAACAATATCTCAGTTCTTTGCCAAAAATAGAACTGAAAACATACCTTAAGTAGATACAATTTAAAACAAGCCCAATAGGTAGAAATCTGGATTTACAGAGAAACTAAGATAAACGGTTATAAATCACTTCAGTAAAATAACAGTAGTAATAATAACATCATAGCACTCCTATGGCAGTCTGAATTATCTTCCATATTTTCTAAATGAGAAAACTAAGACAGAGAGCTCTTATAACATAACTTGATCAAAAAGCCAATTAGTCCCAGGGTGATGACTAGGATGCAGGCACTCTTGACTCCCCAACTCTGGGCTACTTACTTACAATGTGTCCACAATAGGGTTCCTTTAAACAATCTTCTCAAAGTAGAACTTTTTTTTTTACTTTGAGGTAGCACATTTTTTAATGATTAGGTTTTTTATAATGGCTGGCTTTCTAAAAAGTCACATATGATATTCCAGTAATATGTCTATTATACTTCTACAGCTAGGTAGCACCACACAGGGCCGACTGTAAGTTATACGTGGATTCACCCCTGCGTCGTTCAAGGGTCAACTGCGTGTATTTGAATAGAACTTTAAAATTGACAAAGCACTTTTGTATAGATGATGTTATTTGTGTAAATTATGTTAAGAATCATGTGACACAGGTATGTGGCCATGACTTACTTTGCCAGCGAGGATATTAAGGTTCAGGTACACATATGAAGCAACTCACCTAAAGCAACACTGTTACACAGCGCCTCCCATGTAAAAGGTGTTTTTACTTTAGAAAACAGTTTCAATCACCGCCCCCAACATACACACAGCTTTTATAACTACTAAAAGCAAATGAAATTTCATTTCCTCTGCCTATTGTTAAAGGAACTAAAAAGCAACAACAAAGGAGTTAAAAGGTAAACAGAAGAAAGAGAACAGGCTCAACTGTAGATAATTAACAAATTGAATAATTCTTCTCTAAATCACTGAAAATTAAAATTAATATTTTCCTTTAAGCAATTACTTGTATTCTTTAACTCTACTTAAACTTTTAAAATATGGAATCATTAAAGCTCAAGTTGCTCTATGGCTGCATGTCTACGACAAGGGCAGATTCCGTGATCCGATTCCCTGACAGATCTCCATGTAGGTGCATCACACAGCAGGGGCCCGGAATTTGGAGCCCTCACTCCCTCTTTCGGAGTCACCTTAATTATCAGGGGCATTTCTACTTGCACTGTCATCGCAGCTCTCACAGGGAGGCAAAGGCCAGACTGGCTGGGCCAAGAAGCCATTTAGGAAATCAGCAAAGCTCCACAAACCATCTGCCTTCTCTCTTGTTCTCTCACTTGTCTCACAGTGCAGACAACTAATAAGCAGGCATAAAACTCAGGGTGCTTGGATATATTTTCCCCATGTAACTACAGACCAGATGTCTTTTGCCAACAGGAGGATATGAACAGAATCTAAAGTAGCCTCTTCTCAAATAAGATAAAACAATTTAGAAGCTTTATGCATCAAGTAGACAAAGAAACAATGAACTAGGTATACTGCTCAGCCATAAAAATGAATAAACTACTGATATAACAACACGGGTAAGTCTCAAAATCATTACATGGAACAGAAGAAGACAGACACAAAAGAATATATACTTATGATTCAATTTATATAAATTCTAGACAAGCAAAACTAAACTAAGGTAATGGAAATCATCAGTGGTTGCTGGGGTCTGGATGAGGAATCGACTGAGAGGGACACAAAGGAAATTTCTGGGGTGATAGAAATGTTCTATATATTCACTGGGGCGGTAATTGTACAAGTATAGGTATTTGTCAAAACTCATTAAACTTTACACTTAAAATCTGTATATTTTATTATATGTAAACTATGTTTCAATAAAGTATATTTTAAAGAAAACTACTAAAAGTACAAAAAGAATCTATCAAAGCTCTGCGCTGGTGAGTGACTTTAATAACTCTCTTAGAAATCAACAGAGGAAGCAAGCACGATTAAATTAACAGTATTGAGTAGGTGGCCGAGATGGGAGAGCAGGAACACCGTGAACTTCCACAGACACACCAAAATTACCACCACTTACAGAGCAACTGTCTATAGGAATGACCTGAAAAACTGCAGAAAACAATTTCCACAACTAAAGACATAAGTAGGAACTACAAGAAGATGGATAGGAGGGGCGCAGACACAGTAGAGTTAGGACCTATGCTCTCAGATCGGCGAGCCACAGACAGGAGGAATGTCATGGTCTTGAGGTCCTCCCCAGGGAGTGAGGGCTCTTGGTCCCACAGCGGGCTCCCCAGCCCAGGGGGTCTTGCACCAGGAACACAAAGCCCCCAGAACATCTCCCTCTGAAAACCAGCAGGGCTTATGTCTGGGAGAGCTGGAGCGCTACAGCAAACAAGAGACTCCACTCTTCAAGGGTGCACGCAAAATCTCATCCACTCTGAATCCCAGCTCAGAGGCAGTACTTTGAAAATGAGTCAGACCCACTTGCTGATCTTGGAAAACCTCCCAGAGAGGGAGGGAGCAACTAGGACTCCCCCTGGGGACTGGCAGCAGCCATTTTGGGGAGTTCATTGTAACACGTGGACACTGGTGCTGGTAAGCACCATTTTGGATGCCTCCCCCTAGCTTATTAGCGCCAGGACCTGCCCCACCCACCAGCAGGCACACACCAGCCCCACACCCCCGGTCAGCAGCTGCCAAGACCTGGCCCGCCCACCAGCAGACTTACACCAGCACTAAGTCCCCCATACCATTCAGACGCCATGTGGGAACCCAGCCTTGCCCACCAGCAGGCCAGCAGCAGCCCCATGCAGTTAACCCTGCAGTAAGCCTACCCCACCTTCTAGCAGGCCCAGAGCCACTGGACATGACACAGCCTCAAATCCAACCAGGCTGGGGGCCAGTCCCACCTACCAGTGTGCTCACAGCAGTCAGCCCTACCACAGCAGAGGGGTGCATGCAGCCCACATAGGAGTTGCCCCGAGAACATATAGCTCCAGTGCCCAGAGAGGAGCATGCTGTTGGGCCCCACAGGACATCTCCTATATAAGGCCACTTCTCCAAGATCAGAAAACGCAACCAACATACCTAATACATAGAAATAGACACAGAGAATTGGGCAAAATGAAAAAAAAAAACTGCAAAAAGCACAAACACATGAAGTTTAAATAATATACTACTAAACAACCAGTGGGCCATTGAATAAGTCAAAGAGGAAATCAAAAATACCTAAACAGAAATAAAAATGGGAATACAATGATCTAAAATCTGTGGGACACAGCAAAAGTAGTTCTAAGAGGGAAGTTTATGGAGACACAAGCCTTACCTCGGGAAACAAGAAAACCCTCAAATAAACAATCTAGACTTATCCTTAAAGGAACTAGAAAAAGAAGAACAAACAAAACCCAAAATTAGTAGAAGGAAGAAAAAATAAAGATCAGATCGGAAATAAAAGAAACAGAGACTAAAAAGATATAGAAAAGAACAATGAAACTAAGAGCTAGTTCTTCAAAAAGATAAAATTGATAAACCTTTAGCAAGACTCATCAAGAAACAAGATAGAAGACACAAATAAAATCAGAATGAAAGAGAAGTTACAACCAACACCACAGAAATACAAAGTATCATAAGAGATTACTATGAACAGTTATATAACAATCAAATGGACAATTTAAAAGGAACAGATAAATTCCTTGAAATGTACACTCTCCCAAGACTGAATCAGGAAGAAATAGAAAATATGAAGAGACCAGTTACCAGTAATAAAATTGGATTAGTAATTTAAAAACTCCCAACAAACAAAAGTCCAAGACCAGACAGCTTCACAGGTAAATTCTATAAACCACTTAAGAAGAATTAACACCTATCCTTATCAAGCTATTCCAAAAAGCTGAAGAGGAAGGAGGATTTCCAAACTTATTCTACAAGGCCACTGTCAGCCTGCTATCAAAACCAGGTAAAGATACCACAAAAAAGAAAATTATAGGCCAATATCACTGATGAACCAGATGTAAAAAATCCTCAAAAAAATCTTAGCAAACCAAATTCAATAATACATTAAAAGAATCATATACCATGAGTAAGTGATATTTAGTCCAGGAACTCAGGATGGTTCAATATCTTCAAATCAATCAATGTGATACACCACATTAACAAACTGAAGGGTAAAAATCATATGATCATCCTAATAGATGCAGAAAAAGCTTTTGACAAAATTCAACATCCATTTATGACAAAAACTCTCCAGAAAGTAGGTATGAGGGAACATACCTCAATATAATAAAGGCCATAATGGCAAACCCACAGTGAACATCATACTCAATGGTAAAAAGCTGAAAGCATATCCTCTAAGAGCAGGAACAAGACAAGGATGTCCACTCTCACCACTTTTATTCAATATAGTATTGGAAGTCCTAGCCATAGCAATCAGAGAAGAAAAAGAAATAAAAGGAATCCAAACTGGAAAGGAAGAATTAAAGCCATCACTGTTTGTAGATGACATGATACTGTATACAGAAAATCCTAAAAATGACAACAAAGAACTATTAGAATAAATGAATTCAGTAAAGTTGCAGGATACAGAATTAATATTTAGATATTTATTGCATTGCTATACACTAACAACAAATTATCAGAAAGAGAAATTAAGAAAACAATCCCACATATGGATCAATGGAACAGAATAGTGAGCCCAGAAATAAACCTACACACCTAAAGTCAATTAATCTTTGACAAAGGAGGTAAGAATGTACAATGGAAAGAAGACAGTCTCTTCAACAAGTGGTGTTGGGCAAGTTGGACAGCCACATGTAAACCAACGAAGTTAGAACACACCCTCTCAACATACACAAAAAATAAACTCAAAATGGCTTAAAGACTCAAATATAAGACATGATACCATAAAACTCCTTGAAGAGAACATAGGCAAGACATTCTCTAACATAAATCATACCAAACTGTTCTTAAGTCAGTCTGCCAAGGCAACAGAAGTAAAAGCAAAAATAAACAAATGGGACCTAATCAAACTTACAAGCTTCTGTACAGCAAAGGAAACCATAAACAAAATGAAAAGATAACCTACAGACTGGGAGAAAATATTTGCAAATGATGCGACCAACAAGGGCTTAATTTCCAAAATATACAAACAGCTCATACAACACAACAACAACAAAACAAACAACCCAATAAAAAAATGGACAGAAGACCTAAATAGACATTTCTCCAAAGAAGAGAGACAGACGGCCAACAGGCACATGAAAAGATGCTCAACATTGCTGATTATTAGAGAAATGCAAATCAAAACTACAATGAGGTACCACCTCACACAGGTCAGGATGACCATCATTAAAAAGTCTACAAATACAAATAACAAATGCTGGAGAGGGTGTGGAGAAAAAGGAACCCTCCTACACTGTTAATGGGAATGTAAATTGGTGCAGCCACTATGGAAAACAGTATGTAGGTTTCTCAAAAAACTAAAAATAGAGCTGCCATATGATCCAGCAATCCTACTGCCAGGTATATATCTGGACAAAACTCTAATTCAAAAGGCTACATGCACCCCTATGTTCATACTAGCACTATTCACAATAGCAAAGACATGGAAACAACCTAATGTCCATTGACAGATGAATACATAAAGAAGATGTCATACATATATACAATGGAATACTTTGCAGCAGTAAAAAAAAGAATGAAATAATGCCATTTGCAGCAATATGGATGGACTTAAGAGACTATCATACTAAGTGAAGTAAGTCAGAAAGAGAAAGACAAATACCATAGGATATCACCTATATGTGGAATCTAAAGTATGACACAAATGAACCTATCTACAAAACAGAAACAGACTCACAGACATAGAGAAGAGACTTGTGGTTTCCAAGAGGGAAGGGGAGTAGGGGAGGGGTGGATTGGGAGCTTGGGGTTAGCAGATGCAAACTATTATATATAGAATGAATAAACAACAAGATCCTACTGCATAGCACAGGGAACTATATTCAATATCCCATGGTAAACTATAAAGGAAACAATATAAAAAAGAATGTATACATATGTATAACTGAATCACTTTGCTGTACAGCAGAAATTAACACAACACTGTAAATCAACTATATGTCAATTAAAAAAAAAGACAACAATCTCATTTACAATTGCATCAAAAAGAATACAATACCTAGGAATAAATCTAACTAAAGAGGTAAAAGACCTGTGCTCAGAAAACTACAAGACAATGATGAAAGAAATTGAAGATGACACAAATGGAAAGATATACCATGCTCATGGACTGGAAGAATTAATATTATTTAAATGACCATACTGCTCAAGGCAATCTAGAGATTCAGTGCAATCCCTATCAAAATAACAATGGTATTTTTCACAGACTAGAACAAATAATTCTAAAATTTGTATGGAAACACAAAAGACCCTCCTGAATAGCCAAAATAATATTGAGAAAGAACAGAGCTGGATATATCATGCTGCTCAATTTCAAACTATAATACAAAGTGACAGTAATCAAAACAGTATGGTACTGGCACAAAAATAGACACATAGATCAATGGAGCACAATAGAGAGCCAGAAATGAACCCACACTTATATGGTCAATTAATCTATGACAAAGGAGGCGAGAATATACAATGGAGAAATGACAGCCTCTTCAATAAATGATGTTGGGAAAACTGGACAGCTGCATGGAAAGGACTCAAAATGGACTAGTTTCTCATACCATATACAATTTAAATAACCTCAAAATTGATAAAAGACTTAAATGTAAGACCTGAAACCATAAACCCCCTAGAAGAAAACATAGGCAGTACGCTCTTTGACACAGGTCTTAGCAATATTTTTTGGATGTGTCTCCTCAGGCAAGGGAAACAAAAGCAAAAATAAGCAAATCAGACTACAACAAATTAAAAAGCTTTTGCACAGAGAAGGAAACTATAAACAAAGTGAAAAGGCCACCTGCTAAATGGGAAAAGATATTTGCAAATGATATATCTGATAATGGTTAATAACCAAAATATACCAAGAATCATACAACTCAACATCAAAAAACCAAACAACCCGATTTAAAAATGGGCAGAGGACCTGAATAGACATTTTCCAAAGAAGACATACAGAGGGCCAACAGGCACGTGAAAAGGTGCTCAACATCTCTAACCATCAGGGAAATGCAAATTAAAGCTACAATGAGATACCACCTCCCACCTGTCAGAATGGCTACCACCAAAAAGACAACAAGTAGCAGATGTTGGTGAGGATGTGGAGAAAAGCGAACCCTTGTGCACTGGTTGGTAGGAATGGAAATTGGTGCAGCCACTCTGGAAGATAGTATGAAGATTCTTCAAACAGTTAAAAATAAAACTGACATATGATCCAGCAATTCTACTTCTGGGTATTTTTCTGGAAAAAATCCCCCAAAAAACAAAAACCAAGAATTTGAAAAGATGTCTGCACCCCTATGTTCAATGCAGCATTATGTACAATAACCAAGATATGGAAGCAACCTAAGTGCCCATTGATAGACGAATGGATAAAGAAGATGTGGTTTACATATACAATAGAATACTACTCAGCCATAAAAAATTCAATCTTGCCATTTGCAACAACATGGATGGTTCTTGAGGTTATTATGCCAAGTGAAATAAGCTAGAAAGAGAAAGACAAATACTGTATGATCTTACTTATATGTGGAATCTAAAAAACAAAACAAACGAACAATATAATACAAAATGGAAACAGGTTCATAGATATAGAGAACAAATGGGTGGTTGCCAGGGGGGTGGGGGGGTTAAATTTTCTAGGTGGTTGGGATGTGTTTGATGCTCATATGAATGTGTGTTAATTTATCTAGCCTTTTGGTTTTTCTGTCTAGCTTTCTTCATTATACTAGGTAATTGTGACTTAAAGGTTTCCAACTTTTAGGAGTTTTCTCTGTGATTGAACACAGGATTCATTTTTGCAAATGTTACACTGGATATTTTGAAATTTTCTGAAAAACATAAATTATCAAAATGACTCAAGAAGATGTGAAAAACTTGAATAACCTAATATAAATTAATAATAGAAACTTTATCCCCCAAAGGGTATCAGGACCAAAAAATTTTAAGGGGAAATTTCATCAAATAATTAATGAACAGGTAATTTCTATTGCTTAAGTGGTTCATGAGCATACAAAAAGTGAAAATACTTTATTTTTAAAATGAGGATATTATAACCCTAACATCAAAATGACAAGGGCAGCTGAAAGAAAGAGAGCTACACTCAAAGTTCCTAAATAAAGTTGTGACAAATTGAATATGGCAGTACCTTAAACCAAGTGGGGTTTAATCCAAAAGTACAAGGATGGTTCAACATTTAAAAAATCTATTAATGTAATTATTTCATTAATAAATTTAAAGAGAAAAAATATATGGTCATCTCAATAGGTACAGATTTGAATAGACATTTCATCAGAGAAGATATATGAATGACTAATAAGTACATGAAAAGATACTCAACATCATTGGTCATTAAGGTAATGCAAATTAAAAATCACAATGAGATACTACTTCATAACCACTAGAATGGCTATAATTAAAAAGATAGGTAATATAAAGAGTTAGCAAGGATGTGAAGAAACTGGAACTCTCATACATTGCTAGTGCAAAGGAAAAATATTAGAGCCACTTTGGAAAACTGTTTGGCAGTTTCTTACAAAGTATAAACATAAATAATATATGACCCAGCAATTTCACTCCTTGGTAGTTACCCAAGGAAAATGAAACCACACGTCCACAAAAAAAACTTGTGCACGAGGGACTTCCCTGGTGGCGCAGTGGTTAAGAATCCGCCTGCCAATGCAGGGGTCATGGGTTCAAGCCCTGGTCCGGGAAAATCCCACATGCCATGGAGCAACTAAGCCCATGCACCACAACTACTGAGCCTGTTCTCTAGAGCCTGCGAGCCACAACTACTGAGTCCGTGAGCCACAACTACTGAAGCCCACATGCCTAGAGCCCGTGCTCTGCAACAAGAGAAGACAACACAATGAGAAGCCTGCGCACCGCAACGAAGAGAAGCCCCCCCCCCCGCCGCAACTAGAGAAAGCCTGTGCACAGCAACGAAGACCCAACATAGCCAAAAATAAATAAAATAAAGTAAATAAATTTTACAAAAAGCTTAAAAAAAAAAAAAAACTTGTACACGAATGTCCATAGCAGGATTATTCATAATAGCTCCAAACTGGAAACAATCCACATGCCCATCAGCTAATAAATATATAAACAACATACAACGGACAACTGTTCAGCAATATAAAGAAACAGACTGCAACAGGGATGTACCTCAAAAACATCATGCTATGTGAAAGAAGCCAGGCGTATAAGCCTAGATATTGCATGATCCCATTTATATGAAATGTCCAGAAACAGCCAATCTAGAGAGCTAAGGATTAGTGGTTACCTGGGGTTGGGATGGGAATGAGATTGAGTGCAAACGGGCATGAGGCAACTTTTGGGGGTAGAACTGTTCTAAAACTGGATTGTGGTGATGTTGCACAGCTCTGTGAATGTATGAAAAAAAATCACTGAATGGTACATTTTTATGGTATTTAAATTATACTTCAGGAAAGCTGTTAAAAATCACATTTAGGAAAATGGGCAACTTGGTTTATAAAATATATTTAATCAGTTCTCTCTGAAAAACCACTGGATGGCAATGAAATTGGATAAAAAATGGAAAGAAGCAAAACATACTCATGATTTTAGCATGAATTAATAAAACAATAATTAAGTTTGGGTGTATGATTACCTAAGAGACATAAACAGCTATAAGAAGAGCCCAGAGAAATAATGAAAACTATAATCTTTGAAGATAAGAACTATGAGAAATCTACTAAAACAATTAAAATTATTTGACCTAAGAAAAGGTAGCTTGATCAGGGCCATTAAGTCATGACGTGAAATTGAACTGCTCAAGTTTTAATCCATACTAGTTGTTCTACTTTTTCATATAGAAAAAGAATCATTTTAAGTCTACTAACTTACCCATATAGATAGGTGTCCCACATGTGGTCTGCAACATGGCTTCACTCCTTCCTTGCTTCTTCACCGCTAAACCAAAATCAGTCACCTAAAAGAAGAAACTCATACGGAGTTACCTGTGTTCCAGTCCCAGAATTCACTCATTCTGCAAATAGGACTTTCACCGCATTGTATTGCATTTAATTCAGGGATTCTTGAGGATGGAGGGGCTTTACTTGTATTACTAATAAGGACCTTGCTTCCCCTCTCCACCCACCCCTCCTTTTGAAGAAGAAACTTGGTAAAGAGAAGCTTGGTTTGTCCAATCTTGAGAAAACACCCATGACGTTGATTGTTCATTCCTTCTAATTAAATTCACCAGTTCAACATAGGAAGTTGTTCTTGCAAGAAGGCATTTAACTTTTTTTCAAATAAAAAAGTTATTTTTATAAAGTCCTTTCACTGTAAAATACATTCTGGCCTTAGTAAGTTTATCATCTATTTTTCTGATGCTCAAGCTATGTTCCAGTTTAAAGTGCTGTTATAAATGCAAATCATTATCCTTGTCAGCACTCAAGGAAACTCCCCCCTTTAATAATTATTTACAAAACATTATCTCTAGTAAATGCTATCTTTTCTTTATTAATATTTCCTTTGTTTTCTAGAGTATATTAATTTAAAAAATTATTACACTATTAAAAACTACGAGAAGCAAATTAACAGGAAAAAAACCACAATATAGCTACAAATACACAGGAGGCCTACTGCTGCAACTGCAGGCTTTCTGCTCAGTTCTAAATCTTGGTCATTAAACATTTGGTTATTAAATATTCAGTACGTGCCCTTGGTCTTGTCTCCCAAGTTGGAACAGCCTTGGGCTGAAAGCAGAAAAACAGGCACATTTATTGATCACACAATCAAAGATAGGCTTTTGGTCCACAGACACTGAACGGAAAGTTTCCAGTACCACATGGAGTAAGAAAATATTCCTATCAACAATGTAATATCACTATTTTTCAAAAGAGATTAATAAATTTCTCCAGGAGTGTTCACAACGATCCTACCTGGAGCATTATGATACATATCTTTCTCCACAGAAAATTTATACAGATATCAAATATATAAAAGCTTTCATGATCCAATTCAGTTCTTTGGAGAGCATTTATTCCTTTATGCACCAAATATTAATTGAGCACATACTATGCTTCAGGCACTACTCCAGGTACCAACAGTGAATGAGACACACAGAATTCCTGTTCTCGTAGAGTTTACGGTGGAAATATTTAAGAACATTTACTTTACTTGGGTAAAACAACAATGCTGTTAAACCTATTTAAATGCAACAGAGCAAGTTATTCACAGACAGCATTTTATTCCTAAATTTACACAGTCATATATTTTGAAAGCAGCCACTTTTAAAGTGCTAAGTAATAAATAATGTATCCTATCATTTATTTGACATTAAGGAACACTTAATTTGAATAAAGTCTTCAAGAATAAATACTTGGCACATTAATTTTTCTTAGGACATAAATATTAATACCCAACTTATTAAGTTTGGGTATTTTTAAATGAGAAATACAGACTTTAGCATTAATTTAGTATCAAAGGCACAGCCAAGGTGCACTTTTTCTCTAGATCTGTAACACATTTACATCAAATTACCAGGCATAATTTTGAAATTAATTAGAATTCAGAGCATCTGTTTGTTTGCTATTAACTAATGATTTAGAACTATCAAAATGAATATGTACTTTAGAAAAATTCAATAGCACCACTTAACTTGTAAAATTATTCTTGTCAGTCACAACCTCTTTTGTGAAATTTTAATTTTTTTAGCACAAGCACTTAGTTTTGGCTGTTTAAAAGCTTTCAAAATGTATCTAAAAAGAGGATGTACTTTGCCACTTCGCTATCAAACTGTTTATAGGCAAATAATTACGACCATTTCTAATATCTTACCTTTATGTTTAAGTTCATTTCATCATTAGCATCAATAAAGCTGCTTTTAACCATTATGTTTTCCAGTTTTAGATCTCTATGTACTATATCTACCAAGAAAATAAACAACAAATCAAATGAAATGGATAATGAAAAAATAGAGAGGACACAAATAGAACAAATAAATATACTTGACCAGTTAACATCCACTGTTGAAAAATTTGAGGAGGGCCAGGTGTAACCCTGCCCTCTTCTATTCCCTGATATTCAGATCCCTTTTCTCCATGTTTCTAACCTTAAGGAGCCCTTTTCTTTGGCTCCCTCACCTCTCCCCAATCCCCTGCTGCTCCAACTGACCGCTCTTCATGACAAGTGGCCTGGTAAGTATGGAAGAGGATCCTGTCCAAGGTTAGGTATTCCCTGGAGGAGGGAGACACGTGTACTTACAAGCCTGGGAAGGTTTCCCATGTCCTTCGCTCTTCAAATAGAGGATTACTTCTTTACTTCTATGCATATGTTATTGCCAGTATAAACATTTAACATACTGCAACCTGGCAACACGTATACAAACTACACTTACTTCAGTATATTTTTCTACAACATCAGTACCACTTTCCTACTCTATACATCAAAATTAAAAACAAAAACCCCTGAGACACAAAATCTCCAGTTGAACATGTCAGAGCTCAGGTAGGACTTTTATGTACATGCAAATACTCTCATGTACCAAATATTTCCTTTGCAAATAACTGATTCAGTTCATATCCATAGCAATCATTTCCCTAAACTTAAAAAGTTATAGGCATAATTTCTGGAAAAATGAAGCTGAATGAGCCCTGGACTGGCAATTATACCTAATTAGTTACAGTTCCCTTACCCAGTTCCAGCCTGCGTTGGAATTTTTATTGTTTCTATTGTTCTCCTTATCTCTTCTTACATAAATACCACAAAATTTTAATATTAATTTATCCTTATGTTTTAGTAGTGGGCAGGGCAAGTCTCTCTGCTGCCTCCGCTGTTCTTCTTTTTCATTGTTTTCTTTACTAGTCTCACCCATTTCAAAATAATTTTATCAAGTTCCATGAAAAATCCTGTTAAGATTTAGTTTGAAATTATACTGAATTTACAGCTTAATGTGGGAGAATCGACATTAGCGTAATATTAAGGCTTTGGTTTCCTGCCCTTGCAAAAATTGTTGCCCTCTGCCTGGAAAGCCCTCCCTTTTTCGTCTGAGTTTGTATTCCTCAGCTCAGGTTTTGCTTCCTCTGTGAATTCTTCCCTGACTTTCCAAATCAAATGAAGCGCTTCTTATACCTATGCTCCTTGCACTTTACATGGCTTTCCGAAATTATCATGCTGCATTACAGTTTGTTTTCTGTACTCCATCACCCATCTGCCTCTCAATTTCCTTGAGGGGCAGGTGCCTTGTCTTTTAACTTCTGTAACTCTAGAACTAACCACAATGCTGTAGGTGCTCAAGAAATATCTGCTGAATGAACCCCTGGGTTCCAGTACCGGATCTGCCACACCTAACCATGTCACTTCACCTCTCTGGAACAAAGCTTTTTCTCATCTATAAAATGAGAAGTTTCTAAAGTCACATGTAAGCCAAACTAACACTGAAGAAAAAAAAGCAGAAGCACGAGGAAAAACAGTAGCAATAACACCAAAGAACAGTAAAGCAATTAGAAGAAGTAGAATAATATTTAAATGTGGATTTTAAAGTAGTGAAACGATTCCCATATGGTACTATACTGGGGGATATGTATCTTTATACATTTGTCAAAATCCATAGAATTTTGGATTCTATGGATCCAAACTATGGATTTTGGGTGATAATGATGTGTCAATGTAGGTTCATCAATTGTAGTAAATGTACCACTCTGATGGGGGATGCTAATAACGGGGCAGGATGTGCATGTACGGGCAGAGGTATCTGGGACTCTCTGTAACTTCTCCATTTTGCTGTGAACCTAAAACTGCTCTAATAATTAATCTAAAAAATTTTAAATGCCTAGAATATATAGACTTTTAACATTATTAATATATGTGTTTTTAGAAATTTCACTTTTATTATTGATTTTCTATGTTTGATTTGATAATATTAGCTTCTTTTCAAACTGTTCTGTAGAAACATTCATAATTTCATCTTGTCTGTGTACAATGTAATTGCATACCTGCCTTGCTTCTAATTAAAATATATCTATAAAGTTAAAAAGGAAAAATTTTTTTAATTTTTAAAAGAATATCTTCCATATTAGTAGGCATTATTTCTGTGACTATGAACCCTGAATACAATTGCCCTTAAACAAAAGTGGTGTCTGCGCTCATGGAGTCAGTGAGCTGGATCCTCTTCTTACCCTTATTGTGAAGATAGGCTATAGCTGAGGCGAGACTTCGAATGATCCACCTGGTCTCATTCTCTGAGAAATGACCTTTCCTATTCAGAATTCCTCTGAGTTCTCCATCCTCACAAAGCTCCATCACAAGGTACATTTTCTGACATTATAAATTTAAAAAGAGAGACAGAGAGCACAAATTGTTTAGCTGAGGATCTTTAAAATGTTATATATGGTATACGTATAGCAGAAATATGGTTACAATCGATCTTTTCATTCAAAACTATTTGTTATCTATCATGTACAAGATACTATGCAGGATACTAGAGGAAAAAGGAAGCATAAGACACATAGTCTTTATCTTCAAGGAGTTCAGAGTTTCGCTATAATCACAATACCATGGGGTAATGGCTAACAGAAGAGGAATGTCCGAAATGTGATGAGGTTACAGAGGAGGGGAGCCTTTGCTTAAAGAATGCTCACTGAAGAGGCAACATACAGGCACGTCTGGATGACTGAATAGGGATTTATGGGTAGAGAATATGGGCAAGAACAGGCATAGCACATGGCATTTGCAGACTCCAAAGCTCAAAACAGCACTGGTGGGACTTCCCTGGCGGTCCAGTGGTTAAGACTCCGCCCTTCCACTGCAGGGGGCGCGGGTTCTATCCCTGGTCGGGAACTAAGATCCCGCATGCCAGCGCTGCAAGACTAGAAAAAAAGAAAGAAAGAAAGAAAGAAAGAAAGAAAGAAAGAAAGAAACCAGTGCTGGCAGTTAAAGAATAACAAGTATCTCAGTGTTAATAGCACTGGGAATTTGGTAAGTCAGAGAAGACTGAGATGGTGAGGGGTGAGGCCAGAAAGAACACGTTGGTGTCAGGCTGTAAGGAGTCTTGGATGTTACACAAAGGAGCTGGGATTTTTTTTTTTTTTTCCCCATATGCAATAAGGAGCCACTGAAGATTTTTTTTTTTTTTTTTTTTGCGGTACGCGGGCCTCTCACTGCTATGGCCTCTCCCGTTGTGGAGCACAGGCTCCGGACGCGCAGGCTCAGCGGCCATGGCTCACGGGCCTAGCTGCTCCGCGGCATGTGGGATCTTCCTGGACCGGGGCATGAACCCTCGTCCCCTGCATCGGCAGGCGGACTCTCAACCACTGTGCCACCAGGGAAGCCCGCCACTGTAGATTTTAAGCTGATGTCTGGAGTGGGGGGAAAGGTATGTGCTACTATCAATTCTGCATTTCTAAATGAACACTCTAACAGTAATGAGGAGCAGAGTTCAACAAACTTTTTTCTGTAAAGGCCAGATCCAGGTAGTAAACATTTTTGGCTTTGAGGAACATACACAATCTCTTGCAACCACTCAACTCTGCTGTTACAGCATAAAAGCATCCATAAACGAAACTTTATTTATGGACTTTGAAATTTAGCTTCATATAATTTTAACATGTCATGAAATTTTACTCTTTTACGTTTTCTCCAACCATTTAAAAATCTATAAAACCTGGCTTATGGGCCATAAAAGAACAGGCCACATGCCACTGGCTCACATGCTGCGTAAGCTGACCTCTGATTATAAGAGGGTAGATGTGAGGCACAGAATGGAGAAAAGAAGGAAGAAGAAAAAGATGTGAAAATACCTGGAGGGAGAAATAGTGGGACTTAGTGACTAATTGGGTATAAATCGTAAAAAGCCACAAATGAAATGCCTCTTCCATATTTTCTGTTTCTGTGCATACATATTAAGATCACCTTAGGTATTCCGATAGCCAAGTCATCTATTAAGTCAAAAAGATTCACAGTCAACTAAAATGCGTGTCTTTTTCATACCTATGCTATTCAGACACAGACTACCCTTCATGTCTCCATTCTATCCTATACCACATTTTCACTGCTGTTTTTAAGATTCTGGAATCTGATCCTATTCTATTACCACTACTAGTGCAATTTCTGTGTTCAGTCAGCAAGCACGAATACAGGAGGACAAGGCTAACAACCTTTCTTCCTATAGTCAAAATTCTGACTCACTCAATCTCAAGATGTTTAGAATTTCACAAGTAACTACAGAATGCTGCAAAGTCTAACACGTAAATAAGCTTTTGAACTAGGCCGTAGTTTTTCCACTGACAACACTGTAGGATCATGAAATGAAATGGTAAGTGAACTATTTGGAAGGCAAAGTTATATTAGCAGTGCTTACAATATAAATTGATGTCATTTTAAAATGTGTACGTTGATAAAAGTTACATCAACAGAAGTTTTTTACAACTCTTTATACAATTATTAAAAGTAACTGTGTAGAACATTTAGACTCACAGGAAACCATACATAGTCAAACTGCATGATCAGCATTACTATCTTAGCCTAACCCTTCAGGTAGCAATTTCCATTCATCCTTAAGAGGGCTTCAACGGAAGGTCTAGGCATTTGTGTGAGTTGGGAAGATGGGGAGTCAGATGTGACCTGTGTGAATCAAGGGCAAACAATACATAAAAAAGACAATCACAGATGATGGTTTCTTTGGCCTTCAAATTATCCTAGATTTGGACTCCCACTTGATGAAGTAACAGATCAGACTTACCCTCCCTCCTGAAACAACTTAAGAAATGGACAAAATACATAAAATAACAATTTTCAGACATCAGACATCCGACAGCATAGGGCAGTGATCCCTGAGAGAGGGGAAACCTACGAGGCCAGCCCCGTGATTATCCTAGCTTACTGTCTGGAGAGTTTCCAAGCCACAGAGAAGGGAAAAGGAATCCAAACAGAGCCCAGCAGTCTACATGAACTGAGGAGATGGTGCTGGGAGTCCCTGAAGGCCAAGACAACTGAAGTTCACAGAGAAGATTACCAAAGAGGAGAAATCTATGGAGAGAAGGATCCATAGATTTGCAGACAGCCCCCCCTCGACTCTTCAGCGAAGTACCAACTAGCACAGATGTATGAGGAAACTACCCAAAGTTGGGAGAAGAACCATGTGAAAAGATCAGAAGAAACAATCACTGGCGCTTACACATGGCCAGGAAGGGTTTGTATTCCCATTAGCCAGAGTGGAAAATCTCATTATTCATGGTGTAGAATACTCAAAAGGGTCTTCCCTCATTAGTCTGGAAAAATTAGCCCTAGACCAAAGGCTGCTCTGGTGCCACCTAACAAAGCTTAAAGCAAGCTTGAAAAGTATCAAACTATTTCCAATAACTTAACTATGTCCCAGAATAAAGCTCAAAAATAGTTGTAAGAGTATAAAAAATAGCCAGCACCCAATCAACAATTAACAGGCATCTAAAGAAGCAGGCATATAACGAAGGGGAAAAAATCAATCAATTAAAACTGACCTAGAAATGGCACATATGATAGAATTAAGAGAAAAGGACATTAAAGGTTATTGTAACTATATTTAAGGAGGAGGAAATAGTGAGCACGTTAAGTAGAAACATGGAAGATAGAAAAATGATCCAAAGCAAATTTCCATTGGAAGGGATAAACAGCGCATATGATGTTACAGAAAAAGAGATTACTGAATCTGAAGATATCACAATAGAAACTCTGCGAAACTAAACAGGGAGAGAAAAAAGATTGGAAAAAAATGAATAGAGCATCAGTGAGCTTTGTACAATGTCAGGCAATCTCATGTGTACTTGAGGTCCTAAAAGTAGGAGAAGGCAGAAAAAATATTTGAAGAAATAATGGCCAAGATGTTCCTTAATTTGATGAAAACCATAAGCTCACAGATTCAAGAAGTTCCATGAACCCCAAGCCAGGATACATGAAGACAACTATACCAAGGCACAACATAATGAAATTGGTTAAAACTGATGATAAAGAGCAAAACTATTCTAAGCAGATTTGAGGATAAAATAAGTCACAGCTCTAAAACTGAAAAGGTAGAGAAGCCTTCTGGCACCACTGCCATATACTGCTCCCATAAAAGGTAACTGTGGTCGCTAACATTTATCAAGCACTTCTAATGAATCAAGCATAACGCATAACGCAAGTTGACTATTGCTGCCTTAGAGACTGTCTCGAAGGAAACAAAGAACAATAGCTAACGGTCGATGAGATGTATGCTTTATATTCGCTTTCCCGTTTAATCCTTCAACAACCAAATGAGCTTGATACTATCATTAAACCAACCTTACAGATGAGGAAACTTAAGTATAGAGAGGTTGAGTAACTTGTCCATGGTCTCAGAGCTAATAAGTGTTGGAGCCAGGATTATATCGCACAGGCAATCTGATCCCAGAGTCCACGTGCATAACCACTGTATCATACTGCCTCCGAGCAGAGAAATACCCAAGCCCACGTGCATAAACAACTTGAAGGCAGAATGGCAAATAACCCAGGCTTCAGAACAACTCTAAATGGAAATTACAAGCATTGAAAGACAAGAATGAAAACATCTAGGAAAGAAGGAAGATTAAACATATTAGTTTAAGACACAGATGACAAAATATCTTCTACATAGTGCCAAATATGCCCATACCAACTCTACTATGAAGCTAGACTTGCAAAATTATGACAATATTCCAAGAGACTCTAATGGAGAACCAAGGACCAAAGCAAAAAGAAAGACACTTCTAAGGAAGCTCTGGTCACAAATGGGTTATATCTGAGGTTGTTTCAATTTTAAACATTTGTTTTCAACATGCCACCAGAAATTTCACTAAAAACGTCAATCTAATGATCAGACACTTAACTATAAGATCAACAATAAAAAGTCCTCCAGAATGCTCTCATCAATCTCCAGTGACAGACTCATGCCAAGGACATGAGCCACTGTGTCCCAAAAGGATTACTTCCCAAGGGAATGATGTTCATTTTGTAATAACAACAATTTTCAAAATGCAGCACCTGACAAAGCTTTACCTTAGGCGTCTCAAATACTTGTTCTAGATGTATAATGTGTTTGTGTTTCACACTTTTTAGGATGGTCACTTCCCGTTCAAGCAACTTCACAGCAGAGCTTCCAGCCTTCAATGATGAGGAAACATAGATTTCACATATGAATATCATTACTGCATACCTCAATATAAAAGTTAAAGTTATTTAATATTTTTCCTACATTTTCTTTAGAAGTTCCTTTTTCAAAAGATAACATGCAACTTACCTATGTGTTAAGATTAAAGTATGCCCCATCTTATCCTTTGTCCAATTTTAAGAGATATATAATTTGGCCTCAAACCACGTTTCTTGGACTGTTTCTAGAAATTAGCTACAACATGGTCTCTGTCATGTCACAAAATTATTGCAATTTTTAATAGCCTTTTTGGAATTTCCTTCAAAATCGTATTGATCCTTTGATGTTAGCATAATAAAAACAAAATCTACTTTCCCGGGACATCAATCAAAAAACGGATATAAAGAATCTGTCTCATTAAATGTTAGAATTGTTAAAATAAAATGTTTTTGTTTTACTGTTGTTTTGTTTTTATTATATTTATATACATATCAAAAGAAACAACAGGCAGTGAGATTCTACACTTAGCCCTGCATTATATTACTTCCTAGTCCCCCAGCCTCAAAAATTTGAGAGAGAGAGAAAGAGGAGAGAGAGCACGCTCGATCAAGATGGAGATGGAGATTTTGCCTTCAGACCAACCTAACTCCAATTTATCTCCTTACATGTAACCCTTAACCACACCTGACCAGGCCTTCATTCAGGGTGTAAGTAACTGTCTACAATGTCATCTAAGAAATTCCAGGAGGGCTTTCTCCACCCTAACCACCACTACCACCAACCCAGTCATCACCCCTCTTGATATCTAAATTACCATCATTATTCAAGGATAAACATTGTCCTCATTCACATGAAAATATCCCTGAAAGGGATAATAAAGTTCTTATTCCTCCCTCCTTACCCCTAACCCCTGCCCCCACCAAGTTTGGGAGAGACATAATAGTTCCTGAAGGACTGGAAAGGGATTGATCATAAGGCAAATTTTACCTAGTTAAAATTTTTCCTAGTGTCATCCCTGCTTCCAATTACCTTTACCCTTCAACCATTACCATCTCAGGAGGGATAGGAAACTGCCCACCCTCTGTGCCTCACCCATGGAGGATGAAAGTCACAGTTTAAGGTTATCCTAGAGGGTCAAGAGAAATAGTGATTGTGAGGAGTGAATTCCTATACAGACTAGATATGGAGAGTTATAACAATATCCATCTCAATCCTCTTCCTACCTCCCTCCACAAATGATTTGACCTGTATATAATGCAGTAATATACTGTCCAATTCATATACTGACTATATAACTTTATTTTACTTAGTGTCCTGAAAACTCTCAGCATCAATAGGTATGTGCAAGATTATGAATTCCTAAAGTTGCAAGCAGGCATCCTGACCATATAACCCTAAAACCTAACCCGTAACCCAAACTGGGATAGGAGCAAAGCAAAGGATATAACATCCCATTTAGTTTTTTTTTTTTTTAAATAAATGTATTTATTTAATTTATTTATTTTTGGCTGGGTTGGGTCTTCATTGCTGTGCGCAGGCTTCCTCTAGTAGTGGCGAGCGGGGGCTACTCTTTGTTGTGGTACGTGGGCTTCTCATTGCGGTGGCTTCTCTTGTTGTGGAGCACGGGCTCTAGGCATGTGGGCTTCAGTAGTTGCGGCACGTGGGCTCAGTGGTCGTGGCTCACGGGCTCTAGAGCACAGGCTCCGTAGTTGTGGCGCACGGGTTTAGTTGCTCTGTGGCATGTGGGATCTTCCCGGACCAGGGATAGAACCCGTGTCCCCTGCATTGGCAGGCGGATTCTCAACCACTGTGCCACCAGGGAAGCCCCGACAATTCATTTAGTTAATTCTAAAGATTTCTAGAAGGGCTCTGGATCTCCCTTTATTAAGATTTAATGTTACTGTATTAAACTTTAGGGGGAAATGGTATATAATTTCCTATGGCTTGTTTTAAAGAATACATAAAACCTACTATTTCCTTTTGTAAGTGTAATATTTATCATTGCAAATCCAAGGGGAAAACACCTAATGTTGTCTTTTGTTTTTCCTCGGGCATAGAAAGTGTTTTAAAGTTGATGAAACGATCAGATATAAAGCTTGAGGACTTAGATTCTCCCTTAAAAAGAAGCCCAGTTGTTCTTCACTCCAATGAAATCTAGTGAGACATACAGTGATTGCAAGTAAACAGTACAGAAGAGAGTTGGGGGAAAAGTGGTTCAAAGTGAAAGAGTAGGTAGGATGAATAAACAGAGTTAGCTACCGATGAGGAAATAGGGAATCAAAGGAAAGGCAAAGATAGGGACAAAGTATATCAGAACCACATCGGGAGAGACTACCGGGACCCATTTCTCACTAAGACATCGCTAGCCCACAGCCCTCCATCTACACATACCGATGATCAGCCCTCACCTTCAGTGCACTCTGGTAAACTTTACCTATATTTGGTTATGCTGGTTATGTTAGGTAATCCTTTCATTTACTTTTTAGTACCTGTCTACTTGAGTTTAAGAACTGGTCCCGTCCCAGAAGGCTAGAGAAATATCCACATTTCTCCAGGGGAACAGCCTAGGCCCCGGCCCTCAGGGTCGGCTGTGTTAGTGTGAAAAACTGTACTGCCTACCCCACCCTGCACTGGCACTGTGCTCTCAGTAGGACGCTGCCGATATGCCTTACCTTTTCTTTGCTCACTCTTTTAATTGCCCACTTAGTTTCTGTCTCCTTGTCAATAGCTTCAATGACCATTCCAAAGCTCCCTTTTCCCAGTATTCTTCCAAAGGTATAGATTTCCTGGATAAAAAACATGAGTTCCTTTGTCTCTCTCTGCCATTCATCAGGATCACAAATAAACATATGATACTGACAGATATCCACCCAAGGGAAGAGTGATTCTGCTCCAGGGTAAAATCAAACAGAAGACGCCCCATATTTGCTTCAATATTAATAAACACATCTGAGTTAAACAAAAATAAGTTCTGATGAATTTTATTAAATATCCTTTAGAGGAAAACCATACAAATCCTTACAAAGAAATGTAAAAAACTTCAAAAGCATAAAAGATGAACCTCTTATAAACTACAATATTAATGAAATGTCTTCATAAGAAAAAGGAGGAATGGAACATTCATACATGCAAATATATATGTGTGTGTGTAAGATACATTCAACCAAAAAATTATCACCAAACTCTGAGAGCTACACTATAAACTCAGCACATATTAACCACTGAACAACCGCTCTCCTGTTTACCAAGTAACCCTTTTTCTTTATCTTCACTGTTTCTATTAAAAAAATCACTTTTGTTGTTTTATTTCCTTTTGTTTTAGGAAAAGGAATATATGACCAAAATATTAATATAAATCAGCACTGTAAAAAAAATGAGAACCTTCCACAGTAACACTATCCAGACCAAGGATCCTTCTGCTTATCGTTTTACTCCTGCTTACAAAGACAGAATGCGTAGTCTTGCAACCAGCATTCCTCTTCATGTCGTAAAATAACAAGCAGGTAACTCATTTACACTTTCATTTCTTGTGAATTTGGTTGGAGGGAGTCAGTCTCCTTGATCTGAATCAACTCCAGGGCAGTAGCAAGAGTTTCTCGACCCATGATGCACAGGGACTAGAACAGGAGAGAACACCTGAGCTAATGCTGCTCGGGGAAGCCTCTGTTGGGTTAGCCAGCCAAAGCCTGCCTTAGAGATGCCACATTCCCTCTGCGTGACTACTTTCATCTTCACCATGCAACAGGTAAGTTACTGCTAGACTTTATGTTTTCTACTGCTTACATTCCTTTCTTACTTTTGTAAAAGAAGATCCGTATCCAACTAATTACTTACCTCCTTATGAAGGGCTTCTCTGCCTAACTCTGCACCATGGTAATTGTTTGTTTGACTTCCTTCAACATGTGTGCATTGGTCCTCAAACACTATTATTACTCTCTTGCTTACAAACATTTTGGCTCATTTTTTTCCTTCCAAGATGGTCTAGAAACACCTTATGAAGAAGCTGTTTCTTTTGTATCCTTTAAAAAGCCTGCCTGAAACCTTGTAGGCAAAATATTCATGCTTAGTGCATGGGAGGAAAAGGGAGAAGGAAGAAGGGAAGGGAGGGGAGAGAAGGGGAAGGGAGGAAGAAAGGAAAGAAGGAAACGGAAAGAAAAAAGAGACAGAGGGAGGGAAGGGGAGAGACAGAAAGGAAAAGAAAGAAGAGAAGAGAAGAGAAGAAAAGGAAAAGAAAAGAAAAATGTTCAGCTTCAACATGTTAGATTTTCCTTGGATATTTCCTTGTGATACATACTTTGGGGGCTACAAAGATGAATAAAACATAATTACTGTTTTCTCATAATTTGTAGTCTACTCAAAAGACAAGATTATTACTTAAGTCATAAAATCTTAAGTTAAAAAAAAAATACAAAATGACACTGGGGCCAGAGACCAGAGCTAAAATACTGGGAGAATAAGGGAAAACGTTATGAAAGACATGGCTTCTGAGATAGGCATGTGAGGGAACAAAGGCAAAAAAAAATAACTGAGAATATTTTTCTCTAATCCAATCACAGCAAGGAAGGCATTTCAAAGGAACAGCAGTGCAAATGTGGAATGAATGAGTGAGCTGATAAATGAACTGAATCAATAAATCAATCTAGTCAGCAAGCCAGCCAGTCAGGAACCTTCTATACATATGCATATTTGAGAGAAGTGAGAGACTGGGTACATGGAGTTGAACCCTGGAGAAGGAGCTCCAGATCTGAGGTCTTGAATGTTGTGAATGGTGACCCCCACTCAGGCAGGGCACATCCTGTCCAGGCGATTGTCCTCAGGACACTGCCTCCTGATGACTTATAATTACTTTGGCTTTTCCCTCTTCCCATTACCACTTGATAGTGAGAATTAAAGTCAAAAAACTAAGATGATTAAAATAAGACAAAACATTTTATTATATGTACCTGCAACTCCCAACTATACACTATGTAAAATGAGTTAAATCTCCACTTAAACCTTTTATTCCCACAGAACAAAATAATCTCATTAATCCCTAACCACTTCCCCAACTTTTCTTGTCCTTTAAAAATTAACCTCTCATTTCATCTCTAGACATATAGAACCACAATTTGGACACAGTATTTTAATACTGTTTATAGGATTTTTAAAATGAAGAATGGGTAGAAAAATAGTCCAACTGCCCAACTAGTTGTTTATAAATTAATCTTCTTCTTCAACTAACTGCTTTGGCATCATTACATAGTGATGACAATAAGGAGAAAATGACTTCTTGTTTGTAATAATTTTAAGAGGATGCTATTACAATGGTAACATAGATCTCTTTTTATTGACATATAAGAAGTCCATGATATAGTATAGAGTGTGAAAGCATGCATGATATGATCCCATTACGAAAAATCTGTATATGTGGAGGTGCTTACATTTATGTCTGGAAAGTTGTTCATCTAAATATTAAGAATAGTTATCATTAGGTAGTAGAACTTTGGATGACTGTAGCTTCCTTTTTTATACTCTTCTGAAATGTTTGATATCTTTAAAATGAGCCTGTCTATTTAATAGGGGAAGAGAAACTTCCACTATACCATTTAATGTTATTTCTTAAAAATATGTGTATATTTGAAATATTTTACAATTTAAACCAGGAGAAAAACAAAAACAAAAAATAGGGTAAGACTTATACATGCCTAGAAAAATGAAGTAAAGACAATAAATGTTAAAATTGGTTATGTCTGGCTCATGATTTTTATCTTCTTCACTTTTCTATCTATATTTTCCTAATTTTTCAAAACACGTACATTTTGCTTTTATAAAAGCTCTTATGGTTAAATTTAAAACTCAGTAAATTTGTGGATTTTTTTAAAATTCAGGTCTTTTGTTTACAGGGGAAGATTTAAACTTTTCAGGTCAGAAGTTCTCAGAAAGTTTTTCTGATCTCTTCAAGTAAATTGCCAAATATTTCTTAAAGTAATTTTTTAAAGTTATTTAACATTAACACAATTTTCTTCTTGTTGTTCTTGTTGCAGTTCCTTTAATCTGGTGTTAAAGGAACACATTTTAATTTCTAAAATGGTACTAATATTTAAGTCATATTTGTATATAAGAATTAGAATCCTGGGAAGAATAATATTGGTATTCATTCAGTCACAGGCTGGAAAAATATGGAGGGGTCCATGAGGGAAATTCTAGCCTCACTACTGGTCATCAAAGAAGTGAACAGCCAAACCATCTAAGTCACCTGGTCTCTGTCTGCATCCTGAATAGGTCTATACAAAGACTCCACAACTGCCCTCAGCAACAGGCAAGACCTGGAGACCAAAATGTTCTCATTTTGTCTAATAAAAATGCTCTCCACTTTAATTATTAAAGTCCATTTGCACCTCTATGAACAGAAAAAATAATTAATCTGCATTTTCTTTAGTAAAGACTTTGACATACTTAAAAATGGTAAGTTTCCTCTTTCCTTTCCTTAGAGACTTACTTTTAAATCATTTTTGCCATTAACACTGACTTAGAAGAAACTGGAAAATTTCTAGTAGCTTCAGTTTGCTCTCTATATACCTGAATAGCAGCTCCATTGTCCATCCTTATGTGAGGAACTTTTCCTTCTGTAAAGTTGCCTCGACCCCACTGTTGTTGAGATGATTTTCTCTCTACACTTGAGGTTTCTGAGGGCTTGGACCAAAAAGAAATTTTAATATTAACTTTAAGATATAATAATCTGACAAATCTTTAATGTGTGTCAAGATATTTATTGTGTACAAGACAGTTTACTGTTTTTTTCAAATTCTAAGCCCTATATAATTCATTCACTCATTAGGCTAAAAGAGGCCTTAAGAAGTTATTCAATCTAATCTCCTCTATCCAGGCAAGTCTACATGATGACTTGCATAGAAGATAAATCAGGACTTAAAATCTTTAACACCACAAAAGAAAGCAACTTCACAGCTTTCTCAATCACCCTTGTTTCAAGACATAACAGTCATCTCAAATAGGTTATACACAAAAAATTACTGGCCAGACATTCACAAAATATGCTTTGAATGAAGATAACATAGCAATAATTCACTCAGAGACACCTATATGGAAAAAACTATACCATAATACAAATCAGAAATAACAGTTTAGGGTGAAAATGTGAAAAGGGTACAAACTTGAGGGCTGAGAACCTAACTTTTCTTAAACTTACTGCTCTCTGTCTCCAAAGTTGTGCTATATCAATGACAATCTTCCATAGTGCCTCTCCTCTATAAAGGCGAATATACCAAAACCTGTCCAACTGGGTAGTCATAGATTGTAACTAATGCAAGTCTATTTTGTAAGGTATACTTGATATTCCATCTAGATAACCAGGAACTGTCTTAAGTAATAACCACCCTATATTTAACCACAACCATAAATCTCATTCTGCATCAGATGAAGAAAATGCCCCAAAATTCAGATTGAATTCAATTTGAAAACCAATTCATTTCCATATAAACCATTTTTTAAAAAAGAAGCTGGAATAACATTCTGAATTATTCATAATCCTGAGAAATCATTAATTTGGGCAGTCGTTGGAAAGAGCATAAAAGAAATTACCAACCAACTTTTCTCACCTCTTATGTAAGAAAGAAATGTTACTTTAATAGTTAAGAAGGCAATGAATTGGCTGACAAGGGTCCATGGGATATGGATGAATCTAGGGATGGGATCAGGGAATGGGACATCCACTTGTGTTGAATCTTCAATATTTACCAAATCTTTTCCAGAGGTACTATCTTTGCTGGCTTGTCTTTCTTTTTTTCTCTCTGGTGAAACTGTAAATTCTGAACTACCAGTGCTCGATGTCTGTGACATTTCCACCACTGACATTGGAGAAAGCTTTGTTTTACAAGAACATACACAAAGCACATTTCTCTGAGAAGCAGATGAACAGTTGGGGCATTTTGTGGATTTTTTACCACAGCTGCTATCAGCCATTTGCCTAACTCTTCAACAAAAGCAACTTGAAAGAAAGATGTTTCCAGTGTTTGAGGAAAACAACCAGACCAAAAGGATAAGGTAAGCTGATGACGAAAACTGTAACTTCCAAGTGGTGAGGTCCTTAGGTTAATGATGCACTAGACTTACAGTCACACATGAGAGCTGCAGATAGAAAAGAAATCACCATTTAGAAAATTCTTTCTTATCCAATCACCCTCCTAGAAATCAAAGAAAAACTAGCAACTAGCACCAAAAGCATCCTGCCTATACATGAAAGTTAATATTTACAACAAAATTAGAACATATTTCTAAAAACCAATACATTCTCATCTTCCAAAATTGAATTCTTGAACTCCAGACATTTTATTTACTTAAGAGTTGAAAGAATCACCCTCTGTACAGAATCATAAAACTGTTAAAAAAGCATGGTCTAAGGAAATTTGGTGGGTTGATATCAATTTTTTTTAATGAAGTAGAATAGAATAGATATATATGAGAGTATTTTTGCATAGATCCTTGGTAAGTTTTGTGAAACTTAAAAAAAATTATAGATAAGAATGTACAGAATGTGTGTGTGTGCATGTGTGTACACTGGGTCACAGTTTAAAATGTATTTCTTAGTGTGGGTTGTGGTAAAAAGAAAAAAGACTTAAAAATACTGATATAAAACGTACACTACTGTGGCTTCAGAAGTTAATAAGCCTTAGTCTACTTATTATCAGAGCAAAGCCATATCACACACTTTACAAAGGAGTAGATAATTTGATTTTATAAAACTATCTAATTCTAAAAGTTCAAAGGCAATATTAGAAGTATCCTCATTTTTATTCTCAAACAGAAAAATAGGAACGAGTGGGTACTATTTTCCCGAGTGAAGAACAGGTACGCCCATCATTCTACCTAACTAGAGTTACTGCAGCTGTATGGTGGCAAGTCAGAGAGATGTGAGCTGAGGAAGGAGGGGGATGTGTTCTGCAGCACATGAAAGAGAATACTTTGAGACACTTCCAGAAGGAACTGGGACTACATCGTTATGGTTTTATGCCATCCTACTTCAGGTATTACTTAAAAGTGTATTTTGAAGTCATAGATTGATAAGGCTGGGGTATATGGACTATACACCTTTGTTCTTTGTACTGGAATAAACTTGACCAGAATAGGAGTTAGATATCTTTATTTCATTAAAGAAATATATTTCCAGTTTTAATTGTCTAAGACTGATTTTCTAATCAGAAACAAGGGCTAACGTTGATCAAATCTTTATCTATTGCGATTACCATATTTTTTCTTATTAGATCTTTTGATGTGCTGTATTGAATTAAAAGCTTTCCTAATATTAAAGCATTCTTACATTTATAGTATGAACCCTACATGATCATGATGGATGATTCTTTCAATGTGCTGAAAAGTTGAAATGTTTGTATCTTGACTTTTCACAGTTATATTCATAAGTTAAACTGGTCTATAATTTTCCTTTTCACTCATCTTTGTCAGGTTTTGATACAAGATCCTGGCAGCTTTATAAAATAAATTGGGTATCTTTCCATCTCGCAATGCTTTGTAACAATCTGTATAGCATGGGAATCTACAGGAAAATCTCCCAGGCCCTTAGGATTTTATGAAAGATACTGCTAGTAGTTTATCCAATGTTTATTCCCCCATTCTTCCTTATTAACAGAATCCTGATTTTTGTCTGGGACAGCCGTATGCTAATTAAAATCCTCCATTTCCTAGCATCCCTTGCAGCTTGCAGATGGCCATGTGACTTTTGACCATGAACCTTACAGAATGAAAGCAAAGTTGTACTTAAAAGAAAACTTTATTAAAAACAGAAAAAAAACTTTATTAAAAACATCAAAAAATAGTTATCTTTTTCTTAGCTCTGTTCAGAAAGCATTTCCTTTAGTTTTTCTCTCAATTTCTCACTAAGTCATATTATCACTGTATCACTGACATTGACACAGACTGCCGAGTACTTTTTTTTTTATACTGTCCATTTTATTATTTTTTAACATCTTTATTGGAGTATAATTGCTTCACAATGTTGTGCTACTTTCCGCTGCACAACAAAGTGAATCAGCCATATGTATGCATATATCCCCATGTTCCCTCCCTCTTGCGTCTCCCTCCCACCCTCCCTATCCCACTCTTCCAGGTGGCCACAAAGCACCAAGCTGATACCCCTGTGCAATGCAGCTGCTTCCCACTAGATATCTATTTTACATTTGGTAGTGTATATATGTCAATGCTACTTTCTCACTTCATCCCAACTTAAACTTCCCCCTCCCCGTGTCCTCAAGTCCATTCTCTACATCAGCATCTTTATCCCTGGCCTGTGCCCCTGGGTTCATCAGAACTTTTTTTTTCTGATTCCATATATATGTGTTAGCATATGGTATTTGTTTTTCTCTTTCTGACTTACTTCACTCTGTATGACAGACTCTACGTCCATCCACCTCACTACAAATAACTCAATTTTGTTTATTTTTATGGCTGAATAATATTCCATTGTATATATGTGCCCCATCTTCTTCATCCATTCATCTGTTGATGGACACTTAAGTTGCTTCCACGTCCTGGTTATTGTAAATAGTGCTGCAATGAACACTGTGGTAAATGACTCTTTTTCAATTATGCCCAGGGTATATGCCCAGGGTATATGCCCAGTAGTGGGATTGCTAGGTCATATGGTAGTTCTATTTTTAGTTTTTTAAGGAACCTCCATATTGTTCTCCATAGCAGCTGTATCAATTTAGATTCCCACCAACACTGCAAGAGGGTTCCCTTTTCTCCACACCCTCTCCATCATTTATTGTTTGTAAATTTTGGGATAATGGCCATTCTGACTGGTGTGAGGTGATACTTCATTGTAGTTTTCATTTGCATTTCTCTAATGATTAGTGATGTTGAGCATCCTTTCATGTGTTTGCTGGCAATCTGTATATCTTCTTTAGAGAAACGTCTATTTAGGGCTTCTGCCCATTTTTGGATTGGGTTGTTTGTTTTATTAATATTGAGCTGCATGAGTTGTTTATATATTTTGGAGATTAATCCTTTGTCTGTTGATTTCTTTGCAAATATTTTCTCCCATTCTGAGGGTTGTCTTTTCGTCTTATTTGTAGTTTCCTTTGCTTTGCAAAAGCTTTTAAGTTCCATTAGGTCCCATTTGTTTATTTTTGTTTTTACTTCCATTAGTCTAGGAGGTGGATCAAAAAAGATCTTGCTGTGATTTATATCAAAAAGTATTCTTCCCATGTTTTCCTCTAAGAGTTTTATAGTGTCTGGCCTTACATTTAGGTCTTCAATCCATTTTGAGTTTATTTTTGTGTATGGTGTTAGGGAGTGTTCTAATTTCATTCTTTTACATGTAGCTGTCCAGTTTTCCCAGCACCACTTGAAGAGACTGTCTTTTCTCCATTGTATAACCTTGACTCCTTTGTCATAGATTAGTTGACCACAGGTGCATGGGTTTATCTCTGGGCTTTCTATCCTGTTCCATCAATCTATATTTCTGTTTTTGCGCCAGCACCTTGTCTTGATTACTGTAGCTTTGTAGTATAGTCTGAAGTCAGGGAGTCTGATTCCTCCAGCTGTTTTTTTCCCTGGTTTGGCTATGTGGGGTCTTTTGTGTCTCCATACAAATTTTAAGATTTTTTGTCCTAGTTCTGTAAAAAATGCCATTGGTAATTTGATAGGGATTACATTGAATCTGTAGATTGCTTTGGGTAGTCTAGTCATTTTCACAATATTGATTCTTCCAATCCAAGAACATGGTATATATCTCCATCTGTTTGTATCATCTTCAATTTCTTTCATCAGTGTCTTATAGTTTCCTGCATACAGGTCTTTTGTCTCCCTAGGTAGGTTAATTCCTAGGTATTTTATTCTTTTTGTTGCAATGTAAATGGGAGTGTTTCCTTAATTTCTCTTTCAAATTTTTCATCATTAGTGTATAGGAATGCAAGAGATTTCTGTGCATTAATTTTGTATCCTGCAACTTCACCGAATTCATTGATTAGCTCTAGTAGTTTTCTGGTGGCATCTTTAGGATTCTCTATGTATAGTATCATGTCATCTGCAGACAGTGACAGTTTTACTTCTTCTTTTCCTATTTGTATTCCTTTTATTTCTTTTTCTTCTCTGATTGCTGTGGCTAAAACTTCCGACACTATGTTGAATAATAGGGGTGAGAGTGGACAACCTTGTCTTGTTGCTGGTCTAAGAAGAAATGGTTTCAGTTTTTCACCATTGAGAACGATGCTGGCTGTGGGTGTGTCATATATGGCCTTTATTATGTTCAGGTAGGTTCCCTCTGTGCCTACTTTCTGGAAAGTTTTTATCATAAATGGGTGTTGAATTTTGTCAAAAGCTTTTTCTGCATCTATTGAGATGATCATATGGTTTTTATCCTTCAATTTGTTAATACGGTATATCACATTGATTGATTTGTATACACTGAAGAATCCTTGCATTCCTGGGATAAACTCCACCTGGTCATGTGTATGATCCTTTTAATGTGCTGTTGGATTCTGTTTGCTACTATTTTGTTCAGGATTTTCGCGTCTATGTTCATCAGTGATATTGGCCTGAGGTTTTCTTTTCTTGTGACATCTTTGTCTGGTTTTGGTATCAGGGTGATGGTGGTCTCATAGAATGAGTTTAGGAGTGTTCTTCCCTCTACTATATTTTGGAAGCATTTGAGAAGGATAGGTGTTAGTTCTTCTCTAAATGTTTGATAGAATTTGCCTGTGAAGCCATCTGGTCCTGGGCTTTTGTTTGTTGGAAGATTTTTAATCACAGTCTCAATTTCAGTGCTTGTGATTGTTTATATTTTCTATTTCTTCCTGGTTCAGTCTCGGAAGGTTGTGCTTTTCTAAGAATTTGTCCATTTCTTCCAGGTTGTCGATTTTATTGGCATATAGTTGCTTGTAGTAATCTCTCATGATCCTTTGTATTTCTGCAGTGTCAGTTGTTACTTCTCCTTTTTCATTTCTAATTCTGTTGATTTGATTCTTCTCCCTTTTTTTCTTGGTGAGTCTGGCTAATGGTTTATCAATTTTGTTTATATTCTCAAAGAACCAGCTTTTAGTTTTATTGATCTTTGCTATTGTTTCCTTCATTTCTTTTTCATTTATTTCTGATATGATGTTTAAGATTTCTTTCCTTCTGCTAATTTTGGGGGATTTTGTTCTTCTTTCTCTAATTGCTTTAGGTGTAAAGTTAGGTTGTTTATTTGAGATTTTTCTTGTTTCTTGAGATAGGATTGTATTGCTATAAACTTCCCTCTTAGAACAGCTTTTGCTGCATCCCACAGGTTTTGGGTCATCCTGTTTTCATTGTCATTTGTTTCTAGGTATTTTTTTATTTCTTCAGTGATCTCTTGGTTATTTAGTAGTGTATTGTTTAGCTTCCATGTGTTTGTATGGTTTACAGATTTTTTCCTGTAATTGATATTTAGTCTCCTAGCATTGTGGATGGAAAAGATACGATTTCAATTTTCTTAAATTTACCAAGGCTTGATTTGTGACGCAAGATATTATCTTCCCTGGAGAATGTTCCATGAGCACTTGAGAAGAAAGTGTATTCTGTTGTTTTTGGATGGAATGTCCTATAAATATGAATTAAGTCCATCTTTTTTAACGTGTCATTTAAAGCTTGTGTTTCCTTATTTATTTTCATTTTGGATGATCTGTCTATTGGTGAAAGTGGGGTGTTAAACTCCCCTACTATGATTGTGTTACTGTCAATTTCCCCTTTTATGGCTGCTAACATTTGCCTTATATATTGAGGTGTTCCTATGTTGGGTGGATAAATATTTACAATTGTTGTATCTTCTTCTTGGATTGATCCCTTGACCATTATGTAGTGTCCTTCTTTGTCTCTTGTAACATTTTTTTTTTTTTTTTTTGCGGTATGCGGGTCTCTCACGTTGCGAAGCACAGGCTCCGGACGCACAGGCCCAGCAGCCATGGCTCATGGGCCCAGCCACTCCACAGCATGGGGGATCCTCCCGGACCAGGGCATGAACCCACGTCCCCCGCATCGGCAGGTGGACCCTCAACCACTGTGCCACCAGGGAAGCCCTCTTGTAACATTCTTTACTTTAAAGTCTATTTTATCAGATATGAGTATTTCTACTCAAGCTTTCTTTTTTTTTTTTTTTGCGGTACTCAGGCCTCTCACTGTCGTGGCCTCTCCTGTTGTGAAGCACAGGCTCCAGACGCGCAGGCTCAGCAGCCATGGGTCACGGGCCTAGCCGCTCCACGGCATGCAGGATCTTCCCGGACCGGGGCACGAACCTGTGTCCCATGCATCGGCAGGCAGACTGTCAACCACTGCACCACCAGGAAAGCCCTCGAGCTTTCTTTTGATTTCCATTTGCATGGAATATCTTTTTCCATCCCCTCACTTTCAGTCTGTATGTGTCCCTAGGTCTGAAGTGGGTCTCTTGTAGACAGCATATATATGGGTCTTGTTTTTGCATCCATTCAGCCAGTCTATGTCTTTTGGTTGGAGCGTTTAATCCATTTACATTTAAGGTAATTATCGATATGTATGTTGCTATTACCATTTTCTGAATTGTTTTGGGTTTGTTTTTGTAGGTCTTTTACTTCTCTTGTGTTTCCTGCCTAGAGAAGTTCCTTTAGCATTTGTTGTAAAGCTGGTTTGGTGGTGCTGAATTCTCTTAACTTTTGCTTGTTTGTAAAGGTTTTAATTTCTCCATCAAATCTGAATGAGATCCTTTCTGGGTAGAGTAATCTTGGTTGTAGGTTCTTCCCTTTCCTCACTTTAAATATGTCCTGCCACTCCCTTCTGGCTTGCAGAGTTTTTGCTGAAAAATCAGCTGTTAATCTTATGGGGTTTCCCTTGTATGTTATTTATTGCTTTTCCTTTGCTGCTTTTAATATTTTTTCTGGTATTTAATTTTTGATAGTTCGATTATATGAATCTCGGCATGTTTCTCTTTGGGTTTACCCTGTATGGGACTTTCTGCACTTCCTAGACTTCACTGAGTATTTCCTTTCCCATGTTAAGGCAGTTTTCGACTATAATCTCTTCAAATATTTTCTCAGACTCTTTCTTTTTCTCTTCTTCTCCTGGGACCCCTATAACTTGAATTATGGTGTGTTTAATGTCATCTCAGAGGTCTCTGAGACTGTCCTCAATTTTTTTCATTCTTTTTCCTTTATTCTGCTCCCTGGCAGTTATTTCTACCATTTTATCTTCCAGCTCACTTATCCATCCTTTTGCCTCAGTTTTTCTGTTATTGATTCCTTCCAAAATTTTTTTTTTTTTTGGTATGTGGGCCTCTCACTGTTGTGGCCTCTCCCGTTGCGGAGCACAGGCTCCGGACGTGCAGGCCCAGCGGCCATGGCTCACGGGCCCAGCCACTCCACAGCATGTGGGATCCTCCTGGACCAGGGCATGAACCCGTGTCCCCTGCATCGGCAGGCGGACTCTCAACCACTGTGCCACCAGGGAAGCCCCCTTCTAGAATATTTTTAATTTCAGTTATTGTGTTGTTCATCACTGTTTGTTTGCTCTTTAGTTCTTCTAGATCCTTGTTAAATGTTTCTTTTATTTTCTCCATTCTGCTTCCGAGATTTTGGATCACCTTTACTATCATTCTGAATTGTTTTTCAGGTATGTTGCCTCTTTCATCTTCATTTATTTGGTCTTGTAGGCATTACCTTTCTTCTTCATCTGTAACATATTTTTTTGTCGTTTATTTATTTATTTTTTTGATGGGTGGGCCTGTATCCCTGCCTTACTGGTTGTTTGGCCTGAGCCGCCCAGCACTGGAGTTTGCAGGCAGTTGGATAGAGCTGGGTCTTGGTGCTGAGATTAGGACCTCTGGGAGGCCTCACTCCAATTAATATTCCCTGGGGTCTGAGGTTCTCTGTTAGTCCAGCAGTTTGGACTCAGAGCCCCCACCATAGGAGCTCAGGTCCAACCTCCGGCCTGGGAACCAAGACCCCGGAAGCTGCGTGGCACGGAAAAAAAAGAAAAGAAAAGAAAAAAGGAGCAGTACAATATCAAAGAGTAAAAAACAAATAAAAGTTGAAAGATAAAGAATATATTAGGAAAAGTAAAAGTATAATTGAAACAACTGCAACAAGGTAAAATAAAACCACAACAGAAAAAAGAAAAGAAAAAGGGGGCGGGGAGTGGGGGAACAAGCCAAAAGGAGAGAACAATAACAAAGCATAATGAATAAAACAAAATTATAAAAATAAAAATTTATTAGGAAAAATAAAAATATAAATGAATCAACAACAATGAATCAAGATAAAACAGAACCCCAATCTAAGAGGAAAATAGAAAGAAAAATAAGTCTTAGCTACAGGGGTGGAGTTTAGGCTGGGGGGGTGGAACTTAGGCAGGGGCAGGGTTTAGGGTGGGGTGGGACCTAGGCCGGTCGGGGGGTTGATATTTGAGCTTGGGGCGGGGCCTAGGCTCAGGACCCACGCAGCCGAAAAGGCCTTGGGGGCGGGGCCTAGGCGGGGCAACATTGAAGCATGGAGCCGGGCCTCTGCCTTGGACCTGCGAGGAAGGGGAGAGGCAGCATGTGGAAAGGAGGGCCTCTGGAGTGTGGAGTTCCGGAGTTTGGAGGTAGGGCCCTGGGTGAGGGCGTAGGGGCAGGGCTTGGGCTCTGCGCGGCAGGAGGGAGGCTCTGAGGGCAGAGGATTAGGTCCGGGAGCCCAACAGGCTCCCCGGTGCCTAAGTGGACAGGGAAAGCACTGGCCCATTCCCTTCCGTTCCTCTGCGCCCCTCCTGCACCGTCTCCCCCTGGGTCTCCCTCTACTTCACTAGGCCCCTAACCGTGGGTGGGTCCCGCTGGCCATAGGAACTCCTCCCCTCCCCCAGCACCCCTCAGGGGTGCTGTCCCAGAGGTCCACCCTTTACTTTTGCTCCCCCTTCACTCCCTCCCACTCCCTCAGGACGCGCGTGGCTGAAGGGGGCTAGGTGGTCAGGGGAAACCTGGCCACGTTCCCTTTTGATCCTCTGCCCTCCCAGTGGTTACCCAATTTCCCCCTTCGGGCGTGGGATCCCTTCCCCTCCCCCAGCCACCCCTCAGGGGCGCCAGTCCCGTCCCGCCCCCACTTCTCCTCCCCCTTCACTCCCCCCACACCCCACATCCTACCCGGTCACTGGGGTTTCCTCCTGTCCCCTTAGGTGTCCGTGGTACCCCACCAGTGCCTGGTAGGTGCCCTAGTTGTGAGGAGACGCGAATTCCGCATCCTCCTAATATGCCATGTTGACTCCGCCCTCTGACGAGTACTTTCTTGCTTCAGTTTCTGACATATCCATTGCCCTAGAAGTATTTGGTAGCTATATTCAGAAAGCATAGGAGTTCCTGGTACTCACTGACAAGCTACATTTCTACTCGCCAACTTACTATTACATTTGCCAGCGTAATGTTCTACTCTCTTACCCCAGCAGGTCTAAAACAATAGGTTGAATAGCTGCATGCAAAATTTCTTGACAAGGATTGGATTTCGAATTTAATTTCTTTTTGGCTGGCTGAATTCCAATTATTTTAGCTTAAAAACCAAAATAGAACAAACGTTTACTCACATTTCTTTCTTTTTCATTTATGAATTTATCTGAAAGATTTGTTACTAAAATAAATCTACTGTCGAGCAGGCCAAATGATGTCATTCATATTTTAGGGGCATAAAATGAATCAGGTATTGCAAACTTAGCATATCTTTATGTAAACACAAAGATGAATAGCTCTTCTTCTATAGAATCATGGAATTACATTTAAACAGGACTTTTGATATAAAAAATATATCAGAAAACCAAAGAAACTTCTAACATAATAGTGTTTCTTTGTGTCTCCAAAGACTGGACATGCATAGGTATTAAACATATGCAAATAAATAAAATAAGGTCAAATCATGTCAATGCTTAACTAACATGTGAGCTCTCCTTTGGCTAAGGTTTTCATTTTATTTTCAGGAGTAAGACAAGTCAATGGAACAACTCTGATATGGAAACTCTCTGAGCTTTCATTTAAGCATAAAAAGGTCTCTTATGCACTGGCCCTCTAAGATACACTTACAGTAATTTCCTCAAGAAAATGCACACAAGAATGGTTTTATGAGATATAACTAGCTACAATTTTCTTCCCCAAAAGCAATTTTTTAGTTTTCTTTGCTAAGACTGTGTCTACAAGGAACCTAACCGTCAGTCAATTCAGTAAAAAATGTGTTCTATTCAAGTGAAGAAAAAAACCTTATGGATTGTCTGACGATGCAGACCAAGCAGAATGACTGTATATTCACTTTTCAACTACTTGTTTTCATAACATGCTTACAGAACCGAAATAGGGGCCAAATGAGCTTTCTAGATCATAGTGTTGTTAATTTTAAATGAGACGAGCACTTGTTTACTATTTCCATTAAGGTCATGATTAGGGAAACCGGTCTGTGTTGTCTTATGAAAGGATCTACAGTATGTTTAAATTTTACATTATTTCAGACATTTAAAAAATGTTTAACAGCTAATGCGTGCTATCAGTTTTTAAATTTTAATTTGCATAATATTCCTCACTGATTAAGCTCTAATCTGAAGGGACAATCTTAAATGTGGTCCCCATCCTGACAGTTTAAGGTAAGAACAGAGATTTTACCAAGAAAGTTTGGCTTAAAGAGGCTGGAGAGGGCTCCCCTGGTGGCGCCTGCCGATGCAGGGGACACGGGTTTGTGTCCCGGTCCGGGAGGATCCCACATGCCTCGGAGCGGCTGGGCCCGTGAGCCATGGCAGTTGAGCCTGCGCGTCTGAAGCCTGTGCTCCGCAACGGGAGAGGCCACAACAGTGAGAGGCCCACATACCGCAAAAAAAAAAAAAAAGAGGCTGGAGAGACCCTCTCCCTGATTCTTTCCTGTTATTATCCAGTATCTTTTCCCCATGTATTGATACATTATAAGCAACCTGAAGTCAGGGACATTTATGCCAGCTCAGAATTATCCTTGTACATAATAGACACTCAACGAAAATTTCTGAGTGTTCATTTTGTGGGGAAGAGCCAGAATCACAAATCACTTAGGCAGAAAAATAGGCAGGTGTACAGAAGAGTTATCAAAGAAAGGAGGGGGTCATGTGGAGGAGGAAAAACTCAAAGGGAATGTCAGGGTTCCCTTCATAGATGTGAAGAGGGTTAGGCACAGGAATTAGAGTTCTGCACGATTCAAAGAGCCTGCATGCGAATTTAAGGCTGATACAAAGGACTTCCTAACATTTAGAACTGTCAAAGATAAAAGGAAAGACTATTTCCATCACTACAAGTGTCCAGGTAGAGGTTGGAAGGTCAGCTAGCAAGAAACCATAGATGATATGTAAGCATAGACTAGGATGTCTTGAGGTTCCTAGTCCTAAAAGTCTACAAAGATGAATCACTCCTTCTAATGATCAACTGAGGTGGATGGAACAGACATTTAAAGGAACCGAAGTGATAGGTGACCTCACCTCTACTGTGGAGGTTTCAATTTTATAATGGGGATCCCGCTTTCCTACCGCAGAGCAGGCCAAACTGGTTACAGCCCCAAAACTCACCTCAGCCAATCTGAATTTCACCTTTAACAGAGCAGCGCAGCCAAGCTCTACCACAGGCACAGGGTGATAGTGAGGAGGAGGAAGCGGATGAGGCGCCAGGCTGGAGGAGTAGTGCTCAGCTAGAAAGGAAAAAGCTAAATTAAGTGAGAAAGAAAAGACACTGTAAGAAAACAGAAGTAAGTCTATCTTCCCACTCATTAAATCAGAGGATAATAGGTGAAGAGTGAGTAAATGGGCCCAAATGTAGCTAAGGCAGCCAGAAAACACAACATTGCCAAGAAACTCTAGGAGAGAAGAAGAACCACTCAGAGAACTGTGGCATGAACACTCAGCAGTGCTCCATCCAGGAGGCTTAAAAGAAAATACTCCTCTTTTCCCACTTTACTGAGGAAAAATTGATAAATAAAATTTTAAGGTACTTAAAATACACAACATGATAATTTGATAAACGTATATGCGAAAGGATTCCCCCTCATCAAATTAATTAACACATTCACCATCTCATGTATTAGATACAAACTTTCAGTTATAAGATGAAAAAGGTCCAAGGATCTAATATATAACATGGTGACTACTGTTAACACTGTGTTTACTACATAATTGAAATTTTCTACGAGACTAGAATTTAAATGTTCTCATACACAAAAGGAATCTTAATCCAATTAGCAACAGATCAATAAGTTTAAGAATTTGATGGCAAATCTGAAAGTTATGCTAGCTTCATTTATCAAGCACCAATTAATAATTTTGGATTAATAAGATCTATTAATGTAAAACCGTGTGGCCAGAGATCTTTCTTGTATGTCAAATATTCGCAGGAGTATTGAAAGAGAGGAACTGTCCAAAGCCAGCAATTTCCATGAAACTAGTTAGTTAGCTAAGCAAAGTGTGATATAATGCTCCAACCTAGATGTTTCATACCATATGAGAAAAGGCATTCTGACCCCCAAGGTCATTGCAAATACTGGGAACACAATTTAGAGGTATCCAGGCAACCTTCATCTTGTGGCCAGGTGTCTGAAAACTTGACAACTCCAAAGAGTCGGCAACAAAACACCAACAACAGATTCCATGATCCCCGTTTTTTTTTTTTTTTTTTTTTGCGGTACGCGGGCCTCTCACCGTTGTGGCTGTGGTCTCTCCCGTTGCGGAGCACAGGCTCCAGACGCGCAGGCTCAGCGGCCATGGCTCACGGGCCCAGCCGCTCCGCGGCATGTGGGATCCTCCCAGACCGGGGCACGAACCCGTGTCCCCTGCATCGGCAGGTGGACTCCCAACCACTGCGCCACCAGGGAAGCCCCTGATCCCCGTTTTGAAGTTTCTGTATAAGTAATATTAATTTAAGAAAACAGAAAACAACAAGAAAAGATACTTCTCTTAACTGTGAGCCCCTCTTCCCCTCCTGTAGCCCCTCCAGGAAGTATGTTCTATTCACCTTGTCGTCTTGTATCCAGTAAAGGCTTCCATTATTAAATAAGGATTACTGATTGAAAATCATTCACTGATTGATAGAAACAGTATTTTCGAGCCTACAAACATAATATGCAATATAATTGCCTAGAGTAAGAGAGCCAGTGGTTTATCATGTAAACAAATAATATCCTTGAGGAAGTCTCCTGGCCAAAAAACTGCACTACAACCCAACCCTCACTCTATCTTGAAGCTCTCATTCTAGAGCAAAACACCAAAACCCCCATACCAAGCCTGACCCCAATCCTGTAGTCTAAATTTCCACCTACTTCTGAAAGTTTCCCTATCAGACAAGATGTTATAACTACACTCCCAAACTTATGTTCTATTCCAGACTTTTCGTTTTCAGGAATCTCAAAGGATGCATAGACACAAATATTTATTTCAGTGATAAACCATATTATCAAACTCTAAGGGTTTCTGCTCAGTCTCCAACAACTACAGGCCTTGGTCATAAACCTTATTATTACTCAGATCCTCATATTCAACAAAAGGTCACTATTTTTGGCAGATGATGTAACCAACAATAACTGGTTCATGTTTCTTTCATGTAAAACATGCATGTCATAGACAAGACCAAAAAAATTCACATGATATATATGTTAACTTTCTCAGGCTCCCTAGTCAAACCACCTCAAGTAAGGATACTTATTTTTGGAAAGAGCCTGTTTTCTTCACTCCTAATGATGAGCCATTTATCTGCAGCACACAAACCCCAGACTTATAGCCAGAACAAAAGCATTTAGAGTGTCGTATCTCAGGCGTCAATGTGGCATGCCTGTTAATTACAGCAAGACAGGAAAGACAGGGGAAATAAGACCTAAAAGGCACTTACTGGCAAGAGTTCTGTACGACTGGCCAAGAAGAGTGTCCAGAGGGCAGTAATGAGTTAAGCAAAGAGCACAAGAGGTCGAAGTAGAACAGACCAACTAAGAATCCAGCCATCTAACCGTGTATGTATGTATTCAGCAAACATTTTCTGAATAACTGTTATATACCAAGGATTGTATTGGGTGCTGGGAATAAAGAGATTATCAAGACATGGGCCTTACTAATAATGATTATGATAAAGATAATGATCAGCATATACAAAGTACAAAAGTGATATAAAAGAGGAAGTAACCAGGGAAGTAATATAATCAGGTGGGAAACAAAATTTTAGAATGATAGAGATCAGGATTCAAATCCCACCTCTACTAACTAGCTCTGTACAAATCGGGATACGTAAAGAGGAGTTAATAGTAACTATCTTAAATGATAATTGTGAGGACTAACTACAAAACATTTGTAAAGTGCCTAGAAGTTTGCCTGGTACATATTATTGCTTTAAAAAATCATTATCCCTCACTTGCTGAGGGAACGGTCACAAGTTTCATGGGATAAGTGATATTCAAACTAAGTCTCTTTTTTCGTTCTTTTTTATTGAGGTATAGTTGATTTACAATTACTATAATTAGTTTTTATAATTATATTAGTTTCAGGTACATAATGATTCAAAAATTTTATAGATTACACTCCACTTACACTTAAGATAAAATATTGCCTATATTTCCTGTGCACTACAATATATCCTTGTAGCTTATTTTATACATAGTAGTTTGAACCTCTTAATGCCCTAACTATATCTTGTCCCTCCCCTCTTCCTTCTATATCTGTGAGTCTCTTTGTTTTGTTATATTCATTCATTTTATTTTTTAGATTCCACATATAAGTGATAAAATACTGTATTTGTCTTTCTCTGTCTGACTTTTTTCACTAAGCATAATACCCTCCAGGTCCATCCATGCTGTTGCAAATGGCAAAATTTTCATTTTTTATGGCTGAGTAGTATTCCATTGTATATATGTGTCACATCTTCTTTATCCATTCATCTGTTGATGGACACTTAGTTTGCCTCCATACTTTGGCTATTATAAATAATGCTGCTACAAACATTGGGGTACATATATCTTTTCAAATTAGTATTTTCATTTTCTTTGGATATATACCCAAGAGTGGAATCACTGGATCATATGGTAGCTCTAGTTTTAGTTTTCTGAGGAACTTCCATACTGTTTTTCACAGTGGCTGCACCAATTTACATTCCCACCAACAATGTACAAGGATTTGCTTTTCTGCAAAACCTCATCAGCATTTATTATTTGTGGCTTTTTTGATGACAGCCATTCTGACAGGTGTAAGGTGATACCTGATTGTAGTTCTGATTTGCATTTCTCTGATGATTAGTGATGCTGAGCATCTTTTCATGTATCTGTTGGTCATCTGTATGTCTTCTTTAGATAACTGTCTATTCAGGCCTTCTGCCCATCTTTTAATCAGATTCTTTTTTAAAAAAATTTATTTATTTTATTTTATTTATTTTTGGCTGCGTTGGGTCTCCATTGCCGCGTGTGGGCTTTCTCTAGTTGCGAAGAGCAGGGGCTACTACTCTTTGTTGCGGTGCTCAGGCTTCTCATTGCGGTGGCTTCTCTTGTTATGGAACACAGGCTCTAGGCACGCAGGCTTCAGTAGTTGTGGCACACAGGTTCAGTAGCTGTGGCTCGTGGGCTCTAGAGTGCAGGCTCAGTAGTTGTGGCACACAGGTCCAGTTGCTCCATGGCATGTGGGATCTTCCCGGGCCAGGACTCGAACCCATGTCCCCTGCATTGGCAGGATTCCTAACCACTGCGCCACCAGCGAAGCCCTGTTTTTTAGATATTGAGTTGTATGAGCTGCTTGTATATTTTGGATATTAACCCATTATTAGTCATATCATTTACAAATATTTTCTCCCATTCAGTAGATTGTCTTTTTGTTTTGTCAATGGTTTCCTTTGCTGTGCAAAAGCTTTTAAATTTAATTAGGTCCCATTTGTTTATTTTTGCTTTTGTTTTCTTTGTCTTAGCAGACAGATTTAAAAAAAATGTTGCTACAATTTATGTCAGAGTGTTCTGCCTATGTTTTCTTCTAGGAGTTTTATGGTTTCCAGTCTTAACATTTAGATTTTTAATCCATTTTGAATTTATTTTTGTATATGGTGTGAGAAAATGTTCTCACTTCATTATTTTCCATGTAGCTGTCCTGTTATCTGAGCACCACTTATTGAAGAGACTGTCTTTTCTCTATTGTATATTCTTGCCTCCTTTGTCACAGATTAATTGACCATAGTGTGTGGGTTTATTTCTGGGCTGTTTATTCTGTTCCATTGATCTATGTGTTTGTTTTTGTGCCAGTACCATACTGTTTTGATGACTATAGCTTTGTAGTATAGTCTGAAGTCAGGGAGCATGATACTTCCACCTCTATTCTTCTTTCTCAAGATTATTTTGGCTACTTGGGGTCTTTTTTGTTTCCATATAAATTTTTAAATTATTTGTTTTAGTTCTGTGAAAAATTTCATTGGTATTTTGATAGGGATTGCACTTGATCTCTAGATTGTCTTGGGTAGTATGGTCATTTTAACAAAATTAATTCTTCCAATCCATGAGCATAATATTTCTTTCCATCTATTTGTGTTGTTTTCAATTTTTCATCAGTGTCTCATAATTTTCCAAGAACAGATCTTTTACCTCTTTAGATAGGTTGATTCCTAGGTATTTTATTACTTTTGATGTGATGGTAAATGGAACTGTTTCCCTAATTTCTCTTTCTGATAGTTCGTTCTTAGTGTATAGAAATGCAACAGATTTCTATATATTAATTTTGGATCCTACAACTTTACCAAATTCATTGATGAGCTCTAGTAATTCTCTTGGTGGCATCTTTAGGGTTTTCTGTGTATAGTATCATGACATCTGCAAACAGTGGCAGCTTTACTTCTTCCTTTCCAATTTGGATTCCTTTTATTTCTTTTTCTTGTCTGATTGCTATGACTAGGACTTCCAATACTATGTTGAATAAAAGTAGCAAGAATAGACATCCTTGCCTTGTTCCCAATCTTACAGGAAATGCTTTCAGGTTTTCACCGTTGAGTATGATGTTAGCTGTGGACTTATCCTACATGGCCTTTATTATGTTGAAGTATGTTCCCTCTACACCCACTTTCTGGAGAATTTTTATCATAAATGAATGTTGAATTTTGTCCTTTTTCTTCATCTATTAAACTAAGTCTTAAAGAATGAATTGGAGTTCACTTGGTGAACAAGTCAAGGAAAGGCTCTCTAGACAGGGACACCAGCACATGCAAGGGCTCAGAACCTATGGTTCAAGAAGAGTGGAAGAAGGTGATTTCCATTTAAAGGCAAGAACAATGGGAGAGAGAAAGCCAGGCACTAATTAGCCACAGATTTGGAGTGAAGAGAGAGTAGCCACCAAACTGCCAACACTAAGTCCTCCAGCAAGCATTTGCAGCTTAGGCATGGAAGGGACAGAGGGCTTCAACGTATGCTGAAAATATAAACTGTAAAGTTCTAAAGTATGCAGAATAAGTCCTAGACAGTACAATCAATCCAAATCTACTGCCGTATGAACAAATTAGAATTTAGTGACAAATTAACTACAGTCAGTGTTTCAATGTGATGGAAATATATGGCTTATTTCTAATTAGTTCCAGAATAACAAAAAATACCGAGGGAGCCTTCCCACTATAACTTCCACAGAAAAAGAAAAATATTAAGTTATTTATTTTATACACACACGCATACATCCCTACTCCAAATTCAGCACTACTGCAAACAAAGCTACATCAGTCCCAAAAAAACAGAACAGCAGTGTTCTACCATTTGGTATAAAGACCCCAAATTTCTAAACAATTTATGAGCATTTAAATCTCAGAAGTCTTCTCAGACAATGGTTCCATTTTACACGTACAGAATATTTTAAATGAAATTTGTTTGCCCTTGGTAGTCAGAAAGAACCTGAGCTTTACCATTAGACCAAGGTTCAGATTCCTCATCAGTGACTTAACCTATGTGGTCTCACCTTCCTTATATGCAAAGTATATAGACAGTGTCTGTATACCTACATGGCAGAATCGTTATAAGGATAGGATATAATGTATGTAAAATCCTGATACATTGTAAGCTTTTAATAAGTGGAGGTTTTTATGATTATTATGAAACTCTGCCAAAACCCAATAGCAATAGATGGTAGCATCAGAAAATTATTTTATCAGCCATAATCTCTCAATCTAATGCTCCAAATATTGTTCTACATGGTTTCCAAGATACAAATTGCCATCAAATCAGCTCGTAGCTTAGAATGTAACCTCATGGGAGCCTGCTCTAGATATATGCAGTTGAGTTGTAGAGGGAATGGTTTGCTAGATTAGCCTACAGGCAGCTTGTTAAATGTTAAATTCTGAATGCTACAGGCACTCAAATATCACATTTATAAGAATTTTATTTTTAAAATATGTAGTGCTGAATATCAAGAACGTTTTAGCCTAGCCAAGACCACAGCCTCTCAAAATATTACTACTCTGTGTTATACCTTAGCAACTGATCAAGAAGGAATAATATATAATTGGTTAGGTTTTCAGAGAAAAAAAAGAGGTGTCTGTATCCACAGATTTATTTACTTGGTGAGTTTCCCAAACACTGCAATGGAACTGTAAAAACAATGTGATTAAAATCGATAGAGCACATCATTTGCTGATACTGTTGCCCAAGAAAAGGCAATAAGCCTTAGGCATGTTATTACTAGATTACACAATTTCACTGACAGGTTCAAGATTTTTAAAAGCAACTGAGAATACAGAGTATTTCTTTTTTGGAGCCAAGGGATTTTTTGTCTTCAATTAAAAGAAAATCATCATTTCTCTCTTTTTTTATCATGAAGATTTTAAATGTCCTCTATAACATTTAAAAAATAATATTAATATTTCATTTATTTCCAAAAATAAAAATAGATTGATGATCCTGATTAAAATTAAACTGAAAGCTACTTTTGTTTAACAATACTATATCCAACCACACATCCATTTCACAAATATTAGAATAGTTCAGGGAATAGTGGTTATAGGAGGATTATTATTTCTTCAAAGTCCATGCAGAAGAATATGAACGTCCAAATATATGAATTTCCAAACCTCTTCTGCAAAAATGATCAATGACTCTTTTTTCAGGTCTTAGTGATGAAATGACAAATTTTAAAACAGGCCTTCAAATTCAAAGAATGCTACATTTCAAAGTATGCTTTTTAATCAGATAGCAAAAGTTAGTCATGTAGACATAAATTCATTTGGTAAAAAGTGACCAAATAAAACTGAACCTAAAATCAGTAAGACTTTTACTCTAGTCAGATGTTCTACTATACTACAAACAGAAAACTGCAAAAGTTTTTGATTGCTTTATACTGAAAATTCCAAAGTAGAAACATTCTTCTGTAGCATGGGAAAGCTGATGGTATCAACTATGTAATTTTATCCTTATGATAAAAAAAAAAAAAAGTTGACCTGAAATGTTGAGATAATTTTAATCATGAATCCTGATAGGATATACAGTGCTAGGCTCACAGAAATAAATTGACCAGGCATTAGGTCTACATTTACCAGCTTTTACCAAGTGAACAGTAAAGTCTATTCAGGGGAGCTTAGGTCTTAGACTTATACCAGATGTAGATAATTTTAAGAAGAAAATCTACAAAACACCACATACTTTCTTGTCACTGAAGTGCATACATATATAAAAGCTTTATGTTCTAAGGTACATTAAAAGATGCTCAGTATTGCTAATTATTAAGAAATGCAAATCAAAACTACAATAAGGTATCACCTCACTCTGGTCCAAATGGCCATCATCAAAAACTCTACAAATAACAAATGCTGGAGAGGGTGTGGAGAAAAGGGAACCCTTGTACACTGCTGGTGGGAATGTAAATTGGTGCAGCCACTATGAAAAACAGTATGGAGGTTCCTTAAAAAATTAAAAATAGAGCTACTATATGATCCAGCTATCCCACTCCTGGGCATATATCCAGAAAAGATGAAAACTCTAATTCAAAAAGATATATATACTCCAATATTCATAGCAGCACCAGTTACAATAGCCAAGACATGGAAGTAACCTAATGTCCATCGACAGGTGAATGAGTAAAGAAGATGTGGTATATATATAATGGAATATTACTCAGCCATAAAAAGAATGAAATATTGCCATTTGCAGCAACATGGATGGACCTAGAGAAAATATCATGAGTGAAGTCAGACAGAGAAAGACAAATATTATACCACTTAAATGTGGAATCTAAAAAATAATATTAATGAATTTATTTACAAAACAGAATCAGACTCAAAGACATAGAAAACAAACTTATGTTTACTTAAGGGGAAAGAGGGTGGAGAGGAATAAATTAGGAACATGGGATTAACAGACACACACTTCCATATAAAGAATTGATTAAAAAAACAAGGATTTACTGTATAACACAGGGAACTATACTCAGTATCTTCTATTAACCTATTATGGAAAAGAATCTGAATATATATATATATATCCATATCAGAATCACTTTGCTGTACACCTGAAACTAATACAATATTGTACATTAACTATATTTCAATTTTTTAAAAAAGCTCTATGTTCTAAATACCTATTGGAATAGATAGCTTTATTAACTGAATAATACAATTTTCCTTAGTTCCTCTCTCTCCCTTGGTCTCCACATTCAACAATGCTATTTCCAAAACACTTCTCAAATCGATCTGACTTTCTCCATTCCAAATGTCTACACCAATATTATCTCTTGCCTGGAATACTGCAAGAGCTTCCTAACTGGTCACTCTGATTCCAAGTCAACCCTCTCATGCAAAGCATTCTCCATACTCTAGCCAAGATGCTTTTTCTAATATGCAAAACTCATCATGTTTCTTCCCAACAAAAATCGCTTCAGTGTGATATGGCCCCAGTTTACCTCTTCAGGCTTAACTGATTCTACTTCCTCAATGTAAAGTTTTCCAACATACAGAACTTCTTTCATTTCCTGCAATTCTGTGCTTTCTGTAGGCCTTCCTACATGCACTCTCAGCCTGGAATACTCTTTCCCATTCTTCCCTTCATTGTTAAAATTTCTGCTCTACCTGCAGATCTCAGCTTAGACATCATCTCCTTTGAAATTTTCTTGATGTCTTGAGTTTCAGTTGAGTGTATGCCTCTCCTTTGTGCATGTACTTGCTCTAGCATACTCGGAACTGTATGTGTCTGTGTCCCTCCCTATACCCAAAGTTCCCTGAAAGCAGGGATGGTGTCTATATTGCTAGCTATTGTCTCCCCAGTGAAGGAGTGACAAAAAGAAATGCGCTTTTTAGAAAGCATGTTCTACCTGCAGTATAGAAAATGTATGAAAGGCAGAACAAGACTGGAGACATAGAGACAAGAAAGTATTACAATAGTTTAAGCAAGACAGAAATGTGGTCCTAATTAGGAAAGCAGCATCAGGGATGGGGAAAATAGATTCTACAGATATTCAGGAGGTAGAGTGATCGAACTTGGTAACTGATCACCTATGACCATGCTAAGACACAAAGTCAAAGAGGACACTGAAGTGGAGATGTCTAAGAGGCAGTGGTTACATAAGTCCAAAGATAAAAAGAAATCTGGATTTAAAACTTGGAGTTAAGAGTTATGTCATAGAAGAGGCAATTGAAATCACAGGTATAGGTGAGATCACCCAGGAAGGATGTGTGGAATGGAAATGGAAGAGAGTCAAGGACAGAACTTTCAGAAACATCAAATTCTAAAGGATAATCAGAGGAAGAGAGTCTACTGAACAATGGAAAAGAGTATCCACAGAGGCAGAAAAGAGGGTATTTAATGAAGGAAAGACTGGCAAAAGCCAGGTGGCTCAAAACTTTCAAGGAAGATGAGGGCTGGAAAGTTTTATTTTAAAATTAAGTTATGGGGTATTGTTGGCAAAAATGGCAGATTAGGGACCTCCAAAATTTTGTTCATCCATAAAAGCAATGAAAAAGCTGACAAAATTATTAGAATAAACTATTCCAGAGCTCTGGAAATTAACCAAAGCCTTGCAGCAACACAGGAAGCATTTATTTTTAAGTCAATAAATAGTTGTATCTCAGGAAGAACAAGAAGCTTTGTGACATTTTAACTTCCCTTACTCCCATCCCCCATTCTCATCTCTGCAATAGTCTTGAAAAATAATAGCCCACATTCCTGGTACAGCCTAGTAGTCACTGGGTAGAGCAGAATGGAGCTGGAGCCCTTTCAAATCCTCATTCCCAAAGAACTGTCATTATTTGATCTTTCTGATGGTTCCCTGGAAGACCCCACTTATAAGTCAGTCTGTAATTGACCTGACTCAGAACTCACCTAGTATAAAAAAGCCTTCTCCCAAGGGGCATTTGTTGAAAACAGTTACAAGCAAGTGTTCTAACTTCACAGCTGCCTGAGGAAGTAGTTACTACTTGGAGCAACAATAAACTAACCAAAAAGTTTAAAAGAAACAGCTGAGAAATATTCACCCATAGGGGCTTTGAAAAACTTCAACACAGAAGAGGGTGTGGAGGAAAGGGAACCCTCTTGCACCATTGGTGGGAATGTAAATTGATATAGCCACTATGGAGAACAGTATGGAGGTTCCTTAAGAAACTAAAAATAGAACTACCCTATGACGCAGCAATCCCACTACTGAGCATATACCCAGAGAAAACCATAATTCAAAAAGATACACGCGGGCTTCCCTGGTGGCGCAGTGGTTGAGAGTCCGCCTGCCGATGCAGGGGACACAGGTTTGTGCCCTGGTCTGGGAAGATCCCACAAGCCGCGGAGTGGCTAGGCCTGTGAACCATGGCCACTGAGCCTGCACGTCCGGAGCTTGTGCTCCGCAACAGGAGAGGCCACAACAGTGAGAGGCCCGTGTACTGCAAAAAAAAAAAAAAAAAAGATACACGCACCCCAATGTTCACTGCAGCACTATTTACAATAGCCAGGACATGGAAGCAACCTAAATGTCCATCAACAGAGGAATGGATAAAGAAGATGTGGTACGTATATACAATGGCATATTACTCAGCCATAAAAGGAACAAAATTAGGTTATTTGTAGAGACATGGATGAACCCAGAGACTGTCATACAGAGTGAAGTAAGTCATAAAGAGAGAAGTAAGTCATAAAGAGAAAAACAAATACCATATATTAACAGATATATGTGGAATCTAGAAAAATGGTATAGATGATCCTATCTGCAAAGCAGAAACAGAGACACAGACATTCAAAGGTATGGATACCAAGCGGGAAGGGGAGTGGGATGAATTGGGATGAATTCATTTTGCTGTACAGTAGAAACTAACACAACATTGTAAAGCAACTATACTCCAATAAAAATTAATTTAAAAAAGAGAAAAGAAAAGCTCCAACATAGTCTTGGGAATCTAGGAGACCACACACACACATAGGTCTGTACACATGGAAAAGGAAAACTTGAGAAGCCCCTAAGCTCTCATCTCTGTCTGACCTTGAGGCTCTGCACAAGCAGGAACTGACGGTTAAGACAGAGCTGTCATACACCTTGCTAAGTGCTGAAGGTGCACCCCAACACGCACATAGAGCTCCTCAGCAAAGACTGGTGATTTGTTGGTCACTCTTCCAATCACTAGCTCACCACTAAGCTAAACAAGCAGAGACATCAGTGGCCACACAAAGCAAACAATACAGACTTCACATAATTAGTTCAGAAAAGTCACTAAACAAACAACTACTACAACAACAACCAATAGAAAAAAAAAAAACCCTGGGGATGGGAGAGGATCTCCCAATCAAAGTTGCCACGTTATTTAAAATGTCCAGTTTTCAACAAAAAATTATGAGCCATGCGAAAACAAACAAACACACAAAAAACCCAAGAAAGTATGGCCATATAGAAGAACAAAAGCACTTAACAGAAACTGGCCCTGAGGAGGCCCAGATGCTACTACACAAAGACTTTAAATGGGCTAATTTAAATATGTTCAGGGCTTCCCTGGTGGTGCAATGGTTAAGAATCTGCCTGCCAATGCAGGGGATACGGGTTCGAGCCCTGGTCCGGGAAGACCCCACATGCCGCAGAGCAACTAAGCCTATGCGCCACAACTACTGAGGTTGTGCTCTAGAGCCCACAAGCCACAACTACCGAAGCCCACGTGTCACAATTACTGAAGCCCATGTGCCTAGAGCCCATGATCCTCAACAAGAGAGGCCCCAGCGTGCTGCAACTAGAGAAAGCGCATGTGTGGCAACGAAGACCCCATGCAGCCAAAAATAAATAAATTAAATAAATAAATAAATATGTTCAAAGAGCTGCAAGAAACCATGTCTAATGAACTAAAAGAAAGTATGTGGTTATCTCCCCAAATAGAGATTATCAATAGATATATATAAATTATTTTTTAAAAAATCAAACAAATTCTGGAATTGAAAAGTACAATAACTGAAATGAATATTTCATGAGAGATGCTCAATAGCAGATTTGAGCAGACAGAAGAAACAATAAACTTGAAGATACATGTCAATGAAGATTATCTAGTTTGAGAAACAAAAGTAAAAACAATAAAGAAAAATAAACACAGTCTCAAAAACCTGTGGAGATACCATCAACTGTACTAATATAAGCATAACAGTCTCAGAAGAAGGGGAGAAACAGAAATGGGAAGAAAGAATACTTGAGGAAATAATGGCCAAAAACTTCCAATTTGATGAAAAACATTAATCGCCACATCTAGAAGCTCAAAAAACTCCAAGGAGGATAAACTCAAAGAGATCCACACCTTGACATATATTAGCCAAACTGTCAAAAGACAAAGAGAATTTTGAAAGCAGCAAGAGAGAAGTGACTTATCACATTCAAGAAATGTTCAGTAAGATTAACAGCTGTATTCTCATTAGAAACAGAATGAAGGAAATGGAATGACATATTCAAAGTTCTGAAGAAAAAAAAAAAACCTATCAAAAATTCTAAATCCAGCAAAAACTACTCTTCAAAAATGAAGTGAGTAGCCTAAGGCCAGAATTATATTGATAACAAAACAGTCAGAGACATCACATAAGTGCACACACACACACACAACTAGAGATCAATATTCCTTATGATTGATGATAAATGCAAAACCCCTCAACAGAATACCAGCAGCATATACCACCAAAATACTAAATCAAGCAGCATATGAAAAGGATTACACAATACTATGAGACGAGGTTGATCTCAGGAATACAAGGTTGGTTCAACATATAAAGTCAATATAATACACCATATTTATAAAATCCAGGGAAAATAAACACATGATCATCTCAATACCTGCAGCAAAAACATTTAACAAAATCCAACACTCTCTCAAGATAAAAACTTTCAACAAACTAGGAACAGAAGGGAACTTTTTCAAACTGACAAAGGGCATCTACAAAAAACCCATAGCTAACATCATAGTTACTGGTGAAAGACTGAAAGCTTTTCCCCCAAGATGAGAAACAACTCAAGGATGCCTACTCTCACCACTTCTATGTAACACTGTACTGGAGGTTCTAGCCTGGAGAGCACTAAACATGAAAATAAAATAAAAAGCATCTAGATTGGAAGGGAAACTGGAAAAGATTACCTCTATTTGCAAATGACATGATCCTGTATATAGAACATTCTAAGGAATACACACACACACATATGCACACACAAGCTAATAAACAAGGTTAGCAAGGCTGCAGGATACAAGATCAATATACATAAATCAGTTGTATTTTTATACACTAGAAATGAAAAATTAGAAAATAAAATTAAGAAAATGATTTAATCCAATAATATCAAAAAACAAGAGTAGGGGCTTCCCTGGTGGCGCAGTGGTTGAGAATCTGCCTGCTAATGCAGGGGACACGGGTTCGAGCCCTGGTCTGGGAAGATCCCACATGCTGCGGAGCAACTGGGCCCATGAGCCACAATTACGGAGCCTGCGCGTCTGGAGCCTGTGCTCCACAACAAGAAAGGCCGTGATAGTGAGAAGCCCGCGCACCGCGATGAAGAGTGGCCCCCACTTGCCACAAGTAGAGAAAACCCTCGCACAGAAATGAAGACCCAACATAGCCATAAATTAATTAATTTTAAAAAAACAAGAGTAAATAACAAAATAAGTACAAGACCTGTACACTGAGAACATAAAACTCTGTTATAAGAACTTAAAGAAAAAAATGAAAAGACACTTTGACTTCATGTGTTGGAAAACCTAGTATTGTTAAGATGGCAATACTCCTCAAATTGATCTACCAATTCAATGCAATCACTATCCATTTCCAGGTGTCTTTTTTTCCTGCAGAAATTGACAATCCTAAAATTCATATAGAAATGCAAGGGACCCAGAATAGACATAATAATATTGGAAAAAAGATCCCTTCAATATAAAAGGAAATAACATGGAATATTTACATATAATTTCAATGCAAGGCAGAAAACAAACGTGTAAAGCACAAGATGGAAAGAACAAGCTCTTCCAACTTGGGTAATCAAAAACTAATTTATCAAAGAAGATATACAAATGCCGATAAGCACATGAATAGATGCTCACTTTCTTTAGTCATTATTGTAATGCAAGTGAAAACCACAATGAGGGACTTCCCTGGCAGTCCAGTGGTTAAAGCTCCGTGCTTCCAATGCAGTGGCTGCGGGTCCAATCCCTGGTTGGGGAACTAAGATCCTGCATGCTGTGTGGCACAGCCAAATAAAAAAAAAAGGAAAAAGAAAACCACAGTAAGATACTAACTCACACTCACCAGGATGGCTACAGTTAAACAAATAAACAAAACCAGAAAATAAGTGTTGGAGAGAATGTGGAGTAACTGGAATGCAAAATGGCATCACTGGTGGGAATGTACAATGGTGTAGCCATGGAAAACAATTTGATAGTTCCTCCAAAGTTAAACAAAGGGTTACCATATGACCCAGCAATTCCTAGGTATAGACCCAAGAGAATATGAAAACATATTACACAAAAACGTATACACAACTGAACAGAGCAGCATTATTCATGGCACCAAAAAAGTTAGAAACAATCCAAATGTCTATCAACTGATGAACAGATAAACAAAATGTGGTATGTGATATACATATAATTTATATATATTTATATATATATAATTCAGCCACTAATATATGTACAATGTGGGTTAACCTTGAAAATATTATGCTAAGTAAAAGAAGCCAGATTCAAAAGGCCACATATTGCATGACTCTATTGACATGAAATGTCCAGAATAGGCAAATCCGTAGAGACAGAAAGTAGATTAGTGTATGTCAAAGCCTAGGGGAGGGGAAAGGGTGACGATGCGAAGTGACTGTCAGTGGGTCTGAGGTTTCTTTTTTGGGGAGAAGAAAATGTTCTCAAATTAGAAGGTAGTGATGGTTGTACAACCATGGAGTAGTACACTTTAAAGTGGTAAATTTTTAAAAAATTAAATTGTCCCTGAAAATTTGCCAAGATTAACTTAAGTAAATTGATGGGGGCAGACTAAATATGAATTTTTCTTGAAAGGCAAGGCATTTGGCCACTTATCTCAAGCTTTGTCCACACAGCATCAAATGTTAATTGAAAAGTAGGGGAATTCCCTGGTGGTCCAGTGGTAAAGAATCTGCCTTACAATGCAGGGGGCATGGGTTTGATCCCTGGTCAGGGAACTAAGATCCCACGTGCCACGGGGCAACTAAGCCCATGCACCACAGCTACTGAGCTCACCTGCTTCAACTAGAGAGCCTGCATGCCGCAAACTACAGAGCCCATGCACCCTGGAGCCTGCGTGCCACAACTAAAGAAGAGAAAACTCTCATGCCACAACTGAGAGAAGCCCGCATGCCGCAAGGAAGAATCTGCGCACCACAAAGAAGATCCTGCGTGCCTCAATGAAGATCCTGCGTGCCGCAACTAAGACCCAACACAGCCAAAAATAATTTAAATAAATAAATAAATCTTTAAAAGAAAAAAAAAAAGAAAAGCAGGAATTCAGTCTATCTTACAGCTTTACCTAATTTCAGGGCCCCGTCATACCTATGTGAGGTCTTCTGTCTAGCAGCCCTGCCCAAAGAAAGAGCCTTACTGAGCAAAATTCCCTAGGCCAACTAGCCCTCCAGCTTAGCTCTCTGCCCTTGAACAGTGCAGTGTTCTTTCCATTACACCATGGACTGCCTAGGTTCAAGTCCTGGCCACTTACTAAATCTGTGATTTAAATCTACTTAATCTACTTTTGTGCTTTAGTTTCCTCATTAGTAAATTGGGATAATAAAGCATCTTCCATAGGTTATTATGAGGATTAAATGAATTAACCCATGTAAAATGCTTACACTAGTGCCTGATAAATTGTAAGCACTCAACACACGTTGTGGGGTAATGGAACAGGGAATGAGTCTAAATCATGACCAAACCGCTCACGTTATGCCCCAAAGATTCTTTGATAAGTTCTATGGTAAAGGTAAAGGTAAAGGTAACAGTGAAGGAGGAAAGATAGTACATATCCATGTCAAACTCATTTGACCTGATCCACAATAGCAAATATATTTTTACCTTATGACCCAGTACACACACATACACACACACGCATGTATATATACAGTGAAATTAATGTTTAATAAAAATACCCTTAGTATTTATAATAAACTCTACTTGTTATTCTTGTCTATTCTATTCCCAGTTTTTAAAAAATCTTGTCACAGCACCCTACTATCACTCCACTAAATTGATTTTACTACCCAGTAAAATTTGGTCCAAAGTTTGACCAAATTGTTATTGAAAAATATGAATATGGACATGTGACCAACTAACTTTAACACAAAGAAGAATGAATTAAGTGCCCAGTTAAGGTTGCTATTGTGGGAACACAGAAGAAGTTAGTAATTTTGACTGGGCCACCCAGGATCCACTGCATACAACTATGGACACAAATGGAAACTCAAACAATAGGAATTAAGGATTGGTCATAGTTAATCTCCCTTACACTACTATTTTCCCAATCTGGGTGGAAAACAAGCTGCTAAAATATTCGATACACTAACTAATGGCAAAGCTTAGACATAAACTTGAGAGCTGTTATCTGATTTGTCAATTAGATAATGTTGTTTCTCTTGTCCCTTTACTCTCATCCCTTTACTCTCACCCTCATGGGGTTGGGATGAACACCCAACCCCATGGAGTCCCCAATGGCCAGTCACTAGTCCACTCACTGTCCAAAGCACCTGCCTTTGCCCCTATCCAGATTTCCAAGGTGCTCAGGTGTTCTCCAGTCCCCAGTTTTGCCTCAAGTCTGCCACACAGTTTCCCCACTTCCCCACCACTATATGGCATTGGTAAGCAGTATCAAAACTTAGCCAAAATCTGTTCTATATGCTTTGGAGAGGCAAAAGGAGAGGTACTAATTTACCACATATGCAATTTCCATCTGCAATGAATGGGTAAATTACTGCTTAATCCATTGATCTTGCCATATCCAGATGCTGAAAGAACTATCAGGTATCTAAAGATTTTGAGTTTCACAGATGAATAGGCTTCCCAGAATTCAGCTTTGTATGTACTATATGTACTGTGTAGTATATTTTGATTATATCCAGAAAATAATTTTGCTCTAACAGGATAGTCTATATAATTTTTTTTAAAAGTTACCATGGTAAATTTGTAGGACCACTACTAAAATCACTTTACTATTATCACAATGGCAGTTATATCTATTTATTCAATCATTTATTTAATAATGTTGGTCAAGTTCTACTATGTGCAAGGAATTATGGGCCCTATATAGGAAACAAAATAGTGAAGTCCTGGATCCTTTCAATCTAAAAGGAAATATCAATAATACGGCATATGTACAAATAGTTTCAGTGCAAGGCACAAAACAAAAGTATAAAATACAAGATGGAAAGAGCAAGCTTTTTCAACTTGGGTAATCAAAAACTAATTTATCAATTCCAAATTATGGTTTACCAAAGTTTAGATCACGTTTAACTAGTAACAAATAGTTTATATACCCTTGAAATAAGAAAACAAAATGTCTGAACAGGGCAATTCAGCAAAAATATGACTTATGATGTGGGAAAGCATTTCAGCCCAAGGCAATAGGAAAGAATATCCATTTCACTCCAGAAGAGGGCAGAAGTTTCTACACAGGAGGTCAGGAAATGTGGAGAAAAGATTCCTCCCTAAATAGGAGCTTAAAATGAATGAGCATCAAGACCCCAACCAAGTTTACTATTTACTACAACATATTCAAATATTAAATGGCATGAACTGATCTACACTAAGTATAATTCCTATTTAAAGGATAAGGGTTTAGTTATTAAATCTTATCTTTTGGGGGAACTCTATAAGAAGAGACATTTTTAATGAAAAACTTCCATGTAAACTGTAGTTGATTTCCATTCTTTATATGTGTAGGAATATTTCATTCCAAAATTTTCAATGAAATCAACACTCCAAGCAGAACAGTTAAGCCATAAAAATACACACAAATACAATAGGGGTAGAGTTAAAATAAGCATATTATTTATTAAGCATTTTCCATTAGGTCCTGAGGCTGGTGAAAGTGGGGGCTGAAAAGGTGTGCTACATCCCTCCTGCTCCCTAGGATGGAAGAAAGCCTTTGCATCCAAGGAGACAAGACTGTGGGTAGCATCATGGTACCTTGAAATGGAATGAGAATGTATAATAATCAGCACTAAACAAAGAATAAAAAGCTAATCATAGTCTGAAACAAGTATTACTAAACTATTTTTTTTTTAAAGCAACTTAGGTTTGAGAAGGTCAGGCCTGAGGAGACAGCAGAAGGAAAAGCATTTAAAGCACTTATGTGGGGAATCAGGAAGTAAAAGCACCCTAAAGTAAAAAGCAAACTTACTGGTAAAGGAAGAAGAGAGGGTCTTGGTGTGGAAAATAGTTAGAATTTTATTTTCTTATAGTAGTAGAGAAATATGTACTTATTATATATGTTGGAAAAATGAAAGACCCTCCCTCCCCACCAAGAAAAAAACTATTTGGAAATTTAGAAATATTTTCCAAAATGCTTTGATAAAACAAAAATCAAAACTGAAATACAAACTCTCAAGAAAACTGTGAAGAGGAAAATGTTTCCTACCAAACTTACAAGGAACAGTGAAGGTTATACTCAGAAGAAATCTGACGGCTTCAAATGTATTTCTTATACAAGACGAAAAATGAAAAAGAAAATTAACCTAGTGCTCACGTTTAGCAACTAGGAAAAGAACAATTAAATAAACAGAAAGTAGGAAGAAAAGATGAAAAAGGGTAAAGCTTCAATTAATGAAACAAATATCTCAAATAGTAGAATGAATAAATCTAAAGACTGATTCTTTGACATGATTAATAAATAAAATTAAATTAAAGAAAATTGAGAGCAAAAATAAATATATAAGATTCAACTTGATCATGGTGTATGATCCCTTTTATGTGTTACTGGATTCAGTCTGCTAATATTTTGCTGAGGACTTTTGCATCTATATTCATCAAAAATACTGGCCTGTAATTTTCTTTTTTGGTAGTATCTTTGTCTGATTTTGGTATCAGGGTGATGGTGGCTTCACAGAATGACTTTGGATGTGTTCCTTCCTCTTCAATCTTTTGGAAGAGTTTGAGAAAGATAGGTATAAGTTCTTTGTATGTTTGGCAGAATTCCCCCGTGAAGCCATCTGTCCTGGACTCTTGTTTGCAGGGAGGTTTTTTTAATTATTATTACAGATTCTATTTCACTTCTAGTGATTGGTCTGTTCAGATTATGTTTCTTCTTGGTTCAGTTTTGGCAGGCTGTATGTTTCCAGAAACTTGTCCATTTCTTCTACATTGTCCATTTTGTTGGTATATAACTGTTCATAATATTTTCTTATGGTATTTTGTATTTCTGTGATATTGGTTGTTATTTCTCCTCTTTCATTTCTTATTTTGTTTATTTGGGTCCTCTCTTCTTCTTGGTGAGCTTGGCCAGAGGTTTGTCAATTTTGCTTATCCTTTAAAAAAAATAGTTCTTGGTTTTATTGAGTTTTTCTATTTTTTTAATCTTTATTTTATTTATTTCCTCTCTGATCTTTATTATTTTCTTCCTTCTGCTGACTTTAGGTTTTGTTTGCTCATCTCAGTAGATGCATAAAAAGCATCTGATAAAATTAACCATCCATTCATGATAAAAACTCTTGCCAAAGTGTGTATAGAGGGAACATATCTCAACATGATAAAAGCCATTGATGACAAACCCACAGCCAACATAACACTCAATGGTGAAAAGCTGAAAGCCTTCCCACTAAATTCTGGAACAAGACAAGGATGCCCACTCTTACAACTTCTATTCAACATGGTATTGGGAGTCCCAGCCACAGCAATCAGACAAGAAAAAGAAATAAAAGGTATCCAAATCGGAATAGAAGAGGTAAAATTGTCCTTATATGCAGATGACATGATACTCTATACAGAAGACCCTAAAGACTCCACACAAAAAGTATTAGAACTGATAAATGAATTCAGCAAGGTAGCAAGATACAAGATTAATAAACAGAAATCTGTTGCATTTCTTTATACTAACAATGAAATATCAGAAAGAGAAAGTAAAAAGAAAATCACATTAAAAAAAATACCTAGGAATAAACCTAACCAAGGAGGTGAAAGACTTATATGCAGAGAACTAAACATTGATAAAGGAAATCAAAGATGATTCAAGGAAATGGAAAGATATCCCATGTTCTTGGATTAGAATAATTAATATAGTTAAAATGGCCATACTACCCAAAGCAATCTACAGATTTAATGTGATCCCTATCAAATGAAAATTTTCACAGAACTAGAACAAATAATCCTAAAATTTATATGGAATGATAAAAGACCCAGAATTTCCAGAGCAATCCTGATGAAAAAGAACAAAGCTGGAGGCATAATGCTTCTGAACTTCAGATAATACTACAAAGCTACAGTAATCAAAACAGCATGGTATCAGCACAAAAACAGACATATAGATTAATGGAACAGAATAGAGAGCCCAGAAATAAACCCACACACCTACATCAATTAATCTTCAACAAAGGATGCAAGAATATACAATGGAGATAACACAGTGGTGTTCAAAAAACTGGACAGCTGCATGTAAATCAATGAAGTTAGAACACTCCCTCACACCATACACAAAAATAAACTCAAAACGGCTTAAGGACTTAAATATAAGACATGACACCATAAAACTCCTAGAAGAGAACATAAGCAAAACATTCTCTGACATAAATAGTAGCAACGTTTTGTTAGGTCAGTCTCCCAAGGCAATAGAAATAAAAGCAAAAATAAACAAATGGGATCTAATCAAACTTATAAACTTGGAAACCATTAACAAAATGAAAAGATAACCTATGGACTGGGAGAAAATATTTGCAAATGATATGACCAACAAGGGCTTAATTTCTAAAATATACAAACAGCTCATACAACACAACAACAAAAAAAAAACAACCCAATAAAAAAAAGGGACAGAAGACCTAAATAGACATTTCTCCAAAGAAGAGAGACAGATGGCCAACAGATACATGAAAAGATGCTCAACATCACTAATTATTAGAGAAATGCAAATCAAAACTACAACGAGGTACCACCTCACTCCAGTCCGAATGGCCATCATCAGAAAGTCTACAAATAACAAATGCTGGAGAGAGTGTGGAGTAAAGGGAACCCTCCTACACTGTTAGTGGGAAGGTAAATTGGTGCAGCCACTATGGAAAATAGTATAGAGGCTCCTTAAAAAAACTAAAAACAGAGTTGCCATATGATCCAGCAATCCCATTCCTGGGCATATATCTGGAAAAGATGAAAGCTCTAATTCAAAAAGATACATACATCCCAATGTTCAAAGCATAACTATTTATAATAGTCAAGACATAGAAGCAACCTAGGTGTCCATCAACAGATGAACTGATAAAGAAGATGTGGCATATATATATATATATATATATACACACACACACATACATACAATGGAATATTGCTCAGCCAGTAACACCATTTGTAGCAACACGGATGGACCTAGAGATTATCATACAAAGTGAAGTAAGTCAGACAGAGAAAGACAAACATTACTGTATATGATATCACTTATATGTGGAATCTAAAAAATAGTACAAATGAACTTACTTACAGAACAGAAACAGACTCACAGGCATAGAAAACAAACTTATGGTTACCAAAGGGGAAGGTGGGGAGGGATAAATTGGGAGTATGGGATTAACAATGCATGCTACCATATACAAAACAGAGTAAACAACAAGGACCTACTGTATAGCTCAGGGAACTATATTCAATATCTAATAATAAACTATAGTGGAAAAGAATCAGAAAAAGAAAAAATATACATATAAAAGATTCAGAGTATAAAAGAAATCATAAGCACAGATGAGAAAGCCATTAAGATAATTATAAAACAATAGTATTTGCAATTCTATGGTAATTTTCCTAGTTACAATGACTGCATAACAAACTACCCCAAAATTAGTGGCTTAAAACAACAGTTATTTTATTATGCTCACAGATTTTATCAGTCAGGAAGTCAAGGAGGGCTCATCTAGGCTAGAGTCTCTCATGTGACTGTACTGAGATGCCAGCTGGTTTGCAGTCCTCTGAAGGTTCAATTAGACTGTGTCCAGAATGGCTTACTCAGCTGGCTGGCAATAGACGCTGGCTGATACCTGGGAGCTTACACATGGCCTCTCCAGTATGGTAGGCTCAGAGCAATCAGACTTTTTACATGGCAGCAGACTTCTCCCAGAGTGAGCATCCCTGAGAACTGGATAAAAACTGCATGGCCTTTTCTGAACCAGCCTTTGAAGTTACCTAGTATCACTTCCACCATACTCTATTGGTTGAAGTAATAAGCCTGCCTAAATCCAAAGGGAGTGAACATAAATCCATGTCTTGATAGGAATGTCAAAAAAATTGTAGAAATGTTTTAAAACCATCACAGCAACAAATCTGAATGCTAGAGGAAATCAATAAGTCTGGAGCAAAACATGAATTCCCAGTCATGACCCAAAAAGAAGTAGAAAGCTTGAACAGATCAAATGCCATAGAAAAGACAGGAAAAGGGATTAAAGATCAGCCATTAATTAAATGCATCAGGTAGTTTCACACTTGAGTTATATGTAACTTTTAAAGAGAGAAGTACCATGTTATTTAAACTAGAGGATCTCAAAGTTTAGTGAGCACCAGAATCACCTTATCAACTGGTAAACATGCAGATGCCTGGGCACCATCACCAGAGATTCTGATTCACTTAAGTCTAGAGTATGGAACAAGGATCTGCATTTCCAACAGGTGATGTTGATACCATTTTTCCACAGATAAATTTTGAGTAAGAGTGATTTAAACCAGTTAGCAAACTATGACTTGTTGGCCAAATGTGGCCCACTGCCTGTTTTTATAAATAAAGTTTTACTGGAATACAGCCATGCTCATTCATTTACATATTGTTTATGTCTACTTTTGCACTACAATGAGAGTTGAGTAGGTGCAATAGAGACTGACCCACAAAGCCTAAAATACCTACCATCTGGCCCTTTGCCAAAAAAGTTTGCTAACCCTTGCCTAAACCACTGTATTATTCTACCTCATTATATTTTCCCTTTTCCAACCTTCAGCAGACTTTTGGTATCTTCTGTTGATACTAAAGGTTAAGGTGCAAAACAAATACAACAAATAGCTTTCATGTCACATGCATTCAGTTCACGACCTGGATCACCACGTTGAAGAGGATGTGAAACTGTCCAAGCTCGGTGAGGAAGAATGTTGTGATTGATTAGAGATGTCTTCCATGGGCATCTACTTGCTGAGCCTGATTATAAAGTATACAAGTTTTAAGAATCTTCTAAAAAAACTGTTGGATAACAGCAACAAAATTTGGAAAGAATGCACACATTTTTAACTACACCATTAACAATGTATCAGATTTTGTTCCAACTGCTGTGGAAGTTATTGTAATAGTATTAAATATTTCACATTCATAAAAAAGTGAAGAAATAAAATCATTTTGTGATTTTATTAGACTGTAATACAGACCAATTTTGTCATTTTTGTACACAAGATTTCTGAGATTGATGTCTGCTCTTGGAAGAATACTAATACTGTTTCAAATGCTATGAGCCTATATTTTATCAGTTGAAAAATGTTCCTGTTATTAAGATACCTTTCAAAGATCCTCTCAACTTTGGGGGTGATTTTCGCACATTAACACCATTTTCCCATGATGTTATTTCTAAAATAGTGACCCAGAACATACCAATAAGGGAAATGACATTTTAAGATTTGCATATTTACATTATTATTTTAAAGGAAAATGTGTATTTTTTTTGTTCTAGGCAAAAAAAAAACTGTACAAGAAAATATATGTGTATGCTTGTTGTTCTAGGCAGGAAAAAAAATTGCAGATGAAAATTTCCAATGTGGGCAAGAAACAGTTAAATACTAAACCCCAATAAAGCAGGAAGTAAGCAGGGCTGCCATGAAGCCCAAGGATGGTGGCACAGGAGAACTAACCACAGAGCAGAGGTCCTAGGGGAACAAGGCAAGGGTAACCAGGCATACCCAGACGTGAGTTTTTCTTACCACTGTATTATTCCTTGCATTAACAAAGCTTGGCCCACAGAAAAAAACTCAATAAACATTTGTGGCAGGAAGGACAGAACGCATGAAAGGTGAAAGGGAGAGAGGGCAGAAGTTCACACAACAAAGCTGCGGCTCCATTCGAATTACCAGATGGTGGTTATAAAGAACAGTTGGGGAAGGTAACTGGTAATAAATAAGTTTCTCCACTAAAAATGAAGACGGCCGGGTAATCAGCCTCCAGTTGCTAAGGGTCTGATGTGCTAAGATCCTAGCGAAGGACACAATGCCTCCTGACATATCAGAAGCAAGTGTTTCTCTTTCCAGTTCCTGTGCACTGACTCTAAATACTATAAAGATAACTATATACCCAGGAAGAATAAGGATCCTCTGAGACTTTTAACCTTGATATGCAAGAGGAAGTTTTATTTATTATGTGGGGTCTCTGGTCTACAACACTGTATTAACAATACCTAGCAAGATAAAGCGAGGAAGGGCAGAAGATCTACTGCGTAGCTGATGATATTTGGTATGCTGGGTGAAATGTATCAGCAAAACTAGATAACTCCAAATTTTATATGGCATAGAAGTTTTTAGAACTGGGAAGTCCATGTATATGCCTAAAGACTGTGAATCTCCTGAAAATGTATACAAAACATGTGTATGTGCATTTTTCTGAGAAAAGAGTCCAATACTTTTCCAGAGTGCCAAAAGGTCCACAATCTACCATACCCCCTTCCCAAAAATATTAAGAATCACAACTGCAGTGATTCACAAACTAGATCATTTGTGGGACACAACATTCTAAAATTAAATATAAAAGAATATATGAGAGTATAACACTTGTCATAAAGGTATTATTTCTTCAAACTTGCTTCAGGGGTGTGTGTGTGTGTGTGTGTGTGTGTGTGTAGCAAGGTAAATTTTTTCACACTGAGGTCTGGGTCAAAATGTTTGAAAGCCACTGCTCTAAGGCATGAGAAATGTATATACACAACTCTGTAACATACTAAATCATCATCCATTGAAAACAATTAGGTGATCTGTGGTTCCAGTGGGTATTCTACTGTTTTGAGTGACACATGATCCACCAAAACAAAATTACTATTATTAGAGAACTGCAATCTGCAATACTCAGAAATGAAAGTATATCTTACACGGTCCTATTGATCTTAAGGAGACCAAGGACTACAAAGAAGTTGCCTTTGAAAGGACCCTGCACACTGGGTGTTTCTGAGAAAATGTGAAAAACTGAATTAAGTGTTTAGGAATGAGAAAAGTGCAAATATGTTCCCTGGGATGACAGAATCCTCTAAGCATCTCAGAAATATATCAGGGAAGGGAAGAGTATGGAAATTCATCCCTAAACCTGGTACAGCAATGAGATCTAGAAAAATTATTATTCTTTTATACAAAAGAGTATGGTAAATTTGCCATGACAGCTTGGGTTTGGGGATGTCACTTTAGTCCCAATTACCAGTAACTGGTACTGTCCACTATTCTCTTCTAAGCCTCAATACAAGAAACATAAATGGTCCAGGTATTGAATTACTTGGCTTATTGTCTAAAATACTACTAAAGCAATTTGTAGATTTGAGTTGTCCCAATCAATGCAAAAATTTCAAAAGTATCACTAGATTCTGCATAGCAAGACCACTACCTTCCTCAATCTACAAAAGACTAAAAGTTACCCCTCTCAGATAGGTTCTGGCTTGTGGTTCAAGCATACCTGAAATCAAAAGTGAAGTACCATACTGAGATACTCCATCCCTCTTCCCCTGCTTACCTCCCAGAATGCTTGGAGCCAGGCTTATATCTCCTGGGCAGGAGACTAGAGCCAGTGAGGAATCACTGGAGAAACTGCCTGATATACGTGAAAAGGTGCACAGGTATTGACATACTGGGATTCTTCCCCTAATCCCAGCAGCCCCCAGGAAAAGAGCTTAGATCATTACCAGGTCACCTTTACTAGTTGACACAGAGCTTGTGATGCAATTTTAATACCTCATTCTCAAATAGGAAAACATACACAAGGATAGCTAGACATTTTATGAAAGTCTCAAATGTGAAAGAGAACAAAACAAATGGAGGAAAAGGAACTCAAAAAAAAACAGAGAGAAGGCCAGGAGCAAAATTATACCATATATAAAAAAAAAAATCCTCTGAGAGTTAAAAGATATCGTATCCATGAAATAAGAAGCTACAATAAAAGAACATTCAGAAACCAGCAGGAGTCCTTCAAATCTAAAAAGTTTATTTTAAAAATTAAATAAAGGAGTTAGAAGATAAATTTGGAAAATGTCTTAGAAAACATACCAAAATGACAAAAAGATGGAAATGGGAGTGAATAGGTGAGAAAATTAAGGATCAGTCCAGGAGGTCCAACATTTGAATAACAAGAGTTCAAGCAAAAAAGAATATAGAACATGAAAGAGAAGAAATTATCAAAGAAATAATACATATAAACCTTCCCAGGAGTAAAGAACATGAATTTCCAAATTGAAAGAGTCCACAGATTTCACAGAAAAATTAACGAAAAATGATCCACATCAATAATCATAAAATTTCTTGGAGGCTTCCCTGGTGGCGCAGTGGTTAAGAATCCGCCTGCCAATGCAGGGGACACGAGTTCCAGCCCTGGTCCAGGAAGATCCCACATGCCGTGGAGCAACTAAGCCCACATGCCACAACTACTGAGCCTGGGCTCTAGAGCCCGCAAGCCACAACTACTGAGCCCGCGTGCTGCAAATACTGAAGCCCGCGCACCTAGAGCCCATGCTCCACAACAAGAGAAGCCACCACAATGAGAACCTCGTGCACCACAATGAAGAGTAGCCCCCGCTCGCCACAACTAGAGAAAGCCCACATGCAGCAACAAAGACCCAACACAGCCAAAAATAAAAAATAAATAAATTTTTAAAAATAATAATAATCATAAAATTTCAGAAAACCAAGAATAAAGAGAAGAAAGATTGGTGAGGTACCTTCACAATGGCTGGGGGGGGGGGGGGAAGGGGTCAGGCTGATACCACCTGAACCTATTGATTAGTATTAGTCTCACTAAAAGTGGGAAAACCAGACACTACATGTCTGATGATGTGATGCAAAGCTTAAGATGTGAGACAATAGAAAATATACAGCACCACTTACGAAGTATTATTGTTTAATAATTGAACTAGAACTTAATCAAGCATAAATCTAAATACTAGTGAGTTTTTTTTATTTCAACTGTTGTATTTTTGAGTACTAAAATATCATTTGGTTATTCTTATATCTTCCATTTCTATGCTGAGATGTTCTATCAAGGGAAACAGTAAGGGTAAATCTCGTCATTTTAGCAGTCATAAGTATATTTTTATAGAGTACTTTGTTGCCACTAAGTAAAGAAAAAAGCCAATAGCAAGAATTTTTGGAAAAACAAAGAGCTCAAGAACACAGGCAATTTCCCACGAATTTTGCAGAGTGACCCAAACCGACAAGATGTGTCCTGCACTAATGTCTGGTGTTCAACAAATGATGAATGAATGAATGAATGAACACGCATGTATGCACATCTCTACAGATGTTGAAAGAGGAGCAGAATGTCCAGCCCTTTTAAAAGGTGCTACGTATGGTCACCTTATCTTTGATAAAGGAGGCAAGAATATACAATGGAGAAAAGACAGCCTCTTCAATAAGTGGTGCTGGGGAAACTGGATAGCTACATGTAAAAGAATGAAATTAGAACACTTCCTAACACCATACACAAAAATAAACTCAAAGTGGATTAAAGACCTAAATGTAAGGCCAGACACTATAAAACTCTTAGAGGAAAACATAGGAAGAACACTCTATGACATATATCACAGCAAGATCCTTTTTGACCCACCTCCTAGAGAAATGGAAATAAAAACAAAAATAAACAAACGGGACCTAATGAAACTTCAAAGCTTTTGCACAGCAAAGGAAACCATAAACAAGACCAAAAGACAACCCTCAGAATGGGAGAAACTATTAGCAAATGAAGCAACTGACAAAGGATTAATCTCCAAAATATACAAGCAGCTCATGCAGCTCAATATCAAAAAAACAAACAACCCAATCCAAAAATGGGCAGAAGACCTAAATAGATATTTCTCCAAAGAAGATATACAGATTGCCAACAAACACATGAAAGAATGCTCAACTTCACCAATCATTAGAGAAATACAAATCAAAACTACCATGAGGTATCAACTCACACAACTTTGGCCATCATCAAAATATCTATAAACAATAAATGCTAGAGAGGGTGTGGAGAAAAGGGAACCCTCTTGCACTGCTGTTGGGAATGTAAATTGATACTGTCACTATGGAGAACAGTATGGAGGTTCCTTAAAAAACTAAAAATAGAACTACCATATGACCCAGCAATCCCACTACTGGGCACATACCCTGAGAAAACCATAATTCAAAAAGAGTCATGTACCACCATGTTCACTGCAGCTCTATTTACCAATAGCCAGGACATGGAAGCCACCTGAGTGTCCATCGACAGATGAATGGATAAAGATGATGCGGGGGAGAAGGCAGAAGATGGCGGAAGAGTAAGACGCGGAGATCACCTTCCTCCCCACAGATACACCAGAAATACATATACACGTGGAACAACTCCTACAGAACACCTACTGAAGGCTGGCAGAAGACCTCAGACCTCCCAAAAGGCAAGAAACTCCCCACGTACATGGGTAGGGCAAAAGAAAAAACAGAGACAAAAGAATAGGGACGGCACCTGCACCAGTGGGAGGGAGCTGTGAAGGAGGAAAAGTTACCACACACTAGGAAGCCCCTTCGCGGGCGGAGACTGCGGGAGGCGGAGGGGGGAGCTTCGAAGCTGCGGAGGACTGCACAGCAACGGGTGCGGAGGGCAAAGCGGGGAGATTCCCGCACAGAGGATCAGTGCCGACCGGCACTCACCAGCCCGAGAGGCTTGTCTGCTCACCCGCCGGGGCGGGCGGGGCTGCGAGCTGAGGCCGGAGCGCAGGGAGAGGACTGGGGTTGGCGGCTTGAACATAGCCTGAAGGGGTTAGTGCACCACAGCTAGCCGGGAGGGAGTCCGGGGAAAAGCCTGCACCTGCCGAAGAGGCAGGAGACTTTTCCTTCCCTCTTTGTTTCCTGGGGCGTGAGGAGAGGGGTTTAAGAACGCTGCTTAAAGGAACTCCAGAGACGGGCGCGAGCCGCGGCTGAAAGCGCGGAATCCAGAGACGGGCGCGAGCCGCGGCTGAAAGCGCGGAATCCAGAGACGGGCGCAAGCCGCGGCTAAAAGCGCGGACCCCAGAGGCGGGCGGGAGACGTTAAGGCTGCTGCTGCCGCCACCGAGGGGCCTGTGTGCGAGCACAGGTCACTCTCCACACCCCTCTTCCGCGGAGCCTGTGCAGCCCGCCACTGCCAGGTTCCCGGGATCCAGGGACAACTTCCCCGGGACAGCGCACAGCGCGCCTCAGGCTGGTGCAACGTTACGCCGGCCTTTGCCACCGCAGGCCCGCCCCGCACTCTGTGCCCCTCCGTCCCCGCCGGCCTGAGTGCGCCAGAGCCCCCAATCAGCGGCTCTTTTAACCCCATCCTGTCTAAGCAAAAAACAGACGCCCTCCAGCGATCTACATGCAGAGGCGGGGCCAAATCCAAAGCTTAGCTCTGGGAGCTGTGAGAACAAAGAAGAGAAAGGGAAATCCCTCCCAGCAGCCTCAGGAGCAGCGGATTAAAGCTCCACAATCAACTTGATGTACCCTGCATCTGTGGAATACCTGAATAGACAACCAATCATCCCAAATTAAGGAAGTGGACTTTAGGAGCAAGATCTATGACTTTTTCCCCTTTCCTCTTTTTGTGAATGTGTATGTGTATGCTTCTGTGTGAGACCTTGTCTGTATAGTCTTGCTTCCACCATTTGTCCTAGGGTTCTATCCGTCCATGGTTTTTTTAAATATTTTTTCTTAATAATTAATTTTAATAACAATATTATACGTTACCTTCGTTCTTTCTTTCTTTCTTTCCGTCCTTCCTTCCCTCCTTTAGACAATGAATCATCCCAAATTGAGGAGGTGGTCTCTGACAGCAAGATTTAGGATTTTTCCCCATTTACCTCTTTTAGTGAGGGTGTATGTGTATGCTTCTGTGTAAGATTTTGTCTGTATAGCTTTGCTGCCAACATTTGTCCTAAGGTTCTTTCCGTCCCTTTTTTTTTTTTCTAAATAAGAATTTTTTAATTCAATAACTTTATTATACTTTATTTTATTTTTACTGTATCTTCTTTCTTTCTGTCTTTTTTCCTTCTTTCCCTCCTTCCTTCCTTCCTCCCTCCCTCCCTCCCTTTCTTTCCTTCTTGCCTTCTTTCCTTCTTTGCTTCTTTCTTTCTTTCTTCCTTCCTACCCTCCTTTCCTTCTTTCTTTCCTCATACTTCTACTAATTCCCTCTACTTTTTCTCCCTTTTATCCTGAGCCGTGTGGATGAAAAGCTTTTGGTGCTCCAGCCAGGAGGCAGGGCTCTGCCTCTGAGGTAGGAGAGCCAACTTCAGGACACTGATCAACAAGAGACCTCCCAGCTCCACATAATATCAAACGGCGAAAATCTCCCAGAGACCTCCATCTTAACACCAGCACCCAGCTTCACTCAACGACCAGCAAGCCACAGTGCTGGAAAACCTATGCCAAACAACTAGCAAAACAGGAACACAACCTCACCCATTAGCAGAGAGGCTGCCTAAAATCATAATAAGGCCACAGACACCCCCAAACACACCACCAGACGTGAACCTGCCCACTAGAGAGACAAGATCCAGCCTCATCCACCACAACACAGGCACTAGTCCCCTCCACCAGGAAGCCTACACAACCCACTGAACCAACCTTAGCCACTGGAGACAGACATCAAAAACAGGAGGAACTACGAACCTGCAGCCTGCAAAAAGGAGACCCCAAACACAGTAAGATAAGCAAAATGAGAAGACAGGAAAACACACAGCAGATAAAGGAGCAAGATAAAAATGCACCAGACCTAACAAATGAAGAGGAAATAGGCAGTCTACCTGAAAGAGAATTCAGAATAATGATAGTAAGGTTGATCCGAAATCTTGGAGATAGAATGGACAATAGATTGGACAAAATCCAAGAATCAGTTAACAAGGACCTAGAAGAACTAAAGATGAAACAAGCAACGATGAACAACACAATAAATGAAATTAAAAGTACTCTAGATGGGATCAATAGCAGAATAACTGAGGCAGAAGAACGGATAAGTGACCTGGAAGATAAAATAGTGGAAATAACTACTGCAGAGCAGAATAAAGAAAAAAGAATGAAAAGAACTGAGGACAGTCTCAGAGACCTCTGGGACAACATTAAACGCACCAACATTCGAATTATAGGGGTTCCAGAAGAAGAAGAGAAAAAGAAAAGGACTGAGAAAATATTTGAAGAGATTATAGTTGAAAACTTCCCTAACATGGGAAAGGAAATAGTTAATCAAGTCCAGGAAGCACAGAGAGTCCCATACAGGATAAATCCAAGGAGAAATACGCCAAGACACATATTAATCAAACTGTCAAAAATTAAATACAAAGAAAGCATATTAAAAGCAGCAAGGCAAAAACAACAAATAACACATAAGGGAATCCCCATAAGGTTAACAGCTGATCTCTCAGCAGAAACCCTACAAGCCAGAAGGGAGTGGCAGGACATACTGAAAGTGATGAAGGAGAAAAACATGCAGCCAAGACTACTCTACCCAGCAAGGATCTCATTCAGATTTGATGGAGAAATTAAAACCTTTACAGACAAGCAAAAGCTGAGAGAGTTCAGCACCACCAAACCAGCTTTACAACAAATGCTAAAGGATCTTTTCTAGGCAAGAAACACAAGAGAAGGAAAAGACCTATAATAACGAACCCAAAACAATTTAGAAAATGGGAATAGGAACATACATATCGATAATTACCTTAAATGTAAATGGACTAAATGCTCCCACCAAAAGACACAGATTAGCTGAATGGATACAAAAACAAGACCCTTATATATGCTGTCTACAAGAGACCCACTTCAGACCTAGAGACACATACAGACTGAAAGTAAGGGGATGGAAAAAGATATTCCATGCAAATGGAAGCCAAAAGAAAGCTGGAGTAGCAATTCTCATATCAGACAAAATAGACTTTAAAATAAGGACTATTAAAAGAGACAAAGAAGGACACTACATAATGATCAAAGGATCGATCCAAGAAGAAGATATAACAATTGTAAATATTTATGCACCCAACATAGGAGCACCTCAATACATAAGGTAAATACTAACAGCCATAAAAGGGGAAATCGACAGTAACACATTCATAGTAGGGGACTTAAACACCCCACTTTCACCCATGGACAGATCATCCAAAATGAAAATAAATAAGGAAACACAAGCTTTAAATGATACATTAAACAAGATGGACTTAATTGATATTTATAGGACACTCCATCCAAAAACAACAGAATACACATTTTTCTCAAGTGCTCATGGAACATTCTCCAGGATAGATCATATCTTAGGTCACAAATCAAGCCTTGGTAAATTTAAGAAAATTGAAATTGTATCAAGTATCTTTTCTGACCACAACGCCATGAGACTAGATATCAATTACAGGAAAAGATCTGTAAAAAATACAAACACATGGAGGCTAAACAATACACTACTTAATAATGAAGATATCACTGAAGAAATCAAAGATGAAATCAAAAAATACCTAGAAACAAATGACAATGGAGACACAACGACCCAAAACCTGTGGGATGCAGCAAAAGCAGTTCTAAGGGGGAAGTTTATAGCAATACAAGCCCACCTTAAGAAGCAGGAAACATCTCGAATAAACAACCTAACCTTGCACCTCAAGCAATTAGAGAAAGAAGAACAAAAAAACCCCAAAGCTAGCAGAAGGGAAGAAATCATAAAAATCAGATCAGAAATAAATGAAAAAGAAATGAAGGAAACAATAGCAAAGATCAATAAAACTAAAAGCTGGTTCTTTGAGAAGATAAACAAAATAGATAAACCACTAGCCAGACTCATCAAGAAAAAAAGGGAGAAGACTCAAATCAATAGAATTAGAAATGAAAAAGGAGAGGTAACAACTGACACTGCAGAGATAAAAGAGATCATGAGAGATTACTACAAGCAACTCTATGCCAATAAAATGGACAATCTGGAAGAAATGGACAAATTCTTAGAAATGCACAACCTGCCAAGACTGAATCAGGAAGAAATAGAAAATATGAACAGACCAATCACAAGCACTGAAATTGAAACTGTGATTAAAAACCTTCCAACAAAGAAAAGCCCAGGACCAGATGGCTTTACAGGCGAATTCTATCAAACATTTAGAGAAGAGCTAACACCTATCCTTCTCAAACTCTTCCAAAATATAGCAGAGGGAGGACCACTCCCAAACTCCTTCTACGAGGCCACCATCACCTTGATACCAAAACCAGACAAGGATGTCACAAAGAAAGAAAACTACAGGCCAATATCACTGATGAACATAGATGCAAAAATCCTCAACAAAATACTAGCAAACAGAATCCAACAGCACATTAAAAGGATCATACACCATGATCAAGTGGGGTTTATTCCAGGAATGCAAGGATTCTTCAATATACGCAAATCTATCAATGTGATAAACCATATTAACAAATTGAAGGAGAAAAACCATATGATCATCTCAATAGATGCAGAGAAAGCTTTTGACAAAATTCAACACCCATTTATGATAAAAACCCTGCAGAAAGTAGGCATAGAGGGAACTTTCCTCAACATAATAAAGGCCATATATGACAAGCCCACAGCAAACATCATCCTCAATGGTGAAAAACTGAAAGCATTTCCACTAAGATCAGGAACAAGACAAGGTTGCCCCCTCTCACCACTATTATTCAACATTGTTTTGGAAGTTTTAGCCACAGCAATCAGAGAAGAAAAGGAAATAAAAGGAATCCAAATCGGAAAAGAAGAAGTAAAGCTGTCACTGTTTGCAGATGACATGATCCTATACATAGAGAACCCTAAAGATGCTACCAGAAAACTACTAGAGCTAATCAATGAATTTGGTAAAGTGGCAGGATACAAAATTAATGCACAGAAATCTCTGGCATTCCTATATACTAATGATGAAAAATCTGAAAGTGAAATCAAGAAAACACTCCCATTTACCATTGCAACAAAAAGAATAAAATATCTAGGAATAAACCTACCTAAGGAGACAAAAGACCTGTATGCAGAAAATTATAAGACACTGATGAAAGAAATTAAAGATGATACAAATAGATGGAGAGATATACCATGTTCTTGGATTGGAAGAATCAACATTGTGAAAATGACTCTACTACCCAAAGCAATCTATAGATTCAATGCAATCCCTATCAAACTACCACTGGCATTTTTCACAGAACTAGAACAAAAAATTTCACAATTTGTATGGAAACACAAAAGACCCCGAATAGCCAAAGCAATCTTGAGAACGAAAGAAGGAACTGGAGGAATCAGGCTCCCTGACTTCAGACTATACTACAAAGCTACAGTTATCAAGACGGTATGGTACTGGCACAAAAACAGAAAGATAGATCAATGGAACAGGATAGAAAGCCCAGAGATAAACCCATGCACATATGGACACCTTATCTTTGATAAAGGTGGCAGTAATGTACAATGGAGAAAGGACAGCCTCTTCAATAAGTGGTGCTGGGAAAACTGGACAGGTACATGTAAAAGTATGAGATTAGATCACTCCCTAACACCATACACAAAAATAAGCTCAAAATGGATTAAAGACCTAAATGTAAGGCCAGAAACTATCAAACTCTTAGAGGAAAACATAGGCAGAACACTCTATGACATAAATCACAGCAAGATCCTTTCTGACCCACCTCCTAGAGTAATGGAAATAAAAACAAAAATAAACAAATGGGACCTAATGAAACTTCAAAGCTTTTGCACAGCAAAGGAAACCATAAACAGGACCAAAAGACAACCCTCAGAATGGGAGAAAATATTTGCAAATGAAGCAACCGACAAAGGATTAATCTCCAAAATTTACAAGCAGCTCATGCAGCTCAATAACAAGAAAACAAACAACCCAATCCAAAAATGGGCAGAAGACCTAAATAGACATTTCTCCAAAGAAGATATACAGACTGCCAACAAACACATGAAAAGATGCTCAACATCATTAATCATTAGAGAAATGCAAATCAAAACTACAATGAGATATCATCTCACACCAGTCAGAATGGCCATCATCAAAAAATCTAGAAACAATAAATGCTGGAGAGGGTGTGGAGAAAAGGGAACACTCTTGCACTGCTGGTGGGAATGTGAATTGGTTCAGCCACTATGGAGAACAGTATGGAGGTTCCTTAAAAAACTACAAATAGAACTACCATATGACCCAGCAATCCCACTACTGGGCATATACCCTGAGAAAACCAAAATTCAAAAAGAGTCATGTACCAAAATGTTCATTGCAGCTCTATTTACAATAGCCCGGAGATGGAAACAACCTAAGTGCCCGTCATCGGATGAATGGATAAAGAAGATGTGGCACATATATACAATGGAATATTACTCAGCCATAAAAAGAAACGAAATTGAGCTATTTGTAATGAGGTGGATAGACCTAGAGTCTGTCATACAGAGTGAAGTAAGTCAGAAAGAAAAAGACAAATACCGTATGCTAACACATATATATGGAATTTAAGAAAAAAAATGTCATGAAGAACCTAGGGGTAAAGCAGGAATAAAGACGCAGACCTCCTAGAGAACGGACTTGAGGTTATGGGGAGGGGGAAGGGTGAGCTGTGACAGGGCGAGAGAGAGTCATGGGCATATACACACTAACAAACGTAGTAAGGTAGATAGCTAGTGGGAAGCAGCCACATGGCACAGGGATATTGGCTCGGTGCTTTGTGACAGCCTGGAGGGGTGGGATAGGGAGGGTGGGAGGGAGGGAGACGCAACAGGGAAGACATATGGGAACATATGTTTATGTATGACTGATTCACTTTGTTATAAAGCAGAAACTAACACACCATTGTAAAGCAATTATACCCCAATAAAGATGTTAAAAAAAAAAAAAAAAAAAAAGAAGATGCGGCACATATATACAATGGAATATTACTCAGCCATAAAAAGAAACAAAATTGAGTTATCTGTAGTGAGGTGGATGGACCTAGAGTCTGTCGTACAGAGTGAAGTCAGTCAGAAAGAGAAAAACAAATACTGTATGCTAACACATATATATGGAATCTAAAAAAAATTAAAAAGGTTCTGATGAACCTAGGGGCAGGACAGGAATAAAGACACAGACATAGAGAATGGACTTGAGGACACGGGGAGGGGGAAGGGTAAGCTGGGACAAAGTGAGAGAGTGGCATTGACATATACACACTACCAAATGTGAAATAGCTAGTGGGTAGCAGCTGCATTGCACAGGGAGATCAGCTCGGTGCTTTGTGACCACCTAGAGGGGTGGGATAGGGAGGATTGGGAGGGAGACGCAAGAGGGAGGGGATATGGAGATATATGTATATATATAGCTGATTCACTTTGTTATAAAGCAGAAACTAACACAAAACTGTAAAGTAATTATACTCCAATAAAGATGTTAAAAAAAATAAAAAGATGCTAAAGAGGGGAGGAACTAAAGCTATAACTCCTAACAGGGAGCCTCTAAAAGTTAGGCGTCAGGAACTGTTTCAGGTGATAATGATAGGACAATGAACCACTACTGGCCAATTAGCCATTCTGACAACAGGAAGGTATATAAAAGCTAAGAGAAATGTTTCCAAATATACTGATGATATAAACTGGTATGATTGAGTTTAAGAGTTGTCCAGGGACTTCCCTGGTGGCGCAGTGGTTAAGAATCTGCCAGCCAATGCAGGGGACACGGGTTCGAACCCTGGTCCAGGAAGATCCCACGTGCTGCGGAGCAACTAAGCCCGTGTGCCACAACTACTGAGCCTGCGCTCTGGAGCCTGCGAGCCACAACTACTGAAGCCCGCGCACCGCAACGAAGAGTAGCCTCCACTCTCCGCAACTAGAGAAAGCCCACACGCAGCGATGAAGACCCAATGCAGCCAAAAATAAATAATAAATAAAATAAATTTTAAAAAAAAGAGTTGTCCAAAATCTGTTCTCCCTTTGATGTTCAGCCATATCCAAGAAATGTCAGATCTAGCCAGAAGGATTTCACTACTGAATGATATGGCAAGTTCACAGAAAAGGCATTCTTATATTGATATCAAGCTCAGTCCTCCAGGGGCTTAATGATAATCTCTGGACACTATGCTGCATCTCAAAAATTTTTCTTTCAGTGGAGGTGATGGACCTCTCTGTCCCAGTCTAATGAGGACATTAATAATCATTTGGGAAACAGGGTATCAGTGAATAAGGTGGACTAAGACAGCTCGCCAATATGGTGGAGATTAAAAAGTGACTTGGAGACTCACCAAACCAAACTCTCAGCAAAAACGGGTTACATTCCACAAAGAGGCGAGGATATTTTCACTTTTAGCCTAAGCAATGGAGCACCCGTAAAACATCAGTACCAGTAAGGGCAAACTACCCTAGGTTTGGATTACAACAGGACAGCAAAAGATCTGAAGAATCTACCTGCAATTGTTTCTTTGCCCCCTAGCAACTCGTGCAATAATTACTTGACATTAATACAGTCATGTGATTTATTTGGCACTTAACTAACAGGAATATGTATAAAACAACTCGGGGAGGTTACCGTATCTCTTTTATAGCTAACTCATAACTAAAGTAATACACAAACAAAGGCTAATATAAATTTTAAGCTTCTATAGATTAATAAAGAATATTTGATATATCATCCTTCAGTGAGCCATAAACTAAACATTATATGCTCAATGTAGGTTCTAAACAACATTTACAATGGAAAATAGACAAAGCAAATCAGGGCCCCAAAAGAATTCAATTCAGCTTTATACCTTTAAGATAGGAATGGGATTCAATTATATCAATTACTTGAGAAATGTGTACAATTTTCAATGAGCATATTATTTTAAAACTAACCTAATTTACTAATGAAAGAACAAGAGGCTTTTCATCTCTCCTTTTCCATAGAGAGTTTTTTCTTAACTAGTTTTCAGTTTCTTGACTCAGTAGTGTAATACAATTTTACATTTCCTGCTTTATCTGCTGAAGCAAGATAACTCACTAGCTATTGTCCAGATAGATTTTCATTTCACCCAGTCCATAGTTTTATACAAAGTGAATTTCCTAACTTCAGAGAACTTAACAACTATTCCCAATGAGAAACTCTTTAGGCAATGCCAGGAACCCCATGCAACCCCATGAAAGAAATTCTGCTTAACTACAATATGAACAACTCCTTCCTAAATAGCTTTTTTCACAAACTTCAGTGCATTAGGTATGTTCCATCCATATCTTTCTATCATTGTATATTTTGAAATAAAAAAATATATAAAATGATACAGCCCTAAGTCAGTTGCTCTTTTACTTTCCATTTGTTTCAAATGTTTCACAACTTAAGTCTGTGATATTACAATCCCCTCCAGAAGACTTAAATAGTATTAAAATACTGCTTTCAATTTAAAGGGCTAAATATCTGGAAAATTAAGGTCACAATGTTAGAGAGTCTAATGGAGTATGGATTTCTGCTTGAAGTACTTCAACCAGAAACCTCAGCAATCTTAAATCTGTCTCTCCTGGATATAATAAGTTTTAAAGCTTTGAATGAAGTTTTGGAATATGTTTCACAACTTTCATAACTTTAGAAAAGGATGCTGCAGAGAAGCAAAGAGAACAGTTTCTACAATAATAGAATTTTTATGCAGGACCAATAAGCTACAGAGCCTTTAAAACAAAAGATGAATAGGATCATTTTTAAAGGAGGAAAATAACAAGCATTAGAAGGTTTCTTTGTAAGAATTTGTTTGTAGGTACAAAGTACTTTTTAAAAGATCAAGAAATAGTAGATTATTTGATCCCAGGTGTCATAAATCCTATAGAATCATGATTAAATCAACTGTTAATTTTAAAATATATGGTTTTTATTTCAGTTATTTCTATAGGTAATACGGCTAGTTTCATATTCCATTATAAAACCTAAGTCATTTTTCCAGATAGGGCACTACCTGGGAAGTATTGAAAGACCAAATCACATGAAACATGTACAACATTTGAAATAGGGAAACAATGCAAAATACATTTCAAAAAATTTGCTTTTAAAATGTTCATTTAGAATAGTGGTTCTCAACCAGAGGTGATTTTGCCTTCCTGGGGACACTTGGCAATACCTGGGGATATTTTTAGTTGTCACAACTAGGGGAGTGCTACTGGCATCTAGAGGTTAGAAGCCAAGGATGCTGCTAAACACCTGCAATGCATGGGACAGGCCCACAACAAAGAATTATCCAGCCCAAAATGGCATTAGTGCCAAGGCTGAGAAACCTTGACCTAAAACAATACCAAGGACACTATCAAATGTGCTTGAACAACGAACAAATATTTGCTGAATGCATGAATGAATCTTAATAAGCAAAATTACTTCATTTCTACTTTTTATAGCTTCTTATTATCTCTATCAATCTGATTCTGCCTAATACAGACTCTATTTCTATTCTCAAGATCTTTAGCTACTCATTCATCAGATTCCCCTGTGATGTCAAATATGATGACATGAAACCACATGTCTATCAAGGATCTTGCCATGTGATATGGTTGCAAGGGAATCCAAAACAGGGACACTATATTGACCATTTAATTGTCATTCAAATTAGCAGATGAAAACATTTTCAAATGCTTTCAGTGATTAAGAGCTCAAAAATACATAGTTTTTAACTACAGGAATTAAAACACTATTATTTTATTTGGCCACATTTGTTGATAAACCAAGGTATTTCAAATTTATATTTCAAGACTAAACAATTAAAACAAACAGTCTTCAGCAAAAACTCATCATGTGAACAGTGTAACTAGGAAAGGTTAAAAGGCCCATATGATCTTCCTAAATAGTAATTCACAATTCCCAGGTCAAAACAATCTTAAAGAAAAATTTTAAACTCTAGGGTCCCGAATTTACTCTAATATGAAAACTGCATCCAGAGAGGAAATCAGATTTTTAAGTTTTTTTAATCCAGATTTATATGTATCCTTAACTGGTATTTATTTAGAGATTTCTTTTTATTAACAAATACCTAGAATCATGATTGTATCTGAAAAGAAGAAGTACAGATATTTTTTTTCCTTATAACTTAAAAAATTTTTGTTTTACTACACACATAATAATTTTGTAAGAAAAGTAAATGATATGGTCAAAGAAAAAGAGCCTTTGATAATTCACATACACGCCTCAATTTATATAGAATCATATTATTCAAGGGTTAAATTTTAAGAATAGAGTTAATCATAAAGATATGAAATTTCTAAATGATTTCTTTTTAATGAATGTGCCACTTATATAAGGAGGAGAAGTGAATAAAACTGAAAGAGACTTATAAAGAAATGCTTCTAGCCAAAACAATAATGTTAAATGAATTACAAATACTAAATCAATCATAAATATTTACACATTATTCTGCAACTATACTTTGTTTTACTTGTCCTTGGAGACAAATGTTTCTATGAGAAATCTTGTATATTTAAATATTGCCTGAGATAATGTTATTTCAAAAAAAAAAAGCCCAAGAATTACATCAACTAAAGCCATGACATGGTCCTATAGTCACAGATTGAAGAGCAGTCTAAAAGCTGTTCAAATGTTTATTCAGACAGAAATAAAGGGCACAGCTTCTCAAAGGAAAATGGCTTTTAATAAAAGCTTATAAACAGAAAGTTGTCCACCAGAGGTATAGGTCCAAATGAACCAATGAAAAAGGAAATTCTATGCGGGATTATTCCAAACTCATTTAAAGTCACATGCACTTGGAAAACCCAAAACAATCAAAATAAGTACATTATCTAGCCATGCTTTCAAATCTATTTCTCCCCGCTGGGTACCAACAACTGGAGAGGGTGTTCATTTGTTCTTTTTGTTCTTTTTTACAGCTAAATGAGCATGCAAACCTTCAAAAGAGTGGCAAAAATGGAAATGACAGCACCATTTATGAATCTAAAATAATCTCTGTGAATCAGTGTCAGTGAAATGGGCAAAAAGACATATAAACATCCCAAGTGAGTAGTATCTCTGTAAGAAAATCAGAATTTGGGATGACCAACGTTACAAAGGATTTTTGTTTATATCAATCCCTTGAAGCATTTGTTTAGAGGCCACTAACAACTGTCTAAGAGCAATCTAGCAACCAACAACTAACTCATAAATCCCTTCCAAAATTTTTTATTTAGACCCTACCGTACGCACGGGACTCTGTTAGGCACAGTAAGAGAAGCAAAGACTTGTCCATCACAGACTGGCCTCAAGAAGCTTACAAGTCTAGTGGGGAAGATAAGACATGACTAGAAAGAACTTCAAAACAAAATAAAAAGGGTGAAGTGCTTAAAGAGCAGTAAAAATAAAGTGTCTTAAGAAGTCAGAAGAAAAAGAAGTGACTTCCAGCTGGGGTGATCAGAGAAGACATTAAGATTAGGTGCTAACATCTGTGATAGGCCTGGAACTATACATGGGATTTGGACCATCTCAGAAGGAGGTAAACATTGTAAGGGAACAGAAACAATACAAGTGAAGGTGGACCTATGAGAAAGCATCCATGCTCATCCAGAAATTCTACTGGCTAACAGAGAGTACTGCAGAAAGAGGAGTAGTTAAAGATGCAGTAGGACATTGAGACTAGGACCAGTTTGGGAGGGCTGAGAAGTCTGAACTTTGTTGGGTAACTGGGAAGCTGGTAAAGACTTCTGAGCAGGAAAAAGCATCATCAAAGTTGTGCTTTAGAAAAATCAATCTAGCTGTAATTGATGTAACTGAACATCAATCAAATGCAGACGATATAACACAGTGAATATAATGTAAGCCTGCAGGAATTCAGGAATTCATTTATAAAAATGTAATTTATATGCATCTTTTCAGTAACACAGCCCTATAAACTGTCTTGCTCATAGACTAGTACCTAATTATGTAAGCATCTAAAAAGGTCATAAGTACTATAAAATGATATCACAAAACCTCTTGCCTCTGCCTGGAAAGCCTTCCACCCCCCTTCCCTTCCGGTAAACTCCTTATCCTGTAGGTCTAGTTTAAATGTCACTTCCTCAGAAAGGCCTTTTTTTTTTTTTTTTTTTTTGCGGTACGCGAGCATCTGGGATCTTCCTGGACCGGGGCACAAACCCGTGTCCCTGCATTGGCAGGCGGACTCTCAATCACTGCGCCACCAGGTAAGCCCAGAAACGCCTTTTTTAATCACTTATCCAAATTAGGTCTCCCTGTTTTTTCTCTTTCTAAGGAATTTGTACTTTTTCCACATAGCATTTATCACTATTTATATATTTTGGTCAGTAATTGATTAAAATCTCTCTCTCCCACTAGATTGTGAAAGGAAGGACAGTACTATTTTTGCTCATCATCATATTCTCCAGAGCCTAAAACAATATAACACAAGGTAGGCATCTAACAGATATTTGGTCTATGAAGAATGAATGAATGAAAAAGAACAGATTTTAAGGTCACTACTGTAATGCCCTTCTTTGCAAAATGTGCTATTGGCCAAGATACTTTCTTTCAAAGGGAAAATTTAAAGAAATCTTAAATTTCAACTTAGAAGAATGCGAAATTCCTATCTTCTAAAACCAGAATAAAATTTCTGTCTTCTAAAATCAGAATAGAAGTCTATACTTCTATAAGAAAAACCTTAAACCAACTATTCAAACCAGAATATACATTTCTACTTCTTATATCCTTACAGAAACAATTAATAAAGCAACTACTAAATGAACTGGAATAAGGAACAGAATCTGAGTACAAAGTAAGCATTATAAGTCATGTAAAAAAGGTGATCATATACTTGAGGTGACTCCTTGATCCATGCATATCACGTCAGAACCTCAAAGAGAACTTCAGCATTCAATAGGAAAGATTTTATGTTAACCTAAATAATCACTGGAGTAGATAAAACCCTCAAAAAAAGATGGCTAAGCTTCTTCACAAATAATTCATTTCCACATTAATAAATACGTGGCTTTGAATCACATGCTACTTGTACCTTTGATCTCCAGGCCATAAACATGGTATAATGTTTTCTTCGTATAATAATAAACTCATAGAAGATTAGTAATGTAATGAACCTTGAGTCACAGAGGTCTAGAGAAGTCCAAAGGAGTTCAACATGTGGCATTTGGGACCTAATGACAAGATGCAGCCCTTATAAAACTTTAGAAAAATCATCCAATTCATTAGTATACGTGAACTAGGAAGGCCTAACCAACTATCAGTAAGGAACTAAAGAAGTTGGCTGAACTCTGGAAATGCTGAGCTAACTTGGTACAATGGAGTACCTAGAACAAAGGGAAAGCATGATTTCCATCATTCTTTTGGGGCTCTTTGTGCAACTAAATTTTGCAAACCAGATGCACTATCCAAACTTAAAATGAAAAAAAGATCAGCAGAGATTTGTTCAAGGAGGTAGTTTTGCTATAAAGAGACACCTGCATTCCCCAAAATCACTACACTATGTAAAAATCACAGAATAGAAAACACAGGCCTTACGGAGAAAATGCAGTTAGGGACACAACACTCAAAAATTTTGTCAGAGACATACACACACAAGATAGGAACCTAATACAAATGGTAGCATATTTTCACTCATGTTAAATGGTTAGGAAAATACATAAATATGGCAACCTATCTTGAAAAAGACCTGAAGTTTGCTTGTGGATGTGAAGATTCGAAAGGTTGTAGCTTGTGAATTAATTGTTAAGTGGTGGAAAGAAGGTTATCTGAAATCACAGGGAAAGGTGTAATGCCAGCTGTGGGTGGGTGTGGCCCATAGCACACAGTGAACTGAGGGAGCTGGTAGATATTCCAGGTGTATGTACCTGTGTCCATTTTGTGTATTCCTATATGGCTCGGTTCAACTGGGTACAATATTCTGTGTTCACCTGGTACTTCTTGCTGACAAAAATCATACATAAGCAAACATGAAATTCACTTATGCTCAAATTGCTTCCTAATATATCAATCGTGTTGCAACAAATTCAAGTTTTCAAAACAAGCATTAATAGCAGAACTGACTTTATGGGTATTTAGAATCAAACAACCAATGCCAACTTGATACTGCAATCATTTCCCCATTGCTCAAATGTCTTCAGCTCACAACATTTTGAAGAATCACAGAGTCTCTAATAGAAAAAAGTCACAATCCCTAAATAGATCTGTATAAATCATATGGCCAAACTCTAGAAAACGTTGGAGTCTGCTTGGCTCCATGAAAGTACAATCTTCTTCATAAAATCATTGCCTTTAAAGCAATAAGTATATAGTGACATAAAATCTAAACATCACTGGTAAATATAGCATTTGATCAAATCTAGTTTTTACTCAGAAATTAGGATCTTCTTTTCCTGTCATCATCACTATTATCATTAGCACACCTTCTCACGTTTTTCTCTCGGCCTTCAGCAGTCACTACTATGATAACCAAGGCACAAAAGCCAACACATTGGCATAGTTCACAAACCTTAGCAACAGCACTGTTCTTGTCCCTGGTGCCAGTTTCTAGCTTGGTATCATAACAATTTCACGTAGTGAAAATAGTATCTGTGAACAGATACCATTTCACTTTGTTTTAATCAGGAAAACCCAACCTCTAGGAGGAATGTCTGAGCCTCTACTTACAGCATTTATAAAGCATTATCTATTCCACAGGCTTGTGAGCATCAAGAGCACTCAGGTCAGTGCTTTACAAAAATCAGGGGCTTACTTAATTTTCATTAAATAAATGTTAGTTGAACTTACTTGGTTTGTTTTGCTATTTACCCAAAATAATTTTAGTCCCAAAATATTAAATTCCAGTTTCAAAAGCAACATAGTCACCAGTCACCACTAGTCAAAGATTATTTTTGTTTGTTTTTAATTACTATAAAATTAGAAGATAATTGCTGTAAAAAAAAATTGGAAGAGTCAAGAGTGTACCGAAAGTCCACAGCACCTCCATTCCTCACCTGAGAAAGAACTCATTTTAATGGCTCTCATGGAATATTCTAGAAATTTTCTATGCATATATGTAAGAATAAATTACGTATTATTTTTAGCAAATAAGATCATACTATATTCTCATATAACTTACTTTTCCCCTAAGTATTATAGCCCAGCCATTTTTCCATTATCAGTAATATATATATACAACTTTCGTTTTAGTGGCTATATAATATTCCAAGGTATAAAAGCACCTAAAATTATTTAACAAACTCATATCTATAGTCAAGTAAATTGTTCCCACATTGTTTCTATTATAAGCAATGCTATAAAACAACATCTTATTTCATATATCTTTGTACTCTAGGATAAATATATTTGTAGAATATATTCTTAGAAGAACTGCAGAGATAAAATATATGAACATTTATAATTTTGATAAATGCCAAATTGTCTTCAAGAAAGGATATGAGAATGCCTATTTTATGACATCCTTTTCACCATTAGATATTTTCAGTTTTTCACCTTTGTCAAATCAATAAATGAAAAATGGCATCGCATTTTCATTTCTACCTCTTTAATTATAAGTGAGACTAAGTACCTTCTCAAATTTTTAATATTTTTATTTTTCTGTAAAATGTTTGTTCATATCAATTACCCACTTTTATACGGGGTTGCTCATATTTTCTTGTTGACTTAGCAGTGATCCCTGAATATTAACAACATCAATCCTTCTTCTGTCAAATATTTTGCAATTATTCTTCCCCACTTGTATATTTGTTCATTGATTCTTATCATGGTGATTTTGCCATGCAAAGGCCCTTACATTTTATGAAGTCAAATTATTAATCTTTTCCTTAATCGTCTCTGGGTTTAGAGTTATACTTAAGAAGACCTCTGTCCTAAGATTATAAAACTATTTTGCCCGTATTTTCTCCTTAAAATAATTAATAAGTGATTTTTATTGAATGCTTACTCAGGCCCAGGCACTGTTCTAAGCACTTTGTATACATTATAGCATTTAATCCTCACAACAAGCTTAGTAGGTGGGTAGTGTCATTATCATCATGATACAGATGAAGAGTCTGTGACTACAGATGAGGTTTAAACTTATCTGAGGTTACACAGCTGGTATGTGGCAGTGTCAAGATTTCAACTCAGACCAGTAAATTCATCAACTTTAAGCTATATCTACTGATTTTTTCTGTCTCTCCACTAAGAAAAATGAGTTCACATACACATACCTTTACCTCTTCTTTCTTCCCCACCTTATATTTATTATTTAATTCCTTTTTTCATTAATAATTGTACAGCCTTTACATTTACTTCTGTTTTTATAATATGCAGTTATTTAGATTTGACTTAGTTCCATATTTAAAGTTCCATATTTAAATGGATTCCACATACGCTGCCAATCCTTTAATAGATCTGCTCCTCCACTCCCAAGTTCTTTTTCCTTATTTATCACTTAACAGACTAATTTTATTCATGAGGCAATTTGTTGGGAACTAGACCCTTGAATGGTTGAAAATATCATTTGTTACCTTTATACATAAACCACTGCTTGACTAGGTATCAAGTCTGCCCACATGTATCCCACCAAGCTCTAGAGACATTGCTCCACTGCCTCCTGGCTTTAACTGCTACAATGATATCTGAGGCCAATCTGATTCTCCCCCTTTTGGGTAACTTGCTTTTTCTGCCTGTAAGCCTATAATATCCTTTTCTTAACCTTGTAGTACACTAACTTTACTATTATATACTTACTTGGTATTGATCATCCTGTCTCAGTTTTCCTTGGAACTGTGTGCCCTTTTGATCTACAAATTACAAATTTCCTTCATCTCTGGAAGTTTTTTCCTCCATTATATACCTAAATATTTTCTGTCCATTTGTTCTGCTTTCTTTATTAGGCACACCAATAATGCATATGTTGGATCCTCTCTGTCTATCTTTATTATCTGTATTATATTAGAAATTTTAGTTGCAAGCCTATGGGAGAAGACTAACTTGAACTAGCCTAAATAAAAGGAATATACTGAAATGACACTAGAGTACCTCATGTAACTCCAAAGAGCGGCTGGCCCTCAGGGATAACTAGAACCACAGACTTGAACACCACCACTACCAGGCCTATTTATCTACCAGGAGTGTCTCAGCTTTTATTTCTTCTTATACGTGTTAACTTGGCTCTTACCACCAGAGACAGACTCGCTTCCTTCACGAGGCAGGAAACATGGCCAACAGCTCCAAAGTCTCACATCCCATGATTCTCACTAGTGAGTGACTGCCCTGCTTTCCTTAATCCCAATTGTTAAAAATCTTATGTCCCCTTCAAATTATTTAAGTGACTATAGATGTATTTTTCCAGAATTTCTGTTTCCCAAAATAATTCTGAATCTGAAATGTATGCTTAGAGAAAAGCAGTTTAGCCAACTTTGGTTTGCTAATTTATTGCTTATTCATTTCTGTTCATTTGATTCCGGTCAACTTCTACAAAGCTCACTGTCATTTCTTCCCTCTCACTTCATTATACTTTAGAAGTCAAGTATAAAAGGGCACCATTCCCTTAGCCTTATTTCTCCCTTTATTCTAAGATATGGAACTGGCTCCCTTGAGGATTTTCAATTTTTCACATGGCCTGCCCCAAAGTGTAAACCTCAAAGGATGGGGCACTCAGGGCCCTCCACTGACTTTCTGAATTTTTAGAAGTAATAGTTACTATTAAAATTCTACTTTGGAAAATTTACAATCCATTCACTCATCAAACATGCATGGAATGTTAACTATGTGCAAGACACTCTGAGAGGCGCTAAAGACACATCAATGAAGAAAGAAACAGTTCTTCCCTGTAACTATTCCTTGTAAATAGTTACAGCGAGGAAGACAAACACCTAAACAAATAATCACAAGGGCAATAGATCAATAAGTGAGTAAAAAGGTGGTTGTTAAAGCAGAAATTAAATAGAGGGCCCAAGAGTTATGGATTAAGTTATTTAGCTAGAAATTCTCCAGGACTTCCCTGGTGGTCCAGTGGTTAAGAATCTGCCTTCCATATACAGATTGCCAACAAACACATGAAAGGATGCTCAACATCACTAATCATTAGAGAAATGCAAATCAAAACTACCATGAGGTATCACCTCACACCAGTCAGAATGGCCATCATCAAAATATCTACAAACAATAAATGCTAGAGAGGGTGTGGAGAAAAGGGAACCCTCTTGCACAGTTGGTGGGAATGTAAATTGATACTGTCACTATAGAGAACAGTATGGAGGTTCCTCAAAAAACTGAAAATAGAATTACCATATGACCCAGCAATCCCACTACTGGGCATATACCCTGAGAAAACCATAATTCAAAAAGAGTCATGTACCACCATGTTCATTGCAGCTCTATTTACAATAGCCAGGACATGGAAGCAACCTAAGTGCCCACCGACAGATGAATGGATAAAGAAGATGTGGCACATATATACAATGGAATATTACTCAGCCATAAAAAGAAACAAAATTGAGTTATTTGTAGTGAGGTGGATGGACCTAGAGTCTGTCATACAGAGTGAAGTCAGTCAGAAAGAGAAAAACAAATACTGTATGCTAACACATATATATGGAATCTAAAAAAAAACAAAAAAAAAGGTTCTGAAGAACCTAGAGGCAGGTCAGGAATAAAGATGCAGACGTAGAGAATGGACTTGAGGACACGGGGAGTGGGAAGGGTAAGCTGGGATGAAGTGAGAGAGTGGCATGGACATATATACACTACCAAATGTAAAACAGATAGCTAGTGGGAAGCAGCCGCATAGCACAGGGAGATCAGCTTTGTGCTCTGTGACCCCCTAGAGGGGTGGGATAAGGAAGGTGGGAGGGAGACGCAAGAGGGAGGAGATATGGGGATATATGTATATGTATAGCTGATTCACTTTGTTATACAGTAGAAACTTACACACCATTGTAAAGCAATTATATTCCAATAAAGATGTTAAAAAAAAAGAATCATAAAAAAAAAAAAAAAGGAAGAATCCACCTTCCAATGCAGGGGATGCAGGTTCGATCCCTGGTAGGGGAACTAAGATCCCACATGCCGTGGGGCAACTAAGCCCACGTGCTGCAACTACAGAGCCCACACACCCTGGAGCCCGCTCACCACTAGAGAGAAGCCCACACGCTGCAACGAAGGATCCCGTGTGTCACAACTAAGACCCAGTGCGGCCAAAAATAAATAAATAAATAAATATTAAAAAATGAAAGAAAGAAAGAAACTTCCTGCGTTGCTTCTCAGTATGGGGAGAGTCAAAAGCCTCCTTGCGGCTAATTTTATTTATTTTGTGATGTCACGTAAGTTGCCTCCCTTAGTGACAGATTGCAAGATGAGGACGTACCCTATAACTGGGTATAATAGGACCTTTCTTGGGGGGTCCAACTTAAAAATAACTACCTTTTTTCTTGGTGTGCAAAACCCACTGGCCTTGTGGGAGTATTCCTTGGTATTCAAAGTTAGGGAAAACTGTTGGGATAAACCTGACATGGCACTTACCAAAGTCTTCTGTCAAGAAGGGATGCAAATGTCACCGAAAGAGTACTTGCTAGGCAGGAGCTGTCTGAGTTGGTGACCCAAGCTCAAGCCAGCCCAAGGGTTTATGGAGGAAAGGTGACTCTAGCCCAGCCTATAATCACCATGATACAAGATTATGCTCAGAGGAACAATGGGTAAACGAATGTAAACTAATGATACATTCTACAACCTGAGCAGGTCACCACAGTGCAGTAGATAATGGTGCAGGACCATCTTCAACATCAACAGTCTTTTTTAGCAACAGCTATATTGCACTTACCAGATTTCCAGTTCACTCCCCACCTTTTACATGAACCTTTAGGTTCTTAGACAACACACAAAGTGAAGGAAGAGTCCTCAAAAGGGAGATACTGACCTTTCTGGCAATAAAAGCATGTAGAAAATAATGCAATTAACTTAATAATTAAAAGAGATTTGACTACATTGGGATTTCTCTTAAAGAGTGACACTTGAGCAGAGATCTGAAGAACAACAAGCAGTTATCTCGTTGTAAAGAATACATTCCAAAAGAAGGATCAGGAAGAAACTTGGAAGATCTGAGGAAATTAAAGAGGGTCAGTATGGCTGGACTGTGAAGAAGGGCTACGCTGTTGACAGCCAAAGATGGTGAGGTCGGCAAGGGGCTGTCTCCTGTAGGGCTTTGTAATCTACCTTAAGTATTTGAGGCTTTATCCTAAGAGCAATGCGAGGTAATAATTAAGCTTTAAGAGTGACATGACCAGATTTGTATTTGTAAAACATGACTTTAGTTGTAGGATGTAAGAGAACAAGAGTGGAAACGAGTAGGAAAGCCAGTTGGGAAGTTATCTGAGGAAGAATGGGCGGGTGCAGGTGCAAGTAGGTTTATAGATTTAGTTGTAGGGAATTCCCATCAAATGTCTTCCTTCTCTATGATATAGCAAGCTGAAGAGAGAGTTGACTTTGGGCATTCATAGGATTCAAGGGATGAGTAAATTCAACCCCAAAAGCCTCTTGGAAGAAAGCAGACACGCTGGCCTTACAGAATTCTGCTAAAGGCTTAGAAGGGAATTCTGGCACTTATGGATTTAGTGTTACATTATACTGCTAGGTTAAGGATTCTGTATTATTTTGTCAAAATAAATCAAAGTTTTACCCAAGAGATTAAAAGCTATAGAAAGAAAAGAACTTTCCATTTGCTTGCCCTTGTACAGCAAGTGGAGGTACTCTTCCTAAGCATCACCTTCAAGCAACTTCAGATGAAAAAAGTGAGAGAACTTAGGAAATACTTTTACAGTTGACCATAGATAGACCCTGGCTAGACCACAAGAAAAGAGGGCTTTATTAAAAGCATTCTTAGCTGATGGTCCTTTCACCATTTACCAGTCACTTAGGTCAAAAAACAAAAGATAAATGCTATTCCCCAGGTCTAGCGCCACCATCAACATGGAGGAAATGATGAAAGCCCTAGATTACAGGGGAAATTCAGCAACGGGTGCCTTTGGGAGAAGAAAGCTGACATTCTGTCCTCATCCCTTCAAAAACATATCCCAAGCAGAAAGAGATCTAGGATCAAAGCTATCTTTAAAGGACTAAAAGGTCTCAGAAGCACTGCTGCCTGCAGGTGTAAAAATAAAGTGACAAAAGTATACTGACAGACCAAATTAGTGATCCCTAAACTTCCTTTTAGGTTGGCCCACTGCTCCTCTTATTAAGACCCTAGAAAGTCCTTGAGAGGGCACCTCCAGGAGTGTCATTTGTGAAAAACCAAGGCAACAGAAAGAACACCTAGTAAGATAATTAGTGGATTTTAGGAGAGGGAAAAAAAAAACAACAAAGTAGTGAGAAGTACAAAGGATAGATTCTCCACCATCTAATCACTGCCACATAAAGAATATAGGTTTTACTGTGATTTACAGGCAAAGGTTAAAAAACTTCACATTTTTAACAAAAATATCCCCACCCCCATCTCCCTGGAAGTTATAACCCTCTACTTTTGTTGTAATTGGGGTTTACCTGTGGGGTTAATTTCCCACTGGAAGTAAGCCTATGAGCATCCCTACACTGCAGGCAGCATAAAACTGGGGCAGAAAAAAAAAATACCTTCTGCATCAGGAAGCAGAGTTTCATAGCTGGAGTCACAAAGCCCTGGGTTCAAATCCCAGTTCTACTATTTACAAGCTATATGTCTCTGGGCAGGTTACTGAAATTCTTTGAGCCTCAGCCATCTTGTTTGTATAATAAGATTATTATAAAGAGAACATGAGACATAAAGTGTCTTAGCACAGTATCTGACACACAATAGTACACAATAAGGGAAAGGTACTGTTAGAATTAGAAATCATAAATCCTTACCTCCATGTTCTTTCGTTCTTCTCTGCTGCCTTTGAAGAAGTCTTTGGTCTCAGATGCAACTTGTCTACCTGGAACCCCAATATTCTGTCTGCTTCTGCCTATTTATCTCTACCTACAGGACTCTGTTGTCCCTCACTCTACCAACAATCCCTGGACTTAACTTATTACCTATCCAGACCTATAAACTCTGCTGACTCACCCCTGCTGTGTATTCCCTCCCCGGCCTCCTCTTCTGCATGTTGCCTTTCATTTCCACTGTGACAAATCTGAAGTCAAGTCAGATTGTTTCCATTACTTTGAAGGCTGCCTGAAAGGCTTTATTTAACCTACAGTAGCCAGAACCATTAACTTACATATAACTAACATCATTGATCAACTGATAAATCACTCTGTACGCAGGACCACACTAAACTCCCAAAATAACTATATTTGATCCCTCCAAAATGTGACTCTCCCCTTTTACAATCACAGAAGTTGCCACAAAATGTTGCTTCTAAATGAAGACTCTTGGTTTCTGCATCTTAACTCAATACCTTAACTATTTTGAAAACTAGAAAGATGAGAAACAAAAGTCTCTAGGCTACTTTAAAAAAAAAAATCTTAGACCTATATTGCTTTAAAATTACCAGAGAGTGTCTATTAGGGAACATTAAATAATTTCACTACCTCATTACTCTCAGGTTATAGTCTAAGTCCTTGATTGAATTAAATGAATCAAGAAAAGGAATTTGGAGTACTAGTAACCCAAGTTTGGTTTAATGTTTAATGTGTGGTTAGTTTAGAGGCAATAAACAAAGGTCAAGGTCATTAGCCTTTTCTATGCTGGATATCATCTCACAGGACATCTTGATTAAATTCTGCAAATACAATCTATTGAGTCAATACTGGGTCTTGTAATAGTCACGTATGCTTTTACTACTGCAAAGATGACTCTTTGATTATATTTATAATTCAAAAATTACTCTATTGCCCAAGTCTCTTTCACAGCATAATTCTTTAACTTAGTATACTTGAAATTTTGTACTTCCAAGAACAGAAAGTACTGATAGATAATATACATAAAAAACTAGGTGATAGACTGCCCTCTAGTGGAAAGTAAAGAAATTACTGAAGATGCTTCTTTGACAGAGCTCTAATACAGAGTTACAGCTGTCTAACTTAAGACATTATTTAAATGATGTTTAAAACACTGAATAAAATTTACTTGGGATTTATTAATCAATTCAAGCTATGCAGAATAGAATAGACTAAAAGCAGAGACTGGTTCATAGCTCATCTCTGTTACTTTCTAGCTGTGTAATGTTTGTCTCAGTTTCCTCACCTGTAAAATGGGAAAAATAATATTACCTACCTCGTAGGGCTGACATGAGGAGTAAAGGAGTCAACATATGAAAAGTATATAGAACATTGTGCTACAAAGTTAAGTGATATAAAATTATTGGTCATTATTATCTGTAGCTATTATAGGAGGGATTATGGCTGGAGGCAAATCATAATTTCAGAGGATATGAAGAAAAGTGAAAGAGTCCTGGTAGGAACACACTTCTTTAGGGATTAGGCTGTAACATACTAGTAGAGCATCAGCTCAGTTTGTCCTCCCATTTGCAGAAATGCATGAGCTATGCCTGTATATAACAGAACACAGGGGGAACTCAGAAGCAAGTGAACTGTATGTGGATAACATTTTGTGGGAAATACGGGGAAGTTTTTTTGTTGTCCCAATGCAAACACGATGAAGAATACCACATACTCTTTTAAACCAAAAACACTTGCAGCTTCAGCCCACCTGGATCTTTCAGGCTTTGGACTCCTTTTGTACCTAATGTCTACAGCATATACAATTAGTACCTTGCTGCACACTAATCATTAGTCTCAGATTCTCTGAATCACACATGTAGCACTTTTCTACAATCAATTTATTCACTGATTGGGCATACATTACAGAATTCTAACTTTTAAAAATAATATTCTGCTGCATCTAGAACAACATATCTAATTAACGACTAAAACAAAGTTAATAATATAATTTCCACCTCTTTTTCCAAGGAAAGCCCAAATCAGTAATTATTTTCAGCTGAAAATAATGCCCATAAAATTGAAAAATGATCTATAATTTCCAGGTACTTCTTTACCACAAATAATTGTCATCCAGAGCAAAATGGCTTGTTTTTCTCATAAAACAATATGATCACTCTAATAAAATCAATATAGTTCTTAGTTATTTCCATCACTGTCCTGAGGTGCCCTAATTCATTTAATTCAAATTTTTTATTCTGTGAACACTCCAAATTGAAATTAAAAGTTGCAATTCAGTTATTCAATACAAACACGAACCCATTAAAATGACATAAAAGTTCCTCTAAGATCTTATTCATAACATTTCCATGTATTTACTGCAAGCGAGTAAAAAGGACCAATGTATGTAATTGGAGTAATAAACTGCAGATAATGTCTTATATATGTAAAACTGCAACTCAGAAATAATTACAAAAATGAATACTACAATATGGTTAGGTAAATTCTAGAAAACTTCACACCTACTGTAATATAATTCTCTCTGTAATTTAAAGTCACTAAGAAATGTAACACTATTAAAGCATATAGTATTTGAAGATAATTGCAAAACATAGGCTGTTTGAAGTTTTTGGAAAATTCAAGTCTATTTGGAAATATAAAAGCAATAAAGCTACTCCATTACAGTATTTGATATTTCACTAAGCACAGTGCCATAAAAATTGTGTCCCTGAATATGTCCCTGATACCTGTCTAGAATATATAATGTAGCAGAAGGAAGATCAATTCTGATACTACAGAGGAAAAAACTCATTCTCTTACATATCCTTTGTAGACATACTTAATCAATGATGTGCCTGCTGTGTTGTCTTATTTTTCTTGTACTAAGAAAAACACTTTTATTTCTTAAGACTGAAACAGTAACAATACAGTTCTACCAAAGATGCCAAAACACACAAGGCAACTATGTACCCAAAGACCTAAAGAAAAGTATTTATTAGTATAAGTTTCCTTTTTAGAAATTAAAAGATTTTAAAGTTCAAATAGAACAAAGCCCAGTTCTCCTAAAGAATATTTTCTAGAGAAGGCCCACAGGATGACTTCTAAGAAACATTACAAGGCATAGATTTACCAAGGTTTGTTCTGTGAGTCTCAGCCTTGCTGCACATTCTATAGAAATTGGCAAACGGATTCCAGAATGTATTTGTAAAGACAAAGGTCCCAGAAAAGTCAAAACAATCTTGAAAAAGAAAAAAGCTGGTTTCAAGACTTGATATAAAGCGACAGTAGTCAAGACACTGTGGTATTGGGGTAAGGATAGACAAACTGATGGAACAGAACAGAGGTCAACTAATTTTCAACGAGGGTGGCAAAGTAACTCAATGAATTAGAAAAATCTTTTCAACAAATGGTGCTGAAACAACTGCATATCCATATGGAAAAAAAATCTTAACTTCAATTCCTATCTTCCACAACATACAAACATTAACTTGAAATGGATGATATGCATAAATGCAAAGTTGAAACTAAAAAGCTTTTAGAAGAAAATAAAGAATGTTTTCATGACTTTCAGATAAGTTAAAGATTTCTTAGAAAGAATATAGAAAACATTAATAATAAAAGAAAAATTGATAAATTAGACTTCATCAAAATTAAAAACTTCTGCTCCTCAAAAAACACCAAAGAGAAAATGAACACGCCAGCCACGGACTGGGAGAAAATATTTATAATACATATATTTAACAAAGGACTTATATCCAGAATTATAAAGAGCTCCTATAACTCAATTATAAAAAACATAAATAACCCATCACAAAAATGGTCAAAAAACCAATACCTTACAAAGGATATATGAATGGCCAATAAGCATATGAAAAAATTCACAAAATCATTAGTCATTAGATGGATGAAAGTGAAAACCACAATGAGATATTCCTACACACCCTTCAGGAAAGTTAAAATTGAAAAGACTAACAAAACCAAATACTGGGGAGGATGTGGAACAACAATAACCTTCTCATGCTGCTGCTGAGAATATAAAATGGTACAATCACTTTAGGAAACAGTTTGACACTTTCTTATAAAGTTAAACATACATCTATCCTATGAACAAGAAATTCAATTTGGTACATCCTAGGTATACACCAAAGAAAAATAAAAACATATGTCCACAAAAAGCCTTATACAAATATGTCTTCGGCAGTTTTATTTGTGATGGCCAAAGACTGCACACACCCAAATGTCCACCAACAGGTGAATGGGTAAATAGATTGTGGTACATCCATACAATGGAATACTGCCCAGCAATAAGAAGGAATAAATGATTGATACAGACAACAACATGGATGAATATCAAAGTAAATACACTGAGCAAAAGAAGGCAGACCCAAAAAAAGCATACTAAATGATTCCAATTACAAAAAGTTCTAGAAGATGCAAATTAATCTTTAGTGACAAAAAATGATCAGGGGTTGCCTAGAAATGGGGATTTGGCATAGAGAGGCAGGAAGAAGGTGTTAAAAGGGGCACGAGGGAACTTTTGAGAGTGATGGATATGTTTATTATCTTGATTGTGGTGATGGTTTCACAGGTGTGCACATATATCAAAATTAATCAAATTGTACACTTTAAGCACATACAATTTATTGTATGTCACTTATATATCAATAAAGCTGTTAAAAATACACACACACATATGCACACACTGGAGATTTCTACTTCCAGTCAAGATGGAATAAGAGGTGACATATTTACCCTCTTGCCTTAAACTGCTAGAAAACTGGACAAAATATGTGATACAACAGTTTTCAGATATCACACAACAGACAACACAGGGTTGTGTTAGCTGGGAGAAAGAAAACAAACACAGTGAGTTCTACAATTGTACCAGCTTACTGCCTAGAAGCAGTTTCCAGAATGCAGTACAAGGAGGAGGAACCTCCACTACCCCCCAACCAAAAAAAAAAAACCCCAGCAGTCCAACTTAGTTGTAGGAGGAAACTCACAAAAAGAGAGCTCCAGAGATTTACAGAAAGGTGCATGTGAGTCTCTGGCTAAGAGCTGACATGCACATGTGTGAGACCCAAACTACCCAATATAGATTAAGATGGAAGACTTTATGCTATGTGAAATAAACCAGCTACAAAAGGACAAACATTGTATGATTCTACTTACATGAAATACCTAGAACAGGCAAATTCATAGAGACAGAAAGTAGATTAGAGGTTAGCAGAGACTGGGGGAGGAGAAAATGGGAAGTTATTGCTTAGTAGTTACAGAGTTTCTTTGGGGTGATAAAGTTTTGGAACCACATGGCAGTGACAGTTGCACAATATTATAAATATAATTAATGCCATTTAATTGTATGCTTAAAATGACAACTTTTATGTCATATGTATTCTACCACAATAAAAAATTAATTTTTTAGGACTTCCCTGGTGGTGCAGTGGTTGAGAGTCCGCCTGCCAATGCAGGGGACACGGGTCCGTGCCCCGGTCCGGGAGGATCCCACATGCCGCGGAGCGGCTGGGCCCATGAGCTGTGGCCGCTGAGCCTGTGCGTCCGGAGCCTGTGCTCCGCAACGGGAGAGGCCACGGAAGTGAGAGGCCCACATTCCGCAAAAGAAAAAAATAATAATTTTTAAAAAACCCTACCCAAGGCTGAGGCAGTGGCTGGGGTTGGGGGATGGAGGGGAGAGGCAGCCTTGAGAAGAAAAAGCAGAACAACTCCCAGAGCTCATACTGGATTGGGAGCAGTTCCCGTCCACCCCAGCCAGAATGGAGAGACCTCAAAATACACAGAGCAGCAAAGAGAATTCTCAGAAGGGGCTCATCTTAGTAATAGAGACCAATCAGCCCTACACTAAAGGCTGCTCTGGACTTCCCTAATTAAGCTTAAACGCAAGTCTCAAAAGGCTTCAGCTGACTCCAAGCAACTTAACTGCATACCAGAACAAAATCCAACACTGTGCAAGGAAGTCAACTAAATCCATCAACCAACAGCATGAAAGTCACAATGTCTGCCATCCAATTAAAAACTGGCAGGCATGCAAAGATTCAGGAAAATGTGGCCCCAAAATGCAGAGATCATAGAACTAGCAGACAAGAATGTTAAAACAACTGTTATAAATATGCTGCACATGTTTAAAAGGATAGAGAAATACATGAACATGACTAAGAGAGAAATGGAAGATACTGTTTAAATGATCCAAATGGAATCTCTACAGATACAAAAATACAAGAAATGAAAAATAGGGTGGATAGGATTAACAGCAGATTAGATACTTACAAAGGAAAAATCAGTTAATTTGAAGACACAGAAAAAGGAACTATCCAAAATGAAGCACAGAGAGGGAAAAAAAAAGGCCACAAAAAAACACAAAAGCTTCAGTGATCTGTGGGACAATATCAAGCATCTAGTATACATATAAATGGAGTATCAAAAGGAGAAAAAGGAGGGCAGAAAAATAAATAATTGCTGAAATTTTTCCAAACATGATGAAAACTATACACCACAGAACCAAGAAATTCAACGAACTCCAAACTGAATGCCAGCTTTTTCAAAATAAAACAGATAAAAAGAAAAAACTGATATATTAACTTCACCAAAATTTTTTAAATTTTGCTCTGTGAAAGACCCTGTTAAGGATTAAAAAGACAAATTACAGACTAGGAGAAACTATTTTTGCAAATCACATATCTGACAAGCACTTGTGTTTAGAATACATAAGAGCTCTCAAAACTCAACATTAAAAAAAATCCAACTAGGAAACAGGAAAAACACGAGTAGACATTTCACCAAAGAAGGTACACAAATGGCAAATAAGAACATGAAAAGATGATCAACATTATCAGCCGTTAAGGAAATACAAATTAAAATCATGAGATATCACCAATCAGAATGGCTAAAATAAAAAACAGTGACAATACCAAATGCTGACGAGAATGTGGAAAAATTAGACCACTCATACAGTGCTGGCTACTAATATAGCCACTCTGGAATATAGCTTGGCAGTTTTTTTAAAAACTAAAAATGGACTTACCATACAACACGGCAATTGAACTCTTGGGCATTTATCCCAAAGAAATGATAAATTATGTTCACATAGAAACTTGTACATGAATGTTCATAGCAGCTTTATTAGTACCAGTCAAAAACTGGAAACAACCAATGCCCTTCAATGGGTGAACCATTAAACATCCATACCAGGGAATACAACTCAGCAATAAAAAGGAAACAAACCTCAAGGGAATTATGCTGAGTGAAAAAAGCCAATCTCAAAATATAACATACTTTATGATTCTATGTTTATAACATTCTTGAAATAACAAAATTATAGAACAAATTAGTGGTTGTCAGGGGTTACAGAGCGGGAGAGGTGGGTATGGCTATAAAGGAGTAGCACAAGGGAGCCTTATGGTGGTGGTATAGTTCAGTATCTCGACTGCAGTGATGGTTACACAAAACTACCCATGTGACAAAAATGTCTACAGAACCATACACACACACACCCCCAATAAATGTACAGAAATTTCCTGGTATTGATACCACACTACAGTTATAAGATGCTAATATTGGAGGAGGATGGGTAAAAAGTGCATAGGAACTCCCTGGACATTTCTTTGCAACTACCTATAAATCTATTATATGGGAGGGAGATATTACAGAGACTAACTCAATCTAAAGAGTGAGCCAATCAGTAACAAACCAACATTTGCAGATGGTGGAGAAAATGTTTGTAGGATGGTGTACCAGAGGGCAGCAAGCAGCAACCAGGCATGTGAGATAGAGAGGATGAAGAGAGAGCTCTGAGAGGAGGGCTGAAGGGGAGCTAAAAACAAACAGCAGTAGCTTCCTAATCCTTCTCATTCTCTATCGGCATTTAACCAATGCCTGGCAAATTCACACTAGTGATCATAATTTGCATGGACAACAAAAGAACAGTCTATATTCTGAAGTGATCTCTCTCATTCAAAGCAAGAATTACAAGCAACAATCAAGAAAGTATGTTCCTAGGCTTTTAAGTTTTCTTCTTTTTTTTTTTTAGTACTTTCCAAATTATTTGATGTCCATGAAACCAACTGATGTTACAAGAGGAAATAAACCTAGAATGCATTTTCCAATTATAGATAAAACTCTTATGATACATTACTATATGACTAAATGTATGCCACAGATTAGTGTTATTTCAACTGCTTGATATGTGAATAAAACAGATATTAACTTTCTCATACTGAATAATAATAGCTAACATTTATTAAACATCTTTTATGTGACAAGAACTGGTCTAAATACTTTTGGAACACAGTCTCACTTAATTCTTATAACAATTCTATAAAATAAGCTCTAATGTTATTCCCATTTTACAGATTATGAAACTAAGATATAGAGAGGTTAGGTAATTTGCACAAAGCCACAGAGCTAATAAATGATAGAGACAGGCTTCAATCCCAGGAAATCTGCCGCCAGACAAAACTCTTAAGAGTAATTCGATAAAATGAAGCCAGTGCTAGATGTTCTAGAATTCTATCAATTCACAAAAGACTAGTGGATGACTTTAAAAAACCCTGAATAGGATTTGAAAGAACTGCTCTACCTCCCTTAGATTTAATGTTCCAAACAAATCATTGGTGACTAAATTATCATAAAATGATTCAAACATTTCAGCAATGTACACCTAAACTCAGGCAGAGTCAGAGCACCAGAACAAATTAAAATTTATCATCAAAGTAAAAAAACAAAACAAAACATGGGCTTAGAATATATGTTTTCAGACTCATGAAATGCATTTCATACCATAACAGCATTTTATGTACAGGTACCACTCTGGGCACTGGAAACATGAAGGGGGAAACACAAATAAGGTCCCTACTCTCATGGAGCTTATATTTTAAGAGGGTAAAAAGGGAGAGAAAGACAAATAAGTAAACAATAAAATGAAAATAAGAGGACAATGAGATCAAGAGTAACTTGGGGGCCACTTTAGTTTGAATAATCAAAATAGTCTCTCTAAAAAGGTGATAGTTAAGTGGAAAGCTGAATTAAAAGCATTTTTTAATGTGTCAACTACACAGATTTAGTAACTCAGCATTTTAGTATATGAAAACTATAATTTATGCCCAGGGAAAGTAATCTACCTAGAAAACATTAAAGTGATTATTTTCCTATCAAAGAGAACCTTAGAACATCTAACAACATAGAAGCAAACATTAAGAATCCTTTGCCCTTTTTCCTGTAGCTGTTCTTATTTTCAGACATCATGCATATGTAGGGAGAAAAATAATAAGGGACTTGTATATAACATTCTTGAAGTGACAGTATTATAGAGACTAGATTAGTGGTTGCCAGGGGTTGGGCGAGGAGAGAGGGAGGAGGTTGTGGCATGAGGGATCCTATCTCACACACACACACACACACACACACACACACACACACACACACACATATACGTAAAACTGGTGACATCTGAACAAGGTACACAGATTGTATTTATGTCAATTTCCCAGTTGTAACATTGTACAATGATTATACAAGATGTTATCATTGGGCTTCCCTGGTGGCACAGAGGTTAACAATCCGCCTGCCAATGCAGGAGACACGGGTTTGAGCCCTGGTCCGGGAAAATTCCACATGCCGCAGAGCAACTAGGTGCCTGCGCCACAACTACTGAGCCTGTGCTCTAGAGCCCGCGAGCCACACCTACTGAGCCCGTGTGCCACAACTACTGAAGCCCGCACGCCTAGAGCCCATGCTCTGCAACAAAAGAAGCCATGGCAATGAGAAGCCAGTGCACCGCAACAAAGAGTAGCCCCTGCTTGCTACAACTAGAGAAGGCCTGCACACAGCAACAAAGACCCGATGCAGCCAAAAACAAATAAATTTTTTTAAAAATGTGATCATTGTGAGAAACTGGGTGAAGACTCCAAAAGAATTTCTGTATTATTTATTACAGCTGCATATGACTCTACTGTTATCTCAAAATAAAAAGTTTTTTTAAAAATATAAGGTGAATGTCAGAAACATATTTAGGAAGCAACAGAATACTGCAAAGAAACAGCTTTCAACAAATTTCATGCACTAATCCATTGATCTAACTTAAGAACTAATCCTCACATCCATTCTCTACATCTGCCTTTCTATTCCTGCCCTGCAAACAGGTTCATCTGTACCATTTTTCTAGATTCCACATATATGTGTCCATCAAAAAGAGTAAATTAGACTTTGAGGCTTATAGACCAAAAGTTTAGAAAATATGCATTTTTTATATGAGGCATCTGTAATCTCAAATTGTGACCTAACTGTAAATGTACTTTAACCTTCATCATTTTCAAACCAGGACTCAGAAAATAAACTTATACAGTTAAAAGTAAGCAAGTCAAATGCACTAAGTAAATAGTGGCAACAAGAATTTCAAGTTTCCTGTATTTTGAAATTAAATAATGCTAATAATACATTTTTGGGGGGGAATACATTCTTGAAACTAGAAATTAAAGAGGATAATTTAATTTTAAAGTGAAAATGTTTTCCAAATTTCAAAAGTAAAAGCTAATATTCTACATTCTTTTTTTTTAACATCTTTATCGGAGTATAATTGCTTTACAGTGTTGTGTTAGTTTCTGCTGTATAACAAAGTGAATCAGCTATAAGCATAAGTATATCCCCATATCCCCGCCCTCTTGAGTCTGCCTCCCACCTTCCTTATCCCACACCTCTAGTGGTTGCAAAGCACTGAGCTGATCTCCCTGTGCCATGCAGCTGCTTCCCACTAGCTAGCTATTTTACATTTGGTAGTGTATATATGTCAGTGCCACTCTCTCACTTCGTCCCAGCTTACCCTTCCCACTCCCCGTGTCCTCAAGTCCATTCTCTACATCTGTGTCTTTATTCCTGTCCTGCCCCTAGGTTCATCAGAACCTTTTTTTTTTAGATTCCATGTATATGTGTTAGCATACGATATTTGCTTTTCTCTTTCTGATTTACTTCACTCTGTATGACAGACTCTAGGTCCATCCACCTCACTACAAATAACTCAATTTTGTTTCTTTTTATGGCTGAGTAATATGCCATTGTATGTATGTGCCACATCTTCTTTATCCATTCATCTGTCAATGAACACTTAGGTTGCTTCCATGTCCTGGCTATTGTAAATAGTGCTGCAATGAACACTGTGGTACATGACTCTTTTTGAATTATGGTTTTCTCAGGGTATATGCCCAGTAGTGGGATTGCTGGGTCATATGGTAGTTCTATTTTCAGTTCTCTGAGGAACCTCCATACTGTTCTCCATAGTGGCTGTATCAATTTACATTCCCGCAAACAGTGCAAGAGGGTTCCCTTTTCTCCACACCCTCTCCAGCATTTACTGTTTGTAGATTTTTTGATGATGGCCATTCTGACCGGTGTGAGGTGATATCTCATTGTAGATTTGATTTGCATTTCTCTAATGATTAGTGATGTTGAGCATCTTTTAATGTGTTTGTTGGCAATCCGTATATCTTCTTTGGAGAAATGTCTATTTAGGTTTTCTGCCCATTTTTGGATTGGGTAGTTTCTTTTTTGATATTGAGCTGCATGAGCTGCTTGTATATTTTGGAGATCAGTCCTTTGTGAGTTGATTCGTTTGCAAATATTTGCTCCCAGTCTGCGGGTTGTCTCTTCGTCTTTTTTATGGTTTCCTTTGCTGTGCAAAAGCTTTGAAGTTTCATTAGGTCCCATTTGTTTATTTTTGTTTTTATTTCCATTTCTCTAGAAGGTGGGTCAAAAAGGATCTTGCTGTGATTTATGTCATAGAGTGTTCTGCCTATATTTTCCTCTAAGAGTTTTATACTGTCTGGCCTTACATTTAGGTCTTTAATCCATTTTGAGTTTATTTTTGTGTATAGTGTTAGAAAGTGTTCTAATTTCATTCTTTTACATGTAAGCTGTCCAGTTTTCCCAGCAACACTTATTGAAGAGGCTGTCTTTTCTCCATTGTATACTCTTGCCTCCTTTATCAAAGATAAGGTGACCATATGTGCCTGGGTTTATCCCTGGGCTTTCTATCCTGTTCCATTGATCTATATTTCTGTTTCTGTGTCAGTACCATACTGTCTTGATTACTGTAGCTTTGTAGTATAGTCGGAAGTCCAGGAGCCTGATTCCTCCAGCTCCATTTTTCCTTCCCAAGATTGTTTCGGCTATTCAGGGTCTTTTGTGTTTCCATACAAATTGTGCAATTTTTTGTTCTACTTCTGTGAAAAATGCCATTGGTAGTTTGATAGGAATTGCACTGAATCTGTAGATAGTTTTGGGTAGTTTAGTCATTTTCACAATGTTGACTCTTCCAATCCAAGATCATAGTATATCTCTCCATCTGTTTGTATCATCTTTAATTTCTTTCATCAGTGTCTTATAGTTTTCTGCATTCAGGTCTTTTGTCTCCTTAGGTAGGTTTATTCCTAGGTATTTTATTCTTTTCGTTGCAATGGTAAATGGGAGTGTTTCCTTAATTTCCCTTTCAGATTTTCCCTCATTAGTGCATAGGAATGCAAGAGATTTCTGTGCAGAGTAGAGTGCATCCTGCTACTCTACCAAATTCACTGATTAGCTCTAGTAGTTTTCTGGTAGCATATTTAGGATTTCCTACGTATAGTATCATGTCATCTGCAAACAGTGACAGTTTTACTTTTTTTCCAATTTGGATTCCTTTTATTTCTTTTTCTTCTCTGATTGCTGTGGCTAAAACTTCCAAAACTATGTTGAGTACTAGTGGTGAGAGTGGGCAACCTTGTCTTATTCCTGATCTTAGAGGAAAAGGTTTCAGTTTTTCACCACTGAGAATGATGTTGGCTGTGGGTTTGTCATACATGTCCTTTATTATGTTGAGGTAGGTCCCCTCTACGCCTACTTTCTGGAGAGTTTTTATCATAAATGGGTGTTGAATTTTGTCAAAAGCTTTTTATGCATCTAATGGGATGATCATATGGTTTTTATCCTTCAATTTGTTAATATGGTGTATCACGTTGACTGATTTGTGTATACTGAAGAATCCTTGCATCCCTGGGATAAACCCCACTTGATCATGCTGTACGATCCTTTTAATGTGCTGTTGGATTCTGTCTGCTAGTAATTTGTTGAGGATTTTCACATCTATGTTCATCAGAGATATTGGCCTATAGTTTTCAATTTTGTGACATCTTTGTCTGGTTTTGGTATCAGGGTGATAGTGGCCTTGTAGAATGAGATGGGGAATATTCCTCCCTCTGCTACATTTTGGAAGAGTTTGAGAAAGATAGGTGTTAGCCCTTGTCTAAATGTTTGATAGAATTCGCCTGTGAAGCCATCTGGTCCTGGGCTTTTGTTTGTTGGAAGATTTTTTTTTATTTTTGTTTTTTTTTCTTTGCGGTACGTGGGCCTCTCACTGCTGTGTCCTCTCCCATTGCGGAGCACAGGCTCCAGACGGGCAGGCTCAGTGGCCATGGCTCACAGGCCCAGCTGCTCCGCGGCATGTGGGATCCTCCTGGACTGGGACACGAACCCATGTCCCCTGCATTGGCAGGCGGACTCTCAACCACTGCGCCACCAGGGAAGCCCTTTTGGAAAATTTTTAATCACAGTTTCAATTTCAGTGCTTGTGATTGGTCTGTTTATATTTTCTATTTCTTCCTGGTTCAGTCTTGGAAGGTTGTGCTTTTCTAAGAATTTGTCCATCTCTTCCAGGTTGTCCATTTTATTGAAATATAGTTGCTTGTAGTAATCTCTCATGATCCTTTGTATTTCTGCAGTGTCAGTTGTTACTTTTCCTTTTTCATTTCTAATTCTGTTGATTTGATTCTTCTCCCTTTTTTTCTTGGTGAGTCTGGCTAATGGTTTATCAATTTTGTTTATCTTCTCAAAGAACCAGCTTTTAGTTTTATTGATCCTTGCTATTGTTTCCTTCATTTCTTTTTCATTTATTTCTGATATGATCTTTATGATTTCTTTCCTTCTGCTAACTTTGGGAATTTTTTCTTCTACTTTCTCTAATTGCTTTAGGTGTAAATTTGGGTTGTTTATTTGAGATTTGTCTTGTTTCTTGAGGTATGATTGTTTTGCTATAAACTTCCCTCTTAGAACGGCTTTTGCTGCATCCCACAGATTTTGGGTCGTCGTGTTTTCATTGTCATTTGTTTCTAGGTATTTTTTGATTTCCTCTTTGATTTCTTCAGTGATCTCTTGGTTATTTAGCAGCACACTGTTTAGCCTCCATGTGTTTGTTTTACAGACTTTTTCCTGTAATTGATATCTAGTCTCATAGCATTGTGGTCGGAAAAGATATTTGATACGATTTCAATTTTCTTAAATTTGCCAAGGCTTGATTTGTGACCCAAGATATGATCTATCCTGGAGAATGTTCCATGAGCACTTGAGAAGAAAGTGTATTCTGTTGTTTTTGGATGGAATGTCCTATAAATATCAATTAAGTCCATCTTGTTTAATGTGTCATTTAAAGTTTGTGTTTCCTTCTTTATTTTCATTTTGGATGATCTGTCCATTGGTGAAAGGGGGTGTTAAAGTCCCCTACTATTATTGTGTTACTGTCAACTTCCCCTTTTATGGCTGTTAGCATTTGCCTTATGTATTGAGGTGCTCCTATGTTGGGTGCATAAATATTTACAATTGTTACATCTTCTTCTTGGATTGACCCCTTGATCATTATGTAGTGCCCTTCTTTGTCTCTTGTAATAGTCTTTATTTTAAAGTCTATTTTATATGATATGAGAATTGCTACTCCAGCTTTCTTTTGATTTCAGTTTGCATGGAATATGTTTTTCTATATCCTCACTTTCAGTCTGTATGTGTCCCTAGGTCTGAAATGGGTCTCTTGTAGACAGCATATCTATGGGTCTTGTTTTTGCATCCATTCAGCCAGTCTGTGCCTTTTGGTTGGAGCGTTTAATCCATTTACATTTAAGGTAATTACCGATATGTATGTTCCTATTACCATTTTCTGAATTGTTTTGGGTTTGTTTTTGTAGGTCTTTTTCTTCTCTTGTGTTTTCTGCCTAGAGAAGTTCCTTTAGCATTTGTTGTAAAGCTGGTTGGTGGTGCTGAATTCTCTTAGCTTTTGCTTGTCTGTGAACGTTTTAATTTCTCCATCGAATCTGAATGAGATCCTTGCTGCGTAGAGTAATCTTGGTTGTAGGTTTTTCCCTTTCATCACTTTAAATATGTCCTGCCACTCCCTTCTGGCTTGCAGAGTTTCTGCTGAAAAATCAGCTGTTAACCTTATTGGGATTCCCTTGTATGTTATTTGTTGCTTTTCCCTTGCTGCTTTTAATATTTTTTCTTTGTATTTAATTTTTGATAGTTTGATTAATATGTGTCTCAGCATGTTTCTCTTTGGGTTTATCCTTTATGGTACTCTGTGCTTCCTGGACTTGATTGACTATTTCCTTTCCCATGTTAGGGAAGTTTTCGACTATAATCTCTTCAAATATTTTCTCAGAACCTTTCTTTTTCTATTCTTCTTCTGGGACCCCTACAGTTCGAATGTTGGTGTGTTTAACGTTGTCCCAGAGGTCTCTGAGACTGTCCTCTATTCTTTTCATTCTTTTTTCTTTATTCTGCTCCCTGGCAGTTATTTCCACCATTTTATCTTCCAGCTCACTTATCCATTCTTCTGCCTCAGTTATTCTGTTATTGATTCCTTCTAGAGTATTTTTAATTTCAGTAATTGTGTTGTTCATCACTGTTTGTTTGCTCTTTGATTCTTCCAGCTCCTTGTTAAATATTTCTTGTATTTTCTCCATTCTATTTCCAAGATTTTGGATCATCTTTACTATCGTTACTCTGAATTCTTTTTCAGGTAGGTTGCCTATTTCATCTTCATTTCTTTGGTCTTGTAGGTTTTTACCTTGCTCCTTCAACTGTAACTTTTTTGTCATTTCATTTTTTTTTTTTTTTGATGGATGGTCCAGCCCTGGAGTTTGCATGCAGTTGGATAGAGCTGGGTCTTGGTGCTGAGATGAGGACCTCCAGGAGGCTCACTCCAACTGATATTCCCCGGGGTCTGAGGTTCTTTGTTAGTCCAGCGGTTTGGACTCAGAGCTCCCACCACAGGAGCACAGGTCCAGCCTCTGGCCTGGGAACCAAGATCCCACATGTTTCGTGGAGTGGTAAAAAAAAAAAAAAGAAAGAAAGAAAGAAAGAAAAAAGGAGCAGTACAATATTAAAGAATAAAAAACAAAATAAAATTAGGAAGATAAAAAATATATTAGGAAAAATAAAACTATAATTGAAACAATTGCAACAAGGTAAAATAAAACCATAGCAGAAAGAATAAAAAAAGGGGGGGGGAGGGGCAACAAGCCAAAAGGAGAGATCACTAACAAAGTATAAAGAATAAAATAAAATTAGATGGGTGCTTTGTGACCACCTAGAAGGGTGGGATAGGGAGGGTGGGAGGGAAACACAAGAGGGAGGAGATATGGGGATGTATGTATATGTATAGCTGATTCACTTTGTTATAAAGCAGAAACTAACACACGATTGTAAAGCAATTATACTCCAATAAAAATGTTAAAAAATAAAATAAAATAAAATTAGAAAAATAAAAGATTTATTAGGAAAAATAAAAATATAAAAGGATCAACAACAATGAATCAATAACGTAAAACAGAACCCCAATCTAAAAGAGGAAAAAAGAAAAATAAAATAAAGCCTTGGCTATGGGGGCGGGGTTTAGGCAGGGGTGGAACTTAGGCAGGGGTGGGGTTTAGGGTGGGGTGGGACCTAGGCAGGTGGGGGCTGACGTTTGAGTGTGGGGTGGGGCCTAGCCAGGGCGACATTCAAGAGTGGGGCAGGACGTCTGCTTACAACCTGCCCAGAAGGGGAGAGGCAGTACTTGTTCCAGAGTTTAGAGGTAGGGCCCTGGGTGGGGGGGGGTGGGGGGTGCGGGGGGGCGGGGTTTGGGCTCTGCACGCCAGGAGGGAGTCTCCGAGGGCAGAGGATTAGGCCTGGGAGCCCAACAGGCTCCCTGGTGCCTAAGTGGACGGGGAAAGCACTGGCCCGTTCCCTTCCATTCCTTCATGCCCCTGCCCCCCCCCACCCCGTCTCCCCCAGGGTCTCACCCGTTGCCGCTGGACCCCTAACCATGGGTGTGTCCCGCTGGGTGTAGGAACTCCTCCCCTCCCCCAGCCGGCCCTCAGGGGTGCCGTCCCAGAGGTCCGGACTTTACTTTTGCTTCCCCTTCCCTCCCTCTGACTCCCTCAGGACCCGCCTGGGTGGAGGGGGCCTAGGTGGGCAGAGGATCAGGCCTGGGATCTCAATAGGTTCCTGGGGGTCCAAGTGGGCAGGGGAAACCTGGCCACGCTCCCTTTTGATCCTCTGCCCTCCCAAGGGTTCCTAATTTCCCTCTTTGGGCATGGGATCCCTTCCCCTCCCCCAGCCTCCCCTCAGGGGCGCCAGTCCCGTCCGCCTCCACTTCTCCTCCCCCTTCACTCCCCCCACACCCCATGTCCTACCTGGTCGCTGGGGGTTCCTCCCGTCCCCTTAGGTGTCTGTGGTCCCCCACTGGTGCCTGGTAGGTGCCCTAGTTGTGAGAAGACTCGAATTCCGCCTTTTAAAAAATTATTGGGAAAAAAACAGAAATTAAATAAGCCTAGAATCTCCTTTAAAAAAAAAAAAAAATCCTACCACACCATTTTGGCAAATTTATGAGCAGAATGTACCATGCAGGATAACTTTAAATAACTAATCAACTATTTTTATATAATACAAATCACTATCATCCATTACCACTCCTTGATTAACAATAAATGACCAAGAACAAAAGAACAGACTGCTGTAGCATCACCTGAAACTACTTAATCAGAGAGACTCAGAGAAGTATGATCCCATTGGTGGAATAATACTCAGATCCAACTCCTACTGTGCTACTGAACATTCAGTATTCCTGAGCAAGCTATTTAACCTCTGCACCTCAATCTTCTGAGCTGTAAAGTGAGAATCATCATAGCTGCCAATTCATAAACAGGGATGCTGAAGCTTAATGTAAGATGCTGCATCTAAGCTACCACAACCCAACAGATTCCAGCAGTTCTTGCTCAAGCAAAACTTCCAAAAGTGCCAAAGTGAACCCCAAACTCTTACTGCTTTCCGTTTTATCTCCAAATATGTGGATGAACATCATGAGAAGTTGAATATTATCACTAGAACATTTAAAAACCAATGCCTGACTCAGAGACATAGTAACTTTATAACAATAGCTGATTTAATGGTTATTTTATAAATGTATTCATTTGTTATATCAGACTAAATATAAATATAAGCATTCCACAGAAGTGTCACAACCCATAAAAGAATGAAATAGTAATAAGATATATTGTATCACATCACAAAATTTGTTAATTCCTATTTTGTTTCTTCCTTCTCTAGCAAAGAGAATGTGCAGAACATACAAAGTGAGAGGTGAAGATGCAGACAGATAAAAAGAAGGGTATAGCCACTCTAGGCCCCCCTGAACTATACGCTAAAGAAAAGCTGCAGGTGTAACCTCAGAGCCAATACTGATAGACTTTGAAAAAGTGTGGGAAATAAGAGAAGTCCTTAGATATTGACAGTCAAGTGTTATAAAAATGAGAATATCTGATCGTTTCACCTTTACATACCAAGGAACACAGGTCATACACTGCTGGAAAACCTAAGTATCAAATCAATTAGCCATCTCTGGTCTAATCACACTTTCAGGGAGGACAGTTGGCTATGCCAAGAACTCAGATGTGTCAGCACAGAGGCTGTAGGACAGGAAGATTCATTTAGAAAATGCAGGAGGACAGGAGCCCAAAAAATCTAGTACAGAGTTAACAGAGAGTACTATAATAGCTTACATGATACAACTACAAAAATATAATAGCATCACTCTGTTACATGCAATAATTATCTATGAAACACAATACAAATAAACTAAGTTATATTTCTGGATAAGAGATTTTAATTTTTTCAACAATTAAAGTGACTTTAGTCTGCATTCTAAAGTTCATTAACTATAGATTCTAGAGCTAATAGCTAAGAAACAGAAAACAGCCAGAAAGAAAAATCAACAAAGATATTCCAATGCATAATTAATAAATTAGAATATTACAGAGCAAATCAAACTCAGTCTTGCCTCTAATTTCAAAAGCCTATATGACTTTTCACAAACTTCGTTTATTATTTACTATTTATCATGCGCTACAAGCAGAATAATCTTAGATATGTTTCCTGATTCTACCATGTCACCCTCCTTAAACTTGTTTATCTGGGCATATTAATATATTTCTATACTCTTCATGATTATTTTAAAATATCTAGTGCCACTCCTGAAAAATAGTAATTGCCTACTCAGTAACAGAAAAATAAAAGTACTGTGTAATATTACTGTTTATCTTCATAGTCACTTTTTTGGGGGGGGGGGCTGCTTTGGGTCTTTGTTGCTGCGCGCGGGCTTTCTCTAGTTGTGGCGAGCGGGGGCTACTCTTTGTTGCAGTGTGCGAGCTTCTCATTGCAGTTGCAGTGTGCAACTCTTTGTTGCAGTGTGTGAGCTTCTCATCTGCTCTTGTTGCAGAGCACGGGCTGTAGGTGCACAGGCTTCAGTTGTTGTGGCACTCGGGCTCTGTAGTTGCGGCTTGCAGGCTCTAGAGTACAGGCTCAGTAGTTGTAGTGCACTGGCTTAGTTGCTCTGCAGCATGTGGGATCTTCCTGGACCAGGGCTTGAACCGGTGTCCCCTGCATTGGCAGGCGGATTCTTAACCACTGCACCACCAGCGAAGTCCCCTAGTCACTTTCTATTCTACCAGTGCAGAAGCTATGAAGATGTGAGTATGTATTCCACTCGCACGCCTCTCCATCTGACAGCTCTGCAGGTCTTTCCACACAAGCTTACTTTAGTTCTCTTCATTTCACATACGAATCTTTAAAATTCCCTTTTGCCCATTTTCTGGATATACTCAATGGCAACAGACCCATTACAGCCATTTTTATATGGCAAATTTCTTGAACAAGAATCATACCATAATCCTACCATAATCATAAAGGTCAAATGCATCAGTGCTTCTCCAGGGAAGTCTTTCCATGCAGTAATGAGCCACTTTTCTTTAGGAATCAAAGTTTCACTCTGTTGAGTAAATGACTGCTCACATGCAGACGTTTCTCACTCTAAGTCAGTCAACTATGCCATAACCTTCTCTTTTCTCATTTTTTTTGAAATCTGCAAGCTTTTACATATATATGATTGCAGTGCTTGATGTAGAGCCCTGCTGATGGAAAAGCACTCACATATTTGTTGATTTATCATACACCTGTACTTGGAATTTTAAAAACTTCCATATTAGTAATAAATAGAGCTCTTCCTATTGTGAATTTCACCATATTCAGAGCAATCCCTTCGGTTCTTGTTTATCAGGCACAGTGGACTCACGCATGTACAAAATAACCTAAATTCAAAGTTATTTATTACAGCATTGCTAGCAAAATATTGGAAACATTCAGATGCCCTTTGATAAAGCACTGGTGGTACATCCATACAGTGGGAGACTATGCAACAATTGAAAAATGAAAAGACTTTTTTTTAACTGGAACAATCTCCTAGATATTGTTAGGCAAAAAAAAATCAAGGTATAAAAGAGGGGTGAAATTATATTTATATATAATATACTAAATGTTATACACTAATATATTTATATATAATATACTAAATGTTATATATGTATATTTTATATATTTAATTTATACAGACTCATACATCTCTGAAAGGATAGTCATTGTAGGAAAATAAGTGTCAAGAGGACAGGGACAAAAGGAAGACTTTTTCACTATATATCCTTCTATTTTTAAATTATGTACCAAACACAATTATTATCTATTCAAAAAATAATAAACCTTTAAAAGAATATATAGTGTGGTAGTTACACGCAGAGGCTCTGTAGATAAAAAGACCTGAGTTTAAGTCCCAGCTCTACCATTAACTAGTGTGTGACCTTAGGCAAGTTCTCCAAGCCCCAGTTTCCTCATCTGTAAAATGGGGGTAATGACAGTTACTGTGAGAATCAGAGCAAATCAAGTATATAAATCACTTAGCACAGTTCCTGGAAACTATTATTATTCAATGTTCTATTTAAATGGTACTGTAGACTTGAAAGTCACAAAGATCATCAATCATTTTTTCTCTTATTCTCGGTGAGCAAATTTTGTTAGTTCCTCTTTCAAAAAGATACAGCATCCAACCATTTATGTCCATTGTATAACCACTAGAGATTGGCCCAGACACTGAAGTATTAGCTAAAGACTTTGAATTTCATAAGAAAGTCAGTTAGAAGCCCCTGCACATTTGCCACTATATACAGACATGTCCATATAATCTCTACTCTACTAAATACCAAATGCCATCAATTTATATCTGTATTCCCACTTTACTGTTTATAAAGTATTTTCAAACACTTTAGCTCAATTCCTGGAATTGCATCTTGGAAACAGAAGGTCCATTAAAGGACATTCTAATTTTTCAACAACTATGAAACAAGCAGAGCAGGCATTTTTGTTCCTCTTTTGTAGATAAACATTTTTAGTTGAAGAGTACCCTATTAAATATGAATTTAAATGATTTTTAAATAATAAATTAATTAAATGAAAGCCAAAGAAGAGGAGTGACGTGCCAAAGGCCACATGCTTTACAAGAAAAAATAAAAATGCCTAGATTTCAGATCTTCTCATTTCAGCACTCATTTCACCTACAGTCTTGACAGGAAGTGTGTCTCTTACCAGGACGTCATCAAGCATACTGTTCTTCCCTTACCTAGAAGGCTCTTACCTATGCCAACCAAGACTTTGTTCACAGCAGCTTCCCTGGATCTGGTAGCCCCAGGTCTCTGAATTCTATCTACTGCCATAGCAAACAACTTAGGCCCACACTGATTGTATCTACAAGGATGACCTACAAGCACCTCAAATTCAACATGTTCACAGCAGTAACATATTCACGGCAGTAAGTACCTTGCCTCGTTCCTCCACCCTCAACCCTTGCCTGGACTTGCTCTTCCACCTCCACCTCCTGGGACCCCTAGTTCAGTGAATTGTCCCACCGTCACCCACATGGGAAACCATACATCTAAGAGTGATGCTACTCTCCTCCCTCTCCCTAAATCCACCAATCCTGCTTCTACCTCTAACTATCTATAGAATGAATCCGCTTCTCTTCAGAATGGATGTAGAGTAGGAGAAGAGAGAGAACTGGAGAAGAGGGCCCATGCCTAGTCCCCCAGACTTCCAGGATTGGAGAGCAGTGACTGAGAGGTCTGACCCAGGCACCAAAATAGCATGGTTCAAATCCCAGCTTAGGCACTTACCAGCTCTCTGACCTTGGGCATATTACTGAACTTATGTCTCATTTTTCTCATCTGTCCAGTTGAGAAAATACTAGTAGCTATCTCATAGGATCATTATAAAGTACAAAAGAATTAATATAAAGTGCTTAGAATAATGTCTGGTACACTTTATAGTATACACTACTATTTCCAACAGAAGCATGTTGTTTTTTTTTTTTAATGTCATAAGGTATTTGTTCCACAGTGGTGTAAAATCCAAAAGTTTTTCATCAAGACAGAAAATCAAAACAGTCCAATGTCCAATCAATCTGATTCTCCATCCCACTTAAAAGTTTTAGTCACGTTGTGCCTATGGCTATTTCCCTACTGTACAACTGCAATACCTCTTACCTAGATTACTATACCAGCCTCCAATTAATTGATCTCTTTATTTCTAGCCCTCTCCAATATATTCTCCAAACTGCAGTCAAAATGATTTTTCTAAAATGTGTATCTATGTATGCCGTTCTCCTACTTAAAGCCCTTCGAATTAAAGTCTAGATTTTTTTTAACATGGCTTAAAGAGCCCAATATGATATGTGTGATATGGTCTCAAGCTTCATTCTTATCTACCTTCCCACCCCGCCATCTAGGCTCCTGTCATCACTCTTTCCATTCCTAAAATTCTTTCAGGTCCCACACCTCTCAGGTCCAGGATTTTAGATATATTATGTCCTCTGCTTGAAACACCATGCCCCATCACTCTACCTCTTACCTGGATAATTGCTACCTACCCTTCAGTCTTAATTTAGATGCCGCTTCATCCAAAAAACACATCTCCTGGCCCCCAAATCTGGATTAGGTGCCCTTCCTATGATTCAAGCAGTACCATATATTTCCCCTATCAGAGCATTTTTCTCAACTGCCTATTTGCTTATCTATATTCCCCCATCAAACTATAAGGTGTACAAAGGTAGAGACCACATCTTTCTTTTATCCTAATGCTCACCACAATGCCTGCCACGTGGCAGGTGCTTCATTAAATATCTGTTGAATAAATTAATATCACAAATGGGGCTCCAGCAGGTTCATGAATATTTTGCAAGCAACATTAAGTGGAAGGATTTTTTTAAACTAAAGTAAATCAAGTAAATAAAATACTAATAAATACAGAAGTTGAAAGTCTTACGGAGACACTCAATATGACATAGAATCTAATCATTATGACTGTCCAGTGACCAGGTCAGAATCTTTGGGAAACAGCAAAAGAGACCTCTCTGAAGAATATAGGTAGAAATAGTTTCCAGTAATACAGAGGCAAGAAATCATGAGCAACAATACATCTCCTGCTAAGCCTCTGGAAACCAAAAAAAAAAAAAAAAAAAAAAAAATCTATCATAGGAAATCTTTTAAAAATATAAAATACATGCTTCAATCTCCTGGCCAACTGTAAGTTCTACCACACTGAACTGAAAAATCAACGCCTAAAATCCATGCAGATTAAACACACTGACAAGTAAAAAATTAATAAATATTCAATCTCACCTCTACCTTAACAGTCAATTTTCAATTCTCTTATTTTTCCCACCTCCATACACAAAGTAAGATTCTCCATCCTCTGTACCTGGTAGCAATTTATACACAGCTCTGGTATTACTTTTATCACACTCTATCGTATTACTTAAGTACCTCTCCTCCACCAGACTCTCAGGAAGACAGAGGTGGTATCATTAATTCATCATTGTATCTTTAAGGCTATAACTGCACATAGTAGGTTTTTGGTGTTTGTGGAAAGGAGAAAAAGGAAGGAAGAGAAAGGGAGAGAAAGAGCAATCTATTTATTCAAGTATGTCGAAAGGTAGTAGCTGAAGTGGTAGAGAACTCCCACAGATGTAAGGAAAAGAAGCCTGAAAGAAGTTAAATTTCTAAAAGTTACCATGCAGATAATTCAGTGAACTTTAATATTAATTAATAACAGAAATAAGGACTACTCATTCTCATCCAATGGCAGTCTACAAGAAAGCTTACAGAGTAAGGAGCTCCATGTAGACTTCTTTATGTAGCCTATGTAGAAGCACAGAGCCCCCCCCCCAAAAAAAAAAGGAGGAAGAGGAGGGGGGAAGAGCAGAAATGGGAAGAGAAAAATAAAAAAATTGTTCCATGCCCCACTCGGTGTCTAAGAAGTCAAAGTGATTCAAACACTTCAAAAATGGTTGTCCATGACCAATATTATTAATATTTTGAGAAAGATGCATGAGGATGTTTTACTATTGGGGGAGAGAAAAATGTTGGATATTCTCAACAGAAATTCATTGTCATATTTTCACTTAGTGACATGACTCTAAAATGTTCAAACATGAAGTGAAAAATTCATTTGTTCAGTGTTTGTAACAGATACTCAAATATTTGAAAAATCATTATTTCAACATTAAATATCACTATTTACATTACACAGTATGCAGGCTGGAGTTAGAAGAAAAGACTATCATGTGGAAGATTTGCTTTTAACAGAGTCAGACAATCTGTTCATTCCCCAAGATGCCAAGAATTTACCTTGCTCCCCAATAAACTTAAAGACATTCCCCATATACTCTAATACCAATAGCCTGGGCTGTGTAAGAGTTCGTGGAAGAGAGATGTAATCTGCTATCATCACATATGCAATGAAAAGTACAAAAGAATTCTAAAAGTCCTATAAAACTTGTATCTTTCCCACCAGGGAAACTCTCCCAGCACAGTGACTTTCTTTTTCATAATACCAAATCAAAGCTTTACTAGCATCCACGTTGTGCTTAGGTTCAGCCCAGAAAACAGACTTCTCTGAAGACTTTGGAAAAGAAACCCAACACTTAGATGGAGCCTTATCACTTCAGAAGAAGGTCTATTCCAAAAGAGAACCGTCTGTCCCTGAAGGCTGAGCTCATTCCAAACAGAAGATATGTAACTTCCCCTTTTTTATTAATTTATTGGCATGATAACTCACATCAATTTAAAGGCAGTTCATCCACAATGAGCAAACTGTTTGAAAGCTAAATGCATTAAATCTTCTTTCACGGGGCCTGTAAGTATTTTTTGAAATCTTAGTGGTTTGCACTTAATGCTTTATTTTTTAAAATCAGTTTAATCATATCCTAAAACCAGTATTTCTTCAGGAAGATGGATTTCATTTTACCTCCATATCTATTACCCCAGGTCAGAATTGGAATGAATTGTGATTCCATTTGAAACCACTAATACTGCACTCAAAAATCCAATCAGTAAGGGAGTCTGAAAACACAATTTTCCAAAATGACTACAGTGCTCCTACTTCCTATTCTTAAATATCTAAGACACTAATTGAATGTCCATACTATTTTATTTATAGATCTTTCTCAAATACTCTCACAATAAAATCACCAGTTTTTAATTCCCACTTCCACAAAAGCTCTTTTTTTGGCTTTATTTTGAAGACTTAACAACTGTATTTTTTAAATCAGTTTGATAAATAAATGTTCAAAAAACAAAATGTTCTTATGAGACTCAGAAGTCTCTACAGCATATAGCTTGATACGCTTTATAACAGTAGGAACAGAGGACAAAACTATGAAAGTATAGTAACACTCAATTATACAAAACAGATGTATGAATATGTGTATAAGTATACATGCGCATGAGATATATATCCACTTTGTGAATTATCTACAGAAGCAATTTAATGTCAGGCAGCTTTTATCCACCATGTCTTCTTGGCTATGGTATGATCATGAATCTAAAATCAATCATATAAATCACTGAAGCAAACCTAGAATGGAAAAGTAGCCATGTCATAGTATCAGGTAATCACAGAATCCTGTAATTGGAAAGAACATCAAAGGACATCTGATACAGCATGGAATTTCTTTCATAGATCTAATGGATGCTGACATGGACATTGTTATAAGTTTTCCAACGACAGGGGGCCAATTCTTTACTTTCCCCAAGAAGCTCATTTCATCAGACTCCAGTGACAGGATGTTTCTCCTCATATCAAGCCAAAATTATCTCCCTATAAATCCTCCTGTCAGGTAGTACCTAGTCTGTTCTTACAGATATTCCTAGTCCATCTTTAACAGGTCTCTGTGTTCTAGATATGAAGGAAATGAACATGTTCCCCCTGGTCATATTTCCTAGAGGCTAGGCATCTTTTCTACATCCCCAATACCCTAAGCTGTCCTTTATATCATTTAAAGACCCTTAACCATCCCAGGCACTTCAGTCTCCTCTTGGTGAAATTCAGTTTGCCAGTATCTCTATTAAAAAACGGCATCTAGAACTAAAAATCATACTCCACAAATTATTACCAACATTTATCCACTAGGAAATAGATATTTGGGAAAGAGTCAAACCAAAGAACCCTCTGCTTCCTAGGGAGCAAGTCTTCACGTATACAATGGAAATGGCTAGACAGAAAATATAAATCAATGCTATCCAAAAACAGTGATGAGAAAAGTGGGGGGGGGGGGGGTTTAAAGTAGAGTGTCATCAAGCTATTCATTCTGAAAGAAATTAAACCATGCTATGTGCTAGTCCACAACCTAGATTACCTGAGAACTGGTGATGCTAAAGTAATATGACCAAAACTTTCTAAATTTGCAATAAGCACGGTTATATATAGTCATAGCCTTTAAAATAAATTACTTTTAATCTCATCTAAAGAATCAAATGAAATCAAAATACTGGATGTAATTAAGACTGTTTAGTTTCCCTGGAGATTATACGAATCAGACATGTTAAGCATTCTAGGAATGAAACATTTGATACAATTAAGAAAATCCTATTGAAAAAAATTAGTCTGTAAAACAGAGATAATATGGGGCTAAGGAATGGCTTATTAATTACTTATTCAATTCTGAGTATAATAAATACAGCTATTACCATTTCAATTCACTAGTGGCTGAGCTCAGAAAGCTAAAACACTGCCACTCAATCTGCCTCCAGAATCTATTGATCTAATCAGTATAGTCACTGCCTGCTTCATTTATTGAATCACAGAATTATTTTAGGCTGAAAGGAATTTAGATGAAAAAAAAATGGTAGTAAGAAGGAGGACCAAAATTAAAGACCAAAATCTGGTACCTTGTCTTTTATACTTGAACAACCCTTCAAATACTTGAAAGAAGCTGTCATACCCTCCCTTCACGCCCTAACCAATCTTCTTTCCAAGGCCAGTTCCTTCAATGACTTATAATATAGGGAGGATCTCAGAAAAAAGTCCTATATAAGTGACCTCTGGAAATTCAGACATGTTCTTTCATGTCTGACGGGCCAGCTCAGACTGTGTCTTGAGGGGATAAATGAGTGGCTATCGGGAGGAGGCTGCCCCCAACAAGATGGAGCCTCTTGAGCCCCACTCTTCAACCCCTCAGTTACTCTGCATAAGCCAAGCAAGAGGGACCTGAGAGCCACAGCCCTGGAGCAGAGCCAATCAGTAAGTGACTACGGAAGAAGATCAGAAGAGAGGCTATGACTATGCCAACATCAGAAACACCAGGGGACAGCACCTCCAGTTCAGGGGCCTTCCCCTATACCTGGCCTTTCTCCAGTAGCGCTCTCTCCACTAGGTCTCAGCCAACCTAATGGGTCTTTCCTGTTTCTGACTAAGCCCTGGGGCAAACAGGACAGAGACTCCTCCAGAGAGTATATAGCCACAGAGGGAGCTCTCCATGAGGATAAGGTCATAATCCCAAAGTAGACAGGCAAGTAACCTAGGATGATATTAAAGTGGCAGGATGCTATAACAAGAGAAGCAGGATGGCAAAAGCCCAAAATATTAGATGCTTGGGGGAAATGCTAAAGACAAAAGACAAAGAAAAGGAATTTTCTAAGCTAGGCTTAACGTAAGAAGAATAAAGCCAAGACAGTTGTTAATTCTTAACTACAAACTATGCTTCTGTCTTCTCCATCCAAACTGACCTCAAATTTCAGCCCAGCATAACAGGCTCTTTGTAAAGCTGGGCACTGCTGGCCTGTCAGTCATTGTCTTCTACTATTCCCCTGGATATCAGCTTCCTTAAAGACCTACACTCTTCCCCACCTCCAGGCTTTTGGGCCTGCTGTTCATCCGGCCTCAGATTCCTTTCCCCTTCTGCTCATCCTCCCTTGACTGCCCCAAGCAGACCAGGGAGTACTCTCCTCCAGCTCCGATAGCACCAATCCATGTGTCTCTTCCAGCACCTTCCATGGGATATGATCATTTCTTGGTTTGCTTCCCTCCAAAACAGACTGTAAGCTCTCAAAGACCGTATCTTCATATTCCAAGAATCTAGCATAGTCTGGCTCTTAACTTAGTAAGTGAATGAATCAAATGTAGGGAAGATAAGTAAGGTGACAATCATGTGCCAGGCTTTGTCTCATGTATGTCTTTTATCTCTTCTCTACTGACTAATGACAGACATACAGAGAACAGTGCCTGAAACACACGAAGTGACCAATGAAAACCAACTGAATAAATCAAGTGAATAAACATGAAAAGAGCTTTGACAGATTCAGCAAAGTGATATAGTCATGAGTATGAAGGTCCCTTCCAGTGCTAAGATTCTAAGGAGTTTTAAAAAACTGTACTTATACAAATTTCCCAGAAGATTTGGAAAAGAGAAAAGGGAAACTAGCATTTATTGAGGAGCTACAAATTTGTTAGGCACTTTATATATATTTGATTTGTTTTTCATAATAATCCTGGGAAATTGGGATTATAATCCCCATTTTACAGATAAAGAAACCAAAGATAGAGATGTAGAGACAAAATTTGAACTCAGGTGAGCCTGACCCCAATCCTAATCTTTTCCCACACTGCACACATGAATCCCTGGAAGAAACACAATTCTCCCTTCCCTATCACTCCATTCCAAGGAAAAGGAGCTCGGAAACAAGCCGAGGCTCAATCAGGTCATGATTCCAGAGGGTAGAGCTTTCAATGGGAAGTATGAAGAGGTGAAAAAGTTCTACCTTCCCTTGAAATACCCCTCTTTTCCTTGTCGAAAGGTTCACAACTCTTCCCATGTTCCTCCCATGAGTCTGGAAGGAAAATTGTAGGACCTCTCCAGCTTATAAAGGGCCTCTCCAACACCTCTTTTACTCTTCCCGTTCCCCAACAGGTCAAGTGGCAATCAAGTTATAATTCAGAGGAATGATGGCAAGGAGAGAGCTATGTGGGTCTACTTGAGAGGCCTTAGATTAGAGGGGGAAGCAGCCCTGAAGCTTACACATCCCCTGCAAGCCTATTCACCAAGTTATAAGCCTACATACAAATGGTAACCAAAGTCCTAACTGACAATACAGGTATTTCTTTGCCTAGAATGTCTTCTGTGTAGGATGGTGGCATCTAACTGAGGTGACAAGGAATCAGCCAAATTTTGTTTCCCCAAAACATGACTCACAAGTTGACTTAAACAAATAACGTGAGGTGTACAACAAATGGTCCTGGGACAACTGGTTATCCTCAAGCAAAAGAATTAATTTGGACACCTACATCACACATATATAAAAATTAACTCAAAATGGATCAAGGCCTAAATACTAGAGCTAAAACCACAAAACTCTTAGGAAAAAAACATACGAGTAAATCTGACCTTGAATTAGGCAACAGTTTTTTAGATATGTCATCTAAAGCCAAACGACCAAAGTAAAAACAGATATATTGAACTTCATAAAATTAAAACTTTTGTTCCTCAAAGGACACTACCAGGGACTTTCCTAGCAGTCCAGTGGTTAAGACTCTGTGCTTCCATTACAAGGCGCATGGGTTCAATCCCTGGTCGGGAAACTAAGATCCCACATGCCACAGGGCGAGGAGGCCAAAAAAAAAAAACAAAAGACCCTACCAAGCAAGCAAAAAGACAACCTACAGAATGGGAGGAAATGTCTGCAAATCATATGTCTGATAAGGGTCTAATATCCAGAACATATAAAGAACTCTTCCAACTCAAGAATAAAAAGAGAATCCAAATTAAAAAAATAAAGGAGTTAAATAGATACTTCTCCAAAGAAGACATACAAATGGCCAAAGACGTTCAACATCATTAGTCATCAGGAAAATGCAAATCAAAAGTATAATGAGGTACCACTTCACACCTACTCAGATGGCTATAATCAAAATGACAGACAATAACAAAGGGTTGGGGATGGTATGGAAAGACTCCTCATACATTACTGATGGGAATGGTGCAACCACTTTGGAGAACAGTTTGGCAGTCTTCAAAAAGTCACACATAGAGTTACTGTATGACCAGCAATTCTACTCCTAGATATATACTCAAGAGAAATGAAAAGGTATGTTCACACAAAAACTTACACACAAATATTCATAGCGGCATCATTCATAACAGCAAAAAAGAAAAAGAAGAAACAACCAAAATTGCCATCTACTGAGGAATGGATAAAAACAATGTGGTATATCCATATGATAGAATTTTATTTGTTTACAGAAAAGAATGAAGGACTAATACATACTACAACAGAAATGATGCTTGAAAACATCATGCTAAGTGAAAGAAGCCAAATGCAAAAGGGCCCATACTGTATGATTCCATTTATATAAAATGTCCATAATAATAGGCAAATCCATAGGCAAAGAAAGTAGATTAGTGTTTGCCAGGGGCTGGGGGAGGGGAGAATGAAGAATGACTGCTAACGGATGTGGGGTTTCTTTTTTGGGGGCAATGAAACATTCTAGAATTAGATAGTGGTGATGATTGCAAAACCCTGTGATATACTGAAAACTTAATTTTACACTTTAAAAGGATGAATTATATGGTATGTTAATTATATCTCAATAAAAAAAGGTGAGCTACAAGTATAAAAATGAGCTAAGGGTACACATTATAACATGTACCATCAAAGAGATAAAACAGAAAAGCAATTAAGTTAACTTGAAAATCACTGCTGGACATTGGTGTTTACTTTCATAATAACAAATATGAGAAGTATTGCATTTTATTGCCATAAACTGCACACCAACATAAAGAAGATTGAGAGGAAAAATTAATTTGATTCCATGAAAAACATCCAAGGATAAATATTTGCTTTCTTCCCAATATCTCAGCTGGTTGTAAGCTGAGCTCCCTGGAGCAGATATAAGAGCCTCTATGTTAGATTTGCTGACAGCAAACAGACTTGAAAGAATTCAAGTATAAGAAACTGAGCCTCAGACGCGCTGCCTTTGGTAAATGGTAAATGGATTCTCTCCCAGCAAGCTCTGTCACTGCAGACAAGCATTCCACCATGATAACGACAAAGTAACAGAGTAGAACTTTCAATTACCAGCATCTCAACCTTAGAGACTGGATGAACATCTTCCATAAGGCTTTTCTCAGATTCTCTGAATGAATGTGTGAGTCCAAATGACCAGTTTTTCCAGGTGAACACAGTTCATGTCAAGAATATTGAATTACAAAATCTCCCAGAGACCTCCATCTTAACACCAGCACCCAGCTTCACTCAACGACCAGCAAGCCACAGTGCTGGAAAACCTATGCCAAACAACTAGCAAAACAGGAACACAACCTCACCCATTAGCAGAGAGGCTGCCTAAAATCATAATAAGGCCACAGACACCCCCAAACACACCACCAGACGTGAACCTGCCCACTAGAGAGACAAGATCCAGCCTCATCCACCACAACACAGGCACTAGTCCCCTCCACCAGGAAGCCTACACAACCCACTGAACCAACCTTAGCCACTGGAGACAGACATCAAAAACAGGAGGAACTACGAACCTGCAGCCTGCAAAAAGGAGACCCCAAACACAGTAAGATAAGCAAAATGAGAAGACAGGAAAACACACAGCAGATAAAGGAGCAAGATAAAAATGCACCAGACCTAGCAAATGAAGAGGAAATAGGCAGTCTACCTGAAAGAGAATTCAGAATAATGATAGTAAGGTTGATCCGAAATCTTGGAGATAGAATGGACAATAGATTGGACAAAATGCAAGAATCAGTTAACAAGGACCTAGAAGAACTAAAGATGAAACAAGCAACGATGAACAACACAATAAATGAAATTAAAAGTACTCTAGATGGGATCAATAGCAGAATAACTGAGGCAGAAGAACGGATAAGTGACCTGGAAGATAAAATAGTGGAAATAACTACTGCAGAGCAGAATAAAGAAAAAAGAATGAAAAGAACTGAGGACAGTCTCAGAGACCTCTGGGACAACATTAGACGCACCAACATTCGAATTATAGGGGTTCCAGAAGAAGAAGAGAAAAAGAAAGGGACTGAGAAAATATTTGAAGAGATTATAGTTGAAAACTTCCCTAACATGGGAAAGGAAATAGTTAATCAAGTCCAGGAAGCACAGAGAGTCCCATACAAGATAAATACAAGGAGAAATACGCCAAGACACATATTAATCAAACTGTCAAAAATTAAATACAAAGAAAGCATATTAAAAGCAGCAAGGCAAAAACAACAAATAACACATAAGGGAATCCCCATAAGGTTAACAGCTGATCTCTCAGCAGAAACCCTACAAGCCAGAAGGGAGTGGCAGGACATACTGAAAGTGATGAAGGAGAAAAACATGCAGCCAAGACTACTCTACCCAGCAAGGATCTCATTCAGATTTGATGGAGAAATTAAAACCTTTACAGACAAGCAAAAGCTGAGAGAGTTCAGCACCACCAAACCAGCTTTACAACAAATGCTAAAGGATCTTTTCTAGGCAAGAAACACAAGAGAAGGAAAAGACCTATAATAACGAACCCAAAACAATTTAGAAAATGGGAATAGGAACATACATATCGATAATTACCTTAAATGTAAATGGACTAAATGCTCCCACCAAAAGACACAGATTAGCTGAATGGATACAAAAACAAGACCCTTATATATGCTGTCTACAAGAGACCCGCTTCAGACCTAGAGACACATACAGACTGAAAGTAAGGGGATGGAAAAAGATATTCCATGCAAATGGAAGCCAAAAGAAAGCTGGAGTAGCAATTCTCATATCAGACAAAATAGACTTTAAAATAAGGACTATTAAAAGAGACAAAGAAGGACACTACATAATGATCAAGGGATCGATCCAAGAAGAAGATATAACAATTGTAAATATTTATGCACCCAACATAGGAGCACCTCAATACATAAGGCAAATACTAACAGCCATAAAAGGGGAAATCGACAGTAACACATTCATAGTAGGGGACTTAAACACCCCACTTTCACCCATGGACAGATCATCCAAAATGAAAATAAATAAGGAAACACAAGCTTTAAATAATACATTAAACAAGATGGACTTAATTGATATTTATAGGACACTCCATCCAAAAACAACAGAATACACATTTTTCTCAAGTGCTCATGGAACATTCTCCAGGATAGATCATATCTTAGGTCACAAATCAAGCCTTGGTAAATTTAAGAAAATTGAAATTGTATCAAGTATCTTTTCTGACCACAACGCCATGAGACTAGATATCAATTACAGGAAAAGATCTGTAAAAAATACAAACACATGGAGGCTAAACAATACACTACTTAATAATGAAGATATCACTGAAGAAATCAAAGAGGAAATCAAAAAATACCTAGAAACAAATGACAATGGAGACACAACGACCCAAAACCTGTGGGATGCAGCAAAAGCAGTTCTAAGGGGGAAGTTTATAGCAATACAAGCCCACCTTAAGAAGCAGGAAACATCTCGAATAAACAACCTAACCTTGCACCTCAAGCAATTAGAGAAAGAAGAACAAAAAAACCCCAAAGCTAGCAGAAGGGAAGAAATCATAAAAATCAGATCAGAAATAAATGAAAAAGAAATGAAGGAAACAATAGCAAAGATCAATAAAACTAAAAGCTGGTTCTTTGAGAAGATAAACAAAATAGATAAACCACTAGCCAGACTCATCAAGAAAAAAAGGGAGAAGACTCAAATCAATAGAATTAGAAATGAAAAAGGAGAGGTAACAACTGACACTGCAGAGATAAAAGAGATCATGAGAGATTACTACAAGCAACTCTATGCCAATAAAATGGACAATCTGGAAGAAATGGACAAATTCTTAGAAATGCACAACCTGCCAAGACTGAATCAGGAAGAAATAGAAAATATGAACAGACCAATCACAAGCACTGAAATTGAAACTGTGATTAAAAACCTTCCAACAAAGAAAAGCCCAGGACCAGATGGCTTTACAGGCGAATTCTATCAAACATTTAGAGAAGAGCTAACACCTATCCTTCTCAAACTCTTCCAAAATATAGCAGAGGGAGGACCACTCCCAAACTCCTTCTACGAGGCCACCATCACCTTGATACCAAAACCAGACAAGGATGTCACAAAGAAAGAAAACTACAGGCCAATATCACTGATGAACATAGATGCAAAAATCCTCAACAAAATACTAGCAAACAGAATCCAACAGCACATTAAAAGGATCATACACCATGATCAAGTGGGGTTTATTCCAGGAATGCAAGGATTCTTCAATATACGCAAATCTATCAATGTGATAAACCATATTAACAAATTGAAGGAGAAAAACCATATGATCATCTCAATAGATGCAGAGAAAGCTTTTGACAAAATTCAACACCCATTTATGATAAAAACCCTGCAGAAAGTAGGCATAGAGGGAACTTTCCTCAACATAATAAAGGCCATATATGACAAGCCCACAGCAAACATCATCCTCAATGGTGAAAAACTGAAAGCATTTCCACTAAGATCAGGAACAAGACAAGGTTGCCCACTCTCACCACTATTATTCAATATAGTTTTGGAAGTTTTAGCCACAGCAATCAGAGAAGAAAAGGAAATAAAAGGAATCCAAATCGGAAAAGAAGAAGTAAAGCTGTCACTGTTTGCAGATGCCATGATCCTATACATAGAGAACCCTAAAGATGCTACCAGAAAACTACTAGAGCTAATCAATGAATTTGGTAAAGTGGCAGGATACAAAATTAATGCACAGAAATCTCTGGCATTCCTATATACTAATGATGAAAAATCTGAAAGTGAAATCAAGAAAACACTCCCATTTACCACTGCAACAAAAAGAATAAAATATCTAGGAATAAACCTACCTAAGGAGACAAAAGACCTGTATGCAGAAAATTATAAGACACTGATGAAAGAAATTAAAGATGATACAAATAGATGGAGAGATATACCATGTTCTTGGATTGGAAGAATCAACATTGTGAAAATGACTCTACTACCCAAAGCAATCTATAGATTCAATGCAATCCCTATCAAACTACCACTGGCATTTTTCACAGAACTAGAACAAAAAATTTCACAATTTGTATGGAAACACAAAAGACCCCGAATAGCCAAAGCAATCTTGAGAACGAAAGAAGGAACTGGAGGAATCAGGCTCCCTGACTTCAGACTATACTACAAAGCTACAGTTATCAAGACGGTATGGTACTGGCACAAAAACAGAAAGATAGATCAATGGAACAGGATAGAAAGCCCAGAGATAAACCCATGCACATATGGACACCTTATCTTTGATAAAGGTGGCAGTAATGTACAATGGAGAAAGGACAGCCTCTTCAATAAGTGGTGCTGGGAAAACTGGACAGGTACATGTAAAAGTATGAGATTAGATCACTCCCTAACACCATACACAAAAATAAGCTCAAAATGGATTAAAGACCTAAATGTAAGGCCAGAAACTATCAAACACTTAGAGGAAAACATAGGCAGAACACTCTATGACATAAATCACAGCAAGATCCTTTCTGACCCACCTCCTAGAGTAATGGAAATAAAAACAAAAATAAACAAATGGGACCTAATGAAACTTCAAAGCTTTTGCACAGCAAAGGAAACCATAAACAGGACCAAAAGACAACCCTCAGAATGGGAGAAAATATTTGCAAATGAAGCAACCGACAAAGGATTAATCTCCAAAATTTACAAGCAGCTCATGCAGCTCAATAACAAGAAAACAAACAACCCAATCCAAAAATGGGCAGAAGACCTAAATAGACATTTCTCCAAAGAAGATATACAGACTGCCAACAAACACATGAAAGAATGCTCAACATCATTAATCATTAGAGAAATGCAAATCAAAACTACAATGAGATATCATCTCACACCAGTCAGAATGGCCATCATCAAAAAATCTAGAAACAATAAATGCTGGAGAGGGTGTGGAGAAAAGGGAACACTCTTGCACTGCTGGTGGGAATGTGAATTGGTTCAGCCACTATGGAGAACAGTATGGAGGTTCCTTAAAAAACTACAAATAGAACTACCATATGACCCAGCAATCCCACTACTGGGCATATACCCTGAGAAAACCAAAATTCAAAAAGAGTCATGTACCAAAATGTTCATTGCAGCTCTATTTACAATAGCCCGGAGATGGAAACAACCTAAGTGCCCGTCATCGGATGAATGGATAAAGAAGATGTGGCACATATATACAATGGAATATTACTCAGCCATAAAAAGAAACGAAATTGAGCTATTTGTAATGAGGTGGATAGACCTAGAGTCTGTCATACAGAGTGAAGTAAGTCAGAAAGAAAAAGACAAATACCGTATGCTAACACATATATATGGAATTTAAGAAAAAAAATGTCATGAAGAACCTAGGGGTAAAGCAGGAATAAAGACGCAGACCTCCTAGAGAACGGACTTGAGGTTATGGGGAGGGGGAAGGGTGAGCTGTGACAGGGCGAGAGAGAGTCATGGGCATATACACACTAACAAACGTAGTAAGGTAGATAGCTAGTGGGAAGCAGCCACATGGCACAGGGATATTGGCTCGGTGCTTTGTGACAGCCTGGAGGGGTGGGATAGGGAGGGTGGGAGGGAGGGAGACGCAACAGGGAAGACATATGGGAACATATGTTTATGTATGACTGATTCACTTTGTTATAAAGCAGAAACTAACACACCATTGTAAAGCAATTATACCCCAATAAAGATGTTAAAAAAAATAAAATAAAATAAAACCATTAAAGTATGACATAAAAAAAAAAGAATATTGAATTACAAGCAAACTTTGTACACATACAATGTAAAAGTAAAAACATAAGACAATATTCTAGAACTATGCCTGGAACATCGTAGGCACCCAATAAATACTTGTTGAATAACGTTTATATAGTTAATAATATCTACTACATAACTTAGATCAAATACTAAGGCAAACAGTAGCAGTATTTCTAAATCAACTTATCTTCATTAATAAAGTTGTTTCTTTCTTCCTTTATTCCTGATGTTATACCACACCCTTATTGAGAGTCAAACTGAAAAGTCAATGGTTATTAAGAAAGATAATTAGTCTATCATAAGTAGAAAGGATATTCTGATTAATTCTAAAAGTTACTGCCTCTCATCTTACAAACCTTCCTGAAATAAAACAACTTCGGGTTAATAAAACTGCAGAAATTTGTGAGGTGGTTAATCTTTCATGCACCCTAAGATTTATTTTAGTTAATAAACTAAGAAAAAGATATATTGATACATTTTAATAATAAGTTGTTTACTCTTCACATTCTGGAACCCTAAGACAGATCAAGCAAAACACAATTCACCTCATTGATCCCTATTGGAGCTCAGGAGGAAGGGAAGTTCTTTCTGAAGCACATATTAAAGCACACTAACTTACCAATGCCTAGAAGGTCAGCAATTAATTCTACATTACATTTTCCCTTTTTTAAGCCTCTTTTAAAAAGAGGGAAATAATTTCTCAGAATGTAACAACCGTGGGTGCTTGAAATACTATATAGAATCATCAGATGGGTAAAAGAAGTAGAAAATCTCTTCAGAGATCACATCTTTTCCTCTTTCAGGACACTTCTGAAAGTCTCTAAGGATACCATTCTACAAGTTCACGATCTATGACAGACTGTCAGAAAAAGTCTTCGTCAGTTTCTTTTACAGCAGTATAAGCTCTTTTCTTCTATCTTCAAGGAGACATGAAGATGCCATGAGTATCACCCTTTACATCATCATCTTTTAGGTTTTTTATTGGAAATCACACTACTCAATTCTCTCTCACTTTCATTAACTCTTCCTTGATTTGCTGACATCACAAAATAACATTTTTAAAGAAAATGTAGTTTGTTAACTGGTCTCTGCATGAAAAAGACTTTCTAAGCATAAAAAGCAATGAATCAAAAAAGAAAAGGTTAACAAGTAAACAACATAAAATTGTTTTAATTTCTATAAATGAAAAGCCATCATAAATTAAAAGAAAAGGCAACTGTAGGAGAAATGCCCCAATATGACAAGCAAGGGATAATATCCTTACTCTATAAAAAGTTCACACAAATCAGCGTCTGGCCAAGACAAGTGCCCCCTACCCCGTCCCGCATTCCCCTCCTCATCCGTACAAGAAATTGCTAGGTCCCTACAAAAAAAAAGAGGTTACAGCTTCTTTCTCCCAGCTTTCAGGATCACTGTGCCTTTCTTCTGCCTTAGTCCTTTGCCTCCTACCCGGATGCCCTTTTTCTTCTCAGCCCTGTTAGGCAGGAGATTCAGATAAACAGCCTGATCTTGATTTCAGATTTTCCCCAAGATTCAGCCTCTAAAACACTGCTTTCTACATTGCTCTGTAACCTGCAGGCAAGTAACAACTCACCCCAGGCTCCAGGGATACCTTACCCAACTAATTCCAGCCAAAGCCCAACATATTGGCTTCTGCCTGCGCTAGGGAGGCAGAAATCAAACAATTAAACAATTAAGAACAAAACTGAGACTCCAATATAAAAACCATCAAAGAGCTTGCGTAGGCAATCTAATAGCTAATAAGATTTTTAATGCTGTAACACATTAATAATGGAAGATGTGAGTTAAAATGAGGTACTATTTTTAATCTGTGAAATTTGCGAAGATTTTTTAAAAAAAAATAATGCTAACACAGGTGTCATAAAACTGATAGCAGGATGGTAAACTGGTATACTCTTTCTAATGGTGGCAGCATGTGTGAAGAGAATTCCTCTGCCCTTTCACCCTGCAATGTCATTTTTAGGAATTGATCTTCAGTAATCAAAAATCTAGTCAAAAGATTTAAGTATAAAGATATTCATCTCTACATTTTTGTACGTGAAATGTAACTATCCAACAGTAAGTAAACTGCAAATAAAGTATGCTTTGTCCACAGTGTGGATTATTATGGAGCCAATAAAAATGATATAGTAAGAGCTGACTATTCTATAGCACTCATTAAGGACCACTGACTGTCCTAAGCAGTTAACATGTATTCAGTCATTCACTCCTCCAACAACATAAATGGAAACTGTGAGGTATGTAGGTGTTAGTATCATCTCCATTTCACAGTTGAGAAATCGGAGGCACAGAGAAGTTAGGTAATTGGTTCAAGGTTACACCGGCACAGACTCACATGCCCTTTTCTGAAATTCTAAAATCCAAAAAGCTCTGAACACCACGTGTTCTCATAAATTTGTGGCAAATTCATTTGTTGGCAAAACCTGACCTGAACTGAAGCAAAAGTATGTATAGTCTTTACTTACCCCACTTGGAGTGAAGTTATCTTGCTAAAGAAAACTTAATGCATTTGATTACAGAGTGCTGCCCCAGACCCCACTAGAAGGGATGCAGTTTATACACCATGTTGTCTTTCTATAATCTGAAAAATTCTGAATTTTAAAGCACAGAGAGCCCCGCGAGTTTCCGTATAAGGAATTGTGGCAGAGCTGAAATTCAAATCTATGCATCTGCTTGGCTCTGGAGTCTGTGCTCTTAACCACCATGGTTATTTTGAGAGCCTGTTTAATGGCATGGGGAAATTCTTATAATGAAAATATTTAAGTATTTATTAACTACATACTATGTGTGTCAGACACACAGACAAAATTAAAATTGGGACAATGCTACTAAGGACAGATAACTGGTGTCAGAAGAGCCTATACCCTAAGGGGGCTTGTCCTAGACAGACTGGTCAGTGGCAGTTTTCCTGAGGAACCATCTGATCTGAGAAGTGAAGAATGAGCAAGAGTTAACGAGAAGAGGGAAGAGCATGCCTGGAAGGAGAAGAGCATGCGCAAAGGCCCTGTAGTAGGAGGGAAAATGGAGACAAAGGATTCAGAGTCAGTGTAACTGGAACACAGAGAACCAGGAGAGCCTAGTGTAAGATAAGGCTAGAGAGGAGGTAGATGCTACAGGACCTTATAGGTGGAGTAACCATTTGCCCCAGTTTGCCTTAGGAACAGTCCCAGTGTAAATAACATCACTCTCTTTTACTCTCAAAGGTATCCTGGTCTATATGATAAAATATATGGCCATCCAATTTATCGGCCACATTAAAGAGTCGTACTTTTATCCTAAGAGCGATAAGAAATCCTGATGGATTTTAAGCGGCAGGGGGGCAGAAGAAGGGTATCGTAATGAAATTTTAATTTTCAAAAGATTAGTCTTGCTACAGGGCAAAGAACAGACAAGAATACTGAAAGGATAGGGTGAATACCTTTAGACCAGTTTGGAGGCTACAACAGGAGACCAGGCAAGAGACAATGGCAGCTTGGTCCAGGGTGACAGTGGTAGAGACAGAAAGAAGTGGATGGAATTGAGTTTGGTTCGAACGTAAAATAAACAGAACTTGATGATGATTTCCACACAGAAAGAGTGTCCAAGACTTCTGGCTTGCAAACTAAATGGATGGTGTTGTGATTCACTAGAGATTTACATGAGCTAGAAATTTAAATATGTGAGGCATCTGCATAGCAGCTGTAATTTGAAGCGGGGGAGCCTGTAAGAGTGTCTAAAACAAGAAAAGTTTAGGTTCAAAACCTGCTGATGTTTATTTCCATTGGCAGAGCCCTCTTCCGATGCAGGACTCCATTTTCTGGTTGAATACTGGAGCTGTCTGGTGGTTAGACAAAAGAGAAGGTCCCCCTTGCCTGGTGACATGGGACAGGAGGAATCAAACCACGTGCAGCATGTAAACACCCGTTACAACTAAACCCCGAGTGCTTGATATTTACTGTTCACGACGCAGTCTCACATACAGGCTCCTTGGAGCCCACAACACTTGGTGAGAAAATGTGGTCTGCATTTACGGATGAGGGAACTGAGGTGGAGCGCTTAAATTACCTGTCTACACAGAGGCTGCTCTTACGCCATACTATCTCCTCAAATGTGCCATCCACTGTGTGCAAGCAACTACACTAAGTGCTGTAAGAACTACCAAATAATGAGGTCCTACTAGGTGCCAGGCCCTAGGAAATTAAAAAGAGACAGAGAAAGGAAAAACAAAAAAACAACGCAACTTCATAACTTTTCAGGATGTGTTACACTTACCCTAGAGTAAATTCGCTTTAAATTTCAAAAAGGTTCACGTCCCAAGGTGGGGTCGAGGTGAGAAGGTGGAGAGGAACCGGGCAGCCAGGGACCACCCCAAACACCGACTCTGGGGGAAATGAGGTCCCAACGTCTGGGCCCCGGGAAACACTAGGAAGGGACGGCGGGGGCCACCGGCCGACTGGTCAACGGAGGCCCAGCTGCCCGTTCGCCTGCGCGTTGCCGTAGCAACGGCCAGGTCGGCTTTACCCCGGAGCCTCCCGCCCACTTCCGCGGGGTCTGCCCTGCGCCGCAACGCCAGGGGCCACTCACCCAGGCCGTCGGGCGGGCTGGCTCCCAACTGGCGCGCACACTCCGCGCTGGTGGTCGCCAAGTCCGGAATTCCGCACCTGGAGAAACTTTTCGGCCGGCGGGGCAGCCTTAGGGAGGTGGACGGGGGCCGCGTTGGGACAAAGCGCGTCGGCTTGGCGCGAAGCCCTTCTCCCTGCGGCGGGTCTGGCGAGGGGGGTTCTCCCAGGTGCGTTCGGAGGCGTTCCCGCGAGCAGCTCCTCTTAGCGATGGACCTGAGAAGCCTGTCTCGGGGACAGAGAAGCAGACCTGTTACACTTTATAACAGTCATATCACACTACTGAGGTGATGTCCAGGCTAGTATTCTCGCTCAGGCCCGAGGCCTCGTGGTCCAGCTGGTTGGAGCTGGGGCTGTAAGCCTCGCACTGAATTGGGTTCTGAGCTGGCCTAAAAGTAAGGGAAATGAGTATCAGTGCTGGGGGGAAGGCCCCCGGAGTGCAGGGTGTTTGCCCCCACGGAGGCGCTGAGAAGGCTCTTGAGAGATCAAATGACAATTACCAGGAATATGTTTTAGCCACAAATCTCTATGGAACCATCTGAATGCGTGCCCCCCTGCAACAGAGGCTAGAAATGCGGGCTCCAGCTGTATGCTAATGTATTTCTAACCTGAACTAGGAATGGCTTCTGTGGACACGGGTCTTGCCCTCTAGCAGCTGCCGCGGGGGTGGGGGGACGAGGGGTGGGCTCAACTCTCCAGATACTAGCCTAATTATTCAGGCAGATGTCCTCTAAAATTTATTTGATTAATAGCCAAGAACTTGGTACAGCAGGTCGATTCATTTTATTGCTTAGAGGTAGAAGTCCACCTTTGGCAACGGGTTCCTCCTGTCAGCTTCATCTGAAAACTCATAATGGCCGTGGTAAGCAACCGGTAACTTCAGTTTTGCAAATTTTCCGAACACAAAAATAATCCCCACCATGTCCTGTACTCTAGAACTTTGGGGTATTGGCCAGACTTTGTTTTGAAGAAGTACAGAACTGTTGTCTAACAAGGGTCTCGAATAGCCTGCAAGAATTTTCTCTCTGTCTCTCTCCCCCAACCCTGCCTCTATCCAAACATGAGTGTTAGTGCCACAATGTCCAACAAAAGAAGATAAACTCTACCATCTGCTTCACTGAGCTGTGAAGTGTGTGGATCTGCCTTTAGTCAGCAGCCATGTAGTCTTACACTCCACAGCCTCACCAAGAAATAACTTTGAACTGTCCACTTTCTCATGCCTGTGAAAAGCCTGGTGGAGAGAAACTACAGTTCCGGAGAATTGTTTGAAAGGCATGCAGATGACCCCCTCCTCTACATAGTCTCTGGGTCAAGTGAGTTCCAAACCTGCTACATATCAGAGACATCCGGGGAGTTCTATTTGTTTTGCTTTGTGTTTAAATACAGATTCACAGGACACGCTTCCAGAAATTCTGATTAAGTAAATCTCATGAAACCATTTTTAAAAGATCTTCATATGAGCTTGATACAAAGCTAGATTGGGAACCACTGGGCTATGTTTTATCCTGAATTAAGCCAGACCATCAAAAAGCTGTTTGTACCACTTTTTTTCACCCTTACAAAATTGTCTCTACCAAGTCATGCTTTACCCTTATGCCATCTGCTTATATTGAGATGCTATTAAAAAAAGATACGCATGACACCTCTGAATTTACTGGAGGGATTATTTTAAGAATGATGTTTTTTACATCCCAGTAGCAGAATCCTACCATATTGCCCAGCCCAGGGTTTTTCAAGTTTTTTGGACGATAATCCACCAAAAGAAATATGTTTTACATTATCACCCAGTACGCAGGTACCTACACATTTAATAACTAAAACAAGTCTTATAAAATATTACCCATTCCACATGCATTTTATCGCTTTTTAATGCTAGCTTCCACCCGTTAAATGATTTATTGACCCCTAGATGAGTTGCAAGTTGCATTTTAAAATCAGCAGTATAGGGACTTCCCTGGCGATCCAGTGGTTAAGACTTCACCTTCCAGTGCAGGGGGTGTGGGTTTGCTCCCTGGTCGGGGAGGTAAGATCCCACATGCCTCGCGGCCAAAAAGACCAAAACATAAAACAGAAGCAATATTGTAACAAAGTCAATAAAGATTTTAAAAATGGTCCACATCAAAAAAAATCTAAAAAATTAAAATAAAAATATAAAATCAGCAGTATAGCCAGATATCTTTTTCTGGAAACTAGCCCTAATCCTCAGACAAACTAGGCCACCTGTCCACAGTCTATTGCTCCAATAGCAGTACCAGAGCCAACGCAATCACATCTTTCTCCCAGGAATTTGGAATTAGGACTGAGAGATTTTAGTTTTTCTAAATCTAGGTAGCTAACATAGAAACATAGAATGCTGTAATATTGAAAGTCAGAAGCTATCCACAGACATGCCTTCCCATCATGTGGCCTGGAGAAATGCAGAAAACCAAGTTGCAGGAAAAATGTGAAAAGAACAGGAAGGATGAAAGAGATTCACAAAGAGGAGAGAAGAGACCAAAAGTGTTGTGACAGCTTTCCATCCCTGATCATTTTATTTCTTGAAATGAGCTGCATTCCTGCCTTTGAATTCCATGTAATATTCCAAATCTTTACAATAAGATGCACTCTTTTGCTTATGCTGGTTCAAATGGTTGTTTCTGTTATTGCAACCAAGATGAATCTAATTATATTGGTTTTATATGGCTTTTGTAACAAGTTACCACAAACTTGGTGATTAAACAATGTAAGTGTATTATCTGGCAGTTCTATAAGTCAGAAGTCTGACACAGGACTCACTGGACTAAAATCAGTGTCAGTAGAGGAGAATCTGTTTCCTTGCCTTTTCCAGTTTCTAGAGGTTACCTACATCCCTTGGGTTCATGGCCCTTTTCCTCCATCTTCAAAGGCAGCAATATTGCATCTTTCTGACCGTGCTTCTGAGGTTACATCTCCCTCTGATTCTAGCTAGGAAGGTTCTTAGCTTTTTTTTTTTTTGCGGTACGCGGGCCTCTCACTGTCGTGGCCTCTCCCGTTGTGGAGCACAGGCTCCGGACGCGCAGGCTCAGCGGCCATGGCTCACGGGCCCAGCCGCTCTGCGGCATGTGGGATCTTCCCGGACCGGGGCACAAACCCGTGTCCCCTGCATCGGCAGGCGGACTCTCAACCACTGCGCCACCAGGGAAGCCCAAGGTTCTTAGCTTTTAAGGACCCAAATGATTAGATTGGGTCCACCCAGAAATTCCAGAATAATCTCCCCATCCCAAGGTCCTTAGCTTAATCACCTCTGCAAAGTGCTTTTTGCACAGAAAGTAACATTCACAGCTTCCAGGAATTCGGACATGGACATCTGGGGGAAATGTGGGGGTGGATCCACACTAACATACAATCACTCTATGCCTTAATGTATTTCAATCCTGAGTGTCAGGGAAAAAAATCTTTTTCTCCTTGAAAAACCGATTTCCTTATAAAGAAAGAAAACCATGAAATTGATCACTTTTCCCTTTTCACCTTCGCTTCTAGGAAGACAGGAACCAAATTTGCAGCTCAACATTAATAATTTTGTCAAACTCTACTGCTTGCATATCAGTGTTACAACTTGCTTCTGTTCTCTCTCTCTTCCCTCATTTCTACCTTTTTTCTTCATTGTATTGACTGTATTATTTTAAGCTGCTTCAGATATTTTGACTTGTTGTTTCCTCTGCCTATAAGGCTCTGCCCCCATACCTCCACAAGGCTGGTTCCTTTTCATCATCTATATCTCAGCTCACATGCCACCTCCTCAGAGAAGCCTTCCCTGATCCCCCTATCTAAAGTAGTCCCTCCCACAGTCTATCACATTACTTTACTTTGTTGTCCTAGAGCACTGAACACCATCTAAGACAAACTGATTTATTTTCTTTCTTCCCTCACTGGAAGTTAAGCTTCAAGACAGTAGGGACCCAGCCTCTTTGTTTATTGCTTTGCTCCCAGTACCTGGAACAGTGGCTGACAGTTAGTAGCTATTTAGTAAAAAACCATGGCATTAGTAAATGAAAGAATGAATAAAGGAAGGGCAGGAAGAAGGAAAGAAGAGACTTTGTAGAACATGTTGATATATAGACGGATAGATAAATAGGTAGACAGGTTGACAGATAGACAAATATTCATTTCTGATGTGCAAATGTCACCAATATTTATAGGGAAGAATCAGAGAAACTACACAAGGAAGTAAAACATAACTCCCTACAATATGTTCATAGAGCTACTGGGTTTTCTTGGGGAACCCTTTATGTAAATGCCTTAGACAGAAAGTTTCTTGAAGTTTTCCAGTGGCTCAAGGCAGCTACCTTAAATATCCTGGCTGGTTACCATGTCTGAAGTCATCAGTTCTCAGTGAGGAGATAGACTGCAACACCATGACCCCTAACAACAACAAACTCTTGACACTGCCAAGGGAGCTCAGTCTATTCCAGGGCTCATTACTGCACAGCAATCGGCTCTCATTCTAGTCCAGTAATTATCAACGTCACCACTGGCAACAAGTGTTATATGCTGTTTACTTAAACACTCTATGGTAACGTCATTGTTACAATGCAATATCAAATTGCTTGACATTTAAGAGAGATCAGCATCAAAGTCTGTCAATATAACAAAACATAGAAGCAATTAGATAGTTTGTTCCAGGGTTTGTTGACCCTGTTAGTAAAAATACCAAAGTCTTGGAGGGAAGAGATGGACTTCAGTTTTCATGAGTCAAGAAGCAGTTGATTTACACATTAATTACAATTTATCTCTGTTATTCAAAAGACTTTTAAAAGACTCTATATCACAAAAGCATCACTCCATATTTTTTCTGTTCTATAAGATAAGTTATGATATTTTTAAATCATTATGTGTTATATTAAGATTTCTTAAATTGGGGGACATGTCTTTGAAAAGTGTATAATGCAAAATGTAACTTTATCCTAATGCTAGCGCTTTGATTATTGGTAGGCTCTACCAATTTATACAAAGTCTTTCCACTTTTCTCTTCTCCTACCTTGACAAAAGTAAAACTGTACCTTATCCCCACAGCTCAAAAATAAATAAACATTTAGCAATTAACTCAGTTTTTCTGATCAACTGTGGATGTCTGACCCAGCCCCCTTTTCAGATAAAACTAATAGAGTTCAGGTTAGTACATGCCAAAACTAAATTAATGGTTCATAGAGTGGAAGACTTGATATTGTTTAGATGGAAATACTCCCCACATTGATCTACAAATTCAATGCAATCCTTATCTAAATTTCAGCTGCCTTTTTTGTAGAAATTCACCATCTGATCCTAAAATTCATATGGAGATGCAAGAAACTCAGAGGAGGCAAAACAATGTTAAAAAGAACAAAGTTGGAGGACTCACACTTCCTGATTTCAAAACTTACTACAAAGCTTTAGTAATCAAGACTGTTATATTGGCATAAGGATAGACATATAAAACAACAGAATAGAATTGAGAGTCCAGAAATAAATCCATGCATCACTGAACAACTGATAAGGGTGCCATGGCAATTCAATGGGTGACAGGATAATCTTCAACAAATGATGCTAGGGAAACTGCAAGAGGGTATATTTGAACCTGTACCTCACACCATATACAAAAGTTAACTCAAAATGGATCAAAGACCTAAACATAGGAGCTAAAACAATAAAACTCTTAGAAAAAACACAGTTATAAGTCTTCAAGACCTTGGATTAGGCAATGGTTTCTTAGATATGGCACCTAAAGCAAAAGCAACCAAAGAAAAAATAGATAAATTGGACTTCATCAAATTAAAACTTGTGCTTCAAAAGACTATCAAGAAAATAAAAGACACCCACAAAATGGGAGAAAAATATGTGCAAGTCTTATAAGTGACAACAGTCTAGTATCTAAAATATATTAAGAATTCCTACAACTCAACAGTAAAAAAACAAATAACTCAATGTAAAAGTGGGCAGAGAATTTGAAGACATTTTTCCAAAGAAGATATACATAAAGCCAATAAGCACATAAAAAGATGCTCAATATCATTTGTCATTGGGGAAATGCAAATCAAAACCATAATGGGGTACCAATTAATACCCACTAGGATGGCTAGAATCAAAAAGACAGACAATAATATAAGCTGGTGATGATGTGGAACAATTGGAACCTTCATACATTGCTGGTGGGAATATAAAATGGTAGAGCTGCTTTGGAAAATAGTCTGGCAGTTTATTAAACAATTAAGCACAGGGCTTCCCTTGTGGCGCAGTGGTTAAGAATCCGCCTGCCAATGCAGGGGACACGGGTTCGAGCCCTGGTCCGGGAAGACCCCACATGCTGCAGAGCAACTAAGCCCGTGTGCCACAACTACTGAGCCTGAGCTCCAGAGCCCATGTGCCACAACTCCTGAAGCCCGGCGCCTGAAGCCCGTACTCTGCAACAAGAGAAGCCACCGCAAAGAGAAGCCCACGCACCACAACGAAGAGTAGCCCCCGCTCACCGCAACTAGAGGAAGCCCACGCACAACAACAAAGACCCAACGCAGCCAAAAATAAATAATAATAAAATTAAAAAAAAAATTAAGCATAGAGTTACCATATGACCACTACCCAAGAGAATTGGAATTACATGTCCACACAAAAAAACTTATATACAAATGTTCATAGAAGCATTATTCATAATAGCCGAAAATGGAAACAACCCAAAATGGCCATTAAATGATGACTAGATAAACAAAAAATGGTATATCCATACAATGGAATTGTATTTGGCTACAAACAGGAATGAAGTACTGATACATGCTACAACATGGATAAACCTTGAAAACATTATGCTAAGTGAAAGAAGCCAGATGCAAAAAGCCATATCTTGTATGATTCCATTTATATGAAATGTCCCAAATAGGCAAGTCTGTATAGAGAAAAAGTAAATTAGTGGTTGCCAGGGACTGGGAAGAGGGAATGGGGAAAGACTGTTAACAGGTATAGAATTTCTTTTGGAGGTGATAAAAATGTTCTAAAATTAGACAGTGGTGATGGTTGAACAACCCTGTGAATATACTAAAAACCATTGAATTTTACACTTTTAAAAAGTGAATATTAGGTATATGAATTATGTCTCAAAGAGTAAAGTAAAAAAAACTAAATAATACTTTATATTTCATGGATTCTAAAACCCACATTGTTTTCACTTTTTAAACTTCTTTGAAATTGGGTTGCATAATTGATTACATATTACTCTTGCTGTCAGCCAGGTAGCAGTCCTGACGTGTAAAAGTCTTCCTGAAGGACCAAGAAAGTGCCAGCATCTTGGTGTCTTAGTTTTCACAAAATACAGGTGATATTCACTCACCTAATGTCATCAACTCTGTTCCAGGCACTGTTCCAAATGCTTTCTGTATTTTAACTTATTCAACCCTCACAATAGCTCCATGAGATAAGTACTGTTATTATCCTTATTTTACAGACAAAGAAACAAAAGTACAGTGTGCTGGAGTGATTTGTCCAAGATCACACAGCTGGTTCGTGTGAGTCCCATCCAGGCTGTTCTGGTCCAGAGTCTGTGCTCCTAACTGTTAGGCTTCACTGCCTCACTTACCTGTGAGTGCAAGACAGCCATTACTGTCAACGGTCTTCAAGGATTCCTACCAAAGTTGGCCAAAAGAGTAACGAAAGCTAATAATGAGTCTCGCAGTGGTTCAGTGATTAAAAACACCATTCATTTGGAAGTTTGACTGGTTCATTCAAACATCTTTTGGCTATGTCTAAGGGAGTTCACAGCCTGGAACTTCATTTACAGAGCTCAGGTAAGAGGGAGTAACCGCTTCCTGCTTGACTTACAAGGTGAGTAAAGGGAGCTGGAGCTTTAGTCCAGACCCTCCTCATTTTTCCCAGCTGACTGCAGAGACTGACCTCCTTCTCCTATGAGCCTGACTGGGTAAGGGACAGGGCAGACCAGGTCCCAGCACGGGGATGGAGGGATGAAGTCTCTAACTCATGCGCGAAGGATGTGGAGCCAGAGGAAACACCACCAGAAGCCATCTCAGGAAGAAGTGCAGGATCAAACCTGAGGCAAATATTCCACCTCCCTATTACCTGACATCCAACCTTGCTGATTTAATGCAAAGTCAATCGTTGGAAGATTGGAAGGACTCCTGAGGATTCAAGGGTGTACAGCATTCCAGGCTCAGGAGAGAAAATGGATTGTATCACTTCCAAGAAACTATAGGCAGAAAGAAAGGATAGCTAAGCCCTCCCTGTCCCCATTCTGCCAAGGCTTTTGCCACACCCACCCCAGCTGAGCCCCTTGGATACCAGATGCCTCTTTAAGATGACTGGGGAAACGTGGCCGAAGCCAGATTGCTTCCAACAAGCTGACCCCACAGACACACTCAGTTCCTGGAGGCCAGAGTGAGGATGGAGACTAAACTCAACGCCCTTCACTGCCACTCCACATCCCCTTACAGAGGCTAGCAGTAGCATTTTCCAGCCATGAAGTAATTTCATCTCCTCCAGCTTAGGCCTCGGCCTCAGAGTCCGGAAGCCAAACACAATCCTTTCAGTAGAGAAAAGACGGAAGCAAAGAGGACAACAGAAGACACACCCAAATAAGGCAGGGTACCAGCTCTGAACTGTTGCATAATGGAAAGAGGAATGGGTGGGCAGAGGAGGTGCCTGGAATCACCATCCTTTAATTCATTTTTTTCTCTTCTTAAATTTTCATTTGGTAAAAATTTCAAACTTACAGAAAAGTTGTGAAAATAAAAATAGAAAGAATACCCATATACCCTCTAAACCCAGATTCACCTATTAATATTTTACCCCATTTGCTTTATTTGTATCCTCTATATATTTTTTCTAATTAGATATTTTTCTAATTAAATATATATGTTGAAAAAATACAATGTAGATAAATTATATTAAAATATATTTTTACATATTTAAATTATAAAAAAAATATTTTTTGCACCATTTGTATGTAAGTTACATACACTATGGCCTTTTACTCCTAAATACTCCAGTGCATATTCCCTAAAAAAAGGGTAATTTATTATATAACCACAGCACAGTTATCAACTGTAGTATATTTAGCATTGATACAATACTGTAATCTACTGTCCATATTGCAATTTTGTCAGTTGACCCAATGATGTCCTTTAAGCATTCCCCCCCTTCCACTACAGGACCCAGTTTAGTCCTGGATATTGCATTTAGTTGTCATGTGTCTTTAGCCTTTTTTAATGTGGAACATTTTCATAGCTTTTCTTTGTCTTAGTGACATAGACATTTTTTTAAAATCCAGCCCCCTATCCCCTGACTTTAACATAACGTTCCTCATTTTGGGTTTGTCTGATGTTTCTCCATAATTAGGTTCAGAGTATGCATTCTAGGCTGCGATATTGGATGGGTGATGTTGTGTCCTTCTCAGGGTATCACTTCCAGATGCACGTGTCCACCTGTGCCTCACTGGTGACGTTATTTTGATCACACAGTCAAGGAGTTGTCTTATTTCTCCTCTGTTTAATTACTGTGCATTTTTTTCTCCCTCACAACTAATGAGCCATCGGTAGAAAGGCAATTTAAGGCTGTGCAAATATCCCACTCCTCATCAAAATGTCTCCCTAGCACACTTTCCTGACTTTGCCAGAGAGCTAAATGAGCACCGCTGGCGCCACCTATGGGGCTTCTGGCACACTGCAACAAAGGGAATGGGCTGTGGACCCTCCCTCACTCCTGCCACTTGCCTGGTGCCCAGGAGCTTTTTTGGCCTTAGACATTTTGAAAGAAGAGCTTTTTGAGACTTGAGTCACAAGGCTTGAGTTCTAGCTCTGACATCGCCACCAACTCATGAGGAAACTGGGACAAGTCCTTCCCCTTCTCAAGACTTCAGTGTTCCCAGTAAAATGGGAAGTTGGATGACAAAGACCTGATTTCATTCATTCATTCATTCAACAAATATTTGTTGAGCAACTACAGGCACTGTTCTAGGATCTGGGCAAGACTTCTGCTTTCAGGGAGCTTACACCATATGAGGGGTGACCTAGACAATGTAAGAAAACAAATTAAGGAAATGGATAAATACACATAGTAGTAAGCGCTATGCTGACAATAAAACAAGATTGTGAGCGTGAGTGCCTGGGGTCCACTTTAGGTTGGGTAGTTAGGAAAAACTCTCGGAAGAGGGGTTTTGGATAAGACATAAAAGATGATATTTGAAATATACCATGATAAAAGTTTAAAAATACATATAAAAGTATTTGTATAAGTATAAAAGCAGTACAGCATTTTAACACCAAAGTTTGGGAAAAAGACAGAAAAATTATGCATAATGCTACCACCCTAATATATTTTAGGATAATAACATTTTATATATTTGTATTTGTATCTTTTTTCTTTTATTTTACATATAATTCTGCTTTGCTTTTTTCAATTTAGCATCATCTCCTATTTTCCATGTTGTTATTCTAGATGCAAACATTGCATGCCTCATATTCCATTTGTTAAAATTATTTGCTCTTTTTCCCTCCCAAGAACAGTTCAATAAACATCCATGTCCCCTTCATCTAGATTTACCAATTGTTAACTTTTCGCCACATCTGTTTTACTTCTAATAATGTAATATGTAGTTTTTCTACCCCTGAGAGTTAGTTGCAGACATCATGATCCTTTGTCCCTAAACACTTTAGCACGTACCACCTAAAAACAAGGACTTTTTCCTCTGTAACCACAGCTCAAAGTATCGCTCTCAGGAAGCTTAATATTAATACAAATTATCAACCCGTATTAAAATCTCCCCACTTGTCCCAATAATGTCTTTTCAAATGAGCTCGATAATTATTTTAACTGATATCTCTGCTTTCTGAAATACTTGAGAGGTTTCTCAAGCCAGAAGAAGTTTAGAACTTCTTTCTCCCTTTATGTATCTTCTGACTCTGTTGGATTCCTAATTCAAACAAAGGCTTTGAGAGTCTTTGTCTCAGTTCAAGTATGCCTATAGACTCTTTAAATATCATTTTTAATTATATCATATTAATTATCTAACCATCTTCTATAGGCTTTTCATTGTTTCTAATATTCTACCATTACAAATCTTGATCACACCTAAAAAGTAACATAAAAATTAAAGATAAAAAGTAATAATAACATTAAAAATAATAAATCCTAATATCATCAAATATCCTGAGTTTTCGTCTTTTCCCAATCATCTCATAATATTCTTTAAACCAGGATGCAAATAAGTTCCATACTTTGCAATTGTTTTATATGCTTTTTTAAGTCTCTTTAGTCTGTAGGTTTCCCCCCATCTCTTTTTTTTCCTTGCAATACATTTGTTGAAGAAACCAGGTCATTTGTTCTGTCATTGATCACAGACTGGATTTTACTGATTGTATCCTTGTGATGTCATTTTAAATGTTCCTCTGTTCTTTGCTTTTCCTCTCAATTGGGAACTACATCTGTAAATTGGTAGTTAAATCTAGAGACTTGATTAGATTCAGATTCTATTTGTTTGGAAACACTTCATAGATGATGTTGTGTATCAGGAGACATGTAATGTCTGGATGTCTCTGTGATATGGGTAACCTTGGATGGTCACTGCCTAGATCCATTCATTCACTGGGGGTTGGAAAATGGTGATATTCCAGTTTACCAACCCTTCCATTATTAGCTTGAAAACTTCTGAAAGAGATACTTCCCCTTGCAAAAAAGAAGAACAAAGAGCATTGCTCACCACCCAGTTGGACAAGGATTAAGCTATCAGCCACAGCATTCTTAAGATGCTTTTCCCCCTAACTCTCCTTCAGACTTGCTGCCTATATTTTAAAGAACAGGATGTGTTCATGCAATAAGAAGCAGAGAGCTGAGTTCTTCCCTAGAGAGAAAGCTCCCCAATCTACTCTTCCCCACCTTGTGTCTTAACGATGTTGGAGTCTGGGGGTGAGAAGACCATGAAGCATGTTCAACCATCTCCACTCAAAAAACACTCCAGGACACAATTACTGGTAAAGAAAAGTGCTATCTTTTAATTTGTTCTAGAATGTGTAGGTCCTTATTAAGATCAGTGACACTTCCCCTTATCATGTTCCTCCCTCATGCCCCCAACCACTTTGGATCCAATGGCCACTTCTAGAAAAGGCCTAGGAGGAACTCACCCTACATAGCCAACGAAGGGGTGCAGTTTGAGGAATGGGTATATGGCTCCAGAAGCAGCACCAGCTACTAAAGACTTTCCTCAAAGCAGCTCATTTTGTCCTGTGAGTCCCTTTGCCCTGCCTTGGTCAAGACTCCCTAGCTGTGAACTGCTCCAGTGTTCCCTTGTTCCCTGTGTGGCCTGAGCTTTAGAATTAGAATCACCATTACCATCTCTAGAGCTGTAGAGCCTCTGAGAGAGCACTGTTTTCACCATCCTTCCTCCCCACAACTTTATAGATGGGGAAACTGTACCCAAGGTCACACAGTTCACAACTGTCAGAGCCAAAATTTTGATGCTCAGCATCTCAAATCAGATATCTTTCTACCATACCCTCCTGCCTCCAAGAAAACAACCGGCATCTGCCTCTAGCTCCAGGAACAACTGGAGCAAGCAGGTGGTGGTGACCAGAACAGACGGAAAAGACCCGGCTAAAGGGGCCAGGCTGACCCCAGCTGAACCCCAAGCAAGTGATGAATCACAGCACTGCCCAGTTTCCCTCCGTCAGAATGTTATCAGCGGCAGACACCCACCCCTGCCAGGATTCTCCTCCTGGCTAGCAGAACTGAACCATGCATGGAAACATGCTTACCGAGATTCCAAGACCTTACGACCAAGGCAGGCTCTAACTGGCATGAGGATCCTGGTGATGAGCTGCCCACCAGCTGGGTAATCCAGCTCACCAAATTCCTTCTTGGTAAGATCCAATCCACATTCTTGGGCTGATTTACATAGGGCCTCTTAGCAAACATGGCTAAAATCTGTCTCTGTGCTGCACTGGGAGAGACGGACAGAAAGAATCACAGATGGTGTCCTCCCAGCAGAGCTCATACACATGCTTGGCATGAGGAGAACTGAGTCCAGGAGAAGAAATGAACTCAAAGAGAACAGGCAGACACAGAGGGCAGGGAGCAGGGGCAGCTGTGCTCCCTCCTGCCTATCCTACTCCTGAAGAGGAGAGACCACAGAAAGCTGCAGATGTGTCCCCCTGTCAGTATTTCAAGGAAGGCTCAGCCTGTGTGGCTGAAAGGTAAGAGGAATCCAGAGAATTGTGGAGTCATGAAAGCCAAGTGAAGAGGGTTTTTCAAACAGGAAGTGGCAGATGATGTGAAATGCTGTAGAGAGTTCAAGACAGTTGAGGACAGAAAGGTATTCGCTTGATTTGGCAACTGGGTGGTCACTGGTGACTTTTATGAAAATCTATAGAGGACTGGAAAGTGATGAAGAAGAAATCAATGAACAGATTTTTTTTTAAAGAAACTTGGCTATTGAGGAAAAAACTGTAAGTGCAACAGACTCTAAGAAATTCTGTTTTAATCTTGGGGAGAACTTTGTTTGTTTGTAAGCTATATGGAGGTAACCAATGGAGAGGGAGGTTGAAGACCCTGGAAAATGGGAGCAGTGGGATATGCAATGGAGCAAAGTCTTGGAAGACATAGAGCAGGATTCAAGAATAGAGCACCAAACAGGAGCAACTGGAAAGGCGCTGAGGAGGGATACAGACACAGAGGGATGGGAGGGGGAGAGGAGCACACGGACAGCCAAGTTTTTGCTTTAGGGCCTCTCTTCTGTGAAGTGGGCAATGAGGCCAGTCATTTGCTGACAGCAAAGATGAAGGGCATGGATAGAAAGCAGAGTAGTAACAAGTCAGAGACACACCAATCAATACTGAGAGCCCAACTGAGACTGTCAACTCTGAATTTTTCATGCTTAGGAGCCCATAAAAAGGGAGCAAAAAATAGGTTGATGCAGAAAATGGAGAATGGTTGATAGTTTCAGCAAGAGTTGGAGGAGATGAGGAAGTTCAGGATGCTGACAAAACCATCAGTGTGTCCTGGGCCATGGGTTTAGGCTCAGGAGAGGAAGAAGTCCAGGAGAAAGCTGAAAGACTGGGAGAACAGAAAGCTAAGGTCTTGGAACCGGGCTAAAGGAGCAAGCAATTTATTTAATAGCAGTGCAGGAGTGGGAGAAGAGGAAGCATAGGGGATGGTAATCCAAAAAGAGCAAAGTCTCAGTTCAGGAGTTCAGAAGAGAAGACTATAGGTGACACCATGGAGTGAGACAGAAAGCAGAGCAGAGCCCAGGAACAAACAAGGAGAGGTGTAGGTCTTAGAGGCAAGGCAAAGACCTGTTGCCAGAAATGGGTACAGAGAGCCAGAGTCCGCCAGGGTTGATGGTAGGGTCTTCTGTGGAGCAGAGCCTATCTGGTGGCTGCTGCTAGGGAGGGGGTACCTGCAAAGACAGGCAGGGTGTGTAGTTGGCAATTGCTGGAAGTTAGGCAAGGCCAACCTACCCATTTTCTAGAAGAGTGCACTAAAATCTCCTTTGCATCAACTGAAGCCACTCCGTTCTTCTGTTTCTCAGTATACCCAAGAAACCCAATTTCTCTTCTAGGACTGCATTCTGTACCATAAGAATCCAGAATTCATTGTATTTCCATTTCATGACTTTGTCAATGACCAAAGGACTTATCTGACTCCACAATGGGGCCATTATGGGAATAAGTCAAAAACGGGATTAGCTCAAATGTTAGCAAAGAGCCAGTGAAGTCAGTCACTCAGCTAGTAGCCTTTTGTTCAACTTCTGAAACATCATGTTGTTTTCTGCATGCAAAAACAAAACAAAACCAGCAGTTAAAACACTGGTGCTAAGTACACAGGAAAAGCCAGGGAGAGGGCACTGTTGTGGGGTAACCAACGTAGGGATGGTGGGCCGGAGCTTCACACCCTTGGAGGAAAGGACACCCTACCTCCCACCCCTCCCCCACTGCTCAGGTGCCTAAAGGGAGCTTCTCAGCATGCAGGGTCTCTGCAGTGGGAAGGGAATATGTGACTCTCTACCACATTACTAAGGTCCCCTGGCCCAGCAGGCTACACTCAAGCTGGGAACTTCACTGATAGAAGTGAAGCCAAGCACTTAACTAGGTATTTTCCTTCATATTTGTGGTTTCTAGCTGGTCTTGGGGAAAGATGTCAGTTGGGTTTGAGCCTGTCATAGCCCTCACCCAGCTGCCCAACACAAAACACTGGTGAAGCTCATTCAGAGAAGGTGTGAAGGTGGGCCACACAAAGGAAAGATGACCAAGAGGAGGAATTAATGAGGTAATTACAGAGAGAACCTTGCCAAGCCAACTAAACAGAGAAAAAGATTTGAAAATTGAAAGGGAAGTGGTCAGAGCCCAAACCGTAAAGTCATGTGAGCTCCAAAGAGTAGAGGGTTACATGCAAAGATCGCCTGGCTACTGGATTATTCAAGACCTAGTTACCCCAAACTAGAAAACAGGATTATGGAAGTTCATCTGCTTAGGAGAGCTTGGCATGTGCTGGTGAAAGAATGGCAAGTCAGTGGGCACAGTCTGCTTTGAAGTGAAGATGCTCTCTCAGCCTGGGTGGAAAAGAAACGAGCAGTTCCATCCACTCACAAGGAGAGAAGAAATGTTTTCTCTGATCAAAATTATCCCATTAACAAGGGCCCTACAAATAAACTGCACCTCTTAGCAAAAGTAAAGCCATGACCTACGGCTCCCTTGAAATTAGCTAAGCCATGACAGGACCAGGGAGAGCCGTCCCCAGGCCAAGCCAACATCAGCAATAGGTTCCCTCTCAACCAAGCCCTTGCTCGTGAAGTGGCCTGACCCCCAGCACCTGCCTATGCCTTTTCCTCCCAAACACCTTGCACAGACCACAGCAATCCATCCGAGATGCAGCCTGGAGCTCCGCTCCCATGCCTGTGACCTCCAGAACACTTCTCTCTGCATTCTAGGAGAAATAAAGGCCTGAAGTTGCTTCAGGGTCACCAAAGGACACCAAAGAGGCTTCTCGCCTCTCAGTTTTCCCCTTTTCCACGCCAGACAGAACTTCCACGAATGCTTAGGTCTGGCTCCTGCTGGTCCCTCTGGCCTTCTCCAACCTCCAGCAAAAAAAGGGCTGCCAGCAGAGTCTTGGCTTTCTCTGGGCTGTGGACAGCCTGAGGGCAGGCGAGTCAGAGGACTCACTTCTGATCTTTGGCTCTGTGAAGTGGAGAAGCTGAGAATTAGGATCTCTACGCAGGAGGAGAGACCCAGCAGAGAGAGCTGGTTGTGGGTCATTCTCCTTGGCCTGGAACCTCTGTATGTGAAGCAGACAGCAGCTTCCTCATAGTTTTCCCAAGCAGAACTCAGGGTCTGGACCTCTGAATGGACATAATGAAGGGGTGGCCGCCAACAATCACTTCTAAGAAGCAGGTTCTGAAACCAAAGCAGTGGCACAGATGGCAGGCTCTGAAGTTAACATCTTAAGCCTGCCAGTGAAATCGGAGCCTAAAGATGTAAGTGGTCTCTGCATAGCCACCCAGCCCCATCAAGAATGCCATACCATCCAGAGCTTCACAGCGGCCACCTAAGTCAGCATCAGGAAAGGGGGCATGAAAAACAAATACCCTGAAAACCGTTAGAACCCGAATAGACACCAGTGGAGACCTATGGCCTCTAGAAGCCTCATTGCCCTGTGCAGGGCAGGTGCCTCTGTCCGAGCAGGCCAAACAAAGGCAAACAGTGACAGTCTTTGGCTGTGCTGGGCCAGGGATCACAGGCCTGCCATATGTCAGAACCTCTCTCCCTTCTTTTACCCTCTTCTGGGCCCAGGAGGAGTTCAGATATATACATTGCTCCTGAGCCCTGCACACTGAAAGGTGAGAAATGTCGGCCTTCCTCAGCAGAAAGAATTCACCAAGGAAGTTTGGTCCTTCCGAGCCTAACTGGGCTTGGTCTTGTCAAGTGAACCCTACACAACTGATCGTTCTGGTAATAGGGAACACCCCCCTCTTTGCTGTTTACTCTCTGTAGTGGATGCACTATGGCTCCCAAATAAACGCTGTAAGATGCAAACGGCAAAGAAGGGCACTACAAGCTCAACAAGACTTGTCTCACATCCACAATCCAAAGAGAATGAGCTGAAAGGTGGGGAGGAGTGGTCAACAGGACGGGGCGCCAGCTGCCGGAGTACTTGGTCTCCTTCCAGCCCTCACACCTGGGAGATGCTGTTGGCCAGGCGGAACGACACTCTTTTTGCTCTTTCATTCTCCTGAAAGAAGAAAAAAATATTTGGCATCAGAATGGCCCAGTGTAGGGTTTATCAATGTGAAAAGACCAACTGTCCAGACTGGGATTCCCCAGAGCCAAAGTGTTTTATTCCACTCCAGGAATGCAACAGCAAAACTCACTGAAGCCACTAAACACTGTGTGCCAAGTGCTGCAAACCACCGGGGATGGCTAGTCAGATCCTGGCACACAGTGGGAAGGCAATACATTTCAGCAGAATTAAATAGCACTGAATCGATGTTTCAGGTCTGCACAGGTGAGACCAGACAAAAGGTCAGATTAGATGTCTTTCCTGCAAGCAAAACCTCTCCTTCCTTCTCTACACCAAGGGGCTGAAAAGACTCTCCCTTTCTCCCAAACCCAAGTTGAGATCAGGCACTGAGACCAGGTCCTTCTCTTCTTATGGGCATCACAGTGTGGAGTAATCACTGCACTGAGCTGGTCCTGCTGCACTGGTCCTGCTGCTAATTTTCTGGGTGGCCCTGGGCAGGTACCCCCATGTCTCAGGGTTCTGAGCCTCAGTGGTCCTTGGAGCTGATGAGCCCTGCACTGCCTTGCCTTTGTCTGAGGCTAAGGGGTTGGAAGTGAGGGCTCATTGTCACCACTCTCTTGTGCCACCCAAACAGCTTCACTTCAGGTTACTCTGTACATGCTGCGTGGGTGCCCCCTGCCAGCCCAATCACCCACCCACCTGCCTGCCAGCTGGCAGCACCTCCTTACCATATGTCGCCGCCGCCTCTTGGGCTGGATGCCCTCCTGCATGCAGTGGGGCCATGGAAAGCCCTGGGGAGTGGAATACCCACTCTCACTAGACACCTCTTCAGAGTCTGAGTCCTCCTGCCTTGGCTGAGCAAACCGTTTCTCCGGGTAGATCTCCTTCAACCAGCCCTCAAAGAACACTTCCAGGCAGCGGCCTGCCTCTGCAACCTCTGAGTCGGGCTGAAGGGGGAGGAGAGCAGTGATGGTCTGGCCCCCTTCCACCAGCCCATCTCTTCCAGGCGCCTCGAGAGCTATACAGAGAGCGCAAAGCCTGCCTGGGTCTCTGGGATGTCTGGAACTTTATATTTTCTCCTCAGGGCCCAGGATAACCAGTTTAGTATCAGCTCTTAAAGCAGACGTGACCCTGACAGTTACCCACAGATGGCCAGTCACTAGCAGCCCCCATATTCCTCCTGAGTCCACGCTGAGGCCCCGATGTGGGAAAGAGCTTATAAACATTCACTGCAGTAGGCCCCAGGAGGTCTGCTCCCAGCTCCTCCTGGCAGCCCAGGCCCGAACCAGACACTTCTGTCCAGCCATGACAGTCTTGGGGTCACTGGAAATAGGGGAGAGGGAAAACAGGGAAGACATACATAATTGAACTTAGCACAGTTCCAGAACATGAGGCGGACGTCTGATACCACCTCCTCCGGGGTGGTGTAGTGGGCTGGGTCCTTCTTCTGCAGCTTCCTCCGGATGATTGACAGGTCCATGGGTCTCTTGATAATCTGGTAGTAATGCCGGGCCTTGCGGGAGGAAAGAAGGGGAAGCAAATAGGAAGAGAGAAGTAGAGGAAAAAGCGAAGGATAAGAAGGAAGGAGAGACAGAGAATGAGTTGGAATGGAAATAATAGAACATAAGACAAAGGCAGCAAGAAGAAACGTGTGGAGGGAAAAGACAAAGAGAGAGGGAAAAGGAGGAGTGGTTTACATGTCAAGTCAGGTCTGACGCAGCAGCAGCTGTTGGTTGGGGGGCTGTAGTGGCCATGGCCCCCGGGTCCCCTACGCCATGCACAAATTACTCCTGCTTCCAGTGGCCACGCTCTGAGCCCACCCTGGGCACCGCCATGATCTGCTCCAGGCCCAGGGCGCTCTGAGCAGCAAGTCCAGTAGCCGGCAGAAGCAGTGAGGCTTTCCTTACCAGCGGGCTGACAGGCTCGTGGAAGGGCAGGCTGAGGCTGTTGCAGCACAAGGACAGTACCAGCTTCTCACACTTCTGCAGAAAGCAGAGTTGGCAACCGTGTTACTTTGTTCTGGCCCCGCCTCAGTAAGGACTAACGATAGCGACCCTGATGGCTCTGTCCCACAGGGTACAAGTCGCTATACTAAGGCACAGTTCAGCCTCCCAGGCCAGAGGAAAACAGCTGGCAGAAGAAAAATCGTAGTGAGCCCCCATAGGCACAGCCCAAAAGAGAGGTATCCAGAGAGGCCTCTCACCCCCCCAGAAAAGACTCAGCTCCCATGGGCACAGGCAGGCTGCCCCAGAGACCCCTCCCTACCTTCTGGTCATACGCGCTCAGGCCAGGAGGGGCCCGCACTCCAGGCTGGTTATAGCGGGCGTTCTCGCAGTCGTACTCCATCTCAGGCTGGCTCAGGCTGCGGCACAAGGTACACACCCAATCTCCCCTGAAGAGGCAAGTGAGGCCAAGTTAGCCCTCAGCACATCGCCCAGAGCCCCCTCCCTTGTCCCACTACCCCAAGACAAGCTTGGGGGGTGGTGACATGAGAAACTGAGTCCCTAGCCCTGCCCTATAGAAAATGGCTTCCTAGCCACAAGCTTGAAAGAAATTTAGTAACTCAGGATTTAGTGAATCCAGAAAACTAGGAGTTACCAGGGGCTGGGAGAGGGGTAGAGGGACAAATCTGGACAGGAGGAAGCTGGGAACAGAGGAGGAAGGGAAGCATCCACCTGTCTGTGTGCAGAAGACACAGCTATAGCGCCACGAAGTCACAGACCTGTAATTCATGCAGGCCCAGAGAAGGGAGGAAGCCCACTTGAGGGAGCTCTGTGGGCCTGGCCTGCGGTTGGCATGACTCACCCTGGGAAGCTGAGCAAGGCTGGCAAGTGGCAGGAAAGGTGGTACACTTTGGGGCAGCGGTCACAGCACAGCAACTCTCCCCCGTTGAGGCACACAGCACAGAAATCCTCATTCTCTATTGGTACTGGGGGTCCCTTCTTGGCTCCAGGGGTTCGAGGAATGAGCCTGTGTTCTTCAGGAGATGCACTCTCCACTTCTGGTGGCCGCTGCCCAGCCAGAGATGTGACAGTGACCTTTCTACCCCCCAGGTTTGGGGCCTGGATGGCATCAGACAGGTGGTCCTGGCTGACCTTGGGGAAGAAGTGAGTCTGAGCAGTCAGGGCACGGCACCAAGTTGTGGAGGGAGGGAGAGGAAAGATGACAAGCCCTGGGCACCGACTTACTCCAGGACCCCAAGACAGCCAAGCCCCAGGAACACCAGGACAGCTCACTCCTAGTGCGCAGCTCACAGACCACTTGTAGCAGGGTACAAGGTCTGGCCAAGCTACAGCCCCATTCAGAGACTCAGAACAATGCCAGAGCCAGAATTCTCCCAGTAGCAGAGAGGAAAGAGAGGCTCCTAGGCTGGGCCAAGGTTCAAGGAGAAGGCAGAGAAAAGTGGTACCTTAATGGACATGCTGGAGGACTCAGTACCACATTCAATGATCAGCAGGAAGCTCCCATCCTGCTCATTCTTCTGTGGCTTCAGCTTGAACACAGGCATCTCTCCTGAGGAGGCAGCACAGATCTTGAGCCGCTCCAGTCGCACATAGGGTATCTTGGGCTCACTATTGAAGGGTCTAGGGCAAGAACGACATCCCTGGGTCTCGGTGGGAGCCTCCTCTGGCCCCAACCTCTAAGTCAGGCTCATCCATGATTCCACAACTGAATTGCTGCTCAAGATCTCCTCAGTCCAACCCTCTACAGGCCCCTATTCCACCCTGCTACCAGCTCTGCCTGGCCGGGTCCTGCCAACCTCTGGGAGCCCTTTGATCAAAGAAGGGGGGTCCCCGAAGAGGGAGGACTGCACACAGACTGCGTGCCTCACGGCGCAGGAGCCAGGACATCCTCCCACAACCATCCCAGACGCCCAACCACACACCCGACCCCAGGGTCTGGGGGTTGAAGAAGACAGCTGCAGGCAAACGTCTGCTTCTAGTTAAGTCATCAAGGATGCTCACTTCCTGTGCCAACCTCCCAGGACATGAGGTTGGAGGGTGAGAGAGGGAGGGTGGGCCCAGCGTCTGTTACCTGATGCTCTGGTTCCCTTTTGTACCCGGGCCTAGGGCTCCTTGTTCAAAATTCTCACACTCTAAGGCAAAAGACAAACAAATACACTTATGATAACACACCCTGTCACCCACACCTTCTACTCATATCTGCTACTCATGCTTTGGCCACACACCTGTCACACCATTGTTACCAACACTGTAATCACTCATAGTGGTGACAATCCTACCATATCTCCCCTTCCTGAGAGGGGAAGAAGGCCACTTTCTTTTAAAAAGATAAACACAGGTAACACTCAGAGGCTGCCTGGGGGTGAGGGCTCGGTCAGGTGCCAAGGGGCCAGCTTCTCACCTTCAAAATGAGCTCAGGAATCACTTGTTCCCCATACATACACTGGTGTCACCTGCTCTAAGGAGTCATTCTGTCCAACCCCTGCCTTTTCAGCCAAGTGCTGGGATTTCAGCACAGCCTGAGAATCCAGCTCACCCTCCAGGGGCAAGAGGCCCCCAGGAACCCTCCCCTGAGAAGTGCAGTCTGTGTAGATGGGCAGGGAGCAGTGTGGGGAAAGAGGAGGACACTAGCACTTACTGAGCGCCCACTCGGCACCAGGCACTGTCCTGAGCACTTTCCATGGGCAAGCAGGGTTCAAAAATTTAAGTGCGGGCTTCCCTGGTGGCGCAGCGGTTGAGAGTCCGCCTGCCGGTGCAGGGGACACCGGGTTCGTGCCCCCGGTCCGCGAAGATCCCATATGCTGCGGAGCGGCTGCGCCCGTGAGCCATGGCCGCTGAGCCTGCGCGTCCGGAGCCTCTGCTCCGCAACGGAAGAGGCCACAACAGTGAGAGGCCCGCGTACCGCCAAAAAAAAAAAAAAAAAATTTAAGTGCTTAAAATTCGGGGTTACATTATTGTGTAGTTAAGAAGAACCAGTATGAGGAAAAAAACAGAAAGATTGTTTCATTTTCATCTATTAATTATGTAGGAAATAGACTGATCATTACACACTAAACATTTACGAATCATACACTGAAATGAGAAGGCCCCCAATGCTCACTAGGCAGTTGCTACTTCCCAACTCCCTCACTTTCTCCAGAGGGAAGGAGCCTTAGCCTAGCCGCATTTGAGAAGGGGTGTGGGTAGCTCAGAAGAGAATCAGAGCCAACCTCCACCAGTCCACATTCCCTTTACTGTGAGGCACAAATCTACATTAATGCCAGGTGCAAGGCAAATTCTTGTTACTACAGAGTAAGTCATCAAGTGATTTCACTGTAGTTATTTGTCCCAATAGCCTATGAAGTAGCTATGATTAGCCCCATTTACAGAGAAAGAAACTCACTCAGAAAGGTTAGGTATCTTGCCCAGGTTCAAACATAAAGAGATAGAGCAGGTCTGCTAACTTAGATCTATCACACTCCAAAGTCCGACATGCTCTTTCCCCTAAAATATTTTGCCAAGGCTAGCCCTTCTGGAATGTGCTTTTCCTGCTTCCCCTTACCTATAAGCCAGACCCCCGAAATTCTGCATGGGGAATTTTACAAGGAGGCTGATTTCTGGCCATGCCTGGATCAGTCATGGCTACAGTGAGGGAAACAGAACAGACATCAATAAGTCAGTTCTGGGGGAGAAGTGAATTTAGCCCGAGAGAAACACTGCTCCCTCAGGCTCAGAGCAGCTCTGCTGACCTCTGTCTCACGGCAGCGCTGAGCCCATCTGCTCAAGTGTGTGGTCAGCACGAAAGGCAGGCTGCTGAGTCTCACCTTCTGGGCTCCGGTACTGCTGCAGGGCCACGGATTTGTTGACCACTGGGACCAGTGCAGGTTTTTTCACAGAGAGGTTAATTGGCTCCTCCAGTTCTGAGGGGATAGCCAAATCCTTGGAAGTGTCCGGACCAGGGGCTGTGGGGCCTTGTCCCAGAGAGTCAGTGAAGCGGGTAGAATCCTCACTTTCCATCTTTCAAAAGTGAAAGGCCAACAAGAATCAAAGAAATCAGACGTTTTTCCTGTTGGTGGTCACAGAGCTGTTAAGCTAAGGCCAGAATAAAGCCTTCAGGGGCTACCCTTTTGCCCAGCGATGAGCAGAGGAAGTTGAATGGCATTTCGCCAAGACCTACCTTATACAAGGCATTCCCCAGGGAGGGGTCAGCCCCATCCCCAGGGCGCAGGCTCCCTGCATTTCGGCCAGAGCCAGGACTGCAGCTGGATCCGGTTTCCGACTGCATGTTAGAAGCCGGAGGCACGCTCTGCAGAGGACAAGTTGCCAGGCTTGGTACAGTGTGGGTGGGACCAGACATCAGGCTGGGCCCAGTCTGAGAGTGATCACTTGCCAGGCTTGTGATGGCCTGGGAGGGATCACTCATCAGGTTGGGCATGGAGTGGGGTGTGCCACACACAAGGCTGGGCATGGTCGGCAGGTGACTGGCTGTCAGGCTGGGCATAGCCTGGTTCTGACCGCCCACCAGGCTGGACACGGTTGGCGAGGGGCCACTCAGCAGGCTTGGTACCACCTGGGGTGGGGCAGCTGTCAGGCTGCTCGCACTCTGGATCTGTGGCTCTAAGGTCCTCGCCAGCCTGGTAGATGACAGTTCCATCTCCAGTGTGTTGGAAAAGCCCATGATGCTCACAGAAGTGGAGTGCTGCAGGAGCGAAGAAGACAGGGGACAGTCAGGCTGTTAGCTAGCAATGGTGGGAGGGAGAGGACAGATGCAGCCCACAAGAGTTCCATGCTCAGATCTCACTCTGCCTCAGAGTCTCGTAGCTGCAGGGAACGCAGACAGCACAAGAAGTCCTATTTCCATTGCCCTACACCAAGGAGGTTGGTGGGCTATGACACAGAGGCAGGCACGGCTGAGGACACTAGTGTGCATGCATGTATGCATGTGTGTGTGTGTGTGTGTGTGTGAGAGAGAGAGAGACAGACAGACTGACAGATGAAGAGAGGGAGAGAGAGAGGGACAGCCTACCACCTGACCTGAGGGTGGTACACACTCACACATACACACACACACTATCAGCCACATCCTTCACCCCCTGTCCAGTACCTAAGCAAAGGGTCAGACTGTAGGACTACCCTCCCACTTCACATTCCCCTCTGACTACAGCACTAGTGGCCTCTCTTCCCTTCTGGGGGTCCTACAGGATAGTTTCTGCTACATAAAAATGGGAGGAAGTTCAGAAGGCTCAAACCCTGATCTGCTGCAGACATTCTCTGAGATAGTGCCAAGGCTTGGGGAGCCCCAGTCAGTCCTGGGTAACCTGGGTCAAACTCCAGAGCCTTCTCACAGCCTTGTTCAGATCAACTCCAGCACCACCAGCATCAGATTGAAGACTTTGACCAAGAGACGTGAAGGTCTTTTCTAGCCCTGCTATACCTGCCAAAGACATTCTAAACCAGATGCAGAGAACATCAGAGCAGCTAAATCTTAATATGGACAATCTGGACAACCATTGGATGAGGCAATAATATTCCAACCCCCACAATTCCTTTCTCGTTTCTAACTGCTTGGTGACCTAGGCAGAAGAGACTTAAAAGCTTGATAAAAAGAAGTTAAAGACATAGATACTGCACTGAATCCATTTCAGTTTTTCATGTTGGAGAAAGAGATTTGATGGAGGGGAGAGGGTGGGAAGACCTGTTCTAAATGCAACATTCAGGAATTTAAAAGTTTGATATCCTTGCCTTTTTTTAAGACAAAAGATATAATAATTTGACATCTTTTGAAAATCGAAGGGGAAACAAGGAGTAAATATTTCTAAGTTTCCAAAATCAGTGTCATAAACCTGTCATTCTTTTTCCCATGAATAAGACATTCAGATTTCCACAGGAAAAGAAATACTTCAAATACCCTCTCAAGTTTCCATATTAAGTTAGTAAAGCTAATTAACAGTGAAGAAAAGACTGTCCTCACCTCAGTGAATGTCACCCTAGTCACCCAGTTCTTCAAGCTGAATCCTAGGAGGAAGACAACAGTAGAGCATCCTTCCTCCCTCACCCAAGCTAATACCAGACCTCATCAATTCCACCCCTTAAACATCTCTCAAATATTCCCACTATTCCTCTCTGCTGCTGGTGTCCTAGCCTGGGTTACACATTCATATTTTTCCAGACTACAGTAGTGGTCTCCTCAGTGGAGAAATAGTTTCAAAACACAAATCTGAGCACATCAGTCCTCTGCATAAAACTGTACTGCGCTCCACTGAGGAAACGCTCAACAAGGCTCCTAAGGCCTTGATGACCTCTTCCCTGTCCTGCTCTGCAGCCACAGTCCATACAACAGCTCTCTCCTCATTCTCTGAACTCCAGCCACTCAGACAATTTTTCAGTTCCTGAAACATGCAACCTCTCTCTTCAGACAGACTGCTTCTTCTGCAGGGAACATTCTCCTAGCCCTGCCCCTGTTCCACTTACCTTCTGAATTCAGCTCACCCGTGAATTTTCGCTCTAACCCAGACCAGCTCCCCCCTTTTATGCTCTCATAACTCCTGGACCTTATTCTCATAGCCCAATCTGTGATACCATTTGGTTAATATCTATTTCTCCTACTAAGCTGTAAACTCCATTAGAGTGTGGACTTTGTCTGTTTTGCTTATCCACTGTATTTCTAGACGCAAGAGCAGTGCTTGGCTGAATAAATGAATTAATGAGCTATTCACTAAGCTCAAAATGGATTAAAGACCTAAATGTAAGGCCAGACACTATCAAACTCTTAGAGGAAAACATAGGCAGAACACTCTACGACATAAATCACAGCAAGATCCTTTTTGACCCACCTCCTAGAGAAATGGAAATAAAAACAAAAATAAACAAATGGGACCTAATGAAACTTCAAAGCTTTTGCACAGCAAAGGAAACCATAAACAAGACCAAAAGACAACCCTCAGAATGAGAGAAACTATTTGCAAATGAAGCAACTGACAAAGGATTAATCTCCAAACTTTACAAGCAGCTCATGCAGCTCAATAACAAAAAAACAAACAATCCAATCCAAAAATGGGCAGAAGACCTAAATAGACATTTCTCCAAAGAAGATATACAGATTGCCAACAAACACATGAAAGGATACTCAACATCACTAATCATTAGAGAAATGCAAATCAAAACTACAATGAGGCATCATCTCACACCAGTCAGAATGGCCATCATCAAAAAATCTAGAAACAGTAAATGCTGGAGAGGGTGTGGAGAAAAGGGAACCCTCCTGCACTGCTGGTGGGAATGTAAATTGGTACAGCCACTATGGAGGACAGTATGGAGGTTCCTTAAAAAACTAAAAATAGAACTACCATATGACCCGGCAATCCTACTACTGGGCATATACCCTGAGAAAACCATAATTCAAAAAGAGTCATGTACCAAAATGTTCATTGCAGCTCTATTTACAATAGCCAGGAGATGGAAACAACCTAAGCGTCCATCATCGGATGAATGGATAAAGAAGATGTAGCACATATATACAATGGAATATTACTCAGCCATAAAAAGAAACAAAATTGGGTTATTTGTAGTGAGATGGATGGACCTAGAGTCTGTCATACAGAGTGAAGTAAGTCAGAAAGAGAAAGACAAATACCGTATGCTAACACATATATATGGAATCTAAGAAAAAAAAATGTCATGAAGAACCTAGGGGTAAGACGGGAATAAAGACGCAGACCTACTAGAGAATGGACTTGAGGATATGGGGAGGGGGAAGGGTAAGCTGTGACAAAGCGAGAGAGTGGCATGGACATATATACACTACCAAACGTAAAATAGATAGCTAGTGGGAAGCAGCCGCATAGCACAGGGAGATCAGCTTGGTGCTTTGTGACCACCTAGAGGGGTGGAATAGGGAGGGTGGGAGGGAAGGAGACGCAAGAGGGAAGAGATATGGGAACATATGTATAACTGATTCACTTTGTTATAAAGCAGAAACTAACACACCATTGTAAAGCAATTATACTCCAATAAAGATGTTAAAAAAAAATGAGCTATTCACATTTTTTTTAAAACAACAACAGTGCATGACTGTTTATTCCACAAATTGTAAGCCAAATGAATAGCAGCTTAGTTCTACTAACAACTAAGTCTATAAGTTTCTCTAAAATAATGCCTATTTTTAAGATTATTTATTTATTTATTTATTTTTGGCTGTGGTGGGTCTTCGTTGCTGCGCGCGGGCTTTCTCTAGTTGCAGCGAGTGGGGGCTACCCTTTGTTGTGGTGCGTGGGCTTCTCATTGCAGTGGCTTCTCTTGTTGCAGAGCACGGGCTCTAGGCACGTGGGCTTCAGTAGTTGTGGTGCGCAGGCTCTAGAACACAGGCTCAGTAGTTGTAGCGCACAGGGTCAGCTGCTCCGCGGCATGTGTGGTCCTCCGGGACCAGGGCTGGAACCTGTGTCCCCTGCATTGGCAGGCGGACTCCCAACCATTGCGCCACCAGGGAAGTACCTGCCTATTTTTATATAGCTAAAATTTATTGAGAATTTATTATACACAAGACAATTTGCTAAGTGTTTTACATATATTTCCTCACTTAATCCTCACAACAAACATTAAAGGGTTGTGAAGGTTAAAAGAAATAATCCATGGAAACATTTAGAGCAATGTCTGGCAGTAGGTACTCAATAAGTCCCAGCTGCTGTTGCTGCTATTATTGTTATTGCTATTATTGTCGTAGCCCTAATTTTACACCTGAGAAAAAATGAAGCTCAGAAGGGCATCTGCAGTTTTTTATGTTATTGAAAACATAATTTTATAAATCTCCATTTCTCTTTGTTTGTGTTCATGAACTTGCATCCAGGGACCTTACTAAAGTCACTTTGGGATTTTCTGTGCATATAAATCATGTCGCCTGTGACTACTGAGTTTTATTTCTCCCTTTGCTTACATTTGGTTTTCTTGCCTTACTCCACTAGCTAAGACTTCCGGTATGAGGTTGAATAGAAGTAGTGACAGTAGCCATCCTACTCTCATTCCTAATCTCAGGGGGATCCTTTCACTATTCACCACTAAGTACGATATTTGACATAGGATTTCTATAGATTTAGAATCCATATCTCTGGCACCAAAGCCACACTCTTCATTCTGGTCTGCTTGCCTCTGCCCCTCTCTGTGCTCACCCTCTTCCCTGATCTCTCCCACATTCTGTTCTTCCATCTCTTTGTCCTTCCTTCACCTGCCCTTTGTCTCTCTTGACCTTTTCTCTCTTCTTCTCCTCTCTTTTTCTTTCTTCTCATCTTTTTTTCTTCTCCCCCAACGCTTTTCCCTTATTATTTGTTTAACTGCTTTAATAAAGCTTATATTTTCTACACTTAATTTTTAGTTTTAAAAGTAGATGAGCTAAATACCCTTTATTTCTCCAAAGAAAAGTTTGCTTTTTATATGTTTCTTGGTATTTCAATGGTCTTCAATAAAAAGCCTTCAATTTGCTGTATAGTCTAAGTCCCAAGATAAGAAAGGTGAGGAGAAAAAGCAATGGGGGGGGGGGGGAATGCTCAAACCAAATGGAATAAAGTAGGCATAGAGCCCAGCTTAAGGGACTGAGGCCAGAGGCCAAGGGCCATCTCAAACATGCCCTGGCCTGCATCCCTTGGCGTCCTCTTGTTGTCCTGGTAATGCACTAACATAACTCTCTAATATACTTTATTTCCTTATCTTTGGATAAGAATAACCAATGATCATTGTATTCCCTTTTGTAATAGAGGACTGTCTGATCCTTTGAGCTGGACTCTTTCACCTTTCCCTATCTGACATGTATATTTAATGCAGTCATCTCATCTACATAGATGACTCTCAGTGAGGTCCTTGGTGCCAAGCATTAAGAGCACCAAAATCCCTCTGGGACCATTCTGAGTAATAATAGTCAGATGCTGTATGTCACAAGACATGCACAAGATTAAATCCCCAAACACAAAACTTTCCAGGTTAGGGGTAGAGATCACATTTGTATGATACCGACTCCCCTTTCCTGATCACTTATTGCACATCATGAAATGTGAGTTAATATAATGATAGAGAAGAGAGGGCATGCAGATTGAGCCATGGAAGAATTGTAGAAACTCTGTTGCAGCTTATGTTGAGCTGCACCTGCTGGACCTGCTCCCACAACACCTAGCAGACGGCATGAGGTCGGTAACATGTCCTAAGATACTGAAGACTAGACTGGTCTCTTTCCTGTCCATATCTACAGCCAATCTCAAGGAGGCCAAGGCTATCAGTAAGTGGTGTAAAGAAAGCTCTGGTAACAGTAACAAGAACCTGGGAAACATCTATAGGGAAATTCTGAGAAGGGACTCAGAGAGAGTGCTATGAGGAAGCCGGCCCCAGTCCCATATCTATAGGCTATGCAAATACAGTGGCATTTCTGGAACCCATTATGCTGTGTGTTAGTTATTTCTGATACTTCATCTGGCTCTCTGGAGTGAAGAGCTACAAAATACTAAAACAAAAGGTCCTTATTTCATGTACAGGAAGAAACAGAGGAGTTGAGACCCTCCATCCTACCCTGCTACAAGGTGAGTAGCAGGGTAGGGCCTGCTACTTTCAGGGAGGGGGAGGGCCAACTTTCAGGGCCAGGAAAGCAGGCTGAGTCTCCAGGGCCCGTAAGGAAGAGTCTTCTTGAGAACATACTAGGGTTGGAGAAGGACTTGGGAATGTGACCAAGTTGTCTGACATTTGGTGCCTCACACACAGGAGGAGCTCATATGTCAATGGAGATGATGCCACCTGCCCTCTCCAACACCCAGGATTGTTCAGAGGTCAGATGAGAGAAGGTGAAAGCGTATGGCCAGCTGGAAGGTCTGTATAGGGCAATCACTGACACCGCCACGCTTAACTGGCACCTTGACTTCATCTTCACATATAAAACCTTCAGATTTCATGAGGGAAAATAAGTATTTTGAGGTTTGCAAGTAAAAATAAATTATTTTCTGGTTCAGGGAGGAAGAAAAGTCCAAAATGCAAAAAACATACACTGGTCATCAGCTCAGGTCATCTTTGACGTATGAAGGGAGCTCCCTCTTACCTCCATGACCTAGTATCTCCTTACTTGCCCCTAATTTTCTCTCCTCCCAAATTGTATGTCCCTGTCCCTTTGTTCTCCTTGTCTCTTATCTCTTTATCTCTGTCTCTTTATCTCTGTTTGCCACCTGCCTGACCTGTGACCTGTCTGAATTGTATGACTTTCAACCTTTTCTCCTAGTCACCTATGTAGTCCTTTACCCATCTAATCCTGTTGATCTGTGCTCTGTTACCTGCTGCCTTTCCTCTCCCCATTCTCACCACCCAGATCTTTTTCTGGAGTTCAATGTGCCTATATTGCCATTCTAATGACTGCCACAAGATGTTGTCAAAATTCAGAGAAAACATTGTTCTTTCATTTTAACAGGAAGGGAAATTGAGACACAGAGTGATTACCCAAATTTTCCAAGCTTAAAAAGGAATCCAAGACTGGGCCCAGCCTTAGAAATCCGCTGGCTGGTCTTGATTTTGTGCCATTAGGTAGAAAGCTAGTGCCCTAGTATGATGTGATTAAGAAGTCAATAAAAGACACTTGGTGCACATACCCTGAGTTTAATACAAATTTCAGGTTGTTACAGAAAGATAATATTGCTGAGGATAAAGTGGCACAGATAGGGTGGTGTTCCACAGAAGTCAATTTTCCAGATATCTGAAACATATCTCTTTCGATAACAAAATGCAGTTAGCTTTAAAATATTATTTTGAAGGGGAGTATTTTTCAAATGCTTTGCACCCTACCCTGTCTTACTAAACAGAGCACATGATGCCTAATGAGACCAATTCTTAGTGATGTAAAAGAACTTTGATGAACCTCTATTGCTGGGGTGTTCTGCAGTTCATTGGTGCTTTAGGGAACTTCTAGGAATGTGGGGCTTAGCTTGTCCTTTCAATGAATGACTTCACATCGTGGCACATTTCCAGGTGAAGTTTCTTGTCTTCTCCCCTGTTGTTAGCTGCCATTATAGAAGTTCTGCCTTCCTGCTTTTACTCTGCTTACTGCTATAATATAGGAAAACTAAAAATTTCCAAAGAACACCATATAACTAAGCTTGCTAGATCAAGAATGATGACTAGGGGCTTCCCTGGTGGCGCAGTGGTTAAGAGTCCGCCTGCCGATGCAGGGGACGCGGGTTCGTGCCCTGGTCTGGGAAGATCCCACATGCCGCAGAGCGGCTGGGCCCGTGAGCCATGGCCACTGAGCCTGTGCGTCTGGAGCCTGTGCTCCGCGACGGGAGAGGCCACAACAGTGAGAGGCCCGCGAACCGCCAAAAAAAAAGAAAAAAAAAAGAATGCTGACTAGATCAGGCTTATAGTCGCATATAGAATATAATGAGTGAGGTTTGTGACATCTGTTCTTGTTGCTGCTCTGAAGCTTTGCCTGCTCACTTCTGCTTTCAGGTTTTTGTTCGAGAAGTTAAACTTGTCAAAAACTCATCACCATGTAAATGTACAGTAGAAGAAGAGACCAATGTGTCATGTTTTGGAAACATACTGAAGGCCTTCACCCCCGCTGAAGAGACAGATAAGGAGACAAGGATGGAGGTAAATCGATTTGTGAATTAAATCCTTGAGATATTTGAGAATTTCAACAGCTTCAGATAAAGTAGACTGGTTTAACAGCAGGAGATCTTGACACAGCTGAATCAGACAGCTGAGGGGGGAACTCACTTTTCTTGCAAGTGGTTTCACAAGTTGATTTTTAATAGGAAAGTTGCTCTTGCTGATGGTGAGCGCCCCTCCAGCTCAACAAAATACTCTTGTATGAAGTAAGGCTATTGCTATAGATGTAACTATGTTGATATCTGCTAACTGACCAAAGTCAAAAGGGAAAACAATTACGGCTGGTGAAGAGAGAAGAAATGAAGACTGCCCAGTGCCCTGATGATACAAGAAGATGATGGAAAAAGCAAAGAGGATCCCAGAGTCTGAGGTGGAAGGAAGAGGAAAAGAATAAGTGGATTCCAGTAAATCTGAAGTAAAAGCCAGAATGAGTAGAATCATCAAAACCCAAATTTTGGAGACTAGGAAAAATTAGGCCAGAGGTATTTTTCCCAGGCTGGGTTAAGGAAATTTAAGGCCTAGGAACAAGAACCTGTTTTCACATGAACCAAGAGATAGACAAAGATCTTGGGTTTGGTCTGTGAATAAAATCAGGTTAGAATGAAGGAGACAGGCTTCCTAGAGAGTACAAAATTCTGGGAGCCAGACCTGGGGAGTGTTAGCTCTGTTGGACAGAGCACATCTCTGTACAGTTCTGCACATGTTAACTGGACACAGGCTATGCCCTAAGAAAGCCGCACCAGGCCCTGGGAACATTCTGAGAAACGCTGCTGTCAGTGGCAGACTATGAGGAAAAGAAGGTTGCTAAGGCTGAGAACCCATGACCTGGTCCGTAGCAGTGTATTTGGAGACTGTGAAGGCGGGATGCCTAGTATTCACTTATGTCAAGGTTTAGAGTATGTATTTAAGCAAATCATTTTCCATCTCTGGGCTTTAATTTCCTCCTCTAGAGGTTAATGTAAATCTCACCGAGTTTTAAGAATCAAATCAAGAGCTCAGGCATCAAAATGCTTTGATAATGGCATAAACGCTATTCATCTGAGTCATTATCCTTGACTCTTCTGCATCACTCTTAATAATCTGGACCACAGGAATGCCTACTGCTTCTGTATCATTTGCTGAAAATACATCAAAGACTCCTCTCAAGCCTTAAGCAGCATCTTGGTGGCCTCAAAGTCCTTTGTTTAAGATCTGGGGCCACATTATGAGCAGAAAAGAGGTCCCTCTTGCAAGTGAACTGGGATTCAGATAGGGCTCTCTGTGACGTGTACAGCCTTGACTCCATGAGTGTTTTGAGGAAAGGAATGTGTGTATTTTTCAGCAGTTGACTAGTTAAGTTTGAAATGAAGCCATCAAAACGGCTTCCAGTTTCACTTGGGATTTAAAGGGGTTCTGTTGCAGAGTTGTCTTTCTTCATCGTCTTTCTTCAGAGTGGCTGAACCAAGATTAAGAAGCTTAGGCAACAGCTAGTGCCAAACAAATGTCCAAGTTCATACAAAAACATCCTGCTGGAGGCAGGGAAGGTGGTGGGATAAAATGTTCCCGAGACTGCAGAGCTCAAGCCGCTAGAAAACCCATTCTAGAACTTTCACTTCTCATTTTCAGCAGCAATCTGTTTTCACCATCAGCTTATTTAGTACCAGCTCCTAGGTACTTGTGCACAGCTGCTCAGCTGTAACAAAAGTCCTCCATGTGGTGACACAAAGCAGCTCCGAGCATGACTAGGTCCCTGTGGAACACACAGAGTGGTGCCTGGAGCCACAGGTTCCTCTCATCTGTGGCCTCAGATAGACTTCTGACGTCCCCTGGCACTCACAGGCCAGTACAGGCTGAGGAGTGGGCTGGGGGCTAAATGCCTTTACCAGATAAATATAGCCAAGACCAAACTAGGCTGGGTCCTAAGACCTCTCCCCAGCAAGGCCTCAGGCTACTTCAGAGAGTATAAAGATAGGAAAATCCAGCAGGTGAGAGACCACATGGAGTCCTACTTCTCCCACTGCAGTGCACAGAGAGAGGCAACTTAACCTAATCATTGAACACAGGGCTGAGGCAGGAACCTGTGCTCTGGTCCTAACACTGCCAACAGTTGGCTGTGTAACTCTTAGGTGATCACTGAACCTCTCTGTGTCTCAGTTTCCACATCTTTCAAAGGGGAGTAAGAAAGTGGCTTCCTCATAGTACTGCTAGGATAAACAAAGAGATAAAATAGAATAATCCTTGTAAAAACCGATGAAAAAAGTAGAAAGTGCTATACAAAGTATTATCAATCAATGATAAGATGCTCAAAATGTTGTTTGGTAACCTTGACCTTCATACCCCCACCCTGCCCGATCCCAGATTCAAGGCAATGAATTCCCTCAAAAAGAAAGCCCTTCTTCTTATTTCAGGAGCTTTGTGTATAAGCAGTACCTCTCTCAGTCAAGTAGACCCAAAGGTTCCTCTGGGCCGGGATGGCAACCTTGAGGTTCCTTTTTCTGGGAGTCCAAGCCACAAAGAAGCCTACAAAACATCTGAAAAATGTCAGGCCACTTGCCCCTCCACACCTCTGCATGAACCCAGGTTAACGGCCAGGGGCAGCTCAAAACGAGAAGTTAGAGTTCTTAGGATCTTCTTTAACCCCACTGCCACCCTGCAGCCACACAGGAGGGCAGCATCCCCTGCCCTCACTGCTCAGAGCACCCTGTGGGCCACCCACACAGGCAGCACGGACTCCATGCTTGCATGTGGCTCACCCCCTTTCCTCTGTACTGGGTGGAGGAGCAGAACTGAGACTCATTAAATAAGCAGAAGCATTTTTAGCATGGCTCCCACTACCAGCTGAGCACTGGCAATGCCCATGCTTCCTACTGACCTCTAAAGCCAGCTGCCTTCCATTCATCTTATATTCATCTTATAATGTAACTTCCACAGGAGAGCACCAACAATTCAAGACTTAACGTTTTCCTCCCCCCCAAATATGCTTTTCTTCCCATGCTCCCATCTCAGGTGAATGGCAACTCAGTGAGCTAAGACACACCTTGGACTGTCTTTCCCTCACTTCCCATTGCCAGTCAGTCTCCAAGCCCAAAAGCTCCTGTGATCTGATCTCTTGAAGTCCTTGCTGCCTCATCATTCCCATCATTACCTGATTTCATTCAACTTCTCCTATTTCTCCTCTGTACTATTTTGGTCTCTCTTACTACAGCTAAAGTGACCTTTCTAAAATTTAATTCAAACCATGTCCCTCCTTGCTAGAAATCCTTCATTCACGCCTCACAACCCCCAAGACTGAATCCCAACTCCAGAGCATAATTTACAAGGCCTTCCAACCACTCTGGTTTCAATCACTCCCATTCTCCAGTACATCTCATGTTCCTACCGAGCCAAATCATCTGAAACCCCCTAAGTACCCCAGGCTTTCTCTCACTTCTGCACCTTCCTACTTGCCATTCCCTTTGACTATTTATTCTATACTTTCCCCTTCCTTCCCTTACCAGCCTAACTTCTCCTCCTTCAAATCTCAGCTTAAAATCATGTCCTCTAGGAAGTCTGTGAACAGTCCCTTCTCCCAGAGTTAGGTGCTTCTTCTATACAACCCAGTGACTATCACAGCGCTTTATCATGCTTTATTGTTGTTGCTTGTTTAACTGTCTCTCCCACTAGAATATAAGCTCCAGTGTGAGACTCTTATTCACCAATGTGTGTCTGATACGTAGAAAACTATTTGGCATATAATAGGAGATTAACCTACATTTTTTGAACATTGAGTGAATACATAAATGGGTGGATAGATGGATGGTTGGATGGATAGGTATCTACCCCAGGTGGAAGAATGTAAACCACTAAGAGCCACAAAGGACCAATTTACAGCATCTCTATGGCCTCTAGGCCAGACAATTTTCAAAAGGATAGGGCAGGATGGGCATAGACAAAAAGCCATTAGTACCAGAGGCCGGCCCAGACTTCAAGGGATTTCCAAGTTAACACTTCATTTTTGCCATCTCTTACTTTTTAAAATTCTCTTCTCAAGTATCATTGAGTTAGACTGATCTAAAACATATATGGCAATGGTGCTACTGGGAGAAACATGATGAAGGGTAGGTACACAGAACAACTAGTGGAACTGGAGTTGTATAGCCTAAGGGATGCTGCAGGACCGAGGGTGCAGGCTGGAAGGATACAGAATAGCTGACAGAGCTTCAGGTACAGGGCTGAGTGGAAGTACCAGGAAGGTTGAGGGGACTAGACCAGAAAAGGCAATTGGATAAGTGGAGCAGGGCCAAGGAACACATGGAGGGCTGATGGGAAGGCATGGCACAGCACTGAGGTTCCAGCTAGGAGGATGACCAGGGTAGGGATGAAGGGCAGGGGTTAGAGTAGGACAGCTGAGGAGTCGTGGGATTCTGGGTTATTGCCATGAACGCTTCCACCAGCAGGTAGGTAGATGGACAGGAAGGGCTCCAATAGCTCATCTCCAAGAGATCCCAGTGCCCCTAGATGCTCAGCTACCTCTGCAGGATATCCCTGTAGAGCTCTCACCCAATAAATTCCATTAATCCAAATTCTAAGGCCAACGAACTTTGGATTGTGGGACCACATAAAACATTTTCCCCATTTTCATTCATTGCAGACAGAAGAAAGTTCAGGCTTTGGATTCTCATTTTAAATAAACCTTAGCCCTCTTATGTACTAGCTGTAGGACCCTGGATCTCAGTTTCCTTAGCCATAAAATTGGGGTGCCCACCTCACAGTACTGTTGGGAAGGCTAAGTGAAATCACCCTGTGAAGCACCATGCGCAGTTCTAGGTACAGAGTGCCTGTTCAATAAGTTGGCTTTCTTTCCCTTTCCCCTTCCTCTCTAAATGAAGCTCAGCTGCTCCCATTTTTACTGTATGTGGGTGGAAATGGGGTAGAGGAGGACCTTGCAGACTCATTAGGACAGAAGGCATGAGTCAGGGTTGTGTAACATCCAGGGATGGAACAGGGACACTCCTACCCCCACCCAATCATCCTCATCCAGGTCCCTGGGGTCTTGACAGGCAGTGGGTCCCGTATGGTCAGCAAAAGCAGGCTCTGTTAGTACCTTTCTCACCACATTCGGAGAGGAGTGCTGGATGGCGCTGTCCAGTGGGGGAACACTGTGAGGAGTTTCTTCCCCAGATGCCTGGGGCAAGCTAGCAGTAGTATTCTTGTCAAGAGGGAGAATTGGCTTTGGGCCTTCAGATGCTGGGGACTCATCTGTAGCCTGGAGAAGAAAATAAGAACGTGGGTGGGTTTTACCGCAAAGAGTAGCAGCAGCAGCAAAGGCTAATGCCCACCCTGCACTGTCCATTGTTACCACCTACACATTGTGAACTGCTTGAAATTTTTTCAGAAAGAAAGATAGTCTTATCTAAATTCTTCCTAATATGACAATCTTAGGACAGAACCCAAACCAAGAATTATGAGCTAACTCTGTCATATTCACCTTAGCAATCATAACAGTTTTGACTTACATTTAAAGAGTTTATGGTCCTCTATAAACCCTAGACCCTTCTCTGCCATCATAAGGATTATTCCATATCCCCTCAAAGGAACTGAGCCTCAGAGGAAGACATCTGAAGCATGATCTGAAGCTGTCAGTGCTGAAGCATAAATGTGAGGCCTTATATTTTGTAATAAAGTAAAAGTCTGTAGAGCTGCTTTGAAGATATAAATGTGGTTACATGTTTAAAGGAGACACCACTATGAAAAAAGTGAGAGGGGAGGAGGAAGGGGCTGGAACAGGAAGCTCTGGGGACAAAGAAAAGCAAGAGTTAAGGATGAAGATGTGGAGTGCTGCAAAAATCCCAGAGGCACAAACTGCGCCTCTTCAATTGTCTCTTAGCTGAGAAAAGAGAGGAGCAGCCTTCCTAATCCCCCTAGGGAGAGAACAGGGCCTCCTCTGTGGCATTTCAGAGTCAGCAGCCCTGGACCCAAGTCTTGGCTCTACCACTCAACGTTTTAGGATCTCTAGGCAAACTGCTTGCCCTCTCTGACCTCCACTTCTGCACCTAGAAAAACAGATGGTAATGCCTACATAACAACATTGTTGATAGGACAAATGACATAGTGCATATAAAACATTCCTAGCTTAGTAGGCTTGGAATAAACTCTAAGTCTCTGTCTTAGTGTTATGAAGTGTTATGAAGTTGCTGTCCACTAGCATGTAGGGCGCACCTTCACTGCCCTTCCCCCTGTCTGGGATACACAAGTTACAGCAAGGCAAGTGAGGTTACAAAGGTAAGAGACAGCCTCCCTTCTGCCCTGGCGCTAGCTAGAATCCAGCACAGCTCAGGAAGTTCCATTCATGGACAAGGTCCCTAGTGTCACCCAGGAGGACAGGGCTAAGCCAGGCCACTCTGGATAGTATGAAGCCCAGATCTATGTTGGGGCTAAGTACTCCGTTCTCTGGAACTTTCCTGAGATGGAGGTGGAGCCCGGCGCAGTCTTGAATTGTGAGGGCTGAGTTCAAGGCCACCCTAAAATGAAGAAACTGTGCTCTTGTGCCACCCTGTGGTTGGGAGGCTGTGTTTCCTGCACTGTCCTAGGGAGAATGTGTGTTCCATGCCACCCTGAGGCTCACCTGCACTGTGTCCTCCTGGCTCTGGGACTGGACGGGTGCCGGCTGCCTCACAATGTAGTTGATCTGCCCCACAATGGTTTGCTGAAGATGCTGAGGCGATTTGGCCTGACTCAGCTGCAGGCTGGGCTGTTGAGCCTGAAGGAGAAGCTCCAGGTCCTTCTGCATTTCCTCCAGCTCAAACTTGTGGTGCATTATGTCCACATTCTGGGAACAGGCAGGCCCAGGAGGGCTCTCGTGCTGACTAGAAGCCAGATGCTGGGATGGAGGGAGAGGTGGGGGTGGCTGCTGTTGGGGCGGAGGCGGCGGCTGCTGCTGAAAGTGGCTGAGCTTCAGCTTCTGGTGGTGGCCCAACTGCACCTGGACAGACGGTGTCTGAAAGGTGGGCGGGGCGTGGGCTCCTTGCTGAACATCCTGCGGGGGGACGATGCACACGGGCTGGGAAGTCAGCTGCTGCCCCAGCCGCTGGGATGTGCGCTCTTGCTCCGCAGGGGGCTGGGTTTCCAGCCAGGGTTGAAGTAGCTTTGGTGGATGAGGACGGCAGGGCAGTTCTTTTTCCCTGGGCAGCAGCGGGGAGCACTGCAGTGACCTCAGCTGTTGGGGCACCGTCTCGGAGGGCTGCCTAAAGCTGTGGGCTGGGTGTATGCTGGGCGGCGGGACCTGGCCTTTGAGGGAGGGCGAGACTGGGGAGCAGTGGGAGCAGCACACAGAGGAGGAACACAGTGCTGGAGGCTGGAACTTGTGTGAGGGATGGCTGAGAGTCTCTTGCTGAGCCCCTGGGGACTGGTGGCTTTGATAAAAAGATGATGGTCCCTGTAAGCTTCCATACGCAGGAGTATCTGCCGGGGACAGTTGTCCACCCTCAGTAGTTATACAGCCTAAGAATTCAAAATAGAGAGTGTTTCCAAAGGTAATCTGCAGTTGTTCCCCCTCTGCTACCTCCCACTCCTGGGACCGAAGGATAGCATTCAAAAAAACTTGTACCAGATGCAGAGATTAAGAAATTCAACCCCTGATCCCCAAGACTCAGTCTCGAATGCTTCCAGCAATTGGACCTATATAGACCTGCTTTTGGGGCCTGGGACACTTAGAAATTAGCTCAGCTTTTACCAGATGCTCAGTCCTGACTCTATCTCACTAGAGAAACCACGGGCTCCCTCAAAGAGCATCTACTTCTTTTTTAACAGAATAGCCCAAGAGAGACTCAGACCAAAAAAAATCAACACTGGGGGAGAAGAAGGAGTGTGTTGGAAAGTGGCAAAGGAGACTCATCCCCAGGACAAATGAGCAAGTCTTCCAATATGGTTCTGGGGAACTGTGTGTTGGGCAAGTAGGATGGAAGAGAGTGGGGAAGCTCTAACACCAGGGTCAATGCCAGGCGCCAGTGCTGCGGACTGAGGCCCCTGGGCCCTCATACATGAGTAGATGACATCCATTGCTGTTTCAGGCTAACGGCTCCTTCAGCTCATCTGAGGCTTATTTGGGGAAGACCAAGTGTCTTGAGGGCAGGAGGTGTGTTTTATTCACCTTTGGTCACTTGGTGGCCAGGGTGGGGCCTGACTCAGAGCAGGTGCTCACCAAAGGTCTGTTGAATTAAATCAAAAGGGTAAGGGAAGCAAAAAATAAACCTAAATATACCATTTATGGCTCTGTTAAGTTCAAAACACTTTCACTGAGAATAACAGCCCGGATGAAGGTAGCAGTTGGCCATTAGTTTAACAAACCTACCATTAGGTTGTCAACACAGGCACAACTTCAAGTTGTCTACATTCTGCCTAAAGACTGAATGCCAGCAAGTTATTGCAGCAGGGAAGAAAAACGCACAAGGTCATGAATTATCTGCTTATATCTCAACTCCAAAGGACATGTGTGACACTGTCTGTCTGTCTCCTCTCTGTGTCGCTGAAATATCTCTGTTTGTGCCCACACACATGTGCACTGCCATACAGCATTCTGGAGAGTAGGGCCACTGTCTTGTCTCCTCTTCTAGCAATGAAAACAAGGGAAGAGGGACATTCATGCAGAATAGGAAGCTCAGATCTCAGCGGGTCCTGTTACAAAAGTCCTGTATTGCCATTGCTATTTACGCTATCAACTCTCCCCACCCCCACCCCAACCCTACCCTCATCACCCCCAGTCATTCAGGTTTGCTCTGGCAGTCTCAGGGAGTGCTTTCTCTTGGGCATGTGCTGATCTAGCCAGTAAGCTAAGCCGGTGGTCTATATGTGTTCTTAGCAATCATGCACAGGCCCACAGAGTAGGCCCTGGGCTCACCAAGGGAAGCCAGCTGCTTGGTCCAGAAGTTAGGCTCCCAGGTGAATCTGATACTCCAAGGGGAACCAGGGTCTGTGTTACAATTGGTCTCCAGCAATCGCTGCATCTGAAACACAATCTGACAACAGCACCAAAGGTCATTTCTTTGGGCATCTTGCGCCTGAATGACAACGCCCTCTCCCTCACTCTTTGGACAAGTTGAAGGCCAAAGTCCTGGCTGTTTAGCCTGTGGTCCTCCCCCATATGCTTGCTTATTTCCTTACACCTTAGTATCTTCACATTCCTCCGCTTTCCCCCACCCCTACTGATCCCCTTCTTCTTACTGAGGCTTAGGGAAAGCCTACATTCTTATCTCTCCCAGGCCTCAAATGATTTTAACTCTCCCTCAGAATATCACTTGGCTGGAAGCCTCTCAAGAGCGTTCCTTTCATTCTACCATAATCTCACATGAAAAGCCAATGGGGGCAGACATTCTCTGAGTTCCCCATAGCTGTCCTTCTATCCACTTGTAAAACTCCATTACATCCTAGTCAACTGCCCTCTTCCTCCCTCATTCCTTTCATCTATCTCCTATCGCTAACTCTCCCATTTATCTAGGACTTTGGCAAGTATCCAACTGCCCTGACAACATCTAGTTAACCAATGTCCTAATCAGCATCTTGGCCTCTTACTTCCTTGATCTCTTTAATGTAAATCACCTTCACCTCTCTTTTCAGTTCACTCACCATATCTAGACCATTTTCATCATCTAGAACCATTCTACCTATGAGACCTTAAACTCCAACAACCTACCCCCTGATCATAACCAGCTCTCACTCTTTCTGAGCATGCTCTTCAGCCTCATTGGACTCCCCAAGCCCTGCTCCCTCAGTCCATAGGGTCGTCCCAGCTTTCCATCATTTTCAGTAACAATGTCACTAGTGCCCTAGTTCCCTTCCCATCCCCGATGTCTGACCTTGGGTCAATCCAGCCATCCCAAAGCCATGTTATCTGGGGTCACTACACTGATCATTACCCTCAGGGGTACCCTTCAGTCCTTCTTCTTGTCACTTCCTATCTTGTCAGCTTCCTCTACCACGGTCCTTAATGACTATCTAAAATTTTTACTTCTCTCCTCAATGTCATTTACCCAATGCCTAACCCTCTCATTATCACCTCCAACTTCACAGAGGGTGAAAAAAACCATAAAAGACAATTTCCCTCAAACTTGTATCCCTCCTATCTCCAAACTTAACTACATTATATTGACACCTTCCTGTCCTCTGATCTCAGAGGAAAGGAGTGCCTCTTGTTTAAGGTCAACCAGTTCACTCTAGATCCCACTTCTTTCTGCCCTTCCAGTATGCTTCCTCTACCACACATCTCTTCTACCTTCAACCACTTCTCCCAAATAAAGATGTGCAAGTGTCTTCCTTACTTTAAAAAAGTATTCCAACCCTGTCTCCTTCTCAAGCTACCTTCTTATTTCCCTTCTTTTCACTTCTGTCTCTACTTCCTCACCTCCCATCCTCAGCTTCCTCATTCTAGCTTTTGACCCTTCTACTTTGTGGGAATGTCTTCCAGAAGATTACCAGGGACCTCCTGATTCCCAGACCGCAAGGCTTCGCTTCACTACTCATGCCCGTTCACCTATGTAGCAATGATAACATTGATTACTTAAAATGTGAAACTCTGTTAATTTCTGTGCACCACACTCTCCTATTTCTCCTCTCACCTCTGATGCTTGCTTCTCATCTCTTTCACTCATCTTCTTCCTCTGTCTATGTGAAAATGACGGCATTTCCCTGGGCTCCAGATTTGTTCTTCTCTTCTTCCTTCACACACTCTTCCAATATCACTGATATCCCAGTGACTCCCACATCTCTCTCTCTCTAACCCTGACTTTTCTTCTGACTTCCGGACCCATCTATCAAAGCAGATTTGGGACAGCTCCCTTTAGATGCCCTATAGGCACCTTCGCTTCAACATATCCAAATATAAACCCCATCAACATCCTTCAAAATTCTTGCTTCTTTTCCTGGGGATCGTCACCCTCCCAAGCCCAACACTTCAATGTCATCCTCAACTCCTCCTTTCCTCTTAGGTCCCATTTAAACCCAAATAACTTCCTATGGAATGTTCAGCACACTGCTAGTATTAATGCCTGGATCCATGACCTAAGACAGAACTACAGAACTTCCCAGCTGAGTTGCTTGGAGGAAGGCAGGTCTATTCCAGCACCTGGGTCCTTTGCACTGTGGGGTTTGGTCAAAGATGGTTTTCACTTACTAACCCAAAGTCAGTGATTGAGGAGTGGGAGTTCTTCTTACCAGCTCTTTGCTGAAAAGGAAAGGGATGCTGGTTTTGCTGCAGACAGCCCAATTAATGAAATTCTGCACATGCTCAAATTGACGGTTGAGAACCATGATGCTCTGCAACTGCTGCTCCAGCTTCCGCTTCCTTTCATTAGTAATGCCCTGGTTACGAAGAGAGAAGACAGAGTCCCTGATCCTGTTCTTGGACTGCAGGCCACATGCTTGGGAAGTCTGGTGGTCTGTGTGTATCAGTGTAAACACAGATGGAATCAGATCAAACTGCACCCCTGAGAGGAGGACATGGGCTGCTGAGGGATGGATGGAGGGAGGGAGGGAGGGAGGGAGACAGGGTAGGTAGATTTTATAGTACAAACATGGAATGGCTAATAAATGAATGAGAAAATGAATGAATGTCTGCATCTCTTGGGGATAGCTTGTTTCATACCTCTTTCAAGGCTATAACCCTGCATAGTCCAGGAAGGCAGTTGCCTTACTGCCACAGCATTAATGGGAGTTTGATCTGATTCTCTAGCCCTTAATGAGCCAACTTCCCAAAATTAGACTGGACATTTTAAGATACAGGGAGCAGCAGAGAGCTATGGAAACTACACATCTGAATTCTAGCCCAGGCATCTCTGAGCCCTGAGACAAGGTTGATATGTACCTGGTTTCTGCCCCAGGGAGAGAACAGAACCCATCCATCTGCTCACATATACCTCCAGCTCCTCTATGAGCCCACTGGCCTGTTTGTTCAGCTCGTTCATCAGAACCATCTTGGCCATTTTGATCTGGTTTTCCACCTTCCTGTGCTGATGCTTCACCTCAAAAATCCTGTAAACAACAGGATGAGACAGAGCATGGTGAGACCTTCCCCCCAGGCCTACGAGAGCCTACAGACAGCAAACGTAAGAGCCTACAGTGTGGAGGCTGCCTACTGAGATCAGGGCCCACCAGGTACCAAATGTAAAGAAACAAGAACCTTCCTCCACCACCCATCCCACTCTTTGTACAACCCAGCCCACTTGATCTAAGTGGGACAATGGCCCAAAGTTCAACGCAGTTTTCTCTAGGTAAACTGCAGGGCCACGCCCAGGTCAACCCAATAGCTCACCAGTTCACACAGCACTAGAGGCAGGACAGAGAGAGTGAGTACAGTTATGACTTCATGTAAACAGCGTCACTAAACAGCGTCATGCAGTAAAAAGAGCACAGGTAGAGACAGAAAGTAGACTAATGGTTGCCAAGGGCTGGGGATGTTGCACGGTGAATGGGGAGTGACTACTAATGTGTACAGGGTTTCTTTTTAGGGTGATAAAAAGGGTCTTTCAAAAGTAGACAGTAGGGCTTCCCTGGTGGCGCAGTGGTTGAGAGTCCGCCTGCCGATGCAGGGGACACGGGTTCGTGCCCCGGTCCGGGAAGATCCCACATGCCGCGGAGCGGCTGGGCCCGTGAGCCATGGCTGCTGAGCCTGCGCGTCCGGAGCCTGTGCTCCGCAACGGGAGAGGCCACAACAGTGAGAGGCCCACGTAACGCAAAAAAAAAAAAAAAAAAAAAAAAAAAAAAGTAGACAGTAGGGGACTTCCCTGGTGGTGCAGTGGTTAAGAATCCACCTGCCAATGCAGGGGACAAGGGTTTGAGCCCTGGCCCGGGAAGATCCCACATGCTGTGGAGCAACTAAGCCTGTGTGCCACAACTACTGAGCCCGTGCGCCTAGAGCCTGTGCTCTGCAACAAGAGAAGCCACCACAATGAGAAGCCCACATACCACAACAAAGAGTAGCCCCCGCTAGCTGCAACTAGAGAAAGCCCATGAGCAGCAATGAAGACCCAACACAGCTAAAAATAAATAAATATATTCATATATTTAAAAAAAACATAGACAGTAATAATGGTTATATAACTCTATGAATATGCAAAAAAACTCACTGAATTGTACATTTTAAAAGGGCAATTTTATGGTATATAAATTATATATAAAGTCATTAAAGCCATTTAAAAAAGCCATTAAAAAAAAACAAACATGGGCTTTGAAGCCACACAGATCTAGCTTCCAAACCCAGCTCAGTCTCTGACTAGCTGTGTGATCTCAGACAAGTCACCTAAGCTATCTGACCCTTAGCCTCCTCATCAGTAGAATGGAGATAACCCCAACTCAAAGAATTATAAGAATTGATCAAAATGATGCATGCATGATGCCCAACCCAGTGCCTGTCGTGATGATCTCTCAGTACATACTTGTTTCTCTTTCCACAGAAAATACAGATGATTTCATGTCATGTGTAGGTCTATATGGAAAACACTGGGAAAGGGGTGATAAAGGGTAGACTGCCACTGACTTGTACCCACATGATAAGCAGCACTCTTCCCCAATATCTACTCTGTGCCCTTGTTCTTAAGCACCTACCTTTGGCTACTTCATGGCCACTTTCAGAAGGCATGTACTTTAGCCCAGGCTCACTGTGATCATCCTGACCTAGCTTGGCCCCATGCACCAAGTGATGACCCAAAACCCCCTCCCTGGCCCTGAGACCTCTAAGGCCAGGACATATGCCAATGTCTGCATGTCTTCCTTATAAGTACTCCATCCTAGTACTGTGACCCAGGATGAGAGGGAACAGAGCATTTCCAGTGCTGACAAGGGGCTAGCCAATGTTACCTGTCCTCAATTTGCTTTGCCGATGTCTGTAGACTAGATTTCTTATGTGCCACCTGTGTAGTCACACTTTCCAGAAGCATCCTCTGGTTTTGCAATACTTCTTCAAGATGTCTACACCTAGAGTAGGAGGCAGAGAAAAAGCTGAGGAGGACTGAGTCTTATTCTGAGCACGCCAGCCAAGTGAGAATCCCCACAGTGCATTGTCTCAGCCAGGTCCATGGAGGCTGGGGTTACATGTAGTGAGTCAGAGACTCTTGGCCCTTCAGGCCTTCTCCAGAGAAAGCCCACAACAGGAACAGGGAAAAACTTCAGCCCAGGGGCTGAAGGTTGGCTTGAGCAGGGAGAGGATTCTGAAGTACTGGGAGCCCAGCGCTCTCATAGGTAGAGAGTCCAGAGCCCTCCCAGTTCCCCTTTGGGCAGCCCGCCGGCCCCACCTGTGCTCTTTGTGTTCCACCATGAGGCAGCTATGGCATGTGAGCACATCACAGGTCTCGCAGAATAGCTTGAGCACTTCCTGTGTGTGTAGAGGACAGTACAAGGCGAAGTCTCCAGAACCACCATTCACTCCTGCCAGAGAAGATGGAGAAAGTGGGCTTCTCTTGCTCAGGAAGACCTCTTAGTTTAAGTTCCACTGAGCATCCCTCAGCCCTCTATGGACACAGGGAAGACACAGAGCTTGGAGGGAAGGTGGTACAAAGTAGGAGAGGCCTCTCTCTGGACCAGTGAGGTTCCAGGAACACAAGGAGGAAGGCAGGCTTAGACTGGCTGGATTTGCCCATCTGTCCAGAAATAACTGGCCATCAAGCCCCAGGCATCCCACCACCTGGTGAGCCTGAGGAAGGGGCTTGCTACCTGCTGCACATGGATCTCCTGCAGAATAGTGAGTCCTCTAAAACTCACCCTAAATCTCCTCATTAACCAGGATTCTGTTATGGTGAGGCTGAAACAATCTACCCAACCTTGCCAGGCTCCAGACCAGATCACATGGGTCATGAACTTTGGTTCCTGCCTGACGAAGGTAAAACCCTTCTCACAGTTCGAGGGCCTTGAGAAAAGACTTTCAAGAAGACTGTCACTTCTTGAAAGTGGTGCTGGATGGATAAATGGACAAACCCTGATCCAGGCTGCTGAATTAATCAAGTAACTAAACAGAAGTGAGGGCCGTTTGCTTGAAACAGAGGTGAAAGATAGGGGACTCAATTACCTTCTGTGGTAATTCGAGACTATTCCTCCCTGCACTGCCTCACCCACCCTCACCCACGCCCCCGCTGCTCCCCCCAGCAGGGAGAGCCTAGAGTGAGTTTACACTGTGATGTGACTCTGCAGGGGACAGCTTTCCTTCAGGAAAGGTTCTGAGACCACCCCTACTCTCACCCCCAGCAGGGAAACGAGGTCAGAGAGCTATTCTCCAAAGATTCTATGGTTTGCTACTACTTAAGTGCATGTGAGCTACTGGAGAGGGTGAGGAGTGATACCTGGAGATCCCTTCTGGGTCCGGGGAAAGAGTGGGCCCCCAGGGGCAGGACCATGCCGGTGCTCCTCCGTGCAGGAGCTGCACAGCCAGCGGTTGCAGTAGGTACAGAGGATGTGTGCCGCCCCCTTCTCCTTGCACTCGGAGCAGTTCTAGAGGTAGAGAGTTCTGGAATTACTGACAGTATCTTCATCACTTGGGCCTGCTTTTATGAGTGGTAAATACTCTAGGCACTGGGGTCCTGCAGGGCTGTTCCTCCACTGTTTTGGAGTGCAGTCAATTCTGGAGAGCTGCCTGGGAGTGACATGCAGGGGCGTGTGAGGCATAGCGCCCTTTGTGACTAAGCGTAATGCCCTCAGGAGCTATTCACACAAGTCCCGTGCTGCAGCTGAGGATACGCAGATGAATAAGGCAAGGATCTGCTCTCAAGGTACACATAGCCTGGACGGGGTGGCAGACATTCAGTGGGTAATGCTGTGATGAAAGGATGCACCAGGTGCTAAGGAAGCAAAGAGAGGTTTCCAGGAGTTCCATCCAGGAGCAGCCAGGAAAGGTTCCATAGAGAGCTGACATTTGAGTTGGATACTGAATGACAAGTAGACGTTCACCAGGCAGACAAGGGAGGAAAATGGAAAGCACAGGCGAAAGCGAAAACTATAATGGGCCTATGGAGAGGAAGAAGCTGCAGCTGTATGAGTACACAGAAAGATGATCATACACAGCCAGGAAAAAGTGAGATGGACCAACTCTCAGAGCTGTGTTTCCACTGCTGCGGCCTGCCAGGACCAAGAGTCCCTAGCCTTCTTCTAGTACAAATGTTCATTCATTTGGTCAGCAAATATCATGCAGGGCTGATATAAAAGGTGGAGAAGAAGAAAAATTAGCCTGTCTGTGCCTGAATAATACAGGCCACCAAACTGATGTGGATCCTGACAGCTTTGTCCTCACACTGGGATCTGACAAACCCACAGCAAGAAAAAGAAAAAAGAGGAGAAATACAAGTTTTACTGACCAAACTATGAATTCTTTGAGGGTAGAGACATGGGTCTCTGTCTTCCTAGCACCCAGGCCCTGGCATATCAGACATTCAGTAAGAATTTAATACAGGTGCAAGTAAGTAAAACGGCAAATGAATAAAATGTAGTGGGCAAGGATACCCCAGTGGAGAAAGGAACAGAAGGGATACCCGTCAGTAAGTGACGTGAAATTTCAGAAACTCAGGCATTAGTTGTTAAATATAAGCATAACTGATGAACCCATTTAACCCAGGCTGGTGCATGAGTTTCAACTCAGTGCGCCGGGGTGGGTGGAGGGTGGGGAATAAAAGCTTAGTACCCATAGTTTTCAGTAAGAGCTATAAGAGAGAGAAAACACCCCAATTTTGCTTCCCCAACTGAAACATTTTGGTTCTCTTCTGGATAGAAGTATGGATGGATGGATAGATGGATGGATGGATGGATAGATGGATGGATAGATGGATGGATGGATGGATAGATGGATGGATGGATAGATGGATAGATGGATGGATGGATGGATGGATGATTAGGCAAATTGGTGGAAGGGTAACAAGTCAGATGGAGTGATGGGTGGACAGACAGACTTATGGACAGGGGTCCCATAGATTTCTGAACAGGATCAGCTGTTTCTTTGCTTGTCCTGACTTACCCTGGCCATCTTGGATTGCTCAGAAGGAAAGCACTGCAGCAAAAAAATGTTCAGTTACATCTCTGGTAAGGTATACTCGCTTACACCCAGGACAGGAGATGAGCTCTGGGAGAAGGTGGGAAAGATAGCAAAGTCAGGGCAACACTGCAGATTATACATAACATAGGACCTAGACACAAGGCTTTCTAATACACAACACCAAGGTATGTACCAATATCACTTGTGCCAAAATGAAATATGTTTGATGCCATAGCCTGCACTTACCATCTAGGTGCTCTGGACATGACCATCCAATTAGCGGCCTGCCCTACAGAACTTCCCACATCCTCATCTTTGCCTGATCCTACATTCCTTTCCTCCCTACAAGCCATGTTACTAGAGGCCCAACCCTGCTCCACTTCTGATAATCAGGTGCCTTCCTGCTGCTCCCACTCTGCATTCCACAGTCCTGAGAGCCTAGTTCCCACTACTGGCTAAGTTCAAAGGGGTCAGTTTAGCCCAGGGCACAGCTCCAGCCATTTACATTACTGTGTAGTAGAATTACTTTAAACATCTCAAAGCTAGAGCTTCCAAGAAGGTTCTAGCCAGAGAAAGGCAAGGACTCCCTGCCTGCTCATCTAGGAGGTATTCTTCTCTTGTTACAACCAATACCAGTTGGTCTGCCTCTGGGGCTCAAAGAGGTTTTGCTGGGCCTTCTCCACCCAGTCCATGTTGGGTGCACCACATATATGTGTGTTTCACCCGTGAACATGAACATCTTGTCCTACTCCCCTCTCCCCAGAGAAATGCAGCAGTCTCCAACACATTCATCAGCATGGTGGACTCCTGAACTATATAAGCAGCATGACACTGCCACCCTGGAGATTGTAGTACTTCAGGTCCACCCCACTGGCACTCAGTCCACTGGGTACAAGGAGATGAGCTTCCTGAGGAGGGCCAGGTGCCTGCGCCCAGGGATGAGGACAACCTGAAAAGCGGCTGGCTATGCCAGTGCATGCAGCAATACCACCACAGTCTTCTCTGCTCCATATCACCAAAACGATACAATGGCAGTTGCTCTAGACTTGCAGGCAGACAGACTTAAGCCCAAACACCAGGTCTACCACTCAGCGACCTTGGTTGGGCAAGTCACTTAGTCTCACTTAACTCCTCTGTGCCCCAGATGTAAAATAGAAAGGAAAAACAGGAGTTGCTATGAGGACTGAATTAAACAATACTTGAGAATTCACATGATCCTCCACGAATGTTGACTTTGAATTCAAAAGATTTCCCATATCCCATTCATGGTTAGGGCAATAATCTCAATTATCAACTCTCTCAGGTGATGAAAGTCAGATAGTCTGAGAGGGAGATTGAAAAAGTGGTCACAAATTCTCCTCCTCCCTGTGTCCATGCCTTGCAATCCTATCCATTAAAAGTGGAGTCTTCTCTATCCTTTGAAGCTAGGCTGCCCTCATGACCCGCTTTGGCCAACAGAATGCAGCAAAAATGACACTAAGTTCTAAGCCCAGGCCTCAAGTGGCTTTATATGACTCTGCTCTCGCTCTCAAAACTCTAAGACTGCCACGTGAACAACCCCAGGTTAGACTGCTGGAAGATGAGAAACCATGTGGAGAGAGGCCTCGGTTGTCTCAGGTATCCCACCTGCAGCCGTCACAAACCAGGTAGCCCCAACTGACCCACAAGCTGAACACAGACATGGGTAAGCACAGCAGAGATTAGCCAAGCCCAGCCTAGCCCAGAAGAACTACCCGGAGCATCCCAGCCCAAACCCTCAACCTGTAGAATCATAAATAAAGCTTGGTTGTTGTTTTAACCACGAAGTTTTGGAGTGGTTTTTTATGCAGCAAAAGATAACTGATATATTCTGGAAAAATCAAAATCTACAAAATCATGCAAAATAATATTTTAATACTCTTCTTTCCCCCACCTACCACTCTGCTCCCCCGCCCCGCAAAAAAACCCTCCCCTAGCCTCCACAGAGCCATGGACTTTAATGACAGAACTGGATCTGCAATCTCCTAGATACTCTCCTGTCTGTCAAGAACAGTGGTCCGTGGTGGAGAAGGATGCTCTCTACAGGTGGCGTCATCCAGGGGAATCACGTGACTGTCCCTCCCGACCACCTGGCTGCCCAGGGAAGATCCTCCTCATCTACTCCCAGGTCAGAAATGCTGTTCTAATTGTTGGAAATAATTTCCACAAGGTTTCCGACTCCCTGGTACCAGATGCTCAAACATTTGTCATAGTCATACAGCCTCATTATCAGCATGAGAAAGAGAGAAATAACTGAATAGATCAGACAAGGCCTCATCACACATCCTGTACCTCCCCTGGCCTTAAAGACCGAAATCCTCAGCTTGTCACTCAAGGCCCTTTCTGAGTTGGCCTTAACTCTCTCTAGTCTCATCTCTAGCTTCACCTGCCACACACCCTATGTTCTTGCCATGCCAAATACCTCTGCTATCCCTAAATGCACCAAACCTTTGCATAACTCTATGTTTGTGAAAGTGAATGTTCTCTCTCCCTAAAACACTCTTTCTTGCTGCCCCACTCCTTTTCAGATAAACTCCTATTCAACCTTCCAAACTTGTTCAAATGTTCTACCTTTGAGAAGCAGTGGTGATTTCCCTTAGGAAGAGTTAATTATTCCCTCTTCAGGGTTCCCACAGCATCCTGAACATCCTTCTAGTACAACAAATATCACATTGCATTTTAACTATCTGTTCATATGTCTACATACAAAAATAATCCACAATTTGATACTAAAAGATATTGCATGATTTTTATGTTTCTTGTGGGTCTGAGTATTCCAGGTGTGTTCCTTGCACTCACAGCCAATGAAAGTAGTCAAAAGCCATTTGGAAGTTTTCGGGGTGGTGGAAAAAACCAGCCCAGGAAAATAAAGGAATCAGGTCTGATCCAGAGCAGAGGTGTGGGGCTTGGGAAAGGCTGTGAACTGGGAGATGTGGGTTCCAGGCCCAGGACTGTCACTAACTGTGCAACCTTAGGTAAGCGACCCCTTTTCTCTGAACTGTACTTTCTACACCCTTAGATGAGGGGAATGGGAATAGAAGGGAAGTATGGATTATCCAACCCTCCTCCTCTGCCTACTGCAACCAGGCTTCAGAAATATTCCCCTGGGCAAGATGGGAAGGGACAGCCAGCCACCCTTGTCAGCAAGTCAGGGACAGGCTTGTGGCTGAGGGAGGCCTGGATCTAAGACCTCCTCCCGTCTGAACAGGGGCCGCTGCAGCAGACAGCAGGGCTGGAGAACCGTGGCAGTGATACACACAGGTACCAGGGTGACTGTGGGGACCAGAGTGGACACAGAGGACATGGGCTCTCTTTGTGTCACAACTTTTGCCCAGAAATTCTTATCTTCCCTCAGAAGGTCCCTAACCCCCATAGAGCTGTGTCAACCTTGAGCTCTTTGTTTTTTAAAGAGGATTCCCCATTTTTCAATGAGGATACCAAAACAAAGTTTTTTTTAGACAATTGGAATACATGAACTCTTAGGGCTGTGGATATATATAAAATGACCTAACATCAGCTTACAATATTTAACATTAATTTAGTTTTTAATACATATTTAAATCACATATTACATAAAATATTATTTAGATATATTGCTTTTTTCTTTCTACTTGAATTATTCAAGCAACAGCATTGAGCTTTTATTTCATACAGAAGAACATCAATTCTGAGAAATGCAGGACCAGGGCCCAGGGGCCACACAACCATCCCCAAAGGGGGTGGGCTTCTGCTTCCAGAATGAAGAACACACAGGCACCAGAGGTTCTCTGAAAGCTGAAGATGTTCAATCCATCTGTCACAAGAGTGAGCACTTCTGGTCCCTGGGAGGCATGGGACAAATTATTCTTTTACCACCACTCCCTATATTAGGCACTTTACATGTCCCATATAATCGTCAAACCATCTCTTAGAGGTAGGCATTGTCCCCATTTCATAGTTGGATAGACTGAGGCTCCAAGAAGTTGTCACCTACCAAAGATCATAGAAAGCAGAGGCAGAGCTACAACTGGAGCCCCAAGTCTGTCCACCTCTAAAACTCAGCCCTGTCCACTATGCTATACTCTTCTCTAATTCAAGGGTAAATAAACAAGGTAATTTTATTTTAATTAACTAAATGATTTGATTTTAAGTAAAATATTCCATAATAATGATCAGACTCTAATGATGACCTGGACCCAGCTTTGAACTTGGAATCGAGAAGGAGCTGGAAGCCAGCCCCAGCTATGCTTAAAGTTTTAAGAAATATGATCTTTGAGAAAAGGCAAATGAAGCAGAGTTTTTCTGCCTAGAAAAAATAAATCTGGGGGCAGTTTCATTCTACAGATCAGTGGTTCTCAAACTTTGTTACATATTTGAATCATATGAGGTACTTTTAAACATCCTGATGTCCAGTCCACACCCCATATCAATTAAATCAGAGTTTCAGGAGGTAGGAGCCAGGCATCAGTATTTTTTAAAATTCCCCAGGTGAGGGGACTCCCTGGTGGTGCAGTGGTTGAGAGTCCGCCTGCCGGTGCAGGGGACACGGGTTCGGGCCCTGGCCTGGGAGTACCCCACTTGCTGCGGAGCGGCTGAGCCCATGTGCCGCAGCTGCTGAGCCCACACGCGTAGAGCCCCGGCTTTACAAGAGAAGCCACCGCAATGAGGGGCCCCCGTACCTGTTCGCTGCCACTAGAGAAAGCCCATGCCCAGCAATGAGGACCCAACGCAGCCATAAATAAATAAATAAATTTATTAAAAAAAAAAATTCCCCAGGTGATTACAATGTACAACCAAGTTTGAGGACCAGTGCCAAAGAGAGAGTACCCCTTTCCCCTGTGGCTAGGCTGGATAGACCTGCCCCCTGTATCATGCAGCTGAGAAAGGCAAGCTCACCCAGTTTTAAAGAGGCTCCAACAAGTTAAGGAAGACTCTGAATGCAGCCGTCATGTATTTCCCCTCTGGCAGAGAAGAGAAAAGGGCAGATGCCCAACAGACAGAAGGGTGTCCTGATACCTAGGTACCCTGGGGGTTGGTGGGGAATTGGAGGACACCTTTTGCGTCCCCTAACTCCCAGCTTCACTGAAGGACCCATGAGCAGGCTTAGGGTGCAGGCTGAGGTTTGGCACTACAACGACTGCTGCTGGGGCCTAGAGAGTGTGCTGAGCCCAGGACTTAGTGAGGCAGCAAGGGAGGTGGGCCAAGACTAGGTAGTCCACCCTTAGACATGAACGGCAGTGCCAAGGCAACCTGGGCATGGGGCTGGGGTGGGAGAGAAATCCCAAGGAGGTCTCAGAAAACTAGCATGGGTCAGCTCAGCACACCAGGTCGGGACACATGCACATAAGCCCGAGCTCAGTGCTAAGCAACACTCTGAGGGTTAAAAAGTCCTTCATTCTAGAGCTCTTGTCCAGGGCTCCGTGAAACTTTCCTGCTGGGGCCCAAGCTCTGACTCCAGTAGAGCAGTGGCACCATCTGGAGAAGACTGATGCTCCACTGCCAGCTCTCACCTGTAGAACCAAAGCTGGACAAACCCAGCTTCCAGACCTAGCTTTTTCCACTGTTCATCTACCCAGTTCCCTCATCATAAAGATGGTGACACAGAGGCCCAGAAAGAGGCAGGGACATAGCTAAAAACCACAGATCCTTGTAAATCACAGGTGGCACCTTGAAACACTGAGCAGTCCCTGATTACCTCTGTCAGGGGTATGCCTCTATCAGACACTATGCAAGGAGAAAAAACACTCCAGTTATATTCTCTGGCAGGCTGGCCATCCTCACTAACCATTCCTGCCCTCCCACCCAAGGCAGCCCCAGGGTACTGGGCAACAGCTAAGGCCCCCACCACACAAGCCCCTGAAGCCTTCCTCTAGCCCATAGCTCAGAGCAGCACCACCTTTGAGAAACACGTTGCACCCACTCCCCAGATGCCCAGACCCTGCTAGAAAGATTTCGATCCTAAGGTGATTCTGCTCCTGCCCCTGGCTGCCAGCAGGCTTACCTGTGGGGCCTGCTGCCCTGTGATTAGAGCAACACCTGGGGGAGAAGTCAGAAGAGCGACAGGTGAGACCACCACAGGTCCCAGAGGATGGTGCTCACCAAGTGCCCAGGAACACCCACCCTGCACTCTGCAGCCAGCTGGGCTGCAGGGCCTAAGCCTCAGGGAGCTGGGTGCGGGGTGGGGAAGGGGGAGCAGCCTGGGTCCTCTCCTCCTGTCCCTGATGCATCCTCAGCCAGGGCTGCATTTCTCCAGCTCACCTGAGACGCTTCTGCAAGAAAGGGCTTGGTTGACTCCTCCTGTTCCTGTTTATCTCGAAGGCTCTGCAGTATTTTTCCCAAACTGAACAGCAAGAGGGAGACCTCAAAGAGGCGACTCTTCCTAGCTGCATCTCCTTCCTAATCCTCTGGGTGCCTTGGAACAGAAGCTCAGAAGGAAGAAAACGAGATTTTCAACTTTCAGGAACTAGCTCTGTCGCCCTCTGCATAGCTCAGGAGGCCATCACTCTCAGCCTTTTAGGACTCGATCCAAAAATCCTTCGGCCCTCCATGTTCCCCAAAATGACAGTGCTCATGGGTGGCTGGAACCTGCCCCGATCCGGCAGCTCATTTAAATAGAGCTCATCACAACAACAGTGTTGGTAGAGAAGTGAGTAGCTGCAGGGCCCTGGGGACCCCCTGTTTATACGTAGGAAGAATGATGCAATCTGGGTATCAAAATAGCAATCCAGAATGGAATAACAGGCTCACGCAGCAGCGGTGCCTGCACAGCCAGAGCTCAACTTGACACACTCTGTCAGCCCCACACTACTGCAGCACGCAGATGCCAGGCACACACTCTCACCACAGCATTTTAAAAATCAGCAGGAGCCCGAGAGAGCCCTCCATGCCCCCGGCACTAAAGGAGGGTGGGGGTGAGGGGGCTTCGACAGACATTAAAGTCTGTCTCCTACACACTCACCTGCTCCTGCCACTTCACCTGAAGTCCTTATCCTGTGATGTCACAGTCAGTTGCCATAGTGACCAATTGTCCGTCACAGCGGAGGATTAGGACTTCAGATGGAGAAGACACACATATATAATGCACAATGGTCCTGAGAGGTGTCCCTCGGCAGCTAACTCTACCCCTCCCCCCAGGGAGATACAGTCACACACAAGCTGGGAGAGAAAGAGGAAGGAAAAACAGGGTCAGGTTAGAGGAAAGATATTAGGATGGGGCAAGACTACGAGTCCAGTATAATTGCTGAAGCCCAGAGTACAGGCAAATTTCAAGAGCACAGAGGGGAAGTGACAGGGAATGAACTTGGAAAGACTGGCAGTAGAGTAAGTGCCTGAAGAGCCCTGGATTCTAAGCCAAGAGGCTTGACATTTATCCTAAAAGCAAAGGCCACCCAAAAAGGTTCTGGCTTTATGACTATCTTGATGGACTGGAGATTGGGGGGGGGGGCAGGGAGAAGGCTTGTCCAGTTAAGGATTAATGGGATCCTGAATGAGGGTAGAAGTGGAAAAAAAAAGGGACAGAAGAGTTGTTTCAAAGAGAACCAAGAGGACATGACCAAAGTAGGATGCTGAAGGGAGTGGTGGTGTGTGAAGGAAAAAGGGTCACATGGATGGGCTGCCATGAACAGAGATAGGTAACAGGAGGAGGAAGAGGGCAGTTGCCAAATCTTATCGTACCTGTATCCTACTTTCTCTGGCACCCATTCCTTCTTAAAAGGATCAGGCCTCATTCTGCCTTGCTGGACCAATGATTCACAAATCTGTAGGGTTTGTTAGAAATCCCAAATCTACCAAATCCAAATCTCTTGGGTGTGGGTACAGGACCAGGAATCTATGTTTTTAGCAAGTTTCCCAAATAATTCTTAGGCATCCAGACCAGCACTGGTTCAAGGGCCAGTAATCAGGAATCAGTGGCCTGGACAACTACAGTAGCTTCCTAGCAGTTCTTACTGCATCCAGTCTTGTCTCCTCCATTCATTTTTCTCAGGAAGCCAAAAAGACTTTTCAAAAATACAGATTTGATTATATTCCACTGACCCAAAACTTTCAATGGCTCCCCACTGTCTACTGAGTAGCCTAAATTGGTCAAGACCCTTCTGTTTGGAAAGGAAATTTGGCTCTAAATTTCCTTTCCAAACAGAGTTCCTACTTCTCTCCTTCAAGCAATCCTATATTCCAACCAAAGTTAACGCCCTTCTGTTCCTCCTGCCCTCTCCTCCCTGTGCCTCATGCTAACACTATCCCCTACCTGTGATTCCCTTCCATATTTTTCTGGCCCTGCCTGGCTCCTACACAGCTATTCCTACTTGATGCCACCCACAGGTTCAAATCCACCCGATTTCCCCAGGCAGAGCCTAAAACAGGGGTCAGAAAACTATAGCTCACCTGTTTTTGTAAATAAACTTTTATTAGAACAGTCATGCCCATTCACTTCCATATTGTCTATGACTGCTTTTGTGCTGCAGTGGCAGAGTTGAGTAGTTGTAACAGAGCCTCTATGACCTGCAGAGCCCAAAATACTTTCTATCTAGTCCTTTACAGAAAAGGTTTGCTGACCCCCGAACTAAAGCAACAGCTACTTTGTTTAGTCTCTCCCTTTGAGGTTCCATTCTGGTAATGGGGATCCTGCTTATTCCCAAGTCAACTCCCATCCCTGTGTGCTCTAGTTCTGCTAACTGGGTCACATTTGAGCTAGAACTTCAGTTTGGGGTAGGATGTAACAAACAAGGAAAGGACATTTCAGAAGGGGGGAACACCATAAACAGAGGATTACAGATGACAAAATACGAGGCCCCTCAGGGAATGAGTGATGAAGCTAGCCCATGCAGAGGAATGACAGATGAGGCTCTAAAATTAGCATGGGGTCAGACTGGGAAGAGCCTTAAAGGCCATGCTAAGCTTCTGTTCTGAACTGCAAGCAATTAGGAGACCTTTAGGTAGCTAGAAATTCAAGCTCAGGATAGGAGAGAGCGATCAGAGTTGAAGCTAGAGGATTTGGGAGCATAATCCACAAAGGCAATAGGTGAAGTAAGGTCAGGCAGGGGGATCCAGGGACTGTGGGGCAGGGCCAGGTAGCAGATCTGAGCCAAGAGTCAGAATCTGGGCATAAGAGCCAGGTGACAGATTGAAGCTGGAGATGGATTATCCACAGCCTTCAGAGTCCATGCTCCTAGGAACCACCTGACTGTGAAGTAAGCTTTCTGTGTCAAGAAAGTACCCATAGTGGAATGCAGAAGGTATGGGTAGGATGACCCTGGATTCATCTCTTCTGATAGAGTGGCACCTTTATCTCTTTTCACTTCCTATCTCAAGAGTCAATCCAAGGGCTGATGCATTGACATACTCCATGCAAAGCCACTGTCTCCATTTCCAACTGGGCCTGGACAGAGGACCAGTGGGGGAACCAAGGGCAGCACCCTACTCTAGGTCTGTGGTTCCTACTGTCCCTGAAGCCCAGACAAGCTCCAGATTGGCAGGCAAGGGAGCCAGATTTTTTTTCTGGCTCTCTATAAGTGACCAATTACGTGACATTCAGCAGAATTCTAGAACTTTCTGGAATCCTGATGTCCCATTTATTCAATGAGGGGTTAGAGATATACTCTAAGGGCCTTTCCTGCTCTCCAGCAGTCATAGCAGTTAACCAATGACTGGTCCCTCCTGAGTGAGAGTTCCCGCAGACAAGAGGCCCCTCCAAGACCCTGTCCATCAATCACATCTACCTTGAACTCCCTCCCTAGCTATAGCTTTCCAAGTAGTGCCAGCGGCAGCAGGCTCATCCCCCAAAACACTGCCTGCCTCCTTCCTGTCACCAGGGGAATTGCTCTCCCAGGAACGGCTCTGAGGTACCAGTGCTACTCCCAGGGCCCTAGAGAGCCAATTAAGGTGGGGAAACTGTTCATGAACTGAAAAACCATCCTGCTGATAGGCTCTGGAGCTCCAGCTTCTGCACCTGCTGCACACCCAGCTCAGCCCAGCTCAGCAACCTGCCCTCCACCTGGGAAACTTGGGTCACTGCCCACAACAGATCCCACAGTAGTTGCACACACGGTTCGTCACCTGGAGTGAGCAAATAGCAGGCACCTCGCCTGCCAAGCTCCTGGTGCTGAGATCTCATCCCCTCTACCTCCCACTCTCACCCCAGGCCATTAGAGCCCCTCCAGCTGAGCTGCTCATTAAGATAAGTATCATTTCCCTCTCTGACTCTGAGGTTGTAGCATCTTGCATCAGGTCCCTCTCTCTTTGGATCTTCCCAAATCCCCAAGGCCTGCCCACTGAGGAACAGAGATTGCTCCCCGTTTCAGCATTTGTACTTTTCAAGGGATATGCTGTTACCCATCACTAGCTTCAGGAAGCAGGAGGCTATGGTGGTTATTTGGTGTTCTTGGAGCTCTTCAAGTCCAGTCCCAGAGAATACCCAGGATCACCTAGTCAGTTAGTGCTAGAGTCCAGACCGAGCTCCAGGGCCCATGACTTCCAGACCAGGGCTCTGCCCATATGTAGACTGCATCATCCACACTGAGATTGGGAAAATTAAGATACTAAACAAAGAGATTCTGGAATCTGGACCTCGGAATCAAGGTCTCCCATGTAGGATATTTCTTCTGGTAGATTTGAAGAGAAAGAATAATGTTCCTTTTATTCACATGGGGAAGGAAATATTCAAGTAATGGCCTTCCTCCCCTAAAACAACACATAAAACCATAGGAGCCCTGAGAATTCTGAAGACAGATCCAGCACATAGTAAACAGTTTCAGGCATGCCAGCTTCCTTCAGAGCTTGCTACACTTATTTAAAGTATCACTTGGGGACTCAATGGCCAACTTTCCATGTAGAATTTGACCTGGGACCATTTTCAAATAGGCTTAAAAGCAAACAGTCCCAAGAAGATATTCTCATTGGCTGAGTAGATCCGTTTCCAATATCCAGCCTTTCTGGAGCCTTCCACTCCAGTCATCCCACAGCACAGCTAAGACATTGTGTGTTCAGCATACTACTGCCTTTGCTTTGGTCCCCATCATCAGCTACCTTATAGGGTTGTTGTGAAGTTTAGAAAAGATAATACAGGCATAAGCACTCGGTACAGCATCTGCCAGCCAGAAGGTGCTTGATAAATGTGATTTGTACCTCACAACTTGAGGACTAGAAAGGGGCAGTGTCATAAGTGAAAAAAGTTTTCCTTCCAGGCAAGAGCCATGGGAGATCTTTGTGGATCCACTGATTAAATCATTTGTTCAATAAATATTCACTTAGGCCCTCGTCCTGTGTCAGGTTCTATGTTGGGCTGTGGCATTGTAGAGATGAAAGGCACAGCCCAGTTGAATGAGATGCCCACCTCACTCCCTCCCCCAGTGCTGAGTCCCACTGCAAACATGCAGGCCTGGTGAGGCTCCACTGAGGGATCAGAGTTGAAAACCAGCTGGACAGACACTGAGCCCAGGCACAGCCCCTCTTCCACTCAACTCAGCAACTTCTCAGTTCTGCCCAGCAACCAGCAGGAATAGATTTATGGAAATGGACTCATCCCCATGCAATGTGGCCGCAACTGGCTGGAAGCGTTGATGCTAAGGACCTATTTAATTCGTCAGCCTCTATCCATCTCCCCTGCCAACCCTCTACCTATTCCCATATTTAACTTTTGAAAGCCCCAGATTGGCAGAAATAGGATAAGCCTTTTAGCAAGTCTGTACTCCTACTCTGCTGGATAAAGTGGCAGTGCTAAAAGCTCTTTCCAAAGAACCAAACTCTCAAAGCATGGCTTCTCAAATTACAACAGGAATCTAAGTTCAGGTACTGGGTATCTCACTGGACTTCCCAGAGATAGGTGACATCTCTGCTTTTCATCAGAGTGGCATTTGAGTGCCATTCTTTTAGTCCTTCAGAAAACATTCAGTGAACAACTGATATCCACCAGTCCTTGTGCATGGAAAATCTCCCAGAGGTATTGCTCCTTTGCCTAAACTTTAAACAGTCTTCTCTTCACATTCTTACCACACTGTATTATTATCATCTGTTTAGTTATCTGCCCTTCAATAAAATATGAGTTCCTTGAAGGCAAGGGCCCTGTCTTTTCATCTCTGCACCCTAAACACCATAGGGCCTGGTACATAAAAGTCAATAACTACCTGTGAAGGAGACTGACATACAAACCAACAAATACCACACAGCATAGAATCCTAAAACCTCCAAGTAGCAGAGGAAGCTTATTCCACTGATCCACAAATGCAAATATGGAAGGTAGCAATAGCCTGGCCAGACTGCAGGACATACTAAATAATGTAAGATGCCACATATTCAAGAAATTGCCTCTCTGGTTCCAAGTCAAGCATGTTTGCATCTAACATTTTTTTCCACTTCAGTTTCACAAGTTCTAAATAATGGTATTTTTTCACATTTCTTGGTCTCTTACTCTATCCTAGGCACAGTACAGAATGTTTTATGTGTATGTTCTCATTTAATCTTCATAACAATCCTATAAGTTAATTACTACCATCATCATCCCCATTTTACAGGGAGGAAAACTTACCAAGCTATACAACTGCTGTATTAAGTGGCAGGTAGATTAGGACTCACACTCCGATGCCCAGATATACTGACACCAAAGCTTACGTTTTCATTCTCCCTTGCACTTAGAATAACCTGGCAACAAACACTATGATTCTAAAAATTGTCACTAGTATGAATTTAGTTTTCTGACTTTAGAGTCAAACATATCCTTGAAACATGCATAATTAGTTCATGTTAAAAATCTTTTATTTTTTTAAGGCATCCTGTTGTGTTTTTTTTAATGTATTTTGTTTATTTATTTGTTTAGGCCGCACCAGGTCTTACTTGCGGCATGCATGCGGGATCTAGTTCCCAGACCAGGGATCAAACCCGGGCCCCCTGCCTTGGGAGCACCAAGTCTCACCCACTGGACCACCAGCGAAGTCCCTAGTTCACGTTAAAAATCTTAAGTGAGGGGCTTCCCTGGTGGCGCAGTGGTTGAGAATCTGCCTGCCAATGCAGGGGACACGGGTTCGAGCCCTGGTCTGGGAAGATCCCACATGCCGCGGAGCAACGAGGCCCGTGAGCCACAACTACTGAGCCTGCGCGTCTGGAGCCTGTGCTCCGCAACAAGAGAGGCCGCGACAGTGAGAGGCCCGCGCACCGCGATGAAGAGTGGCCCCCGCTCACCGCAACTAGAGAAAGCCCACGCACAGAAACGAACACCCAACACAGCCAAAAATAAATAAATAAATAAATAAAATTTAAAAACATTTAAAAAAATCTAAAATGAGATTAAAGACCTAAACGTAAGAGTCAAAACTATAAAACTCTTAGAAGAAAACATAGGGGAAAAGCTTTATGACAGTGGATTTGGCAATAATTTCCTGGATATGACACCAAAAGCACAGGCTTTTGGAAAAAATAGGTACATTGGACTTCTTTAAGATTTAAAACTTTCACTATGTTAACAGGACACTATCAACAAAACAAAAGGCAACCCATGGAATGGGAGAAAATATCTGCAAATCATTTATCTGATAAGGGTCTAGTATTGAGAATACATAAAGAACTCAACAACAACAGCAACAACAAAAACCTGATTAAAAAATGGGAAAAACTTGAAACTAACAACACTCTAAATCAACTATACTCCAATAGAAAAATTAAAATTAAAAAAAAGGCAAAACTGAAACTCTATATCATTAAACAACTCCCCGTTCCCTCCTTCCCCCACCCCTTGGCAACCACCGTTCTACTTTCTATCTCTATAAATCTGGCTACTTTAGGTACCTCATGTAAGTAGAATCATAGAGTATTTGTCTTTTTATGGCTGGCTTATTTCATTTAACATACTGTTCTCAAAGGTCATTCATGTTGTAGCATGTGTCAGAATTTCCTTCCCTATTAAGGCTGAATAATACTTCATTATATGTGTATACCACAATTATTTATCCATTCATCTTTCCACGGATTCTTAGGTTCCTTCTACCTTTTGGCTATTGCAAATAAGGCTGCTATGAACACAGGCATAAAAATATCTCTTCTAGTCCCTGCTTTTAATTACTTTGGGTATATATCCAGAAGTGGAATTGCTGGTAATTGTATATTTAAATTTTTTGAGGAATCACTTTACTGTTCTCCGTGGAGTCTGCACCATTTTATATTCCCACCAACAGTGCACAGGATTCCAATTTCTCCACATCCTCGCAAACACTTATTTTCTGTTCTTTTTTTTAATACTAGCCATCCTAACAGATGTGAGGTGGTACCTCATTATGGTTTTGATTTGTATTTCCCTGAATATTAGTGATAGTAAACATTTTTTCATGTGCTTGCTGGGCGTTTGGATATCTTGTTGGGAGAAATGTCTATTCCAAGTTCTTTGCCCAGTTTTTATTTGGGTTGTTTGTTTTTATTCTTGAGTTGTAAGAGTTCTTTACATATTCTGGATAATAACCCAACAGTGCTGGAACTTTTAAGACATATTTAAGATTCACCTTATTTATACATTTAACTTACTGTATTTCCAAGAGTTCTTTAAGTAATTTAGAATGCTTATTTGCTGGACAATTGAATTATTTTTAAAAATTTAGTTTATAAAAGCAAATACTAACTGTAAATATGTTTAAATATTAATGAAAGGCCCTTTAAAAGTGATTGTTAAATTTGCTATATTTATAAATAGAACAAGATTTGTAAGTTAAAATTAAAAGCTTAAGGAAGAACAAAGTCTAAGTAGTAAGTTTAAAAATCATGTATTAATTTAAAAAATCAAAGTATACAATACCTTTTCTGTACTCTGAACTCTCAACAGAGACTCAGAGAGCTTAAGTAGCTTGCCCAAGGGTTTAGAGGCCTCGAAATTCAGATCTAAAGACAACTGCAATGCTATAATGCCTCAAAGATAGCCTAGACTTGTGCTACAAATCACTTTGAAAAAACTGCAGACAACAAAACAAACAACAATGATGATGTTTCTAAATGCTGTCAACTTTTTTGGCTTTTTCATCCCACGAGTTCATTCAGCAGACACTCACTGCATCTCTGTTACATGCCCTGTGCTAGAATACTGAAACGAAGGGACTTGGCTCTTGTCTCCAAGGACTTCACAGTTCTCAGTGAGATTGTTTCCTAGGAAACCTGACCTTCAGAAGAAAGACAGAAGCTCCTCCCTGCTGGAGGAGGGAGCAGCTTAGATGGTGAATGTTTCATTAGTCAGTGTGAGTCTGTTCAAAATCCGTTCCTGACTGACCCTAGGAGCCCAGCCATTCTCCCCCCGCCTTGGAAGTTCAGTGGGTCAGGACATGTCCTCTCCTTCTGGGGAGTCAGCCAAACCTTGAATCAAAATCTTCCCAGGTTTCTTAGCCTGCCACCAATTTAAGGAAATCCCAAACATGAAAAATCCCAGTTTACAAAACATATATTAAGCATCAGGAGGATTTGCTTTGTCTCACAGATTCCCCAAAGAGTTGCTTTCAGCAATGAGTATCCCTTGGGCTCTTACATTCTGATTCTTTCTACACCTGAAATTCAGTACCTATGAAATGGGAAGAGACCTGTTATATAGAAGGAGGTGAACCTGTGGTATTTTTGTACTTACCAGCTGGGACAGTCCCATGAAGCCCAGCAACCTGCCCTAGCTCCTGGATCAAGCCCTGGAAGCAGTCCTTACAGAGCAAATGCTGACAGGGTAGGAGTCAGGCACCTATATCTTGCACGTCCTGTTGGCATAATGAGCAGATCAGTACCGCCTCTATCTGTCCACTTCTGTGTTTCTGGTCAACTAGAGGTCGCCCCATAAAGCTCACACCTATATCCATGCCCATGCATGTGCCCAGAACCGGGGCTTTTCCATTAATATCCTCAAGCGTGAAGCAGTGTGTAGAGTGAGCAAGCTCCACTCCCTGTAAGTGAAGCACAAAGCAGAGTGATTTGTTCTTTGGGGAGACAGATACTCCTGGACGGGCCAGAAAAGACTCAGAGACCAAGGCCTCAGAAGTCCAGGCTATGTCCCTCTCCAACTGGAGGCTCATGCAGGGCAGATTCAACCTCTCACTTGGGCCCAAAAGACAGTCCAGCATCTCTGCTGTGGAAAACAAAGCCTGGAGGGGTCTGCCAGGTTGTGTGTTTATTACAGGGTTTGTTTGCCTTCAAGTGTCCCAGATCTACCTGTGCCTCTCTTTATTAGTGGACAAGCTTGATCCAAGAGTTCATGTTGGAAAAGAGAAGGAAATGTATTAAATGCCAAGTTTATACCAGGTGCTTTATATACTTTATCTCCATCCTCACAATTACCCTTGGAGATAGGGACTATGATATTTTAAAAAATTAAATAAAACCATCAGAGACAGGATGAGGAAACTGAGGTTCAGAGAGGTTGGGTAATTGCACAAAGACAGACAGTAAACAGCAGAATTCAAATTCAAATTCAAATCCAGGTCAGTCTGATTTCAGACTCCATACTCTTAACTGAAATGTTTCTCAAGCTGAGGTCCACACACATGTCCTCAGGAGCTCTCTCCACCAACATTTTTAAATTAGTGTTTCATTCTGATGAGTTTTTTAAAGTATAAATATTCTGGATCATCTATATATTCATCATGATGAGATTTTAGAGGCAGTGTTAAGAGTTAGGATCTAGTTCTTACCAAGCAGTATTACTTTGTCTCAGGCTAATGAGAAGAGAAGGGAGCAGACAATATGTAAATGATGCCCTCCTGCCCCATGAAGCTAGAATGAGATTATGGCACACAATGATGAATGTTTCACAGTACCTGGAATAGACAAAGGTGGGAGGGAAAGTGGGGCACCATCACTGTGGCACAAGTTTGCTAAACTTAGCCACATCAGGGTGCACCACACTTAAGCTGTAGTGACAGTTTCGTTTAGCAACACATCATCTGCAAATGAAACTAACATTGTTAATTTGATTGTTTTGGTTTTTTATAATTTATAAACTGTATTAGGTTTTGTAATTGTATAAGAGCAGAAAGAGTGCACCTAGTTTTATATTTGTACTTATTTCAGAAAAAAACCAAAGATCATTTAATTCAAATCCGGAGCTCTGTAATTATGCAAATTTGAGAGAACTTTCACTTCAATCCACAGTCTTTCAGAGCCAAGCCCATTAAGGACAAAGGACGACGGGGTTGGGGGAGACCAGGCTTCTTGTGGGCCCAGCAAGATGCCACTAAATAAAGCAATGCAGGGGGCTCTCCCCTCTAGTTCATTCTGAGGCTCTAAGGGCAGTTATTCCCCAGACAGCAGCCATAGTAGGCGAGGTGAGGGCAATCTCTCTTAGAAGGTTTAAATGTGGTAGAGTTTATTTCATTAGACTTTGAGAATACCAGACCTTTTAGTCTTAGAACTGCTTTACATATTTTACTTATTGAGCACCCCAAAGAGATTTTGTTTATGTGGTTATAGCTACTGCCATTTACCGTATTATAAGTAAAACTGAGATAATTTAAAAATATTAATTCATTAAAAAACAATAAACCTATTACAAGTCAACATGAATAACATACTTTTCAGGAAAAATTAACTACTTTCAAATAAATTTAGTGAGAAGAGTGACACTGTTTTTCCCTTTTTGCAAATTGCATTAATGTCTGGCTTAACAGAAGACTTAATAGAAGCTGGCTTTCCATACCTGCTTCTGCAGTTACATGTTGTTTTGTTTACAGTATATGAAGAAAATCCAGCCTCACACAGCTATACAGTTGGAAAAGATAGGAGTAGCCTTATCAGATAATTGTGGATATTCTTTGATACTACTGCAAAATTTAACAAGCGGTAGTTTCTTAAAGGTTAGTTGTAATGTGGAATCTGAAACTACATCAATGAACTTTTCTTACTCTGTTATATTAACATCCACTGGTCTGTCTTACACTTTGAACTGCTCTTTTACTCAGGCATAATTTTTATAACACCAAGCACTGGTGATTTGGAAAATATTGGTTCAATGATTTACACAGATGCTCCAAATATTGACATGTTTCATTATAGAAAAAAAATCACCCTCTTTAATATCACCTCTAATTGCATCAGAAAATTCTGTAACTATTATGAAGTTGTCAAACTCATGGAGGCAGCTATAACTTTACCCGAATTCTAATTTTTGCTTGCAAACTCAAATTTTATCATTGGCAACAAATACTGTCAGTTTTCTTCCTTGAGGTGACAGGCTCACTTCATACTTTGAGAAAATATCTGCCAAATTCTCAAGCCTGAATAATCACAGTTTGTCTGTAAGTTGTTCTTTCAAATAAAACTATTGTTCTACAATAATAATAATAATAATATAATAATATAATAATAATAATAAGGCTAGTGCAGCGTGCGACTCAAATAGTAGCACAGGTGCAGTTCCTCACTTAAGTTCCTACTTAGTTCCTCACTAAGTAGCAGAGGTGCTTTTTGCATACTTCTAATTTCTTCATATAGAATATTAAAAAGACTTGTATTCAAGAATTGAAATTTAATAAAAATGGACATTCTTCAGTGAAACTGGCTCTTTTCTTTTTCTTTTCTTTTCTTTACAAGCAAATGCCTGGCAGTGAAGAACACACTGACTCGTCTTTGGCTTTGGCTTTGGCACCATCAGTGCAAATGTCAACCCAGTGAAAAGGGCAAATAACATCTTAGTATTACTATGAAAATTGTTTGACCTTGTGGAACCCCTGAAAGGGTCTCAGGGACCCCTGATGGGCCTTTAGACCACACTTTGAGAACTGCTGCGCTAGACTCTGAAAAACAATTCTGGGCATTTGGGGGCGTGGCATAGCTTTCCAAACCAGTGGGCACTACCCAGGGTAAGAATATAAAGAAATAAGTATTTCATTTCTGTCTTAGAAGAGCAATTGAATTAACTCTATGAGGGTAAAGGTTAAATTAAAGGCACAGCAATGGGTCTCTGACTTAAGGAGAAGGGGGGAAGGTCAAATGATCTCTTTTTTATCCCCTTCCTCCTTCTCACCATAACTTACCTCTTCCCTCTCCTTCCTATCTCCCCTGACCTGGGAAAGCGAAGGTGATAGTTCGGCAGAATGTACTTAAGCCAGGAGTAGCCAATTCAAATGCCTCCAGGGGCCAGCCATATAAAGACTGTGGGTTCAGTGTTGCCAAATCTGAGTTTTTTCAAAACACCAGAAATCCGGATTTTTATTTAAATTTTTAAACGTGGCAACCAATTAAATTTTAAAAAAACATAAGAAAACAGCGTGAGTCAAACAAAATATACCAGCAATCAGCTCTGCTTTAAGTCATGAAGAGACCTGAACTAAATGAAACATCAGGTGAAAGACTGGAAGGACGCACAGGAAACCGCACCTATATTACCTTGTTTACAAACCACCTCCTTTAATATCCCACACCCAGATGTGAGAGAAGGGAGATATTAACTGGGTTTCTGTAGCCTTCCCAAGGAATAACAGAGCAGGTCATTGCATGCCACATTGGGAGTCAGAATTTCAAAGATTGTTTGCATGGGTAGTACAGAACAAATTATCATCAAAATGGTATACATTTTCCGGGAAAAAATGGGAGGGAGAAACACCAAGTAATGAGAGAGCACCTACTCTAATGCTAGACTGTGTTGAATGTGATATATTATTTATTTGTTTGTTTACTTGTTCACTCTTTGTTTTAGACACAGTCCTAGGGCAGGACTTTGTCTTTCTTGTTCACCATGGTACCTTCCCCTCTTTGCCTGGCACCTATATATAGTGCCTGAACATAGCACACACTCAATAAATATTTCTAAAATGAACAAATGAATCTCAGTATTTTTTCACTACACAGACAAGAAAACTAAGACTCAAAGAGAATATGCTACTTGTTCAAAATCATTCAGCTAGTGAAAACAGAGGTAGGAAATGAACCAAAATTTTTGTGTTCTTTCCATGAATTTTATCATCTAAAATTAAATTAAAACCGAGGAGCAGTTGAATTTATTGTGCTATTGGATGAACTGCCCTCAAAGATCCTGGCATTCCTCCCTTCACATTCTGCTATTCTGAGTTTAATGGCAGCAGGGTTTTCCATCCTAGCTTCCAACAAAGCTGTTAGGAAAGCATTTGCCACGTAGTATAATGAGACTTTTGAAAATCTATCCAGCACAGAAAGGAAGGACACTTAGTTCTCGAGTTATATTTATTTTTACTTTGTAATGAAGAAAACCTTGTGTGGTCCTATGAATTTTCCCCTAAATGCCATATTGCCGTATATCAAAAACTACTGATAAAAGCAAAAACAAAACAAAACAAACAAAAACCCTGAACCTGGTGTAGTTTAAATTGGAAACTATACATGCTGCTGGTGCATAAATTCGTACAGGTACAATCCATTTGGGGAAAAAAAATATATATATATATATACACACACATATAGCAACATAAAATGAATCATAAAAATGTTTATACCCTATAATACAGCAATCTCACTCCTGGGAATTTATCCTAGACAAGTTATTCAACAGAAGAAGAAAAAAGCCACATATACACAAATGTTCACTGCATCATTTTCTCCAATAGCAAAAAACACAATGAGAACAAGGAAACAAAATACATGAGAAAATGGCTTAGTAAATTATAGTATGTGCTGAAGATAAATTACTCTTCAGCTGTTAAAAATAATAATCATGGATACTGGGTAGTGATACAGAAAAAATGTAATAGTATTAAACGAGAAGCAGAAGACAAAAGGATTTGCATACTATGATCATCAGCTTTGCAGATAGCTATGTCTAGATGTAAATAAAAACTGAAAGGTAATATTCAGACATGAAAACAGCATTGTAAGGTATTATAATTTGAGATGTTTACACTTTTTTTAAAAAAAATTTTCTTTCATGTTTTACTGTCTTTTCTATTACATATAAGTTTTAAAATTCTTTCTGAAGTAAATTTGGATTTCTGAGTTTTTCTCAAATTCTCACTTAGAAACGACATCCTGACTCTTCCCATCTTAAATTGACAATCTTCTACTTGAAAAAGGAAAGCAACATAATATTTCCAAATGTCCAAGTCTAAAGGTGGAGAGCAAGAAAACAAGGCTGGCTGCACCCATGCTGTTGTTGCTGTCTGAAGGACTGCTGATGAAATCAGGCTCCCAGAGAGGAGAGGAAGAGAGAGGGACCACAGGGCCCTCTTCAGGGTGGCAGTGTGTTTACAAGGCCACCTGGAGAGAGGGCTGAGGGAGCAAAAAGGTCAGCACTGCATATACCTGCCTCACCAGGCTGCTGCCTGGCATCCTCTCCCTTCTGCTCATTTCACAGGCATTTTCTGAGGCCCTGACCCTCTGGGGGAGCCCAGATGTCTGAGATGTCACAAGGCCATGTTTTACTTCAGAAGAGATGCCACAGAGAAAGAGGCCTCTTACGGGTCAGGTCCACCATCACGCCCCGTGTGCCTGGTGAGGAGGGACAGATCACCTAGTGCCTCATGTCTGGCTGCTATATACAGAATTCAGCTTTGTTTGCTCTCTCAGAGCTGGCCGACCCACAATGACAAATCCCACAGGAGCCTTATGTTAAAGCTACATGATTTCCTTGGGAAGAAGAAGGAGCTGGCTAGAAAACCAAAACCAGACAACTGTCCAGGGCACTCCCCCTACCCTAGAGATCAAACCACCAATGAGGAGAATGTTAGGTGAGCACAGAACCCAACACAGAGTACTAGTCTGCTCAGGGAGGCCTTCCATTCAGAAGGATGGCCTGAAGGATAGGATGCAGCCCCTCTGTAACCAAGGAACCTGACAAAACTATCCAGAAGCAGTGTCCCATCAACCAGACTCTACCTCCATGCCCTGGGCAGTCTTGGTCCTTACTTCAGTCCCTATTTACTAGACACCTGAAGGTAACCTTTCATTCCCAAAACTCTGCCCAGCTTACCTCCATTCACAGACCATCTTCCCAAGGGTAGTTTCTAGGTAGCTCAGCTCATCACTTGTGCACTTACTGGCCAGTTTTGATGTCAAATAGAGGACGATCTCTTCTTAGGCCTTGCCGCCAACTCTCAAGGCCTCTCTTTCTGCTGGTAACAGACAGTATGTGATTAAGGACTGAAAGAGCGATGAAGCCCATAAGGCTGTGAGGTCAGAGAGGGAGGAGATGCTAAGGTAAAAGCAGGAGATTTGGAGAAAAAAGACTAAAGGCTAGGCCCAGGCTCTATATCTTAGCAGCTCTATAGCCTCTGGCAAGTCAGTCAACCTTCTGTGCCTCAACTCTCTCATTCATAAAATGGGACTAGTAGAGTTGACCTCTCAGGCAGACACATTTTGTAAACTGCAAGGTGTATTTGGTTTTTCTCACTGTGGGCTGGAGTGTTCTGGGAAGAGCAGAATGTAAGGTAGGGCTTAAAGGTTGAGGAAGCTTCAGGACACCTGGTCAGAAAGAAGATGAGTACTCCAGGCATGAGAAATGGCACTAGCACAGGAAAAAAGGTAGAAGGGATGTACCAAGTTTGGCTGCAGTAGAAAGCTTGTGCAGGGAAGAAGCCAAGGTTAGTTTGGAAAGGCAAGTGGGCTGTATTCTGCTGGTAATAGGGAGCTATCACACTTTTTGATCAAGTAAGTGAAAGGATGAGAGTCATGTTTTAGGAAGATCAGACTGACAGAGGTGTGAAGGATGGACGGATTGGAGGAGGGTTAGAATACAGGCAGGGTGATCACAGGAGGGTGCCGAACTCCAGATAAGACAGAAGATGAGGGCCTTAATGAAGGTCATGGCACGAGGGCTAAAGAGGAGAAAGCAGATTTGAGAGACAGGTATAGAAAAAAAGACACGGTGACAGCGTATTAGAGGAAAAGAATGCTTGGGGACAATTTTCAAGTCTCCCTGACATCACTATCTGGGTGGACAAGGCTGCTCACCAAGCTACAGAATAAAGAAGACACCAGAGAACCGGGAAGATCAAAGTATTTGGTATGTCTATCTAGGATGTCTTAGAATGTCCAAGGGATACTAACCAGAAATTAAGTGAATATATGAGTCTGGAGCTCAGCAACAGAGATGTGAATTGAAGCCACCCAAGATGAGTTCACCCAAGAACACTGTGTACTATGAAAAGTTAAGAGAGGCAAGGACAGAAGGCTCAAGACACCAATACTTAAATGGTGGACAAATATAGAAGAACCTGAAAGGAAGACAGAGAAGTAGCCAGAAAGATAAGAGGAAGGCAAGAGATTAGTTAGAAAAAGAAGTCAAATGGGTAAAGTACAACAAAGAATAAGTGGTATGAGGAAGAGTACATTCAGTTCAGTGTTTGGTTAATTGATGACCTCCATAAGAGCAATTTCATTGAAATAATGGGGCTGAGAGCTAGACTGCAGTGGATTAAACAATGAATGGGAAGCTAGCAAATGGACAGGATTTGTTGACCATTCTTTTGGGGAGCTTGGCTGAAAAGGAAAGAGCAAGGGTAATAAATAGAAACAGGGAGAATTTAGGATATTTTAGCTAAAATGTATTTTAGCTGAAGGGAACAAGGCACAGAAAATACACCCAAACACACACTGAGTGACTGAGGGAATGTGATCTTGAACATTGGCTGAGACTTAAGACGGAAAGGATGTCTCTTGCACTTTAGTTTAGAAAGGGTGGTGAGGGTAGGTGCATTCATTCACTTAACGATCATTTGTTGAACATGTACTACATGCCAGGAGCTAGGAGTCCATGGATAAAAGAAAGTAATCCTCCAGCCTTTAAGAAATTTGGTCTAGTAGGAAAGACAAATGCGGATCAACAATTACATAAGAGCTCTGTACTAGATTTTGAGATGGCACAGTGGGGGGAGGTGAGCAACTATGGCTGAATGGGTCAGAGAAGTATTACAAGAGGAGACCCTTGCATAGGGTCCAGATCGAGCAGGGGTTCTCTGGTCCAGGAGAGGAGGGGGTCACGGGCATGCCAAGTAGGTTGCAGTGAAAATTAAAATGTGGCGGGTAGAAGATTTACAGGGTCTGGAGAATAAAGAACCCTAAAGCGACCAGGCGTAGAGGTCCCTGAACTCAGGTTGTTCCAACTGAGGACGACCGGGACGATAGCACAAGGGCAAAGGAGAAAGGAAGACCTTGAGCCCACTCAGTAGTGTGGGCGAGAAGGTCCCGGAGGGTGGTAGAGACATCTAGAAAGACTTTAAAGGGAGCAGGAATAAAGGGAGCAGGAAGAGACATCGGGTGGGCACATAGGGTCAAACAGGACCTTGCGGTTTCTCACTGCGGCCAGGGGACAAGCAAGCAACCGCTACCGCCCGAGCCGAGCCGACCACCAAAAACACAGCGAGACGCATGGGGCTGCTCAGGATGGGGCGGTTGGTGAGCAGCAGAGAAATACAGTGGCCCCAGCAGGTTCCTGGGCCGTGCCCCTGGGAGAAGCGCCCGGCCCACCTGGACCCCAGCTGCGTGCACTACAGCGTCCCAAGCCCCGCCTTCCGCGCCAGCGCTCCGCCTCTGAACCCGAGCGCACGCGTGACAGCACGAAGAAGGCTCTCGGCCCCCGCAGCCTCCGGAACAACTCTATGACGGAGCGTTCACCCCACAGGAAGTGGAAACAGCAAAACCCGCAGCAGCTCAAGACCCGCGACGCCAAAAAAGCTCCGCCCGCAGCCCGGCCTCCGGACCGGAAGTGAGGCGTTGGCTCCGCCCCCGAGCTCGATAGCTCGCGAGACTTTGCAGAGCCCTTCCTTTTTCGTCTCGGTCGCTGACATGGTAGGTGATTTTTCTGATGCGTCCGCATAGTTCCTGGCCTAGGTCGCGATCTTTACTCACCTTGCACCCCAGCCACCTACTCCCGAGCTTGGCCCGGTCCTCCAGGCCGCGCATGGCCAGCCGCAGGGCGGGGTAGCCGGCGTGGGTCCGGGGCGGGGCGGGGCGCCTGGGGCCGCGTGTTCATCCTGCGGTTCGGTTTCTCGAGACACGCGGTTCGGTTTCTCGAGACACGCGGTCCGGGGTTCCCGGGCGCCTCCCTGATGAGGCCGCACGGCCCCGGGCCAAGCCGTAATCTCGACTTTGCTGAAGGTGCAACAAAGCAGATCCTTGATCCCCAGGCCTATAGGCCTCTCACAGACTGGCAAGCTTCGGCCCCTGCCCCTCTTCCCTTAGGCCTTATCACCAAGCACCTTTTCCCACACAGCCATCCAGACTAAGGAAGACCCGGAAACTTAGGGGGCACGTGAGCCACGGCCACGGCCGCATCGGTAAGTACTGTCTCCACATCCTGGTCGGCCTTGGGCTATCTCTGCATGGTGCTAGCTTGTCAGTAAGTAGGTAACTTAGAGAAGTGGGTTAGTTAGAGCTCTTGGCGGTCGAGTCGGATTGAATTTGATCATTAGCTGTTGGCTTTATCTTTGAGAATTCTCTAGTACTCCAGTTTTAGAGAATTTCACGTCAGTTGGGGGGTTGGAAATTGAGCGGGGTCCAGTATTGAATTGGTTGAAGGTATGGTGTACTGTGCTAGTGTTGTGAGGTGGAACACTGCAAAGTGATGATCATCCCAGAGTCTTGAAGGAACAGCATTGCTGGAAGAGGGGTATTAAGCAAAGGCACAGAGGTATGGGGAAATGCTTTTGCGAGAAGTAATATCGAGGGGTTGGAGAAGGCTATTTTAGCCATGTAGCTTTGTGTTTCTGCAGGCAAACACCGGAAGCACCCGGGCGGCCGCGGTAATGCTGGTGGCATGCATCACCACAGGATCAACTTCGACAAATAGTGAGTGTTTTTCGGACTCTGCCTTTACTGACACTGACAGCTTTGGATTTAGGGGTACAGGGTAGTTAAGAACATCTTCAACGGGAAGCAAGGCTCTTACCACTCAGAAACCTTGCCTGTGGCTGGGTTTCGTCAAGTTAATATTTGATGTGAACTGAGAACTTGTCACCGAGGCTAGAGTCACGCTTGGGTATCGGCTATTGCCTTAGTGTGCTAGAGTCCTCGAAGAGAAACTGCTGACCTTATTCACTGGCTGTGGCCCTCGTGGCATAGTCAGTCACCGGGTTAGTGACATGCATCAGATTGACTTACACAACTGTTAGATCCGTTTAACGCCCACAAATTAGCGGGGTTGTGTTTTAACTATTTGTTTAGGAGACCTGTGTTACAGGAGTGTGGGGAAGCTGTCAAGTGACCTGAATCCTAGTCTTGGCACTGCCTCTGACTTTCTCAGTGACTTACTTTGGTTCCGTGAAATAAGGCTAGTCTTTTCCACCCGATAGTCTTTGGTGGCTTTTTAAAGATTTGTTTTATTCAAGAAGTGGAGTACCTGCTTTGTTACTCTTCTGCATGAGTGCACACCTTACACTGTAATGGGGGGAGATGGACTGTGGAGATGGTAAACATAGCTTTTTAGTTGGAGTGAGGTAATGGAAATGGTTGCCTTCTTTTCTCAGTCACCCAGGATACTTTGGGAAAGTTGGTATGAGGCATTACCACTTAAAGAGGAACCAGAGCTTCTGCCCAACTGTCAACCTTGATAAATTGTGGACCTTGGTCAGTGAGCAGACACGGGTAAATGCTGCCAAGAACAAGACTGGAGCTGCTCCTATCATTGATGTGGTGCGATCGGTGAGTGAATTGAATATTTTTTGCCTTTTAAAATTCTGGATAATATACTTGCACCTAAAGTCTATACCCAGATACCTACTAGACAGTTCCACTTTCCGTAGCATTTCCACGGGTACTTACTGATCAAAATTGAACTCTTGTTCAATTGTGATTCATGCAAAACATTTGAAGAGTAGTTCTTCCACTCCCTCATTCATTTACTTCATTTTTCACTTGAACGTTTTCCGATCGGTTATCTTATTCCTAGTGTCAGTGCCCTGATTTGTACGGGTTTCTCACCTGAACTATTGGTAGTAATTTAGGTCAGCTGGCTCTGGTCTGTTTTACACAAGACTGCATGAGGCACAGCCCTTGGCTCTTTATGTTTCTTACAGAATAAAATCCTAATATGTTCAATTGTTATTTAAGGCCCGACATTATCTGAAGAGAACCCCCGCCCCCCTCCCCCAAAAAAAGCATTTTTGTATATCATTAGGAGTTCTGGTCCTTGTGTCAGTCTTACCCACTGTGGGTATGGAGGTGGTGGGAATCCTGAGGGGGCTTTCAGTAAAGTTTTAAATTTCCCTTTCTCAGCCTCTTCTTTGAGCAATTCTGATGACCATGACTTGGAGCATTGCTGGAAATGTGATTTTCCTTTTTTGCTTATCAAGTCGTAATTGAATAGGAGAAAGGGTTTGAGCTCTGCCCGAGACTAGAGTCACATCCTGACAGCTCTTGTCCTGGTGTGCTAGTGTCCTCGGAGAGAATCTGCTGGTCTTGATTCACTGGCGAGGGCAGTCAGTGCCCCCGGGAGTGCCCAGATCAGAAACATGCCCTCCCTGGCCCCTAGATGGAGTGGATTGGTAGGCATTTTTCTTCGTACCCATCACAGAGTTGGTGACTGCCACGGTGCATTATAAACCCTTTTCTCTGTTCTTCTAGGGTTACTACAAAGTTCTGGGGAAGGGAAAGCTCCCAAAGCAGCCTGTCATCGTGAAGGCCAAATTCTTCAGCAGAAGAGCTGAGGAGAAGATTAAGGGTGTTGGTGGGGCTTGTGTCCTGGTAGCTTGAAGCCACGTGGTGGGAGATTCATTAAATGATAACAAGTGCTTTTCTCTTCTGGTCTGAGTGAGGGTTCTTTGGCACTTCTACCTCCCTACCTGTACAGAAACCCACCTAACAGGTTCTAGGAGTAAGGGTTTGAGGACCTGGGCTCTTCCACCAGCTCCCCTCAAAGTATGGAAGAGATGGCACCAACACCGAGAATAAGGCCTTGGCTGGTTACCTAATTTGAGGCTTCTCACTTACAAAGCGAGAATGATACCTGTTGGTGCCGTCATACCATTGAAAGGCCTGTTGGCATTGTGTGCTCTGACTTTATAAATGAGTGGGACAATGTGCCCTTAATTGTTCCATGTCAAGGGGGAAAACTCATGATCTTTACAAGATTTTGATGAGTCATGTTGGAAAGATGGGTCAGTGGTAGGATAGAAGTGGTTCTTTGGGACTTACTTCGTCAGTTTAAGGTTCTTACACCTGGCTTCCTCATCTCAGACCAAACCATTCTGTTGATAATCAAAATGTTGGAATGGGGCCCAACAGTCTGAATTTTAAACACACCAGGGCTTTTACACATCAGAGTGGTTTGGATTCTAGAAAGCAGTTGTCAGGATTTATGGGTCCTTGTGCATAGGAGTCTTCATGTTCAAAGAAATAACGTCATGAAATGCTAATGATTTTCCTTCCAGCGTGAAATGTATCTAATAGAGAAATTTGGGGAATGCTAAAAGGCCAGAAACCAGAATCAGGTTTCCTAGGGTTTGTTACCTCCTGCAAAACCAAGAAGATGAGCAATGCTTGTGTGCAGATAGGACCCTCTTAGATCCTGGTAAATTATAATTTGGTATAGTTTTCCAAGATTTTGAAAGTTTTTTGGCCCATAATAGAACTTGCAGTCTAGAACCCTGACCAAAGAATAGTTAAGATGGCACTTAAGCCTCCTAAAACTCTACTTACATGTTTAGTTTGGTAGAGGGTGGTTTCTGTATTGTTTTGTGGGATCATAAATAGACTGGGAACTATGACTTTCTGTGAGACTAATTTGTCATGACAGCCTTCAGAAGATATTGGGGATGGTCAAATGTAAGGAAAGACAGGGGAGGAAATGTAATTGATTTGTATAATGGAGAGTTAAAGGTGTCAGGAAGGCACTCAGCTGGATAAGCTAATAACATCATTAACATCTTCTGTTGGTACTGGTGGAGAAAGGTAAAAATCGGGTTTCCCTTAATGTCTTTTGGAGGACTTATAATAGGGAAGCTTCAATGCCTTCTAGACACTGAAGGTACATAAATGTGTAAATACAGTGTCTTAAGATTCAGGCCGGATTTGAAATTTATATCTAAACCTAATAGCTGTGTGACTTAGGCTTAGTCCAGTTTTCTCATCTTTAAATTTAGGTAAACGTACCTACTTGAGGATTGTGTGGATTAAGTAAGATGGAAAGCATTTACTAAATTTTTGTATTTCGCTCTTAGTAACCAGCATGTAAGTGAACCATTATTACCCGAGCAGACAAGTCAGTTAACCTTGGTGTGATTCAGTCAATGGGAAAGTGGTCTAAACACAGGAAAGAGCAAACATGCATTTAGGAAACCCAGTTTGGAAAGGTTAGGCAAGTTGGGCGGTGTTATATGGGAGAGGAGCATGAAGCGAACAGTTATTCTGGCCCGGCTGTAGTTTAAGGGTACAAGGCTACAGTGGAAGGCTGGAGGCGGGACCATGAGGATGGAAGACAGGATTCAGAAGACATAAGGGACAGACAGGACTTGGTGACTGAATTGGGGTGGGGCTGGCAGCAAAATATGGTTTAGAGGGAGGATAGGTGGTCAGTAGTCCCTTTATGGCTAGCTTCCTCCAAGGTTTCATTGCTAGAACCTTGCAGTATAACTGTCCTGAAACTGGGTGGGATAATGCTCATCCCAATCCTATATGGAGGTGCTGCTGTTGGACATGGATGCTAAGTATGAAAGTCAGTCACTAGTACAGCCATTCTGAATAGGGAGGATGCCTCAAGAGTACAGCTGCTGATCTGTGTGAGCTGCCATGTTCTGGCTTGCTCACTCACCATTATCTACAGGTAATAACTGGGCAGATGCTCTGATTACTCCCAGGTAATACTGTTGCCAAAGGAAGCTGGGTTACTGGTGAAAAGCCAAACATGTTCAAGATAATGGAGGACACGGACCTAGAGCAAGTGCTTATCTTTCATAGGACCAAAGGCAAACCTTACGCTTTGGTTTTATATCTGAGAGTGAAACGTGCCAATGCTGAGATACATAATATAGCCGATGCATAGGAAAAGTTCATGCATTAGATTGTCGAGCTTTGATTAGCCTGTCCGGTAGGCACAGAGACCCATACTGCCACTGCCTCTTTAGTGGCCGATGATAAGTGCACGGTGTTGATGAGATTCTCCCATGTAGGGGGAGCAGGTGCCCCATAACTTAACAGGTGCCCCCTAACTCAGGTTAACGGCTAAATTCTCTATCAGCTTGAATTGCTAAGTATATTTCTAGCCTAATAATTAATGTATGTGCTTTAAATACATTGTTATTCAAACCTCGGAGCTGCCACTGTGACTTCCAATTTATGGGAAATGTCCGCCACATAATTTGCAAAAGCCCTCATTGTCAAAACCAGCTAAATAGGATTTTAACTTTTCAATTCAAATAAATATTACTATGCGATGGCTAACTAGCCCAGTAGCAGCCAGCCCGGGATAAAAAGCAGCCAAAGGCGTGCACCACCGGCGGCAGGCAGGCAGCGCTCGCGTACCTGCGCTGCGGGGTGGGAGGTTACCGGGATGCCAGCGGCTGGAGCCCTGTGGAGGCTGGCGCCCTAGCAGCCGCTCTCGTTGGTCCCTACCGCCCGACGTCCTTGGCGCACTCAAACCGGCCGCACCGCACAGCCGCTCTCCTCTCCCTTGCCGCTGAGCCACTTCCTGAGGGTGTGAGGTTCTGGTTCCGGCGTCACTTTGATCTCTGTCCCATCCCACCCCAGGGCCGGAAGCATGATAGGCGCCGATCCGCCATTTCCGGCAGGGGGCGGGGCTGGCCCGTGGCGCGCGGACGAGGCGGGAGGTTTAACCCGGCCAGTGTCCAAGTGCGGCGTGGTGGGCGCACAGCCTAGGTCGCCTGCCTCGCCGCACTCGATTTCCGCTTTGGCTGCGCGGAAGAAGAGAAGCTGTGGCCTTTTGATGCACTTTCAAGATGGGAATTTCCATCTCTCTCAGATTACGTTGCCGTTAAAAGATAATGAGTGTTCGACGTACTTTGGGATTAAAACAAAACAAAAAAAAAAACTTGTACGTGCATGGGAAGGTTCTGGAAGAACAATGCAGAAGGGATTTTTTCCTCATGAGTTTTGGGAGGTGAGGAAGATGATGTATGCTTTGGTAGTTTGTTTCTTCCTTAACCAAATGCATATTACTTTCACGTTAAAAAGCAATATAAATAGATAACTTTAACTACAAGTTACGGTAGCTTGTCAGTGCTGAAAAGTAATATTTTCTCTTATTCTAGAACTTCATGACCTTTTAAATTACACCCACCCCCACAGCCCATAGGCAAGTAAATTCAAGATGTTTTGGAATGCCACACTGTGTGGCTCTAGAAACTAATTTTGTGTGTCGCCCCTAGGAAGAATATAGGTTAAGTGTGTGTTTCATTTCTGGCTCTGTTTTGCAGCCCAGTTTTTGTTTTACTTTCATTTCCACTTAAAGTTGGTTTTAAAAAATAAAAAACCCCAATTTATGTATCCTTATAAATCAGTCCTTTGGGGTACAAGGTGAGTTATAAGTCTTATTTGCAAAACAAAGGGTATTATTTTTAACACAATTTAAACTGATCTGTGATATTAGAATAATTTTCTTGGGGTCCTAATTCCACATACCATCCAGCGTGAACCACAGTTGCTTTCCAAGAGCATTCCAAAATATTGCCTTTAAAAAGCCCATACTTCTCATTTCAACATTGTGTTTACCAGAGCATGGTAATTTACTGAAAAGAGCATTTAGAAAGATGTAATGGCGCAACCTGCCCTGCTCTAAAAGTTACCAGACCGATTACTGGAGAAAACCCCAGGGCCTTTCTTAACTCCAGAATGGAGGAGGGCTGACAGTTCATAGGCACTGGGACTTCTGGTAGAGGAGGCAGCATTGCGCTGCCCCTGAGCAATTTCCCAGAAAGGCACTGTCTAAGCACTGTTATTTTCAGTAGTGTGGACACCATCCTCGGGGCGGGGGCGGGGGGGGGGGTGCATTTTGTAAAGGTACGGGAGCATTTTTGGTCACAATTATGGAAGGGAAGCAACCAGAGATGCTTGATGTCCTGCAATGTATGGGTTGATTCTAAACCAGGGGTCCGCGGTCTGTTAGGAACTGGGCTGCACAGCAGGAGGGGAGCAGTGGGCAAGTGAGCAAAGCCGCTTCTGCTGCTCCCCATCGCTCACGTTACTGCCTGAGCCACCCCCCAGCCCCACCCCTTACCTGGAAGAACTGTCTTCCGTGACACTGGTCCCTGGTGCCAAAAAGGCTGGGGACTGCTGCTCTAAACAGCAAAGGAAAACCTAGCTTAGAACCTACCTTCATTTTACACACAATCAGAATCAAAAAGATGTGTTATTGGTTTTCTGTGTTTGTTTTGTTTTTGTTTTTTGCAGGTTTCATATACTTCTCAGTTTTCCAGGATTCCAACTATTGTTTAAATCAGGGGAAGCTCAAAATGTGTTTTGTTTAGAATATTGCCAAAAATTGTTCATTTCAGAAAACTCTCTTACTAAGTGGTTAACACCCACTTAGTAGAATCTGAGTTGCTAATTCAACACTTTTTCTGCATGTGTAGCTGTTGCATTCACAGTAATTCTGTGTACGGGCGTAAGCATCTGACTTAATTATATCTTATAATACAGTTGTGCCCAAGCATTCACATATTTTAAGTACATGTTATTTTATGACAAAATACTTTTCCTTTTATTTCTCCCCTTTTATATTATGGTTAAGACTATATTACAGTTAAGATGTGTTTAGGTAGGTTACATTATCTATGAATTTCATTTCAGGATAGTAAAAGGGAGAGTTAACAGTATTTGCTATAGAGAAAGAGTGTTGCATCTGCTAGGATTGAGAACCATCAGTTTAGGTGTCCAGAGATCACGTGAAAGCAGAACTTGGAAAGGAGCCCTACATACTTTTTGTCAACCCCAAACCAGGCCCCCTGGACACACCCTCCTCCACCTTCCAGGTGAGACTTCTGGGCGAGGCACAGAGCAGTCACTGTACGGGCCCTTACAGCCCATTCCAAGCCACCGTGTACCAATATCGGTTTTCTAGATTGGGATGAGAGCTGTGGCCATGGGAGGAGGCGGGAACCCCTAGGGTTAAAATGCACTGTACTTTAAAGCTACATACAAGTTACAGATTTTTAAAAATAATAATTTACACCTATATACCTTGTGATCTGATCACATGTCGAGGATTCTGTGGAGCCACATTAAAAAAGAGAGGGAGAGGAAAGGAGAAAGAAAGAGCACCTTTTGTAAACTACTATTTTATTAAGGAATCCACTTCTATGACTCACGAAGCCCAGGATGAGTTAACAGTGACAAGTTCTGGAGGTAACAACACCCTACTCTGGACTTTCCAGTTATAACCACTGTCTTCTCTCTCTACCTCAGCTGAAAACCCAGCCTCATGAGGCCTCAATCCCTGCCCTCCTATTCCTGGAAGATGCCAAAGCCAACTATGTAAGAGGCTTTCTCAGAGGAGAAGACGAATTTGTCTTCCCAGAAGACAAACCCTTTACTTTGCTTTATGAGGCAGACAGCAACCCCAAACTATGGACAGGTTGGGACCTGTGCAGGGCTCAGTGGAGATGGGGAAAAGAAGGAAAGGGGATTCAGGAAGGGATCATCTCCTGTTTAACAAGCAGGCTAAGGTGGAAGGACAGGAAAACTTCACTCTATGATTCAAATCCACCAGACTCAAAGCCAATACCAATGAAGAGACTTCCAGCTTAATGCCTCATCCTGGGAATTTTCAAGGTCTCAGCTCTGTGAAGGCCTTGGGTGAGTGGAAAGCCTAAGCCACCCATATTCCCCACCTTGCTTCTCTCCTTGCTTTTCCAAGGAATATAGCAGAATTTTCTATATGCACACCTAGACTTCCAATGGAAAAAAAACTTCACAGAGTGACATGGAAGAGCCGTAGACAATGGGCCAGGGCTATAAGCCAGCCCTGGATTGGCTTTAGCTGGGCTTGACTCCACCAGTGTTAAGATACCCAATGATGTCTTAAGGGCTTCATACTGAACAGGAAAATGTCAAGATTCACCTAATAGTGGAGCCAAGGGGCAATGAACATTCTTTCCATCACTGGAAACACATAGGATCTGAACAGTTAGCTGTTGGAGAGGGAAGCTGAGCTAGACCAGTGATTAGGTATCTTCTAAGAGCAGTCATACAGCTCGGGCCAGAGAACTCAATTTCAGGGGAGGTCAGTGACCCACACTAAAGGTAAACTCTTAAATCAAGTACTCAGTTCCCTGCATGAAGGTGTTTCATCCCTGATGGGCCTGCCTCAGCCCATTCCCCCTGGAGAGAGAACTCTAGATAATAAAGCCAAGAAACACATGGGGCTCTGGGCCCAAACAACTATACACTGTTTATTGAGAACACCCGTAGATGATGGGAAGGAGGGATGCCCTGTACCGCATCATGGCTACCACTGAGTGGGAGCCGGGCCCAGAGAACACTAGCAGAGCTGGGGGGTGGGCTTCCCATGACTCACTGACCATCACAAAGGTGGGAGGAATAGGAGAAGGCCAGGCCCAAGAGCCTGGTACCATGCTGCAAACGGGGGTTGATTGGTCTTTGCTTTTCAGAAACAGAGGATTAGGGGAGGGGGACTACTAGAAAAAAATAGAAACTCTAAGATTAAAAAAAAAATAGTCCTGTACATAACAAGACAGCATCTGCTCTCCAGGGCCCGAGACTGGCAGCAGGGGCCTTAGGCAGGCAGGCCAGGAGCCTCCAGGGGAAGATCAGTGGTTCGGCTGAGACAGTCAGCTGCACATAATTGGCCAGTCGCCAGCACCCAGCAAAACTTCATCCGTGCTCGGGCAGGGCAGGAAAGCACCGGCCTCTTGGGAATACACAAATATTTACCGGATTCTCTGCTCGTTACAGAAACAGATAAGAAAGCTTACAGCAGATTATTTACAAACAGTATCCTGGGATATTGTGAAGGCAGAGGTGGGCTGGCTTGGAGGGTGGGGTCTGTGGGGGCAGAGCAGCCATAGCAGCCCAGAGGGTCCAAGGCTGGGCCCCCTCCCCAGGCTCCAGGCTCTGCAAGGCACTGGACTCTGTTACTGGGAAAGGGGGCTTAATTCTTCTTGTGGAGGAACTTCATTTTGTTGCCTGTGGGCCAGAGGAGGGCAAGAGTGAGAATGTTTCAGTATCATCTCTTCCAACAGCCCTAACCCTCTCAGTGGGAGAGAAGGATTAGAAAGACTGGATTACAGCTAGGTATGATCCAGGATGGTGAAAACACTCTAGAGCTCTAATTAGAGCACTGGTATTAATCATGTATGGATTTGGGCAAGCCATTTAACTTCTTCGGTCTCAATTTTCCTTTTAAAGTGAGACATGCTATGATGCTGTGATTCAGTTGGCTCAGCTCTTTGAAGGGCACTCTGGTGCTGCCACTTTTGTAGTTAGACCCCTTATAGCCTCGAGGAAAGCTCACTGGTCCTAATGGCCCTTGTGCTCACTCAGGAAGGAGTGCACCCAGGAAGACCTGACCTAGGTGAGGCTCTATGAGATCTCTTCCTGTTCTGTCTACAGCCCCGATATAAATACTGGCATGGGTTTAGAGTAGTTTGGGGTACAGATTCCCCCAGACCCTCCCTTCTTGCTGAATATGTCTCATTAGTGACAAAGCTACTTACCCAAACCGCGGAGAAACTTGTTCATTCCACTCTGCTCAGTGTCTGGCAGTTCCTCTAAATACTGCTCCACTCGCTGCTCAAAGAGGCCTGGGGAAGAGGAGAAACAGGAACAGAGAAGAGAACAGTCATTGGAGAAAGGGAAGGGGAGGCCTCTTGGAGGGGGACCAAAGGGCACAGATCCCAAAAAGGGGGAAACCAAAGATCTGCGATTATAAGAGCATCCTACCAGAATTCAGACTGGCTCATCCATTCAGACTGGGCTTATCAGACTGGCCCATGTTCACTGCTGATGGCAAGAGCCCCTTGCCTCCTAGTGCACGTTCCTGAGCTGCATTATGGTGAGGATGCCACTCCTCGTAACAGAGCTGCCCCCAAGTGGACACCTTCTCCAGCTCCTTTTAGACCACACTACCATGTTGTTTCAAAAGGTTTGTTACACTAAATGGACAGTATTAGTGGGCAGAATAAATAATAACCCTGAGGTCAGAAAGGTCTTGATGAGATGAAAAAGCCCTAAGGTGGGCAGAGCTGATAAAATAACAGAGATAACCTTTGTGCTCTGAGGGCAGACTGTCACCAACCTAAGACAGTGAGCTAGCTCAGTTCTCTTCAGGGGCTTTCTCAACCCTGGATTCTCAGGACTCCCTAAACTGCACAGTCTGGTCTTTTTCTCTGAGTAAGGAAGGACCTGTGAATGCTGCGGGGATAGGTGGAGATAAGCCCCACTCTTGCCACGTGGCTCCAGCCTGTGCCCAGGCTTCTGAATGCACGTACTGGGGCAGGAGGAGAAGGTGCCCTTGGCAGTCTCTCTCAGAAGAAAAGGGATGTTAGGAGGCCTGCCCTGGCTAATAACTCAAGAGCTTCCTGAAGGAAGCTCACCAGTGCCTGGCTACTCAGCCCTGTGGGTAGCAGAAAAGTTGGAGGACTCCTGACATCCCCCCAGAACACCCCACCCCAGGCTCTTCTGGCCTTACCCTTTGCCCGACACTTTCTTAGCTCCCTGTCTTGGATGAAGCCAGCAAACATCTGAGACTCCATAAAAACTTCAAGAAAACGGCGGATGCTTTTGGAGGCCACAGACTTGCGGAAGGCCTCTCGCTGAAAGGCCCGCTCCCCCTTCTCACTCTGGGTCAGGAAGAGGGAGTAGTGCCCAACAGTCTCCACAAAGAACCGGATAAACACCTCTGACACCAGCCCATTGAGGGTATTACATTCTGGAAGAGAAGAGAAAATCTTTGAGGTTCAGGTCAAGAGCCTGCATCCCCAGCCTCCAGCTGGTGGTGTCTCCCTCTCCTCGACGGAACTCCAGCCAGAACCACTTCTCTGTTCTTGAAACCTTAGCTCTTGTGCTCCCAGGCTTGTAACTCGTTCCTGAGCCAGGAGGTCGGAAACTGTGCTCTGAACACGGAAGCTGGGGAATACTTGCTGGATGAATGAAGATGGAGATTAGGGACCAGAGCGCCACTCCCCACACACCCTCACCCTCGGTGGTTTCCCTGGCTTCACAGGAAGAGGAAGCTCCCTCCATCTCCTGCAGTGGCTCGAGGCAGGGCCTGAGAGGGAGGAATAACTAGTGTCCGGTCAGCGAGAAGAGTCTCTGCGGTTGCCAACTGTCTTCAGGGTTTTTCTCCCCAAACTTCCTGAGGTAGAGAATCAGAGGCAAGAGGTAGCTCTGTAGCCTGGGCCACCCTAGAAGCAGCCCCAATGTTTAAGTTTCTGAACTCCCTCTGATAAAATACCACACTATTTCTCTCCCCTGAGACCCAGTCAAGCCACAACTCCTAGAGCCACACTAGTGGGGCTAGAGAATTCTAGGCTAAAGCGAGACCAAGGTCCTATACCTGAGCTTCACTAGCCAGAAGGGTCTGGTGCATAGAATCAGGGTCCAAGCCCCATGAGGCCCAGGCCCAGGCCCAGAGCAGAGGGAGTCTGGGACCAGAACTGATTCTAACTGGGGCAAGCCTCACTCACCATCATCGGAGTCGCTGTCAGAGTCCTGGGAGATCAGTTCATTCTTCCTCTCTAGAGCCTGCTCCAGAGCCGCCTGCAACTTCCTAGGTAACAACGTGTCCTCGTCATCCATCTGCAGGAGAAGGAAACCGCACAGTGACACTGACTGAGCACTTAACTTCGTGCCAGCCCTGTTTGAAGAGCCTGAATATATAATCTCATTTCATTCTCCCAAGAACCCTGATACTATTATCAACCTCATTTTAAGATGAGAAGCTGAGGCTCAGAGAGAGGTTAAGAAACTTGGCCAGGGTCACAAAGATAAAAAGTGGTGGAGCAGGTGGCATTCACTGCCCAGGACCAACAGGGCTTCCTACCCCAGCACCACGATGAAGTCTCCCCAGTTCCTCCATCTTCGGCTCCAGGGGGGAAGCACGGTTGGCTGGGGGAGGGGAGATTGTGGCCCAGCCTGTGTCTCAGGCGTGAGGCGAGGCTGTTGTGCCTGTCTCTGTATTCTGGTTCAGTGTCTGCATCGTGACGTTCGTACCCAGGAGTCGTAGCTCTGTCAGTGGTGTGTAACAGACTACATTCCCAAAGGCTACGGCATTGGGTTGTGTTCCTTTATAGAGAGCCAGGAGGATTTCCACCACCAACAGAGGCTTTTTGAAGTTGACAATGATTGCAAACCTTTACATTCCACTGCATTCTGTGTGTCATGTATAATCCTCCAGCAACATTTCAAGGCAGGTGTTATCACCATGCGTGTTTTAGAGATGAGAATTCTGGTTCAGAGAAGTTCAGAGGCCTGTTCAAGATCATGTGTCTCAGAGGGGGCAGAGGGCAGAGGTCAAGCCTTTGGATCCAGGCCATGTTCTTCACACACTCACACTGCCTTCCAGAAGCTGACGATGCCGACCAGAACAGCAGATCCTGCTGAGGTCAAGACTTCTCAGACCAGCTTCTTTCTACCCTTGTCTGTTCTGTGAATGTGGAACCCAGAGGGCTCAACAATCAGGCTGTGAAGGTGGAGTCGTGTGTGTGACAGTGTCGGGTGCTCTGCATCAAACAAGCACCCACCCTGGGTCAGGCCATGCTCTGCAGCATCCCACTCTTACCTGTCGGATGAATCGGTCAGACCCCAGATTCACCATCAGTGCCTGAGAAAGAGTCACGAGGGACAGTGATTCACGATATGAACCCCTGTAGTGCCCTTCCCAGGCCTCCAGCCCTCCTGGATTCCCAGGGTCAGATAACAGGAATAACTCCAGCCAGGGAAAGACCTCCCAAGGAGAAAGGATAAGAGCTGGGTACACAAAGGAGAAGATCCCAGCAGCCTCGGGCCCCCACCCCCACCCCTCCTGGGGGTTTCTGTTCCTTCTGTCCCTTCCTTCCTCCACACCAACCTCCCCCCCCCCACCCCTGCCGCTGGCTCCCCAGGTGGCCCACCTCCTCCACAGGCAGCTCCTTCAGTTTGGGGAGGGAGCTGGAGAGCAGGCCAACCAGGAAGGGGGTGGGACAGCAGACGATGTCAATCATGGAGGCCGGGAGGACAGGAATGAAGGTGTGCTGCCAGGAGAAGGGGTAGAGCAAGGCCACCACCGCATGGGAGCAGCTGGATAGGGTACTGGCAGACAGACAGACAGACAAAGCACTGAGCCCAGGCCCAGCACCTTCGGGGAAGGGGCGTTACAGCCTGCTGGGCCAGGCTCAGGACATCCTTTCATGTTAAACCTCCCAGTGCCACAAAAATGCTAAGGAGTCTTGGGCCTGGGTCTGACCTTGCGGACTGGTAAAGCTCCCACATTGCCACTGCTCGGGACCTCAGGGACAATGGCGCTACCCTCTTTGGTGGCTCTACCTAGGAACAGTCATAAAGGTACACAGCAACACTTGAACACACATACACACCCCCAAGAGCCACCCAAATGCACGGGTGGGCCTGCCTTAGTGTGGGAGTATCAGCTCAGGCCAGGGAGTACAAAGGTAACCTGAGCAAGGGCTGATCACAAATTCACAGTAAGAGCTGGAAGGGCCTACAGCTGGAAGGTCATCTTATCAGGTCCACATTTTACAGCTGGGGCCATTGATACCCAGGGTCAGTCTGGCCATAAGTGGCACACCTGGGACACAACCAGTTCTCCTGTCTCCCAGCCCAGTGTTACTTCTACCATTCTTCTTCTCTATCCATTCCTCCTTCTCCTAATTGGAAAAAGTGGTCTGACTGAGGACCACTGACTGAGGTGAGGCTGGCACCATTCTTAACCACTCCCATCTGTCCTCTCATGCTCCAGGACATAGCCAGAGGCCTCAGTGGGGCCATCCTTCTCTTGGCCTAGAGGGGGGCTCCAGGCCTCCAGCACCACAGGGCTGGGTGGCCAGGCAGAATGACCAGTGGGAGACTGGAAGGAGAATCTCCCCGATGCTAACTAGAAGGCACAGAAGTGAGTGCTGAGGGACAGTATGGGTCACCAGTCAACACAGGAGACACACCTGGCTTTAACCATCCACCCGTCAGGAGAGGAGTCGAAAGCACTCCCCTAAGGGCCATATTACACATGAGGAGACAGAGGCCCAGAGTCAAGTTCATTCTCAAGCCTACCCTTCCCGCCCTGTCTCTCTGCATCTATTGGCCCCACCTATTAGCTATGAAAGCCCTGGGCTCCACTTGATCAGCTCCAGCAGGGATTCTCACCCTTTCATGACTAATGCCCACCAGTCAGAGAACATGGTTCCAATCCATGACAGAAACAACCCCTCCTTTCCAGAAGGACCTCGGGGGACATTCACAAGCGTTTTGGCAGCCAGTGCCTTGCTTGGCTGTCCTACCACCGCATGGACAACTAAAATACTGCTGGGCCTTGAGGCAGAGACACAGGTATCCTGGCCCTGAGAGCCCTTCCCCTAAGGACAGCAGCTCCCCACACCCCAAGGAGAGCCATCTGAAAAAGATCTGGAAAGGGGCTGTCCAGGGTCAAAGGAAACAGCTCCACAATGCCTTACAGTGGGCCTGGGACTTGGGAGGCAGAAGGCTTGTACAACCCTTAGGGCTGATCACTGCAGAGCCTGTGTATGCGTACGTGGATGCGCACACACCTACACACACACACACAGACACACACACACACACACAGACACACACACACACACACACACACCCCTCCCTAGGCCAGAGGGACCAAGGACTTGTGGAAAACCTAAAAGGTGAGCAACGGAACAAGAGCTGGCTGGACTTACTGAGCCTTGACCCCAGTCCAGGCCTGTGTGCCCTCACTTGGCTGCCTATTCTGCCCCTTTTCAGTCAGAGGCAGACCCCAAGCAGGGAAGACATCTTTTCTAAGACCCAAGATTGGCAGGACTTGAATGCTCAGCCAGGCCAGATCAGGGCCCTGGGGTATTTTCCTCCCCAGATGGTCCAGGAGTGTGTTCAGAGGCAGCTGAAGCCACAGGAAACAATCACTGTATTCACAGCCCTGTTGGAGCCAGGGTGAGGGCCACGGGGGTGGCCAAGAGGAGGCTCTGTCCTGGGTAAGGGAGTGGAACCTTCAAGAAAAGAAACCTCGGGGTCCAGGCTCTGCTAGGGGCATCAAGGTCTGACCAGACCAGAGCCTCACAGCTGGGTAGCGGGGGCTTTGCTGGCAGACAGTGAACACGGATGGCAGAAAGGCACAGACGGGGCCCCAGGGAGCTGCCATAGCTGGCTAGTTCCGGTTGCCGGCTCGGTCCCTTCACAAGGCCTGATGGGCCCATGACACACACAGAACTGTGGTGTACAGAAACACTGAGGCTGTGACGGGAAGTGGAGGGCAATCTTCTTTTCTAAACCTGGCTCTCTCTGGAAAAGCCAGAAGCTCTGGGTTTTCCTCCTCTTTACTTCTTCTGGGCTGAGGGTGGCCCTGAGTTCCTGCGCCAATGCCCTGTGAGGGCATTTGGGAGTCCATTTCCTCATGACCCTCTCATGCACACAAAAGAAAGACCGCAGGGATCCTGGGCTTATTGGGGGACAAACCAGGGCGAGGATTCTTCTTTTCTGCCTCTCATATCAGCGCCTAGCGTACGTTATGGCACATAGCTTAATAAACGTCTAAATGGCTAAATTAATTCCACCACTCTAAAGAAACTATTGCCCCCCGTGATGGGTTCTTTGATGAAAAATTATACAATGTGTTGTTGAGATCTCATCCTTTCCCTGCCTGTCCCATCCCCTACATATACCCTTTGCTATGGTCTGAATGTTTGTGTCCCCTCAAATTCTTTGTTGAAATCCTAACCCCCAAATATGATGATATTAGGACATAGGGCCTTTGGGAGGTGCTTAGGTCATGAGAGACCTCATGAATGGGATCAGTGTTCTTATAATAAAAGAACCCCCCTTCCAGCATGTGAGGACACAGAGAGACGCCGACAGCTATGAACTAGGAAGAAGGCCCTGACCAGAACGTGACCAGGCTGGCACCCTGATCTTGGACTTCCAGCCTCCAGAACTGTGAGAAATAAATTTCTGTTGTTTATAAGCTACCCAGTCTGTGGTATTTTGTTATAGCAGCCTGAATGGACTAAGACGCTCTTTTTTTTTTTTTTTTTTTTTTTTTTGCGGTATGCGGGCCTCTCACTGTTGTGGCCTCTCCTGTTGCGGACCACAGGCTCCGGACGCGCAGGCTCAGCGGCCATGGCTCATGGGCCCAGCCGCTCTGCGGCATGTGGGATCTTCCCGGACCGGGGCACGAACCCGTGTCCCCTGCATCGGCAGGTGGACTCTCAACCACTGCGCCACCAGGGAAGCCCTAAGACACTCTTTTAAAGAGGAAAAAAAAGCCTTGGCTGCCTAGAAGAGCTCGGCCTCTTCCAGAACACCTCATGTCCAGTGACGTTTCTGCCGCCCCCTCCCATGGCCACAACCATCTGGACCTCCTCTGCCTCTAAAATCATAAATGCCAACATTTCAGACTAAGACTTGTGATCTGTTCAGCTCTTTTCTTATTCTTCTTAATCCAGCTCCCCTGCCTCAATGACCTCTCCAGTCCCTGGGCTTCTTTCTCCCTTTCCTAGTTTGGCCAACCTCCCTACAACCACTCTCCTCCCCAGCACTCTCAAGACCCTCACCTGGTCCTTCTCTGCAAACCCCCACATGCCTGGCCCTGGGTCAGTCCATTCAGTTGCCTTCTCCAGGTGACACCCTCACTGGCCCCCTCACTGGATGGCTCAGCACTCCTCATACTATCCCTAGTCATGCCCTTGCCCCTTCCTCACTGTGGCTCTTCCTAAAGTTCATCACTCTCTTAAAATTCAGCATCCCACAGAGGTGGCCTTGCCTCCCCCTCCAGAGGAAATGTGGCCATCAGCTAGAAATCTTACTTTCTTACTTCCTTCCTCCACATAAATAGATTTGTACCTCTACAATCTTGGCCGTTGCAAAAGCAGCAGCGTCTGTCTTTTTCCCTCCAGCCAAGTCCTCCATTGGGTTCTCAACCCTGCCATCTTGTGTGCTCGCAAGCCCTGCTCCCTCAGTCATCCTCTCTGCCCGGGTCTGCTAACCTTTCCTCTCCATTTGATCTTTTTCTCACCACACACAGACGCACACATACACATACACACACACTCTATGCACAAATACGACTGGCTGGCATATACTAGGCTCGTAAATCACATTGGATCAATTAGTGGATGTGCCTCCCCCCCTTCTTCACCTCACCTGCTGGGCCCTACCTGAGCTTATCTGCTACAAAAATGACGCGGCGCTCCAGCAGCAGTGAGGCAAAGATTCGGATAAGCTGGCGCACACTGAGGCAGGTAAAAAGGCACTCGAAGTCCACATGCTCCAGCCGGGAATCCATGGGCCGCCGCAGCTCTAACACCTGCAGGAGAACAGTGGGGCAAGTGGGGCAAGCCAGATCAGGTGGGTGCCACTCCTGGGTCGTACACAAAGCGACCGGAAGCTGGCTCCCCTTCCCACCTGCTTTCCCAAGGCCTCTAACCCACCCCACTGTGTAGTAAGACCCAGTCTCCTCCTCCACTCAGACCACAGCTCTGCCCCCACAGTACTCAGACGCCCAGCCTGTGGGCAACAGGGCTAACTGAACATGGGGGAGGCTCTGGAAGGAAGGAGCTGGAGAGCCATGTGCCAGGCTCTCAGGAAAGGGGGGAGGAGAGCTGGCTGCTCTTACAGATGAGGGAGGCAGGGAGCCACACAGCTTCATCTGCACTGCCCTCCCTGCCCTCCTGCCCGTCTCCCCAAGGAAAGGACTTGGCTCCGCGCTGCCCAGCCCCACAGCTGATCGCTGCCCCTCCGCGTGGCTCTGCTCACCCATCTCTGGACAGACAGTGCCAGTGTCCTTGTTGCCATGCCCCCTCCCTTTCCTGCTAGGAAGAGTTTCCTTCCAGAGGCTCTGTCCTGGCCTCTATCTCTATTGGCTTGTCTAATCCCTGTGCCAGGGACAAGGGAAACACAAGCTGGCCATTCCACAACCTTGCCAGGAAGCAGGACTCTCTTTATCAGGGCCAGACCTAGCAATCTTCCCTCCGGAGAGGTTGCAAGGCCACTCTGAAGGTTGCTGCCGTGGCGCAGGGACCACTTCCCTGGGGGCAGTCATGAGGGTGGAGGGTGGCAACCGACCCTGGCAATGAGAGCAACAGGAAGTGCTGACGCTCAGGCCAGGCCAAAGCAGCTCTCACCCGGGCCTGCCTAGGCTTCCCCTTGCTTCCTCAGCGTATGTGGGCAGCACAGATGTGTAGGTCTCCTGAGAGCCAGGAGGGAAGATGCACGCCGTCTTTTAGCCCTATGGTATCAGAGCCCTCCTCAAGAGGCTTCACCCTGCCTTATCTCATTTGTTCCTCAGAGTCTAAACAAGTGAAGCTCTAACTCCTAGTTCAGTAGTCATCCCTCTGGGCCCAAGGGAAGCAGCAACATGGGCACAAGTTGCCCTAAGGATGTGTCTCTTTTATAGGGTGCTGTTTACACTCTGTCTCTCCCACCAGAAGGCGAAGCCCCAGAAGGCCCAGTGATTAGCAGGATGTGGGGTACACCCAAAGTGCTCAGTGAACGTGTGCTGAAGGGATCCCTTACCACAATCACGCCAGAGGCCTCTGCACCCCTCCTGCCCTTGCCCCACCTGGAAGAAGTCACAGTGAAGCTCCCCCAGGCCTCCCTCCTGAGAGCCTGCATGCGGTCAGCACCCCACTCCTACTACCCCGAGGGTCTGGACTCCTCCAGGGAGTGAGAGTTCACACAGGAAGCTCACAGGACCTGGGCCTCTCTTCATTCACCTGCCCTCAAGGAGATCACAGTCCAGTGAGGCTGAATGAGCCTAAACCATCACAGCCCACCAGCTCCGTGTCAGGATAGGGGAAAGGCGTCATTAACATCTGCACAGGGCGCTGAGAGGGCTCAGAGGTCAGGGCAGCAGCTCAGAGCACAAGATGCTTAACTTGGTTGTCCAAGGAGAGAAGAAGGGAAGTGTCTACTAGGCAAAAGGAAGCAGGGTTCAGGGACAGTAAGCGAGTCAAGTCAGAGCGTTGAGACGAGGCTGGTGCGCGGGCTGGGCCCCATCCTGAAGGACTGACTCCCAGGCATGCTACTGGGCTCTCAGGGTAGGGTCGGTGGTCCTGCCCCCAGGTCATGCATGAAGCAGGAAGTCCCTCCAAAAGAGCGTGGGAGAAAAGATGCTACAAGAAAGGCCTTAAATGGCATTCGCCACTCCCAGCAAACCCAATGTTTCTTTAGTCAGACCCTCTCCACTCCCTGCAGCAACTAAGTTATTTCTTCTTCCCTCTCCTCAAACCCAACATCCACCTCTCACTCTCGGAGGATGACCTTCTTTTCCATTGTGAGAAAACTGAAGCCATCAGATGAGAATCCAGAATCTACAAGCCATGGCCCTTCCTTGCTGTTACACAAGGAAGTGCCCTTCTCTCCTGAAAAGCCAGTCTCTCCCTGGATCCCACCGCCCTGCCTTCTCACTGACAGTCTGACTGTCCCTTCCCTCTGCTGCTGCTTTAACCTCTTCCTCCGATGGGCCACTCCCACCAGCACCCAGACAACCACCTTCAACAGACTCTCCCCTGGCTCCACGTTACCCTTCAACCACTGCCCCTTCCCCATTTCTCCCCACAGCCAAACCTCTTAAAAGCTGTCTCTACAGGCTAGTCCCCCTTCTCAACCCCATTCACTTCTCAACTCTCTCTACTCAAGCTTCTCGGCCCCCTGACCGCCCCCGTTTCTGAAACTCAAGGCGTCCCGCCACACCTCGCCTGAGCCCTCCTTCCTTTCGTGAGAGGGCCCCTTCCTTGGCTTCCTGGGACTCCTCCTGTCTTAGTTTTCAGGTCTGCTGCTCCTCTGCTGCAGGCCCTCTAAATGCTGGAGGCCCTCGGGACTATCTTCTCTTCCCTGTCTACACTGTTTGCTACTAAACATCTTCTCTGGGGTGTCTCGCAGGCATCGTGAAGGTAACGTGCACGGAGTCAAGCTCTTCCTCCTCACAAACCTCCCTCAGGTGCTCCATCCGCTGACCTGTTGCTCAAGCCAGAAAACTGGGAATTCGCCTTCAAATCTCCCCAACACTATTCCCTATTTCCAATCAAACACAATGTGCTATTGACCCTAATTCTAAGGCACATCTCCAGTCCATCTATTCTCTTCATCTTTTCGTCCACACCTTAATCCAAACTCCGATCATCTCTTGCCTGTACTACTGCAACATATCCAAGCTGGTCTCCCTGTTTTCACTCCAGTCCATAATCTACACAGCAGCCAGAGTGAGCTTTTAAAACCATATCTCGGATCTTATAACCCTGCTTTAGAGACATTCCAAACCCTGAACTGGGCCTACAGGTACCTTGTGATTTGGCCCTGCTGTCTATCCACCCTGCTCACTCCCTTTTTCAACCATCCTGGCCTTTTTACCCCGTTCCTTGGCAAGCGTCCACACTTTCCCAACTTTTGCTTTTACATGCTGTCCCTCTACCTGGAATAATCCTCTCCCGCCCATACCCTTCTCTTTTAGTCTCCCTCCTCCCACTTCATCTGGTTGACTCTACTCATGTTGGGTCCCCAGTAAAATGTAATTTCCTCAGAGGAGGGCTTTCCTGGCCCCTAATCTAAAGCACATCCCATTACACACTCTCACTCTGTGCTTTCACTTGGCACCTAACACTTTTAGGGGTTATCTGTTTCTATGTACAAGTATTTATTTAGTGTCCGTCTCTCCCACTAGACTATGAACTCTACAAGGACCGAGCTGTGCCCCTCTTTAACTATATGACTCTGCCTCAAGGTCTGCAGGAACCCTGACTGTGAGAGAGCACATATTCTGTCAACATTTGATGAATGAATAAAAGGTGGCCTGCAGTTTAGTCCAAACAGGTCAGGGAAGGCCCCTAGAAGCTGCAGAGAGTTGAGCAACAATTACAGTTCTGTCATTCACTCTTTTTAGTCCCTGTTGGTAAGGTGTACAAATGTGCTGAGCAAGGAAGGGGCCGTGCTCGGCACCCCCAGAGACTGAGCCTTGGCCCAGCAGGTCCCACGCCAGCCCCAGTCCATGGTCTGAGAGAAGAGGCAGCAGAAATCCCTACCTCATTGCCAGCCCCCGGCAGGAATGTCTTCACTTTGATGGTCTTCCCTGGGGCAGGGAAGGGTGATTCCATGAGACTTCTCATGAAGGGATAGACCAAAGCGGCGGAGATCCCACGCCGGCGCTCCACCTCATCTAGGACCTGTGCCCACCGCCAGCAGCCCAAAGAGGAAGGGTGTCAGGGCGCCACCCTCCCCTACCTCCTGGGCAGAGAAGAGGGCAGCCCGGCATCTGACCAGCCCGGGCCGAAAGCTGGGAGATGACGGACTATCTCGCCAGGAGCTTCATACCCTACCCTTCCCGTCTCCCTGGCCACTCGGTGTCAGCTCTGCTCCCTAACTAGTCCTTGCCTCAGACTCCAAGATCTGAGTAGCTGGGCAAAGGAAATACCACTTGAGGTCGGGTTCCTGGGCACTCGGCTTCCCGCAGGGTCTCTGTCCCCAAGGACTCAGCTCCGCCCTTGGCCCAGGGTGAGCTGTGACATTAGCAGACACTGCCGGTGCAGGAGCTGGTATATGGGGAGGGAGTCGGAGAGCTCGCTTGCACTTGCCCTTGCATTCTCGCCTTCTCTCACCCTCTCACACACACACAGGTGGTTTTCTCATCTAAGCCACATGCAGATACTCCTATGGGAGCTGTCAGCTGGGGGAAGGGGGAGGGAAGTAAGCCAGAGCCCTCTTACCTTGGAAAACAAGCCGAAGCAGCCAAGGCGGCTGATGACACAGTACACCTCTGGCAACCGAGGCCCTTTCCCACTTGGCTGGGCCAGGACAAGGAGGAGAGAGACACAGACACAGAGGACGCATGGTTACTATATCTGACTGCTTTTCCTTGGGAACTGAGGACGAAGCACCAGTCTTCTAGTGAAGACTCTGGGCCTCTTCTAAACCTCTACTCAACCGGGCCCCCAAGGAAAGGGCTGTCACTCTTTGGGGGCAGGCTTCAGCCTCTGCTGGGCCTTCCAGCCCAAGGTACCAGACTCCTGCCAAGCTCTACACAGGCTCCGCCCTTCCCCCCCAGGAAGACACTGATGGGGGCTGGCAAAGGACAAAGCGGTTGGGCAGAGGCTATAGGGTGATGTGTGGATTTATATCCCTAAATCCCCAGGCCCCCAGCGGTAAGGGAGGGACTTGTGTACATCCTTAGGAGCAAGCCAGGCGGTCTTCTGCCTCCCAGAGGGGACATTCTGCAAAACATTCCTGTTCTCAGTTGCTCTTTTCTCCCTTCCTTGATCCATCCCCATTCTAGGAAAGCAAACTGACACCAGATAAGAGAAGCAAACTACTATTTATTGAATATTTACCGTATCCGAGTCCTGGGCTTGGAACTTTCCAAAAACTTGTTAGATAGGCATTATTATCCCCCTTTTATTGATGAGGAAACTGAGCTCAAAATTATTAAGCCATTGTCCAAGGTCATGTATAGAAGTCATGGAACCAGGAGTCTGTTTCTGCCTCTGATTTGCTGTATTACCTCTAAAGTATGCTGCCTTCTGACAGAAAGGAAGGGAACGAAACACAAAGAGACGGGGCAGAGGCATGTACAGAGTAGAGGAGAACAAAGTAAAAGGGGGACTTAAAAGGTAGGCAGCTGAAGGAGATGTGCACTGAGAGCTCCCCAGGCCTGGAGCCCCCAGATGCAGGCTGGAGTGAGTCCACAGGAGTTGACTTCTCCAGCCAGGGGCTGGCAGGGCTCTGTGGCTGCCTCTGGCTCAGAGGCCTGGAGTGCCCAGCAAGGCCGAGCGGGGAGGGAGCAGAGCAGCAGGTGCTGGCCCCTCATGCAGGCTGCTAAGCAAATGCAGATGGGCTATTTCAGTCTCCAAACCTGCTGGCCACACGTCACAGATCTAAAGAGAAGGCAGAATCTGTTTTTGTCCATATTAGGCCTGAAACTCACTCCTCTCTTCTTCTCTCTCCCCCGCCTCCCCTAAAGCCCCAAGTGATTAAAACAAGTATGTGGGATTTGGGTTAGAATCATTGTGTCCAATCTGCAGGAATGCCGAGCTAGTGCCAGCCCCCTTGGCAGGGACCCAGCCCAGGCCCTCTCTGAGCACGCCAGGACAAACATGCTCTTCCCTGGGGGCAGCAGGCCCACTGCAAAGGAGCAGCTCTGCTCCATCTCTGCTCCTGCAAAGGCAGCCTTTGGAACGCTACCCCCCAGGCCCAGGTGAAGCTGCCTGGCTCCCCACCTGGCATCTGTACTGCTCTACCTTCCCTTAGCCCCACTCACCAGGCATTCTATCTCCAAGTACTCCTTCTCCCCAGACTACCCTTTGGGGTGATCCAGGATACCAGACTTGGTGTTAAAAGACTTGGAGTCAACCTGGCTCTGGCCCTGATTGGCTGTATGACCCTAGGCAAGTCATTCTACCTCTGAGTCTCGGTTTCTTAATCTAAAGAACATATATAATAATACTGGGTTGGCCAAAAAGTTGGTTTGGGTTTTTCCATACGATGCTATGGAAAAACCCAAACCAACTTTTTGGCCAACCCAATGCCTCATGGGCTATTATGAGTAATAAAGAAAATGACATACTTAAAGCATCTAGCCTGGAACATAAACAGATCCCAAATCACAGTTCATTCCCTTTGCCTTGCCTTCTACATTGAAAGTCCTACCTCCTCTACTGGACTATCTAACGTTCCTTGAAGATAGGTGCCATGTCTAGCTCATCTTTATGTGCCTTTAGCGTATGCTGCCTAACCCTCAGCAGGTGTATGCTACATGTTTCTGAATGAATGAATGAACAGCCCAGAACCCTTCGCCTGGAGTCCCTGCTATGCATCACCTTTGCCGAAGATCCCCCTCATCTGCCCCTTCTCCCACTAAGGCCTGGGAACCCTGAAACTCTGTCAACAATACCCCTGGTGAGCCCCAGGGGAGTGTGTGACAGGACTCTCTTTACCTTTACCTCAATCTATTTCCCAGGACTAATGAGAAGAGGGATGGTGTAGTGCTTCTCTCTCTACAACATGGCTTATATTTTCAAAACCCTCCCTTTCCCTTGAGTTCAAGGCATCTCTCCCAGAATCTCACAGAAGGTACTGCTCTGTCCCTGCTCAGCCTCCAGCCCTACCAGACCATGGACAGGATGCACATGAGGTTGTCCAGGTATGGGGGTGAGGAAGGTTGTCCTCCACCCCAATCTGATGCACACACACATACTGCTGGGTTGATGGGATCCTGCAATCAGGATCAGCAATCTGAGCCTGTAAGCCCAAAGTAAATGAACAAAAAGAAAAAGTATAGAAGAGCTAAAAACATATGACAGCCCAGTAGAAAGTGATCCAATCTCTTCCCTTATTGTAGATTATCTTAGATCCTGGGGCCCAATCAGAGGGGCAACTTTAAGTCCTGCCATCCCAGGGAGTGCTTCGTGGTGTGTGTGTGTGTGTGTGTGTGTGTGTGTGTGTGTGTGTGTGTGTGTGTGTGTGTGTGTGTGTGTGTGTGTGTGTGTGTGTGTGTGTGTGTGTGTGTGTGTGTGTGTGTGTGTGTGTGTGTGTGTCCATCCTCAGGCAGCATACAAGGAAGCAGAACATAGAACAACTTGAGTTTCTACCAGCTCAAGTTAAAGAAGAGCGTACACACATACAAACACTGTGGCCCAGTCCCTGAGGACCGAATGGCCCTACTTACTAGTAAGCGCCTGCAGTAGCCAAAGCGTCTGCTGCCATCCTCCCCAGTCAGCATGAAAGAGAACGTCTCACTGGAACAGGGAGAAGTCTGGCATCAGGGAAATATCAGAGGACCCAGGAAACAGCCCCCAAGAAGAGGGACCGCCCAGGAAGGGGGTGAAAGACCAGGCTGCGGTAGGAGAGGAGGCTGGGACTAGGGTGGGCCAGAGTCAGCTGCCCACTGTTATGGGGGTAAAGGAGGCTATGCTAGACCAGGCCTCACCTGCTGTACTCTGACACAGGAAGCCAGTCCTTGGCATCAGGGAAGCAAAACTGGGGAATGGCCTTGAGCCTCTCCTCTGCCTCCCGCATCTGCTTGGTGGGTCGGTCCAGCTGCAAGGAAGAGGAATATGGGGAGAGAGAGATAAGAGAAGACGTGGAACTTGGGGCTGGTGGGGGGTAGCTGACAAATATCTCCTCCCTCGAGAGTCCTAGGTGGCGTTTGCCCAACTGGCATGCTTCTCAGCAACCCTACCCTGACCCCACTCCCATTTCTCACAGAGAGGTCCGGGTGTGGGCTGAGTCATCATTTATTCATTCAGTATATGCCAAACTAGCACTTTCTATGTGGCACCTGGCATGTGCTGGGCTACCAATAGAAAACCAAGCGGACAAGGTCCCTGTCCCTGTGCATTCTGGTCAGCAGAGTGAGATAATTGACAACAAAATTTCAGAGGGTGCCACAAAGGAAATACACAGGGCGATATGACAGAGATAAGTGGGTGGGTGGGGCTACTTTAGAGTGTCTAGAAAGATCTCCTATTAGATCGGAGAATGAAGAATGAGGAAGAGCCAGCAGCCAAGTGAAGAGCTGGGGAAAGAAGATTCCCAGCAGAGGCAATGGCAGAGAGGAAGGGCCCGAGTGTTACAGGAAGAGAAAGGAGGCCAGGCGGGCTGGCTGGGGGCAAGCAGGGAAGGAGTGGTGAGAGCTCAGGTACGTGGGGGAAATGGGGAGTGAGTGCTAATGGGTACAGGGTTTCTTTTGAGGGTGATGAAAATGTTCTAAAATTGATCACATAACTGACTATACTAAAAGTTATTGAATTGTATGCTTTAAACAGGTGAATTATATAGTATGTGAATCGTATCTCAATAAAGTGGTTAAAAAAGAGAAAAGAAAAGTAATAAGGTAGGAGAAGTAGCTGGGGGCCCTTCCTCAGGACCCTTGAAGTCCTGGAAACAACGTGGATCTCATTCTAGGCACGCTGGGGGGTGTTCTCTCCGCCCTCATCCTCCGAATACTCACTGGCCCAAACCCACCCCCTCTCCTCCCTCCCGGCTACAGGCAGACACGCTCAGGGCTAGTGCAGTGAGGTGAGTTGCTAAGGCACGAACAGGATCTCTCTTCTTCCCCAGATGGGCCAGGCAGAAAGGAGGAGGCAGAGGAAGGGGCAGGGAAGGAGGGAGGCGGCCTCACCTTGGGAAACTGGTAGGAGACCTCAGGGAGGTACGTGTTTCGGGATGGCTTCCTCTTGAGCGACACCACCACGAAGCACTCGAACAGCTCCCGTTCCTGCCACTCGAGCAGCTCCAGCTCCAGGGTCCGGTAGCTGGGTGCGCGCTTCAGCATGGACTGGATGTGGACCAGGCGCTGCGTGTGGGCTGGGGGCAGGTCACACGTCAGGGACGAGACCCCCACGTTAGCCCCCTCCACCCCACGCTCAGGGCTCCATCCCCAGGGGTCACCTCTAAGTGCAGGAGCCTAGTCTGACGGCCTGACACAACGAGGTCTGGGGGAGAAGTGGCAGGAGCAAGGTGTGTAGCCTGTCTGCCCTGACACAGTCAGGGCGTCCTGGAGCCTCTGGAGGCTGAGCTGGGGCCAACAGACTGCCTGAGCCAGGCACATCCAGGGATGCATCAATGGCACCCAGCCACCCCTGCCCCTGTGCCAACAGGACTAGAAGATATGAACATCCACGAAGCCTTCACCCTAGGGCCCCTATCAGTCCTTGGACTTGGACCTTTTTTCCCTGTCCCCAGGCACAAAGTCCACTTGCCCACTTGCCTGGGGGACCAGCAGAGGAGGGAAGGAGGGAGCTAGTTCCCACATACTTTAATCATCCAGGAAGGTCTAGGCAGGGCTTCCCAGTAGAGAAAGAACAGAGGTTTGCCCAAGGCCCCCTGGAACATGAAGGTCCCAGAACGTTTCCAGGGAGGTGGTAGTTCTCCTCTCTAGGGAGAGGGAAGATGAGTGGCCTCAGGGCCTCCAGAGTACCAGTTTCCTCAGACTTTGGCACACTTCTTACAACCAGAAGAGGTACTTGTAACCTATTGAACCCATCTCTGACTCTCCAGATTCACAAAACTTACCAGGCAAACCTAGCACCCAATTTTCATGGACAACGGCTTGGGAAAGTAAGACAGGGTCACCAGCCTTAAATTTGGGAAAAGGAGATGGTTGCATTTAATCTCTCAGGGCCGAACTCCATGACTGTAGGAATGGACTCCCCTAGAGCTCCTTGCTCTGTTGGCCTCATATCCTGCCTGCCATCGCCTCTCCAAATGGGGCCACTCTGGGATATTGGAACTGCATGTGCAGATAAGGGAAGGCTGATTCCCCACAGCCAGGGCAGGAAAGGGGTCCATGCTCTTGGGGAGCCATGCCTCACCTTTGAACCTGTCGTCGGAGTCGCTCTCGCTCTCACTATTCTCATCTAGAAAAGTTAAGAGCAGAGTGCATGCTTGCTGAGCCATTGCCCCACAGCAAATGTTTTCTGTGCCCCCCACCCAGCTCTTCTCATGAGGGATGTACCTCGTCTGGGCTCCAGTGGGCCCCTGGCCAGGTGCTGCGTGGCCCGGGGCCAGGGTCCCTCAGAGCTCAAACTGCAGGTGCTAATCTATATCCAAACCCCTATCCACCCAGTCCTGGTTCGGGGCAAGCTGAGGGCCGAAGTTGGAGGCTGAGCCAGCAGAGAGGCCTATCAGCCTGGAACACAAGGGTCTTGCCTCCAGGAGGCCAAGATTTGAAATGGGAAACAGACCACAGTGCTCAGTAAGTCTGGCCTTTCCTTTTGCCAGATGCAGATTCCCACACCCACTTTCCTATTCAGGGCCTCACAGCCCAAAGTCTGCACTAACCTTTCCCAAGGCTTTCTTCCCTCTTTGGCCCTCCCCTCCTATGTGGCCACTTTTTCACAAGGCTCTACCCTCCTAGAAGACAGGAGGATCCCACGATTGCCCCCATGGAAGGGTAAACTGAGGCTAGTCCATGCCTCTCCCCACTTCTAATGCCCAAGGGCCCCAGAAACCTGAGCCAGCTCAGGCATCCAGGCCTACCTCTCAGTGATGATGTCTCAATGCTGGACATGGACAGCTTTTTTAACCTCTTCTTTCCCCGCTTGGCATTGTAGATGGAGTTAATTCTTTGGACAAGCTGGGTGAGAAAAGCAGGGAGGGTGAGGCAACCCTAACACCAACTGCCCCGGCTCCTCAGAAGGCTGATTTACAGAGGCCGTCCATTCCCTTACTGGTACAAGCCTTCTGCCCTCTCCGCAATGGGCCCAGTACTGGTCTCCCTCCTGCACTGGCCCCAAGGGCAGACTGGTGGCTCCCCATCTACTTGTCCCCTTAGTGGTCTCCTGCCCCCAAGACAAGGACTTTACACTTAGCTCCCCAGAGGAAGGAACTGTGATCAAACTAGACAGGATGGGAGCTCCTGGGTCTCAAGAGTCCCTGAACCAAGTGAGACAAAGAGCTGCTCAGAGGCAATAACAGGAACAAGGATTGAGCCTTTCTCCTCTGGGCTACAACCTGGGGCCCTGGCAGGAAGGAGCTAAATTCCCAATATACCCAAGCATTGTTTGCAGGCTAAAAATACCACTTGGCTAAATCCTGCTGCTTTGGGCTGGGGATTTGGGCCTGGCTATCTATGTGTGCAAATCATTGCTGAAAACTCTCAATTCTGAGAGTTATAGAAAGGAAGACCCATGTTTGGGTCCTATGTCCTTCAAAGCCTGGAGATGTCTCTGCATACACAGAGACTTCGTGCACCCCACACTCACTAATGGGGAGCTTCTTAAGGACTGTTTCCATCCACCCAGTGGCGTAGAGTACTCCCTGGGGGCCAGGCTAGCCTGTTTTCCCCTAACATCTGCACAGCATTAATCACTTAGGGCATCATTATTGATAAGAAAAGGAAATTAGCCAGATGAAAAAGAAAGGCCAGTGCCTGGACCTGAAATTGATTTCAGGAGAATTGAGGAAGCAGGCCCAGATTAGGGAGGGAGGGAGGGAGGGAAGGAAGGAAGGAAGGAAGGAAGGAAGGAAGGAAGGAAGGAAGGAAGGAAGGGAGGAAGGGAGGAAGGGAGGAAGGGAGGGAGGGAGGGAGGGGGGAGGGGGGAGGAGAAAAGAGCCACTGCCTGCCTGCCCACCTGCCCAGCCCCAGCCAGCTCCAGCTGGGGAGGCTACCTTGGGAATGCGGCGGGCCCGGCGGCTGGACAGCAGTTCACTCGTGGTGCTGAGGCTGTCCTCATTGAGGCTGGAGGGTGAAGATGGCAGGCTCAACTGAGCCAGCAGCAGCATGTCGTCATGGCTGTGCCTCTTGGGTAATCGTGGCAGCCGGTGGCTCTTCCTTTCTGACCAGTTCCCACTGCGTAGGGACTGGCTGCCGGGTTTCAGGGAGAGCTGGCATGGGAGAGGGGACATGGGAGAAGGACTCAGCACAGATGCCTTGGCTGGCACCTGTCTGCTGGGACCTGGACAGAGAAGCCACAGGCTGGCATCCCAGACTCCTCCAAATCCCACCTGGAATTTCCATCTACCAGGGTTTCCTCTTTTAAGAGCTCAGCTGCTGATCAGCAGCTCAGGGCTAGATTCGATACTTGCTTCCACAAAGGAAGCTTAACTACTTCTTCCAGAAAAAAGAAAGCAGAGACTAAGAAAACTGGGCTGTCTATCTGAGTGGAAAAAGAAGACCAAGCGAGAAATCTGCGGGCCCCTCCTGAGCTCTGGGACACGGCTTAGACTCTGCTCATTACCGGGTGTGGTCGACGGAGCCAGTCTCCCCCACTCAGCCCCTGAGTTAGTCCTAAAAGGCTTCTCTAGCAGAGGCCAGAATACATGTCAACCCAGCCCTGCTCACTTCTTCCAGGGAGAATACAGGGCTCTGACCACCAAAGCCTGGCAAGGCAGGCCTCGGAGCCAGTGGCTCCCTCACCTACATGGTCCTGGGCTGCTCCCATCCCTGCCTGGATCTACTTTCTGCCTCCCTCTGTCTAGACTGACACCCTTCAGCACAGGGCACCTTACTCTTGGCGGATCCGGCTCACCACCAAAAAGCCATCACCCCCGCAAACTTGGCATGCCTTCCACCTGCCGTCTGGATGTGGCATTGCCTCTCATCACTCTTCAGCAAGTCCTCCTTCCCTCCCATCCCCCAATTTCCCCTTCCCACCCAATCAGTCTGGAAATACAAATTCAATGGAAGCTTATTTGAACAGAGCACATTAGAAAGGTAAGTCTTTTATAAAAAGTCACATCATTCCAAAGCCAGAAGAAATAATTTTTATATTCTCTAGCCAGTGTTATAAAATATCTAGGAGAGGGGCTTCCCTAGTGGCGCAGTGGTTAAGAATCCGCCTGCCAATGCAGGGGACACGAGTTCGAGCCCTGGTCCGGGAAGATTCCACATGCCGTGGAGCAATTAAGCCCGTGCGCCACAACTACTGAGCCCATGTGCCACAACTACTGAAGCCCGTGCACCTAGAGCCCGTGCTCTGCAACAAGAAAAGCCACTGCGATGAGAAGCCTGCGCACTGCGACGGAGAGTAGCCCCCACTCGCCGCAACTAGAGAAAGCCTGCGCGTAGCAATGAAGACCTAACACAGCCAAAAATAAATAAATAGATAGATAGATGAATAAATAAATAAATAAAATTTATTAAAAAAAAAAAGTCTAGGAGAGTTAGAGTTGCTTGGGTAGGTCCAAGATAGGATCTCTATTCTCCTGCCTCCTGTCCACCGTGGACAAGGCCAGAATGAGCTATAGTCTAAGAGCTTCCTTCAACTCTTCACCTTTCTTCTCATTCTGCCTCTATCAGTCCATTCCTCGGAGATTCATCCATTCAACCATTTATTCAGTGGGAGTGGTTCCAGGTCCTGGAGACACCTGTCTAGTTCTCCAAATCAGGTTCTTGGGCCTAAGCCTGGCCCCTAAATGCCAGTGCTGAGATCAGTTCTGCCAGAGCTGCAGAATACCAAGACTCCAACCTGGGCCCTGTCTTCCTGTTTCCAGGAAGGGGAGGAGAAATAATGATTAGACAGGAGACGACAGGGGCTCCTGCCTTAGTTTTGCAGCTCAGAGCTCAAGCAGTGAGGGGAAGAAGGTGGGACAGGGTGCCCCTAAGAGCACATCTCGATTGGCCACAAGCATATCGACACGGCAGAAGTCCCTGAGTGCAGAGCTCTTCCCTGACGTCACCTTCGCCTAGCACTAGTGAGGCAAAAAGCCTGAGTGGAAGCTGGCCCACGCCTCGTGCTGACCCTCCAGGCCCAAGTCAGGGCTGCTGTTACCTGAGCGGGTGGGTTGTTGTACTTCCTGTCCTGAGGACTCCACATCCTGTGCAAAGAGTCCAAGGAGTTCTCAGACAGCTGCTGGGATTTTCGTCCTGCTCTTCGGCTCTTTAAGTCCACATCCTCATACGGATTCTCCTTGGGCAGATCTCCTGCAGAGGAGGAAAAGTTAGAGAAGGGGGAGAAGGCAAGAAGGAAACACACACACACACACACACACACACACACACACACACACACAAATAAACAAGCAGAATTCCTGTGAGCCAAAGAGAGTGGCTTCTGCCTGGCCCTTCAGCTCATGAGTCATGCAGCTGCCCGTCTGCAGTGGGGAGGCTACAAACAGATGCTGGCTCCAAGTCCAGAAGCTGAACCCCCCACCTCCAGTTCAGCTCAGCCTTGCCTGGCCTCTGCTTTGTAAATTCAGGGACTGCACAAGACTGGCTCAGCCACCCATGCCTGTGCCCAGCCAGAGGACAAAGCCAACACCAGGCGTCTCTCCTTGGCTCCAGTCCCTTTGCTGCAAAAGCCCCAGAGATATACAGTTCAAGGTAGAAAAGGCTTTCAGAGGTCACACGGCTGTCCCTTCACCCACTGCTCCCTGAGGACCACTTCTGGAGATGGGCATGGAAGGGCGCTGCGAACTCTAGGGTGCCGGGCTTCACCAGCCCTCCCTCCTGCCTGTACGCTGTGCCACAGCTCTCTCAGGACAGGGCTTTTGCCTGGTACACCGAAGTGGTGAGCGCTCAGTATTATTTGTTCAATGAACCGCTCTGACTACAGCGTCACTCCACTTCCTCCACCACAGACCTCAGCAAGAAGACAATGGTCAGCAATCCCCTTTTGGAATAAACTCTCCTGCTATGACACATGGGAGATGTGAAAGGCTTGAAAGGAGTTTGGGCTGGAGGGGTGGGGTTGGTGGGGAGTTCTTGTTTCTCTTCTCAGGACTCAATTCTAAAACCCCTGGCAGTAGGCACTGTATTGGCACTCAAAGTCCAAAGCATAGTCCCTGCCCTTGAAGAGAAACCCCTTCCCACAAGCCATGCCCTCCTGCCCCTTTCCTGCCAACACATACCTGGACTTTTCTAAAATATAATAATATCATGAGCAGGGTCAGTCCTAGAATCACAGTCGTGCAGCAGAATCACAGTGGTGACGGGGTCCACGGGGACTGTGAGGAAATACTGCCCTCTACTGCCCTTTGTCTTGTCTTTCCTTAGCCTCCCCTCGGTATCAAGGCCACTGTTTGGGATGCAGGTACTAGTGGCCAGAATGCGGCTTTGCTGGAGGTGGCACACAGGAAGCTGCTAGCAGGGCTCACTCCAGCTTCTCCAATCAGCAGCGGGATTGAGCTTGGGTGATCACTGAGCCCCAGGGATGCCTGCCCGTGCCTCCCACCATAGAGGAGTTCAGACGTCACTTCTCAGGGAGCAGACAGAAGAAAGAGCCATAGACTAGACACAAAGGCCACTGGGTGTGTAAGCTTTCCTAGGATAGGACACAGGAGAAAAACCAAATCCCTACATGCTTCTTTCAGATTTTTCCATTTCCAAAACCAAGATCTCCCCCCGTTGTGGTATCTACTTATTACTATCATGGAAAACCACCATGAACTTAGAAAATGCCTTTACAGAGGTGTAGGAGGAGGGATGGGGGGGGCTGTGAAGGGGGGATTTCGGTCACAGCTAATTAGACTGCCATGGGAGCAATACAAATCTCTGTAAACTTATGAGTCAAAGATGGGTCAAGGAAGGATTTGGGACTGAATTAAGCGATTCCCAACATCAGCAGAGTCCCCAGCAATTGAACAGACGTTTTCCTGTAACACAGTCATGCTATGAAAATGACTTGTCTCCATTCCAGAGCCCTGACTAAGCAGAGCTGGCCCAGCAACCCTGCCTCCAGAAGCCAAATATGAAACCTGGCATCCCCTGCATGTTTTCTCCAGCCTACCCCACTGTGGGCACTTTGGGAGGAATCAGGATAGACTCTGTATGTCTTGGTCCCTCTCCAACATATATCCTACAGCAGTGAGGTTGGGGGACCAAGGACTGAAGAAAGCCAGGACACAGTCTTCCTGATCCTGTGAAGCAGGACAGAGCTGAAGGGGTCAGGAAGAACATTTATTCCAGGCTCATCAAATCTAAACTGCTTTGGGCTGGATGACCAGCCAGAGTCCTTATCATCATGCCCCAACCTACAGGATGACTCTGTCTCAATTCCTTTAGAAGAGTTGCTCCAAACTACTGACACTTGGTGCTGGATAATTCTTGTGGTGGTGGACTATCCTGTGTATCTGTAGGATGTTTAGTAACAACCCTGGCCTCAATCCACTAGACAGATGACAGTAGCATCCCCTCAGTTGTTACAAACAAAAAAATGTCTCCAGACACTGTCAAATGTCCCCTGAGCAGATGGGTGGATAAATGGATGATGGGTGGATGGGTGGACAGATGGACGATGGAAGGAAGGAAGGAAGGAAGGAAGGAGGAAAGGAAAGGAAGGGAGGAAGAAAGGAAAGGTGGATGAGTGGATGGGTGGACGAAACTGTGCCCCCATTCCCACTCACCCCATTAAGAACCACTGCTTTAGATAGATGTTTCTAAACTTCCTAATAGCTTCTGAGTGTCATGACGTGAGTCCCAAGGCAAACCCTCTTTTCCTCCCTCCTTCACTCCTTCTCTTCTCTCCCTTCTTTCTTTCCCCATAATCAAAGCTGTGAACATTAATATAAAATCCAAAGCTCCGGACTTCCCTGGTGGAGCAGTGGTTAGGAGTCCACCTGCCAATGCAGGCGACCCGGGTTCGATCCCTGGTCCGGGAAGATCCCACACGCCACGGAGCAACTAAGCCCGTCTAGAGCCCGTGAGCCACAACTACGGAGCCTGCGTGCCACAACTACTGAAGCCCGCACGCCTAGAACCTGTGCTCCGCAACCAGAGAAGCCACCACGATGAGAAGCCCGCGCACCGCAACAAAGAGTAGCCCCCGCTTGTCACAACTAGAGAAAGCCCGTGCGCAGCAGCAAACACCCAACACAGCCAAAAAATAAATAAGAATTTTTTTTTTAAAGTTAAAAAAAAAAAAAAATCCAAAGCTCCAAGAGATAGATGTAGGAGACTGAGGCCCAGGGAAGTAATAGATGCACATCAGTGATAACCTGGGAACTGAGAACAGTTGGGAACACCAGGGTCTCAAGCCCAGTATTGCCTCTGGAAACTAAATTTCAGGAAAGCCTTAAACGCCTGCTCCTCCCGACTGTTCAGCCCTAACGTCAGCCTCTTTCTTCTCCAGCAAGGTTAACATCCTCTCTGATATAACCAGGCCACTAATCATTTCTCCAGGAAATGACGGCTGGCCCTGGCCCAAGCCCTGCCTCCCAGCCTTAGCTTGAGCCCTTCACAGCCCCCGTTCACCTATTACTCTCAGCTTCCTGGACTGTTCTGACTACCCTTCTGGAGCTGCCTCACGGAGACACTCCCAGCCATCTGTCCAGGGAGTAAGGGTGCCCAGGGGATGGGGATGTGCAGAGACCAAGCAGTCCCCGAGGCCTAGAGCCACTAAACGGAATCTGCTGAGAGCAAATCAACCGCAAAGCAATGGCTCAGAGCTGGGAGAGGAGGAGGGCTGGAGAGCCGGGCTCGGAACCTTCTCTGGAGGAGCAGAGCCACAGCGAAGCGGAAGAAGCTGGAGCCGAGGGGAGAAACCTGGGGAAGCTTTGGCAGGGACATGGATGGGAGACCGGAAGCCTGGCAGACCTCAAGGCTTTCACCTGCATTCTTGCCCACGCAGCTTCCTCGAGGGTGCTCCACGCTGCCCTTGGAGAGAGAGAAGAGGTAGGCCCTCCTCCCCCGAGGCCTGGCCTGAGCAGCTCCATCTCATCAAGCCCAGCTGTGGAAGCCAGAGGTCTCAACCTTTCCCAGCTTTGCTGATGAGACAAGGGACAGGGGCATCGCCAAGAATTTCTGCTTTGCACTCTTTTAAAGGCGCTGGTCAGAGCCCAGACTTATCACATGGATTCTCTTGAAGGAAGAACCCAGTCCCACCTAGCCCTGCCCCCACTCCTCCCCACGTCTCCTTTGGTCACTAACCACAGGTGCCAAGCACCCCACCCCCCAACAAACGCACAACTGGAAGAACCAGTTAGAGAAGGGGTGTGTCTGTGCACAAGCACTGAGAATTTCCCCAAACGGAATCTTAAGCTTCCCAGACCACACCCATGGCTAGGGCCGTGGGTCTGCAGATTCCCTCCCCAGCCCCCTCCTGCTTCCAACCAGCTGTTTCTCCTGGTTCTCAGCCTCCTCCCCTCCCTCGCACAGTGGAGACAGGGCCAGATTAGGGGCCCAACTCCTGCGACAATACATAGCACATCAGATGGGGAGCTCTAAGGGGCCAGTTGTTACCACCCTCCGAGGCTGGACAACATTTACCAACTGCCCGGGCACCGTTCCCTGGACCGCACCTCTGGGCGGCAGCCTCTATGCTGTTAGATGTCTCTGTTTCCCAGCCTTGGGACAAATGAGAGAAGAAGGCAGAAAGAGCAGAGGCTCAAAAAGCTTTGCAGTAAGGCTGACTGGCTCTGTCCCCAGCTCCCACCCCGCTCAAGTTCCTGGAAACTCTCCCTCAGCCCCAGCTAGCTGAGGGGAGTGGGAATCTCTGCAGGAATGCAGCCCAGGCTCCTTGGTCAGGCGCCGAGGCCACTCCACATAACTCTCTAATAAGCTGCTTCCTTGGGTGCATTTTTAACTGTCAGGCTCAGAACGCAAACGATTATAAGGCTTTGTAGGATAGCAGCGTCTTCCAGAGGCAGATGTCAAATTGGACAGGCGAGAATTAACCAGCCCCACGAAGCAACATGGCAGTAACTTTATTTCTGAACCACTTTATTGCAAATTAGCAACATAACCTCAGCCTGTTTTGGAGTATTTCACCCCAGTTCCCAAGGTGTCATGCCTGGTATGGGCAGGAGGCTAGCACACTCCCCAGGGCCCCTCGTTCAGGTCCAGGGCTCACGGAGAAGACGTGTTAGTCTCTGGGCCAGCTGGCCCTCAGCCTCTTACAGACACGGAACTCCAGACCAATGGGCTGGTCCCCGAGACAAAGACTCAGCACGGGAGCTCTGGCCCGTGCCCACCTCCCGCCACAACCCGATTATCACACCCCCAGAACAAAGCTCCGTCTGGTCCTGGGCAAGGGAGGCAGCACAAGAAAGAGCTGGATAGTCCAAACCCGAACACCTCAGCCTCGCAGAGCATAGGCTGGGCCAAGAAGACAGAGAAGGCTCCCAAGAAGTCAGGCACTGGTCAGTGGGAGGCATAAGTGAAAGTGACATTCAGAGTTCAGCAACAAGGGCCCCCCACCAAAGCCTTTAAGGGTGTGGGTCCAAATTCTTGGGCCTGTCGCCAGGGAAGGAGAAAGGGTAAGTCAACCAGAATCTGAGAGAAAGAGAGATATTCTCCCTTGTATTTCCCTCTGGCCTCCCTAGTCAGGTCGAGAAGTTCAGGCGGGGCTGCTATGGGGATACTGAAGGAGGAAAACGTGCCCAGGACACTGAACAACCGGAGACGCTGAAACCCACCCTACCGTCACACCACAAGGGCGACGCAAAACACCCAGGTGCCCTCCCTCCTCCCTCCTCCCCATCCCTCTTCCCCCACTCTCTACACAACGCTCCAAAGACCCAGAAGCTAGTGGAGCAGCTAAGGAACATGCCCCAGTCCCAACCTCACCTCATACCAGCCCTCACCCCTAGCTTCTGGCTCGTCCAGCTAAGAAGCATGCAAGCTGCTCCCCTATCTTCTTGCCTCCTTGAGCAACATCTCGCAGTGGCCGCAAGTCCCCTCCACTGAGTGAGGCTCAGACACACTTGCCTCCCCGTTCCTCTGGACAGGGAGAAATGGTTGAAGCAGCCCTTTCTCTATTCCAGCTCAGCTGATGCAAGAACATTCCCCTGCATGAGATCCCCGGGCAGCACAGAAAGGCTGCAAAGCCTCCTCAGAGAAGAGAGGCCAGCGAGGCCCCAGCGTTGGCAGCGCCTGGATCCTGAGCAGGGGGGCAGCTGAAAACTGGAGTCTGCCCTGTCCCCTGAGGCAGCCACACCGGGTGCTCCTAAGGGCCCTGGGCAGCAACGACACATGACAATTCCTCTCAAACTAGAGGAAACAGACTTGTACCCTGCTCAGGGCCGGGAGGCAGATGGGGCTGTGCCCCTGATCCCCACAGCTCTGGACCTCAGCTCTGGGCGACCGTGCATACAAAGCTTTTTCCCAGTAGTAAAGGAAGAGGCCTCCCTCCCCAAACCCGTTTGCTGTTCTGGGGAATCTCGTTCCCACAGTCCTTCTGATATGACCGAATTTCGGACGGCTACATGCTATACACTCCCATCCTGGGAAAGCAGTGCCTGTGTGGACCTGAGCACTGCTGCTGGCTTCCCAGAAATCCTGGCCCAGCAAGTTGTACGGAGAAAACTGGGAAACCGATGGCTCCCATCAAATGAGGGAATAGAGGACCCTCTCTTCCGAAGATCCCACAGTCTTATCTGGAGGGTTCTCCACTAGGGCCACTCCTCTCTGTATCATGTTCACTCACTAAGACTATGTCCTTCAGCCCCCCACCCCGGCCTAAGGCAGAGATAACACAGAGACAGAGACAAGGGCGGGAGCGGTCAAGGGCAAGGGCACTTGACCTTCCTTTCTCTTCAGAGACCTACGCTGAGACACACGCTTTACTTGAACAAAACTGAAGCCCCCACTGAAGAGAATGAGGCCAGAATTAAAATAAAAGCCAAAAATAAACCCAACCCAGCCTAGACAACTGGCCTTTTGCTGTTGCTCAAACACAAGTTTGCCAACGCAACATCCTCCCAGTTGTTGGAGGGCCGTTCTCCACAGTGTCCTACATTTCTGACCTCCTGAGCAAGAGGAATTAATGGTTCCAGACTATCTTTTCAAAGATGTTTATAGAGCAAACAGCCTTGGAAGACAGTGTCTCCTTGCAGGGCAGAGGCAGATTTGTTTGCTGACCAGAATGAAAAGGATAAGTCTCCTCATGGGGCAAAGGTTTGCTAGCAGCCCCTTGAAAAGCTTGGGGTTTCTTAAGCTTGAGGTTCCTCAGCTGGGATGCAGACCCACCACGTGTGCAGCCTCTACCTGGACCTCCTCCCCACTGCCGCATGGGACTGGGGAGCAAGGGGAACCCATGTGAACATCAAGGTCACGTGGCCTGCTGTGCCATGAGTAACAAAGTCCTTTGTCTGTGATCCAAGCGTCTGTGTCTTCTGCCAGCATCTGTGAACTGGGGCAGGCTAGACTTGTTAGCTTGCAAGCAGAGTGAAATCTCAGATACTTTCACAGTTCTTGACACCACTTACTTTAAGGGAAGAGTAGGAGAGATACATATTAAGGACCAGGCATTGTGCTAGGTACTTTGATATATATTTTATCTCATTTAATCCTAACAATAATCCTGTGAAGTGTTATTACTATTATTATTGTTGTTGTTACCATCAAAATATCATCATCACCATTTCATAAGAGAAAAGGTTTCAAAAAAGTTAAGTGATTTGCCTAAGGATACACAGCTAAGAAAGGGCACCTGTTGGACTCCAAAGCCTTTCGAAAATAAAAGGAAGGGATGATGTGGTTTCCCCCTTCTTGTGGTCCCAGAAGCCCTTTGGGTTCCAATTCATTCAAGGCCAGGCTTTAATCTCTTAGCTGCTCAGTCTTTTAGGCTGCTTTCTCTGATGCCCGTTTCCTGAAGAAGTTCCAGAAGCTGGGCCAGGTCTGCCCACAGCGAATGAAGTGGAACCTGGAAGTGCCCCTCCTGCAGCCATTCTTTTGCAGCACCACAGACGAGCCAGCCCCCCACTCTACCCCTGCTTACCCACAATATCTTCATAGGCATTCTCTTCTAAAGTGCTTTTGGATCCAAACTTGGGTTGGCTCTCAGTACCATTCTCAGTGGGAGAAGAGGGGTACAGGGACTGGAGACTGGATGCATCCTCAAACTCAAAGGATTTTCTGTGGATAACAAAGAGTTTGAGTCATTCCGGCGGAACCCGACTCCTGCTGCCCTGGTGGGGAATGGCTGAGGGCAAGAGCAAAGACCGGAGGTCCTCCTCACAAAACCAGCTACCGAGCAAAGCATCAAGATGGGTCCAAACTTGCCATCCAGATGAAGAGACAGATGGTCTGAAAGGCCCCAGCCCCGGTGCCTGCAAATAATACCAACAACAACCACCACAGCTGAAAGGGATGTTATGTGTCAGATGCTGTGTCATATGCTCTACACATGTTGGCCCATTAATCTTCACAATGCTGCTACCAGGTATCGTGCCACTTTAAGACTGATTAGCTGGAGGCTCAGGGAGATGAACTGAGAGAGGTAAGACTCACCCAGGACGTCTGACTCCAGGGTCTGAGCTTTTGACTTGGGCCTCCAAGCCCCGGAGAACATCATTTTTGAGAAGTATCTGCCATTACCAGAGGAATTGAGTGCCTCACCTGCTCTTAAGAGTCTCACATCCTGCCGGTATCCGAGCAAGGTCTCTGGCACTGAGTAGGCAGCAAGGGCTCAACATTGGATGGGCGATGCTCACGGCTGTTTGGGGGTTGGGGAAGCAGCTGGTGGTGGGTGGTTTGTTGAAACAAGAAGGCGCTGAGCCCTCAAAACAAATCACACCACCTCTGAGGTAGAACTAGGAGGGGGCAGTTGCAGCCAGCAGCTACTTCCATGACCCAGCTTCCCTTCAGCTCGTCACCTGCTCCTTTCCATTCCCCAAATAACCTTCCCTTCTACTGCAGAACTTCAAAACCACAGCTGGTTAGCTTCTCAGACACCCTGAGCCCACAGTACCTGCTACTCCTCCCCTTCATCAGGGAGGTTCTTCCCTTCAACATCTAAGGCTTGGTCCCAGCTGCATCCTCTCCCTCTCCAAGGCAGGTCCCTCCCAGGGAGGGAGAGAAGGAAGTGCACTGACTGAATCCCTCCTCTCACCCATTAACACCTCCCTCATCTTTGGGAACCATCAGATCTTTCAGCTGATGCAGTCCTTTCTCTCTCGTTTAACGAACAACACCCCAAGGGCCCTGGGGTGCAAGTCAAGGACTAAAAGTGTCCTAAAGGCCACATCTTGTTCTCAGCTTGCCCAGCTACTGTGCAGCCCTCGACACAGCCAAACACCTCACGTTGGCCCTCTCCTCCCTCCTCTCTGTGACACGGTCCCTCCTGGTTTTCAACCGCGTCTCAAGCTCCTGTGAGGGATCCCCTTTTCCGCTTGCCTTTTCAATGCCACGGTCTCAGAGTCCTGTCTTCAGGACTTTCTCACCCTGCACTTTCTGGGGCCCCAATATTGACAACCATCACCATAGCTACCATTTCTACCACGATGACTCCCAGATCTCTCTGTCACTGGCCCAGAATTTTCAACCAGCTAAATACCCAATGGCTGAGCACAGTGGTTCCTGAATGTTGGCCCGCAGACCACTGCTGGTCTGAGAGCAAAAGCTTTCACTGATGTATACAGTGGAGTCAACATTTTATGCAGGCAGTCCTCAAATCAGCAAATGACACAAATCACGTTCAGCCTTGAAAATCCCTCAGAAAGGTTCCATGTTGAGGACCAACACACTGTCTTTCATTATAACTGATATAGTCAGTTAAAAACAGATTTCTTTCTCTTTGGTTGAACAGCAGAAATATATGACTTGTATTTTTTTCTTAAATAAAAAAGTATATTAAATACAAGAATCATACCTGGCACAACAGATACAAACTTACTATTTCATGCTCCCCAGGGGACTATGCTCACTGTGTGGAGCATATCAACAAATAATAAAACAGCCTGTGCTTTTTGAACTGTTTTTCTTTTTCTGTTTTTTTTTTTTTTTTTCCCCAAGAGCACAGATTTAAATTTGCTGTTAATTCTTACTGGAAGTGACTCCATATATGGTATATGTGTGTGTATATATTATAAATGTAATGTGTGTGTATGTGTAGAACCTTCAGGTTGATGTAACCTCCTCCCATCCCCTTTTTTTCACCTAGCTAAATGCTTCTTGCTCTTCTAAATTTAGCTCAGCGGGCTTCCCTGGTGGCGCAGTGGTTGAGAATCTGCCTGCCAGTGCAGGGAACACGGGTTTGAGCCTTGGTCTGGGAAGATCCCACATGCCGCGGGGCAACTAAGCCCGTGCGCCACAACTACTGAGCCTGTGCTCTAGAGCCCGTGAGCCACAACTACTGAGCCCAAGTGCCACAACTACTGAAGCCTGTGAGCCTAGAGCCCGTGCTCCGCAACAAGAGAAGCCACCGCAATGAGAAGCCCACGCACCGCAACAAAGAGTAGCCCCGCTCTCCGCAACTAGAGAAAGCCTGTGCGCAGCAACAAAGACCCAATGCAGCCAAAAATAAATAAATAAATATATTTAAAAAAAAAAATTAGCTCAGCAACTCCCTCTCTGAAGAGGCTTCCCCCACTCCCCACTCAGATGCCTCTTCCTCTGGGTTTCTGCAGCATCCCACCCAGACGTGGATCAGGGCACGCAGCACAGCATCTATGATTTATTTATACATCTCCTGCACCAGATCACCAACTCCTTGAATGGAAGAGCCACGTCTTATGTGCCCCTGTGTCCCCTTGACCAGCACAAAGGCTTGGTGCACAGCACGCTCTAGACAGGTATTTCTAGAAACGGATGACTAAAGACAAAGCAAACACTCTTGGCAGGCTTGACATAAAGAGTCCGTGAGCATGCTGAGGTGGCCCAAACGTGGGATTGCCTTTAGCCAAGGGCTCTTCTGGCTCATGAGTCTGAACCTTTGTGATGTCTTCCTCTCTGCACATGGCAGGAAAGTTTCTACATGAGATGGGATATGCTGGATGGAAGCCTGAACTATGGGGTCAGATTGAAGAATCCCCAGAAGCCAAACAAACCTGAATGACCACCTGACTCTGGGTTAGAAGAGAAAGGCAGTGAGGGGCAGGAGGACAGGCCTTCCAAAGGAAGCTGGCTCCCAGCCTACTCCAGTTCAGAGAACAAGATGCCTGTCATCTTGCACCAACTCCAGCTGCTCCAGCTCCCAAGTCACTATAATTGTGGAGGTGGCCCGGGTACTCCCGTGTCAGGAGACTGACCAGGAAACCAATGTGACCAGGTCCTTCTTGGACATGGCCAAGAAGCAGATGAAATGTTCTCTCTCTCCTTTTTCCATCAGTCTCCCCTTTCAGGATCCAAAGATTCCCTCTTCATATAAGCCCAGAGTTCCTGTATGGCCAGGAAGCCCTCAGGAAAGAGGAAATCATGTTAAATGTGTCAACACTTCTGTGTTAATGGTAACATGCAATATTTAGATGATGCTTCAGTCAAAGAAATAAATCTCTAGCTGGCATTTCAGGTAGTTACGAGGCTAAGATCTGACTAGTCCTCAAGGGACTGCCAATTCTATCTAAAAGTAAGGTGGCCCTACCCTTCCCACAGAGGAAGTTCCATCAGGGCTCTACTCCAAAGGCCAAACCCAGCCAGCATGTTCAGCACACAGCATTTGGAAGAAGCGCTTTCACCCTCCCACTCACGTTTAAGTATCCTTACCCTGCAAGAGCAGAAGAACAATCAATCTTTCTCACCTAGCTCATGCTTCACCTAACATTATTGGGTGCTCCAGAACTTACAAAGCACTACTGACTGTGACCCACAACTAGAGTCTGCTTCTGCATCCTCCACTGACAAGAAAGCCGCTGTGCCCAGCTCTACGTCACCGGAGGGGCATTCGTTACCTGCTCTGGGACTTGCGGTGACCACGCATGTCCTTCTTGGGTCTCCGGGTGACGGGTGGGGCTGGGGTGGAGGGCAGGGGGGGTGGAGCAGCAGGTGTGGGTGAAGGAGGTAGACCATTGCTTGGCTTACTCTTGGGGTTCTTGTCAGCCTCATATTCAAAGGTGCGCTTGGGTTTGGGGACAGGGTTCACAGCGGGATCAGGGGAGCTCTTCGATGGCAGCAGCTGGGAGGTCGGGCTATTATTTCCAGGGGTCCCCGGCTTAGTGGAGCCACTACCTTCCCTCTCCGGGGGTGAGCCCGCCTCCCCCCCAACTCCAGCCACTCCTCCTGCCCGGCTGCCAGCGCTCACACTCGCGCTCCCTGTCGGTTCCTCCAAGGTGCCCAAGATCTCAGTCTTCCTTCTCCCTCGGTCTACACTGTAGCAGCTGCTGGGGAGCTGGGGAAGCCCCCCACCCGGCTGCTCCTTCAGGGCCTGTTCAATTTTCTGGATCCGACTCAGCACCGCTGAGCTCTCCTTCCTGCTGCCGTGCCCCCTGAGGAAGGCACTGGGCTCACTCCGGCCTGGCCGTTTCTCCAGACGGTAGAAAGAGTCCCGGACGGGGAGTGCCTCTCCCTCCTCCTCGGTCTCAGGGTAGGAACACTCGGAGAAGGTCCTGCTCATCCTCCGGAGGCCCTTGAAGTCGAAGGTCTTTTCTGAGCTGCAGGGGGACGGCACCACACTGGGACAGCCCACACTGGGGCAGCCCTCACTGGCCACCCACTCGCCCCCAGAGCCCTCCCGCTTCTCTCCACAAACGCTCATCCTGGGCGAAGCCTCTCGGCGACCCTCCCATGCTGAAATCTTCTCCCGGATGCCCAGGCTGTGGGCACGGGGGCCGGTGCGGTTCAGAAAGATGCTCCGTGGGCCTGCTGCTGACCCCAGGGACGGAGTGCTCTGGGCGAGGGGGAGGCAAGCAGCTACTCCCTCTACATCCTGGGCTGCCCCCTGGACATTCTCCTTCTGCTCCTCTATCTTGCACACTGAAGGGCTTCTGTCCAAATAACCGAAGCTGGTGGCCTTGAGGGGACAGATGGGTGGTGAAGTGTCTGGGGAGGGGGCTTGAGGATTTTGGGGTGAAGGATCACGGGGATGCCAGTCCTTGAGGAGCAGCCGGGAACTGCAGCGGCTTGGGTACCTGCAGGCTGACGTTTCACTGTCACTGAGCGGGTAGATGGGACTCCTCGGTGGGGAGAGAACTGGAGGTGGAGAGACTGACTGAGACCTAAGAGGAAAAAAAAAAAAAAGAAGAAGAAGAGAAAATGGCAGTGAGTGGCCTGACAACACTGTTTCATTCTTAAAGAGCTCAGCATCCCTTTCCTATAGGACTCGCAAGCTCAAAGTACTGTATGCAAGTAACGGACCTTCCAAGGCTGTCCTCAAGGGAAGAAACAGCTCCTTATCCACAGCAGGCTAAACTCAATGGTCCTCTCTGCCCAATTCATCCCTAGAGACCCTGAGTACTGTCTGCAACAGAAGCCAGTTCTATGACAGGCCAGGGTATCCCCAAAGTCCGCATCTGCCAATCAGAGAACAGTAAGATCAGTGGTGTGCTGCTAAATGTTTAACAATCGGCTCCTTGGGCGAGAAAGCATAGATATGTAGCATCTCCCAACTTCCACAGCATAAACATTCCTACTATGGCTGATTTCAAACCAGCAATGTGACCTCATTGGACGTGGACTTGGGAAGAAACACTAATGATCAACTCTCACGAACTGTTACAAAGCGTCTCCAGCATGCCACTTCCCAGAGGGGCCCCAAATGTGCACTCAGGCCCTTTGATCTATCTCCTTGACAAGCCCCATCTCCCCCGAGGCTTCCGCTACTAGACGCGAGATACCGCACCTCAGCTCGGGTCTTGATCAGAACTCAGATTCTTGAAGGTCTCAAAAGGATCAGGAGGGCCCTTGAAGAAAGAATCCTTTCCACGCTCTCAGTGAGAAGGCTAACGGGGAGGGGAGACTAGCTCCTTCGCAGCTCTAGCCTCTAGCAGTGGCATCACATCAAACAAGCATCAGCCATTCCCCAGCTCCAAATCAACACCCTGGTCTTAGCAACTATCGGGAACAGTTCTAAATCAATGTTTTTACCTATATTTACTCACTGAATCTTCACAAAAACTCTGTCATATTACTATACTTTATTATTATCTTCATTTTGCAAATGAAAAACACTGAGGCATACAAAGATTAAATATCTCATTCAAGGTCTCTAGCTGGTACGTGGTGAAGCCAGGACTACACTATATTGCTGCTCTAAAGAGGAAGCAGTGGCCTCTGTCATCTTTGTGAACTGCCTGGCCCCCAGACATAGGTCAGCAGAAATCCCTACAGCACTGAGCACAGCCCTGTCTCCAATGTAGCGTTTGTAAGTATCAGGGAACCTTTTAGTCTTCGCTACTAGACCACGATTTCTTCCAGGTAGAGGGACACATACTCAGTGTCTAGAAGGTGCTCAGTAAATGATGAACAAATAAAGACAAGAAAAGGTAAAGGTGAGCTTACCGAAGAGAACCATGGGCATACGTCCTCTTCAGCACACTTTTCTAGTTGTCTACTAGGGTCATCACCGTCAACTTTCAGAATTTTTCCCAAACCGTTTTAGTTCAAAGACAGCAGGGCTTTGCCAACACTGCATGCTACCAAGGCCTACCTGACCCTAATGCTGTGGCCCTCAAAGCCAAGCGGTCCAGCCTCGCAGGCTCCAGAGCGCCACGCCATCCACGGAACGCAGCCAGCTGCCCCTGAGCCAGGCTGCAGTCACTGCTCCATCACACACAGAAAACTGCAGCTCGGGTGAGTCAGGGATTGGCCAGCAATTCCCTGTTGGGTCATAGCCTCTGGCTGCCCCCGATCAACAGGAAACCTCAACATGCTTAAGTTGTTTTTAAAAGGGCAAGTCAAACAAGAGCCCTCCCACGTGTACATGGGCACAGATGAGAGAAATTCGGTGCCCAGCCAAGCCGATGACCAAAGACACTCTGCTCGGCAAGGAGGTGTGAAAAGAGTAAGCCTCAGTACTCCCTAGGGTAGGCAGTGGTAGGGCAACGAGCCAAGCTTGAGCCTGGGGAGAGCCCAACCTACTCACAGTCGAGAAAAGCCCAGGCCCCTCACTTTTTTCACAGAACCATGGATGCAAAAGGTCATCAGTCCAGCCCTGTAAGCCAACAAGTGTCTGGGCTACACAAAGGACTCTACGTTTCAGTTATTCTCAGTTGGAGGCGGTAGAAGATGCCTTTTATAGAGGATGACCTTATCATGTGTTTATTCATTTAATAAATACTTAGTGAGCACCTACTATGTGCCAGGCCCTGTTCTACATGCTAGATACAAGAATAAACAAGAGACAAAAATTCATGTCCTCATGAAGCTTGAATTCTAGTCGGTGATGGCCAGTACCCAATGAGATGCAGAATCTTTTAGGAAGCCTTTTCAAACTACATATGCCTCATTTCTCCAGACATTGTGATAAATGCTCCCCTAGCGATGTATCTCTTTAACCCTCAAGGTGAGAATTCACCGGACCATGAAGCCACCTATGGGGGGGTGGAGGGGCGGGGGGTGGCTCCCATAGGGGGACAGAAAAACAGTGAGAACCTCTGGTCTGTTTGATTCCAGCATGCTTCCAATGATTTCAGAAAGGATAATTCTGTAACTTCCCTCAGTAGTTCAAACATGGAGAAATTCCCACAAGTTAAGACATTCTCTCAATGTCTAGTCCACTTTAACCGAGGTTTAGTTTTTCTCCTCTCGTGAAGGATAAAACAGAGAAGAGACTGGTCCTTTCCTTTAAAGGTCCTGGTCTTCGGATCTTTGCTGATCTGAGGCCCAGAGCTGCAAGCGCTCCTCGCCCAGCCACCCCACACAGGCCAGGCCCAATGTGCTCCAGCAACTCGGGGTGAAAAGCGGGCCTGCCTAGGCTGACCTGGAGCCCAGGCATCCACTGGTTCATCACAGAGAAGGCAATGTTCACTCACTCCACGATCATAGATTAAGGCCCTGCCCTCACGGGGCTCCGGATGCTCACCTGAGGGTAGAACTCAAGGCATCTCTCTACATGTTTCTGATGCTACCTGTTATCAGGAATGTGACCATGGGCAAAGCCACACACTCCCTTTGAGCTGCCAGTTTCAATTCCTCAGAATTGTTCCAACTGTATCACAGGGTTGTCGTAACGGGCACATGTGACTATGGATATGAAACGATGTCATACATTGTAACTCATTATTACTGTTAATTATTAGTAGTAAGTTTTTCACCAGGTTATCTAGGCCAGTTGTTCTCAGTAGAGGGTAAGAACATCACAGTTGCTGGGTTTAAGTTCCAGCACAGCCACTAACAAGTTGCATGACTTTGAGCAAATAACGTTCTCTAAGCCTCAGTTTCCTTATCTGTAAAATGGAGGTTAAAAGGACACATATCTCAGAGGATTGTTGTAAGGAATAGAGACAATACGCATCAAGTGTTGCGCTCAGCGGCTCACACTAGTACTCAATCTTAGCTTAATAATTACTAATATTAACAAGGAGCTGCCTAATCAGAATAATCACTTGGCAAACTTTTTAAAACAGTTTACCTCTGTCCTTGGATTCTAAACATTTGGGGTGCGAGGGGAGTAAATTAAACATGGCCATAAATTCTTTGCAGCTCATGCTATCAAAAGGTTGAGTCTATTCTTCTGCCCCTTGAATCTAGGCTGACCTTGTGATTTGCTTTGATGAATAGAATATGGTGGAAAATAAGTTGTCTCAGTTCCAAACTTGAGGCCTCAAGAAGCCTTGCAGTTTCCGCTTCACGCGCTTGGAACGCTGCCCTGAGACTGTCACGTAAGAAAGCCAGTCTAGTGTTTCAGAGGAAGAGAGGCCATGCGCAGCATCACTGCAGTCCCTCAGCCGACAGCCAGCCACCACATGGGCCTGACACATGGTGAGGTCATCTTAGACCCAACTGAACCAGTTACATGAGCGAGCCCAGGGGAAGCCAGTAGAGGAACTTCCCAGTGAACGCACAGAAACACGAGAAATCATAGATTGTTCTAGCCCACTAAGTCTTAGGGTGGTTTGCTACAATGCAATAGTAAAATGATGTTGTGGGAAAGGCACTGTGTGTAACTGGCCCTCCCCACCCCAGTGCAGGACCAGGGCCCTGGGCCTTCCATCCCCATGCCTCTCTCCTCCTCCACTTCCCTACAGACCAGCTGCCAAGGTCTGAATGTTTGGACTGCATCCCTCTCCCCGGCTCTCTCTCACCCTACTAGAGGCTCTGGCACTCTTTTGGGAGTCTCCCCTGAACACTCCCTAGAAATGAAGCTAGTCCTGCAATCCCAAGAGTCAGCTTCCATCAGTCCTTGCTCCCAGGTTGAGGGAGGGCTCAGGAGAATCTGTTACCTAGAGAACAGGGAGGCTTAAGGAGGAACACACTGGGGGCTAGCAGTCAGGATGCGTGTGTCCTTGTGACAGTGAGTTTACACAACAGGTGGCACGTCCTTGGCATGGATGGGAGAGGGTGCTCGCTCTTGGGCTTCAGTTTCACTCTCTAGTTGTTTCCCGGTTCCTCAAACTGAGGTTGGAAGTGAAAGCAATTCTCCCCCTGTTGGACAAGGAAAGGCTACGGCCAAGAGAATGAGTGCTGGGACCCGGGCTGCCTTAGGAAGCCAAGCACCTGAGCAAAGCCTTCTTTTGGGTCTGGTCTCCCATTCTGCCACTGACCATCTCCAGCTTCACTTCTTCAGGGCTCTTGGACAGCTCCTTGCCACCCTTCCCTGAACCCTGAACAAGGGAACAAAGGAAGCCACCTACTCCCCAGGCCACAGTGTGCTAACTATACCAGGCTTAAGACACACCTTGGTTCTCCATTCATTCAACCAGTATTTACTGAGCACCAACTATATACCAGGTACTATTTTAGGCATTAAGGACTGGTAGAGACTAAAAATAGACAGTCTCTCTCTACAGGTTACATTCTTTTTTTTTTAAAATTTATTATTATTTATTTATTTATTGGCTGCGTTGGGTCTTCATTGCTGCACGCAGGCTCTCTCTCGTTGTGGAAAGCAGGGGCTACTCTTTGTTGCAGTGCATGGGCTTCTCTTTACGGTGGCTTCTCTTGTTGTGGAGCACGGGCTCTAGGCGCATGCGTGGGCTTCAGTAGTTGCAGCACGCAGGCTCAGTAGTTGTGACGTGTGGGCTCTAGAGCACAGGCTCAATAGTTGTGGCACACAGGCTTAGTTGCTTCGCAGCATGTGGGATCTTCCCAGGCCAGGGATTGAACCCATGTCTCCTGCAATGGCAGGTGGATACTTAACCACTGCGCCACCAGGGAAGTCCCTATACAGGTTACATTCTGGTGGAGGGAGACGGTATGGCTTTAGTTGTCTCGAGTGAACAGACAATAAAGAAACCAACCCTGTGAGACGGTTGTGGGGCCAGTGAAGAAGAATAAAGCAGGGTAAAGGGGTAGAGCTTAACAGTGAAGCAGATCAGGGGAGACCCCTCTGCCAGGGAACATGGGAACAGAACCTTGAGGAAGTAAGCAATGTGTATATCCAGGGCGGGGGAGGGGGGCAGCGGGAATGTTCCAGACAAGAGCAGCAGTAGGGCAGAGGCTCGAGGCAACTGCAAACTTACTGTACTCTGGGGGCAACAAAGGGGCCAGTGTGGCCAGCGTGGAGTAAGAAGAGGAGGAGTGGGCTGGAGATCAGTCAGAAGCACCAGAGAATCCCATGGACCGACAACGAGGCTTGGGCTTTTACTCTGAGAGAGAAAGGAAGCTCTTGAAGGGATACGAGCAGAAGAATGACATGCTCTGACTCCATATGAGAGAATGAAGTGTGCATGAATGCAGGGGTGGCCACAGGAGATTACTTAAAGGCTGCTGTAACAATCCAGGCAAGAGGTTACAAGCGCTTGGATTAGAACGGCAGATCTATCAACATCTATCTTGAGGGCTGTGCCAATCAGAGCTGCAGACGAAGCGGATGAGAGGTATGAGAGACAAAGGGAAGTCAAGGATGAATCACAGCTTCTGGCCTGAGCACCTGGTAGAAAGGAGTCAAGGTTACAGCTTTCCATTTCGGATTCATCAGTAGTATATAGATACTATGTAAAACTATATGGCTAGATGAACCATCAAGGGAGTCAGCCTATCTAGAGAAGTCCAAGGGTTGAACCCTGGGGCACTCCAGCATTTCCGGCTTATGTAGAGGAGGAACAACTAGCAAAGGAAACTGACTGGAAGAGCACGTAGTGAGGAAGGAAGGAAACCACGAGGAGGGATATCCTGAGACCTTCGAGAAATAGGGAGTGATCAGCTGAGCCAGATCTGCTAACAACTGAGCAAGGGGAAGACTGCAGAGTGATCCCTAGATTTAGGTAGTCACTGTGACCTTGAGAAGAGAGGTTCTGGTGGCAAGGTAGGGAGGGAAGGCTGACTGGAAGGAATTCAAGAAATGGAAGAGAGAAAGTGGAGATAAAGAGCTCAGACAGCTCTTTCAAAGGGTTTCCCTAAAGGGGGAACAAGGCAACGAGGTGGCAGTTCGAGGGGAATGTGGGGTACAGAGCGTTTTGTTGGTGGGTTTGAGCTCAGAGTTATTAGAGCATGCTTAAATGATGACTGGAATAATCCAGTAGAGAGGGAAAAAGCCGTTAATGCAGGACAAGAGTATAAGTGCAGGCAGTGAGCAAAGTGAGCAGGCAGTGAAGGGCTGGGGACCCAATGCCCATCTACAAGGGGCGCCGTAGACTGAAGAACCCCATTTGCTCTCATTCCCATGTACCCAGGCTGAGTGTTTTCTCACATGATCTCATTCCTATGTTGCTTTATGCTTCCTTCACCGCGGCTTTGACTCCTGCATGTATTTCCAATTCATTCCACAGAGGGAAGAAAAGATCCAGAGATGTTCTTTCTTCCTGTCCTTCAAGCATCTGGATCCAGCTTCCTCCCCAACCTCAATGATCTACTCAATGCCTAAGTCCTATCAATTCTACGTCCTTCATATCTCTCAGATCTGTCCCTCCTGTGCCATTCCCACTGCTACTGCTGCTGCCTTGATTCAGATCTTATCTACCGGGACCATTCACACAAGCTCTCAACTTCTCTCTCTGTCTTCCGTCTTAACCCAGTTCCAAGTCCATCCTCTCGTCTCCTGACATCTTTCAAAAATACAAAACTCATCATGCTTCAAACTCCCCACTATATACAGAATGAAATGCAAATTCATTGGAATGGATCACAAGGCCCCCATGATGTGGTCCCTATTTTTCCTTTATCATTTCATACTGTCTTTTCCTCCAAACAAATCTGCATCCCACTCTTAGTCACATCAAACTCCTTGCTTTTCACAACTTTAGGCCTTCATGCATTCAATATTCCCTTTGCCTGCAGTGCTGCCTTGTGTCCACTTACATGTCTCTGTAACTCCTCTATGGGATCTCTCTTCACCCTACCCCCTCACCCAGGTGGAGATGTCTGATTTTTGATGCCTCCACTGTGTCTGGAAAAATGTCTACTACGGTACTTGTAACACTTTACTGGACTATATTTTTCCTCACCTGCCTCCCTTACTAGACTATGAGTGAAGTACTTGAAGGTGGTGACAGGGTCTTATTAATCTTGATATAACCTGCTCTTTGTACTGCATCTAGAATTTAGTAGGAATTAATGCATTTGTGCTGAGTGACTAAAGGAATGAATACAAAAATAAGTGATTAAAACCTAGGTCTCCTTATTACTCCTCAGGGCACTGTTTACAGACCTCATTGTCTCTCTCTTTGTGCCATATGACCTGAAGAACAACACAGAAAGGTACATAAAGCACTTAGTGCAGCCCAGCATGGCTGTCAGTCCCTAAAGCCCTCTCCCATAAGGCAAACATCATACCCTAGACCAAGAGTCTAGAGACCTGGGTTCTGCTCTGGTCCTGGTTCCATCACTTCCTGGATGGGTTCATAAGCAAAGTCACCTGAATTCTCTGAGCCTCAGGTTCTTTTGTTTTTTTTTTTTTAAAGAATGGTTAAATACATGTATGTACGTATGTATGTACATATGTATGTATGTATGTATGTATGCATTTATTTTTTACCACACCACATGGCTTGTGGGATCTTAGTTCCCCGACCAGGGATCAAACCCGTGCCCCCTGCCTTGGAAACATGGAGTCTTAACGACTGGACCGCCAGGGAAGTTCCCTCAGGTTCTTTATCTACAAAACAGGAGGAAAACACTTGCTCTGAGTATCCTCACATACTAGCTGTGTGACTAAAATGATGTAAATTTTTAAAATGTTTGAACACCGTTAAAAGTTCCGTGAAGACAGGAGAAATATAAAAGAAAAGTAAATACACAGCAGCTAAGACACTTAATATGCTGCTCTTATCACCTCTTTACTGCTCTTTATTCTAAAATCTCAGAGTTTGCCCCTGGGGAGGCAGACACTGTGAGACTGGGCCCTTGTGCCACCACCTTGTCAGCAGGCAGCCAGCTCTGCTCCTCAGCAAAGGCGTGGATGCCAACGCTGCAGCACATGACTGGCCAAATCCAACATTTACAAGAGAGGGAGTAAGATAAACAGATAGAAGGAGAAAGAGAGAAAGGGGGCGGGGGAGAATGCAAAGGAAATTTAACAGAGGAGCATAAGCACACACACACACACACACACATGAACACACACACACACACATGCACACGCACACACACAGACAAACGTATAAGACAAGTGAGTAGGACAGAAAGGGCATGAACTAAGGTAGAATGAGAAACAAAATTAAAGAGAGGGCAACGTGTGTGTGCTCATGCACGTGCGCATGTACAGACAGGAAGTGAGTTAAAGTGCAAAATACGTGCCCTTCTCTCCAGTACTGTTTCACAAGAATACAACCTAACCTTTGGGTTAGTGACCTGGGCCATTCTCCAGTAACACAGCAGGAAGCATGCATGCCAAGGGACACCCCATATATTGTCAAGGTCACCTAGGGACTTTTTGGGAGGGAAGGCTGTCTTTAGTCCTTGATGACAAGACAGTTCTGAGCTCAGCATGCTCTGGCCACAGAGCTCCTGAAGTGTCAGTATCAGGAAGCAAACCAAATTGGGGCCAGTTGGAGAAGGCTCCTGGGAGTCCAGGAAACAGCCCCAGAGGCACCAAGATGGGCTGTGGGCTCCATGAAGTGAGCCTGTCCACAGATTAAGGTTACACAGGGCCCAGCTTCCAACATGCCTAGTCCCTACTGAGTCGGTGTCTAACCTGCTTCCAAATGAAACTGCCTGGGAGTTGGCCAACCACCATCCCAGGGCTGCTCAACTAAAGCGGGTCCTGGTGGCTCAGTGGGCAGCAGCATCCTCCCATCACTATGTGACCGCCCCAAGTCTGGAGATGGCATGCTCACTGCACTCCCCCAAGGCCATATTCTGAGGCACCCAGAAGGAGAAAAGGGAGGAAGTCTGCCTGAGTCCTATCAGCAAGTCCAGAAGTTTATCCCCAGGCCAGAGCAGGGGCTCAGTTCAGTAACGGACACCCCACTCTGGGACAAAAGTCAAAAAGTCAAAAAGAGGGTGACACTCACAACTTGACCGTCTTGCTCCCAAATGGCTGGAAGCCCTCAGTAGGGTCCAGGACAGCCTCATCCTCCAAGTGGGGCTACATCTGGACCACTACCTACAGAGACTCAAAGTCAATCACAGCTTGTCAGGGTAAGTAGAACAGTAGCTAGGGTCAGAGCAGAAACTGAGTCACCTTGTCACCTCCAGAAAGCACATCTACCTGCCTGTCATCTAGCTGATTTCTAGGGAAGCACAAGGAGAACTGGTGAGCTCTTCTCTGGGAAGGAACCCCAAGTCCTCTAGGAAGTAATGGCAATGAACATAAAGAGAGCATTTATAAGACAGACGCCTTCTCTGAGACAGGTAAAAAAATGACGCCTTATGGGAACGTCCCCAATGCCCTAGGTCCAGCAAAAATGGAACTGCTGTATAAAGCAGAACCAGGCGCTACGCAAAGCCAAGAGGGAGAGAAAGGTAGCTGCAGGAAACCATGCTAAAGACATTTGTGATGGTTTCAAAACATGGTCCCCAAATTCTTTGACATGCCTGCTGTCAACATGACCACTTCTCTTGAATCTGGGCTCTGTGATTGCTTGACCAATAGAATATGGTAGAACTGAATCTGTGCTACTTTTCAGGCCCAGGCCTCAGGAAACCAACAGCTTCTACTTCCTGTCTCTCAGGCTGTGAGAGAGCCCGGGGCATGTGGAGAGGGTAGGTGTTCTGATGGACAGTCTCAGCTGGGGTCCCAGCAACAGCCAGCATCAACCCCCAGACATGTGAGGTAAGACGCCTCCAGGAAACACCAGCCCCTAGCCACTGAGTCACCCTAAGCCTTGAAGTCTTTCCAGCTGAGGTCCCAGATATCATGAGCAGGGAGCAGCCATCCCTGTGGTCTCTGTCTGAAATCCTAAACTACAGAGTCTGTGAGCAGAATCAAATGGTTGTTTCACACTATAAAATTTGGGGTAGTTTTATAACGGTAGATACCTGACACAGATTTGGGTACCTAGAAGTGGAATGCTATTGACACAAAATCCTAAAACATTGACCGTGGGACTGGGTGATGGTTGTTGGGGGTGCTTAAGGCAAAAATAAGGAAAATGTTAGAAGCTAGAGGAAAGGGGACCCTCATAATGTTGAAAAGTTTGGCAACTCTGTCACCTGTGGTAACATGGAAAATAGGAAGTATATATATCTAATATATTAGATGAACTAGCCAAAGACATTTCCAGGCAGAGTGCCAAAGGTGCCCTCTGACTCCTCGCTGTCTCTAGTGAAAGGAAAAAGAGATGAGCCAAACAGGGAACCGTTTTCAAACAAAATTTAAAGGAAACATAAATGAGAAAGGGCTTTCTGAATTAGAAAATAAAACTTGTTTCAGTCTCTGTCTCTCTAGACAAGAAAAAATTCTCAAATTAAAAAATGGTTTCCAGGGCTTCCCTGGTGGCGCAGTGGTTGAGAGTCCGCCTGCCAATGCAGGGGACACGGGTTCGTGCCCCGGTCCGGGAAGATCCCACATGCCGCGGAGCGGCTGGGACCGTGAGCCATGGCCGCTGAGCCTGCGTGTCCGGAACGTGTGCTCCACAACGGGAGAAGTCGCAACAGTGAGAGGCCCGCGTACCGAAAAAAAAAAAAAAACAGCTTCCAGATTGTGATGACAGTTACACTCCGTGGGTGTGTGTATGTGTGTATATGGACTCATCAAATTGAAAACTTTATTCTTTTGGTTTTTTGTTTTGTTTTAACATCTTTATTGGAGTATAACTGCTTTACAATGGTGTGTTAGTTTCAAACTGAAAACTTTAAATTGCATTTATGGTACTTTAATTATCCCTCAATAAATCTTTTTAAAAAAATCTATAGTGGGACTGAAAGATCCTTTGCCAAGACCTAAGGAAGATTTAAAGTACTGCCTCACAGAATCTTACACACAGACAGACAAAAGGCCTTCTAAGGACCTTAAGGGTGAGCCCTGAAGATCCTCTGTAAATAATAAGGCCTCTAAGACTCTTAACAACCAGTGTCCCATAGCAATCTCACAGGGAAAAATCCACTTATCCACCTTCTGAGGTACTACAAGTGCCATGTGGAGGCTCTAAACCAAGGGCTCTAAGAGTGAACACAGAGAGGGGAGGGGAATCCTTCCTAGCTGAGTGGTCAAGGAAAGGACTGGGAGGGAAGTAACATCTGCATCCAGACTGGCAGAAATGTAAGGTTTGCATTAGAGAGCAGTGCAAGATTAAGACAGAAAGAAAAACCAGGGTTTTTTATGGAAGCCTTACAAAGCAAGCCAAGTTTGACTGTATCATAGATGACAGTAGTTTTTGAGCAGGGAAATCCCAGTCATGTTTATAGGGAGGTGAATGTAGAGGTACAATAAAATAACAGAAGGAACAGGAGAGCTAGGCTTGCGTTCTTCCCCCCGTTAGCTTTGTATCCTTGGGGAGTACCTCCTCTTCTCTGTGTCTGTTAGCCAAACTGTCAAACAAGTGGGTGAGACCAAATGAGCTCCAAGGTTCCTCTTCAGTTCTGCCTTTCTCAGAGTCTATGGACTGAATGGAAAGGGAATCCAAAGTTAACAAGACCTATCATGGAAGATACTATAAAGAGTCAAATAGTACAAGTAGCCTATGCTCTAAGAGGCTGATCGCCCAGCCATCTAGACAACTGGTCAACCAACAGTTAGTTAGTCTTCTAGGTACCAGGCACAGTTCCAGGCTCAGAGGAAACAGAAAGCAGTCAAAGTCCTTGACCCCAAGAAGTCTACACTTTTACAGGCACCCAAGTTTCCCACACATACATCCAGAGGTAAGGTTTCCAAAACACAATACAGACAGCCTATATTTGCAAGTCACAATGATCCAGATGGTAGAGTTTCACAGTGAAGAAGCTGTTGAGGAAATAAGCAGACATGACAAGTCTTCTGAGAACAGCCCCTGCTGCCTGCCAAGTCTCACAGTACAAGTGAAATCTGAGAGCAACAAGTGGCAAAGTTTACCCCATCTAGATGGCCGAACTAGCTCTCAACATAACACTTTCTTAGCAACCATTAGCATGACCATTTCTTTTTTTTTTGGCTGCGTTGGGTTTTTCGTTGCTGCATGCAGGCTTTCTCTAGTTGCGGTGAGCGGGGGCTACTCTTGGTTGAAGTGTGCGGGCTTCTCATTGCGGTGGCTTCTCTTGTAGCGGAGCACGGGTTCTAGGTGCACGGGCTTCAGTAGTTGTGGCATGCGGGCTTCCATAGTTGTGGCTTGCGGGCTCTAGAGCATAGGCTCAGGAATTGTGGCGCACGGGCTTAGTTGCTTTGCGGCATGTGGGATCTTCCCAGATCAGGGATCGAACCCGTGTCCCCTGCGTTGGCAGGTGGATTCTTAACCACTGTGCCACCAGGGAAGGCCAGCATGACCATTTCTTAGCAAGCAAGTCACTAAGCTGCTTCTGGTCCCACCCAGGTCATCAATACCAACATCATAAAGCCTGACCTCTGGAATTCAGAGGAGCTTTGAGAATCTCACCTCCCACCCCCAGAAATGGATGCAGCCAAATCTAACGAGCTGGAGTGGGAACAGCCTGTGGGGAGGTGAAGCAGCTAAGGGTGAAGCAATGTGACCCTTTGTCCTCACTAACAGAGAGAAAGGGAAGCCTGCTCCAGGAGACCAAAATATAGCAAAGAACAAAACTTTGGTGGTAAAACGAGAGGTTCACGTTTCCTCCTCCTGCATATCCTGCCAAATCAAGAATGGGCTATAAAGGAAAAGGAAGAGAATAAACTAGCAAAACACTCCTAAGAACCTAATAATGGAATGGAATCTAGGATCTTTATCCCAAACTAGCTTAGTGGTGGCACCAGGTGAAGTCTTATTCAAATTAAGGATATGGCCTTGCAAATACATATCTTGGCAGTTCCACAGGGTCCCATTTGCCCGTCCCCACCAGTTTTCCATGCCCCAAAGTACCCCTGCCCCCAAAGCTAGATACAAATGCCTCTCGGTATCATCAGCTTCCTCTGCCTCCATGTGGATGATGTGGAGGTCCCCAAAGCAGCCAGGGTTCAAAGGCCCAGCTTTCCAAGGTCCTAGCACCCCTGCAACCCCCAACCAAAGTTCCGGTCATACCTGGGAGTCTTTTCTCACTGGAACTCCTGGGCTGGCAATGATTAAAGGGCCCCAGGTCACAGGCAAATGTCTATCGGAAGGTCAGACTAAGAAATCTGGGTGCCAAGGTCATCAATCCAAACTGTAAAAGCCTTGAAAAAAGAGAATGGATCATCCCCCTCTTTTTCCCCTTTTTGTTTTTCAAAATTGTCATCTGGTGGTTTCTCTGTCCACCAAAGAGCCCAGCACCTCGGAGGAGAGCCCTCAGAGTTCACTGACAACTTCCTAAGAACAGTCCCAGATTTGGCTGGGGGTGAAAGCAGCCAGAGAAACCACCAGATGACAATTTTGAAATAATAACAACTACAGTCCAGCAGTAGCCTCTGAGAGAAGACTGTAGCTAGCCACAGAGGCCTGTGACTCCATGCCAAAAGCCCAGGAGAGGAGGGAGGGAAGCGGAAAGGTGGCAGGAAGGAAGGGAAGTGAAGACTTGGCAGGGAAAAATGCCTTTTTTTAGGCACATCAGAGGCTCAGATATTTACAAATACCATCCGTCATGTTATGATGGCAAGCAGGCTGGGAAGCTAAAGGAAGAGCAATTTCTAAAAATGTTTAAAACATGTAGGTATATACTCCAAATAGAAACTAGGGTGCCTGTCAGCAGTTCTGATTCTGCTTTGTGACTTTATGTAAACACTGCATCTCCCATCCCGGTCCCCACAAAGCGGAAATTAGAAGAAAAAAAGAATACTTGAAGGAGCTGAGGGCTGCTGGGTACAGTAATTTCTAATTCAGGTTCTAAATATACTATTTCTTTTAATTTAAGAATAAAATGGTAAAATCACACACAATGCTTATTTCACCCATACAGTCTCATGTAAAAAAGTTGGGAACCTTAATTCCCAGTCTCTATCTGCCAACTCAGAGGCAGACTGCAGAGTAAGAAATGCCACCAGACTCGGGGGGGAGGGGGGAGCCCAGCAAAGTGGTTCCTGAAAAGTAGACAACGGGAGACAAAGACTCTGAGATCTAGACCTGTTTCTGCCTTGGCCACCGACACGCCCTGGGAGAGGTCAGTTTTTCTATCTGCTTTACCCAAGAGTTTGTTGGTGCCTGCCATCCTCAGCCTCACCCAGTTCAGGGAAGCAAGTATGCAAGCAACTCTAGTCCAGGTTAGACGGGGTGCGTGCGCAGGGGGTGTTCTCACTGGTCTTGCTGCCACAGAGTAGATATTCAATTTGTTTGTCTAAGCCCCAAGCTCTAACAAGTCAGAATCTACCAATTTCTGTTCGGTTGGCACAGTCAATCCAGACCATTTCCACTGGGACCAAACTGCACATATGGTGTACAGAATTCCCCTTGCCTCATTCACGCCAGTCACTCCCCAGGGGCCACATCCTATGCCCCATTCTACCAACCATACCTGGATATTAGCTCTGAGTGAACCAAACATCTACCACTACCTCTGGCCAGACGTGAGTGTGTGCCACACTCCACTGGACTCAGCCTGGTAATGCACAGCCCAGACCTCCAGGAAGGAACTAGCCCGATCCCAGTGTAAGATGAGCATCCTTCTCATCACTATCCATTCTAGCGGCTGAGGTTCCAAAGGCCAAATCCGCCCAACTGAGATTCAGCAGAAGCGGCTATGAAGGGTATGTGGCTTTAATAAAAGAGGTTCTTCTAGGACATCAGCATCCAGCCTTGGCCAAGACCTGAGAAGCCCTGGTGAGGGTTGTACAGCTATCTGCCAGCTCTGGAAGTTTCTACCCCACCACCGGGAGGAAGCTAACATTTACTGAGTGGCTTTTTGCCAGGCACTATGCTAAGCACTCACATATATTATCTCATTTAATCCTCACAGAAACTCTGTGAGATAAGTACTATTATTATTTTACAGATGAGTAACCAAAATGTTAGAGGGCATAAGAAAATGCCCTGAGATCTCACTATTTGGTAAGTAGTTAGAGTTTGGCCCAGATTATGCACCTCTATGACTGTCAGAATCATGATGATAATCATTGACATTTGGCAGGAATCCTATCCAGGACACAGGTCACTAGGTGTCCTTTGATGTTACCTTCCAGTGAGCCCCATTCCCTTAGCAGTGCTCCCCGACTCACCTGCTCAGGGTCCCTCGAGGGGCCTTAGTGCCTCCAGCTCCGTGGGTGATACTGGAATTCTTGTTGGCAGTCATGGTCATTTCTGCTCTCTGCAAACACAGAGCCCTGCAAAGAAGACAAGACCTATAAGCCAAGTTTCCATGGGCAGCGAAAAGCACCTCAAACATTTCCAGATGACCTCCAAAACTGCCAACAGGGTTTCTGTGGTGGTTAGCAGGAACCACTTTCCCACATATATTTAATTTCATGTGTTACAGATTAAGAGCCTCAAGGGATCCCTGATCTGGGTTGGGGAAGAGTCTGTGAGCTAACAGATAACTTATCACTTCACAGAAAATGATTTTAAAAACTCCATTTCCATCCTGCTTCGTCTCATTTCTTAAGTTAGAGTTTCCCAAACTTCTGGCATGCCATACAGCCTTTATGAATTTTACCATATTTGCATACCTCCTGAACAATCATTTATTCAATGTTTTTCTTTAATCAACTTGAAACTGACTTACTTTTCTTAAAATAGTTAATCTTGTTCTAAACAATTAATCATTGACAAATATTTACTGAGTGAGCACCCATGTCCTAGGCACTGCCATCCAGCAAAGAATGAAACAAAGTCTCTGCTCTCATGAAGCTTACATCCTAGTGGAGGGAAACAGACAATAAGCAGGCACAAGTCATGTGTGTGATACATAAGTGTACATTTGTGTCTAATATGTATAGTGATAAGTGGTAGGAAGAAAACATGAAGCAAGGTAGAGGGAGAGTGAAGAAGATTTGTTTTTTAAAATAGGATGTTCAGGGAAGAACATCCTGATAAAGTGACATCTGAGCCAGAAACCACAGTTATGAGTTATCATATTTTTAACACCCATTAAAATAAAATTAATATACTTTAAGGTATTTAAGTATTTACAAAGTGAAAAATGTCTGTACATGTACCATATACAGTTAGCTAATATAGTAACGTTATTTTATGCTAAAATAATAAAAGGAAGAAAAATGTTAAAACTTAAGGGTACATCCAGACTGGAAATTGTCTCCTATTTGCAGATGGTATTATCCTCCATGTAGAAAATCATAACAATTCCACTAAAACACTCTTAAACTAACGTATAAAGTCAAGCAAGTTTGCAGGATACAAAGTAATATTTAAAAAATCAATTTTCTTTCTACATACCAGCAATGAACAATCTGAAAATGAAATTTTAAAAATTCCATTAATAATAGCAGCAAAAAGAATAAAATACTTAGGAATAAACTTAACAAAAGAAGTGCAAGACGTATGCACTACAAACTACAAAACATCACGGAAAGAAATTAAAGAAGATATAAATAAATAGAAAGGCATCCCAGGTTCATGATCGGAGAACTCCAAGTTGTTAAGATGGCAAGATTCCCCGAATTGATCTATAGACTGAACAGAATACTCATCAACTGCAGAAATTGACAAGCTGATCCTAAAATTTTGTGGCAGTGCAAGGGACCCAGAGCAGTCAAAACCATCCTGAAAAAGAAGAATAAAGTTGGAGGACTCGCACTCACCAATTTCAAAGCATACTACAAAGCCATGGTAATAAAGACAGTGTGCACAGATGTAAGAACAGAAATAGAAATCAACAGAATAGAATTGAGAGTTGAGAAATAAACCCATACATTTACGGTTAATTGATTTTCAACGAGGATGCTAAGACAATTCAAGAGGGAAAGAAGAGTCTGGTTTTTTTTTTTTTTTGCGGTATGTGGGCCTCTCACTGTTGTGGCCTCTCCCATTGCGGAGCACAGGCTTCGGACACACAGGCTCAACGGCCATGGCTCACGGGCCCAGCCACTCCGCAGCATGTGGGATCTTCCCAGACCGGGGCACGAACCCGTGTCCCCTGCATTGGCAGGCGGACTCTCAACCACTGAGCCACCAGGAAAGCCCAGAATAGTCTTTTCAGACAACTGGACATTCATATACAAAAGAATAAAGCAGGACCCTTATCCTTATACTATACAAAAAAAAAGTAAAAACGGATTATAGACCTAAATTTAAGAGTTCAAATGACAAAAGCGAAGCCTGGAATACAAAATAGAGGTAAAGCTTTGTAACACTGGATTAGGCAACAGTTTCTTAGATGACACAAGCAACAAAAGAAAAAAGATATAAACTGTATTATACTAAATAAAAAACTTTTGTGCTGTAAAAAATACCACAAGAAAGTAAAAAGACTCCCACAGAATGGGAGAATTATTTGCAAATCATATATATCTGCTAAGTAACTTGTATCTAGAATACATAAAGAACTCTTCCAACTCAATAATAAAAAGACATAATCTAATTTAAAAGTAGACAAACAGAACACACCATTGTAAAGCAATGATACTCCAATAAAGATGTTAAAAAAAAAGTAGACAAAGAATTTAAATAGACATTTCTCCAAAGATATAAAGTTGGCTAAGAAGCACATGAAACAATGTTCAACATCACTAGTCATTAGGGAAATACAAATCAAAACCACAGTGAGGTATTACTTCACACCACCAGGATGACTCTAATCAAAAAGATAAAAACAAGTGCTAGTGAGACTGTGGAGAAACGAAAACCTTCATTCACTGCTGGTGGAAATGTAAAATTGTGCAGCCACTTTGGAAAATACTTTGGCAGTTCCTCAAAAAGGGATACATAGAGTTACCATAAGACCCAGCATGATTCACCCCTGGGTATACAGCCAAGAGAAATGAAAACATGTCCACACAAATACTCATACCAATGTTCATAATAGCCAGAAAGTGGAAACAACTCAAATGTCCATCAGTGGACGAATGCATTAACAAAGTGTCGTATATCCATAAAATGGATTATTATTCAGACATAAAAAGGAGACATTCCACAACATGGATGAACTCTCATGCCATTTTTATGAAATGTACAGAATAGGCAAATCTGCAGAGACAGAAAATAAATTAATGGCTGCTTAGGGATGAGTTGAGGGTAGGAGAATGGGGAGTGACTGCAATGAGCATGGGTTTTCTTTTGGGGGAGTGAAAAAAAAGTTCTGAAATTAGATAAACAGTGGTGATGGTTGCATAACTGTGAATATATTTTAAAAATGAATTGTACACATAACGTAAGTGAATTTTATGGTATGTGAATTATATCTCAATTTAGATGTTAAAAAAAACTTAAAAAAGATTTTAAGTCCCTTGGAGAATAGATGTGAGAGACAACAGTAATTCCCAGTATCTCTAATGTGAACGTGCACTCTCTTCTGGGCCAACAGCACCTTCACAGACGCTGAACAGCTCAGGAACAATAGTTCTCTCACTCTGACTGGCATTCTCATCACACTGACCAAAATGAAGTATGTTTGGATGTGGAAGTTAAACATATTTATTTATGGCCACTAATGACCTTAATCCTGGAGGCCATCTTACTTATTATCTTGGTGCAAATAAGTGATTGGTTTCGATGATAAAAAATAAGCCAGACCCTAATTCTTGATATCATTTATAATTCTTTCCTAATTTCAACGTGAAATGCACTCTCTCTAATTTCCTTACCTTTATGCAATCTCTCAAGGTTGTCGTTTTGGTGATGGTAGTGGTGAGTGAAGCGGGAGCTGGAAAGGAGGAAGCAGCACGTAGGTGCTAGCAATGGTGATAGCAATGAAACATCCCCCACGATGCTTTTAGAAAAAGAAAACAAACCCTGAGCCTCATTTTTATCCTTCATGAAAAGCCTTCCCGGGCTTCCCTGGTGGCGCAGTGTTGAGAATCCGCCTGCCAATGCAGGGGACATGCGTTCGAGCCCTGGTCCAGGAAGATCCCACGTGCCGCGGAGCAACTAAGCCCGTGCACCACAACTACTGAGTCTGCGCTCTAGAGCCCGTGAGCCACAACTACTGAGCCAGTGTGCTGCAACTAATGAAGCCTGCGCACCTACAGCCTGTGCTCCACAACAAGAAGCCATCGCAGTGAGAAGCCCGCGCACCTCAACGAGGAGTAGCTCCCGCTCGCCGCACGCAAAGACCCAATGCAGCCAAAAATACAATAAATTAATTTAAAACAAAAACAAAGAAAAGCCTTCCTTACCTACTGAAGAAAAAATCTTTATAAACTTAAGTATATAGCATAATGTTAGTATGAGGAGAAGGAAGAAGGGGAGTCAATCCTGCCACCAGAGCACCTGTGCACACCGGCTCTGGTGAGATATTCTTCACCTGCACCAGCCAAGGGCCAAGTTAAGTGCTTGGCGTATGGCTGTGTGTGTTAAACAGAAAGAAGGGAAAGGAGAGGCAGCCTCTGGAAGCTTTCCCAGACCAGTTCTCAGGGTCCTTAGGGAGCACAGTGCTACAAGGAATCAACTTGCTAAGCATCAGCTTTCAACTGTGCCCATGGTAACAACGGTCACAATAATCATCAGAACCCATCATAACAACACTGGACATGCTCTACCAGCTCCAGGGCAGGCCCTCAGGGAAAGGAGAGAAGACTTGTGGAAAGACCAGAAACTGAAATATATTAAAAGAACATGATGAAAAATATATTCTTTCCTTCCCTGAATTTCTGATCTAAAATGCTCTGAAATGCAATCATATACTTGAATATGAGAACACAGAGCCAACTTAGTCAGAAGGAAGAATGTAGATAGCTGTGATTTTTGCTTAGGCCAAGAAGAAAAATCCTGTGAAGATGCAACCAAGAGAGGAGTGGGTCAAAACTACCAGGCCCACGGCATTGACCCTTGGTCACACTTCTGCAAGAACACAGCTGCTACTCTCAGCAGTGGCCCAGGAGTTGAGGCATCTTGGGCAGGCACTGCTGAGAACCCCAGGAGAGCCTACTAAGTCAGAGATGCTTACTCACTGTGCTCCCTCCCACCTGCTCTCTCTAGCCAGGTCTACCAGGTTCAGGGAATAATCCAGCGGCCTGAGGAACTAAGGACCAGGCTAACCCTTTACACCTGAAGCGCAGACTTGAGCACTCTGCATGGCAGGCTTCCTGGGGGACACTGCTTCTCCCAAGGCCCTAAGCGCCGCCCCAGGCTCCCATCTGTGCTTTCAGCCTGATTGCTTGGCTAGTCTGGCTGCAAAGAGAGAGACACTCCCAAGGAAAAGAAACACCCACCGGGAATAGAGCAGAGAAGCCAAGAGGATGAGAGGTGTTTTGCTAGCTCCCAGGCCCATCAATGGCAAAAACTACATGTTTGGAAAATGAAATTGTTCAATTAGCATCTACCACCGATCACGAATTGCTCAAAACCCCAGCTCTGACAAATTACAGGCAACTATCTGAAGAGTTACAACTCAGAGAAAGGAACATAATAAGGTACCACTAGAACTTCTCTACAAACTCTGCATCGAGACAGAGACCACAGTCCCAGGTTCTCAAGGTGCAGTGAGAAGAACACCCAGCCTGGAGTCAGCCCAACCCTGCCTCTAGCAACTGCTGGGCAAGGGTCATCGTACACGTGAGTTTTGAGGACTCAACATTCTCGCTATAAGAGCAATAATAATAACATGACCTACCTCACGTGATTATTATTCTGGCACACTGAAGCTTAATAAATCATTTTTCTTCCAGATCATGCTTCTCTATGTATTTGGAAGACACCCTCTCCATTCCCAAGCTAGATTCATTTTTCAGACTCCCCGGCACTGCCATCCAATCCATTTACTCTATGCTAGGCACTGTGCAAGGTACTAGGATATGAAAATGGACAGATACAGTCCCTGCCCTGGAAAAGCTAACTGTAAAGGGAGAAAAGTGAAGGAAAAAGTGGACTCTACGAAGGCCTTATAGAGAGGTGACATTTGAAAGTAAGCCTTCACCTGTTTGTTACCCATGGTAAAGAGGACTTAAGAAAAAAAGCAAAGGCACATTTATTATCAAAGGTGCTGCTAGATTATTTATAAAATTATAATAGCTAAAGTTATAAGCATTTTAAAGGATTAAATCATTTAATCCTTGTGACAACCCTACGAAGTGGGTACTATTATTATTTACACGTTACCAAGGAAACCAAGGTACAGAGCAGTTAAATCGCTTGTCCCAAGTCACACAGCTAGAAAGTGGCAAGGCAGGAATTTGAGCCCAGGTGGCCTGCACCAGCGCCCTTGCAGCTCTGAGTCAGCACTCTGCATGGCCTCCAATCATCTTGCATTTCAGCTCTCACCATCCCATGATGTAGTGATAATACAGGCCCAATTTTCCAATCAGGAAATTGAGATTGAGAGAGATTAAATGATTGGCCCAAGATCACTCACTCACCTAGTGAAGGAATAGGGCAGGACAGTGGACTCAGCTCTGACTCCACTGTCCACTTACTTTTCTTAACATTGATGGGGGGGGGGGTGCTTGTTAAAAATGCAGAGTCCCAGGTCCCACCTCCCCCTCTTGAATGGAGCCTAGGAATTTGTATGTCCAGTAAGCACTTCAGGCTAGTGTTACACGCCTGTAAGTGTGAAAACTTGAGTACCACAATGTGCTGAGGACTTGTAAAGGTATGAAGGGTCACTACTGACCATCCTCCCAAGAGTCTGCCCAGCTGTGAGCAAATACAAGATGGACACTCAGTCCTCTTCCTCCTCCCACCCCCCCAGCTTCTTCCACCTGCACAGACCCACCGACCCTCAACAAAGGAGAAGGCACGTCACAGGATCCAGTGAAAGCATTATCAATGTCTGCTCTAAACAGTTCCCTCAGTCTTTGTTGTACTCTGAGTTCTTGTATCTCAAAACAGCTCTTCCTGCCACCCACCCCTGGTAGCTAACAACCGCTTTCCTAACTTTCCGCTCACTTCCAAACCCCTGGGAAAAAAGAGTTTATACCCAAAGACATTAACTGGTGGTTTGCAAGAGCAAAAATATGTTCCATTTGGTTTTCCCTTCATTTTTTAAAAAAAAGTTGAATTGGTTATCAAACGTTTTAAACATTGGGTGAGTATAAATGAAATGCAAATAAAAATTCAGATTCTGGCTTCTCTTGAAAAATTAGAAAACCTGCCATCACCATCTGCATTTCTATATGGCAGCAGTTGGCAGTCCAGTTAGATGTAGCAAGCTCTCTCCGATTTACCACTGTCCCTCCCCACCCAACGCCTACAGGTGGCCAGCTTTGCTCAGCTCTGTGGCCTGACTCTCCCAGTCAGCAGCTGAGTGCTGCGTCCCACGTCCCGGCAAGGAAGGGGTAGGGGGCACTGCCCTGGGAGCAGCCACACAAAGCCTCCTGGAGGGCTGGGCTTGAGCAGTGCAGGGAGGAGCCTATGCCGGCCGCTTGAAACCCTCCATCTACTGCCCTCGCTGCCACTGGAGGAAAGACCCTCTGGAAGGCTCCCTGCTGTCACTCAGGCCAGCCTGCCTCTTGCAGCTGTCTCTCCAGCTCCCTCAGTGCTCCCTCTCCCTACCATCCAGTCTCATCACCCAATCCACAGATGCTCTGCCCGGGTCTGAGAAGGGATCCCTTAGAGGTCAGTCTCTGAAGGGAGCTCCTTCTGAGGGGTGCCCAGCCTCTAAGAATGGACCTTCCTATCCTAGAGCAAAAAACTGTTTCCCCTCGTTAAGTGACATTTCTAATCGTCTGTATGGTACTTTTCCGCAGGCCTAATTTCGGACATGACAGTATGCCTCGCCCCTGAGGAGGAGACATTTGAGCCCTGAGAGCGCTGAAGAACAGATGCAAGTGTTTGGAGGGAAGCCTCCCGTTCTGCTGGGGTTAATAAGGTCGCCACTGAGAGGAAACACAAACACTGCCCAGCACCCTACTTGTCTGGTCTAGGTAAGAAGTCAGGAGCCACCCCCCGCCCGCCGCCGGCAAAGGAAACCTCTAAAGCACATGAGAGAATTTCTGCCCACGTCGACATTCCACTGATCTCTTAAGCAATCTCTGGTGCGGAAGTAATAGCTTAGGAAGCAGCCCAGAGGGAAGGAGAAGGTGAGAAAGGGAACGGAACTCTGTGTGCCCCGAGAACCTGGCTTCAGCCCAGTCCGGCTCCGTACAGCTGTGGTCTGACTGCCCTGGAGTCAACCTGCTACTCACCCTGCCCAGGGAACACCTACCAGACTGTCCTCACCCCCTCACTGACTCCCTCCTGCTGCCCTTGGTCATCTAGGCCCTGCGGCAGGCCGAGCAGAAAAGGATCAGACTGGCAGCTCCCCCAGAGGAGAGCCTACGTCTCTCATTTCTTCCTCCAAGAGTCTCGGCAACCAGCACTGGCACCGCAAGTTTCAGGGAGGGTCATCATTAGAGAGAGTTCCTTTTAAGTACCCAAACCAGAGTTCTCGAAAGCGGGAGCGTTTGATTCTCCCTTTCTCTCCTGCAGGTGTCCTTGGACTGGGCCAAGGCGGGAGGCGCCTCATCTACCTTTCATAGCTCTGCCTGGACTGACAGCTCAGGCTCTGCTGTAGCGGCTCACCTGCACAGCCTTCCTAGGAAATTCAGCCATCCCACAGGTCCCCTGACATCCTGGCCCGCTCTGCCCCACGCGGCTGAGAAAGCTGTAGGGCAGTGCTAGCTAGTTCTTCTCCATGTTTTGAACAATCCTCAGTACTTGGCAGAGACTTCTGCACATAAAAGACAGGCAAATAAACGTTAACTGATTTGCTAACTGATGGCAAAAGAGGGCCCCCAAGGAGTCAAAGGCCAGGAAGACAAAGGGCCCTAGAAATTCTAGCACTGGCCATATCCTTTAAGGTGCACTCTTCCGCTCCCCGAAGTCATGGCTGCAATAAATCCAGTGAAAGGGAGGTTTCCAGCTGTAGGTGCCACCCAGTTGGACTGTCACCAGCAGGCCTTTTCCTGGCCTATTATCTTCCAGGGTCCTCCTGGGTTAACAGTTCTCATCCAACACACCCATGAAGAAAGGCTGCTCCTGGGAAACCTGCCTTCACCTCCACGCTGGCTTTCTCCTCCCCCACCCCTCTTTTCCCCGCTTCCTTTCCTGACTCATTTCTCACTGGTTATCTGCCCACAACCTTGTCTTTGGTTCTGTTGTGCCTAAAATCAAGGGGTTACACAAGGGAAAGGGGAGAAAGTGGGCTCAGAGGTTGGGTGGGTGGGTATCAAAAGCTGTAGAAAGGGAGCCAGGAAGGTTTTTCTCAAGTCTGTCCCCTAATTCCCTCCAAAGTTCCAGACCCCTTTTCTCCGTCGGCACTTCTACATACCTGGTACCTTGGATCTTTTCCATTCCAGCCCCAAGCTCTGGGGCTCTAGGTCCAGAGAGCCCTTTGAGCAAAAATGTTGAGGGGATTATGAGCCTGGTCAAGTGGAGAGGAACCAAGATTTGTTTTGCTGGGAGATCAGAAGAATTGCTGGGGGTTTTTACAGGTCCCTGTGAGGCTGAAATCTGTCTCAACCAGTCACAAAAAAGATGATTTTTGTTGTTGTTGTTGAATAACAACCAGAAAAAAATTAAGCTCTCTTTCCATCTCCTGACTGTCCACTTATCACTCCCACATCCTCTTTCCCAACTCTCCTCCCCAAAGAGGTCTTTAAGTTTGGGTTTTCAACCTCAACCATTTTCAATCCCTTTTCCTGCCAGATGGTCCTTCTCCAGTTCAGTACAGATTCTGTGGAGGTTTGAAGTTGGGTTTAAATGTTTCCTGAAAGCCTAAAATGGGGTGAGGGCTTGTTAGGCAATTCCAGGCCAAAGGAATCCTGGTTGCTTCCAAGACAGTTTTAAAAACCTAGACATGGCTGTTTCTGCCAGTCTGGAAACTCAGCCTCTCAGCGAGCGGCTTAACCCAGCTCTGCCAGGACGATGGAGCCTGCTCTGTCCATAGAACGGAGGCCTGCCCCACAAAGAGCCCTGCCCTCTTTCACCCTTGGCAAGAAGAACCTGGTGGGTCCTGTACACATGATGATGATTCCAAGGCCACAGACCTATCTCACACTAGTGCCTTCCCTCTGCCAGTCACAGCAGACTAACTGCCATTTCCTACACATGCCAGGAGTGTTCATGCCTCCAAGCTTTTATTCAACCAATTCCTTCCATCATCAAGTCCTCCACCACCATTCTTTCTTAAATATCCAGTTCAAATGTTGACTTCTTTCTGAAGCCTTTCCCAATCCTACATCTTGACCTCATTCTCACCCTTCCCATGCTCTCCAGCCTAGCTGAACTCAACCTGACTGATGGCAAGATGCCTGCCCTGCTCCAGAAAAACACACCACCCACAAGCCAACTTTCTCAGAAGAGGACTAGGAAATAGTAAGGGCTAAAGGGACTGGGCAAGTCTCAATGCCTCCGTTTTCCTACCTGTAGTATAGGAAGAATACTCTACCTCTATAATGAGAACTTGAAGACGAATGAGAAACCATGTATAAAAAACAGAGGATACTCAGAACCAAGAGGGAACATACTTGAAGTCTCTGGCTTTCCCCCAACTCTCAGCCTCAGGACCTCTTCTCTTGTCCTCACTCTCTTAGCTCTTACTCTGTTTCCTATTTCACTGAGAAAATAGAAACAATCAGAACAGACCCTCAATAAACTACCACCATCACATTTACCCACCACCAGCAACAGGGCAGATCTTGTCACTACTTCTGCTCAAAACCCTAACATGGATCCCAATCACTAAAAGTAAGAGCCAAAATCTTCACAATGACCTACAAGGTCTTCATCATCTAGGTCTCTATGAGATCTCTGACCTCATTTCAACTACTCTTTCCCTTTACGTTTTCCCCACCAGCCACACTATCTCCTTATTATTTCTTCAAATACACCAGGCACGTTCCAACTCCGGGCCTCCACACCTGCTGTCCCCTGTAACTAGAACATACTCCCCCAAGAGAGCCTGCTCCCTCATCTCCCAGGTCTTTGGTCAGACATCATCATCTTAGTGAGGCCTTCCCTGGATCACACTAAAATTTAGTGTTAAGAAATTACTACTAGGGACTTCCCTGGTGGCACAGTGGTTAAGAATCCGCCTTCCAATGTGGGGGACGCAGGTTCGATCCCTGGTCAGGGAACTAAGATCCCACATGCCGCGGGGCAGCTAAGTCCATGCGCCACAACTACTGAGCTTGCGCTCCTCAACTAGAGAGACCACGTGCCGCAAAACTACAGAGCCCACGCACTCTGGAACCTGCGTGCCACAACTAGAGAGAGAAAACCCACACACCACAACTAGAGAGAAGCCTGCACACCACAACAAAAGAGCCTGCATGCCTCAACGAGGACCCCGTGTGCCGCAGCCAAAAATAAATTAAATAAATAATAAATAAATCTTTTTTTTAAAAGAAAAATTTTTTTAATGAAAAAACATTTGCCACCATTTCAGAGTGGCTCTACCCGGACAGAGTGAGCAGGCTAGGGGCTTCACTGTCCAGGCCCATCTTCCAAGCCCACCAGCCTTCCCAGTTCAGAGTCTGACCTACCCTCAGCAAGCACACCCACTCAGAAAACTGAAAAGTGGGCCACATCCTATGAACACCCAAAAGATTCAGGGCAGGGGTGGCTGCAGCCCCAGAACAACTGAAGTTGCTCTCTGCAAAGATTGCAATGATTTTCCTATTATGAAATGCAAAGATCCTTTCTCTGGGGCTTAATGAACCAGAGGACCTTCCTTTTCCCGTGTCTACTGTTTGGGACACTACTGATCAGCCCTCTCTGAAGCACTGTAATGTAGTTAACTCTCAATCTGGAGTACGGTCTCTGGGGGTAGCATTTTACCATCTGCCTGGAGGATCCTCACGCTCATCAAAAGAGGGCACAGGTTAAGAAAGGTTGGGGGAATACTGTCAGAGAAGTAGAGAGACACAGGTGTGGCACCTAAGACTTTTATTTGTTTACGTACTTGAAGCCTCTGAGGGCATCTTCCCAGCCAGGCCCCCATGCTACTGTGCTATACTCTGGTCCTTGCCCTTGAGCAGCTCCCCATCCTGCCTGAGACAGACAAGTAAAGAAAAGATTCTGGCACAATGTAACAAGAGCTGTGATAGATGTATGAACACAGAGCTCTGAGAGCAAGGAGAAAAGATACCTAATCAGATGGACAGGACGGATGTAGGGGAGGGCTTCTGGAGGAGACAAGAAGTAACACTGGGCTGAGTCTTGCAGGACTTGTGGAAGATAAAGAAGGCAGAAGAACACTGCTGCAAGCAGAAGAAAAACCATGAACAAAAGCCAAGGAGATCTTAGAGCAAGAACAGGACACAAAAGGCAATAACCATAGTGGAAAACATTGATAAATCAGACTACACTAAATAAGAACTCTGTTCATTAAAAAATGCCACTTAGAGAGTGAAAAAAGAACCTTTGGAGTGGGTACACAGGTTACAGAACTCAGCAGATTAGGAACATTAGATACACAGAGGAAACTTATCAAGAAGTAGAGTAACTCTCAAACTGCAGATCTTGGCCAGATCATTAGGGCTGAATTTCCCTTTGGATAAAAGTCTCAGTTTTGGAAGGGAGTAGAAGAAAGTGCACATACACAGCCAGGCTCTGCTAGTTCTAAGTATGCATTTATCTCATTTAATCTAGCTGTCATTATCTCTATTTTACGGATGAAGAAACTGAGGCTCGGACTTCCCTGGTGGCGCAATGGTTAAGAATCCACCTGCCAATGCAGGGGACACAGGTTCAAGCCCTGGTCTGGGAAGATCCCAGAGCCACAACTACTGAGCCCGTGCACCACAACTACTGAAGCCCACGCACCTAAAGCCCATGCTCCGCAACAAGAGAAGCCACCGCAATGAAAAGCCCGCTCACCACAACAAAGAGTAGCCCCCGCTCGCCGCAACTAGAGAAAAGCCCGCACGCAACAACGAAGACCCAGTGCGGCCAAAAATTAATTAATTAATTTTTAAAAAAGAAGGAAACTGAGGCTTAGGCTAAGTAATTTGCTCAGGGTTTCACAGTAAGTGGCAGACCCCAGAGTCTAGAGAGGTTGGCACTGAGCCCTCTAACTGACACCAGAGCACATAAGTCCTCCGCTCTCTGTCATATCTTGTGACAGGAAGCCATCCTCCAACCCAAGCGTGCCCCTGCAGCCCAGCTCTGTCTGTAAAGAGTTAGAAACGGATATTGGCAGTAGTCTCATGCCTGGCCCCCAAATGCTTGGTGTTAAAATCCCATTTTTCTTTAAGCCATCTAGTTCAGAGGTCCCTGAATCAATTAAAAATAAACATAAGAGATGCTCCTCTCTTGCTGTTCTTCAAGCCTTTTCTCCTTATCATTCTTCCCCACCTAGGGGACCCTGGTCAAAGAAAGGCCTTGCCCTAACAATGCAGTCCAGCTGAAGCTGAGACTGAAGGTAAGGGGCATCTGTCTGTCCATCTATCCAACTTCTTTAAGGGTTATGATGGGGACAGAATTTGCCTTTTTCCTTCTTTAAATAAAGCAAGTGTTACTTGGCTTCTGTGGTTCTCAAACTGTGTGCTGAGGTGCCCTAGAGCACCGCAGTGAACTCACAGGGGTGCCGCAAGATATATATTTTTTAAATTAATTTCTTTTTTTATTGGGGTATAGTTGTTTTACAAGTTGTGTTAGACGATATTTTAAATTTTTGAGGGAAACAAGACCAATATCCAACATTTGTTTGGACACCCCGCGAGTTCACAGTTTTAACATTAGATTGCACTACATTCTTTTCGATGATGTCATTTCTTTGTGAAGCTGGGTTTTCAGCAGCTGCTGTGATTAAAAAGCAATAACCGTGTGAAAAGCAATGTGGAACAGGAAATGGGGATGGCAGTATTCAATCTGATTCCAAGATGTGAGATGTTGTGCAGTGCCCAGTACATCCCATAAGTTAGTAACTGTGGTTATTTTAAGAATGAAATAAAAAATGTTTGTAATTGAAATTGACGTACAATATTATGTTAGTTTCAGGTGTACTACATAGTGATTTGATATTTGCATATATTATGAAATGATCACCATGATAAGTCTAGTAACCACCCATCCCCATACAAAGTTATTACAATATTATTGACCATATTCCTTATGCTGAATATTACATCCTCGTGACTTATTTAATATATAACTAGAGGTCTATACCTCTTAATCCCCTTCACCTATTTCACCCATTCCCCCAACCCTCCTCTAAAAATATTTTTCCTTTCAATTTATATACATATATTTTTCAAATGGCTACTCAGTTATCAGGATATAAGCACTTACTAAATTGTTTACACCTAAACACTTAATAAAAATAAGGTATCTCTTTTGGCCTCTGGGCACTGTGAAAAATTACTAAAACACTAAAGGCCCACGAACTGAGAAAGTTTGGGAACCTCTGGTAGCAGGTGTTTTTTTAAGTCTCTGTGTCAAGGAGTCAAGGAGGAGCTCCCAGGGCAGGCCCAACCCTGCTCCAGAAGCCGGCGGGCAGCTAGCACTCAGGCCTATGGACGGCACACCCAGGCTTTCACTGCAGCTGACAGAAGAGCTGCCCCTCTGCCTGAAGAGATGAGGCTGCACAGTAGCTCCCTCTCAGCCCAGAGGCTGTGCACATCTGCCTCAGCTGTACCCCAGGCTCCCGGGCTCCCCTCTGAACTCCCTCCCTGAAAAGCTCTATTCAGTATGGACCTCATGAATAAAACCCAAGCCAGCCCAGAAGCCAGCAGGGGACTTCCACACACACTCAGACTTGGGCAAAGTCCACAAACCAAACCATTAATCCACTGAGGGAGGGAGGGATGGGAATCTGGGAGACGGCTTCCACTGACAGCCCATCCACTAAAAGGCCAACTGGGTTTTTTGGGTGAAGATTTACATGAAAATAACGCCTTTGTTCCCCAGGGGTTTCTGGCCCTATATACTCCCTCCCTCCATTCTTCCCTGAAGTCATAATCCTCTGTTGGTGACATCACAGCTGCTGATACAATAGCCAACTGTTGTGATGTCACAAGACTCAACTTTTGTCATTTTCAGTGGGGAGTGGGGTTAGAGAATGTGACAAAGGGCTGGAATTGAATAAGGTTATAGAACTGGAATTTGCTTTTTCATGCTAATTTCCCTGGTAGCGAAGGGCAGTGACTCAGAAAATGAAAGGCAAGCAAGCCACTGGCAGCAAGGCTGTGTGTAGATTCATCTACACCAAGGGGAGAGGGATGGCGTTAGGGGGGCTAGGGCAGAAAGGAGACAAAAGTTTTCAATTCCAGGATTAGCCAAATATGAAGATGTTCTCAGTCTGGCCAAGTTCAGGACTTTCTCTTTCCATTATCCATCATCTGAGCCCAGGGTAAGCAGAGAAAAGCTGAACTGCAGGAAAGGCTCCAGGCTGGAATGTTCCCTGGAAATTAATGTTTGGGATACTGCATTGGGTTCTGGACTCTACACTGTCCAAGGGATAGGCTCTGTTTGGACTGCATCCTGAGGACAGTGACCAGAATGGAGAGGGCACTCAGAGGCATGTCACAGGAGAAATGACTACAGGAACTGAGAGTGTTTACCCTGGAGAAGAGAAGGCTGCGGATGGGGGAGGCGGATAATTGCCTTGAGAATTCTGAAAGGCTCCCATGTGAAGAAGGGACTACATATGCTATTTATGGTCCCCCAAAGAGACCTCAGACAATGAGAAGATCCAGAATGGCCAATATGAGACAGAACTTTTTATTCTTCAATTCCGGTTAGAGACTATAAGTTTTTTTAAATTCCTAACTTCTTACTTACAGGCGAGGCTCTTGAGGACAAGACTGTCTTGGTCACTTTAGTGTATACCCCAGAATTTAGAATAAGTGGCACATAGTAAGAGCTTATTAATATTTGTGAAATAAATGAACAAATGAAGCAAGGACAATGGTCTGCTGAAGTTGGTGCTTACTCATTCAATAAGTAGTTTTGAATCCCTACCACATGCCACTCACTCAGTTAAGATGCTGGGGATACAAGGGTGAAAGAAGCAGATAAGGTTAGTCTTCCCTCTCCCCCTGCTTTGTAGATTAGCACAGATGGCATGTAAGGTCCCTTCCAATATTGAGACTCCTTGATTTTTAGAGATGACTAAAATATTTTAAACTGAGAGCAAAGAGGACCCCAAAGGCCATAGATAAACCCTACCTACCACCGCTGCTGTTATTCACAAGCCTGGAAATCTAGACCAAGCTAAGGTTGCCTTCTCGACTGGGGAGGGGCCTGATGCTGAGACAGCCCTGTGCTGGGCCAGACCAGACCAACCAGACTGGGCGTTTTATCAAAGCCTCCCAAGCACCCTAGACAAGACACAGTAGGCTCTCATGTGAACCTGGGCTCCCTCAGCCCAGCAATAAGTGCGTATAGTCCAGTTAGGTAATATGAGGTATTTCAGATACCCTCACTTCTCTAGGGAACTTAAAATTTCCCCAACAGCCTCAGGGCAATTATCCTTCTAGGGGCCATCTGAATGACAACATAGTCACTACAGAACAATTTTCAAGGAGATAATTCCAAGATCTTCTAGGCTGTGCTAGGGATACAGGCTTGGTTCCAACTTCTGAGGGCATAAGAGTACAACTAAAGGTAATGAAACAGATGACTTAACAATAACGATATACAATATACCAGAGACACAATACACACAGACATTATCCTCTTCAGGGTAGTCCTTAGAGGCCTGAATGTTTATTCCAATACATTCTCAAAACATTCCTGAAATTCCTGTTTGGAAATTGCCCTCAGAGACTTTGGAACATTATCTGAATTTTCTCTGAAGGAAAATCTGCATCCTTCAAGGGTGCTAACTCATTCAGAGCCATGTGGCAAAAAGGGTGCAAACGAGAGAAAAGCATCTTGGGTCAGAATAAGCAGTCAAGTATACTGTGGAGCGTACTGTATACTGATCTCAAAGGGGATGCATACCGACACTGTCCCAAATCTCCACTTTTTAGAGTACAGCTGTATGAGTTCACAGAGCTCTCTGAGTATCTAATAAACCCCAAGAACATCCATAGAAAACTTCTAAGAACATGAACTTCTGTCTACCCTTTTAGGATGTTCACAAGCTCCCAAAGTTCCTCCATAGACTCACTGTAAGAATCCTTGTCCTGGGCTTCCCTGGTGGCGCAGTGGTTGGGAGTCCACCTGCCGATGCAAGGGACATGGGTTTGTGCCCTGGTCTGGGAGGATCCCACATGCCACGGAGCGGCCGGGCCCGTGAGCCATGGCCACTGAGCCTGCGCGTCCAGAGCCTGTGCTCCGCAATGGGAGAGGCCACAACAGTGAGAGGCCCGCGTACCACAAAAAAAAAAAAAAAAAAAAGAATCCTTGTCCTAACCCATTTTACCTGCCCCATAAGTGCACAGGTAATTCTGAATGGAGGCCTACAGAGCTCAGCAGGTATGCCAACACTGGGCACTGAGAGAGTGTCAACAAGGCACCCTGCTTCCGTGAGTCCTTGCATCATTTTTTCAAACCTGGATGTCAGCAATTTACAAACTACTACACATCACAGGCCTTCAGGAGTGTTAGAAATAGTTAAATCCAAAAATATCAGACTTACAAATGCCAAAGATCCTGAGACTCAAATGTGACATTTTCTAACGTGGTTTGTAAACTGGTGCTGAAGACAATTCCCAAAGAGGAATCAAATCTACCTATGGTAACCACAGGTGTTTAGCCGTGTAAGTGCACATATGAAGAGCAAGCTATGGTCACAGCACAGATTTTCTCCCCTTCCCTAAGTCCCCAGTCTCCCTGTGAAGCACAGGGAATATGCCTCCTGCCTTCTTCTGGCCGGCCAGCATGCCTACCAAGCAGCTCCCGACACACTAAAAGCCACCCAAGTCACATCTGGCTCATGCCATTGCTCTCTGTAATGAGGTATGACATGTATCTAAAGCTCTTGTATATTTTCAGATTTGTAGCCTACAATTAGGCATTTTTGAGGGATGTAGCTAACTACAGTTCTGTTCAGTGACCTATAATTATTCACACAGGCATCACGGCCAATCCAGGCAACTATCAGGCTGAAGGAAGGCACTCTGAGCTCAGACCTCATGGAAGAGGCTGCTCAGCTCTAAGGAGGCCCAGAGAACACTGGTTAGTGACGGGCCTCAGGGGGCCACATTGCTCTTCCTTGGCTATACACAGATACACTGTCCTCTCTGTCCCCTACACCAGTCTTCCTCATCCACCGCCTGGCTCAGCACAGCTCAACCCCAAGCCCAAGGAATGGCACAAAATTGTGCCACAAAAATGTACCGCTTTGCCGGACACAATCTCCATTACCAAGGCAATAGCAATTTAAAGCAATTTCTCAAACTCCCTACAAATCTCTCACCTGAGGAAAAACGGGTCACACCCACCAGGCCACAGAATCCTGCCGTCCACTGCTGTGCAGCTGGGCTGTGGCAGCTGACATGGGCCACCTCTCTGAGCCAAACTCTCTGCCACCCGTTGCAGTGGCCTCACTGCTCCCAAGAGCCCAACAGAATAATTCTCCCCCTTGCAAACGCCTACCACCATGCTTCCCCACTGCTTCCCTGGCTAGAAGGGAAGGCCTGGTTAGCCCTCAAGATCTGTCTCTAGTGATATTTCAGATATATATTTAGCTCCATTAAGAACTGGTTTCTTGATTCTTTAATGGAAGCTCAAATCCCAATTCTAAATATAACCAAAGATACTGCCACTAGCCAGCCCAGTGCGCTGTGAAGTACGACTATGGCCCACACTCAGAGCGGCATGCACGTTAAGTATGAGCCCAATAGCTCAACCACAATTCCTATGCAAGTTACCCTTCTTCCCCAATGCTGGCTCCAAGTCCTTCAGCGTGCTTTATACTTTTCAAAAATACTTTCACATGCCACCTCATTTGAGTCTGCCAAACAAACCCCAGAAGTTAAATGCAATAGGTATTTTCTCTCCTTTTTACAAAGAAGACAGGCTCAGGGAGGCTGTCTTGCCCCAAGGTCACTCAGCTAGTAAGTGCAGAACCAGGTCTAGAACTACTTTGTAGCTGTGCGACCTCAGTTCTTCATATGTCAACAATTAATAGCGGCAAACTCATAGGGCTTACAGTAAGAATGAAAGGGCTGAAATACGAAAGGTGCTTGGAATGGTGTCTGGTCCACCGTGAGGACTACGTTATTACTGTTGCTGTTGTTGTTATTTTTAAGAGTACTATTACCACCACCACCCAGAACCCCCGTTCAAAACCTAAAGCTCTTTCCTCTCCCTCCTTCTGCAACTTTGCAAGGATTACTCAGGAGGCAGTTTCATCTAACCTTGAGTGAGTCCAGACCCAGTCCCTGCAATTTGCCTATGGAATCTGGAACTCACCGGGCCCTCTATCTTACCACTCCACAAACTTCTCCATGCTTTTGGGTGCATACGCATACACACATATACCACCTTTCTGCAAATCTGACTCTCTAGTCTCCTGGCCTCCGATGTCACGTATGCTATGTTAGCCACCATTCTGTGGCTCACCCTGCCTGCAGTACCCAACTTTTCATTCACTTGGTTCCTCCCTTCAATAATCAATAACGAGAACCCGACTCTCTACCAAGCACTGAGGGGAATATACCTTGCCCTCCAAACACACCAAATGAAAAGTGCGCAAAGAGTGGGGTGCACAAGGGGAGTGACAGCACAGAGGTGCCAGAAAATAACTCTGAGGGCAGCACAATAGATTTCAGAACAGCAATGCTTGAAATGCGTTTTAGAGAGTGACTAGAGTTTTCTGGGCAAAGGGAGAGAAGGACATTCAGAGCTAAGAGAACAGCATTTACACAGGGTTACAAGGCAGAATCATACAGAATATGATAATCTCACACTGCCACCGTGGAGGGGCTATATGTGTGTGCCCTCGTGTGTGTGTGTGGTGGGGGGGGGGGAGAGGGAGAAAGAGAGAGAGAGAGAGAGAGAGAGAGAAAGAGGAAGACAGAGAGAGGGAAACAGAAAAAGAGACAGAAACAGAGACAGAGACAGAAAAAGCGAAGAGAGAAAAATTAGATGTAGGTGGGTGAACCCATACTGCCTGGGGGTGGCAGGCAGCCGGGACAACAAGCGTCACGTCTGCCTTTCCATAGTCTGAGTGGCAATCTCAACTCCCTGGTATGCTTACAGTGCACCAGTCTTAAATGCAAAATCCTTTAACAACTGTTTTCCCTTTCCTTCTGTCTTCCCCTCCTTCTGAAGGTCTGTTTATCCCAATTCTCATTTCTGCCCCGCTCTGAGCCCTGACTTTTAGTGCCAGTGCTTTTACACAAATCCAGCTTCACATCCTGAGTGAAATATAATTTCATAGGAATGTAATTCTGGAATGATCTCATTGAAAAAGCACACCCAGCAAAGGCCATGAGCAAACTTCAGGCCAGCCCATTCACACCCAGAGCCAAGGAGATTGCAGACCCCTTTCCCTTAAATGGACAATGTGCCTGGGGCCCAAGCAAAGCACAGCAGCTGCCCACGGATATTATTCTGCCCACAGCCAGCCTGCCTGCTGGCAGACCAAGGCCTGGGCCCACAGCAGTGACCACAAACCATTCTGCACCGTACAAGGACAGACCCAGGAGAGCATCCAAGCAAACGGGCCTTACTGCACAGACGTTCCCCATGCCCCTTGGGAGGGCTCTGGCTCCAGGCCAGGAGACACCAGCTAAAACTATTAAGACCCCCACTCCCCATCACATCCATGCCAGGCAGAAGAAGGCCCAGAAGCCAAGCTGGTAAGGATCCTCTCCACAGCTATCGGTCTTCCCTACCTCTCTGAAACTCAGCTGCTATCCAACTCTATGGAGACAGTCAAGAAAGTAGGGCATTTGACTCTGGAACCAGATGGCAAAGCCAGGTCTAGCCCAGTCCGGCAGGCTGAGACAGGGTAGAACTGGGGAAGAAATAATATACTCTGACGGGCTTTCAAAAACTCTAGCTGAAAAATCACTAAGTTGGAGTCTTTGGAAAAAATGTCCTTACTTCAAATCTGTACCTCACCCCCAATGAATCCTCATAAAATGGACCAGAAGAAGAGGAAAAAAATGAATGGCTTGCAGGGTCTACAGGAACTCTATGTACTATTTTTGCAACTTTTCTGTAAATCTATAACTCTTCTAATATAGAAAGTTGATTAAAATTAATGGTTTGTCATGCTTTCCTCTGTAAGGAACAATGGGAGAAGAGAAGCGCTGGGTATAAATTCCAACTCTACCTCCACCAGCTACGAAGCTGTGGATGAGCGTTCTAGGCCTCCGTTTCCTTAACGATGAAGTGGAGATGACAGCGTTCTCGTGCAGGTTCAGTAAGGCCTGCAAAGGCCTTACCACTGCCCAAATGCTCTCTTCCTGGGCAGTAGCAGCTCCTCAGCTCAGTCAGCCTTCACCGCGGGTTCTCGGCGACTGCAGTAGGAGGCCCACCTCCACTCCACGGCCCTGCGGTCTTTATGGTTTGCAGCCTCTTCCACACATGGCGCCACACTTTAAGCCCACAGTAATCACCCAAAGGGCTGAAAGTCACCTTACAGCGAGTCCAACTAGTGAAAGCTCCCCTTTGTTGACAGAAACATGTCCTCCTTCCTGCTTTCCCTTCCTCCAGTAGGATCCAATGTCACTGCCAGGAGCTGAACTACTTTCCTGCGGTTCACAGGGGTCAACCAGGAGGAAAGGCAGATGGTGACAGAGCTGGGCTCCCAGTTCAATCAGCCATCCTTGGCAGAGGGTGGGCAGGGGAAGAAGTATGCTCTCCAAGTTGCCACAAAAGACTCTGCACCCCTCAGCAGCACCACTACCCCCAACAGCTCCCACACCCTCCCTGCCCCGTGCTCCCCACCAGGCTCCACATGAAGCCGGGTTGATAAACTACAAATCCGCCAAGTTAATGGGCACAGCAAGTTCCCCAAAGCCAAGAGATAAGCCCCCAGGTCAGGCGTGAAGTTGCGCCCAAGCCCTGGAGCCAGGTTCTCAAGCCTCAGCCACCCTGACTCTTGGCTCCATGATGTGCTGTCCACTTTCCCCCAGCAAGACTGCGGTGAGTGGACAGAGGCCCCATCCTGGTCTCATAAGTGGATGGGCTGGAGGCCAAGGAAAGAATCAGGTGAAGAAAGGTATGGCTCTGATGTCACATTATCTCTTTAAAAATCACTCACAAGGATATCAGGTCCTTAAAAACTCTCCTAAAACAAAGGAGAAGGCTAATCTCACCCTGAAATTTTAGTGTCCAAATAAGGGAGCAGTCAGTGCTAGAACTGTTAGCTTGCTCCAACTTTGAAAAGCCCTGTGAGAGAAGCAGTTCCCAGGCTTGAGATTCCACTGACAGGTTGTAACCCCTCGAAGCACTAATGGGTACATTCTAGTGGCTAATTTCTCTGACCTTCCAGATGGCTGTACTGGGGACACACCCCAGCTGAGGCCCAAGGACATTAGTTCCTGGCAAGGAGTATGCAAAAGCTCAGCAGCCCAGCCGAGCCAGATAACAGCCCCAGCTCCAGCGGCTTCAAGGACACGTTTTGGGAAGCAGAGCTCAGGAAGAAGATGTCCTTGGAGCTATTTCTTATTTAACCAAATAAGAGCCAAATATAGCCAAATATGAAGAAGCTAACTATGTCATCTTCCGTGCAATTTTTCTCCAGCTAATCACCTCTTATCAAGCTTACTACGATGGTCTCTGATTACATAGAGCTCTTTATCGAGTGCCAGCCCATCGAGGCAGTAAATAAATGTGAAGTGTTATTATTATCATTACTAGTTCTCCTTTCTTCTTCCATCTCTAGTCCCCCTTCTCGTAAATGACAGACTAAGTATCCTCGAATCTCAATATCATCATGTCATTCCTCTGGGCTCCTTAACTGCCAAGTCCAGATTCTTCCGGTTCCTCCAGAACCTTGTCAAATGCTACCAACCAATCTGGCTTCCCTCTTCTTCCTTCCTCCTTGCTCCACCATCCCTCACCTTACCACCACCGTTCCCCTACCATCCTCCATTCCCCTTCACACAAAGCCACACAGACTTGCATAGACACACACACACACACACACACACACACACACACACACACACACACACACACAAATGCACTGAACTTCTCTCTCCAGGCAGGATGCCTCCCTGCTCCATACATATCCATTTCTGCGCCCATCTTTTTATGTGCAAACCATTTCCAGCCTGGAGTACTCCCTTTCCTCCCTGCTATCCAAATCCTATCCATGCTCCATGGCCCAGTCTAAGGTCCCTCTTAAACTGAAGTTGGGAAACCATCAGATCCACGAACAATGACCAAGCACTTCCTCTGTGCCAGGCACTACGCCACTCACTAAGGACACAGTAAGGAAAACAACACAGTCCTCCATGCTCCTAACTGGTGGGAGCGGCTTCAACAAGAACCTCCCTGGGGGCCTCCTTGGTGACACAGCGGTTAAGAATCCGCCTGCCAATGCAGGGGACATGGGTTCGAGCCCTGGTCCGGGAAGATCCCACATGCCGCGGAGCAACTAAGCCCGTGTGCCACAACTACTGAACCTGCGTGCTAGAGCCCGCGAGTCACAACTACTGGGCCCGCGTGCCACAACTACTGAAGCCCGCACCCCTAGAGCCCATGCTCCGCAACAAGAGAAGCCACCGCAATGAGAAGCTTGTGCACTGCAACGAAGAGTAGCCCCCGCTCGCCGCAACTAGAGAAAGCCCGCACACAGCAACAAAGACCCAACGTAGCCAAAAATAAATAAATAAATATTTATTTTTTTAAAAAAAAGAACCTCCCTGCTCACCTACTCACCTGAACTGTGCAAGTAAGAGAGTCAACAACCAGACCTCAGAGGCAGCTTGTTGTGACACTTGTGGGGGCAAAGGTGGAGGCGGGAGATGAAGCCCCAGTTAGGTGAGGTCTTCTTGCCTCTCCTTCAGCCTTTCTACGAAGCCCCCTAGGCTTGGTGGTTTAGAATGTATTCTATTACAAGAATCATCGTTCTCTCTGACCACCTTGTCTCCTGCCCTGCTTTGGAGTTTATCAGCTTCAGAGGTCGGCTGGGTCCAATTCCATTCAATAATAACCCTAGCCAATACCCCTCCTAAGGACCAGATACACAGCTTCACATCCCCACCCTAAGCCCGGGAAAAGAAAGAAAACAACCAACCCTTTCCTCAGGAGTTCCCAGACTTTGTGTCACCGTGACTGCATAGCTATTGGAGGCCACATGGGAGGCAACTCCCTTAGGCCTCTCCAGGGTGGTAGACAATTCTCAGACCCTAATAATAACTTCACTTCTCTCTCTCCTATTCAAGAAGGGTTACTGGGATAGGAGTCAGATTGCTATTATTACAGGAATAATCCTGCATACCTTCTAAATTGTAAAAGTAGATAACCTATTCACATGTACCTCGGTCCTTTAACTCCTGTAGTAACAGATGTAATAACTCTACATGTCATATCACATCAACGCAGTTGCTCTTTCCCCCTGAATCAGAAACAGAAGAGGCCCTCCAGAAGTAATCTTAGATACCTTTTAGACTCAGGGAGTAAGGAGGAGAGAACACCTAACCCATCCCAATTTATATTTCCAGCGGTGGAGACTCACAGTCTTCCTCATCACAACCTATCTGAACCTCAAGTCTCTGAATAAGCTCATGCCACGTGAGACTCAACCATTACTTCTTATTGCAGTTAACGATTCGGCCTCCTGCTAGTAAAGATCACCCTTCCTAGCAAGGCTGAATTGGTCTCAGGAACCATTCTAAGGAATGGAAGCTCACAGCGTTCAGGAGCTCGCCCAAAACGCCAGTCGTGTGTTTAGGTGTGCAGACCTCAAGGGGCTCTGATAGGTCAGGGCTGCCAGAAAGGCCACAGCTGCTGCTGATCAATGTACACCACATGTGAGCAATACAAGGGATCAGTGAGGAAAGCCTTACAGAAAAGGCAGCACGGAAGGAAGAAGCTGCCGTCAGCCCTCAGATCACTAGCACCTAGCTCAGAGGAGTGTGTGCCTGAGCGAAGCTATGCACCCAACCGTAACAAGCACCCAGTCTTTGAAACCCGTGGCGTCCAGACAGTATCATCTCGTACTTGACCGTGCAGGCTGCCCGCACTCAGCTACCCTGAGGGCGGCCCGTTGCCAAAGGCTGAAGGGAGGGCCCAGGGCACACTAAGCATCTTCAGAGACTTAGCTACACATTTTCAGTCTCCTTCCATCTCAGCCCCTCCCCCTGCCCCTGCCAACTCAAATTTTCAGTCTCCACATATGTGTGTCTGTGTGTCTGCGTTTTATTTACACTACCCATGTCTGTTGTTAGCAACAGAAACAAAGTACTTTAAGGCAGAAAAGGCAAGCGGCCAACTGGCCTGCTGCTCCCTGTCCTGCTTCCAGCTCAGGGAAGAGGCTGTAAGGGATCCTTTGGGCTCCAAGTGACCATGTGGGCTGACAGCTCCCATGTACTAGGGGAGCTGGCATGGAGCCAGGTCACCCCAAGTCAAACACAGCTGTTTGGGGCCCCAACCACTGGCCCTTCCCCTTCTTCCCTGGAGGCCACACTCTGAACACCTCGTTCTCTCACCTGCCTAGATGCTGACTACTGCTGGAAGGCAGAGCTTCAAACGCCAGAATTCAGGAAACCCACTCTCCTCCCTTATACACTAGGAGACTGTAAAGATGAACAGGCATTGCCTCCCCAGACCCAGACTCTATAGAGAAGCAGCCCAAGGCTAAGTTTTACCTTCATGTCCTTTCCCATCTTCAGTTTTTCTGCTACTGATAATCTTCCAAGTTCTAGTATCAGGCTCCTCAATAAAATCAACAGTAACTACTGATCACTGCTTTGTTTTTAGCACTGCGCTCAAGGAGCTCACAGGCTAACTCAGGGAAACAAGACACAATAGGAAATAATCCAAATGTGAGACACAGACTAAAAGTGCTCTAAAGTACAGTGGGTGGGAGTGGAGGGGCTCACGACAGGATTTCTGTGGGAGAGGAAACATGAGACAAGTTTTAAAGGACAAACAGTAGTTGGACAGAATGACACAAAAGGCTGTTGTAAGATTTAGAGTTAGACTCAAGGTCCCAAGGCAGGAAGAATGGCAGCCCTGGGAGGTAAGAAGGAAAGAGAGTGGCCTGATGACAAAAATAAAACCCTCCCCTCAGGGTCACCATGCTCTGTAGTCCCTCTGCTCCTGCCTCTGCCAAGAGCATGCTCAGTGCCTCCTTTTGCTGCACGACTGTGAGATCCTCTCCCATAGAGTACACAGAGCGCAGCCGGCCCAGCTCCCTAGCCCTGAGAACACCCCGAGGGAACTCCTGGTACTCTAGGCTCCTGCATGCTCCCACAGCTGCAAAGCGGGTCAGGAGTTGGGTCTATTCTTCTGCTGGGTCAGGTCAAGCTAAGTCCGATTTTTCACTCACCACAGCAGGAGAAGGGGTATGAAATTTAAATACAGTCTCTAGTTAGCCAGGGCAACAGGCTCTCCTCCTTCCATTCACACTTACCATCATATGTATATTCAACTAATATATATTGAACACCAACCACGTGTAAACTAATGTGCTTAGTGCTGGTTGGGACGCCGAAATACCAAAGACATGGGTCCATCCTCAAAGAGCTTACATTCCAGTAAGGTGGATACAAAAGACACATAAATATAACAAATGCCAGGAAGACTATTTTAGGTGCCATTAGGGAGATAAAAGGCTGTGGATTTGGTTAGAGGGGAATTATTTCCAACTGAAGAAGCAGGAAGGGTTCATAGAGAGGACGGCCCTTGCACTGGTCCTGGAAGATCAAATGGCAAAAGAATAGAGGGGAAATCCTGGGCAGATGGAACTATATAAGCAGAGTCTTAGAGGCAGGAAAGTAGAAAACATACGAAGGACAGTAAGATGTTCAGTCTGATGGGAGTTTAACTGGAAGTAGACCAGGGAGAAGGAGAGCTGGAAAGACAGAGAAATGTCAGATCTTAGAGGCCTTTGAGAAACAAATTAAGGATCTGTCTTTTCTCTGGGAAATCAAGGAAATTTTCTGAGAAAGGAATAATGGGTCAGGAACTGTGCTTCTGCAAGATGAAGCCATACTCAGAAATCTAGGGGCTACAGCAGAAAAGTCTGTTTTTGTGGTCTACCAGGACTGAAGATTATAGTTAGGATAAGAGAGGGAGGGAACTCAAGTAATCAAGTATATGCCTGGAATTCTTGTCTTTGAGGTTCAGGCGGATGGGACAATAAGTGGGCAGTCCTGAGGGCAGAGCAAGGCTGGAGAACCAGCCGTCCAGAGGGAGCCATGAAAGAGTCAGGGGGTGTAATCATTCAGGGGCTTGGGGAGGGAGCAGAATTTCAGAGTTTAGCATCCTGAAAGTGGAATAGCTCCAAGTGATGAGGCCAAAGCTATGAGTACCTTAACTGGAATGAGGATAAAGTCTTTAGAGTTGAAAAGATTGAGGGACCTTGAGGCCAGAGCGCTGAAGGATTCTCGGCATGAAGTCCCAAGTCCTACTGGGCCAGACAGGAGACCTACGAAGAAGGCTGTAAGCAACTAACATGGAAGGTAAGGGGGAGTCAGCATCAAGAATGAGGAAAGGAGATATATGTGAAGGGAGAGACTGACTTCAAATAGGAAAGGTTGCCAGGCAGGGCGGGAAGCAAGGTCAGGGAGTAGAGAGTGAAAGTCAGGGGAGGAGAGGAAGTTGCTTCATTAGAGAGGGTCCCAAGGGAAGTGAGATCTTCAGGGAAAAGCCAGGTTTCAGGTAGGAATGCTCAAGGAGAAGGTAGCAAACAAGAGGCAATACCACTTTTTGTCTGTCAGATTAGGCAATCAAATGATAAAACTAATCCCAGAGTGAGGCAGGGTGTGGTGAATGGAGCACTCTCAGACACTGGTGGAGGTACTGGAAACCAGCACAACTTTTCTAGAGGACAATTTAGGAATATGTAAGCTCTGAAAAATACACGCTCACAATGATACCCTACACAAAGTTAAAAGACAAGCCACAGCCAGGAAGAAAATACTGCAAAGCACACAACTGACAAATGATTAAATATAAGAACATGTTAAGAACTTAGAAAATCAATAGGAAAAAGACAAATAACCCAATTGAAAAATAGGTAAAAGATATGAAGAGACAATTCAAAGAAAAGGAAACCCAAATAATCAATAAAATATGAAACAATGCTCAATCTCTCTGAAATCAGGAAAACACAAATTAAAGCAATGAGATGCTATTTCACATTCATCAGATGGGGAAATACTGAGAAGTGTAGAATCTTCAAGTGTTAGCAAAAATTTAGGGAAATGAAAACTTGTATACATTGCTCAAAATACTTACAATCACTCTCAACAGCAATCTGGTATGACCTAACAAAGCTGAGGAATCCCATACCCACTCCAGGCGGCTGGTGTACACAAACTCTTGTGCATTCCTCGTATAAGGATGCTCACCACAGCATTGCTTGTAGCACACAAAAAGTGGAAAGACTTTAATCATCTCTCACTATCATACAATGGTACATCATATACCAATTAAACTGAATGATTTTATACATGCAGACTTTTCAAAAATGACACTGAGTGAAACAAACCAAGCTGCAAAAGGCTGCATGCAGGAATGGTGTCATGTGTATAAAATTTTAAAACACACAACAATACATTACTTATGGACACATATATATAGAGGATAAGATATGCATGGGATGATATGCATATCAATTTCTGAAAGGAAAGGACAGGGAAAGCTTAGTCATATCTGTTATATTAATTTTTTTTTTAAATAAGAGATCTGAAGCAAATATGATAAATGTTAATATTTATTAAATCTGGGTGATGGGTACACAGGTTTTTATTATATCTATTTTTTCTTTTGCTTAAAATTTAAAAGATATTATTAAATAATTTGTGTATATTATATACCATTTGATACAGCAATTCCATTTCTAGAAATTTATCCTGAAGTTATACTCATAAAATTAGGGATAGATATTTACTACCACATAGCTTTTAATAGTAAAATAATAGAAATAACCCAAAGTCCACTGTCAGGAGATTAAGTAAGTATTGATTCATCCATACAATGGAATTCTCTATGCAGCATTAAACATTACAAAGTAGCTCTATATATGTCCCCGGAAGATACCCATGTAAGAATATTAGTCAAAGAAGGAAGTTACAAAACAATGCTATGTTTGTATTTAAAAAAAGCATATCTAGGGGACTTCCCTGGTGGTCCAGTGGTAAAGAATCCGCCTTCCAATGCAGGGGATGCGGGTTTGATCCCTGGTCGGGGACTAAGCTCCCACATGCCATGCGGGGCAACTAAGTCCACACACCACAATTACTGAGCCTGAACACCACAACTACTGAGCCACAAACTACAGAGCCCATGCGCCACAACTAGAGAGAAAATCCACACACCACAACTAGAGAGAAAACCTGCACACCACAACTAGAGAGAAGCCCGCGCGCCACAGTAAAAGATCCTGCATGCCGCAACTAAGACCCAACACAGCCGAAAAAAATAAAGAAAAAAAAAGAGCATATCTAGAACATGTAAGAAAAAAAGATCCAAAAGGATATATACCAAAAAATTAACAGTAATTATGCTATCTCTGGTAAAGTGATGACACATGATTTTTACTTTCTTCTTAATATTTTTTGTTATGTACAAATATTCTGCAATGAGCATGCATTTCTTTTATTATTTTAAAAAATCAACAAAGGAATAGAAAAAGGAAAAGGAAATAGGAGGAGCTGGTCTGCCAACAGGAGGGGGGGTTTTACCTGGAATAATTCAAGAGGTTAGCAGAAAAAGAGGGAGACGTTGCAGACAGCAGTGTAACAAAGGCTCTACAAAAATGAAAGGGTTGGGAGAGCAGGGCTCAGACGTTTTCACCCAGGGTAAGAATCTTCAGTAACAAGATGAAGAAAGCAAGAGGGAGGAGGTCAGCTGGAGATAACTCTTTGTAACTGAAGGGCAGAGAGTGTGGGTCAGAGAGAACTACACAGTTCCCAAATTCCACACAAAATGTTAATAATAATTTATCCTCCATTTCACAGATTCTGAATCTGCCGTGGAGACCAGCTTCTTTTGGTGTAGCTTGAGTGATGGAAAGAAGACTCCTGGCTAAGCTTTCTGGGTATAACGTCTGTCATAAGAACAGACTCCAGAAGAGTGGACTTTTCAGCCCAAACTATCTTTCCTTTATTCAACTCACCCCGCACCCACACCCCTCATGCACCCTCAGAAGCTTTAAGGAAATGCCAGTCATGACTGAATTATCTGTGATGAGGAAGGTGACTGAGGCAACAGAAGCAACGGCCTCACAGTGACCTTGGTCTAGTCTGCACAACCAGCAATTCTGTTTCTCTAGAATTAGTGAGAAAGGCAAAGGAGACTCAAGGAACGGAATGAGAAAAGTGGGCTAGTGAGCAAGGTGGTAATCACAAGCCAGTCTTGCATTTAGGCAAATGTGAAACATCTAAAACCTAAAACCAATCAAGGCTGTACAGCATCTACGAACCGACATAGATGTTCTCTTGGCAAGTATATCTTCTTTCCGGGTACAGTAGCCCCTATCACATAAGCCCCCAGAGGGTCAAGTAGTTGTTAAGAAAGCACAGGAAGGTACAACATCTGAGACTCTAAGAGTATCCACTGAAATGAAGCCACTCTGTGCTTTCACTAACTGTGGGTTTCATACAAGGAGCCAGCTGCCTGCATTTCCATAGCAGCCAAGCTTTACTCCCAGGCCCCAAATCCTTAATTTGCGCTATGCCAGTGAAAACCCACCAGAAGCTTTTCTTTACATTAAAAACTGACTGTGTAAAACTACAATGAGCTACCACCTCACACCGGTCAGAATGGCCATCACTTAAAAGTCTACAAATTACAAATGCTGGAAAGGGTGCGGAGAAAAGGAAATCCTCCTACACTGTTGGTGGAAATGTAAGTTAGTGCAGCCACTATGGAGAACAGTATGGAAGTTCCTTAGAAAACTAAAAATAGAGTTGCCATATGATCCAGCAATCCTACTCCTGGGCATATGGCCAGAGAAAACTATAATTCAAAAAGATACATGCACCCCAATGTTCACAACAGCAGTATTTACAATAGACAAGACACGGAAACAACCTAAATGTCCATCGACAGATGAATGGATAAAGAAGATGTGGTATATATACAATGGAATATTATTCACCCATAAAAAGAATGAAATAATGCCATTTGCAGCAACATGGATGGATCTAGAGATTATCACGCTAAGTGAAGTCAGTCAGAGAAAGACAAATACTGTGTGATATCACTTTTATGTAGAATCTAAAATATGACACAAATCAATATATCTACAAAACAGAAACAGACTTACAGATACAGAGAACAGGCTTGTGATTGCCAAGGGGGATGGGAGGTGGGGAGGGAAGGATTAGGAGTTTGGGATTAGCAGAGACAAACTATTATACATAGGATGGATAAACAACAAAGTTCTACTGTATAGTACAGAGAACTGTATTCAATATCCTATAATAAATCATAATGGAAAAGAATATGAAAAAGACTATATAATATACATATAACTGAATCACTCTGCTGTACACCAGAAACTAACACATTGTAAATCAACTATACTTCAATAAAAAGATTAATAAAATAAAAAATTGCGGCTTCCCTGGTGGCACAGTGGTTGAGAGTCTGCCTGCCGATGCAGGGGACACGGGTTCGTGCCCCGGTCCGGGAAGATTCCACATGACGCGGAGCGGCTGGGCCCATGAGCCATGGCTGCTGAGCCTGTGCATCCAGAGCCTGTGCTCCGCAATGGGAGAGGCCACAATAGTGAGAGGCCCACGTACCACAAATAAATAAATAAATAAATAAATAAATAAAAATTAAAAAATAAAAAATTGACTGTAATCATAGCAGTTTTTCCTGTTTTCCAGGATCACTGCTGCAAAGAGGAAAAGGTACAAGAGAATAAAAGAACACACAGGCATGGGACTTCCCTGGTGGCGCAGTGGTTAAGAACCCGCCTGCCAATGCAGGGGACTCGGGTTCGAACCCTGGTCCAGGAAGATCCCACATGCCATGGAGCAACTAAGCCCATGCGCCACAACTACTGAGCCCACATGCCACAACTATTGAAGCCCGGGAGCCCTAGAGCCTTAGAGCCTGTGCTCTGTAGCAAGAGAAGCCACCGCAATGAGAAGCCCGTGCACCACAACTAGAGAAAGCCCACGTGCAGCAACGAACACCAATGCAGCCAAAAATAAATAAATTAAAAAAAAAAAAAAGAACACACAGGCAAATTCTTCTGTGGCTCAATTTCTCCTCTTTCTACCTCTGACCAACAAGGACGACACAGAGCTAGGGGTACTTCCTGCATGTTGAAGGCAGTCACCTGTCTGCCCTGTTGTTTTTCATCTGGAAAAGTCACCCACTCCCACCTAGAATCTCTCCCTTGTCACTATAATCCCATGATTTGTTGTGATGTGAGCTTCATTCAGCAATTGCCCAGGCCTGGTGTTATCTAGAAGTGATGACAGTCATTTCCAGATCAGAAACAGTCACAGAGATAAAGCAAAGGACAATCCCTGCCTAGCATTTATGACCCAAGAGATGGAGAAGAGAAGGGAGGAAGGCAATGGGCTTGTTCACCTGATCTCTCAACACTGAGTCAGCCTCCCATTTGTAATTGGAGGAAAAGCCCGATACCTGGTATTTCAGAGGGAATTAAACGTTTGGTCAGTCCCCTTCTACCCCAGGGCTATTGTAAAGATTAAACAAAATAATGTTTTAATGCAGGCAAGAGTACAAGTTGCATGGCTCTGTCATGTAGGAAGTCAACCCTTCCATCTGTTTTCCAAAGTCCATGGATCTGCTTTTATTTGGAAATAAGCAAAGAATATAGAACTCAGGGCCTTGAATTGATTGCTGTCCAACTCTTAGAAAATCCCAACTTTAAAAAGTGATATTTAAAGACCATCTAATGGGGCATGATGAATATCCTGAGTATTTTAAGCTCCATTTTTCTATCAGATCACTGGAAAGCTACATAGTACACCATTAGCTCAGCTCCTTATAGGGTGGTTTTCACTGACTTGCAATTTCATGTAACACATTTGTATTTTACCAGCAATCACTATATGAGAACTACTGGAAATTGAAATCACATAAGCATTTGTTGTAAAAATGGTAAAGAAATATCCTGTGGTTGTAAAAACAAGAAAAAAATGAAAACATAACTCTCGATTTAAAAAATAGTAAGGATTACTATCTATTGTATCATTCAATATCTCCAACAAAGATAGCCATATAAAAAACTCCACTAATATATAAGACTTTGTCCACCTTGAGAAAATGGTATGTTTCCTCTTTCTTAATGGTAAGGTGTCAGAAGGTCAGTTTCGCAGACTGCCAAAGGACTCAAAGTCAAAGGCCATTCATAGCAACAATCTTAATTAACAAGACTAGGACACTTGTATGCTCTTCTTTGATGTTGATGATCTGTTTCCATGTTATAGAAATCTCCCTTTATCAGTCACCCACTGTGTGCCAAGCACTGTCCCCATGTGTTAACTGTGTTAATTAATTTAACACTCCAAAACAATCCTAGGAGGTAAATGTTATCAATTCTATTTTATCAATTCTAAGAAAACTAAAGCCCAAGGTCATATAGCTGGTAAAAGGAAAAGCCAGAATTCAGACGAGGTCTGACTAAAGTTCCTGTTCCTTCCACTATCCCATGGAAAGTACAGTCACGTGCTGTTTTTATTATGCCTTCTGTAGCCAGCCACCTCAATTCCTCTTGTGAAAGAATATAAAACCAATGAAAGAGAGTATGTGAAAATATTTTATATACTGTAAGTTATTATTCAAATGTAAATAACTATCATCATCCTCCAGGAGAAGATGCAGAAAGCTGGGCTGACGTCTCTGCTTACACGCACACATGCGTGCACACCAGCAGTCGGCAGGAAATGAGCTCCAAGTACAGCCCAACAGGAAAACATTTCTCTCAACATTAAAACTCATTAAACCATAAATGCGTGTGGTCCAGACACTCCCTTAAACATAGGTGTTTGGCAAGATAGTGAGAAATCATCCCAGTTGTAGCCTCCCCTGGGCACAGACTCCACTTGCTTCGGAATCAAGAAGATGCTGGTATTAAGTCAGCTAGGCCCTCTTTTCTCCCAATTCCCCTTAATCTCCTCTCCTTCCATGATGACCTTCCTAAAAGCACTATTTCAAGAGGTACTATCTTTAGGAGGAGGAATCATTGTTTCGAGTTTTCATTTCTGACTCACCCACAAGTCCACAACTTTAGCTCAAAGTTCTTCAAAACTCTGAAACTCACGATAGGCTTCTTTCCTATAAGTTTGATGGCCACACCCCAGGGGAGATATATATATGCCTTCCCTGGTATTTCAGAGACAAGGATCAGAATAGCCAAAGTCAGAAAAGGGGACACTCCACCTCTAGTCCTCAGGCATGAATGGCTTTTTAGAAGTTTAAGAGGCTAGTGGTCACCAGCAGCAAGAAAATGCCAGGAGTTCTCTGGACCAGTGCTTCATCCAGGGACAGGCACCCACTCTACCTGCCCCCACCCAAAGTCTATAAACAAAATGTAAAGAATGCAACACAAATCCTCACAGAGACTGGCTAACAAAATAACACTCAATCAAATGGCACCAGGGGCTACTTCACAAAGGGATCCCTTAGGGATAAAACAGCGAGCAGGGACTCACTAGGCCATCTCCCTAATACCAGCGCTACTTAGGTGATCAAGTATGTCTTCTCTGGAGGCGTCCTGCTTCAACCCCCGCCCACATATCACAACTCTGTCCCTGTTCTTTTTTTTTTTTTTTTTGGTAGTTCAGGGGCCTCTCACTGTTGGGGCCTCTCCCGTTGCGGAGCACAGGCTCCGGACGCGCAGGCTCAGCGGCCATGGCTCACGGGCCCAGCCGCTCCGCGGCATGTGGAATCTTCCCGGACCGGGGCACGAACCCGTGTCCCCTGCATCGGCAGGCAGACTCTCAACCACTGCGCCACCAGGGAAGCCCTGTCCCTGTTCATTTTTAATCCCCTACCCCATTAGTTTTCCCCCACCTCAACCAGTGGACAGCAATCTCTACTAGAGTACACAGGCTTAAAACCTTCTTAAAATGATACTTTGCAATATCATATAATATCGCTTATATGTGGAATCTAGGAAAATGGTACAGATGAACTTATTTGCAAAGCAGAAAATAGAGACACAGATGTAGAGAACAAACTTATGGTTACAGAGGGGGGAAAGTGGGGGGTGGGATGAATTGGGAGATTGGGATTGACATATATACAGTACTATGTATAAAATAGGTAACTAATGAGAACCTGCTGTATAGCACAGGGAACTCTACTCAGTGATCTGTGGTGACCTAAATGGGAAGGCAGTCTGAGAAAGAGTGGATGTATGTATACATATAACTGATTCACTTTGCTGTACAGTAGAAACTAACATCACATTGTAAAGCAACTATACTCCAATAAAAATTAATAAAATTTACCACAATTGGAAAAAAAAAAATGTTGTGCTTTTTTTCCCACCTTGCCTTCTGCCACCACTGACTGTGCTTCCAATCTATTTCATAGTGCTGCTGCTCTGCCATAAAGCAACTACTCCCCATCTTCCAACTCTTCACAGATGTACGCACCATCTCCTACCCTAACACACACCAGCTCTCTCCCTGACGGCCCTTTCTTCACCCTGGCAACTTCAATACCTATGTGAATGGACCCACTCAAAACCCCTGTCTCACAACTGACTCCCTGACTTCAAGTTTACTTTTGTCACCCATGCCTATGGACAAATCTTGGACCTTGTCATTGCCTGAGACAACACATCTCAATCTTGTCCTCCAAAATCCTACGCCCTGACCACAATTTCCCCTCCTGCCTATCTCTTGGTCTTTTTACTATCCAACAGCTGCTCTTTGACCTTGGTCAGGTCACTCATCCCTTGAGCCCTCCTTCTTTTTCCTAGCTTATATCAGCCCACCTTTCTGTCCTTCCAGGCAAGAATCCATGATCCATCACACCCTCAAATCCCTGGCCCCGGTCTCCTTTCACTGTACAGTTGTCCCTTGGGACAAGAGGGACCCACCACAGATACCAAAATCCACGGATGCTCAAGTCTCTTACACTGCGTAGTACTTGCATATAACCTATGCATACCCTCTCATGTACTTTAAATCATCTCTAGATTACTTATACCTAATACTATGTAAGTGATATGTAAACAGTTGTAAATACAATGTGAACGTTATGTAAACAGTTGTCTGTTTACATAGCAAATGTGTGTGGCAAATTCAAGTTTTGCTTTTTGAAGCTTTCTGGAAGTTTTTTCCCTAATATTTTCCATCTGTGGTTGGTTGAATCCGTGGAGGCAGAACCCATGGATACAAAGGACCAAATGAAAGCCTAACTCTGGATCAATTCAATCATCAGTAATCTCTGTTCTTTCTTGAGGGCCACTAAAAATTGCTCGTTAGGAATCAGTATGTTGGGACTTCCCTGGTGGCGCAGTGGTTAAGAATCCGCCTGCCAATGCAGGGGACACGGCTTCGAGCCCTGGTCTGGGAAGGCCCCGCATGCTGCGGGGCAGCTAAGCCCGTGCGCCACAACTACTGAGCCTGCACTCTAGAGCCCACGAGCCACAACTACTGAGCCCGTGTGCCACAACTACTGAAGCCCACTCACTTAGAGCTCGTGCTCCTCAACAAGAGAAGGCACCACAATGAAAAGCCCATGCACCACAACAAAGAGTAGCCCTCGTTCGCCGCAGCTAGAGAGAGCCCGCGTGCAGCAACAAAGACCCAACACAGCCAAAAATAAATAATAAAAAATAAATTAAAAAAAAAATCAATATGTCTCAACATGTCTGAAAGGTCTTTTACAGGTACATTCTGAAGTGTTTATGGATGAAATGGTATGATGCCTGGAATGCACTTGCAAAAATCCACAGGAGAAAAAGGAGGGGTAGTGGACAAGGACAGAGAAAAAAGAAGCTAGTCCAAGTGTTGATGACAGCTGAAGCTGGATGATGGATATATGGGGAGTCATCTTCTATTTTCTCTACTTTTGTGTATGTTTGACATTTTCTATAATAAAAAGTTCAAAAAATAAATAACCGCTTAAGTTGAAGATTGATGGGGAGTAGTGCCAAAGGTCACCCACAGATTATCTGTTAGTTATAAAATAAAAGCTATAATTTCACAATGAAGAAATTTGGCTTCCCCTACCTTAAGTAGTGACCAAATTTAGCATCAATAATAGTGAGGAAACCAGACATTACATGCCTCTGATCTGCTGCACCATTTATAGTTTTTTCCCCAAAAATGCTTAACCTAAATCAATCAAGCCTCTATATCTAATCTGCAGTTTACAGAAAATACAGGGGAAAGAGGAAGAACCTAAATAACACCCCAAAGAAACAATCAGACAAATCCATAGAGTGGCAAGAAGATTTATGTTAAAAAAATTAAGAAAAAGGAATGACTAAAACTGAACTCGTCATTTCCCACTCCACCTCTAATAAAACACATTCCCTCCTGTGCTTTTTCCACAATGTTACCCATGTTTCTCCAAGTCATCCCTGACTTTTCATTCTCCTTCTTACTCTCGTCCAATCTGTCACCAAGCTGCAAATGCTACCTTCTTAATGTCATATATGCACCTCCTCCATTCCCCTGCCACTCTGACCCAGACTTTATTACTGATTGCTGGACTTACTGCAATAATCTCCTAAAAACCATCTCCTTATTCCCAGTTTTACTTTCTTCAAATCTACTCTCTGCAATTCAGCCAAAGTGATCTTGCCAGCAGATTTAACCATATTGCTCCAGTGCTCAAATTCTTTTAGCAGCTCCACCGCCCACAGTAGTGCTTCTCAAAATGTGGTAAGGAATTGAATGGCAGGAACTCAACATTATATTACACAGAATTAAATGGCATGAAATCACAAGGTGATGGAGCCATTCACTTTGTAAATCTTTCAAACCTTCTCACTAGATTAAGAAGAAAGTCTCCACTTGCTGAGGGAGAGGGAGGGGAAAGGGGAGGGGGAAGGGAGAGGGAGAAGGGGAGGGAGGGAGAGGAGACATTCATAGGCAGCAGCATCTGGCAAACTTTTTTCAACATTTTTTGCTTTCCTTGTATTTACTTTAAAACTTATCTTCTGTGTATAGCAAGTTATATTGATTTTCCACTTTAAGAAAGTGAGACAATGTTTCCTTTTAAAATAAATTTAAGTTTGAAAGTTAGCTGACTTAAATATGTAAATAATAGTTCAGAGAGGCCATGATGATATTGTGAAGATGGTAGGCAATGAAAATTTAGTCTGCGGAAAACTGCCCTACAGTTTTAAAATTTAAATTAATCTGTGTGATTGTGGTGATTTCAAAACAAGCTTACAGATTGTTTGATATTTCTCTCCTTGAACTGGAAGGGCCTCTGTAAGTACCTCAAGGAACAGAATGTGGCCTATGTGAAGGTGCTTACCTTCCCAGGCTAGGTTAGATGGGGCCAGCAACCTCTGCCAGTCTCTAGGGCGCCGGCTTCCCAGTCCTGAGCCACCATGCTGGACGGGCCACAGGGAGCAATGATGGGAAGGGGGGTAGTAGGAGCCAGAGAGCTGAGGGGCCCCAGCTGCTTGAGTTTCCCCTGCTCAGGCACCACACATGGGAGTGACTGATTCTTCTGATGAGTCCAGCCCAGCCACCTTCTGAAAAAAAGTACGTGAGAAGAGCCCAAGCAAGACCCCCAAAACCATGCGAGATGATAATAAAATTATTGCTTAAACATGCACAATGTTTTGGGGTGACTTGGTACGCAGAACAATGGTAGATCCTGCCTTACAAGAGCTATTCCGACACCCATCTCTACAGTCTCATCTTAATGCTGCTCTCTCTGTCCTACTATGCACAGAAAAAATGACCAATTAGTAGTTATGTGCACATAACTTTGCACACACTGCTTCACTCTTCTCTGTCTCTGCATATGCTAATCCCTCTACCTGGAATGCCCCTCCTTGCCTTGTCCATTTCAAAAACAACGATTCATAGTGGCCAAAAGGTACAAACTAAAAAAAAAAAAAAATCCATTCATACTTCAAAATCTGAACCAGCACTATTCCCTCTGTGCAACTTTGCCCTTATCTTTCTCACTGTCTTCCCACCAGTGACTGAATTAATCCTTTCCTCCCCGTGCCACTGGGATAGTGGCATAATTCTCACAGTAGTGTACTGACCTTGTATATGTCTTGTCCAGTAAACAGTTATTTAGTTCCTTAGGGGTAGGGATTGTACGTCTGTATACAGCTGGTCCTCCAGGGTCTAATGAGTGTTTTGCTGATCTGAAGTAGTCTCTCCTTCTGCTTCCGTATTTGTCTACTTCCACTAAAAACACTTCCATCTAAGCTTCTGGCTGACAAGAGCAGAGATGACCCCAGGTCAATGCTGTTCTCTCCTTGGTCTCTCACACACTGACTTCCGGTTCCAGGATTTTACTTACTCTGACCTTGAATAAGGCTTTCTTTTCTGGGTTCACGACCCTTAGAAGCAGCAAGGCTCGGCTGCTAAAAGCTGACTTTTAAAACACAATTGGGGGGACCTATTAGTTGAGTACCTGGGACATAAGTGGGTCCTCAATAAACATTATTCCTCTTCCTTCTCTCACTTCAAAAATCTTCCTTAATCTGTCTTCTAGCAGCCAAGTTTCTTCATACTTTTTCCAGCAGCGCCCCTCCCACAGTCACACCCTCCCTGGGTCTTAAAATCCCTTCAGACTTGGCCCCTGAATCTCCTCAGCACCAAACTGCACTTATTTAACAGGCAATTGCCACCCTGCTCCCACCTCAGCTAGGCTGAGCTCATCACACCAGGTATAATTTAAGAGAGAGGCTTTTATGTCACCATCTAGGTCTAGTGTGTCAAATTCACTCGCATATAGGATTCACTGTCAAATTTTCAGAAGGGGAGTGATGCAATTATTCCAAAACATTATGAAAAGGAATCTGGCTGTGTTGCATAAGAATAATAGAAAACAAACAAACAAAAAAACAGGATTGGGAATCAGAAGACCTGGGTACAATTTCTTGATCTGAATCTCTCATTAAAGGCTTTTTCTTTTTTTTTTGTAAACTGAATCAGAAATGTTCCTCTATAAAAGTTGCAGAAAATGTTTTCAATGGTTATGGTACATAATATATAAGAAATATAAGAATTTGAATATAGGTAGCCTCACTCACTAAAAACACTAAAGTGAACAGAAATTTACAAATAGGAAAAAAGGTTATTTTTGGTTTTTTATCAATAAAAGTTAATTCCTACTTCACCCTACTACAAACTTAATTACAGTCGAAATGTAAAAACTGGAACCATAAAAACACTAGAAAAAATTAATTAATGATTTTTATAATTCTAATGAGTGAAGAAAATTTTTCAAAGCATGACACAAAATTCAACTCAAAAGCCATGAAGGGGGGAAAAAAAGCCATGAAGGAAAATATCATACATTGACCTACATAAAAATTTAAAACATGTGAAAGGCAAATAATTAGCACAAAGTCAAAAATTAAAATAAAACAAACTGAGGGGAAAAATACCAGCAATACATATGGCAAAGAGTTCTAATGTAATATGTATGTAAAAGCTCTTACAAATCAACAAGAAAAAATAATGACCAAATACAAAACTGGACAAAGTATTTGAACAGAAAATTCACATAAGAATAAGCACAACTGCCAGTGAGCATAAAAGGTATTCAATTTCACTAATAATTAAAGAAATCCTAAATAAAGCAACAATAAGAAAGCCTTTTTCACCTATCAGATTGGCAAAGATTGAAACACTCTGTAACGCTCATGTTGGCAAAGGTGTGGTGGAAACAGGCATTATAATATACTTTTTTTTTTTTTTTTAATTTATTTTTGGCTGCATTGGGTCTTTGTTGCTGCGTGCGGGCTTGCGGTGGCTTCTCTTGTTGTGGAGCACAAGCTCTAGGCCCGCAGGCTTCAGTAGTTGTAGCACACGGGCTCAGCAGTTGTGGCTTGCGGGCTCTAGAGCACAGGCTCAGTAGTTGTGGCGCACAGGCTTAGTTGCCCCACGGCATGTGGGATCTTCCCAGACCAGGGCTCGAACCCGTGTCCCCTGCATTGGCAGGCGGATTCTTAACCACTGCGTCACCAGGGAAGCCCTTCCATAATATACTTTTGATGAGAACTAAATTGATGCTACTTCTTTGGAAAGAAGTTTGACAATATTTACTAACATTTTAAAGGAGCATAAGCTTTAATCAGCAGATCTTCCCTTCTAGGAATTTTGCCTAAGGTAATACAAGTACTCAAACGCTTGGGCAAAGACAGCTATATACCGCTGTTTATTGCAGCACTGTTTATAATAGGAAAAACTGGAAATAACTCAAATGTCCATCAATAGAGGTTTGGTTAAATAAATTATGATACATCCACCTGAAGAAACAGAGTGCTGCTGTTAAAACTAATGTACTGACATGGAAAAACAGCCTAGGTAAATTATCAAGAGAAGAAATTTCAACCATTTTTTTTACTGTGTTAAAATATATATAAAAGTTGACATTTTAAGCATTTTTAAGTTTAAAATTCAGTGGCATTAATTACATTCACAATGTTGTGTGACCATCACCACTATTTCCGAACCTCTTTCACTCTCCCAAACAGAAACACTGTAACCACTAAGCAAGAGCTCCCAATTCTCCCCTCTCCCCAGGCTCCTGATAACCTCTACTCTATTTTCTGTCTCTATCAATTTGCCTATTATAGACATTTCATGTAAGCAGAATCATACAATATTTGTCCTATTATGTCTGATTTATTTCACTTAGCACAATGTTTTAAAGGTTCATCCCTGTTGTAGCATGTATCAGAATTTCATCCCTTTTACGGCTAATATTCCACTGTACGTATACACCACATTTTCGTTCATTCATTCATGGATGAACACTTGGGTTGTTTCCACCTGTGGGACAGTGAATAATGCTGCTATGAACACTGGCATAAAGTACCTGAGTTCCTGTTTTCACTTCTGTTGGGTTTACACCTGGGAGTGGAATTGCTGGGTCATATGGCAAGTTTTAGCTTTTTGAGGAACCAAAAGAATTCAGTCCCTCAACAACTGCACCACTTACATTCCCACCAGCAATGTATAAGGGTTCTAAATTCCTCCACACTGTCGCCAATGCTTTTTTTTCCTTTTCTTTTCTTTTATTAGAGTATAATCATTTTTTGTAAAACTAAAGTCGATGTATATACAAATGTATTGTAAGAAAAAAATCCATTGTTACACAACTGTTAACAATGATTATATTTCTGGGGCATGGGTTTACAGGATAGGTTCCTATTCAGACTTATTTATTTTTCTATTTTGTAAAAGTTTTTAGGACAAATGTATTGCTTTTGTTACCAAAAAAAAGGAAAACAATCTTAAACAAAAATTAGCCTGAGACAGTTTCATGCGTGCTTGCTAGTCTGAAACTGTAACACCTCACAGTTCTTGTGTTGTGTATACAGCAATGCCCTGAATCAGCAGCAGTGAAAAGATCTGAGTCCAGTCTTAGCTCTGCCACCCTGGGCACTCAGTTTTCTCACCGCTATGCTCTAATGCACCTAGGACCGGATCAGAGTTCCCAATCAGTATGCCAAGGATGGGTTACAGCTGTGCAGACTCCATCAACCCCTGGGGTAGCACCAGAGCTCAGGGTTACCAGCAGCCTCCTCCTTTTATCCCAGTGCACCTTACAAAAATCATCATTTTCTGTGGGTGCAGGGATATGAAAAAGGTTGGGCAGAGGTAAATCAGGTAACCTTTAATATCCCTTCCCACACTGAAGCAGAATTCTGGACTAACGACGGTAACTAAGAAAAGAAGAGCCCTGGGACAAATCTAAGAGTCACTGACCACGAAGGAGAGATGAAGATCCTCCCTCAAGGGGAGAAGCAAGCACAGGGAATCAAGAAATGAGAACTCCACGGAAGAGAAGGCAGCTTGTGTCTAATAAGTCTAATGTCTCACCTGAAGTCACAGGTCCTTGAGGAGATAGCCAGGGGCAGTGCCTGGAGCCATGCTGCTCTGGGAGAAGCATCCCGAAGTTACCTGCTTGGGCAGCAGACAAGCAAAAAACCTGACCTCTGTGGGAAGAGGCACTGAGGCCTGGCTAAGTGAAAGCCAAGTGAAACCCCCTGTCCAGGTGTTCTCAGCCTATCAGCTGGCAACTGTGGACTTTGCCCTTGAAATTCAACTCCCGGGCTAAAGAGATAATCTCCCAGGCATGTCCTGTGTAAACCTGGCTAATCAACAGAACACACTCAACGCTGAGCCTGCCTGCAGTCCCCGAAACAGTCCTGCCAACCAGGTAGCTGTGCTGAAGGGCAGGGGAGAGCTTATCCTGCCATTAAGGTCACCTATCCGAAAAGAATCACGTGCCCAGGACAGGCATTTTCCAAAAATCAGTCAACAGCTGTATAGAGACAAGCACACAGCGGAAAACCTCATGCAGAGGTGACAGGAATATTGTGAGAAGAGTCCTAGGGACAGAGGGCACGAACCTTGACCAGGCTTTGTTGATGTTATGGGGTTAGTGACCCAAGAGATTCTAAAGTGTAGACATGAAATTCTAAGTGAATGAAGAAGGCACACCAGTTAACATCTGGCCCTCTCACCCTCACTTGAATCTCAGCTGCTGAGCCTGTTAAGCAGTGGTTCCTAACCTCCAGAAGCAGCAGCAGCAACTTAGAAACCCGTTGAAAATGCAAATCCTCAGGCCCCACTTCAGACCTACTGAACTAGAAACAAGATTTCCAGGTGAGCTGGGGGCAGCTCACGTCTGAACACCACTGCTCTAAGGCCCTAGAGAGCTCTGTCATCTGGAGCACAGACCCTCCCTCCCCACCATCCAGCCTTCCCTTACAGTCTGCTTTAAATGAATTTTGGGGAACTGGAATATTACCTCTCTAGTTACACCCAATAAGACAGACAAGTTTCTTCCCACTCCAATTCTATCTTCCACATGGTCTCATAGGTTTCTTTTCTACCAACTAAACCCAGTTGTGTTCCTTTCCTGCTTTCAGAAGAACAACGATTCCCCAATTCCTGGAGGGTTCAAACACTTCAAGTTCTGACCTCCACCAATCTTTTCGGCCTCCCGCTAGCTCATCTGTGTGTCGCTGCTCATGGTAGGTGCGGGCTCAGTGAAGAGGTGCTGGAGATAAAAGCATTCTCTCAAGGAGTCTTTCCTAACCACAGAGCTTTTCCTTCAGAAGCAAAGTAGTTACTAAAACAGACAGGGATAGGGGAAACAGGAAAGCAGAATCCCATTACTTAAAAAAGAAATTCCTCTGTGTGTCAGGAATCCATGTTAAATCTGAAATTCAATCTCACCCTGCTCTGCCCTTCACAAACTATTCCATCTAGCCGGTGAACCAGGCTGAACACAGATCTCATGAACACCAAGGACTGAAAGTTTATAAACACCCTATACATTTTCATTTCAGAATCCTCACTCTTGATTTATAGAATCCAAAACAGGATCAGTCCCTTGAAATAGAAGTGTCTACCAACAGAAACTAGTCAATGTTCAATTCCCAGCAAGTGAAAGTTATGGCCTAACAAATTTCTTTCCTCAAACATTGCCAGCAAACTTGAAGACTCTAAAAGAGACCTGTGGGGCTTCCCTGGCGGCGCAGTGGTTGAGGGTCCGCCTGCCGATGCAGGGGACGCGGGTTCGTGCCCCGGTCCAGGAGGATCCCGCGTGCCACGGAGCGGCTGGGCCCGTGAGCCGTGGCCGCTGGGCCTGTGCGTCTGGGGCCTGTGCTCCGCGACGGGAGAGGCCACGGCAGTGAGAGGCCCGCGTACCGCAAAAAAAAAAAAAAAAAAAAGAGACCTGTGAACTAGAAAATCAGAGTTTACTTACAAATGCTAGTTTACTGACAAATTACTTAAATTTTCCAAAACCAAATTCCATCTTCTTACTACAAAATAGGGGGGATCATAATAGGACATCTAATGAGCTACTTGTGGAGTACTGATCAGAAAGATCACTCTTCCTACCCAGGTAAAGAGAGGTGATTCAGGCTGTTTCCAAGTCTTGTCACACACCCCACCCTCTCCAGGTTTTGATATGCACTGGTAGTCTCAATATTTAACCTGGTACTCCTTTCAGAAAAAGATGGAAAAAAAAAAAAAAAAAAAAAAACCTCACTCAACCCCACAAACATCCAAAATCTATCCTAGCTTCCAATGGACAGAAAGGAGAACATGACAGTAAACAACACTTAACAATTCAGGAAAAAAATGCTCATTAACTATTTTGTATAACTAAGAGGAGGTGGCATCAATCAGAGTGGGGATATAGAAAGAGCACATGCTTTGGAATCATACAGACTTAGATTTGGATTTTAACCAAGTTAGCCAGTCTGAGTTCCTCAGCTGTAGACAGCAGAATATCAACAAATTCGTTCATGGATTGTTGTGAGAATTTGCTAAAATGATGCAAGTGAAAACACCTAGTAAAACACAATGTCTAGAATAGAGTAAGCATTCATTCTACTAATGATATACCACAAATCTAAAATCTACAGAAATTTTTAAAACACATATTGATCCCAAGAATTATACAGAATTGAATTATATTTATTCAACTTCCTTTAGCTAATCATTTATGTGTCTATCCCCACTCCAGCTCCCTTCTATTTCCCCATATTTTGACACTTTATCCCTAGTTGTGCCACACCTAGAATACAGACCCCTCATACTGGTTTTCCAAACTCCTTACCATGGCCAAAAGGCTCTACCTGAACTAGCCTCTACCATCTTATACCCCCCTACATCCACCTGCCCCCTATATTCTAACAATGACGACTTTCTGTTCTCTCAACATGCCAAGCTCTTTCCTACCTCAGGGGCTTTGCCTTGCTGTTCCCTCTTCCAGGAATGTACTTTCCCCAAATCTTCACATTCACAGCTTCTTCTCATCCTTGAACTTGCAGCTCAAATGTCATCTTCTCAGAGAGGTCTCCTCTAACTTCTCTTTTGAAAATAGCTATCAAGTTCCTGTTTCTCGGGCTTCCCTGGTGCCACAGTGGTTAAGAATCCACCTACCAACACAGGGGACACAGGTTCGAACCCTGTCTAGGAAGATCCCACATGCCGCAGAGCAACTAAGCCCATGCACCACAACTATTGAGCCTGCACTCTAGAGCCTACGAGTCACAACTACTGAACCCGCATGCCACAGCTACTGGAGTACGTGCTCCGCAACAAGAGGAGCCACTGCAAGGAGAAGCCAGCACACCACAATGAAGAGCAGCCCCCACTCGCCGCAACTAGAGAAAGCCTGGGTGCAGCAACAAACACCCAACACAGCCAAAAATACACACACAAAATAAATAAATAAATAATTTTTTTTAAGTTCCTGTTTCTCTCTCTTTTATATCACCATTATTTCCTTCATGGCTCATATCACTATCTTTATCTCATTTATTGATTTGTGTGATTTTTTACTTACTGCCCCCCCATGACACAAGGACTTTGCTGTGTTAGTTACCTCTACATCCCCAGCATAGAGAACTGTGCCTAGAACAGGATGGCTACTCAATAAAGATGTACTGAATGAATGAATAAATAAAAAGTTTCTAAACAAGAGAGGCAGAGTTGGACACCCTCCCTGCCCCCTCAGTGGGATCTCAAGGAAAGAATGTAAATTAAGAGAAAGGGCTGGGGAGAAATAAACCCTTAGGGAACACAAATGGATAAATCATCCCAACTCCCCCACTGACAATAACTGCTATCGGGGCCAGGACGATGTCATAAGTGTTGCAATCTCCACAGCTTTCTTTTTCTCCCCACTAACTTTTCTTATTGTGGTAAAATACACGTAACTCCATGGTTTTCTCCTTTAGTTTCTACAGCTTCCCAGGGCTCAAATTCTTCCAGCAAAGCTATGGAGACATGTGACCTTGGGTATTTTTCAGATGAAAAGGAGTCTGGATAGCATTGCTTTTGAAACCCACCTGGGTTTACCAAACAGATGTGGGTTTTGAGATTTAAAAAAAAAAAAAAAAAAAAAAGAAGCTTTTCTACTTCCATTTAATGAGATTTAAATACAACAAAATTTTCCAGTTGTTCCTCATTGTTTTCTTTTTAATTTGACCCCTGCCACTTCCCTCTGGGCACTTACTCAGCGTTAAGAAAACCCACCGCCCTTCTTACCACCAGTATCCTCACAGCTGGCTCTCCCAGCACAGTTGAGCGGTAACCCAATCCTGAGCAGCAGTGATGACTCACAGCCCAGAGAGACCGGGTCCCACAGAGGACAGTGCTGCCCACTCCATTTCAAAAACAGCAATTTATCTGGCATTTCCACTTATGTTGGAACCCTAAGGGGTGAGTAAATCTGGGGGTTAGAGGGGGGCAAAGAAAATAAACTTCAGTGCTCTCTTTCTAGATTCCAAAGCCTCAGTTCTCTGAGTTAGTAAAGTCACAGACCTCAGACTGACAGTCAGTCACAGACTGACATTGCCAAGTTCAACTCAGCTACCCCAGGTACTTTCCTTTTGCATTCAAATACCACACTTCTTTATAGGTGCCAGGGTCAGTCAGGTTCTTTAGTTTCCTTTCCCTATTTGCATCCATTTGCCAAGTGACAAAGTATAGGTACACATGGGTCTGACCTTCTTATTCTTAGATCCCTACAAATGAGTACAAGGCCCCACGTGTGGTTTCTACACACTGTGGTCTTCACTTCTTTTTTTTTTTTTTTTTTTTTTGGCTGTATTGGGTCTTCATTGTGGTGCGCGGGCTTCTCATTGCGGTGGCTTCTCTCGTTGTGGAGCATGGGCTCCAGGCGCGAGGGCCTCAGTAGTTGTGGCGCACGGGCTCAGTTGCTCCGCGGCATGTGGGATCTTCCCGGCCCAGGGCTTGAACTCGTGTCCCCTGCATTGGCAGGCGGATTCCTAACCACTGTGCCACTAGGGAAGCCCTTCACTTCTTTTAATCACTCCTTCAGAACACACGATAGGTCAAAAATTGCTAAAAAACTAAATGAGGTAGGGGAGTCTGACATAACTCTGTGCCAAGAAAACTTACCTCCAGTAAGGAGTGTGAGGCATAGTGTTGGTAGCTGAAAGTACCATCAAGGCTGAGCGTCTCCTGATTGTACAGGGAGCTACTGTAGAGACTGAGCTCCTGCCTCTGGGAGCCTACAGAAGCAAAACTGCGGAAGAAATAAAATGTTTGACCCTAATCCACAGAGTTTGGTCTTCTAAAGCAAAAGGAACCTTAAATTATAAACAGCCTCATTCAAAGGGAAAATCTGTGAAGCACCTACTCCCAGGAACTCCCCATTCTGCCCTAGGCCAGCCTGGGTTCAGCAGGCCCATAAATTGGCACTGTTGATATGACCTTCCCAGACTCTAGCTCAACAAGAGATAACAACAAAGCTGAGAGCTTTGGTAGCACTCAAAGGAGATTTGAGGGACTTAAAACATGCTGCTAAATACGGCAGCAAAAGTTCCTGTTTCTTGCAGTTGAACAAGGAAATCTCTTTATAATTACACTTGTAGATAAGATGCACCAAGCTACTCGGTACTACTCCTTCTTGTGAGGAACAGGTTAGAACCTCCCCGTCCCAATCCACCGCTCCTCCGAGACTCGTCTCAGTGTTCACTGTCGGGGGCAAGTCTCACCTGGGGCTGTGGAGACAACGTGTCTCCTGGAAGATAAAGTGCCAGGAGCTTCTTATACAGCTCACTGTCTTAGCCACAACCATTTGCCTGGGGATAGTCACCACTCTTCGTTCCCTAGCTCTCTCTGCCCCTGAATTTACACTCTCCCTCAGCCCACTTCCCTTCTTCTTCTTTTGCCCAGGGCTCTGCCACAGAACATGCATTACTCATCAGAGAGGGTCCTTTCAACCTAGATGCTCCTTTGTTCCGCCAGATTCCCCCTCTGGTTTACATAATTCTTTACAAAAGCAAGGTACAAGAGCTATGACCTCTGTACTGACAGGGGACACTTACTACTGCCCTGCCGATACTAGATATCTGTCCAAGACATGGAGGAAGGGGATAGCGCCTCACATTTCTCAGCAGAACAAACTGCACAGACAGACTAGCCACTCAGAAACAAAGTCTGCTTGGCTTACAAGGGAATAATAAATATAACTATAGTGGCTCACATTGCATAAAGTGCTAGATACGAGGTGCTATTCTCAGCACTTGACATTTAGGCCTCACCACGACCCTATGAAATAGTACTATTACCACCTCCATTCTATAGAAGAGGGACTGGGGCATGGGAGGCTAAGTACCTTCCCCAAGGCAACAGAGCTGGGACGTGGCAGAGCCAGAATGTGAACCCCGACAGCCTGACCAGGCTCTAGACATCACTCTTTCATTGGATGGCTCTTCCCTTAACACACAGGTTTGTCTCTGAGCACAACTGGCTCACTCCAGACTCTAAAGGAGAGAGGGTCTGTCAAAAAACACTGCCAGTTTTCTCCACTGAGAGAAGGAAACAGTGTTGGCCGCATTTATTCACAGAGCTGGTCTAAGTCTTTACAGCAGAACAAATGAGTACTCCAAACATGTGTTGACCAAAATTTTTCCAGAGGCACTAAGTGAAACCACCACCTCCTTTCTTAATGACCTGGGAGACCTTCTAACTTACTAAGGGCTAGAGCCTCTCTGCAAGTTGTTGCAACCGAGCCCTATGCAGCTGAGAACAAGTTCCCAGTCTCCAAGTTATACGAACCAAGGCAAAATGCTTCTTAGAATCCAGCTGATGGGGTTAAAAAAAAAAGTTACCCAAATATGTTTTTAAGCAAAAATTAAGTATGTTGGTCAGTCTGAGGAAATAAAATGTATCAAATATTTTACTTAGCTTCATTGGACTTTAGGGAAATCTAGTTGGAAAGATAAGATAATGCATATCAAGAGTCAAGTCAGAATGTCAATGAAAACACTCAATCCAAACCTCCCACTTCCTGGAAGAGGAAACTGAAGCCTAGAGAAGCCAAGTTACTTCCCCAAGGTCACCCAGCAAGTCGTAGCTAGAGCCAGGACTAAAGCTCAGATCTGCTTACTACCTGGCCAGGGCTCTTTCTACTCCTGTGTGCGGGCAGAGAAGTTCTTAGGAGGGAGAGATCTCTAACAGCAGAAGCAGCTAGCATTTTTTTTTTTTTTTTTGCGGTACACGGGTCTCTCACTGTTGTGGTCTCTCCCGTTGCGGAGCACAGGCCCCGGACACGCAGGCTCAGCGGCCATGGCTCACGGGCCCAGCCGCTCCACGGCATGTGGGATCTTCCTGGACCGGGGCACGAACCTGTGTCCCCTGCATCGGCAGGCGGACTCCCAACCACTGCGCCACCAGGGAAGCCCCAGCAGCTAGCATTTTTTGAGAGCATATGTGTGCCAGAAACTAAGATAAGTGCTTTATGTAAATTATCTCATTTAACCCCTGCAACAGATCTTTAAGATGGGTAATATTACTCCCAATTTACAGATAAAGACACTAAGGTTTACAAAGGTTAGCTCCAGAGGTCCACAGATAGTAAGACGAAGTGCCAGACTATGAACCTCCAGAGCTGGCTGCAAAGCCTATGTTCTAAGCTGGGTCTTGAAGGATACAGGATAGAATTCATGGAAGCAGAGCTGAGGAGTGCTAGGGTAGCCAGTGTCCAGAGCACTGAGAGCAGCTTGGGAAGGGCCTCCAATGCTGCGTTAAGGGGGACCTCAAGGTCCTACCTGGGCCTGTAGGAAAGGGGCAAGCAAGAAGTAGTTCTAGACTCCCATGACTATGAAGGGTAAGCATCCTACAAGAGGGTAGAGCTGAGCCTATGAAGCTGGGTTGAGAAGGACCACGTCAGAAACTCTCCTGGGGTCTTGACAGAGAGATGAATAAAGTACAAAGTATACACTCCTTCTAAAAGAAGAATATGATTTGACTTTCCTAGCCTAGTAACCCCAACCTGATTAAGAGATTCCAGCCTAACTCTCTTCAAAGAGCTGCTCCAAGTTAATAATAATGGAAAGCACTGAACGTTTACTGTGTGCCAGGCACTGGGCTGAGAGCTTTACATGTATCATTTCATTCAATCCTCACCACAACTGTAACAAGCTAAGAGTTATTATTATATCCATTTTACAGATGCCTCACAGAAAACTGGGACTCAGAGAGATTAGATAAATTACCCAAGGTCACACAGCTAGTAAAGAGTAATGTCAGATTCTAAACCTGTGTTTATATGACCCCTGAGTTCCAGCCCTTAATCACTTCACTACACTGCATGTAAGATACTCTCATTATGTGCAAATAATTCCATCAGAGCTGCTCTAAGGCAGCACCATACACTCACTGAATATCTAATAGTCACTGAGAGTTGAACAAACACATTACAGGTTGACTCACTTAAAAGCAATCTATAAAACTCAGTTGTCAGAACTCCATAAGGGAGCCTGTGTTCCAAGACATGAATGAACATACCAAAATCAGTTCCTCAAACAAATCTAAAGAGTTCTAGAAACTAGCTGACTTTATAGTTTTCTTTCCAATTTTCCCATTTCCCTTTTCCCGTTCCCCACCCCCTGCACACACGCACCATGGTCAGACACTGTCAGAGAAGCCTCAAACACCCTCCTCCTATTTCCAGTCCTTTAGTGGGCTCTCTCCCATTACTCAAACAGTGCTTCAAATCAGAGTCTAAGAGTTGGACCCTCTTCCTTTTTCCCAGGCTAACGCATGAGATAGCCATTAACCCTATCATCAAAACCTAAAACTTCAGTAGGTCTGTGTTTCTTCTCAGTCACACGGACAGAGGCTCACACTGGGGAGGAAATAACTATACTACAACAAGTAATACAATATATATATGGGATAAATCCCACACTTGATACTTTTTTAGATCCTCCCCAGCTCTTGGCCCAGACCCTCTGTATTCACTGACTAAATGGGTAAACAGACCAAGAGAACATATGGGCACCAGAGATGTCTCTGGGCCCAAAGAGCAAATGAACAGGGGTGTTGACCGCAGTGCCAGCCGCTCCCACCCACTCCTGCCCTCCCAGTGCTTGTTAGGATCTACACAACACTGTCTCTTTGAGCCCCTGGGGGCGGGCCGGCATTCTGCTGTATCACGAAGGCCTCCTAGGTCAGCCCAGGTACACCCTCTATCACCCTTCCTGTCCCTGACAACTACCCTCTCCTCAATCCCCCTCCCAGGGCCTCTCTCCTGTTCCTTCTAGTAATCTTCCTACTGCTTCAGATCTTATCTCCCATAACCCTATGTTTATCTCCTTTTTCCCAGGTTCAAATAGTCCTTCATCCACTGTGACGCTTCCTATTAACCAATCTCCAGCTCACATACAAATCCCTTCAGTGACAAGTCACACAGAAAAAGAGTCTGGATCTTTGAGAAACAGGTGGTTTCATGACAAACTCTTAGGAACAGGTCAGCTTTGGTTAAGAAGGCTTCATATCCTGATTGCATATAATTCACCCTTTATAGAGACAGTGCAATCTAAGATTCAGGCAGTTTTCAGAGAAGAGTATTGTGATCATTTCAACAGCCCCTCAACAGCAGTATACCTGAGCCAAAAAAAATGAGAAGGGATCTTTGGAGAAATCCTTCAATAAGGTAGTCTAGACTCATTCAGCATCTTCCTCTCCCCTCAAAACACACATACACACATACACACGTGCAGGCCAGTTTTCTAGGGCCCATGGCTAGAAACAGAGACCCTGGATTTTTTCTATCAGACAATATATCACGTGGCATGTTCCCCTCAGATGGATACACCCGCATTTCACCCCACCCACCTATTGGGACAGGTGCACAGAGCAGCTTCTCCCCAGCATAAAAGAGATGCACAGTCTCCCTCCCCACCCCCAGAAGAAGCCACTCACTAGTGCAAGTTTTCCCACAGAAAGAGAACTCTCTGCAGACCATGGCAGGTGGTCTTTTTTTTTTCTTTCATGCCCTCCTGGCCCCTTTTCCACTTTCGCATGGTTCCTGCGAGGCCCCCTCCCTACAGCCTGCTCTCCCAAGCTAAGGTGGAGGGACAGAAGGAAGACAAGCCAAAGCCGTGCAGGGCTGCTGCCCGGCCTCCCCCAGGCTCCACACACGTTCCCTTTGCTTGGCTGCCTCAGCAAACTCTCTTGGGCCCAACATGAGAAATCAGGAGTCTCCAGGGCAGTGACAGGTAACAGCTAAGAGAAGCAACAGGATGACATGCTCTCAGCCTCTCAGTCCTGCCAGCCTGCAGGGAGGTGCTTTGGACAGCCCAGGACTCAGACCCTCTACCTGTCTCAGGTTCCTACCTCCCGGAAGTAGTCATTAGAATCAGGTGAGGTGGGGACGGGACGCAGCCTTTCTTAGTCCCGGGCCAGCAGTGTGGCTGTGATATCTGGAGTTGTGGTGCCCGTCCAAATGGTACACCCAAGCCCTGCATTCCAGGGACAGGGGCAGAGCCAGCAGAACTGAGGACGGCCTTGGCCTGTCCTCCAAAGTATTTCAGAATTGCAACTTCCCTGGGTAACTGATTATTCTAATTTTACAGAGAGAAGGAGCCCAGGGGGAGAGAGTGCAGGAAGAGGAGTAAAGGAAGGGGGAGAGAGGGAGTAAGAACAGGAATGTTACTTTTTCATCCTTAAGGAACAGGGAGGGATCCGATTTGTGACTCAGCTCTGGGAAACTGGACTGACAAGGAGTGGGGAACAGCTGCAGCCCCAAGCTAAGCTGTGGACAGCTTCCCCTCAGGCTGGAGAGGCTGCTGTGACAAGATTCACCTGGAAAAAAGGCTCCGTTATTTTAAAAAAAAAAAAAAAAATCTGTCTGTTCAGGGGCTTCTTCCAAGGCACTACTCCAGGGCCTGGCTGGCAGGTGTGCCCTTGCCCTACAACAAAAGCTGCGGCTGCAGGTGGGGTGCCGGCCCTTTCCCGTGTTCCCACCTAGTATGCCAGGAGCCTCCCGGAGTCTCTGAGGACAGAGCTGGGACGCCCTTGCCCAGAGGCTCCACTCCCCTGCTATTCTGTTCCTTGCACAGTCCCACGGCATATCGAGTATCTCTGCCCTTGGAATTCCCAATTCCTTGTTTCTTTCTTATTTCCCTCTAAGCTGTAGCCACAGGTTCCTAAAAGAGCTGCCTAGCCCCCAAGGACCTTTCAGAGCAATAACACTTCCTGCCAGTTAGAACCCTGCCTTTCAAACCCAAAATGGAGGAGAAAGGCCTCCCTGCTCACTCGCAACAGTTTCCCCAGCAGAACCTAACAGGATGAGGGAACCAGCCCTGGCAACCAGTAGCCTCTCTTCCAGCTTCTAAAATCTATGACTCCGTAAGCGCCAGGCAGCTGTGGGAAAAGCAAAGGGTCTCTTGGAATCCCTCTCCTCCATACTAAAACATGTGAGTCAGGTGACCCAAGGAAAGCTTCATCTCTGAAGGATCATTTATGGCTCAAAGTCTACAGTGAACATCACTAAACTTCCCAACCCAAAGAAAGCACTATTTGTTTCTTTTCACATCTTGAAGAAGTTTTAAAAGGATTTTCTCATTTTTATTTATAAATGCAAAAGAGAAGAAGGGACTTTATAAATGGGAAAACCAGAACAAAGTGACTTTCCAGAAGAAAGAGGGACCATCCATCAAGTGTCAATTCATAACATCTTACATCATATAGGACTTGACTTGTTTAAAACTACGTTCATGGAAATTATTTCATTTGCTCCCCGCAACAGTCCTATGAAGGAGCTATTATCATTATCCCCATTTCACAGCCAATAAATCTGAAGGTCGTAGAGGTTGAGGGTCTTGCCCATGGCTACCTTTATGGTAAGTAGCAGAACCTGGCCACGGTTCACGTCTCCTAAACCCAAATCCATTATTCATTCTGCTACACCAAAAGAAAGATCATCTGCTAGCCCTCTTCACATGTGCGGGGACCATAAAATTGGAGGAGCTGCCCAAACACATCCACACGAGTAGAGGAGAACTGAGATCCTGGATTTGCGTTGTCCACCGAAGGGGCCACTGACTCAGAGAGGCCTCCTCTTCACATCCCCCAAACTGAGTCCCAGCCAACAGCGCCATGCAACATCCCCCCAGTTAACCGAGGTGTCAACCAAGCAGAGGAGCCCTGGAGTGCAGTGAAAGGAGGCATCACTTTAGAAGCGGCCCGTCTGAGGTCCAGGGCCATGGAGTTCACCCTTATGGAGCCTCAGGCCACAACAATGATGTACACATGTCCACATTCAGGGAGCCCGCTTGGGGACATGGCCAGTGCTTTCATTGGCAAGCTGACCCGAAGTTAATCAGAAGGCCCCCCTCATTGTTTGCCAGAGTACAAAAGACATTCTGTTCAGAAAGTTCAAGAAGAAAAACCAAAGAGCCAGGATGGCAGCTGTTCCCTCATCCCACAGAGAAACCAAAGGCACCCACCAAGTTTCCTGAGGCCCAGCAGTAAGTTTAAGATATAACATGGCTGAAGCGGAAGCACATCCCGATGGGTCTCCACTGCAGGGAGTGTCCACTGCGTTAACCCTCCTGATAAGATCACTGACAACCTTAGCTACCTCATCACCTATGAAAGTGCCTTTCTGGAACAGTCTCCTCTCCTAGGCCACAATGAGTTCACCACACACTAGTCCTCTAGGTCAGAACAAGTTTTACCGAAACATAGGACAGTGTAGAAGGGGCGTGCGGCATGGACACTGCATGCCCTGAGAGTTGGTTAAAATATTAACCAAGGAATCCATTCAGCACAACCACAGCACTTCATGTCTCCTCAGGTAACCTAGCTCTTAGCAGCAGCTCACTCTGAGATATCTGGATAAGAAAAACCTCTTTGCAGGTCCCCCAGCCCCCAGACACCACCTGCCTCCACCCCATGTATTTTCTAAGGAAAGCCTGTGATGGACTTTATTAATGAAGGAGGACAGCTTGCTTCTTACCAAGCTACCTGGGGGCCAGAGAGAGAGACCAACCCCGGTTCAGATATCCCTAGGACAGTCCCTCTGTCCTAATAACTACTCCGGAGAGACTTGGAGCTCACCACAGGCTCCCAGCTGAGTTAATTAGCTTTTTTTTTTTTCATTAGGTCAGACATAGCAGCACCAAGAGACAAAACAGACAGTGTTCACTAGAACAAACCAAGCCACTCAAAAGACACTGGAGTTTCCACGTAAGAACTACAAACACAATGCTGGAGTGATGATAACTCATTTTTCTACATAAAAGACCCTTCCTGTAAAATATCCTGAGACTTTGTGCTAAATAAAAGTAAGATGATGCTTCCTATAGTGAAGTCTAAACACCTCAGGTTCAGTAAGAGTGAGATCAGCTAGATCTGCAAAGTCAAGAAAATTGGCTGTTTCCCTCCTCCTTAAGCTAATAGAATCCAACTGTTGGAGCATGACATCATTCCTGAGCCCCAAACCCCGAGCACAGAGTACAGACACTTGCCTGCCTCCCAGAAAACAGCCCAAGACTGGCCAGGAAAGGAGGAAAAACAATCCAAGCCTGGAGCTGACCTTACCTGAAAGTCCCGGTGCTTTCCTGCCCACTCCATTCTCAGCAGTTTGGCTCACGCCACAGTCTGTTAGGGAGCCCAGGGCCCCCAAATCCACTCGCTCCGGCTCGGATACCTGCTGCGAGCTTCCCACGGCTCCTTCCTCTGACCTTTCGTGGCGCTCCTTCCAGCCAAATGAGCGGAGCACTGCTGGCCGGCCAGGCCAGTCGTCATGGAGACCCTGTTCTCGCCAGCGCTCGCTCCCGATCTCTCCCTCCCTCCCTCCCTTTCTCTCTCTCCCTCCCTTTCTCTCCCCCGACCCCTCCCTCGCTGTCTCCCTCTCTCTCCCTCAGTTCTGGGAGGCTTTCACGAAACAGCACTGTCTTTTGATCAGCTCGGTCTCTGCACGCATTCCACTCCTCCTACCTCCCTCCCAGTCAGACAAGGGCTCTGGGCTGCTCCTGGGAACTCGCTTCAACAGCTCAGAGGGGAGAAGGGAGAAGACAGTGAGTGGACTTGTTCTGCTCCCCACCAGTGTCTCATTTTTTTTATAACTTGGAAGAGTCCTGGTCAGGGGGGGAGGGAGCTAGCTGGAACACTTGGAGGGGAAGCAAGCCCTTCCTCTGGGTCCTGGAGTGAGGGGAGGGTAGGAGGACCCAGATGCACTGCCTCGACTTGTTTGTGCGCTTGGGATTTTCCCCGGCAGCAGCTGAGGCGGAAATGCATTCACCTCCCTGGAGCTCGCCTGGACTGGCCTTTCTTCTTACCTTGCTGCCTGCCCAGGCCGTGGTGATGGCTTTAACCAGTGCAGGGACTCATGGTACTAGTGCTGGTGCCAAAGCAGTCTCTCATCTTCCTGCAATGGAGAGGAAAGACACCAGGTCAGGTCCAGTAAGTGTCCTGGGCAAGTCAGAGTCACAGCCCAAGCAACAAATGTGATACAAATACAGCCTAAAAGCCCAGGCTTTCTGTGAGCTGTCGTCATGGCCAGAAATAATATCAGTGCTGTTAAAGAGCTAGCACAGTGCCTGGGACACAGCAGGCCCTCTAAGCATAATCCCCCGATGCATATTTCTGCTTTGTAATATATTTTTTAAAATATTTATTTATTTGGCTGTGCCGGGTCTTAGTTGTGGCATGTGGGATCTAGTTCCCTGACCAGGGATCAAACCTGGGCCCCCTAAATTGGGAGCACGGAGTCTTATCCACTGGACCACCAGGGAAGTCCTCTGCTTTGTAATATTCTTTTACATGCACTATTTTGTTCGATCCCCAAAACCTTTTGAAGTATACTGGATAGATATCATTATCACCATTTTATAGATGGGAAAACTAAGGCTCAGAGGGATCAAATATCTAGTCCACAGTTACAAAGCCAGTTTGGCAGTCGAAGAACTAACAGTAGAGACCAGTCCGCTGCCCCCTAGTCTGGTGCTTTCCTCTAAGGTACACTGCCATCTGATCTTACAAACTAACAGTTTTTTTGACAGCCAGTTATGAGATACAAGGCTGGGTTCCCTGGGGAAGATAGAGACTCCTTCTGAGTCGTGATCAAATAGGCCCTACTATCATCTTTTAGCCTGAAGGCTCTACGATAGCCTCTATGAGATGTGAAACATACAGGTGCACAGATGAGAGAAAAAAAGTCCTGCCCTATAGCTATAAATTACCTTACACTTCTCCAAAGTACTCTTACAAATCTTGGCTCATCTGTTCAACCCAAGAGACCCACAGTTAGGATGGTACTATCATACTAATTTAACAGATTTTTTCAAAAATCTAAAAGAGAGGCCAAATAGCTTGGCCCAGGTCACAGAACCAGAAGATAACAGATCTAGAAATAGTAGCCAAGCCTTTCAACCCTCTTCCGTATATTAAGCAGAGTAGTTCCAAGAGCACCAGACAGAGCAGGGGTCAGAAGATCAGGTAGCGCTGGCTCCACAGCAGCCATGTGCCTCCGGGCAGATCACCTAGCCTCCCAGTCTCCATATAAAACCTGTCCCCTGGGCAAGTGACAGGGCTGGGATGAGCATGAAAAGATGTGTGTGAAAGCATTCTCCTTCAACCAGGCACTGAGCTAAGAACTTCATCTCAGCTGCTCTTCACCACAAACAAACAAAACCTGGGGCAGTTGGTTTGCCCCCAAGAAGAGGCCCCTGAGGCTCAAGGAAGACTTTTTTCAACGTTGCTTCCTAAAACCGTGCTAGAGAGATTCTGATGGAATCTTTAAGGCTGAGATCCCTTGCAGAATTTCTGTGTTTTTCACTAATGTTCAATATACCACAAATTTCTTAAAACAAGATTTTAATTCAGTCAAGTTTAAAAGGTAAATATATGTCAGGAGATAAGGTAGGAGGTGTGTCACAAAATACAACAGGAAATAACAGAATGGCACAAACCCTAAGTGGGGGGCACTTTTGCTTCAGTGAAGCAATCAGAGCTTCAAAGAGGGTATACTCAACCACCTACTAGAAATACCCAACCCAATACCCTGACCCAAGTACCAACTCAGGAATTCCTCATAGGCCCTAGTGTCCCCCACCCCCATCTGCAAAGGAAGACAAGATGAAACGGCAAGGGCAATACCATCAAATCACTAAACTTCTCCCCCATCCCATTCCCAACAGGCAGCCCTCTGCTCTGCTCCTGATGCCCAAAATGCACATTCCACTTGCCCAGTCTCCATGATGAGAAAGCAGAGGTGATGCCCATTCATTTTTACAATAAGACAATAGTCACAGTTATAATATTAATACCAACTAATGTTTATTGAGCACCTACCATATGTCAGGCATTCTTCTAAGCAGCATGAAGGGACAAGGTTGAGTACTAAAGCTGATACAAGTCAGTCTCTAAAGTAATGCAAACTTCAAAAAGCCCTCCAGACCAGACACAGAATGCAGGCCATGCTCCCCCTAGTGGCACACCGGGGTTACAGCGGTTCCTTAGGGCCCTCCCCTGGGGGGACTAGGTAGGGACATAGTAAGGGCCGCATTAGTGGGAGAACTGAAATCGCTGCTTGGGTGCTGCTATTGTGTATAAGCTCCTTGAACTGGGCAGAGCGAAAGGACAGCTGAATCCTTCTGCTGCCTCTGCAATGCTGGATTCAGATCAATCCTACCTGACCTTTCCGGAAGGATAGGGCTTTTACAGCCATATGTGGTCTAGTATCTGCTGGGAGGCCCACATGCAGACTTCAGCCAGAAACCCAGGAGATATCCTTGCACATCCCTACCTCACACTCCCCGCAGCCAATCCACTTACCGACTCCAAATAATTCTACTTCCAAGATTTATCTTTTATCTGTCCGTTTTTCTGCACCTCCATTGCCACCCCAGTCTTTCCCCTTAACCACTGCACCAACCTCCTAATCGCCCCAGCTTTCACTCTTGCCCTCACACCTCCGTTCTCCACAGAGCTGTCTGAATCACCCTTTTACACCAAATCATGTCATTTCCTGCTTAGCACACTTCAATGGCTTCCCACTGCATTTAGGATAAAATCTGAATTCTTACCAGGACCTATAAGGCCCAGCATGATCTTTCTCCAGCCTCCTCTCCTCTTAGCACATTTCCTACCCTCCCACTCTGGGTGCCAGCTACACAGGCCACCTTTTAGTTTCCCAAAGTGTCAGATCTTCTCCAGGCTGCTCCCCTTGCCTGGGACACTCCCCCACACCCTAGTCTTCACCCAGCTGAATCTTACTCGCCTAGCCTCAACTTGCCTCTCACCTCTGCAGAGAAGTCTTTCACGATCCTCCAGTGTAAATGAGGACTCACCCTCCATGGCACTTACCATAACCTGCAATTGCTCATTTGTGCGATTACTTGCTTCCCCCCTGAGTTCCTTAGGAGCAGGAACCTTGAAAGTTTTGCTAACCACCATATTCTCTGCATTTAGTATAGGGCCCAGCTCATAGCTGGCACACAATAAAAATCTGCTGAATGAATGCATAAAACCCCCTTTCTTCCTGTCCAACAGGAAGAAGAAACTTAGAACAGCCATTTCACGTCACTCATTGTATCTTTTCATAGACTTACAAACTATAATTACATGTCTTTTCCTATGTGCCTTGCCTGTGGGCTCAACCAAAAATTCCTGTAAAGTCTCCCTGTGGTTTGTTTCCCAGAACTTTCCTCGTAAGGTCACTCTTCCGGGGACGCGCTCCAGGGTTTTACAGCCTTTCCCAGTCCCAGAGTGCCCACTCACAGGCACTCCAGCACAAGTATCACTGCCAAACCAAGTGGGATGCAGGAATGGCTCAACGCCCACAGATGAGAAGGCTCTCCCGGGTCAGCTCCATTCAAGGACAAAAATGTTTTCTCTCACCTCCACTGTGCAGGTCACTGTGCTTACAGAAAATACACTTTTACTTTAAAAAGTCATCTTATGTTTTATAATTTGGAGATGGGTGTAAATATTGTTTGAAAAAAATGTTTTTCCATTACTGAAAAGAAACTGAAAACTACTGTCTGGGGGAAAAATAATGAAGGCCTAAATAATAGCAACAGCAGTGTGCCTAAGCCCAAACCCCTCCCATGACAGACATGGCCACCAAAATCTGAAATCCCTTCCGGCTTCCTCTCCTGCCACACTCCCCCACGACCACCACTCCATTACAGGCACAACCATCACACACCAGCTGGTGCTCTGAAAACTGCATTTCTCCTCTCCCTCCCCAGCTGCCCACACTGTTACCTTTTTCTGAGTGGCTCCCCTTCCCTAACTAGCAAAACCAAATGGCCTTCAAGGCCCAACTCAGTCATCACCTCTGTGAAATATTTCTTGATCTCCTGGCAGGATCTGTTTGTCTACTCTGCAAGCCCACAGCAGTTTAGGATGCCTTTATCACGGTATTTATATCATTTTATCACTGCTACTTGCACTTCCTCTCCCCCACAGCTGGGAGCCCCTTGAAGTCTATCTACTTTCATATTTCATTCAGAGTGGGCAACCAATTAATGTGTTCAATAAATGAAACACTTAAAAAGACTCTTTAAAAAAAAAACCCACAGAAACAGCTGCCCCCTCCATTAGATGAGGGAATTTGAGTGGATAGCCTTACATAGTCTATCCACTCAGATTCAAGAGAAGAAAAAAAATTATATATATATATTTTTTTTAATATATATGTGTGTATATGATCATTAGGTTCTAGATTTGATCACTAGAAGAAATTATAGTCTTTTCTTTAAAAAACTTTTCTTTAAAAACTGAAATGCCAAATCTGAAAACACAGGAGCAGAATAAATCTTTTAAAGTCACTCCTTACTTTGGGATCATTGGAATTCAAGAAAAGAAAGCTGTTATCTCAATATTACTGGCTGGATCCTAGAATGCCTAAGAGATGCAGTATAACTTCAGATGCCTCTAGAGAGCCTAGCTCCCAGTGCCCACCAGACTGGGGTCCAGCAGCATGTCCACTGAAGACACCCAGTTCTACCCATGTGTCCTGCCCATTTTCCTACACTGGGCTCTGGTTGCCATGTGAGTAGGCAGGTTTACACAAGAGCTCTTTAGGACTTTACAATTTTCCTTTTCTACCTCTGAGTGGCAATGTGGTTAAGAAGGGAAAAACTAAAAATTCAGGAGTAGAGAAAAGAGTCATCAGACTGGAGTCCAGGTCCTGGTTACAGGGCGGTGAGATCCTGAGCAAGTCCCTGTCCCCCACAGGGCCTCTGCTTTTTCCTGCATATAATGAGAGGGGTATTGGGCTGTTGGAACTAGCTGTTCTCCAGTGGTCCCTTCTAGCTTCAATGTTCTACTGCATTGTTCTTTGGCAGTCACCCAGATCCGTGGTTCTATCCTAGTCACCTAGTCCCCTTGCTTTCTGAATGAATCCAAAGCAGCAGAAAGGCATCTTGTTTCAGGAGCTACAGAGCCTCCACCTAATCCTTTCAGCAGAACCCCATGGGGCTCTGGAGTCATCTGCTCGGGATCAGATAGAAGAAGACCATCACCACATAAGGCAACCTTTCCTAGAGGAAAAGATGGGAGATTCAGACTCCCTGCCTAAAAGCAGCTGGCCTAAGAGAAGAAAGGCACCAAACACAGGGTGGGGAAATTAGGAAATGGCCTGGGAAGTGCCTGGAAGAAGACTGCAGCTCTGCCAGGGACTCACTCCTAGCCATCAGTCTGAGACAAAGCAGCCTTTACAAAGCAGAAGCACTGGCAATATCTAACGAAGTTCTCTTGGAAGACAATCTGCTTACTGCCAATCAAGCAGTCTCTTCATGGGCTCTACCAGGGCCTTTGCATCAACAAAACAAACGCGTTCCTCCAGATGGCAATTCCAGCCCTCCTCTGCCTGGGAGCCACAGCTGGCCGGACCTCCAGTGCGCTGGCCACTGCTACACATACTTTGCTTCACAGCCTTCCTGGGAAAACATAGAAATACCGATTCTTTGCTCAAGTCCTGGCATTTTATGGTAGGAAATTCTTCCAGGTCCTTATTCCTGACCTAATCCCGCCTGCCTCCAACCCTTTCCCCACCTACTCCCCTCCGACCCTGAGGCTCTGAACTCAGGAAGTGTGGGCTCAGCCTATAATTATCCTAGATCCCACTGCCCTGTGGTGAAGCGGCTACTGGACACCTTCATGCTGGGTTGAGCACACTCTCCTTCTGTGCGCCAGCCTTCCGGCCCCAGTCCACCTCCACTCGGCTCACAACCCTCAATATGAGGCTCAAAGTTCAGATCCCCAGGACACAAGGTACTCAGTGCCTTGATCCAGTCCCTCAGAGTATCTGTCACAGAGTGTATATATGGGCTAATTTCTGGACTCTCTCAAATCCACAGGCCCCTGACCACTGCCCCTTGTTAAGTCCAAGCATTTTAACACTGGGCCACATAAACACAGTCTTGGGGCCAGGAACAACTGGACCAAGGAGGCAGTATCCCAGACCCCCTCTAGAGGCCCCATTTACCCTTCCAGAATGGGCTTCTCATGTTTACTTGGCTCAGAACTCCAAGCTCAACCAAGATCTTACCCGTCATGACTAAAGCTTCAGGTAGGGTACAAAGTGAAGGAAAAGGAGATGGAGGAATAAGAGGAATGTGCACTCAAACAGCTTTTCCATGAAAACACCTTGAGCCTCAGAAAGGAGTATCCCTTAGAATAAGATCTGGGCAAAGCTGTGGGAAATGTGGGTCCAGCCATATCACCTCCTCCATACTGTCTCCCCTTATTTTCCCAGGTTGGACTGGATTCTCTACCTCCACCCCCTGTACTCCCTGGGACAGTCTACTACTCCTGCATCTGCCGTGTTCATATTTTAGTGATATTTAGCTCATATTTTCATATTTTAGTGCACCAAGGCTTATCCAGCTCATTTCTCCTACTAGCCTATGTCTTAACTCTGAAGGCTAGTTTAGGGTTCTGTACCGAGTACAATTAATAAATTTTTAACATATGAACTAAAGAAACCAACCAACTAATGGATCTAACAAATAAGGGATCAACAATATCACCACAGAACCTAAACCATTTGGTGCTTAGCACCTCAGGGTGGTCCAAGGTTTTCAAGGTGTGGTACATATATACAAGATGATTACAAGTGGTATAAGAACATTTAAAAAATTTTTAATGCTCTTGTATTTATCTTAATGTGTATTTTTTTAAAAAGATAACCAGCTATTAACTCCATTTTTACTGAAGTCATTGAGTTGACCAATGCTAAAGAAGGTATATATGTTTTTTGTTTGCGTTTAGTTTTGTTTTGCTAAAATTAGTGGGTAAACATTTAAAGAGAAATGGGATACTTACACAACCTCAAAGTATCTCTCTCAGAATATATATTAATTACAAAGGCAGAAACAGGGAACTTGTCAGTGGAGAAAACTGGCAGACATTACCTTCACCAAGTGATCAAAGTTAACATTATTAGTAATAAGATACACTGACATCATGTACCCCTGACATGAAGCAATGAGAAGGGCACTGCACTTCTGTGGTGTTCTTCCCCAAAATCCATAACCTTAATCTAATTATGAGAAAACATCAAACAAACCAACTTGAGGGACATTGTATAAAATACCTTCCCAGTACTCCTCAAAAGTCTCAAGGTCATAAAAGGTAAGGACAGACGGAAGAATTGCCATAGACTGGAGGAGACTAAGACACGACACCTAAATGTAATGTGGGATCCTGGATTCCACCCTGGAACAGAAAAAGGACCTTAATGGGAAAGACTAATGAAATACAATTAAGGCTATAGTTCACATTATACCAACGTTCATTTCTTAGTTGATAAGTATACCATAGTTATGTTAGATTAGGGGACTTTGTACTGTCTTTGCAGACTTTCTGCAAGTCTAAAATTATTTAAAAATAAAAAGTCTTGTAAAAGCTAATTTAAAGATAAATAAATAAAAGTATATATGGTACATATCATAAACATGGGTGAGAATGACTCAAGTTTGAGAAGCAAGAGTGGCCACCCTTCAAACCCTACCTCCAAGGAAAGCTTCCCCAGAATAAGAAGAACAGCTGTAGAAGAATATTTAGTAAAATGGGCAGTGTTCAGTTTATATTACTTGGAGAAAAAGTAATTATCCCATTTTGTTAAATATATATATATATATATATATATATATATGCCACATATATAATGCATAGAAAAAATGTCTGTATTGAAATAAAGATAACCTATCCTGAACCAAGTACAGATGGCATTTATTAAATAGTAAATGGGATATAGCTTTTGGAAAGCATCTTGGCTAGATCAATTAAAATGCTCATATCCTGTGACTCAGTGGCCTCATTTCTGGGAAGCTGTCCTAAGAATAAAATGCCCAAGTATGAGGGAAAAAAATGCATGTTCCCAGCATTATTTATAATAATGAAAATTAGAAACAAACTCCATGTGAGTCATTACTAAATTGGTAAATGTCAAGTGTTTTTTGACCACTACCCATACTAAAAAATAAATTTTATATAGTAATACAGAATGTGCATGTATGAGAGAGCGTGTGTGCACGTGTGTATGTATACAAAACTGAACCAAAAAGTTTCTGCAAACAATACTTATCTTTACTATGTGTGATGCTCTCTGCCATTTTCTACCCTAATCTATTTCATTAAGGAAACAAACAAAGCTTGTAGAGCCCCACTAGATTGATTCCCCATCCCACTAATGATGACCTGCAGTCTGAGAAACACTGCACTAGATGGACAATTGTGCAGCCATTAAAAGAAATGACTACAATCCACAAACTGGTAACAGTGATTGGCTCTAGGGAAAGAAAAGAGAAAGAACGTAGGAGGAAGATTTGCTTTTCACCGTACATCTTTTTGTACCTTTTGAATTTGCAATACATACATGTATTATTTATTTAAAAAGTGACTGTGAAGACTTTAACAGTATCAGACAATGCTAATTTTGCATAACAAAGTTATAACTACATTAAAATGTAGAAAACACATACAAGCGAAAAAGGAAATTATACCAAAACAATAACCACATTAGCAATTTTTTCCTTCTTACTAAGTTCTACATATGCCACACGGTTACTGTTTTACTTCTACAATTTAACATATATTTATTTTCTAAAATTAATGCAATTATTGGCAAGGGTATATAGGAGATTTCAAAGCTAATGGTAATGTTTTCTGTATTAAGCTGGGTGGTAGATACATGAATACTCACATTGAAACTGTACATATAAAAAACATATACTCTATATTTTAATAATATTTTTAAAATGAAAGATTGCAAAAGTGGACCATTTTTTCAGGTCTGCCTCTCCTCACCCTCAAACTCAAGCAGACACTCCAACAAAGTGTGGGATAGGATTTAAAACCATCAGTCAAATGGATACCTTCCATTTTTGTAAACAGGTTGTAACATGTTAGAACCTGTCTCCTAAAGATTTCCATTTAGAACTTTGTAGGTGGGCCAGTTTCAGCGTTCCATTCACACTCAGGACTCTCTTTTAGTGTGTTTTCTTGATTTCCCTTCCCCCTCTCCCACTAAGCCATTGTTTATGCCTTCATACTTTAAATCACATATAAGCTCTTCTGAGCAAAAGGACCATTTCTTATTCATCTTTGAACTTCCAACAGGCTATAATGCAGTGTTTTCTTTACACACAGCAAATGCTCAATAAGTATTTATTAAATAGGCAATATCATAGGCAAAACTCCAGAACAGAGTATATGAAACACAAAAAGTAGCAAGGACATAAAGAAGGAAGCACTGATCACTGGAGATTAAATAAAGTCATGCTAAAAAAGTCATTACTTTTATTTAATACAGTTAACATGGAATTATAGTAGAGAATGAAGGAGATAATATATGTAACACACTCAGCAATAGATAGTAAGTGGTCTATAAATAATAGTCTGGGGGTTTAAAAAATAATATGCACATATTTACATAATATATATTTACATATGATATATATTATGTGTCACATAAATAAACATATGCACACACATATATCAAAGAATTCCAGGACACAATTTATCTGCACTTCAGAAAAATCTCTCTTGATCTTATGGATAAAACAGGAAGGCACTGGCAGTAGCACCATCTGGTAACTCAGGACAGCTGGGTCCAAATGGAAGAGCAAAATGGATCAGTATCAACTACGAAGGAGTACTCTGGAACTCCTAGAAGTCTGGACATTCCCATCTGTTCTAATCCTAGCCTGGTCACCCTTTTTTATCAATGACTCGGGTAAGGCACGCTTATCAAAAATGCACATAACAAATTAATTGGGAGGGAAAATTAACATATTAGAGATAATTCCAAAAAAAGGGCCTCCACAAACTTAGAACCATAGGTTAAGTATAACAAGATTAAATTTTAAAAGGACAAAAGATATCATTTTACACTTAAGTTTATTAAAAAAAACTGCATGACAACAGGACGAAAATGGTAGAAGTAAATTTTTGTGACTTTCTGTTTGAATAAAAAAAAAAGAATGGTATAAGTGAAAGACACTTGAGGAATGGTTCAATATGAGTCAACTGATGAGTCCCTGTGATTTTGAGTTTACTGACTGACATACAGAGTCCAGATCAAATGAGGTCCATGTCTTAACTTTGCTCCATTCTGGTTAGAACAATAGTGTATCCAGGGGACACACACTATATTTGCAGACCCAAGGGTAACAGAAGCCCTAATAATATCCCAGGCAAGTATGCTGAAGAGAAAAAGAAAATCAAGTCTGTGGAGTCCCTTAAATTGAGAAATAAGATAACATCTCTGGTTCATGAAGCTCTTAAGACCCCCTACAGAACAGGAAGATAAAAAACTACCCCATGACTTACTCCCCATGGAGTCATCTCTGGGAACTAGTGGCTAGATGCGATAAAGAAAGTTCACAGAAAGAAGAGACAGCTGAGCCCTGCCTGATCTGCCCTTTGTGCCTTCCACTACTTACATGAGAGCCTCTCATTTGGGGCTCTGACCATCCAAGTTCTAGTGAGGACGCTGAGAAGCTCAGGAATGCAAACAATTCTTACCCGTCATCTCCCCAAACCATGGTTCATCATGATCAGAATTACAAAGTGATGTTTTTAACCATCAGAGTGAATTCTTGCGGATCTTTAACCTTCCATACTAAGCTGTCATCTGATAGCTCTTGTGAGCAAGGACTCAGCTTTGACTGTTGTAACTGAAACATTAGACAGTAGGAATGCAGCAGTTCAGCTCCATCAGGCATTGCTGGGACGTATACATACCAGCGTATCTCCCGTAATGAGAAACTACAGTGCTTCTAAGGACTTAAGAAGAATCAGGAGGAGAGAAGAGCAGTGGCCCCTCAAAATTCGGTTCTTATCCTAGGGACATGGATGGTGGCCCTGGTCTACAGATGAGTGTCCTACTAAATAAACTTCAATGTCCTATGGTAGAAGATGCCATTTTTTAAACCCTTCTCTCTCTTTTCCCCCAAGGATAGGAACCTAGAAGTTTCTAATTTATGCAATGATTAGCTCCTTCCTTAACAATACATACACTAGGTGTATCCCATTTTTATGTAAAATAGAGCTAGTCTGCCTTTTGTATAAAAAGAGGTGCTTATAAACGTTCATTCACTTAGAGATCAACTCAGAGAACAGGTGAGATGATGAGAGGAAAAACAGAGGAACGTGGAGGGAGAGAAGAGTGCAATTTAAGATCCTGAAGGACAGAAACAGGAGGAAGCTTGTTTGGAAGTCTGAGAATAGCATATCTGGGGGAATTCCTGAGCATTACTCCCTGGGATGTCAAAGAACATATCTGAGTAGCACTTAGCCTTTGAAGGAAAGAAAAAAATTCAGAAAGCCTATATTCCTTACCTGGGTGAACATGATTGTCTATAGCCCATGTAACAGGTTAGCTGACGCTGCTAATGACAGCATTATTAGGAAGAGGGCAGAGTAAAACAAACAAAAAAACACACAAAAGGTCAAGGACTACTGTCCCCAGCACAGCAGTTGCCAGCAGAAGACTTCTTTCTCACAAGCTGTGGGACTCCAGAAGCTATAACTGGGAGACACTGGCTCTCCTCATACCCAAGCAAGCAAAGGAAGTCAACCACGTTAAGAGACCTCAAGGTGATGAAAGACTGCAGCCACTCATCATCGACGCAGATAACATCTGCAGTCAGTGATGCAGGGACACTCCTCTTCCAAGGAAAAGGCCCACAGGAGCTGAGGAGGGGAAGTTTACTCAGGAAAAATCCACCAAGAAAATGAGGCATGACTGTGTCTATGTGCTTCCAAGAGAGTAACCACTGCTTATTAAATTAGTGTTCCTCTTCAGACTCAGGATTTCTCCAAACACAGCCCGCAGAAACATAGCCACCAGCCAATCACGAAGGGTCAGAGACCCAGAAACAGCTGTGAGAGCTGTGAGAGGCGAAGAGGAGACTAAATTGGGCTGTGGAGGTTTGCAAAATGATTTTGAGGACAGTGAAGGTGACCCCAACTCTATTTTTCTTTCTTCAACCGTGATCTCTCTCTGCTCTGTCTCCTGCTGTATGGGGCGGTGAGAATGAACACAAGGAGGGAGATCAAGAGCTCTTTGAATAGAAAGCAAGAACTTGAAGGGTAATTGACTGTGGAGGTGAAGGAGGGTCCAGAATGACTCCCAGGTTCCGGCTTGATCGCTGAGCACCAGCCACCACAGCAGGGAATAGAGACAAAACAGAATATTCCACGGTGCTATGCTGTAGTCATGTCTGAGTTTAACCAAGAGAGGAAGTTGCTCCAACACAGGAAGTTATCTAGACAAGACAGACAACAGTGGAGAGAACAGAGATGGAGGAAGGGGAATTAGACTAGAAAAATAGTTAAAGAGAAAAAATAAAAAAGGAAAGGAAGGAAAGAGGAAAAGGGGAATGGAGAGAAGTGCATGCATGCGCGCGTGTGTGTGTGTGTGTGTGTGTGTGTGTGTGTGTGTGTATTTTAAGAGGAGGTGGGGAGAGGACATGGATAACACAAACAGCCATAACTCTGCAAATACTGAGTTCAAATATCGGCCACAGCCTACTAACAGCAGAGTGTGTCCTCTTCAGTAGTTAGGTTCTGGGGTCAGCATATAACATGAAAATCATGTGGAAACAAATTACTCTTGAAATTCCCTTAAAAAGGCACCATCCTGGAAACCAGCCACAGTCTCTGAGGAAACCCAATTCAATACTTTTCATATACATTATTTTCATGCACTCTTAAGAATCTCAGAACTAGAAGGATCCGAGGAGTCCCTCCTCCTTATATAGTGGTTCTCAAAAAGAGTTCCTAGTAGTAGAACCACTGATTTAGTCTGAAGCTTCTTGAATAAGCTTCATTTTGCTCAGAGAGACTGGTAATCACCTAATGTCACCTAACTAGACAGGACTTTTCTCTGACCCCAGACTCCTTCCTCCATGCTTCTCGTCTTAAATTTCCCCTAGGAGATAGAAGGCCAAGATTGGAGGTCCCATTATACCACTAAATAGTTGTGCGAGTTGGGAATAGTACCCTCTCCTTTCTTGGCTCTAATCTCCCCATCTGGACAATGAAGCCAGATTAGATGAACTCTAAGAGCCCAGACAACTCTGAGATACGTACTGAATGAAAAAGTGCTTTGAAAAGCACTTCATAAACATAAGATATCGTAATGGTCAACTCTCACAGGGCAGAAATGTTGGCATCCTACGTCTTTCCCCTCAATTTTACCCTTAATATCCCATGTCCAGGTCCTACTTATTCTACTTTTGAATATTCTCTAGGATTCACCCCCTTCCTCTCTATTCCGGTTGTGGACGACCCATACTCTTTGGTGGGTCTCCTTACTGCCAATCTCTGTCCTCTCCAAAATTAGCCTACTCTCTTCCACAAGAGTGCTTCCCACGAAATTCCACTTTCGCTGCATCCCTTCCCATCCCCTGAGCACCAAGGCAGATCGTCGTCGCAGGGACCCTGGAAAGCCACACCCTTTCTATGTCCCTGCTGTTCTCCACAACCAGAACACCTCTCCTTTGCTTATATAAAGTCGATCCAAACTTCAAAGATCAGAAAAGATCCTGCCTCCGCCAAGAAACTTTTCCTATAGTTTTAAGAACCTTCCTATTTCTGAACTATAAACACATTCACAGTTAGTAACCAAACACAGTTCAGATCTCTATATTCTCTATTTGTTTAACAAATTTTGTCTCTCCCAATAGATGATAAATTCCCTCGGTGATTAAAAAAGCTTTACATAATATTTGAATCACAATGTTGGTTAAGCTGAAAAATTCAGCTAGTATTATTGACTGTTTGATGGCTGAAAAGCAAGATCTTTTGCCCTTGACCTTTCGCAGGAAACGTTGGGGGTGCGGGGAGTGGGGAAGGGAAGGGGTGGAATCAATACTCCCCCAACTCCTGAAGTACCTTCCCACCATTTCCTCCCAACTTTCACCTATTCTGTTTGAACCCTCTATCACAGGTTCAAATCAACTTCTTCCCTAAGGATGAGTCTCAGCACATCAGAGCAGTATGCTCTGTAATATTTAGTTATATTTAGGCAGTTATATTTAGCTCCATTCTTAATCCTGATCAGTCTTGATCAGTCCGCATGATAGCAGCAGCTGCTTACAACCCCTGGCAGTGACGGGAAGGTAAAGGCAAGAGAGAAATGCAGAAGGAGGAAGAGCCAAAAACTAGCAGGGATTTTGTAATATACATTTCAGATTTGGGCCCTTGAGGGAGGTCTGCTTCAAATTAAGCCCCATCTGTTCTCAAGCGCCAAAGAGGCAGGACATCCATGGGAAGGCTCTGTAACCTGTCAGCACATAGATACCTCTACAGGCCATGCCACTGAGGACTGCAAAAATGCTTCTCATCCTTAGGGAGCCAACAAACTGGAGGTGGGGACTCTGACTGGCCATCCCTGCCAAGGGATGCTAACATGTGCTGTCACCACCCAGAGCGTCAACGTAACCAGACTGGAAAGACACCCAGAAGACACATGCTCTTACCTGCGGCCTCTAAGCTCCTTCCTCACAAAAGGCATCTGCTGCACCCATCTCCAGAGCCAAAGATCACAGGAAACCGAGCACTAATCTTCCTCCTCGGACCCTTCCTTCCAGAGTGGCAAGGAGACAGGGAAGCAAGTCAGAGAAAGTTTTAAGGAGAATCAATACCACACGGCACCCCATGAAAAGCTAGCTCCTGGTCCCAGGACTGCAAGAAAGGGCAACTCCACATTCAAACTCCCAGTTATCTCCAGGGGCTGATCTCCATGGAACTGCCCTCGCATTCTGCATCACAGAGGCACGAAGCAACCGCACCCCACAGAGCCCCAGAGGCAGAGAGTTAGGCAGAAAGGAATGCAGACGGCTTCCCAGAAGTGCCCAGCAGAGGAGAAAACCAAGAGCTTACCACAGCTTCCTGGGCCCAGAAGGGGAGGAACTAGGCTCTCAGAAGAAAGACTTCAGCAGCTCAGAGACCTTGAAGGTCCTCATATCTGAAAGCCCTAAAGACGAGAAAAGTACCGTGGTGGGAATACGCCTGGACAGAACAAGCCTGGGCTGGCCCCAGATGGCTTCCAGTAAGCAGTGGCTATGCTGAACGTGAGCAAGAGTCTTACAGAAACCCGAAGCTATTGATGGCCCCAAAGCAACCCAAGGCAGGCCTGGGATGGGGATGTCTGAACCACCTAGTATAAGCTTTTGCTGGTGGCTTTACCACCTGCCTTCCATGCAGGGGCTTCATTTTTTCCCACATCTTGGGGGAGGAGGACGGAAGGAGAGCAGGTACCCAACATCTGACAGGAACACAAAGCTACTCAGCAGATGGGCTTCATAGGCTCCAGTGCCTCCCAGCTCTGTTCTCTTTGTCATGCTCCAGAGGACACAAAGCTTCTTCCATTCCTACTGTGAGTTGTAGGCTTCCCAAGGAGCCCCACCACAGTTCCCAGAAACCCATACAGAGGCAAGGCTGAGCAAAGAGGAAGATCTTCCCTGCAGATGTGCTTTCTCCAATTTGTCACATATTATGGCTTTGTGAGGCTCTGTTCTAGGATAAGCATAGGGGAAGGGGCAGAACATAGAAAGGAGGTGATTCGGAACACCTCCTGTTGTATACTAAGCAGCCACATTAAACATACCAAACAAAAATAATCAAATAATTTTAATTGAAAAATGAGTTAAATCATAAACTGCTTTCCCTTCCAAGAAAAGGGCAATTCCTAATACAGATTCCCAAAAACCCAGACAACGTTTCTCCTTCTCCTCTCATATCTAACCCCAGTTTGGAAACCCTCATCAGTTGTCAGCATTAAAACAAAATACACACAGACACACAGAGACACACACGTCTGTTCACTCCTCAAAGCCTTGTTCCCACAGCCAAGGTTACAAGACCCTTTCCAACTTCAGGTCCCTGTGGGGACAGCAGGAGGCAAGAATTAGACGAAGGCTTTTCCCAAGCAAAGGCCTTGTCTCCCAATAGGATTGGGGGTGGCTTTAGACACCCCCAAGTGCAGGAAGGAGGCTGAGCACCTGGAATCCCCCCTTCCTCCACAGCACCAGTAAACCAGCTGACGTCATCTCTCTGGTAGCCACATGTCTGCCTCCCAGCCTCTGGGATTTTGCCCATCCTCACCTCAAGATTGCAAAATAAGTGTCTGGAGCTAGTTAGTTCAGTTACTTACAGCCTGGTACCAGTGAGACAAAGGTGAAAGGTTTGCTCCTTATACAAATCATTAGTTTCACCCTGCCCTGTGGCCATAGGTCTTACTCCCGTCCCTTGATCAAAATGCATGCTGCTTTTTGCAGAGACGAGACCAAAGATGAGCTCAAACCATCTCTGGGCACCACAGAAAGAAAGACAAAGGAAGAGGTAATCAGTTACGGACCTACTTCTTTAGAACTACATGACATATACTATCCCCAGGCAAAAACATATGGATAAACTTTCCCACTCTAACAGGAAATTCTCAGTCACTTGGAACCTAGTAGAGCTTGGAATTTTATTCAAAAAATTGTTCCATTTTCCTGAATTCTTCATTCCACAAAGAGATGCTACAGTTTACACACAGAGCACAGGGACATCATCAGTTTTCATAAATTGGCAGCAGATTTATCCCACTGGAAATAGACACAGCTTCAAACTAGAAGCTTTCCATTTAAGACCTGACACAGCAACGCAACAAGAATGTATTATTTCCTACTCAAGAATAGGAGCAGATAATTCAATTAACTCCACTAAACAACTTGTTTCAAGAATGTGGTCCTGTCATAATTGGATCATGATATTCAAAGTAGGGGGACGTCTTCAGGCTTTGAGCTAAAGTATTTCCTGAAGTTACACATAGCAAAAAAATAAATAAATAAAAATAGAGAGGGAGAGGGAGAGGGAGAGAGAAGAGCTTAGTCAGGCATGGCACACTCTAGTACCTCCAGCTGCCACGCAGAGACTCAGACCAAAGGAAGGACCCAGCTTTCCTGATGGAGCACCAGGCCTCCTTTGGAAGCACTTTTCTTCCTCTCCATATGACAGGAATGGAGTTGGCCCCTTCCACAGCAATATCACCCTTAGGGGCCAGAGGATGAAGACTGGTTTTGCACTGAACACTCCTTTGTCAGTCAGTCATCTTTACAAGTTGAAGAAATTTTCCCAAAGAAACAACATTAGATATGGTAGCTGCATGCCCAAATAGGCTCATTACTGAACATGGCTAAAATACTGTTTATATAAAGATACAAGAAAAGTTACCTGTGTAAATAAATACTTGCAATAAAACAAAACATAAGAGAAATAAAATTAAATAATTTTTACATATCCCAAAATTGTGGTCCTGGAAGAAGGACAGATTAATTGAAAGATAGGTATTTTTAAGGATTCCAAAAGGTATTCACAAGGACAAGACTGACAGCACTCATTCTTCACATCATCTCATTTCACTCCCAAATGTGTGACTTTCCTTTCCAAAGTATTCTTGGTATCATGCTTATCAGCTATGACTGGGGCTAGCTGTCACTCCACAATCAAAGAGGGAAGGGGACAAGGAGAGTATTTCTTGAGGTAACTACGCAAAATAGGTAGAAGAGAAAGAGAGTGGAGGAAGAAGGTTAAAGAAGATGTGAGTAGGATTTGAAAAACACCTACCTGAAGGGGAACTATGAGCTATGACTCGTGAGAAACACAGAAGGCAGAGGGTTTGTGAGTATCCAGGGCTGGAGTGGCAGGGAGGACACATCGGGCATTACGTGACAGCTATCAGTTGGGCCATCTTCCTAGGACAAGTTGGTTTAAGAACAAGTGAGATGGGGGAAAGTACCAAATAGCCAGACATGGGCTCACAACTCTTATCAAGCCCCAAATCAAACCATTATTTCGCCCAGACGATGCTGGCATTCACAACAAACACATCTATAGAGCCTATAGGAAATGTTTATGCCTGTTCTCTTGGAGCTGGATGAGTTGGAGTACCTAGCTATCTAAAGGAAAGGAACTATCCCAGAGCTCCACGTCATCTAGCTCTAACAGTCCCAGTAAAGTAGAAGGCATCTCACTGGTGATGTAGGGTCAGGATGGAGTCAGAGCATATAGAGTACGTTGAAAAAACAAAAACAAAAGAGAGAGAAAGAGAGAGAGGAAGGAAGGAAAGAAGGAAGAAAGGAAGGGAGGGAAGGAGGAAGGAAGGAAGGAAGGAAGAGAGAAAGGAGCACTGTGGTGTATGTCACAGGGACTTAAGATAAATTAAAGGATTGCAGAATAGCAAAGAAGGCCCAGTTGAACACATACAGAGTCAATTATGTAACTCTTCTCCCCAGAACTACTCTACTCAGTTCCATGACTTTCCCTAGCAAGGTGCAGCAGCCTGAGAGCCTCCTGAGGTTGGGTGTAGCAAGAGTGAGTGCAGGTCCTTATCACTAACCCTGCAGGGACAAATATCCCTCTGAACTTATTTACCAAAGTTTCTGCTGATTATGCCTGACACAGGATCACAGGGCAGCAAAAGACTTTGGAGATGTCTTCCAAATCTGCACTGGAGGAAACCAACACAAATCTTTAACTGGAAAGAAAAAGTATAAACTAGGCAAGACCTGACTAAATCCCAGAATCATTTCAGAAGGGGACAGGGAGAGATCAGGAAGAAATGTACCTCTGCCTATCTGAGTATGTGTGTGAGAGCTATGGTTTACATAGGCAGACGTTAAACTACTTTGTTCTTCTTCAAAGACTTGCCTCTCACGAACACCAACGGGGCATCTCTCAGTTCTTTTGTCTACTTTTAGTTCCTAGTTCCTGGTGATAGGATCCCCCAAATATCACCCCCTTCCTTGCTGGAACCAAACCATACCACCTTCAGGGCACAAGAACTGGAACGCAGCCATGCACAGAAGGAGTGATCAACAAATGCAGAAGTTGGACATGTTAGCAAACATTTAAGGTTTCTGGAAACTACTACTTCCAAGGACCATTCTCCACATGATGAGGAAATCAAAGCCAGGTGAAGATCTGGGCTGAGTTTCAAATATTTCTGGGTTTATGAAGGAGGTGGAAGGTGGGAGGCAGAATTCTGGAACTGAACCCACAAAAGGCCAAGCCTCCCACACCTCAAGGGTGACAGCAAACAGGTGTGGACCTAGAGCAGCCCCAGTGGTGGACAAGGCAGTTATCTCTTGAAGTCATCCTTGTCAGAGAATTTCCACCACTTTGTTATCACAGTTTATACTTTTTCAAAGTGACTAGACATATTCATTTTATCTATATTTGGATGTGAGTTTCCTTCTGGCTCCACTAACGATAGTCATGGTCACGGTTCTCTGCCTCTAGCCCATCTACTCTCCTTGATCCCCCAGGCTTACTCTCTGGGTTCCTATCTCCATAGATTCCCGTCTTCTTTATCATAAGGTCCCTTTTGACAAAATGAAATTGAGACATAGAAATGTGACTTGCACAAGATCACACTGCAAATTAGTAGCACAGCAGGGATTAGAATCCAATTCTCTGAACTCTAGTCCAGCACTCTTTCCAACTGACCACAATACCTCTGTTATAGGAGAAACATCTGCTCTGGAGCACCAAGACCAAGAATCAAAACAGTTTATCTGCACGTCTTCTTAAGCAAAACAACACAGCCAGAATGTTTGGCAGAGACTAACTAAATATTTCCTCTGTGATCTACGCCGGAGGGGAAGACTGTGGGAGTGAGGTAGGCACAGGACAAAGGGAAACTGAAGAGAAAACCACTGCAAAGGCCAGCAGATGGGCGACAAAAGAGGGAAAATGCAATCTTAAACTGAGGACAAGCTAGGGGCACAGGAATCAGATTTTTTCTTTAATGTTGAGATTTAAAATTAGGATTCCAGATCTAAACGTGAATGTAAACAGACTGTCATCTAAGAACTGACTAAAGAGAAGCCAGAAGAAAATGTATCACAATATCAAGTCATAAAGACAGGAATCTATGGGAGTGAGATGGGGGTGCCTAGGAACTCAAGGCTAGAGGCAGAGAAGCACTACCGCGGGGCATCACTAGTAGAACTGGAAGGGAACTCAAGGGACCTAGACAAGGTTCTTCCAAAAGGAGAAGAAGCACCAAGATCATTCAGCTGAAAGAAGGCTGGGGGAACAGAAGTCGTCACTGTACAAAACTAGGTCCCCTGGTTTAAAAAAAAAAAAAAGAAAGAAAGAAATCTACCTGATGATGCAAGAGAGAAACTCTCCAAAGAGTTCGAAAGCTGTGGAATGGGAAAGTTCTTACCACCAAGGAAAGGCCACTTGAGCTTTCCAGGAACCTTTAAGAAAGAAAAGGCTTCAAAGGGCATAGGACTCCTCAATTGTGTTAAATGAACAAAAAGAAAAGGGAGGCTTCCACAACAGAACAAAGAGGTCTGAGGCAGGCCTTCTACCACTGCCCCTGGGGGCAAAAGGGTTTTCTCTAGCACTCCTGTGACCAGTTATCTTAGAGAGCACACAGTGAGGTCAGCCTCAGAGAGGCTGTTTGCTGTGCCTGCATTCTCGTAGGCAGGCTGATTGGGAGCAAGGATGAGGTAACCTCACCAGCAAACGTGGCCACTGGTGGTCACCCTCGGGCTGGAGGAAAGGGAAAGAAAGAACCTGGAGCTCTTACCCTCAACAGGTTTACGTTCTATTTGAGCAGCCAAGACACACATCCCAAAGAACTAAGAGGGCTTCCCTGGTGGCGCAGTGGTTGAGAGTCCGCCTGCCGACGCAGGGGATGCGGGTTCGTGCCCCGGTTGGGGAAAATCCCACATGCCGCGGAGCGGCTGGGCCCATGAGTCATGGCCGCTGAGCCTGCGCGTCCGGAGTGGCCCGCTACCACAAAAAAAAACAAAAAAACAAAAAAACCCCAAAGAACTAAGAAATCCTGCATCAACACTTTAGCTCAACAAGCTCCCATAAGCCATCCAGCCTCTGGGCTTGGAAGACTATTCCCTTTCTTAAAGAAGAGTACCGGGCTTCCCTGGTGGTGCAGTGGTTAAGAATCTGCCTGCCAATGCAGGGGACATGGGTTCGAGCCCTGGTCCGGGAAGATCCCACATGCTGCGGAGCAACTAAGCCCGTGCGCCACAACTACTGAACCTGTGCTCTAGAGCCCGCGAGCTACACCTACTGAGCCTGCGAGCCACAACTACTGAAACCCACATGCCTAGAGCCTGTGCTCTGCCACAAAAGAAGCCACCACAATGAGAAACCCGTGCACCACAACAAAGAGTAGCCCCCACTCACCCCAACTAGAGAAAAGCCCGCGCGCAGCAACAAAGACCTAAGGCAGCCAAAATTATAAATAAATAAATTTAAAAAAAAAAAAAAACCTTTTTTTAAAAAAAAAAGGAGAGTACTGACAACTAAGACAGTGATGAGCAAATGAGAAATGGTCTAACAGTCACAGAACATAGCAAAAGGGAATTTTAGGAGACAGAGGAATTGCTTCCTGATTGTGAACTGATTCACTCACTAGGCAAAGTCTATGAGACAAGGAGCTAAGCCAAGGAAAGTATTTTAAAAGGATAGGGGGAATGGAGAGGGCAGCTCTTCCGCAGGTGGAAAATTGAGAAGGCAGACAAAAGGAAGGAGTGAACTTCATGGAAACAGGGAAATCCCCCACCCCAAAGCTTCATGTGTAATCAAAGGCAGAAAGGACCAAACTAATGTAAACAGGCCAAGGGAAGCTAATGTGCCCTTCTCCAGAGAGGCCAAAACACACACTTCCCCAGCATGGCCCTGGAAATGCAGAAGTTAGGTGTTCCCTTAGATGAGGCAGGCAGCCTGGGGGAGTTGGGGAATTCCCAGGCTGCTCTTGGGCATTTTTTTCCTCCGAGTTCCCAGGCACTCAGAGAGTTCACAAAAACTCCCGGGCACAGAGACCAAGTAGAAGGTAAAGCTAAGACTTTACTGCTTGGAGGAAAATGCAGTTTGCCCAAAGTTCCCACAAGAGAGAATCAGAAGAAAATAACCAGGAGGAACAGCAGGACAACCTCCAAATCTGAGCACCTAGGCCACAGGCCTGCAGGCTTCCCACAGTCCTCCTTAGCTCCGATGCAATAAACAGCTGCCCTGGAGAAAACAATGGGCCTTTGTCTGTGCCTCTGCCTTTAGATTATCTTGGAGAACCAAACAGGATAATTCCTTTAGAGGAGTGGTTCTCTTAAATACTGGCCCAGGCCATGATTAAAGTTTTTATCATGTACAGCATCCCTCTCAAATTCCTACCTGATCCACAGTGGGCAGTAAGGGTCCTGTGCAGCCCTGGCCTGGTACAGGAACCAGTCCCAGACAGGTTCTGGCAGCACTCTTTCTGGAGCCCTCACCAGTCAGACACCAGAGCTATGACTTCTGCTTTCTCCTTGGCCTGACCACAGAATTAAAAGCCGAATAACTTACCCACTTCTCTCCATTCACCAGAATATTCCATGTTGTGTGAATTACTCTGACGGTTGATGCTGTTTTCATCAACATACCTGTTGAAATGCACTATCAACAGTAACTGTGATAAAATAAAGTGTGAAACAAGCTGGAGAGTCAAGCTTCTCCTGATGTACTAACAAATAAAAATTCCCCAAACTGACAAACACATCAATAAATTTTATGTTGTAATTTTTCTTGATTCAAAATAGTTTAAATCTAACCTAATTTTGTAAAAGAGGAGAATTAGGTGCTTTCTTGCAAAGAGCTGCCCTATTATCCTATTTTAGTTATTGTTTTTAATTTATTATTCTGGTTTTCAAATGTCCTTTCTTATATGATGTGATGATGACAGGTTTGGGGTTTTTGTTTATTTTTGGCCTCTTTTCCTGGGAAAAATATCTTAAAATCTAGGAATTCTACATTGGCCTCAAAAAATAAACAAACAACCAACTGTGTTTTATGAAATTCAATATCCTATAGTATGCTAGTCTTTTCCCATCTTCCTCCACAGAGACAACTGGTGGCAAATGAATTGAGGAGCCATTTCTTTCAAACCACCAAGGACTAGATGCCACAGCACAAAATCCCTTCACATGAAACAGAGACAGTCTGAAGAATTCCTAGTATCTTCCTCCTCAAGACCTCTCTCCTCACCAGCATTACTCCTCTCCCCAAAAGCCTCCAAATAAAGCGTACTCAGAGTTTTACAGAAAAGTTAGCTGGATACCATGAGTTCCCTAATTCAATCCAGAAGATCGCTCATTTTCCATGATTTCAGCACAAAGCATCATCACAATGTAGTGGAAAGGACTTTGGAATCAAATGAACCTGGGTTCAAATGTGGGATCTTGGGAAAGTTACTTGATTTCTCTGAGTCATGATTTCCTCCTCTTCAAGACAATCAGTGGAATTTAGGAGCGTATCAAGCAGTGACTGGCACAGAGTAGGTCTCCTGCACTGACTCAGTTCTTGCTTGTCAGCATTCCCTCCTACTGTCCCCCAAGAGCCAGGCTCTTCAGAGAGTTCTTTGAAAACAGAGATCTGGAAATAATGAAGCCAAGTACAACCTTTTCCCACAAGAACTCAAAGTCATGCGGCTTTCCTTACCTTGCCTTGCTAGTTACATTCCATAGCTGTCCACAATTCCTTTCCAGCCTCTTTTGGAAAGGCCGGGGCACCTATTTTATGGTATAAATCTCCCTCTTCTCCTTCTTAAGAGCCTAGAAGAATAAATAATTAGGTGGCTCAGGGTTCTCTAAGGGCAGGGCTTTCAGTGTCATCCTGGAAACTATTAAAATGTGGAAAAACCACTCAGCTCAGCACCTCATGTTTCTGTGTAGTATCGAATCAACCCTTCTGGAGTTCCTTCAATCTGCTCTGAGCAAATACTGAATCAGGTCTCTTGTACTTTGCTAAACAAATGTTCCAAACAGGCAACAAAAAAACCATAATCAATTTTTTCAAGACTACATGCAGCCTCATGTTATAGTACTCCTATTTTGATCCCTATTAATGGAAGCCTCTCCATCAGGAAAGCAAAAAAATTCCCAGTACGAGATGGGCCAGAAGAGTGACCTCACATACTACCTTTTCCAGGACCATAGAATTTTACACAGTTGAATTCTTTATAACAAGCGTTATTTAGTAAATGGAAATGTTAAGCTTGATTTAATTTGCAGAAATTTGTAAAAGTTTTTCATGTAAACAAATTCAAAAATCGGAAAAAAAAGTATTTATTGGTCCAAAGATCTCAAATTTCAATTCCAAAATTAGAGTCACCCTTTTAAATGACAAGCAGATGACCTCAACCAAGCAGGTGGCCAAAGGGGGTAAGAGCCCTTGGACTCTAGCACTAGTCTCAGTCTGCCCATTGCTACTAAGGTAACAAAACCTGTAAGAGGAATAACCCTGGGTGGGCCTCATTTTACTCCCCTAGCAAAATGTAAACAAGGAACATAAGATTACCAATAAGGAAAACAGTCACTGGGAAGGAAGCACCATTAATGGATCGCTCTTGCCCTAACTACCTCATGCCTGGCCAAGAGCTCCCTCCCCATACCTCCAACCCCACTGCATCTCCCTTTTGGGCCATCAAAGTGTACTTCTGGGCTGGCTTTAAGTCGCCATCTGGTTCATGCCACTCCTGCCATCTCCCCCAAAGTTTTCATGTTCTTTTATACCTCTGAGCCTTTTGCATAAACTGTTCCCTCTTCCTGGAATGTCTTCCCACCTCTATTATGCTAGCCAGCTCCAAGAGTCCCTCAAGATTCAGTCCCCACAGCACCGCTTCTAGATGCTTTCTCTGACCCTGGGGCTTCCTTTGCATCTTTTCCTTAATATTCTTCCCTTTCCTTGCTATCATACTCTATTGTAAATGTTCATTTTTCAAAGACGCCCTAAGTGAATTTTGCAAAACAAGTACTCCTTCCATATATTTAAATCAACATTTACATTTTTGCATCACAGATAGTAGTAGAGATATACCTTCTGGCACGTAATAAACATTGACATTTTAAAATAAAATTACTACGTTACTCTCTTAAATGAATCCAATGAAATCTAAATACCACAGTGATTTGAAATCTACCATCATTCATTTAAAAAAAAACATGAAATTTTATGCCATTCTTTTTTTTCCATATACACTTATCATTTTTACTTCTTCCTCAGAATTTTACCCTAATATTTTACGCTTGAAAATATTTTACTGGTAAGCCTATGATACTTCTCTGCATTATAAGTATTATATATAAATTGATATATATAAATTTTTTAATTCTATAACAGTAAGCTCTAAACGTTAAAAAAATTTTTTTCTTCTGGATTGGGCTTTCATTACCTTTGTTATTAATATACAATTGATCAAAACATATTACAAATTTGTATTATTAAATATAAAAAGTAAAACTGTATTGCAAATACATTAATTTTCCATTTTTATAGTTGCAAGGGCCAAGAAACTGTTTACATAAATAACTAGACAGGAATGAAGGAAGTTTTTTTTACAGTAATATCAGTCAACCTTTGCACTCCTGAGCTAAATGCCAAAATTAGACAGTGGTCTATCATCAAAAATTTTTAATGATCTACCAACTGACAATTCTTTCAATTTTGTTGAGAGCAAAAACTAAAAACCATCTGATTTAGAAAAGGATTTGTTACTCAGAGTCACTCACTTTCTCTAAAAGTATTTTTAATTGCTCCTTTGCTAGCCAACTGGAAAGTTTTCACACAGTCAGCACACAAACAGCAAGATTCAGGATGAGAAATGCTATGTCTTCTTTTTGTAAAGTGAGAGAAGAGTGACTGAGAAAGGGGACATCTTGAGTACAACTGTATTCACAGACCTGGAGGCTGTAGAACCAAGCAGCCAGCGCTCCAGAAACAGGACCAAACGGTGTGTCTCTCAGGTACAAACCACGTCCATCAAAAGCTTTCTCTTATCACTGGAGGGCTCTTCCTTCAAGTTAATCCTAACAAAGATGAAATGGGAATTCAGAATTCCATTTCTCTTATACAAAGTCATTTTCCAAAATGAGGGGTTTGTAATTAAGTGACCATTAATTAAATTCAACATCACAAAATTTTAAATGGCCCAATTCCTTAACCTTTATAACGAGCCTGAAATGAAATCTCGATATATTGAAAAGGACTTCTCACAAATCTCAGTAAATACAGTACAAACAAAATAGTCTGAAGCTATGAAAGGAGGATCAACAAGTAAACTTACAAAAATGAATAAATAGGAAAAAGATATGAGTCAAAGAAAAAAAAAGCCTTACGGTAGAAAAGAAGAACAAAGCCAATCCCTTTAACTGGATGCCTTCCTCACAGTAAACAATCAATCAAATTTACAGAATGGCTGATATTGATTCTCGAGGTATAAAACAGACTATCATACTGACTATATAAATAGTACAGGCTGCAAAAGAAATAGTAAAAACATGAGGTTCATACTAAATCAATGAATAGATGAATGTAATAAAAATAGAAATGATGCTACAGAAAAAGCTAATCAGAAAAAGATATAATATACAGAAAAAATTTTTAATGAAAGAAATAGATTCAAAGAATGCAAAAAATCACAATCATGAGAAGGGATGCAGCTCAGAGAACCACCTGCAAATAACAGAAATCTTTGAACAAATGACCTCAAATCTGTAATCAGAATTTTAACAGAAGCAAACTGTCCAGAAGTGATTAAAGAGTTTGGTCCGAAAATAAGATTACAGAATCCTAAACAAAATCAACAATGAGGAACTAACACTATGTATGACATTCTCATATCTTTTAAGTATGAAGAGAAGAAAAAACTCTACGTATGGAGAAGACCCAAATTTGACTTTCTTCCAGTTTTGCAGAGGATATAATTAAGGCCCAGATATGTATGAAAAGCTCTGAGAAAGTATTTCACCTCAAATTTTTTAACAAGATGAGATGATGCCTTGAGAAAATGAAAACAAATTAAGAAATATACCCATCACATATACAGATGTGATGTCCAAAATACAGATCAAAGAACAACTTTAAGTGAGACTTAAATGTTTTAAGTTTAAAAAATAAGATCAAATAGCCACAATCAACAATTTCTTATTAAAAAGATAAATAAAATGCTAAATAGGGAAATAACAATTGTCAAGAATAAGTCATTAGTAAAAATATACAAAAAGTAAGAAGCAACAGACAAGAGGAGAAGCAGTATCAGAACATGAAGATAAATTAACAAGTAATTTATACAATGTCAGTGACATTTACAGAAGAGGCATACCAACCAAATGCAAAGTGTGGGCATTGTGTAGCTCCCCATGCAAACATCCAATTCAAGTAAAAGACATCTTTGAGACAACTGAGGACATTTGAATGTGGCCTGGGTAACAGATGATATTAAGGAATTGTTGCTAATTTTGTTAAATGTGATGAGAGTGGTTATATATATATATTTTTTTTTTTTTTTTAACTTGCACAAAATTTTTTTTTTCTTTTTCAAATTCTTTTCCCACTTAGGTTGTTACAGAATATTGGTCAGAGTTCCCTGTGCTGTACAGCAGGTCCTTGCTGGTTATCCATTTTAAATATAGCAGTGCGTCCATGTCAATCCCAACCTCCCTAACTATCCCTCCCCCCTAACCCTTCCCCCGTGGTAACCATAAATTCATTAGCTCTAAGTCTGTGAGTCTGTTTCCGTTTTGTAACTAAGTTTATTTGTATCATTTTTTTTTTAGATTCCACATATAAGCGATATCAAACGATATTTCTGGTGGTTATATATTTTTAAAGTCCTTATCAGTTAGATATGCTTTCTGAAATATTATTGGGTAAAATAACTCAAAATTCCAGAAATGATGAGAGAGTTAAATAAATAAAACAAAGTTGGCAAAATGTTGATAATATTTGATGCTGGATAAGAATATATGGGAAAATTTAAAGTTTTTTTAATTAACATATTTATTGGGCATGTACTAAGTATCAAGCTCTGCCTTGGTATTAGACACAGTGATAAAACGGCCTCAAGAAAGAAACAGAGTAAAGTAAGTGTTCTTAACCTAGGGTTCACCTAGGCAAATATCTATGATTTCTATCAGTGACAAAGTCACAGGTAGTACTATTACTACTGTGCTCTATTGCCATTACTCATAATTAAAAGAAATACTAAATCTCAGTAAGGGGTCAGTGAAAATGATGATGTAATTTTTCTACCCAAGTTGCAGACCCTCTGAATTCTATCCATGAACCTCCAAGGATTACAACATTCTGCAAATATTCGTTAAACATCTACAAGGTGACAGTCACTACTAGGCACTGGGGGTGCAAAGGTGAGGAGAATATAGTCTTTAAGCTACACAAATTAAAACAGTTTGGCATTATCACCATAACAGACAGACAGCCCAATGGAACAAAAGTCTAGAAACACACTTAGGTGTGTTTCTAGACTTTTGTTACATATATGAATTTACCATATGATTAAAATTGGCATTTTCAAAACAGTGGGGAAAGAATGGATTCTTTAACAAATAACATTAGGACAATTCCTTGGCAAAAATAAAGTTAGCAGAGTAGTTAAAGCATGGGCTCTGTGGTTCAAATACTTGAACCTGAATTCTGTCTTTGCCATTTACTAGCCAGGCAACAGTCAACAGGTCAATTTCAAAGTGATACCAACAGAGAAAATAACAGTGCCGACATCACAGGTTTGTTGAATGTATTAAATGAGTCATTACATGTAAAGCATGTGTCTGGCATTAGTACCTGGTGTATAATATGCACTCAAAAATATTAGCTATTACTATTATTTTATAACAGAATAAATTCCAGATTGAGTAAATATTAAAATTTAAAAAATGATACCATAAAAGAGGTAGAAGAATATATAATGGATATTTACTTAATCTTGCTGAGGGAAGATCTTTCTAAGAATGACACTACAGGTAAAAAATTTTTGTTAAAAGATTAATATATTTCACTACATTAAGTTACTTTAATTGTTTATATGTGGAAAGCAATAAAGTCAAAAGTTAAACTGGGGGAAATATAAATATATAAATATAAATATAAATATATATATATATATATATGTGTTGAGTCAATATCCCTAATATTAAGAGTTGGTAAAATCAGTAAAAATAAAATATAAAAATCATGAACATGTAAATCACAAAAGAAATACAATTAAATGGCATTAAACATATGAGAAAATATTCAACCTCAGTAGCAATCAAAGAAATGCAAATTAAACAACAATGCAATACCATTTTTATCTTATCAGATTTGCAAATATTACTTTCATTCTTTTCATACTTTCATTCTTTCATTCTTGGCAAGGATGGCTATAAACAGACACTCACTCACCCTAGCAGAAGTGTACACACCTTAAAGACTTTCTGGAGGGTGATTTGGCTAAATGCATCAAAAGCCCTTGAAAATGTTCATCTCTTTCATCTATCCATTTTACCTCTGAATGAATCCTCCAAAAACAATCAGGGAACTGCACTAAAATACAGGCATCAGGATGTTCATCACAGTGTTTTTATAATAGAAAAAATAGGGAAAAAATTAAATTTAAATAATAGGTTAAAGTGGATAAGTAGTATTTTATGAGTACATATTTATTTATTTGTTTTAAAGTGTTGGTACAGATTTTGGTATATATGTAAGCAATGGTCATCTCTGTATAGAACTGTAGGTGATTTTTTTGTCTCTGTTTTCTAATTTTTCAAGAAAGAATATGAATTACTTGCATAAAACTAATTAGGGGGGGAATGCCCCATCCATGGGCTCTTAAAATTGATGAATAGAGAGAAAGACGTGTAAATAAGTAACTACCTATAATAATCATGGCTCCAGAGTGCTTTCTGCACTGGATTCTGTCTGGAGCTGAGTTTTAAAGGATGAATTTGCCAGGGAATGAAGTCAGAAGGCCAAGAGAATATCAAGCACAAAAAATGAAAGGGAATAAGAGCCTGTGTTGGCAAACCACAGGCCATTTCAGCATGGCAGGAAGGGGAGGCCATGTGTGAAGGACTTGAAGTAAAGGCCAGATGACAAAGATTTTTTAATGTCATGTTAAATGAGTTTGGAATTATCCTGTCAAAGAAGATTCAGTAAAGAGCTTTTGTGATTCACTTACATGAAGATCAAGAAAAGGCAAAACAAATGGTAACAGAAGAGTGGTTAGGGATAAGGATGCATATACTCGCTGGGAAGAGACAGAAAGCAACCTTCTGGGGCACTGAAAATGTCCTTGATCTGAGTGGTAGTTATATGGGCAAACACAAATGTTAAAGCCCATTAAGCTATATGCTTAATATTTGTGCACTTTACTGTATGTTATTTCTCATAAAAAGGAAAGTTTTTAGCAAGGAAGTATGGTAAGTGACTTGTACTTTAGAAAGCTCACTCTGGGAGCAGCCTGAGAGATTGACTTAAGAAAATCCAGGGGCAGGCATTCTGAGACATTAAAGCTGCATTCCAGGAAGAAGATGGTTAAGACTTTAAATGGGTTAGAGGCAGCAAGAGAGCAAGGAGGACTTTTGAGAAATGGCGTGACAAGACTTTATGAGTGTGATTACTGAGAGAGAAGGAAAAATCAGAGATGAGTCTGTAAAGGAGCTGGTGAATACAGGAGAAAAAAGAGCAGCTTTCCACAGATAAGTATTGAATCGGACAGTCTGAGGTGCTTGTGGATCATCCAGCTGTCCAATAGCAATAATTATATACACTAACTACATGCCAGGTAGTTCTGAGTACTTTACCTATATTATATTAATTCATTTAACCTCACAAAAACCTTATGAGGTACCCACTATTATTACCCCATTTTACGGATGAGGAAACTGAGGCACAGAGAGGTTAAATGACTTGTCCAGGACCAGATATAAGTGGTGGAAAAAGGATTTGAACCTAGGCCATCTGGCTCAAGAGTTCAGGCTCTTAAGGTGACCACTGAGATATAGGTGATATAGTCTCTCACATAAAGGAAAGAGTTGAATCCCTGGGGATAGCTGAGATCTCACAGGAAGAGAGTATGCAAAAATACAGAATAACATGCTTCTTAGTGTTGTCACAAGGGTTAAATGAGATGACATTTGTAAAACTCTTAGTGATACACAGGTCACAGAGTCAGCACTCAGTCAAAGGAGTCTATTAAGGATAATTCTTTCTTTTTTTTCTTTTTTTTTTCTGCAGTACACGGGCCTCTCACTGTTGTGGCGTCTCCCGTTGCGGAGCACAGGCTCCGGACGCGCAGGCTCAGCGGCCATGGCTCACGGGCCCAGCCGCTCCGCGGCATGTGGGATCTTCCCGGACCGGGGCACGAACCCACGTCCCCTGCATCGGCAGGCGGACTCTCAACCACTGCGCCACCAGGGAAGCCCAAGGATAATTCTTCAACAAGATAATATCATACAAAAGGGACTGACTGGGTTAGAATAAAAGAAGTTTAAGGGACATAACAACCAGATATAGCATGTGGTTATAGGTTCAATGTTGGTATGGAAAAAATGACAGGATGCTTGAGGATCAATGGGGAAATCTGAAACATGGCCTGGGAATTAGTTAAAATATAAATTCACTGAACAGGAAAAGTGGAGATAATTAAAAAATAAGATAGAATGAAATACAGTATGTATAGTGTGATCTTGCTTTGGTGAAAAACAAAGAATACAAATATGTACATAGATATGCTTAGAGAAAGGTCTAGAAGAGGGTGCACAAAGATGTTAACAGTGGTGATCTCTGGGTGTTGGGAAAGTGAAGGTTTTAATTTTTTTTATAATTTACTATAATACACATATTTATATATATGTGTATATATATACTTTTTTAATATTTATTTATTCATTCATTTATTTGGCTGCTCTGGGTTTTACTTGTGGCGTGCAGGATCTTCAGTGCGGCATGCGGGATCTTTAGTTGCGGCATGCGTAATCTTTCACTTGCAGCATGCAGGCTCTTAGTTGTGGCATGTGGGATCTGGTTCCCTTACCAGAGATCAAACCTGGGCCCCCTGCGTTGGGAGCACTGAGTCTTATCCACTGGACCACCAGAGAAGTCCCAAATATTATATTTTTAAAAGAACCAATTTAAAGTTGAAGACAAAGATAATTTTATATTTTGTAGTTCTCTATTAAAGAAGCCCACAGACACGAAGAAAGCAGAGCAAACCTCAGACAGTACACAAGCTAGCTCCAGATGCCAAGCAAAGGAAGAGAAAACAACCTCACTCCAGATGGCAATCCAAAGATTCAATAAAACACTCCTCTTTTGCAACTGTCTTCTTTTGTTCTGAGCAGCTGCTTTTTCCAAACGATGGGAAAATTTAGCATGATTGCCTCCCTCTCATTTGTGTCATTCATTCTACGAAAACAAGACACCATGCAACCCCAAAGAGCCAATGAAGCAGGCAGAAGTGAAGGGTCAGAGAAATACCAAACTCTGCGTGCCCAGTGTCTACAACACAGGCAAAGCAACTTTCAGAGGAAGGAAAAAAGTTCCCGTGGAAAAGGCTCTTCTTAGGGATCACATGGGCAAAAGAAATTCTTCTGGAAAGACTGCAAACTTACAGGTTTCATCAGGAAGTGCTGCCCTTAATGGAATTTCCCAAACTTAATGCAAAGAAGCTAATTTTCATTTCTCTTAAATTTAAAGACAGGGCCAGGGACAGAGGTAAGGGAGAGAGGGGAGTGCCCAGTGTGGGTAGAACAAATGAAGGAGGTACAGTACTGCTGACAACACTCCCCTCTTGGCCAGGAATCCCAGCAAACTGGAAGCTACCAGATCTACCTGGCAAATTCCAGTCAACCAGTTAAGGACCCTCACCAATTCTTACTTTTCTTCAAAACTGTCTCAGCATTCAGCAAATTGGCTGTTACACAGTACACATCCAACAAGTGAATGCAAGCATAAGTGAACAGTCTGAACTAACTGAGATCTTATGGACCGAGCCATATAACCTTGCGGGCTTAAAGACCTTAATGAAAAATAGAACCAAATGTTAATATTCTATATTAATAACATTTGATGCAATATGATAAAAAGATTAAAGCTCCAATGCTCAGCACAGTATCTGGTGTTTAATAGGCCCTGCTCAATAAGTTATCTGTTGAATGCTTAATACCCTAGGATTTTTTCTGCAACCCAAACTCTCAGATCCAGTATGAGATATTATTTGAAGGTCTGTGTTCTCACTTCTTGCTGACTTTTAAAGTTTTTCCTTAGAGATGGAAAAAGATTCCTGAGGATGGAAAAAACTTTTAAAGTATCACACCCTGAAAGCTTTTTGCTAGGCAAAAAAGGAAAGGAAAGGCATTCTCAAAGAAAGAATACCTGAGCCAAAACTTGTAGCTATGATTGGAAAACAGTGTGCAGTGCGTGTGCTGTGGTTCAGGTGTAGACATTATCAGAAGTGGCAGGAGATACAGCTAGAAAGATTGGCTCTGAAATATAAAGGGATTGTAATCTCCTTCATCTCTGAATTCCCCAAAGCACTTAACACGGTGCCTAATATGAAATCAGTGCTCAGACGCTCAGTAGGATGGATAGAGGCATGCAAAACGTGAGCAAGCTTTTCAGCCTGGCTCAACACTGTTACAATCAGTAATAACCTCGTATCTTCATCTAATGTTAATGAATTGCTTTTTATAATGCTCAGAAAATAATTTACCCACTGACACTTTGAAATACAAACATCTGTGATTCATATGTGAATAAACCTGACTTGCTGGAAGAGTCTGTCATTCCTAAACTAATAATAAATGCTCACTGAAACTACAGTTAATTTTATAATACGTCCCTTAGAAGAATTTGTATTAACTCTTTTCTTTGAAAATGTCTAAAAAGGAATGTTCCTTTCTGGTCCAAAATCTTGTTACAACATAAAAAATTAAAATAAAAAAAACCTCTCAGATTTTTTGATGCCATAAATAAATAAATAAATAAAATATCATACCCTGTGCCAATTCACTGGCCTGGTAAGGACTGTATCAATCTGTTCTCATCAGCTCTGGTGGAAAATTTATGTGGACTACATGTATGGGCCTGGGCTTTATTGCAACCCATCCACCCAAAGCATTTGTGGGCCCAGGAGGCAGGTCTTACTGCCATCGGCCTCCTGAGTCCTAAAAAAACAGTGCAAAGTTGGGGTCCCTGGAGGCCTGACTCCCCAGACACAGCACAGCTCCTCTGACAGAGAGGTCCAGGCCCTCTCTTAGAAGCTGCTCCCATTCATTGTCCGTCTGTTCCTCCTGCCCTTCCCCATCCCCTCCATCACTGTTTTCACACTGGTATAGTGTTATCTTCTATCCCTACTTTGCTAACCTGGCTTGGCTTCTTTAAGAGGAATTATCATTTAGATACTAAAATGTCATTTACAACCATGTACAGAATTAAGGTAAAATACCAGTTCTCCAGGCTTTTTACTCCCAAACTCTCTTAAAAACCTAGGTACACACATCTTACCAAAGGATTACATGTCATCTTCAAAAACCACGAATTTCCAAAAACAAGAAAAAAAACTGAAATGCTACTAGGCCCCTAACTACACTAATACCTGGATCGTTACAAGGGCCTCCTAACTCCTCAAGGCTCCACTTTTCTTCCTCAATTCCAATCCATTTTCTGTACTACCAATTATGTCACCTTCATTGGAGAAAAAAGACAGGGCAAGACTTAAAGCATTTTCACATGCCTCCCTGTCATTCTGAATTTAAAGTCTTCACGATAACATTCAAGATCCTCCAGGATCTCGTCTTTACTTTATTCAGCTTCCGATATCTCCCATGTATCTCTTGTATAAACCTTCTGATTCAGTTAGGATGGCCTAATTTCCATGCCAATTTCTATCCCACACAAGCCAACATCACTGTATAGAGGAAAGAGAGTTGACCTAGGAAACTTAATACCTGGATTCCAGAGACATTTCTGACATACACTAGTTGTGTACCTTTGGATAAGTCCTTTGCGTCTCTGGGCTCAGTTTCCCTGTCTATAAATAGAAAGATTGAGCCAGATCATCTTAATAATCCTCCCAGGTTAAAAAAATTACACTATGGTCCTTCCCTGGTGGCACAGTGGTTAAGAATCTGCCTGCCAACGCAGGGGACATGGGTTCAAGCCCTGGTCCAGGAAGATCCCACATGCCCCGGAGCAACTAAGCCCATGCGCCACAACTACTGAGCCTGTGCTCTAGAGCCCACGAGCTACAACTACTGAAGCCCACGTGCCACAACTACTGAAGCCCACGCACCTAGAGCCCGTGCTCCGCAACAAAGAGAAGTCACCGCAATGAGAGGCCCGCACACCGAAACGAAGAGTAGCCCCCATTCGCCGCAACTAGAGGAAGACCACATGCAACAATGAAGACCCAACACAGCCAGAAATTAATTAATTAATTAATTAATTTTTAAAAACTACTCTATGATTCCTATATGACTAACTAAATCTATCTCTCTTTCAAAGTCTGCAAGTCCTCTGTGAATTTTCTCTAAGCACTCCAGTCCACAATACTCTCTCTTCTCTGAACTCCTATGTCTGGAATTCAAAATAAATCAAACAATGTATTCATTCAACTAAGATTTTCTGAGCATTTTCTTGGCCAGATATTATGGCAAAGCCTTGGTAATAAACATAAAGCCAAGTAAGACCCAGACCTGTATGTATCACCTGTATATCCCTTTCCTCTCCACTATTTTTTATCCAAGTAATGTTAAACATGAACATAAAATGCATATGACACCATTTATTCATTTAACAAATATTTAAGGAAAACGTTCCATGTCCTGTTCTAAAAAGTAAAGATACCAGGAAACAGATGGACCAACTCCCTAACCTCATGGCGTTTGTTTATTTTTGTAAAAGCAGACAGGAAAAACACACAAATATGTAATGTAATTTTAGGAAGAAAAACAAAGCAAGCATTAAAGATTGACTAAGAGTAGTTTACATCGGATGGTCAGGGAAAGCCTCCCCAGGAGGTGCATTTGAGCCGACACTTGAATGAAGTGAGGGTACAGATGAGCAATACTCAAGAAGCGCATCCCAGGTGCAGGGCCAAGGCTCTGAGACAGAGGAGATGGGGGAAGGCGAAGAGCTGGTGGGAGGGCTAGGAGTTAGAGCACATAAGGACTTGGTAGTAAATGTGAATTCTATTTCTGAGTGTGATGGGCAGGATTCCTTATAAGGGCTAAAGAAGGGGACGAACATAATACTTAGGTTGCTATGGGAAGAAGGGACAGGGGTAGAGGAGTTCAGGACCAGTTAGAAGGCTAAACAGAACCAGTTAAGGGCTTGGCATCCAGTCTCCAACTAAGTTCACATCTTGACTCTCCAGTTTATGAACTGTGTGATCTCAAAAAAGTTCATTTCTCTGACCTCAGTTTCCACATCTTTAAGTGAGGGTAATAGTACCTACCTCACCAAGTTGTCTGAAGATTAAACTAATGCATGTAAAGCCCCTAGAACAGAGTCTGGCACAAAGTAAACATTCCATGAACGCTAGTACTTTAAAGCCATGGGATCACCTAAGAAAAGTGCGGATAGAGAAGAAAAGGGGGCTGGAGCCTGAGCCCTGGGGCACTCCAACATCTCCAAAGGCCTCCATTCAACCCAAGGCTTTTCCATAAACCTGCAATGTCCTAAGCCTTGTCTGGGGCCCCAAAGGCCCTGTATGTAACTCACAATTTAAAACTTGATAACTTAATACTTCATAGAGTTCTTTAGGCAACAATTATATGTTCTAAGTTCAGGGTTGTTTTTTTTTGTTTTTTTCACATACTTGTATACCCACTACCATGCTTGGCACAGAGTCAGACACTTGTGGACACATCACATAAGTTAAAAATTTTAAAGTCAATATATTATTATATTTTTCTCTTAAGCAAAAAACTTCTTCATCTTCTTCAAGGAATGATGTGGATTATAAGATATCTTTAGTATCACACCATCATCCAACCATCAGGCCCATCTTGCTAGATAGTCACAATGGCCAAAGCACCTGCCACGCCATTTTCCCTTCTGACTCCCAATCCTTATGCTTTGTGTATGAACTTTACTGTCTCCTCTTTCCTGGAGATTTGTCTAGGTGTAAAAGTCTCTCCTATCTGGCAACATGTCACACTCAGGCCCCTGGCCCCCAGTCCCTATAGCCCTAAAGAATTCTGGACAGTGAAGCCAAATTATTCCTTAAGAAAACAACAGCATCAAAACTTAGGTGAAAAGAGGGAAAGAAAATGGGCAGAAGCCAAATACACATCCAGAGAATCATCTAGGAGGGCTCCTTCCACCAATGCACAGGTGTCACAATGTTTCTGGCTAGTGACTCTGAGTATTTATAAAATGACCTCAAGTGATACGAGTTTCCAACAGAACAACGGTAAAAGTCAATGAGGGGGGAAAAGAAGTTCTAAGAGTTTATTTCTTTACTCAATTTCCACAGAACTATATGCCCTTCTGGGTGTTTTTTTGGTTTTTTGTTTGTTGTTTTTTTTTTGCTGTATGCGGGCCTCTCACTGTTGTGGCCTCTCCCGTTGTGGAGCACAGGCTCCGGACGCGCAGGCTCAGCGGCCATGGCTCACGGGCCCATCCTCCCAGACTGGGGCACGAACCCACGTCCCCTGCATCGGCAGGCGGACTCTCAACCACTGCGCCACCAGGGAAGCCCTGCCCTTCTGTTTTTCTTCATTGTCCCACCCACCTTCCTCCCCACGCCCCCAGCGCTGGTGATAACCACAGAAAATAATGCTGACCCACCAGGACCAACTCTTGATGTGGCTTCAACCACATCTGCGCCTCAGATCCTGAGATCTGCCCCTGGGCCCCCAGGGACCAGTAACAGTGACAAGGATATGGGAACTATGTCGGCGATTTGAATGTGGGCAGAGCTGAGCACATGAAACTGCTTCCAAATTGGCTTTCTCACTCATATCTAAACCTGGAACAGACAAAAGGTTGCTAAATGTTATTTTACCAATACATTTCAGCAAAGCTATTTCTAACTAATTTGGACCACTGAGCTACTTATGGGGGTTGTAAAAATGGTCCATCTGAAATAAGATACAAAGTGTCCTCTGCCCATCTCCCATGACTCTGCTATCACTTTCCGTATAAACACTTTGGTACTAAATTCTATTCTAATTCAAGGCAGTGACCTGTCAAAACACAGATGTGGAGGGAAAAAAACAGCAAAACAAAACCCTCACTGCTGTTATCTCTGATTAATTGTACATTAAGGACTCAAATGAACACTCTGACCTTAAATCCCATTTTTCCATGCTCTTCCTAACCCTATACAGCACTAAATATTCATTTGTAAGCTGGTTTTCTTCATCCCTAGGTCTCTGTGTATAGAATCTAATGTCCACTGAGAAGCAAAAGCTTTGATTCCCCTCCCATAGCAGTACAAAATTTCAGGAGAACTTCCATTCCCTTTGGATCCCAGTGTTAGGATCACTCTGGTTTGTGTAGAAGCCCTTCGGGTCTAAGCACCTAGAATCCATCCCTGGCTCAAGTGGCAAGGCCAGACTTTCAGGAAAAACTTCTCCAGGCAATCCTTACTACTAACGCACTGGGCACTTTCTAATGCAGGAGATATTACACTAAGTGGAGTTCCTGGCAACAGTATACGTAACCTAACGTGACTAATAGCAAAAATAACTGATGGCACCCCGTTCACTCACTAGAAAATACATGCCCACATGCTGAGCCTCTTTATCAGGGGTCATCTCAGCATCTAGAGCAGAAGCCAGAGTGATGTACAAACAGCCACTTCCCCATAGCAGTAATCCAATCGGGGGTATCCAAAAATTACTTCCCATCTAACTTCTTAACTCTACCCACTAATCAATTCATCAAACACCTAATATTAAGCATGTTCACTGAAGAAAAGCAATAAGAGAACAAACAGATGCTTGAAAGCACTAGCCAGTGCTTTGTCCATAGCAGATATTCAAATAACATTAGTTGAACACCAGAGTGTACAAATGGTAGCAATACAGAGTGCTTCCTTGAAGACCAGTGTCTGACAAAATGTCCCAAGACACTGACTCCTTCACTAGAGGCTATATCTACTCCAATCTAGCCTTCGAGAAAGGGAAGAGTAGGGAGAAGGGGAAAAAAACCCTACAAATACCTATATTCAAACTTGTCCTTAGCTAAATTAACACCAAGATCCCAACTTCATGTCAAAGAAAGACAAAAAGCCACCAACATTGACACTTGTCCACTCAAAGCAGTTTCCAGAACACTGACAATCAGGACTCTCAGCATGTTCTAATCACTATGGCCCTTTATCACAAGAGGTCCATTAAAAAGGGTTTTCTTTCTTATGCTATTAATAAAGGGTTAAGCAGATTATTTCTATCATATTTGCTTGGGGGTCCTAAATTCCGGTTTGAACAAATGATTCCCACACTTCTAGAAAGGCCTTAATTGGGTTACTCTGGTACTTTTAGTGCAATCTTGCAAAGGCTGGATTCTTTTTAAGTCCTTAAAGGACTTGGGCAAAATTCTTTTGTTGATAATTTTTTTTAAAAAGATCATCTCCAGAGTTTACATATGTTCCACAATTACTCATGCTGATAGGGGAGAAAAAAAGCACATTTTATTTCCAAAAGGCTCCCTTCAATCTGAAAGCTCTAATTGCCAACATATCTGATATTGACTTCCTGCATAAAACAACACACAAAACAACAAGTATAATCATCGGTCTAAAAAGCAAGACTTAAACGGAGAAAGCTCAGCTTGTTCAGCCAGAGAAAGGAAAGGGAAGGATGGGTACAGAAGGAACAATCTGCACTTTTGGTAGCTGACATTGGGTCCAGGAAAGACCATTTGTCCACTCTGTGAACAACTATGCATTGAAGAGGGATGGGAAAACAGTAAAAGTAAGAAACACTAAAAGAAAACTCAGGCTAACGACAAGGAGATAATCTGTGATCATCAGTCTGGAAAGATCAGAAAACATTTCCTGGAGAGGTTGCGAAGTCTCTTGAGAGAGAGCAAATCTCTTGAGAAAAATTTAAGGATATTTGGAGGTGGAGATTTAAGGATATTTGGAGATGGAGTGGGTTAAAATAGTCAAGTGGTTCTACTATACTAGGAGATTACATCTGAGTATCAAAAGGATATTCTAGTCTTATTTTTCTAAGCTTTTAGCTATCTTAGAAAATCTAAATCACTCCTTTAATAAATTATAAAAATGACAGATGCTTACGAAATATAAAAACATTAACAACTGTGTAAGCAATGAGCCAAAAATGCAACCAAACATCTCTGACATTTAAACAAGAGCACTGCCAAAGTCTCTTTCTGAGACCCCAACTCTCAAAACTAACCTCAAGGGCATTCTCACAGAAATCCATACCAAAAGATAACCAGTAAACTAACAATGAGATCTGCCATTCTCTGGAGAGAATCCTAGATGGTTTTCCTTTCTCATCTATAACCACAGGCTACAGATAAAACAAAATGGCTTTCAGGTGATACAAGATACAAAATGGGAGAAGGAACCAAGGGATTTATCAGGGCATGAACTACAGTTCATCCTGGGAGATTACCCTGATCTAGAAGAAATAGATAAACTGAGCTAAGAAATCCCTCCAACATCGAATTCCAGACACTTCTAAATAAATGGCAAAGCTGGAACCTTAACCCATATCTTTGGACTCTAAATCCCCTACACCAAGAGGTCACATTCCTCAGAGGTCCAAAACCCAAACTGAGTCATGTCCTGACACATTTAGAGGTGCTGGTGAGAATTTTACACACCAAAGCCTCATTCAATAGGGCAAGCTCTCCAGTTAGAGGCTCCTAAAGGTAAAAATGGATTTGGAGAACTGAGATCAAATTTTGGTTTTGCATTTTTTTATTTTACAAAAAAAATGGTTGACTCTAACATTAGTTAAAACTTCTCTAGTTGACAAACTTGATTTTTCCGTCAGTTGCCCTTTTTTGTGCAGCCTCCTGTTACCTGATATTCCTTGGCCTAAGAACCAAGTCTTCAGAGCACTGACACATTCAGAGGAGGAAAAGGCCTAGAGGTTGCACAAGGAAGAGCAAGAAATCTAGATTGTATTCATTCAAAGTGGGAGACAATTCCAACAAAATGGCTCCACCCACTGCTGCCCTTCCTGAGCCCATTATCTGCAGAGAATCAAAGGGCCTGCCTATAAACTTGGATAGTCTATGGCCCTGTAAGCTCCCTAGCTGTACACATGAATAACACAATTAACTGGTAAGAAATGTGGCCAGGTAGAAAGAGCTTTGCACATCTCTAAATCCTGGCTTTCCTATCCCTTCCAAATTCCCACACAGTAACTACCCCAAGGCATTCTATTGCTCCTCCATAACAAAAAGTGAAATAAATGTACATTTTCTCTTAATTGGTCTTATTAATAAGAAAGGTAATCTCAATTCATTTTTACCTTGCTAGTGCCAGGTTTTAAAATTCAGCATTTATGGGCTTCCCTGGTGGCGCAGTGGTTGAGAGTCCGCCTGCCGATGCAGGGGACACGGGTTCGTGCCCCGGTCCGGGAAGATCCCACATGCCGCGGAGCGGCTGGGCCCATGAGCCATGGCCGCTGAGCCTGCTTGTCCGGAGCCTGTGCTCCGCAACGGGAGAAGCCACAACAGTGAGATGCCCGCGTACCGCAAAAAAAAAAAAAAAAAAATTCAGCATTTATAAGAAGCAACAGAATGTTGGGGGGAAAAGGGCATCTCAACTTAAACATCTTTAGGGCAGAGGCCCTAGTTTGGGAGCTCAACTTTGCCACTTAGGAAAGGCTTTTAAACAAATTACAACATTGATCTACATCCCAGGGTAGTCAGGAAAGAAAACAATTTTTAACCAAAGCATTGAAAAACACATGGGGAACATAAATGACAAACCGGCAGTCGTGCTGCTCCACATACACATTCCATGTCAACGCTCACCTGCTCGGACCCAGCTCTTCTCTGATCCCTGGCAGCCCTGTGGTCTGTGCAACCCATTCTTACCTAGTGAACAAAGCCATCGAAGGATACGGGAAATGGGGCAGGAATTTACACACCCAGATATCCTGACTACACTCACTTTCTTTAACCTGCTAATTAAGAACTACATCTTGCACTTTACCTAAGATGAGTGTGTCACCTTCCTGTACACAGATGTCACATTAATCTAAAAACATTGCCCATCACTTCTTTTCTCAAAAATCTTTAGAAGCTAGACAACGTTACAGGATAAAGTTCCAGCTCCTGAGCCAGAATTCAAGCTGGCCAGTCTGCTTCAGCTGAACTTCAGCATTGCCATTGTGGAAGGCAGCTGGGGAAGCACAAGCTTTAGAATCAGACCTCAGGGAGCTGGAATTCCAGCTCTACCTCTTACTATTTGTGTGATCTTGAACAGGTTGCTTATCTTTTTGATCATCTCTCTTTAAAACAAGAACAGCAATACCTACTTCATAGCACTAGAAGATGGAAGAGAGAACATGGCATATGGCACAGAGTAGATGCTCAGTAAGCATCACTTCTTTCCCTAGCTCCAATCCAAAAGGTCGACTCTCTCTTCTCTTGAAAATTCTCCCCATCAACTTTCCACTAATTTCAGAACCATGCTTTGTTTCAACGCCTAATTGAAATCTTTTCTCTTCTATGAAACTACTCTGGCTCATAATCATTTTCTCCTCTGAGCTTCTATAGTTCTTATAGTCTAAGCCAATGGATCTAAAATTTTTATTGTTCTCTTATGTGTCACTCCTCTTTCCCCGATGAGTCCACCAACCCAAGAGCAAAGTTTTTATCAATTGTCAAGCCAATAACAATTTAAGTGTTCAATGAAAAATACTTTGAAGATTCAGTTGCCTTGGGGTTGTTTACCAATAATGGTTGCCCTTCTGGCCCAATTAGGGGATAATACCACTTTCCACATACACTTGACCAAATCTCGCCCGTATCTTGGAGAGTTTTTCCAAGGGTAATACTTATGGGGTAAATGAAAATGAAGCCTTCATCTATGTAGTCACAGGGGGACTCTCAGCCAAGCTGGCGGAGTCCAAGAAGCTTTAATTCACTCCATGCATTCAACAGGTTCTTTTTGAGCCCTTGCTTTGTGCTGCCCTTAATTCACCATGGGAGACAGATTAAGAGCAATCTGGTCTCTACCTTTGATTAGCTTTCTGGAACCTAGACTATTTCTGATCCATTAGAAACCCCTATTTCTGAAAAATCTCATCAGTGAAGGGATTCACTTTCTGAAAATATTACTTGGAGAAAAAAACAAACAAACAGTAATACAGTCACTTGGGTTTTAACCTTGTGGCCCGTCCTAAGATGGCCAATTGACGTATGTGCACATAAGGGATAGCTCAAAACAGCCCTGGAGATGGGATAATGACCCCTTCACCATTCCCAAGACCCTGTGGTCCAAACAGCAGAAACACCTGCATGGGGATAAGAGCTGGACTAAGGCAGCATTAAGCCCAATTCTCTCACTTAGTTAAGTTGTTTTACTCAGGTTCAAGTAATTATAAACCACATTCTCATAAAGACCACAGGAAAATGCAATAATCTCTCTTTAGAAACACTTGAAAACGTTCAGTCTCTTGAACTCTACAAACTACTGAATTCTTTAATAAGGTGGCATAAAACGTTGGCTGAAGTGTGGTCCTTTAGTCTTGGGTCACTTAACACTACACTTTTAATACTTAGTGCACTTCAGAACAAGGGCGAGAAAGGAAAGGTAATCAAAGTAATAGAGTGCGAAGTTCATTTTCCTTTGTTTGAGTTGTGTGTGTGTGTTCTTGAAGGAGCCTGCACACAAACTACCACAGCTCCAGGTAAGAGCTGCAGAGCAGCCCGGGCGCGTCCAGGGGCTCGCACAGAGCCTACTCCCGGGACCGCTCGGACTTCGGGCTCCTCGTCGCACACCACAGCTCTGCACTTCCCCAGACCCTCGGCTCCATGTTCCCCACCCCTAACTGCGCGCCCCAGCGGAGCCGGGAAGTAGGGCTAGCCACAAGCGTCCGGAGGGCAGCCCCCAACAGCCCAACTCGTCTGCGCCTTCAGAGGCCCCCGAACGCAAACACTCCCAGAGCTGGAACACCTCCGGGGCGAGGAGTGGTGAATAGCGGGAAAAGGGCTAGGACTGCAGCGGCAGGGCAGGGCGCGGCAGACGCAGAGCCGGAACCGGCGGCCCTCCTGCCCGCCACCCGGCCTGGAGCAAGGGCACTGGGACAAGCAAGCAACCTCCCGGCGAGAAGACGGGCAGGGAAAGCCGGGGCGGCGGCCCGGACGCACTTACCTCTGCGCTCCCCAGCCAGGCTGGGCGCTCGCACGGATGGGGGCTTGACTGCAGCCGCGCAGCCCGGACGAGGAGCCGCTCCGGGAGAGAGGGCGGTCGTCGGGCGGGCATCCGCGCCCAGGGCTGCGGCCGGGCTGGAGGGAGAGGGAAGGGAGGGAGCACAGATTTGAGCGGAGGGGGGCGTGGAGGAGGTGTGCCTCCACCCGAGACAGAAAGGGTGGGCTGCTGGAGCCTGGCGGAGGGGTTGTGCTCGGAGGCTCTGGAGGGAACAAGAAAACCGCGCTGAGAGTGCGCAAAGGGGGAAGGGAGGGCGCTGGGGATGGGAAGACAGGGCGCGGGGGCAGGGTGAGGAGTTGGTCCTCAAACTGGACCGGCCCTCACCTCGGACCATCCGACCAAGAATTGTCTGGGTCTGGAGCAAAGCACAAGGGGGTCTGAAACTTTATGTCATTTTCTCATACACACGTGACCCCCCTGCAGTCCAGATGGTTTCAATCACTGGAGGAAAAAAGCGGCTCTGCTGGTATGCATGAAAAGCCGGAGCTGGGAGAGTCTGGGAAAAGCTGCCTGTACAGCCCGCCTGCCTTCAAACTAACCGATGAGCTCTTTCCGCTCTCCCAGCCCTAGGCTAGGGGAGCCCTGCAAAACCCAAAAAGACGCTAAAAGAAGCTACATTTGGTATTGCAGGAGTAGCGGAAGAACTCTGAAAGCACTAGGGTTCCAAGGCGTCTGGTCTGAACCGAAAGTTCTAAGGGCATTCTGAGAATTTGTTTTAAATACTCCATTAGCTTGCAAAACCAAAAACTGGAAAAGGGTGTCATTAAAGAAAAAGCAATGTAATACTAGCAGTGAGAATCTGTGATTTATTAGCGGAATTCTTAAAGAAATTGTTAACTCAGTATGACTATCCACTTGGAAAAGAATAATGCAAATCACTTAAAATCGAAACCCATACATACTTGGTGGGATGTTAGGAAGCCATGTAGCCCAATTTCTCATCCCATAAGTCACTATAAATAGAACTTAATGTTGAAATGCACAAAATTGACTTTCACAAACCTAGTTACATTTTGTAGGAGCAAACGTATATGAATGACCGTACCTGATTCGGGAAGATCCCACATGCCGCAGAGCAACTAAGCCCGTGCACCACAACTACCGAGCCTGTGCTCTAGAGCCCGCGAGCCACAACTACGGAACCTGTGTGCTACAACTACTGAAGCCTGTGCACCCTAGACCCTGTGCTCCTCAACAAGAGAAGCCACTGCAATGAGAAGTCTGCGCACCACAACGAAGAGTAACCCCCACTTGCCACAGCTAGAGAAAGCCCGCACTGCCAAAAATAAATAAATAAATAAATACACTAAATAAATAAATAAAATTTGTTTTTTTAAAAAAAAGAATGACCATAAACAGACTCTAAGGCCAAGACATGTTTCCAAAGCCCAAGCCAATTCAACTGTCACATACCCTAAAGAAGTACTTACTCAGTTGCAGGGCAAGCGTCAAAAATAATGGGGGGAAAAAAATGGGGAGTTTAAGATATTGATACATCTTGAAGATAATTTAACTTGTTCTTGATCCAACAGAAAAAGTGGCAAGAACCAAACTGATAGTCTATTGTTCCTTTGCCAAAAAAGGATATTAACATGAATTACTAGTATTAATGCTTTATCTCAATAAAATTGGTGCCAGAGCATATGTTTGGCCTTTCTAGCAGAAGGCCTTACATAGTTGTCTATGTGTGAAAAATATGTCAGTCTTTGGTAAAATGATTTGGTTCTACATAAGGAAAACCCAAGATTTTCATTTCTCTACTGGTAAACACAGGAGAAAACCTGAAACTAGGGAAATCAAAACAAGCTTTACTCCAAACTCAAAAAGTTCACTGACATGCTTGAACCCTTCAGGAGACTTGGGCTATCTGGATGGACTGAGCCTTCTCCAGTCTTCTCCAATCTCAAATTAGGGTGGTTCTACCCTCCACAAGCAACAAGAGAAGTCATGTAGAAGAATCCTCAGGGAACACAAGCCACAAAATTAACAATGCTCCAGGCAAATTCCACCTGCAGCTCCCAAGCTCTGTACAGAGGTACTTAAGTTTCTCACTTCCAAAACTATTAAAACTTCTATTAAAGTCTTGTTCTTCTTGTGCGTGACACCTGTAAAGAAAGCCAACTCACTGGAAAGCATCAAGATGTTCTCTCTTCAGACCCAGGATAGTAACGGTTTTCATCTCTGGCAGCTACTGCTGCTGCTGCCTCTTACATGTGCTAAAGAAAAGTAAGAGAGCAATAATGACATACAAATAGTTGTTCTTTTTGTTTGCCAATGCTTTGCAAACTATGCATCAAACTTTTTTAATTCCTAAGAAAAACCTTAATTAGATATTCTCTTTCAGAAATAAAAGTAACATCCCTTAGCTTTTCTAAATATAGTCTTGAGTCTAAACTCCACTGATGTCAGTGTTAGTTCATCTTAATACTAGCCAAAGATTTATTAGAGACACTGACATCTGAAATGTTTTTAAAGCTATTTTAAATGGTATTAATTTAGTGATTTGCATTAACCTAATGTCCACATCACTTGACAAAAAAAGCCAACTATGTATAAGGTGCTAAGGGAGGTATAAGCTCTATGAGGACACGGACTAGGCCTATCTTGCTAAAAACTGTAGCCTATGTGCCTAACACAGTGCCCAGCATGAAAGAGGTGCACAATAAATATATGCTATTTGAATAAATGAAAGATAAATAAAAACACTCCTCATAAGGTTACAATTCAGTAGAGGCATGTGACTTGTAAACAACAGAATGAAATAACATCTTTAGAAAGGATACCAGCAACAAAAAGAGAGGAAGGAATCATTAGCATTAGCTGGGTTTGGATTTTAATCACAATATATATTCAGAAATGTGCAGAGACTGCTGCAAATAAGAAGCGTTTATAAGAAGAATTTGGTGTATTTTGTGCCTAATTTAGGGATCTCAGAGATACACTTTCCCATGTCCCCATTATTCAGTCCCCTCAACACAGAGCCAAGACAAGATTTGAGCATAAACATCCTGGCTCTAATTTGGATAGTATGAATGCTGTTCCTTTCATCCTCTCTCATACATCTCCTCCACCCCCAAGCCATTTCCTCTGTACTGTCTTCTGTCAGTCTAATGAAAGTTTCCTAATCTTTAGAAGCAGTAGCTTTGGTTCTCTTTGTGTGGAGAAGTACAATACACTCTGATTACATGGTTATATTCCATACAGATGCCTGGCAACACATCTTATAGCTAAGAGTCTGTTTAATATTTTAACTTTGAAGGACTTATAATTCAACTATTTTGCCGTATACCAAAATAGCACTTGATGTCACAGAGATGGGCTTTACTTCCTTTTGCTATTTTAAACCCTGTGCTTGAGCATGGTGAGTAGTTTGGGTTTTCTGGTTCATGGATTTTGCTTTGGCATTTTTTTTTCCTTTGAGGAACAAAGGGCTTAAGATTTTCAAGGAAGTCTTTCAGGTGTACGGGTCTAGTACTCATGAAGCAGTTATTTCCTCCTAGGTACTCTGCCTATAATATTATATGTGGTCATTAAAAGGGCAATGGTGGCTTACTTATGCCACATGATCCAAATAACCAGGTTTCTCTAAGGCGGGCAACTGGAAAAGATGGTCGGCCCAGATGACCTTTAAGTTCTCTAGGTCATGCTCTTCCACATATCACTTCCTTTTTTCAAAAATTTTTGTTTTTAATAAAAATAGTATGTTTTGTTGAAACAGCTAAACTTAAATGCTAAAGACTGAAATCATCCTAAAACATTTTTTAAAGAAAATAATTACTAATCACTAATCCATAACCTCAACAAGTACTATTTAATCCAATCCTGCTTTCCATTCTCCCTAAATGTAAGTAGAGCCTCATTTCTAAAGCACCCCATTATTTACCCTTGGAGTTTTTCCATAAGCTTTAAGACTTTGGGCCAGTTTTGACATAAAACAACCTCTGATCTGTAATCTCCAGGGCCCAGCACACCTCAGAAATAGCTATCAAGAGTGCAAAGGGATGACCTTGTCACTCCCTTTGGCTTTTTACTTTCCTCTTTTCCAAGCCCCTCAAAAGGCAAATGGGGCTTACTTACATTCACACAGATGTTAACTAAGTCAGTAGTATGAATCCTAGCAACTAGTTTTTGCAGTCAGTAAAGCGTAATAGTGTGTACTAGATTACTAATTCCTACATCTCCTAACCCTTCAGAATCACATAAGAAGCTTGTCAGAAATACAGATTCTGGCTCCAGTCCCAGATCTACAGAATTAGAATCTCCAAATTTAAAAAACACTAGACTAAACTAATTCTAAGATCTTTGTCAGTTGTATGTATGGCAATTTTCCCTTAGAAGAAAGCCCCTCCATCACCACACATTCATAGAGGCTTTCCTAAAGGAATCAAGCAAGATATCATATGAATTGAAATAGAATATAGTTCTTTCCTTCACAGTAAGCAACATACTGGAGCACAGTTACCTTTACAGCCTAACTTTGAAAAAAAAAAAAAATCCTTAAACTGAATGCTTTAAAAAATTATTCCTACTACACATTGTTTACAAAAGTTTAAGAAAATTTTAAAATTGAGGAATTGATTGTAGGGGGAAAGAATTACAGAGCCCAAAATTGTGTACAAAAATTTTTAACATTGTGACTTAAGAAAACACATTAAAAAATATATATAGGGCTTCCCTGGTGGCGCAGTGGTTGAGAGTCCGCCTGCCGATGCAGGGGACACAGGTTCGTGCCCTGGTCCGGGAAGATCCCACATGCCGCGGAGCAGCTGGGCCCGTGAGCCATGGCTGCTGAGCCTGCACGTCTGGAGCCTGTGCTCCACAACGGGAGAGGCCACAACAATGAGAGGCCCGCATACCGCAAAAAAAAAAAAAAAATTATATATATATATATATGTAAGATATATACCTGGTTTAAAAACTTCAAAAACAGTATAAAAGAAAATATTAAAAAGTCTTCCTTCCCACTCTTGTCCTCCAGTTCCTCTCTCTTCAGGCAATCACTGGAGTTTCTTGTATATTTTTTCAGAAATTTTCAAAGGGAATGCAAAATTATTTATGTGTGCATAATACATTTTTGAGAGGAGAGGTCCATATACTGTAACAGATTTTCAAAGAGGTTCATAATCTCAAAAAAGGTAAAAATCACCAGCAAGGCTAAGGGTTCAAGTTCTACCCCAGTGTATTGGTAGGATTAGCAGGATTCAACTTTCAGTTTGCTTGTGAATATTACTATGCACAATTCCAGACTACAAAATAGCTTCAGCAAGCAATGTTGGTTAACGTACAGATATGGTTCAAAAATACCACATCTGTTTGTAAATAACCTCCTAATTTTATGTTTTTCTCAAACAATCCCTCCAATAAATAGTTCCTCCTGTTGACTGACTGACAATGAAAATCTGTAAGAAATTTCTGGCATATACATACACAAAGACAGTAGATATTTTTCTCTCACAACCTGAAATTTTTCTATTGGGATAAAATAAAGATTTTATTTATATCTACACAGAATTTAAGGGGGAAAATTAACAGTATTGCTGGTAGATATAATTAACATATGTTTGGGGTTATTAATAAAGATCTTAAGAACCTATCCTTTAAGATACAAATTAATTTTGTCAAGATAGTAAATCTCCTTTGGATTTCAGTGATTATTACTTTCTTAAGTGTTTTAACTGGGATTTTAACATAAAATTACAAATAAGTTATTAGTTTGTTAAAGTATTTAAGGGATAATGGAACTGAACTACTTCACTTATCTCCTTTTTCATAGTAGAATCTATTTTCCTTGCCTAAATAGTGCCTTTCACTCTCCCCTTCCAAAGTACATGAAAGATATAGTACCTAAGAGCAAGGGTTTTTTTCTATAATCAGCTTACAAAAAGGTTCAGTCAGACCTAAGTTCATTTCTTTTCTTGTTCTATAATGTTGTTTGGGGTTTTATTCCAAATACTAGGCTATTTAGTATTTATTTAAAGAAAGTATTAGGATAGCTTGACTGATGATGCTGGGTGGGCTGAACCTGACAGAGAATAAGATGAGATGCCAGGTGCTCATTAGATGGATTAGAGACAAGAACAAGCTCAGAAAGGCTGGCTTAGTCAGCCTTATATCGAAGAAATATCTCTACATTAAAGAATGACTTGCCCTTGTCACTAAGTTCACTGAATTTTGCCCAACAAGCATCCCCGAAATAAGAATTATAAGAATGTAATATCTTCTAGTCCATATTACTTGCAAAAAAAGAACCTATAATAAATAAGAAAAAATGATTATATAAATATAGCTATTTATTCACTCAACAAGTGTTTATTAAACACCTGCAATAAACTGATTTTGATCACGGGGAATAAAAGAGAAATAAATTGTACAAGCAAGTTTATAATCTACATATAAACAACTAGTCAGAATAAAATAAGTGGTATAAAAGAGACAATGAGGAGGAAATATAGAAATTTGCAGAAGTAGTAGAGATTCTTACTGAGAAATGAGGGAGAGAGGGCTGGAACTGAACCTTAAATGATTGTTAGAATTTCCATTTCAATAAATAGAAAAGAAGGGGAGATAATTCAAAACCAAAGGAATTGCCTGAGCTGTGAAATAGTAGCTTTAGGAACAATGACCGGTCCTCATTTGACTACGGTAACACAGACTAAAAATGTAGATTCAGTGGAAAACAGTTTGGCAGTTCCTCAGAAAGTTAAACACAGAATTACCATATGACCCAGCAATTCCACTCCTAGGTATATACCCCAAAGATTAAAAACAGATGTTCAAATTAATACTTGTACACGAATGTTCACAGCAGCACTATTCATAATAACCAAAAGGTAGAAATAACCCAACTGTCCATCAACAAATGAATGGACAAACAAAATGTAGTATATTCATATAATGGAATATTATTTGGCCACAGAAAGGAATGAGGTATTAATACATGCTACAATGTGGATGAACATTTAAAACACCATATAAGTGAAAGAAGCCAGACACAAAGGTCACTATATTGTATGATTTCTCTGAACTATCCAAAACAGGTAAATGTATAGAGACAGAAAGAAAACTAGTGGTTGCCGGGGGCCAGGGTGAGGGAGAAATGGGTATAAGGACTCCTTTGGGGGTGACTAAAATGTTTTGGAGCTAGACAGAAGTGATGGTTGCACAACACTGTGAATGTAATTAATGCCACTGAATTGCACATTTTAAAATGATTAACTTTTATGTTGTATGAATTCCACCTCAATTTTTTTTTAAATGGTAGATTAAAGGTCGGTGGTACATACTACTAGTGCTTACTAATATTCTTCCCAATCCCCAGAAGTTTATATCATCCAGTCACCCTACAGTTACGCAGGGCCATGGGGCTGTTTTAGCAAACAGGCTGTGAGCAGAAGCAACACATGTCACTTCCTGGCCAAAGTACTGAAGAATGGGTAAGAGAAGAGAGGCCATGCCTGTCTCCCCTGCAAAGCCCTGTGAGACAATGGAGAAGACTGTGTCCCTGAATAAATGAGGGCCTCCCTATTGGCCCACGCTGGACTTGTCGTATGAGTAAGAAATATGCTTTTGCTATCTTAAATCACTGAAATTTTAGGGGTTGTTACTGCAGTGTAAACTAATCCTACTCTGACTAATAGAGGGTCAGATCCAGGAAGACCATGAGAACAATATTAAGAAATTTTAATCTTATTCTGAAGGGCGTAGAGAAACAATATTTTTGAGGAGAAAAGTGACATGATGTGTACTTGAGGAAAATAATTCTGGATGCAATGTGCTGAGTAAAGTATGAACAAAAGCAATCCTCAACCTCTGGTGCACATCAGAAATCACCTGAGGAGAACTATAGTCATCTTCTAATTTCTTTATATTTCTGTAAAGAATAAAATATTTGTCCTCTGGGGAAAAAAATCATCCGAGGAGGTTTTCAAAATGCAATGCTCTGGTCCAGGGTGTCTCTAGATATTCTGAACCAGAATCTCTAGAGGTAGGGTCTAGGCACCTATAACTGAAAAAAACTCTATGGAAAATTCTAGACTACAGGTTAGAGTCAAGGAGGGATGTCTAATCCTAAAATGACCAAGTTTACACGTTTAGTGATTTCAAATAAACAGTATAACAAAATAATTATTTTCTTGACAAATGGAATGATAAATGTTTAGGGAGTTTCTGTTAAAATACTAAGTTATTGAAAGGTTACTCACATTAACATTTGTATATTGCTACTAAGAGCTGAATAAAGAATGTTCATTTGGTATGCAGGGATTTAAGCTTTCGGGGCTTTTTGTTTAGTTTAGTTTTGGTTTGATTTTTCTTTTTAAAACCATGCCACAATGCCAAATCTTACATATTTTTCTTTTTCCTGTTGAACTGATGCTACATTAAGATATAGGCACAAACATCTCCTAAGTGTTTTAAATCCATCCAATTGTTTGAGAAGGCATACGTGCTGGGCCAAAGAAGCCAAAACATTAGAGCTAGGAATTTTGATGAAGATAATAATTGCTTACAGACCAGCTTGTTTTAACTTGCTGAACAAAGAACACAATTTTATACCACATTTTCATCACAGGCTTTTTCTCTGCATAATCACTACTATACATAATGAGCACTTTGAAAAGGGAGATTATTTACAGGTTAAAGAGTAAGGAAGTTATCAGTTAGATTCCACCATCTTCAAAATTTCACTTACTCAAATTTTACATTAATTAAAAAAACTTTTTTTGCTGGCCTAAGCACTGTTTTGAATATTTATAACCCATTTGTTTAGTGTGCACAGCAAAAATCTAGGAACAAAGACACTGTTAATTTCCAGTTAATTTCCCTGAATGGTTCTATAACCTTGGATAGGTCAATAATTTCTTTGTGCCTTAGTTCTTTTCTAGGACATTTCTATATAGCAATACAGTTCCATCTTTCTCACATCTGAAAGCTGTATTCAGGCTCTGTGCCTATGTCAGGAGTTATGCCCTCACTCCTCCTCCCATTCAGTTACTTCCATCACTTGCAGACCCCATAATTCAATACTCAACCAATATTTATTAAGGGCTTAATCCAGGACAGGCAATGCAGTGAGCGTGGGGATGAGTTCAGTCCACAAAGAACAGTGATGCTAGTTTCCTGACTAATAGAATGGATGTCTCAGTCATTTTGCTTGTTTCATCCTGATTCTGGATTTCCTATTCTTTACTTCCTCTGGAATATGTAGCTGGAAGTCCTAAAAATCAAGGTAGTATAAATTCTGAATATCGGGTTAAGGCAGTCACTCGGTGATCAGATGGTTATAGGGCCACACAGTCCAGAAGTCAATATGGTTTCAAGACACAGATTAAGAAGTCACGGAAGGGACCAAAGCCACCAATTCACAAGGCCAAGATAACTCTTTGTTTGTGGTACCAGTGATGACCCTAGGTTTGCTCAATCTTTTGCCCTTACAACTCCAGCCTCTAAGGCAGAACTCTGTGGACCTCAGCAAGCTATGTAGATTTCTGATTCCCTTAAAGCAGGGAGCCATTCATCTCAGCACCTAAGCCTTCAGTATCAGTGTGCGAAAGCAGGGTCATGACTTCCAACTAAGTCTGAAATCTTGTAAATGACAGAGAGAAAGGAGGGTGGGAAGTGAGAGACCTATGTCGTCCAGATGTATAAGGGGTCAGATTCTAATGGTAGATCTTAAGTTTGAGACTCCAGACCCTGGACATGTGCTCATTATTCCCCATCTACCCATGCCACTGGTGTTTGTATGTCAATCTCTTATACTCTGTCTTTGATCTGTTGCTTGCCCTGACCCTTGCCATTCAGAGGCTATCTGATTCTGATCCATGGCCTTGTTCTGATCTTGGATCATGGATATGCCCAATCTCAAACACTTATCTGGCTCTGGATCCCTAGCCCAGGCCTGATCACAAACTTTATTCTCTTGCCACCTATGCTCATGCCACTTATTTCAGTCTCACCACAGTTTCTTGTCCTCCTTCCGCATACATTGTTGCCTATAGTTTGGGGCTGGCTAGAATTTTAGAAGCCTTTCTAGCTCATTCTGGCAGGACAAAGGAGGTAAGTAATAATTAGTTTATTTAACAACAGTGTACAGAGAAGACCTAAATTTGCTCACATTTAACTGTAGTATGTACATCACGTAATTATACCTTTCTGTATCTCAAATTTCTCTCTTTAAATTAATACATTTGCCATCACATTCCCTCAAAGATATATTTATACTTAATTAAAATAACATGTCTTCTGAGGTTATAATAAAGCTATATATAGTATGCTCTTGCATTCCTAACTGTAAAATGAGTATTAAGAACATTTAGAAACAAATTGGCTCCCTAAAAGGAATAAAAATTTTGAGTAATTTATTTTAAATATAGTACAGCCCACTTAACAAAATATTTCTGAAATGTTACATAAAAAGAAAAATATTATAAATGAATTAAGTAGAACATATTATTCAGAAGAAATTCAATGGTGGGTTCTTTTTCTTAGTGAGGAAAGATTTTGGAAATGTTATCAGTTGTCCCATAATTTAATAAGTTTTACATATTCAGATATAATTGCATTGAGTTTTCTGAAAGAGATTTATCTTAACAATCTTAGGGGAAAGGAGTATTCTAAGTACATTTTATTGGGTTAACTCAGTTAAAGGCTTTGATTTTCCTAGCAGGGAATTACTAAAACAGACGCATTTTTCTTTTAAAGGCACAAGAATTCTCATTGTGCTAGTATAAAGAGTAGATTCTAAAGTGTTATATAAAGTATGCTTCTAAAATTTAAAAGAGTTAAAGGAGATTCCTCATCTCAATTCCTAGGAGATGCTGTATCTGGACAGGGTAAACAGAAGCAAATAGTTTCCTGAAATTGTGCCAAGGCTACATGTCAACTGCCTGGCAGGAAATGCTTTTGGAGGGCCTAGATAAACAGACTATCATCTTTTTTTGGAAAAATCTTCTTCTTTGACTTCTTACAAAGCAAATGTACTGAGTCTAACTAGCATCATGAACACAATAAGCAGAAAAGGGCACAGAGGATTTTTAAATGATGGTATCTTTAGAATCTCTAACAAGTGATCTGTCCTTCACTTTTAACATACATGGACCTCACTGCTCAACAAGCATATACTCAGTACATGGTTGTTGAAATTTGCTGGTAAATTAAATCTTATCTTTCTATTAATTTTCATCATGATTTTGGTGAAGCTTTATCTTACAAGAAATTTTCATTTAGCAGCAGCTCTAAATACTTTAGCATTATACAATGATAAGATTTTCTTGCATTTATATAGCAATTAATTTTTCAAAATATTTTACATCCATTATCTTAATTTTTGTTCTAACATTTTATTTTACAAGTGCTAGCATTGATGCTAAGCTAGCATCTAACTAACATCTCGTGAGATGTCAGTACAAAAATTAAATCAAAGATTAAGTTAGAGGACCAGACCTAACCTATTTGTCTGAAATATTTTCTAGTACATTTCCTTCTGTCCCCACTATGTACCAGATAATGGATCCAAAAATCCTACTGTCATATCTACTAAAATAAACCTTTGACCTCACCTCACTTTCTTAAACCGCAAAAAGCATGATGAGGATCTAGGTGTTGACTCAGAACACCTACTATCAGCTAGAGAAACCTCCTGCCTTGTATACAGCCTAGTCAGCTTTTTTGTACCTCCTCTCTCCACCAGCCTACCTGTTCAGTTCTGCTACAATCCCATCACCCATATTCTCTTCCCCTTTTCTCACACTGAAAGCATCCTATGCCCCACTCATCTTATGCCAAATCTTACCCAGTCCACAACCCAGAGCAAAATTTCCCTGGCCCAAGTAACAAAGTAATATGAAATGTGGCATACCTCTCCACCTGCCTGCCTTATCCTGTAGTCAGGGCGCCTCAGATAACAATTTGAGCCACTGCAACTATGAGGTCCTTCTCCATATTCCACAGCCACCAGCCATTACTTCCAAAATCCACCCAATCTGCTCCTTCCCTCCCAAACAGAACATCTTTACCTTAGTTAATATTGGGCCTCATGGGAAAAAACAAGACAAAACAAAACTTTGTGTGTAGACCATTTTATGCACTCTCCACAAAATGTGAAGGGGATGGTATGTGACTGGACGAAAGAGTCACAAAACTGAAAGATACAAATATTTGAGTGTAAATAGTACATTTTAAATGATATAGTCACCCTATTATTTCTTTAAAATCTTAATTTATTTCTATTATTTCTTAAAATAGAGCATACCTATAATTATAATTAGGTAAACTTAGTACAGACCAGGAAATATAAGTAAAGTTTTCTCTAGGACTGGTATAAAACTAACCCTAGAAATTTGGTTTCCTACTCCACTTGTTAGAGCTTCTGGGAATGGAAATAGAGCCAAACATCAATACAGAACAGAGGCTTAATAAATGACCACTGAACAAATAAAGAAATATTGATGGAAAGAATAAACATAAATTTCATCCTAAAGAATATGTAAAAGTAAATCTTAAGAGAGTTAAGAGTTATTAGGAGTTTGGGATTAACATAAACACACTACTACATATAAAATAGATAACTGGGACTTGCCTGGTGGCACAGTGGATAAGACTCTACACTTCCAATGCAGGGGGCCCGGGTTCGATCCCTGGTCAGGGAACCACATCCCACATGCATGCCGCAACTCAGAGTTCTCATGCCACAACTAAGGAGCCCCCGTGACATGACTAAGGAGCCCACCTGCCACAACTAGGAGCTGGTGCAACCAAATAAATAAATAACTATATTTTTTAAAAATAGATAACCGGGCTTCCCTGGTGGTGCAGTGGTTGAGAGTCCGCCTGCCGATGCAGGGGACACGGGTTCGTGCCCCGGTCCGGGAAGATCCCACATGCCGCAGAGCGGCTGGGCCCGTGCGCCATGGCTGCTGAGCCTGTGCGTCCAGAGCCTGTGCTCTGCAACGGGACAGGCCACAACAATGAGAGGCCCGTGTACTGCAAAAACCAAACAAACAAACAAAAAATAGATAACCAACAAGGACCTACTATATAGCACAGGGAACTACACTTAATATTTTTTAATAATCTATAAGGGAAAAGAATCTCAAAAAATTAGATATATATGTATGTATAACTGAATCACTTTTCTGTATATCTGAAACTAACACAACCTTGTAAATCAACTATACTTCAATTAAAAAAAGAGAGAGAGTTAAAAGAGTTATATTTTAAAAGGTTAGGAGGGTTATAAAATTGGAAGGGAACAGGCAGATCAATATATTAATTTATAAAAAGCAGCTGGGTCTGTGAATATATACTGTGTCAGTTTTTAGGACATTAAAACTCCACATTGGCATGTATTTTTCATTTGCCCCAAATGCAAAGAATATTTCCCTTTCATGGGATTTTTTCCATGATGCACTTTTTTTCTGGAATCATACCTAGATTTCCAGCCTGGTGCAGGTACCTCTCAAGGTCGCCAAACTGGAAGTAACCTCTGCCACTCTCAACTCCCCAGACATTGTTCTATGCTACTTATCAAGTTCCGCTGTACATCACGGTTACTCAGTCCTCATGTTTACATAGTACGTACCTCCACTCTTAGATTATAAACTTCTCAAAAACAATGACTTTCTTACTCATTTCTTCTTCTCCTCACAGCAAACTATAAATGTCTATTCAATGTATTTAGAAAGGGCTTACAATTCTTTAAATTACTGTTATCAACATTCATCCAATAAAAGACTAGAACATTAAAAAAGAAAAAAAAAAAAACCCTCCACATTGGGAACACTTCCAGAATGATGAACTGAGGAGATTGACAAATCATCTATCCAAAAAGTCACATTAAAATAATACAAAATTATCAAAACAATCATTTCAAGATTTTGGGGGGGAAATTAACCAGAGGTACACAACAAATTGAAAAGCATTATTTAAAAGAACAACAACAACCGAACCTCTGTTAAGAAAAGTAGGGATCTGGGGCATCAGAGGCTGTTCTCATTCCCTATTCCCTACCCCCAACTCCAACATGATGATTCTATCAGGACAGGACAAGCCGTGAAAACCAGCAGTTCTGCTGCTTGGAGGGTGATGGCTTAATTTGGTGTCCAGAGTATTGTCGGAAACAAATGATCTTAGAAAATAAGTGGTAAATGATCACCAAAAATTAATATTACAGCTGGCTGAGACTGCAGCACTGGTTGGGGCAAGCAATAGAGCAGCCAGAAATTTAAGTGAGACCCAGGGAACAGTCGTAGTAGACCTTGATAAGCTCTCACATATCCGTGGTGGTCTGGAAGGTGTGCCCATGTCCAAGGTTATGCACTGGCTGAATGTGAGGCCTTGCATATACAGAAAATAAAAGTCACAGCAGACTTGACTGAACTTTAAATGTGTTGCTCAAGTCATACACAGATACTCAGCAAAGGGTAAAGCCAAACTAGGCTCAAGATATTTAAGTACAACCTGTTACCAATCATTAGCTGACCACTAAACTATGCTGACAATCCCTAGGAAGTCAGGCTTAAAAATAAAAACAAGAATTAAAAGAAAAAAAAAACTGAGGAGACACATCAGTGGCCACACATTGCAGGGGAAACAGACTCTACATACTTAGTCCAGGCAAGTTACCAAACAGCCAACAAACAACAGTAGCAGCAACAACCCCTGGTGAGGGGGAAGATCAGAATCAAGCGTTGCTATATTATCTAAAACAGAGGTCAGAAAACTATAGTCCACAGCCCAATTATGGCCCATTGCCTGTTTTTTTACATAAAGGTTTTTTTGGAAGACATCTATGCTCATTCATTTACATATTGCCTATGTCTGCTTTCCCACTACAACAGCAGAGTTAGTTAGTTACAACAGAGACCACATAGCTTGCAAAGCCTAAAATATTTACTGTATGGTCCTTTATAGAAAACATTTGTTGGTCCCTGATCTAAAATGTTCAGTTTTCAACAAAAATTATGAGACATACAAATAAATAGGAAAGGGAGGCCTATATACAGAAAGAGGACACACTTAATAGAAACTGGCTCTGAGGGGGCCTAAATGTTAGACTTAACAAAGATTTCAAGGCAGCTGTTATAAATATGTTCAAAGAACTGAAAAAAAAGACAAGTTTTTTAATTAAAGTATGACAACAACTCAATAGAGAATATCAATCAAAAGACAGAGATTATAAAACAAAACAAATGCCAGAGTTGAAAAGCACAGTAACTGAAATGAAAATTCACCAAGGGATTCAACAGCAGATTTGAGATTGCAGAAAAAAAGAATTAGTGACCTTGAAGATATATCAATAGAGATTATCCAATCTAAAGAAAAGAAAGGAAAAACGATGAAGAAAAATAAACACATACTAACATATGTGTAAGGGGAGCCCCAGAAGGAGGAGAGAGAGAGAAAAGGGCAGGAAAAAAGGCCCAAAACTTCCCAAATATGAGGAAAAACAATCTACCCATTCAAGAAGTGTAATGAACTCCAAGTACAATGAACACAAGAATCCACAAAAAACCTACTAGTACCAGCAAATGAATTCAGCAAGGTCACAGGACACAATATCAATATGCAAAAATCAACTATATTTCTATATACTAGTACATAATCTGCAAATAAAATCAGGAAAACAATTCTATTCCCAATGACATAAAAAAATAAGTATTTAATACATTTGTTAAAAGAAGTGCAAGAGTACAGTAATAGCTATACAACATTGCCGAGAAAAACCTAAAAAAAAAAAACTGAAATACACAGATGTTCTGTTTTCATGAATTCAAAAACCTAATGTTAAGATTACCATTCTTCCTAAATTGATCTATAGATTCAATGCAATCTCTATCAAAATCCTAATAATTATGCATAAGCTGATAAGCTGAATTTAAATTTTATGGAAATACAAATGACCTAGAATACCAAAACAATTTTGAAAATTAAGAACATAGTTGACAGATTCATAGCTGCCAATTTCCAAACTTACTAGAAAGCTATAATAATCAAGACAGTGTGATACTGACATAAGGACAAACACAGATCCATGGAACAGAATTAAAAATCCAAAAGCTGATCCTTATATTTAATTTGTTAAATAATTGATATTTAACAAAAGTGCCAAAGCAATTTAATGAGAAAAGGATAGTCTTTTCAAAAAATGGTACTAAGATAATTGGATATCTGCATGTAAAGAGAAGAATAAAGACCGTTACCTCATAACACATACAAATGAATGCAAAATGGCATAAACCTAAATGTAAAAACTAAAATATAAAGCTTTTAGAAGAAAACATAGGGAAAAAATTTTCAAGACCTTGGGTTAGGGAAAGATATAGTTAGATATGACACCAAAAATATTGTACAATCCATAAAAGAAAAAAATTAATAAGTTGGACTTCCATCAAAATTTAAGATGTTTGTGCTTCAAAAGACACTATTGTGAAAATGAAAGCCATGACACAGACTGGGAGAAAATACTTATAAATCATATGACTGATAAAGAATTCTTGTTAAAAATAAGAACTCTTGGGCTTCCCTGGTGGCGCAGTGGTTGAGAATCCGCCTGTGGTTGAGAATCCGCCTGCCGATGCAGGGGACACGGGTTCGTGCCCATGTCTGGGAAGATCCCACATGCCGCGGAGCGGCTGGGCCCGTGAGCCATGGCCGCTGAGCCTGCACGTCCGGAGCCTGTGCTCCACAACGGGAAAGGCCACAACAGTGAGAGGCCCACGTACCGAAAAATAAAAAAAAATAAGAACTCTTATAACTCAATTTAAAAAAAAAAAATTTAAAAATGGAGCAGAAGATTTGAATAGACATTTCATGAAAGAAGAAATAGGAATAGCTAATAACCGCAAGAAAACATGTTCAACATCATTAGCCATTAAGGAAATGAAAATTAAAATCACAATGAGATACTACTTCACACCCATTAGAATGACTATAATCAAAAAGACAATAACAGGGACTTCCCTGGTGGTCCAGTGGTTAAGAATCTGCCTTCCAATGCAAGGAACACAGGTTCAATCCCTGGTTGGGGAACTAAGATCCCACATGCCGTTGGGCAACTAAGCTAACACTCCGCAACTACTGAGCCCACGCACTGCAACTACTGAGCCTGTGCACTCTGGAGCCCATGTGTCACAACTAGAGAGCCCACATGCTGCAACTACTGAGGCTGCATGCCACAAGTAGAGAGCCTGTGAGCCGCAACTACTGAACCACATACTGCAACGAGAGATCCCGCATGCCACAACTAAGACCCGACGCAGCCAAATTAAAAAAAAAAAAAAAAAGACAATAACAAGCACTGAGGAGGATGTAGAAAAATTGGAACCTTCATACATTGCTTGTGGAAATGTAAAATGGTACAGCCGCTCTGGAAAACAGTTTGGCAGTCTCTTAAAATGTTAAACATAAATTTACTGTAGCACCCAGCAATTTAACTCCTAAGTATCTCCCCAAGAGAAATGAAAACCTGTATCCACACAAAGTCTTACACCCAATCTTTTATAGCAGCCTTATTCATAACAGCCCCAAGCTGGAACAACTGGTAAATGGATAAACAAAATGTAGTATATTAATATAGTGATGCAATATTATTCAGCCATAAAAAGGAATGAAGTACTGATACATGCTACAATATGGATGAACCTCAAAAACATCATGCTACGTGAAAGAAGCCAGACAAAAAGGTCACATATTATATGATGCATTTATAGGAACTGGACAGAAAAGGCAAATTTATAGAAATGGCAAGCAAAATAGTGTTCGCCTGGGTCTAGGGGTGGGAGCTAAGACTGACTGCACATGGTGGACACTAGGGTTCTTTTTTAGGTCATGAAAATGTTCCAAGACTTGATTGTGGTGATGATTGCATAAATTAACTAAAATTAACTGAATTGTATACTTCGATCAGGTGAATTTTATATATAAATTATGCCTCAAAGTAGTTTTTAAAAAACTCTACATGGATTCCAACTATTTATATCTTCCAAAATTACTATTCCTTTAATCTCTGATGTTTTTAAAATGACAAAACTTTTCACTAATCATTCCTGCTCTGCAATCAATTTTTTAACTTCCAGTCAATTTTTAACATTTTGTGAAAGCTAATTCTCAGAAGTTGGATTCATTTTCTTTAATCTATATAATTGAGATGACAATTTTGATGAGTTTCTTTCATTCCCCAATAACCCAATGAGTTGATGTAATCAGACAAAATGAATGATCTAATGACTCACTCAGTCATGATATAATGACTGTAATACTACTTTACAAAGCTATAATGATTCTAAAGCTCTCTAAGTCTCCTGAAGAAATAAAAATACCACCTGTCAGATAAAATGATTTATACATTCTTTGGTATGTGCAGTATAAATAATTGTCTAACTGGCATGACACCCACTTTTGCATCCTACGTTTTTAACCCTTTTTGCCCCCTCCACATAGAGAAACAGAATTTACACTGCTCTTCACTAGATTTGTTTTTTGTCCTCAAAAAGTCCCAAATATGGCATCAATCTCTCTCCTCAGATCTCAGGAATAAAGACTTCCTCCAGTCATCTATTCCCCCAAACATAGACAAATAACTTCTATGTGTTCTCTGTAATGAATTTACCCTTATGAAGAGAGAAATCATGGAAGACTTATACCAATGGTTTCTTTCTCCATCAATGATCAGATACATTCCTGATTATATGCCCTCCCTCTATTTTTTGGTCCATTTCTAAGTCTCTACCAGTGGCTTTCAGGAGTACCTGGCTTGGGCTGTGTTTGATTCACAAGGGTCCTGATGGCAGGTCATGTTCCATCACTTTTTTCCATCCAATCTTAAAAAAGAGAAAAAGGATTCGCTCAATCTGTGGCTTACAGTACGAACGTTGAAATTATTTTTAAATATATATATATTTATAAACATAAAGACAAACACAAAGATTTAATTTCATGTCAGTCTTCAGTTTCATTCCAAGCAACTTCTTTCCCATATATTTCTAAATGTTAAATTCTGGAAAAATTAGTTACAACTGAATATTCATTGAATTCATTAAAGTATATGTATGTGGATTTTTTTAAGAAGCCAATTCTTATCTGGCCTAAAAGGAATCTATTTAAACTAAAAATTCAATCAGTAAATTCAACAAATATCTATTGAACACCTACTGCTCAACAGTCCCTGGATACTTAGGGACAAATAAGGAACAGTTTCCACCTTCAAGAAGTTTATAAGCTGATAGGAGAGAACTAATCAGAACTACATATAATTTAAATCAGATTGGGATAAGTACCACAATATTAAAAAAAAAAAAGCCATGAAAACATAGGTTGTACTTGGGAATCATGGAAGATTTCAAAAACTTCCCTTGACAAAAAGATAATGCTTCAACTGGAATGGAATTGGGAGTGGAGAGTAGTAACAGAATCCTGGGGAAGAGAGTCAAGTGGGGTACAGTGTAGATGTAGTCTCAGATGAGTGAGGGCATATTGGGAGAGAAGGCTGAAGTATGATGAAGATAATAATACTAGCTAATATTTATTGAGCATTTACTATGTGCCAAGTACTATTTAAAGCACTTTACATATATTAACTTATTTGATCCTCACAACTACCCTATGAGGAATGTACTGTTATTATTCCCATTTTATAGATGGCAAAACTGAGGTATAGAACAGTTAAGTAGTCTGCTCATGGTTACACAGACACAGATAACAGTTATGGAGCCAGGATCTTGAAATCCATAAATAATAAAAGAAGAACAAATTCTATCTCACCCCAACTACATTCATTATAAGAGCAATTAACAGGCATCTTAACTACCCCTTCTCCAAGCCATCAAGGCTTCAAGGCCCAGCTCCAATGTTTCCTTCCTACAAAACCTTTCTTGATCCCCCAGCTGAACAATATATATTTCTCCTCTAAGCTTTGTAGCACTTATCTGGATCAATCTTACAGCAAACAGCATATGAACAAAATCTTAATATTTCATTCCTAGCATTACGGATTTTATGTGCATCATTCCCTCTTTTAAGGTCTCCTTTATACTTTGTATTCTCCACCACTCCTAGGGCAGTGCCTGGCACTTAATGGTAGCTGTATCTATGGAGCACTTATTCTTGGCAAGGCATTGTGCTGAGTATTTTACAGGAACTCTCTCACAAAATCCTTACAGCAACCCTATTCAAGCATTCAATCGCTATTTTCAGTCCCTTCTGTGGCAAATAAAATACTAGATGACTCTTAAACTCAGTAAACAAGGCAGATATGGTCCATGTCCTCAAGAAGCTCACAGTCTATGAAGAAGTACTATTGGTATCCTCTAGAATAGAGATGAGGAAAAGTGAGACTCAGAGAAGTTAATTTGCCCAGAATCACACAGCAAAAAAGTGGCGGAGTCTGAATTCAAACTCAGCTCTCCAGACTGGATATTTGGAACCCTGTGCATAAAACCACTATGCTCTAAAGGAGGCACCTAAGAAACACTTATTGAAGGAAAAGTTTTAGAAAACTCCTACAATGAAAACTATCCCGAGGATAATGAAGACTTCCATTCAATTTCGCTCTGAGAGGAAAGCAGGAAATGAGCAACAGTGCAGATGGAGGTTGTAGTAGTATCCTCATACACACCTGATAGCTCAGAACTGCTAATCAAGCCATCTGCTGAGGAGACCTGCTCAGCACTGAGGATTTCCTCGTGTCCCTTAAAGTGGTCCCTCCCGAGCAACAAGGCCTCGCGGCGCGCCAGGATGGTGTAGAGAAGTCACTAATTCTCACTGAGACCCTGTATCTCCTACCAGATAACCGGTGGCGTGGAATGGAAGGTAAAGACGCACGGCTCCTTATTTAAACGTGGGGCAGCTATTCTCGAAAGGTGAACCCCCGCCCCCGAGAGAAGCGGCCTCCAAAAAAGGTGTGTCTATACTTCTCACCGGAGGAGTGAGGAAGCAACCACGAGGGGATTACGAGAGACCCTACAAACAACGCAGGCACCCCTGGCCCTGTGGGCCGGACATCCCACAGCCCACAGCCTGCTGGCCAGACAGACTCCCTTCTCCAAACGCCACTGTGGCGGCCGCACTGTTTGGCCTATCCTAGTCATCTCCCAAACAAAAGAGGTTTTGGAGTAGCGATATCCCAAAATATAGACCAGGCATTAACAGGCGCCTGGAGGCACGCGTTTTACTCCCCACGATTTCTTAGCCCAACAGACCACCTGACTTTACACCAGGTTCTCCGCGTTGGGCGGCGGAGACGACCTCTAAGGGCCAGATCCTGACCCAGGGCCTCCTGCGACAGCGTGGACAGGCAGCCTCCGCCACTAGGTCGACTCCGGTTCCCGCGACCCGCCAGCTGGCAGGCCCCGCCCCGCCCCCTACGCTCTGGCAGTTAGGCCGGCAACCCGCTCACAGGAACAGCGGCCGGGACACAGTAGGCTTGTCCTGTGAGGGCCGCACGCTTCACCGCCCCCGCCACGCCCCTCGACCCCGCACCGCCAATGGCCTGCTGCGCCGGCGCAGCATGCTCCAGGCCCAGCCCTCCCTCGACGACCGTGCGCTGAGCGCATGCGCCTTGAGAGGCCGGTTGGGTGAGGGATTCTTAGCGAGGGAGGGGGAGACGGAAATGGAGGGTCTCCGCGCGCATGCCTTCGCCCCTGACACCAAGCCCGCTGGAGAGCGCGTTGGGCGGAGCCGGGGGCGGCGGTCGCCGGGGAGATCAAGGCCCTGGGTCCGACCCCGAGCTGGAGCGGGGTCCCGGAGGCCCGCTAACCCGCCGGTGTTTGTGTGTATGTGCCCTCGCAGGGAGACATGGAGAACTGTTTGGCGGCCGCGGCGCTGAACGGGGTAGACCGACGTTCCCTGCAACGCTCGGCTAGGCTGGGTCAAGAAGTGCTGGAGCGGGCCAAAAGGAGGGCGGTGGACTGGCATTCGGTGGAGCTTCCCAAAGGCAGCGTGGGGGTCATTTCCCGGGAGCGGCCCTACAGAGAAAGAGGGCTGGCAGCCGGCCCCCATCGCCTTCTCCCAGGAGAGGTGAGGGCCCCAGTGCTGCGGGACCAGCCCATTCATTCGCTCAGCAGCGGCTTGCTGAGAACCAGGGCACGCCACACAGCAGCACCCGAGGGATCCTGTCCTTGGCGGAAGCTGTTAAGTATCAGGACAGTGAACCGGAAAGCCTTTTGAAAACTCTTGACGTTTGACAGATTCCTATTGGCTAGCTTTAGGATACCGCTAGAGACCGCTAGTGCTCGGCCCTGGTTGGTTACTTTTTACAACAATTCTTACAGGCTACCGTTTGATATTAGAGGAAAGCCAACAAACCTGTCTTTGTCCTGGAAAAATTGCATGTCTGTGTATGCCTTTTAGAGTTGGAATTCTTTCTCAGTAAGAGCCTTTTACTGACTTAAACGAGCAGTGGCCTTTCAAAAAGTAAAAAGGAAGGTATTCCCAAAATGACTTCCTTCTCCAGTAGGGAATACAGATCTCACCTGTGACTTGCCGTTTATTCACATAGAGAGAAGAAAGACACCCAACCCTCAGTGCTTCCTTCAGAACAATGGCTGAATTCATGGACTATACCTCAAGTCAGTGTGGGGTAAGTTGGTGTAAGCCAAAGTCATGCCCCTGATCTGCCTGCTGATGGATCACAAAGTGGATTTTTGTGGAATTTAGGGAGAATCTGGAGACTGCCTGTTCACCCTGCCCTGCCTTCGTGGGCAGGTTGTAGTCAGCCAAGGGTTTAAACCAGGTGATAAATCCAGGTTAGAATTCATTCAACAAATATTGGATGCCTAACTTTAACTGTTATGAGGATACAGCAATGCACAAGCCAGAAAAGATCTGCCCTCACTATTGTTGGGGGGGGGCGGGGCTTATTTGCTGAATTCCAAAACAAGTCCGAATATTAGTGGTATTTAAAACTTTGAACTGAAATTTTTTTTTTAATCAGTAAGATCGTTCTAAACTGGAACCGAGCCTCTCTGTTTTCAAAGCAAAAACTGAAACAGAATCCCTCCATTAGATCTTAATCTCTGTTCCAAGTCCCTGGTAAGGTAGTGTGCTTTTGTGTGTGTGTGTGTGTGTGTGTGTGTGTGTGTGTGTGTGTGTGTGGCCACACAGCATGTGGGATCCTAGTTCCCCAACCAACTTGCACCCCCTGCATTGGAAGCACGGAGTCTTAACCACTGGCCACCAGGGAAGTCCCCCTGGTAATGTAGTTTTTAAGCATGCCCCTTTGGGTCCATATCACTTGGTGGCCACAGAGGTGGTTATGTGGCACAGATGCAGTGCCCTCATCAGAGGTAGTGTGGCTTAATGGCAGGAGCAGCCTCCCAGGAATCAGACCTGTGTTCTGCCACTTCCTGGCTATAATGCCTTAGGCTAGTTAGTCTCTCTCAGCCTTACCTTCCCACATGGTACAATGATGATGTTTCAAGTCCTTTCCAGCCCTTCTAGTCTGTTTCTTTGGTTTCCACTGAGAGATGAACACCAGAAAATTGTCATAAACTGTAGCACAGGGTACTTATGTGAGATTTTTGGTCCCATTCATTGAAGTGGGTAAACAAAGGTTTTAAAGGCCCTCTTCTCAAAACCATACACTAAGGTCATCTTTAAGTACTTTCAGGGAATGTTGAAGGCAGGCAGCCAACATTCAAGAAAATCACCTGCATGGAAGGTACTCTCTGTCTTCTAGGAATTAAAACAGACTCTGTGGTCTCTTCCAGCCTTAACATTTTATGATTCTTATGTGTTTGTAAGGGTGCTTGGTCTGTACGGCAGAAGGAAGAGAATACCTTGTTTCTGTCCTGCTTTTCAATTTCATAATGAATATTAAGTTTCAAAAAATCTCTAATACTTCTACATCTTTTATAAAATCCTTGTGAATCCAAAAATAGGATTCCAACCAGTGAGATACAGTTCAGAGAGTATTTTTATGTTATTATTTTGTTAAATGGTTTTAGAAAAATCCATAACTTTGGCTCTACTATAAAGTGATCAAGTTAAACACTTTGGTTCATGGTTTAGTAAAAGGAATAATATTTGTCTTTGGTTTGAGGTTTAGCAAATTGGTGTTCTTCGTTTTGGTTTTCAGTTCATGCTTTAGTTCAAATCTCCATTAAGGAATGGAGGCTCAGAACCTCTCAGCTTTCTAGAAATAGAATTAAGAACAGTGTTTGAGTTTGCTTTCAGAATTTTGGAGCATCCCCTAAATTACGTCATTAGAGTCATGTCCTGACATGCTTTCCCCAGCTTCTCATTCTTTTGGTCTCTTGCCTTAAACATTGTCCCTACCCTCTGTTCAAAGCAAGCAGGTTTATGTTGTCCTCATCATTAGTCACAATCAGGGGCAAGTCTAAGGTTAACTTTGAGGGGGAGGAAGGAAGTGGACAAGAAAAAAACTGCATTCTGATCCTTTGGATTATTTTTGCTTAGATCGGAGTCTTCTCCCTCCCCTCCTCCTCATGGGGAGAATGGCTGCATAGCTGTTGGGTTTATGTTATATTTCTTGTTGTATTTCTAAATCTCAAGGAGATGCACCTCTCTCTTCTCTTGTCCTTGTCTGAGACTTAGTAAACCCAGACCTGTTTGTCAGAACTTGTCATGAGAGGAGATGAAAGGGCTTGTGTATTTGACCTCGGGGTGAGGATGTTGTGAAAATTATTTAACCTGGCAGAGAGCATGGTCCTACCCAGCTTGAGTTGCCAGAGTTCTTGCCCTACAGAGGCAGCAGATGGCAGCAAAGTAAGGCCAAGTGCAGTTTCCTTCTCTGCAGCCACTTTACACGGGCTAAGATTTGTTATATGACTTCAAAGGCCTCTCAAGAGGGCAGGTAATTTACCTTTGCTCTCTTGCCTCCCTCCTTAACTACATTTGCCCAAGTAACAAGGAGTTTTTTGAAAATTTGACCAGTCTATTTGGTTACCCAGCATCTTTCACATTACTTCTCTAGAAATATTATTCATCTGTGCCAGAGGAAGGAGGGGCAACCCACGTCTATCGTTATCACAGAGGGAAGTCGAAGCTGCACTTGTGCTCGGACACTGGGAATGGTCAGGTATGTATCCTCAGCTGTGCTGTGCTGTGCCCTCAGCTTCCCAAGATAGGAGGCCTTACATCTTGGAGCTCCTGCTGGATTGTATTAGTGGATGCCTGGGTGACTCAGCATTACAGCGCTCCACAGAAATCTATCACCTCCCAGCCTTAGAGAACTTACAGCAATGAACATGAAATAGGAGTTTTTGTCCAAAATAAGATATTAATGCCACTGTCGGATCTTCAGTTGAACCTGCAGTCCTGGGCCAAGGGATTCTTGGACAGGCTTAACAAAAAGCCTTTCAAATATCCTCTTCTGCATCTAGGGATATGAAAGAGATTTTTAATAATCACATATTTCACTCTAAGGTAGTGATAAGTATCATGTCTTTGGTAATTTTAAAAAAGGAAATGCAAGGTGGGGGTTTCTTTTAACAAAATGCTTTCCCTAAAGATAACAATTACAAGCCTCTCACTGCAAATTACCTGTATTTTACCACATGTCACTCTGGGAAGCCAAAGACTCTACTTGTTGAACTGATTCAACAGGAGTCCTTTGTTGTTGTTTCTGGGGAGAGTAGGCTTTTTTTGCTTTTGTTTTTCTTTTTAAACTCCCCTGGTTGTACTCAAAGATAGCAAACTTAAGTTCAGAGTCTAATCCACAGGTTGGATTCCTGACTTCTCTGGCCTGTGGGTTTAGGGAAGGGACGGGAGAGTGGCCGCAGGGATGTGAGCCATCCTGTTTCCCTGGCCTGGGGTACAAGGGGTAGCACCAGAGCCTGGATCCTGGGCTTCCTCTTCTGCCCTGGCCTAGGCCCTCTTAAGAGTGCTTGACCCTAAGGGAGTTACATGTGGGCAAGAGTCATTCGTCCCTTCCCATCCCTTCCTATAAGACGTAATTTGGTGCCTCTAAGGGAAATTGACTTTCTCAGTTCAGCCTCTTCCCCTCTAGTACTCCCACTGCTGGGAGAACCTTGGAAGAGAATTCTATTTTCTGAGAGCCTGTTAAATGTCAATCACTTTTGCACTTTAGATCTTCCTTACAGCGTAGTATGCCGAAGCTATAGACTAGGAAACCAAGGCATAGAGAAATTAATCTGTCCGTCTCAGTAAATGACAGAGATAGGATTCAAACTCAGGTCTATCTGAGTCCAAAGCCCATGTAAGGATAAAAGGTAATCATGGTAAACATCTGACTAAAAATACTTTGCAGAATTCACTAAAAGCCTTAAGAACTTAGGTGACAACTTGGAAAACACTGACAGAACAATTGTTAGTTCCTAATTAAGTAGGAAAAATTTTCTACCATCCAGAAGTCAAAGTTTGGGCCCTAATCAATGTTTCTACCTCACTCTTCAGAGAAAAGACACCCCCCTTGGTGTCGGAGGCATCCGTCAGACGTCAGAGTGTGAGCTAGAGGCATCCCAGCCTGTGAGTACAGAACTTCTAGGGTACTGGGCTCCACCACCACTGCAATTCCATGAACTGATCTGGTTACTATAGGGTTCTTTGTACTGGATCTATAGTATTTTTAAGTTGGGATATTTTTACCCTTGGGGACAGTGTACATTTTAGTTCAGTGTAAAATTATGTTTTCTTGGTATCCTTCCTTCACTTGAAATTTCAGGGATACTCTTTGTGCCTGAACTCATAGTTGCGGTTGGAAAGAATGCAAAGTATTCATATCTCCATTCCTACAGCTCAGCTGGGCTGGCACTGGGTCCTGTTGGAATTCCACCATCTGTTCAAGCAGCAGGAGGGGCCTGACCCTCCTGCTTACAAAGTGAAAACCATTGCTGAAATTCTGAAACGTATACATTTGGTTAGATCAGGTTCCAAAACATTTGAAGGGATTTGTTCCTATTTTCCGCAAATGTTTCTCTGTGAAAACATACAGTGATGTTTTTAGGATAAAATATTCATTAGTTCATGAACCCACGGAATCTTTTGGAACTTGGAAGAGCTGGAATTCTGAGGAATGGAACTCTGGTGTGTTGCTGCAATAGTTTGCTTAATTTTTGTTTGCATACAGTGTGCTACTAGCCAGGATTCAGAATATACTAGAGTTAGTAGCAACTAAGACTATTCTGCTTTTAGTACAAGTTGTTAGGCTTAGATGCCTCTAATACTTAGATGCCTCTAATACTGTGTTTTGGTAATGCTAATCTTCCTGATGTTCACAGTGTAGGAATCACAGAGGCCAATCTTGCACCTTTTATGCAGACAAATGAAGTATCCTTGGCTTTCTGCAATTCTGATACAGCTGTATTTTCTGAAACCTTTTGTTTATTTTCATAGTTGATGACTAATAAATAGTTGTGGCGTTGTCATACACATTCACGTCAGTTAAATGATGATAAGCCTCCAATTTTGCAGTAACTGGGCATGAAAGGATATAGCATAAAGCAGCTTCGGAAAACCTTGGCTTCAAATCTATTTGCAAGATGGAAAGAGAGGAAGTTTCATAAAAGTATAAATATTATCATTTATTCCTCCTAGCAGAATTTACTGGCAGTAGTTTGGTCCACCTGCCCCCCACCCCCAGGGGTGGTGTAGAAATGACAGCTTCTGCCTGTGGCTCCTTCTGAGCATTGAGTAAGCATTGGTAGTGGTCTCCCAGTTGTGGGATAGGCGCGCTTGGGCTCTTAATTACAGGCTCTTTTCTGGTTTGTGACTTTGCTCTTTGGCCATTTGAGCTGAGACCCTTCCTCTGCCTGCATATCTGCCATGACCACTTACCAGCCGGGCATGAAGTCTGTCCTTGGAGAATGGCTTGTGCTCAGCTCAGCTCTAAACATAAATCTTTCCACTAACTCCAGCCTCCAGTGTTTTGTAGTATTGATCTTCTTTGACTTACATCCTGATAAACCCATTGTAAGTTGAAAATATCATAAATTGAAAGTGCATTTATTTTTTTATTTTTAAATTTTTATTTATTTATTTTTGGCTGCGTTGGGTCTTTGTTACTGCACGCGGGCTTTCTCTAGTTGCAGTGAGCAGGGGCTACTCTTTGTTGCGGTGCATGGGCTTCTTATTGCGGTGGCTTCTTTTGTTGCAGAGCACGGGCTCTAGGCACACAGGCTCAGTAGTTGTGGCACGCAGGCTCAGTAGTTGTGGCTCGGGGGCTCTAGAGCACAGGCTCAGTAGTTATGGTGCACAGGCTTAGTTGCTCCGTGGCATGTGAGATCTTCCTGGACCAGGGCTCGAACCCGTGTCCCCTGCACTGGCAGGCGGATTCTTAACCATTGCACCACCAGGGAAGTCCAAAAGTGCATTTAATACACCTAACCTACTGAACGTCATAGCTTAGACTAGCCTACCTTAAACGTGCTCAGAACACTTACATACCCTGCAGTTGGGCAAAATCATCTGACACAAAACCTACTTTATAATAAAGTTTTGAATAGTTCATGTATTGATAATTTATTGAATGCTGTACTGAAAGTGAAAAACAGACTGGTTGTATGGGTGCAGGATGGTTATAAGTGTATCAGTTGTTTACCTTCGTGATCCTTGTGGCTGACTGGGAGATCGCTCACTGCCGCTGCCCAGCATCACGAGAGAGTATTGTGCTGCACATCACCAGCCCGGGAAAAGATCAGAATTCAAAATTGGAAGTACGGTTTCTACTGAATGCGTATCACTTTCACACTATCGTAAAATCAAAAAACCATAAGTCTGACCATTATAAGTCGGGGACCATCTGCATAGGAGAACCGGTCTCCCAAGGGAGGGCTTTAGCCAGCCAGCTGACTTTCTGCATGACAAAGTGGAATCTACTCATAGTGTTCTCAGCTTTAGGTGAAAAGAAATGTTCCATCCTCCTAATAATGAACTTAGCAAAGCACAGTTAAAAAGAATACTTCTCATTATCCCACAGCGCCTTGCCATTACTGCTGATCTGTGATAACAAGTGCCACTGCCTACTTTTGAGCCCCAAAGCAATCGTCATTAGCCTTTCCCTCTACCTGATTCTTAACCTTTCTGCTCCAACCAGAGTGTTCCTTTTATGATCCTTCATGTTCCTATAACAATTTAGTGTTTTCACATACATGCTTATTTGTGAGCTAATTTTAGAAATAAGGAAACAAGCATAAGGAGAGGCTGAGACTGGCCTAAATGGCAGTCCTATTACGTTGCCAAGCCAAGCCTTGAAAGCAGGACCTCCATCTCCCACGTTAGTACCTCACTCCATCACACACAGAGGGAGCCGGGTGGAGGTGCCCTGACGGCACTGGTACATAAAATCTCTAAACTGCTAATATCCACTTTTCCTTCCAGGCTGAGAACATCTCTAAGGACCTCTACATAGAAGTATATCCAGGGACCTATTCCATCACTGTGGGTATAAATGACTTGACCAAGAAGACTTACATGGTAGCAGTTGATTCAGGACAAAGTGTGGACTTGGTCTTCCCCATATGATGTTGACCATCACAGACATCGCCTTTTTCTTGTTTGTTTTTTACGTATCAAGAAGAATAAAGCTACCATATATCCTCTTAAAGTTTACACATTAATCCTGCTTTTAATGCTGACTGTAGAGGGTCAGCCTTCCTAGGAGCTGGAGTTTGTCTCTTTCAGTGCCTATTTTAACTTGAAAGTCCCTTCACCCTCTTCTGCCTGAAGTAATAATGTAATGATGCTGTCTGAATAGTTTTTACTGCTTGCTTTCCAAGTAAAGGTTAATTATGATAATAAAGTGAGAAATTTGGAAATGAAGAGAATTCCTTTTTATTGGCATTAAGAAGTCAAATAAAATGTTGCTCATGTACAACTGAGGCTTCATGAAAAGATGGCAGAGAGGCTGTGGACACATTTGCCCAAAGCAGGCCAACCATGTTCTGTAGCTTCTGTGGAAGAGGCATCCTCAAGCAGGTCGCACCAGGCCCCTGGAAGGGAGCCCTCGCCAGGGCCGGCACACTCCTGTGCCCCTTAAGACAGGTGCCTTCCTGCCACTCATCTGCAGGGATGTCTTCCTGGGGTGAAGATGCTGCTGCTTATTGGACTATCACCTGTGGCCTGCACTGTACCATTTCTGTAGAAGAAGGCCTTGTGTCAGCCACTTTGTAACTAACTCCTCCTCAGGTATCTACTCTTTAGCTTCCTACAAGAGAAAAAAAAATCCTGAGAGTCTTATTTTGACTTTAAAATCAGTGACTTTCTATCCTTAAAATTACAAAGTCATTGATGTGTCCTAAACATCTTTAAGCTACCACACCAACAGTATTGTTGCATCTCTCAGTTTAGTTGCCTAGGGAGTCACCTCATTTTGAACATGTCTTTCCTCAGAAAAAAGGCCAGTATTTCATATGATGAAAACAAAGGTTTGGGGACCTCCCTGGCAGTCCAGTGGTTAAGACTTCACCTTCCAATGCAGGGGGTGTGGGTTCTATCCCTGGTCGGGGAGCTAAGATCCCACATGCCTCACAGCCAAAGCACCAAAAAAACATAAAACAGAAGCAATATTGCAAAAAATTCAATAAAAGACTTTAAAAATGGTACACATCAAAAAATATATATATCTAAAAAAAAGAATACAAAGGTTTAAGTAGAGCTGTATTCGCATTCCTAGCAAAGAACAGACTCTCACGGACCAAGGGCCTAGTAAAGCAGGCCCATGCCCACCACCATAGGGTAGAGGGGTCAGTTAACTGGGGATCCTTGCACCCCTAGTGATGAAATTCGTGGGTTCTGTAAGCCTTCTGAAATCATATGCAAAACTGTGGGTGTGTGCATTTTTCTGGGAAGAGGGGCCATCGGTTTTATCATTCTCAAAAGTGGTATGACCCCAGAAGGTCAAACAACCATGGAAAGAGTCCTTCAGAAGCCCCTTCCCAGCCATCTGCTTTACCTAGATCCTTGGGGCTTTTCGTTTAGGGGGAATTCTGGTCTCCTGATGTGCCGCAGTACCCCGACTCAGTTTTTTGTGTTCAGCTTCCTCTGGCAAGATCTGTAGTGGCTTCATGCCAGTGGCTTCCAGGACCAGCTCCCTGGGACTCCCCGCTGCTGCAGTTTTCACTTTCTGTTGTTTGTTGCCCTTCTCTTCTTTCCCGATGTTGCAAAGTCTTGTTCCTAAACCCAAAATTCAGTTAGTTGAATATGCCACCATTTTGATGGGATTAGACTTGACTTATGTAGAAGTGTATCAAGGATCACAGAATCCCTTAACTGTCTGAACCCTGTTTCAGTCATAAGCGAGGGTGGAGAGCAGCATGACTGCTGGCATGAATCCTGGCCCTCTAGGACTGTTAGGTTAGTCTCAGACAGTAACCTCACTGCCTGCAACTAAAAGGAGTCAAAAGTGTGGAGGGCGGAGGACCCATACAAGAGGATCCTTAAGAGGTAGAGCCTCAGACCAGACTGTGAAGCATCAGTGCTTAATGGCAATCAAGCGCAGTTAGGAGAAGCAAAGCAGCACATTTCCTTAAAAGGATACAAGATCTGGAGGGGAGAGAAGAAAAGCTCTGGTATTTGCCATTGTTTCTAGCCCAGGCACACACGTCGTTTTACAAGCTTCACCTCACCAGTTCACCTCGCTAGTTAGTGTGGTGTGCGGCACTCCATCTGGGACGGGGGCTGGAGATGCCCCTTTCTCCACGCCCCATGCAGGCATACTCTCCATAGCTTTGGGTGCAGAGATAGGACCTGGCAGAAGGCAGGCTCACTGATTCTCATGGTTCAGCTCCAAGAATTAACCTTTGCCCAGAGCATAACAAATGATCCAGTACCTAGAGGAAAGCCAGGCCAAGTACCTGAAGATACTATATTTCTCCTTATAGCCAATTATTAGAATGTATTTGGGTGCGGGGGGAACTTTAGAGTGGATCTGTTTAAATGTGGTGATGCGGGGAGAGAGGCTGAATGTAGGTGTGGGTGCGTGGGTAGTGGTGATAAGAGCGGTGTATGCTTGGGGCCAGGGAAGATTTGTTTGGCCTCAGTCAGGTTTAGAACCAGTCTGGATAGAACGCCATGGAGCAGGCCACAGCCATGGGAATGCAGGCCTGGAGTCTGGGGCAGGTCTGACCGCCACGGCTTCTGGTTACCCCACTGGCATTCCTCTCCCTGAGACTGGTCTCATGCCACCTCAGTTGCTGCCCCAGAGACTCCTCCCTGTTGGAGAGATACAGCTTTTCTTTCTCCAGTCTGTGCTGAAGCAGGAGGGCAGTGGAAGCTATGGAGAATTTAGCTTGAAAACTAGACTTTGGCACCATTTTCTTTATATTATCACTTGTTGGAGGGCACACCCTGTAGAAACAGCTGCTTCCAAGCAGCTTCTGCCAAGGCCTTTCACTGCAAGGAAAGAGGCCCAGGAACACATATCCCTGCTCCCACCTTTATATTTTCAATACAAAGTGTCCTCTCAGGGAGGGGAGGAAGAGCCCAGCTGGTCATAGCTATAGCTTCTCGTCCCTCTACTTATTTCCGTCTCAGAGGTGGGGGAAAGATCGCACACCTCGAAAGCCAAGGGAGGAACCTCATCTAAAGTACAGCAGCAGCCAGCACATCCATCCCTGCCCACGCCGAAGCCCAGGGGTCCAGAGGAGTCCCCCAAGAAGGTTTCTCAGTGTAGAAACAATTTCTCAGCCTCCTGGAACTGAAGACTAATAAAGGCCTTACTCCTGGTGTAAGATTAAAATCCTCGTGGGCTGAGAGGTCCTTCTGGTTGAGCAGCTGTCCTGAAAATAGGGCAATGGCTTCCCATGGGGACCCACAATGAGTCCCAGTGTGGGCAGTGCCTACAGATCCTTATGCCCTTAGCGGTGGTATTCTTTAGCCCTCAGTATCCCTGCCCCAGAGTGGATGTTCATTTAGTTCACTGAGGTTGAATTAGTCAGCACAGGGCCCCAAGAATCTAGTCTAGGGCTGGCTTATCCAAGTCACCTCCTTCACAAAGCTCTGCCGGCTGCCTTAGGCGTCTGCTCTTTCTGGGCCCCACTGGGAATTTAGACCGCACGGCATGAGGCATATCAATGATACACTGCTCTAAACCTACACGGGCATGTTGCTTGGGTAGAGAAGTTTGGGGATGGCTGCAGGTTGCCGATGACAATGACACTGCCTCCCCTCTCAGTGGTAGAGTGAGACGCATAAGGCTGTGCCTGGTTCCTCCTGCTCTGACTTCCTAAGGGGCCCATCTGGAGAGTAGGGTCTGATGGCCAGTGTTTAAAGACCCGTTTCTGTGCTTCTCAGGGTGCTGAAAGACTCCAGTCAACACCTGGAGGCATTCTGACTGTACATCTAGAGAAAAATCAATGCCTCCAAGGAAAATGAGGGAGGGGAGGGTAGAAATGGACAGTGGCAGAGTCCTGCCGGTAGAGACTAGTGAACAAAGAAAAGACAGTTGTCAAATAGGGATGCAAACCTTAGCACAAAGATCTGCCCATCCTTTCTTGTTAGGTTTCCATTTAATCAATAAAACCCACGTTTCCCTCTTATCACAGCCCCTCCTTTGACATGACTAAGTGTTACTTCCAATCCCAGCACAGCGGACATGTGCATCAGATTCCTGAGAGACACATGGGAGGGAAGGGAGCAGGGGCCTCAGCCCTGCCTTAGGAAAAGGTCTACCTGGCTTCCTGGGATGCGGCTCGGACCCGTTTCTCCTCCAGTACCTCCATTCCGGCTGGCAGAGGCCACCCTGCCTCCTTGGAGACTCCTCAAGAAGGATGGGGGCCGTGTTGCCTGTGCTGTCCACCAGCAGCCTCTGGGGAAGGCCCATCTTCAGCTCATTCTCCAGATCCTCCTCTTCAGAAGAAGAGGAGGTAGAGGAGGAAGAAACAGCCATGGGAGCCTGCACTGCTACTTCTTCCTCCTTAGGACCCTCAAGGGGCAAAAGCTGTGCTGTGGGCTTCAGCTCCATCTCTGGATGCTCTCTGGCTGTGACCCCTGAGGTTCTGGTTAGAGGCCACCAGGTGGGTCCAGCCAAGGGGCGGCAGCAGAGGCAGCCCTGGCCCAGCAGCTGGCAGCAGGCATGAGGGTGGCAGGGAGGGCACAGGAATGGAGCGCTCAGAGGAAGCCCGCCGGTGACACATCCAGCGACCGGCCCCACCAGAGAGCAGCAAGGGGCCCAGAGGAGGGGCCTGGGGTGCTCCGTGGTGAAAGGCTTGTGCAGCCTGTCCACAGCCTTCTTCCAGACAGCTGGGGGCACCCACCTGACCCCTCCAAGAGGCACAGGAGCTGTCCTGCCATTCCAGAAGTGAACAGTAATTTCTTCTTCTTTGGATGCTACATAACAGAAAAGGTCACCATTTTGTTACAGCCGCCTCTTTCATATCATGGGATAAGGGTTCTCCTCTCCCCAGAAGCAAAGCCTCATCACAGCCCCTCTGCTCTGCTTCCGCCTGTGTGCACCTCTCCCTGGAGAGCCTGCCAGGGACATTCCTCACCTGCCCCATGTTTACTACCCCTTCCTGTGCCGCCATGTCTTGGTTTTCATGTCAAAACCAAGATGCATCCGCAGGTGGGGGAAGGGAAGGAGAAACCTCCTTCTGTCGCTTCTCTGAACACAACGATGCTGACTGGCTGGCCTCGCACAAGGGGACTGTCCCAGTCCCTGCACGACTTGGTGGGGGACCAGTCATGAGTACTGGTGTGACCCCAGGATAACCTCACCACACCATGGGTTAAGTAACCAACATAGACATAGTAGCCTTGGGCTATTTTGCCCTGATAAAGAATATTTTATAATCTGAAAAATATGATTTGTCTATCTGTGGCCACCCTCAGGACGAAGCTGCAAGTGAAAGGGTAAGCCTCTAAGACCCCTAAGCTGGAGAGACACCCTTTGCTCTCTCCTCAGCCTGATCACCAGCCTGGCTCCTGGGGACTGGGAGGCCAGAGCACTCCCTTACCTCTCTGGGGGTCTCTTGCCTCCAAGCCCAAAGGAATGGTGCCGGGGCCATAGCACTGTTGGTCTGGTCCCCAGAGTGCCAGCACCTTGTCCCCAAGGCGCAGTGAGTATTCCACGGATGGCGAGAACTGAATGACATCTTCCTCTAAGACCACGCTCTGCCGCTGGGCTGGCAGCCCTGGGCATGTGACAAGGGGAGCCTCAAATTCCACCAGCAGGAACCCCTGCCTCTCCAGCTGTGGGAAAGAAAACACTCAGAATAAGACCTGGCATTAGGAAGTACTACAGGGGGCACCATGGTTCCCTACAACGCCTAGGGCCAGACCCAGGGTCTCCCTCGCACGCGGCAAGGCCCGGTTAGGGAAAGGGCAGGGCCAGGCGCTGCTCGGGAGCCCACTATGGCAGAGACAGGCCGGCTGTGAGGCGGACGCTCTTCCTTCTGCTTCTTGCCGTGGCAACTCTTGTTTATCACTTCTTGTCTTTCCTGTCCCGCGCTCTTCCTTTTCCTGTTTTGTTTTTTTTGGTGGTACGCGGGCCTCCCACTGTTGTGGCCTCTCCCATTGCGGAGCACAGGCTCTGGACGCACAGGCTCAGCGGCCATGGCTCACGGGCCCAGCCGCTCCGCGGCATGTGGGATCTTCCCGGACCGGGGCACGAACCCATGTCCCCTGCATCAGCCGGCGGACTCTCAGCCACTGCGCCACCAGGGAAGCCCTCCTGTTTTGTTTTGTTTTTCTCCTATCTTTATATTTGGCCTGCAATTCACAGGAGTAACCTGGGTCCTCTGGATCTTTCCCCAAGCACACCCCCTCCTCCCAGCACTCCCAGGAAGTGTTGTCCCTGTGTCCGCGGCCAGCCAGGGGTGGGGTATCATCCACAGGCCCTCTCGGGCGAGGACAGGCTGGGGCTGTTGGAGCAGCCCTCTGCACTGCCATTACGTCCATGAGGGGAGGCTGGGCAAAGGAAGCAAATAAGCAGCCTGGCAGAGAGGGCAGGAGAAATACTAAGCTAATTAAAAGAACAAGCTAACAAATTGACTTTTATCAAACCACTAGACAGGATCTATATTTGAGCAAAACCCTGTTAATATTTCATTTGAAATTACATATTAGTTACTTGAAAATGACAAAAATGACTTTTGATTGGAAATTCTATCATTTATATATATTTTTAGAAATCACACTTGTTTTCCCTCTGTGGATCCACATTCACAAAGTCTGACTCTTTGTGGGAAGAGAAAAATCCCAAAGAAGCAAGTAACCACCAAAGTAAAGCCCAGGCCTGGCCCCAGCACGCAGGCACCGTGCTCCTGTGTGGAGGGACACAGGCTTACACGAGGAACACACATTTTGCTCCTCTTTCCCTTGGGCTGGCGCCCATCATTTGACACACTGAATTTTCCTGAACAAAGTGCTTTTACTGTATATTTTCTTCACTGTTATGGATTGAATAGTTACCCCACCAAATTCATATGTTGATGTCGTAGTCCCTAATACCTCAGAACGTGACCTTATTTGGGAATAGGGTCATCGCAGATGTAATGACTTAAGACAAAGTCACACTGAGTACAACTGAGTAGGGTGGGCCCCTAATCCAATGACTGGTGTCCTTACAAAAAGGGGAAATTTGAACACGGACATGCACCCAGGGAGAACAGCATGTGAATATGAAGGCCAAGATCAGGGGGATTCTTCTACAAGCCAAGGAACACTGAAGATTGCCAGCAAACCACCAGAAGTTAGGAAAGGCGCATGGAACAGATCCTCCCTCACAGCCCTCAGAATCACCAACCCTAACAACACCTGGACTTCCAGTCCCCAGAACCGAGAGACAATTTCTGTTGTTTAAGCCACTCAGCTTGTGCCACTTTGTTACCCAGCCCTAGCAAATTAATGCACTCACTGACATTACATTTTCACTTCTGCATCCTGACCATGGAAGATCTGTGCTTATCCAAGAAACTGAACTGCTGGGCACACACAGCTGAGGCATATCAGGTATGACAGAGCCATCCAGAGGAGCATATGGGGAGATGCTGGGACTTAGGGACTTGCCTCGGGAGCAGCCTTTATCTGAGCCCTGTAATAAAAGCCATCTGCTTCCCTTCTTGCCAGGACCCATGCGTCCGCAGCATCTCCACCTCTTCTCAGCCAGCCAGGCCCCTGCCATGCTGGGTCAGCAATGTGGAGACACGGGTCATAAGATGCATATCTGGGAAAAAGCAAACGGAATTAGGGAGTAGAGAAAACCAAGCCCTAAAACCATCAAGAAACACGTTTCAGAGTTAGATCTGAGCAGCGCCATGGTGTGTGCATGACAGATAAGGCAATATGGAACAGAAATCCATGTAAAGAGTGGCAATCTGTGACTTCCAGTAAGATAAGGTAAACTACTGGAAGGGGCAGAAGGAGAGGAGAGTGAAGGGAACCGTCGTTTGAGGATTGGGAATTGTTTCAAGGTAATCAGGGTGGGATTAGCTTTTATGTATTCTGGTTATGAGTGCTGGTCTGAGACTAGACAGCAGGCCAGGAAAGACTTCCAGGAAGGGAAATTCTGAGGCGGTGTGTGGGATTCCACGATGAGGCATGGAGGCTTGGATGGTGATGCCAAAGGAGCAAAATTGCAAGAAGGCTGAGCACTGTGGGGTAATAAGAGAGGAGGAGGTGTTTGAGCACAGGAAGCACAGAGGAACTGACTAGGCAGCTGTGAGACAGAAAAAAGGAGAAGCTAGTTCTGGGAAATTTTGTGGACAGGACCAAGCTGTAGGGAATTGTTGAGTCAGGGTTGGGTTTCCGAAAAAACCTGTTTACTTTGTGGGCAAGCCCGGATACAGGCTTTGAATGAGATGGTCCACACAAGTGAATCAAGAAAGGGGCTAAAGTGTTCAAGCTGGCATGTCTCTAACCTGGGCAGACTGACTTGAATAGCATGGACATGAATCCCTGGGACTTGCACAACCTGTATGTGCTTACAGGCTGAGGTTCCTTTCCCCTCTTGTATTCACACTGTAGACAGCCAACTAAAGATACCATTCACAAAAAGCCAGGATAACTGAGGGAACTTGAGGAGGGACCTGGAGACCTCACCTTAGCGGTTGGTAGCAGAAACCCTAATTGCTCATGTAGTCCCATGGCCAGTCTCAGAGCTGATGGTAAAATGAGCTAGAAGTTTATAACTGATGATGCCTGACTGCCTTCCCTCACACATGCCAACTATGACATCTGCCACTCCGCTAAAAGGTGGGATGAAAGCCAGGTCAACCCTTGATGTCACTGGGAGTGCAGTTTAGACTAGGGGAATATTAAACCCCAAGCAACTCAGAGCCCACACGGTAAAGAACCCTTTCAGCCTTCCCAGGAAGCAAGCTCTTTCCCTCCTGGGCCATCTCTCCCACCATCTAGAACCAAGAACAGAGAGGAAAAAGGAAGCCGAGATCGATACCTGGTGAGAGGCCTCTGCCGGGTGAGCCAGGGTGCTTGGGAGGTGAGAGGGCAGACGAAGGAGAGTTCCCAGGGAGGAGCAGTGCCGGCCCAGGCAGGGGCCTTCAGGGTTGTGGCCACGCTGCAGTATTTGGGCAAAGGCATCCCAGGCCCGGGGGAGGAGTCCATTTCCTTGGGAGAAAACACCTGAGAACAAGCGGCACTATTATCTTAGGTGCTGTTTATCTGAGTTGCAGCCCACAGCCCAGGAGAGGGCGCCTGGCCGGGTCTGGGCTCAGCTCTGCGGTTTGCGGCCTCTCTGCGGGCGCACCCGGTCCCACCGAAGCGCAGGGTGTCCCCAGAATCACCTGCCCAGGGAGGCTCAGCTCAGGAAATAGGGGAGGGGTTGAAAGAGCAAGAGCTGGGATTTCAGAGAAGGATTTAGCTGCAGTAAATCCTTCACAGCCTGCTGGCTGCGCGCTCACTTCACCTCGGTGCTTCAGTTACCGCCCAGGAGATGAGATATGGAAAGCACCTGGCATATTTAAGTAGCTCAACATACGTTAGTTTTTTTCCCCCCATCTCCACCCCAGTTGTAGGGGCTTCGGGGGTAAGACCACATGCCCCTTCGCAAATCGTAGTCCTGGTGACAAACTGACCCCTAACCCAAGCCACAGACTTCCCTCCTAACCCAGTCACCTGCGGGACTAGACCGAGCTGAGAGCCCAGGGCTGTGGCCTCCGTAGACGTGCTCAGAGGCGACAGCTGCCACCCAGGGCCCGAGATACCACTCCGCTGGCCCAGCCCACCACGGCCCTGTTGAGTCTGCTCCTGCCCTAGTCCACAGCTCTGACCCCAAAGGGACTTATCACAGCCTCAAACTCCACCTCAGCCTCAGCCCCTTCCAACAGTTGGAGTTCACGGCCTCAGACCAACTGACTCCTGGTTGCCTAGCAGGTCGCCATGGATGCGAGCCAGCTGGGCCGAGGGCGTGTACTGAGCATGTGCAGAGGGGGGCTGGGGCCTTAGGCCAAATGCGCGGGGCGAGAGGGTAGGGGGTAGTTCTCCGCCTTTCTGGTGAGGGGGTGTTAGCGGGAAAGGCCAGTGCGACCTCAATTCCCCGAAAGCTCGGGCTTCCCCTCTGCCGGAAGAGTCCGTCACGGTGTGCAGCCCTCACGGATCCCAGGAGAGTCTCGTGATGGGGGGAGCTGGTCCCCCAGAGACTCAAGGCTATTGACCTGCCTTCACCCGGTGCGGGCAGGAGGCTGGAGTGGAGGGAACCACTGGGTGGCCTAAGGACTCTAAGCTAGAATTTGTCTTTAGTTTAAAAAAAAAAATAACCAAAAGTGTGGGCATGTTTGTAACAGACAGGACTGCTGAGGAGCAGAGGTGTAATGATCACTTGGGGTGGTGGGAGTGGACAACGGGGACCAAAGGAACAGAAGTCTAGATTCTGCTCTCATTTGAACATCCAGAGGAGGCGGCTGGTATTTGAGGCATCTGACAGTCATTGTGCACTGGCTGTGTGCCCAGCACTGTGTTCAGTGCAGAAGACCAAAAAAGTATGTAGGGACGTTTGTGGTTGTCTCTACCCCATCCATCCCTGCCTTCCACCAGTTCCTGTTTCTGTTGTGGCTCTGTGTGGTTAGGAGAGGCTAACTGTACCCCCCGATTCATGAGTGTCCATCAGCACATTCCATCCCCTGGCCACTAGGGCATGGGCATGTTCCCGTGCCTCTGGAATCAGAATGAATCTCAAAACTTTTGTTGGAAATCCTGGGTTATAGACTTTCTTTTTCCTCCTATACATAAATAAGAAAGCTTGAGGTTCTGGGAGCTTCTGACAGTCTTTCTGGGACACTGAAGCTATTCCCAGAGAGGACAGACCTAAAGAAAACAGGTTCTTGGAACAGTGTTGAGCCCTGCCTGAAGGCGGCCCTACTGCTAGAAGTTAAGGTATGTAAACCAATAAATTCCCTTTATTGGTTACACCAATTTTTATCAGATTTTTGTATCGGTTGCCACCAAAAGCATCCTAACTGATGTCTATCCTCACAGAGCTTAATTTTGCAGCCAGGAGAATGACTGTTACCCTAAAGGCTGAGGGATTTAGTCTCTGGCTATGAGAGAAGGCTTCCTGAATAAGACAGGTGGGATTTCAATGGTGAAAAGAAGAAGGAGAATATTCCATTCCGTCTTGGTAGGAAGCAAGAGCTAAGACAGAAGGATGCATTTGCAAGACTGTGATTTTCTTTTTGGGGTGGAGGGAATGGGGTGTCATGGGAAAATCAAGTGTGGATATTTGGGAAGGGGCCAAATTGATGGGGGCTTTGAAAACCAAGCAGATAAATGTCAACAATGTCATAGTCGAAAGGAAGTTGTCATGGGGCTTGAGCAATGAAATGACGTGAAACACTTTAAGAAAGAATATCAGAGTGATGATAGAGCCAGTTGAGAACAGAGCCCAGGAGGCCTCGGAGTTATCCAGACACAATGTGACAAGATGGGAATAGGAAAATAACACCACCAAATATTTCCTGATGCCTACCTGACTTGAATCACTTTGCTGGGTGCTAGGAATATAGGATGAATAAGACTGACCCCTATCTTCAAGGAGCTTACATTCTACTGAAGACAGAGATAGGTGTGCAAAGATAGCAGGAGTAAAGATAGCAGGATAAGAACGGCAAGAAAATATGTGTTCAAAATAAAGGAACAAGTAATAGCTGTGGTGGAAAGACTTCACAGAGAGGTGACAATGGAGATGAATGTGACAGTGTGTTGGAAGTCCTGCCTGGGCTTGGTGACAGAGGGGACGTGGGAGTTAAGGAAGAAGGAAGAGCTGAAGCTCATCATAGGAACAGAAATAGAAACATTTTGAAGGCAGACTCCAAGATAGGGGACGTCACTGTCCTTCCCACATTTTCTGGCCTGGAGAACCTGAAGAATGTTGATGTCATGGGCAAAAAAGGAAAAAAAGAGGATAATAAAGTTTAAAAATAATGGCTATGAAAACATTATGTGTTTTCATAATGTTTCACATTATGTTTTCACATAATGTTTTCATTATGTTTCACAAGCACTGTTAATACTGATAATAAACATAAGGGGTAGCTGCTTTTCCTATAATTCTCATTCTGTGGATGAAGAACTGAGAAAACACAGTGGGGATGCAGCAGAATCAGAAGGTAAACGGAGGCAGTGTGACTGTGGAGCCTGCACTCTTAAGCGCAAACTAAGCTTCCTGAGGATGTCTGCTGCATGCAGGAAAAAGATGACTCTGAAGTAATTTCAAATGACAACAAGGTTTTGTTAACTACTTTTGCTTTAGCCCCAAGATACTTCTGCATCACGTTATGAGTGAGGTATAGATTTCTCGCCAACTCCAAATAATAAAACCCACCAAACTTTGACAAATCCAGGGAGGTTCATTGTGATTGCTTAGCATGAAGCGTCTGCAAAGTGCAGTACAGGCATTGAATAGTCATTAGTCTTACAATACTTTTGTGAGTTTCTCACAGCTGAGACTCTGGCAAAGTGTGCGAGAAGGGCAAGGTGAGAGATATAGAGAATTCTAGGGACTCCTGCTTCCCTAAAGTTCTTGAAAGAAATTACCAAAGGTTAAGAAGCGTTTTCTCAATCTACATAAGATAGTTTAGTACATCTGAAACCCGGGTAAGAAATATCCAACACAGCTTAGCATTTGAACTATTATCTGCCCACCCAGAGATTCCATTAGGAAAACTATCAAATGATGTAAGGGACCACATTTTGTGAAATTATTTGTTTCTATTTAGAAACACGGAATCAAATGATTCTGAAAATGGGCTCAGTGTGGCGGCTGGTGGCTGCCATTACGGAGGAACCTTTCCTGGGGTTATTCTTGGCCTCAGCCTCATCAGGGTACAGAAGGGACTGCAGGTAATTAATGTACTTGATTGCGGCTCTGAGGGCTTCCACTTTGCTGGGTCGTGTCTCCAAGTACTCCACTGGCAGATGATGTTGGAGCTGGGCATAGCCTTCATTGACACATTTCACCCGCTGCCTTTCCCGCTCATTCCTTTTCTGGATAAAGGCTGGCCTGTAGGAGTCTTCACACCTTCTGTAATTTGGATAAGGCATTGGGAAGGAGAAGGCGCAGGGTTCCCCATAATCTTCCATGATCAGAGAGTCACTGGAAAAAGGCAGCAATGGCAGGTCTTCAGAGTAAGGAGATGGCACCCGGCCCTCAGGGTACAGGTGGAACATGATCATGGGGTCCAGATAGAAGGACCTGGTCAGTGGCAAGTGGATGGAATCAGAGGAGACAGGCAGTTTGTCTGGCAGTCTGGAGTAGCTTCTATTGTCCATCATTTCCTCTTTAGCCTGGAAACAGAACCAAGTTTATTAATTTGGCCAGATCAAAAGAGAACAGATATCGACAGAGATCAGAGACTTTTCTGCTTTGTTGAATAGTTTGAGCTCATTCTGAAAACTTGATGGGGTTACAACATTCTTTGGGTAGTAAGGGAGAGGATTTTTGATGGTACACAGAAACAGCATGAAATAACACTGACTTGCCTTGTGAGAAAGTTATTTCCTTTCAGTCCTTATGATTACAAGGATATATCTTTAGTCTGATGAGAGTGTGTTTTCCATACTACTAGAATGCTTTCTAATCCTCCTCAGATGGAAGCCTTCAACAGGAATAGTATCTAGCTAGAATCTAATAATATTTTACTATTAATTTCTATTTATTGTGAATTATACTGATTTCACATTTACAGTAGTGATACAAAGTCTCTTTTAAAAATAAAGCTACTTGAGTAAAAAATGTAAATTGATTTACAGAAAAATAGTAAGTAAATAGCAGTACAGGTGGAACACTAATATAATGAAGATTGTGAAGGTGTATGCAAATACTGATGTTTGGGAAACACTGAAACACCACAATATTCAAATATGTGTTGGAGAAGTTACAAACTAGTTAGTGATCATGCAACCTCACAGGCATAGCCTTCTTAAATGATACCTGATATGCCGGGGGCAAAACTGAAAATAAAAATAAAAAAGGAATCATTTGCTCTTAAAAATTCACTGTAAGAGTCCCTTAATGAGAAACTCCCCTAACACATTTAAAACATGGTCAATTAACATATTTTTACTTAGAACTTTAAATATATAGAGTAAAGTGCATCTGTATTTAGGGTTTTTTTTCCATGGAACTTAAAGTATAATACTCTAAGATGTCTCATATCAACACATTCCCTTCTTCTGAATAGGCCTGCATCCAGCTTATTTATTACACTACCATTACTTTTTGCCTTTGACTGTAATAATGTGGTCACAACGGATTTCACAGGAACATTACAGTGTAACTAGTTAACTGGAAGTCAAGGAAGTGCTGTAGGAAAAGAGCGTTTTTCTTTCAGTCATTAACATTCTCAAGTTTCAATCTTGGCTTTACCTCTTCTTAGCTGTGTGTCCTTAGGCAAATTTCTTAACCTTTCTGAGCTCTGGCTTATTCCTATGTCCAACTGAGATATCAACTATTCTGCAGGGTGGTTGTGAGGATTAAATGAAAAAAAAATACATAATGCACTAGGTATTAGTTCTTTTCCTGTTTCGTTTCTTAACAGATGAATACTTGTGCAGCATCCCTTTCTCACCTGCACCTTATAGAAAACCTGGCCTATATTTTCCCTAACACTGGAAAATCAAACATTGATCTATCCAAAGCACATCTGTTGAGAGATGAAGAACACACCCAAAATGGAAAAGGAAAAGCCACATGAAATCTAATTTTGGGCTTTCAGAAAAGAAGGAAAGGTGGCTTTCTTTTTCCACAAAAAACCCAGCCCTAATGTTTAAGGGCAAGATTAGGTAAACACTGGCACTTGTTTCTCTACCTGAGTAAAACAAAACTCTGCAGGCTGCACTATGTAATGACAGGAGCAGTCTCTAAGCACCAGAAGTCAAGTGCAATGAAGTGTATTACAATTCTTGTGAAAAAACCTATCCTATCAAGTATGGTTACAGAAAAGGCAAATGACTCTGGAACCAGAAAGAGCAGTAGGGGATGGGAGATAGCGGATGAGGGGTGGGAAATGTGAGTGGTGGGGAGGGTTATAATGTCATGGTGAAAAAGGCTGAAAAAGGAATAAATGCCAGGAAAAGCTCTTCCTAATAGAAGTGTGGTGGTGAGGGAATGAGCTAAGTGCCATAGGTCCAATTAAAAATCAAAACAGAGGAAATGAAAGATTCCAAATTACTGATCCAATGGCCTAAAATAACTAACATAAAATGAAAATCTCTGGATTACAAACTAGCCAAGATTCTGCCAAAAAGAAAAAGTTGCTGAGAAAAAGAGTTGGGAAATTCTCGAGCCAAGAATTCTAGAGGGTAAGAGATAAAGGATGTGTATGGCAGAAGTTGGGAAATGATGGCACAATGGGTATGGAGCCCCTATTACTACATTTCTGAGAACATCAGCACCTTATTTCTGCCTATAGCTAACGAGCCAGAACTGATACAACAGGGTACCAAAAAGTAAAGCAGATGTCATCAAAGCTAATTACACACAGAATTCTTTCGGTATAGTTCATCCTGACTGATAATTTTAACAATATCTTAAGCCTTGACCCAGATGAAGTCTGAGTAATTTGTATACACAACAGGTAATTAATAGTTTCTAGGTTTTAACAAGACATTGCATAATTCTTGGAAAAAGAGCCTGGTGTCTTTGGAGACACACTGATGAGAAAGCCTTTTCTATTGAGCATTTCCAAAAAGTTCACCAATCAATGTAGCAGCATTTAAATGATCCTTTATTCAAAGAAGAAAATTTAACAACAACAGTGATAGAATGAAAAAGGCAGTAGCGAAGAGGATCAAGATAGGAAGTCTAGTGGCAGCTGGACATGTTTGTAGAAACTGAGTAAAGGTTTTAAAAGAGAGCCACACAGGCTGTAAGTGCTGTGGCTCCAAAGCCAGATACACGCATAGCTAACAAATGCACCTGCCTTTTAGGGAACATCTCAGGTGTCTGTCTTAGAACTCTTCTGGGAAATAAATGATGAGGTCTTAATGATAAAATCCTAAGAGATTCTGGATGCTCTGCTGAGCATAAAAGCTTCAACTTTCTGAGAGATTACAAATATCTAGCATGGAAAAAACAAAAAGCTACAACTGCACATATAATTGAATTACTGAACGTTAGGCCTAGAGAAACCTTAGAAATCCTCTTATCCAATCCCTCATAATTGTTGCAGAGCTAGTAGCAAAGCAGAGGTCAGAACCTAAATCTCCTGACTTCCAAACCCAAAAACACTTTCCGCTCCTCCAGATGACTGAATCATCAGCAAAACTGACTCTTTCAACATATAAGCATATTTGATAGTTTAAGATAATGGAATAATCAGATAGCTGAAAAAATTCATCATTTATCAACCGTGCCTAGGGATTTTCTTAAAAACCATGTTTTTATTCTCCCCCATGGGCCACTCTGGAGAAGAGTCTCTTACCTGAATTTTGTTGCCGAGAGGCTGTACTTTGGGCTGAGTCAGACTTAAACTGATTTATAGGTGATCATTTAGTAACAACATGCAAAATAGCTTACAGTTAAACAGAACTGCTCAGTCTGGTTTATCTGTTTTCTCTACCTAATATGTAGATATGACAACATACAACAAAACTAAATAGAAAGCTTTGCTTGCAAAATTGGACTCTTGTAACAAATTCTTTTATAAAAAGAATGCCCCCCCATTTATCTGAGTTATATAATCTTATATCAAAATTATTTATGGAAAATATCTTTAAGTAATAATCTCATAATGTGCAAATATTTGCCAATATTTTTAAAACAGAGATTAAGGCCATAACCAGGAAGCTCAGTATGAACCTACATTTTATTATATATCTATTAAAATTTTTTTCCTTCTAAATAAACTATTTTTCAGAGCAATTGCAGATGCACAGCAAACTGAGCAGAAAGTACACAGTTCCCATTTACCTCCTGCTCTTACATATACGCACATTCTCCTCTACTACCAATAAGCCAGCCCCAGAATGATATATTTGCTACAAGTGATAAACCAATACTGACACATCATTATCACTCAAAGCCCATGGTTTACATTACGGTTCACTCTTGGTGTTGTGCAATTCTATGGAATTTGACAAATGTATAATGACATATTATATACTGATTTTTTTTTTTACTCCATAGTTTTGCCTTTTTCAGGATGTCATATAGTTGGAATCGTATAGTAAACAGCCTTTTCAGATTGGCTTCTTTCACTTAGTAATATTTATTTAAGGTTCCTCCACATATTTTTGTGGCTTGATAGCTCATTTCTTTTTAGCACTGAATAATATTCCATTGTCTGAATACCATATGATATCACTTACATGTGGAATCTAAAATATGACACAAAGGAACTTATCTATGAAACAAACAGACACACAGACATAGAGAACAAATTTGTTGTTGTCAAGGGGGAGGGGAGTGAGGGAGGGATGGATTGGGAGTTTGGGATTAGCAGATGCAAACTATTATAATATAGAATGGATAAACAACAAAGTCCTACTGTATAGCACAAGGGACTATATTCAATATCCTGTGATAAACCATAATAGAAAAGAATATAAAAAAAGTTTTTCAAAAATTATTTTTATTGTTACATTTCAAAGAGGACATAGGAAGAAAAAAGCCAGTTATCCAATAACTGCTATACCTTTCAGAGGGAGGCAACTGGAACTCCAGTGCTAGTTCAAAGCTGTACACACTACAGCTCAAACAGCTGCCTCTCAACCTGACTGGAGATGCTGACAAATATGTGTACGTCATCAATCCAGGGAGGCTTGGGTTTAAAAGAAAATTTCTTTATTGCAAGTGTCCAAGTCCTTAGGATTCATCCTTAAAGATACTAGAAGAAGATGAGAAAGACCACACACCAAGACTATGTTTATTCATTAGAGTAAACTAGTGAATGGCCACTTTGTTCTAGGATGCATTGCATCAGACATCACAGTACATGAAGAAAATCTGCATCTTATGAAGAGCCACCAGGCATTTCAGATCCAATTTACCATGAAGTGCAGCCACAGGCCAACCAGATGTCCAGATAATATAGTCAGTGCAAAATTCAAATAGGTAAGTCAGGGCTTTGATGAGGCTGGCAGACTTCAAAATATAAATGAAACTTGAAAATAAAAGGCAAAGTCTATTTACAACGATTGTTTAGTAAAGTGACTTGAGAAAAGTTATGTTAAGCACTTCCCACGTATCCCTCCCCTACTCTGCCAAAAACAAAAACAAAAAACACCACACAAAAACCACCCCTGAAAATTATCTTGAAAACCAAATTAAAACTGTGTGGTAAAAAAGACAGTGCTTTTTCCAGGTAAAGGACTTCAAGATAATTTACAGGCAGACATATTTTTATTAGTAAAAGTCACAAATAGGAAAAGGCTAACGTTGTTTGAGGCGTGTGCTTTAAAAAATGCCTCCATTAATACATTAACAAGAAAAGAAAATACCAAGCATGTTTTTGTTTCCAGTTTCGAATTTTCCAGCAAGAGTTAGTGAAATCAACAGGGCATTAAAACAAAACCCAGGAAAACTCAGTCAATTTTTTCCCATTGTCTGCCTTATTTCTTTCTAGTCACCTTGAATTCGATTCCCAATTAGCTGAGGACAACATGACGGTCAAAGACGGATTTTCGCTGCTCTTGAACTTGAAGCTTCCAACGCTGCTGGGCATACTCTACTTTATTCAGCACATTGGCTCGACTGCGGGAGCGGGCCAGCACATCGTGGGCATTTGCAAAAGGCTGGTGATCCTGAAAGTCCAGGAATGGAGAACATCAGACAGTATGGTCCGTGTAAAACACACACACACAGTTATCCAGCCACGGAGATAGGAGCAGCTGGCCTTTTCAAACAGACCATCTAATTTGGCCAAGCACTCTTAGGCACTCAACTACCAGAAGCAGGATGAACTCAACTACAGAAATAGTTGGTTCAAGTAAAATAAGCGATGAGGAGGTATTTGTGCAAAGTTCCCATGAGTCACCATTTCCAAAGACATTCCCTTAAGAAGTTGGGATCAAGACAAAGACAGTGGTCATTTACGTTAAAGAGAAGCCCGTCTTGATGAGTGGTGGAAAGAAAATCTATTTTGCATGTTAATATCTATATGTTACAGATACAGAAAGTGGGGCTTTTCCTTGTTTTATTCAATACTATATAGCTAATCTGTGGCTGAGGAAACTCCTATCTTTTAATTTCCTGACTCCCATTATATTAGAATTTTTACTTGCCAGCTTGGGGCCACATTCATCCTGGGAGATGAGTTGACTGGATCCTATCTTGGTTGGTTTCCATCTCTTCTTATGCCCTCAACACCTACATTTCCCCCCTTCCCCAATCTGTAATGAACAGAGACATAGCTCAAGTGCTACAATTACCCTCTAGTGCTAAGGACAGTGAGGAATTATTACTTCAGCATTTCTATTTGGTAAAGACTTGAATCTTTCATTGCTAAGCACACAGTAGCTTCCATGTTAGCTGCCGCATTAGGAAAGAGGCCATTGAAGGGTCACCCAGGTATCTGTAGAAAACGAACCTATCCTGGTCAAAGTAAACCAACGCCACTGATGTTTGTAGTCATTACACAGGAAACCACCATGCTAATCTATCTATGAATGAGATATAAACACAGCTGCCTAAATGACAAAAGGCATTCAGTACTAATTTATTGCTTTTGTTTGCCTTTTCCTCGATCTCTTTTTCCTGAACCTGGGTTAGCAAAGCTCCTAAATGTTCCAACATAGGATAAAAGTCACAAGTTAGACCTCTTAAACTTCGCCTCTCAGAAAGAAACAATATTGTTTTGCATGTTTGCAAAAGCTCTATTATATACCCAGGGCAGGAGTCAGCGTGCCTATGGAAAGCTATACATAACTGCATAACTATATATATAAAACTATAACTAAACAGTGTTTTAACACCTGGTCTTCTTTTTAGAGCAAGATATTTATATAATGTCGACATTTCAAAGACATCAAAGAGTTTTCTGTAAAGAATCTATCCCTGCCTTCTTTACCGAAATTGCTTCAACTTTTCACTTAATTTAGGTAATATCTTGTGCAAACCCCATTCTTTTTTTAACCTTACAAATGAAAATAATAAAAACAATTCCACAAAGTTCAAATGTTTCAAAGATGTAAGAAAGAACATTAGGAAAGAGGAAGGCAGCTAATGTTGTTGGATTACTTTATTTCCCATGAGGAAATAAACCGATCCAAGGTCATCTAACAAATGAGCACAAGCACAAGTCTTAGCTTCCCTAAACGTGACTTGGTGTCATATCTTAACACACTGATTTTGTTCAGGTAGATTAAAATGACACTATCCGAATATGGTGCTTCAGTGAACTTGTATATAAAACATTATTACCACTGGTTTGTTTTGACATAAACAAGACTGGGAAGAAGGATGTACTTTACCAGCAGAGTGCTTCTCAATTTCATAGTCCTGTTATCTACTCTTCAAGGTAGGGAGAGAAACATCTTCTTAAGGAACAAATTTAAAGGACTAAACACACAGTTAATCCTTCTGGCCTATTCTCCATCCATCAGAACAAGACTGAACTAGCTGCTCATAGTCATGGATGCCAGGAGAATGCAAATAGAGATTTACTCTTTATATATGTTTGCACTTTTTATACCTGATAAAATTACAATAAGTACAAAACATGTTTTAATGTAATGCTTTGATAATAGCAATGATGTGTCGTGGATATATAACACAGTAACTATTGTGACTACTTGCAGTGAGCTTCTTAACTATATGTGCTAACTCTCACTTGATTCAAAGTACTCTACACCCAACAAAAATGGAAAAAATTAAAACAGAATTTAACTGAGAATTTAACAAAAGCACGTATAAAGGCACATAAAGAGTGAAGAACTATCATCTTGGATTAGCAACAACTGTAGGAATTTAAATTGAACTTCTTTTTGAACGAAGTTGTTACCATAAATTCACACCTGTGTTTAGAAAACCTCTCTCTGCCCAGAATCAATTTAACTGATATGCAAAAGTCAGCCAGGCCTCTCAAGACAATGTTCTCACATGATCGACATGCTCACAGAATCAATCTCTGGTGAACAAAATGGTTACTAAGCACATGGTCCCATCAAATGCCTTTCCTACATGTTTTTATTTATACATTTGTACATCCATTTCTTTTATGCTCTGTGTATTACATTAATATTGTCTATCCCTAAAATCAGGAACCAGATATTTAATGCTATAAGGGATGTAGTTTAAGTCACAGTTTCTGTCTCTGTGCCTATAATGAAACGGTTTAGGTGGCCTTTGATACATAACGTCTTCATATGTTAGTAGTTCTCAGCTGGGGGTGATTTTGACCCCCAGGAACATTTGGCAATGTCTGTGGACATTTTTGATTGTCATGATGGGATGAGGCTTCTAGTGGGCAGAGGTCAGGGATGCTATTAGATATCATGCAGTGAACAGGACAGCTCCCTACAACAAACAATCATCTGACCCAAAATATCAATGGGAAATGTTGTATGTGAATGAAAATTAACATGGGAACAGTATTTGAGCCTCTAATTCTTCCTGATATGGGAAAGTTACTTGTTATGTGTTGGCTGAATTACTAAAGGAAGCAAAGGGAAAAGAGGCAAAGAGAGGTATTTCTATGAAAGTTCTTCACAAAACAAAAATGAAATCTTGCTCAAATTAAGTTGAGTATTCAATATCGATATTCATGAGACAAGCAGGCTCTGTAATTATAACTTAAGCCATTCATTCAGGATCCCCTTTCTCATCTTTTACCAATGGGTCCACAAGCCATTCCAGAGTAAAAGGACTTTTGACTGTGATTGGCAAGGCTTTATCCTGGCTTTGGCTTTTGGAATTGATTCTTGACACTCTACTAAATTTTATTCATTTTAAGAAACATAGTTCAATAAAGTAATCCAAAATAAAAAGTAATTTCTAAAGAATATTATATATGTAATAATGAAATAGTGGAAAATTTGGAAACAAACCCAAACAGGATAATGACAAAACAAACAATATAATTCTCTAAGCCATATTGAATAACAAATTTGCGGACTATGTCAATTTCTCAAAGGTTTTGAGTGAAGTAATATTATTATATATACAAATATGAATGTGTTTTAAAGATAGGAAGAGAATCAGGAGTGATGGTTTTATTTTTCTCTAGAGTTAAAGATCACAGATTTTTTTAAAGAAGGAGGAAAATAGGAAATATAAAACATCAGCAGGTTATCAAGCTGTACTTCATTAAGTAAAGAACATTATGGTTTTCATGCTTCCCTTCACTAAAGCCTCTTTGCCTTTTAAAATATTTGGTGATGTTGACAGGAAAGGTGTTCAGGCAGGAGCCTAGGAAGAAGACTATCTCCGATGCTTTTCTCAATGTAAACAGGAAAAGGCAATGAAAATTGTGACCTTGGTAGTGAAAGGCAAAGCCTTTTACAGCACACTCACCAAGGATCATCGGTCTAACCACCACATTTATGGCTTTACAGAGCAATTTCCTCATAAAGAGACAAACACTAATATTAGAATTGTCTTTAGGTTCTCTGGTGCAGGATCTGCTCCAGATAGGGACATCTATTATGTAACTACTCTTTACATGCACTTTATATCAGATGATGACAGAGACTGGCCTTGAACACCTAGGGCATGCTAAGAACTTACCCCAACATCATCATCGCTCTGTATCAATTGTGAATGTCCAAATAGGCGTCTCTTCAGTATGGGCTCAACCAGAGTAAGATATACCATGTACAGAAGCAGAAGGCCCAAAATGGAGAGATAAATTATAATGGTAACCTAAAGGAAATTGAAAATAAGTTATATCTGTTCAAGCCAAGAAATCTGAATTTTGTATAATAATGCTGAAGCCATAGTGAAGACTGATCTATCTGTTAAGCATATAGGATTTCTATACAAACCAGATTCCAACATAAGAAATAAACTCAACTCTTCACCAAAGTATTATTTATAGAAAAAAAGGAAAGAAAGCATTTTGCCTTTGGGATCTTTTCACGAGTCTTCAAATTCCATCTTCACCTACTGCTAATCATTTGCACCACTGCTAGCATAGCAGTTCTCTTTTTTCACCTGAATACAGTGTCCTAGATTCAACAGCACTGCAGTCAAGACCACTTTCTGTTAGGATCCCTAACAGAAAATGTAATTCAGATGAATTTCAACAGCATACTGCTTTAGATCAATTTAGATATACAAAAATACATTTTAGGCACATGATTTTCTTGAGATCTTAATTCGTGCGGTGTCAAGCAGTACAGTGTGACACCTCCCACTAGAATGGCTACAGTTAAAGACAGTCAATACCAAATGTTAGCGAGGATGTACAGAAACTTAACCCTCTTATGTTGCTGGTGAGAAGGTAAAATGGTACAACTACTTTAGAATACAACCTGGCAGTCACTTAAAAAATTAAATATAGGGCTTCCCTGGTGGCGCAGTGGTTGAGAGTCCACCTGCCGATTCAGGGGACACGGGTTCGTGCCCCGGTCCGGGAAGATCCCACATGCTGCAGAGTGGCTGGGCCCGTAAGCCACGGCCGCTGAGCCTGCGCGTCCAGAGCCTGTGCTCCGCAACGGGAGAGGCCACAACAGTGAGAGGCCCGCGTTCCGCAAAAAAAAAAAAAAATTAAATATAAACTTACCTCTCTTAGGAATCTACCAGAGAGAAAGGAAAACATACATCCACACAAAGACATGTATGCAGATATTGATGACAGCATTATTCATAAGAGTAAAAATCTGGAAATAAATGTCCATCAACTGATGAATGGATAAACAAAATGTGGTATGTTCATGTAATAGAATGCTATTCAGTAATAAGAAGGAATTAAGTACTGATACATGCTACAACATGAAGAGACATGTTTTTGAGGTCTGTGTGAAAGAAACCAGTCACAGAAGACCACATATTTTATGATTCCATTTATATGAAATGTCCAGATCTGTAGACACACAAAGCAGAATAGTGATTGTCTAGGGCTGGGGGTAGGAATGGGATTAACTATAAATGGTTATGAGGGATCTTTTTGGGGTGATGGGAATGTTCCAAGACTGGATTTTATTTTTATAATTTTTTTTTAGAAAGTTATCAGGGCCAATACCCAAAGTATTTATTTATTTTTATTTTTTGGCTGCGGGGCATGTGGGATCTTAGTTCCCCAACCAGGGATTGAACCCGTGCCCCCTGCACTGGAAGTGCGGAGTCTTAACCACTGGACCACGAGGGAAGTCCCTAAAACTGGATTTTAAAAATTGGTTTTAAATTTGCTATAATTTATAAAATTGTACACTTATAATGAGTGACATTTGGGGTATGGAAATTATACATAAAAATTTTGTTTAAAAACAGAAAAGTACAATGATGGTTTCTCTATGGGACAGTACCCTGCTGGAGCAGGAGCTCTCCACAGGGTCAATCACAACAGGAGTCTTTGTAACTGGCATAGCTGAGCACCCTAGATTCCCCTGAGGCTTTTTTTTTTTTTTTTGCAACAGGAATGGGGACCTCCATATAAAAAAATTGGGGAGAAGAACTATTAGCCACCATAATAAAGTAACTGAACTCATTAGAGGTCCAAATTGTGATGAGTGATCTACATTCCATTTCCTATAAAAGATAAAGAAAGGAAACCTTAAAATCCAGAAGTGATGTTTTCTAGGATAGAGCAGTCACTCCATATATAACTTTTTCTAAGGGTTGAGAGGGCAGGAAGAAGGTCTAATCATCCTGCTTTCTCACTAATCTTTGGTGTACATGGCCCGCAGAGAAGCTGGAATGTCTTTCTGGGAAATGCTAATTATACTCAGGGCTTTTTTTGTGCCATTTCACATATCACATCTATCTAAGGTATCCTAATTAATGCACAAGGCATCTCAACGAGGCAGGCGGAGAGCAGGCCCATTGCTCCTTTTAGGGTGCGGGCTGGGGATGAGAAAGGAGGGGGTAAGAGGGTGCTGGGGAACAGGATGGAAGAGCAATAGTTTAGGTAACTAAATAGATTTCAAATGTCCAAAATTTTCTTTCTTGTCTAGATACCAACAAAAACTGTTCCAGAAGCAGAAAAGATGGATTATTGTTGTTTTACCTTGATCGTAACAGAACTTCTCTCCTCATATTTGCATTCACAGCGTAGACAGTATGCTTCTACATCAGGCCCCCGCACAGGCATGGGGTCCACAACATGAAGGCAATCGCTGGAATAACAAAGATAAAATACTGCCTAAACCTAGCTGGATTTTCTACTTGCACTGATCAAACCTTTCCTGAAATCCGGAATAATCACTGAACTTTCCCAATGAAAGAATGAATATAAGGAACGAATAATCAGTAAGGGAAGGGAAATCATTTCCTCTCTAAACATTAGCAATTTGGTAAGCTTTAACAGTCTAAGAAACCATAAAGACACATATGTAGCAGCTATTTTCAAAAGTGCTATTTATAGTTAAAAATGCAAAATGGGAAAAATCCCAAATGGGACTGAAAACTACTTAGCAGATCAAGTCATATTTAGACTTGTTCATTTAGCAAGTAAAACTGCCTTAAATGATTTAAAGTGACCTGAAGCATTATTCAAATACGAGATTACCTCTTTTATGAATTAACTAATATCATCTAAACTGCCACAGTGTGGTATATGAATGGCTAATCACACATAACAGTTGGTAAATTATGAAACTCTAAAAGCTGAACACCAGAGTAAGAAACAATTACTTTTCTTAATGAGCAAAAGTCTATTTAAAAAGCATGGAGAAGTAGGATTAGGACAACAAAAATATTTTAAAATGAAAACACTACCTGGCAACAGTACCTAAAAATAATAACAGGCTGAATGTTTTTATGGTTGGATGTTTATTTTCTCCCCATTTTCCAGGTCACTTATTTACAGCTTATGATAAGCAAGCCTAACCAAAAAATCTTTTTCCCAGAAATCTGTCAATTCTAGGAAATAATTAAATTCTTACTCTCCCCAGCTATTAAGAGCCCACTACCCTGATCACCTTCAGCAAAGGCAGGCAAAGCTTTGCTGTCCTCCTGTTGGCTGCTGGGCAGTTTCCCTCCCTCTTGTGCTCTCTCCCTTAGGCATGTCTGGCTGCCTCAAGAACTCTACCACAGCATCCTGTCTCACTCCACCCACCTTCTTGAGGGCATCCAATGCTCCAGGCTGATTCTTTCCCTTTGCCCTATCAGAATGTACTTTTTTGTGTTCTGTTCCCTCTGAGCTGTGGCATAAGAAAGAAAACCCAAAATGGCATAAATGATAAAAGTTCAGTCAGTTTTCCTTAACAGGTAATTTAATTTTAACAAAGGTAGTAATGAAAAAATAAGTCTCAACTGGCAGACTTTCAAATAAGAGTAAGGTCCCACAATTCACACCATACAAGTGTGTGATATTTGTTCCAAATGTACAGAAGACCAGGAACGTATCCAGCTGGATGCAGGCATAAAATAGGCAGAGGAAGCTAAATCCCACTGCAGGGGTATCTAGCTCAGAATCATAGAAGTCATCCAGCCCAGCACTCTCGGAGAGGTCACCTGTACAGGTCAGAGTAAAGCAATAGGTAAAAGGACCAGAATCCAGGGCTCCTGCCTCCTAGGACAGCCCCCCTGTATCTCTCTGAACCTCAGGAAAATGAGACTTATCTCCTACATAGTTTTCTATTTCAGCTTCAGAAGCCTTAGTAACAATACTTAAGAATTACTTGGGGAATTTAAGTGTTGAGTATTTCTTTGGAAGTACAAATACAGTTTAATAACAAGGAGATTTTGAGTGCTGTGCAGGATGGGAGAGGAAGCAGAAAGGTTGGTTCTGGCTGGCCACTCATTGTAAACACAGAACCCAGATACAGAACACAACCACTTCAGGAACTAGGCGACACCTCCCCCTAGTGCCAAAAGGAGGACATTATCAGCTTCAAATCACGCCTCAAACACAAACCAGAGAACTCAAAATTTTTCTTAAGTTAGACAGTATAGGTCAATGAAGAATTAAAGCTAACAACTGCACAAAATGGAGAGGCCAGGAGGTACAAATATATATAGGGTCAGATAAGATATTGGAAGCCTCGCAAAGCCATAACATCTTGATTAGTCATAACTTGCCTACCCTTCTAAAGCCAGTTAAAGAACTTTCAGTGACATCTGTGAACCTATTCCTAGTAAAAGGCTAAGCTGCAGGAAGGAAGCAAGGGAGAGAGGGAAGAAAAATTCCAAAGCAAGCCTAGTTTTCAACTGTTTATTTTCAAAGCTCCCTATTTTCACCAATAACCAGGGATAAATGATATACGGTTCTCTGTGAACCTGGAAAAACAAAAAGTCAGTGAAAAGATTAGTGCTAAACACTTGAATAGTGAGTTCATTTGCCACTCAAGTAACAGGCATCATATTCTATTACTGATAATAGAATAAACTGATTGTAAGTGCTCAATATATTTGGAAAATTTATAGGAATAACTTATTTGAGTTTTCTTTTCATATAAAGTAACTTGCGGATATAAAACCTAGAAGAATAGCTAAATCACTTTGTAGTATGAGACAATTTAAAGTAGAACACAAAAGCTCACAAGAAGTTCTCAAGAATATACTCACCAAATGTCGGATTGAACCTAAATGCACATCATGGGAAGAACAGACAATGACATCAGAAAAGCTAAACATGCTCAAAGGCTGCCTTTTTTTACTCAAAGTCAGCCTGGAATATTGTAACAGAATGAATTTAATTCTGCTTTCAAACTTTCAGGGCTATTTAGCTGTGAAATCGGGCACATGTGAAAGTACAGTACATTTGGAGCTATTTTTCTTCTAGGCCTATCCTGGCAACCTTCCATTACAAACCCCCAAACGTCCCAGTCCAGAGTAAGGAGCCCACCTATGCTGCTACAAAATAGCTGCTTCCCAATCATTTTATGGCACATGTAGAAAAAGCTATTATTTGTAAGGTCCACTGGGATAAACAGAGAAGGCTGCTGGTGGCTAGCTAGTCAGGATCCCAGTCATCACAGGCCTACTTGATTATATGCCAAGGGCTGAAGGGATCAATGACTTGGCACACCTATAACCTATTAATAGCACACCAATTGGTAAACTCTGATATTCATGGCTCATTCCCATTCCTTCCTGAGCCTTCTGACACTTTTAAACATACTCTCCTATATCTGACAAGATATCATCAAAACCTACAAATTGTAAAAGCTCTGACCCAGATAAATGAGGCTTGCTTACCTTCCACTGAGAAGCAAGAGGGAGGACCAAAATTTAAGGGGACACAGAAGGGTAGCTATGGGTAGTTTGGGTGCCACAAACTCAGCCCCATCCCAATGTAAAAGCCTCCCTGCCTGGGGATTTTTGGCTACATTCTTTTAGGCCTACATCATGCACTCAGGGCCTTACTCTCACTTTTTCAAATAGAAACGGAATTCAACACTTTTGCTTAAAGAGAAAACAATACATTGGATGAATATCCAGGGCTAACAGTGGCAACCAAAGAAAGAAATTTGACAGGTAATTCAGTAATCCAGAATACTTACCAGTCTTTTTGGGATATGTTCTTATTATAAATACGCCCAGAATTATCTTTATAGGGAGGACAGATACATTTACATCGGACATCCTCAGAATTCTATAACCAAAATAGAAACTTGTTGACAGTTTATCATCAATATTTTTAAAAACTGCAACTTACACATTGTGCTAAGCATCCCCACCAAGTATTCCAAAACCATTCATTTAAAATTTTAAACTGTGAGATATACAAGTTTTTAAAAGCCATTGGTAATGCTAATGAATGATTATATACTACATAAAATTATTTTGAAATAACATCTAGTATCTGTGACTTGTTAATCACATTTTTGTGTCACATGACAATCAAATTGTGCTAATGTTATCACCATCTACCTGCTAGTAGAAAGACGAGGTAGACAGACAGCTGCGCCTGCAGATAAGAATGCTGATTACAGAAGGATGGGGAAATATCAAACTAAAAATTACTCACAAAACAAATTACAATTCTTCTACTCACCATCCTTCCACCCTTTGGTAGAAAGGTATTGCTATGGATAAAATGGGTTGGGCCAGAGTCCTATAGAAGGGATGAAGTTTTGGAGGCACTCAGCTACAATTAGAAAGGAAGTACTGGGTTGGCCAAAAAGTTCGTTCGGTTTAAAGTAAAAATAAAACATACCTTCTTCATTTTCACAGAGAACTTTATTGAACGTGTTCACTAACCGAACGAACTTTTTGGCCAACCCAATACATAAGGGAAGTAGTATGAGTGTAGCTGAGATCAGTTTGGTCTACCCTTCCCAGGAAACTTTGCTTCTAATCCCTGGGAGACAGAGAGGACAACTACTGATAAAGCAAGTTTCAAGAAGTGGAGGAAGGGGTGACTAAATTTATGAATAGAGGGAGTAGGAGATGCTTCCCCAACAAAGGGGAATCTAATCTGAGAAGGCAGCAGCTCATTAGTCTCCAGAGGACCAGGTCCAAAACTCCTATATATGGTGGTATATCTGGCAGAGTTGGTAATTCATTTACTCATTGAGCAACTACTTAGTGAGCATTTGTCCTGTGCCAGAACTTGTGTACAATGAGGTGGATTCAGGTAAGTGTGAGACATGGTTCCTGCCCAGAATTAGGACATGCCCAAGTAAAGGAGACTGACAAGTACATGGTTACAATATACCACTTAGAGTGATGACAGAAGATATGCAGAGGGTGCCAGCAGTGTTTTGAAAGTCAGGAGACTTGCTGCTGTCCCTGTTTCTGGAGAGACATAGGGAAGATTTCAAAAAGAACCCTTGACCTAAACAACAAGGATCTATTGTATAGCACAGGAAACTAAACTCAATATCTTGTAATAACCTATAATGGAAAAGAATCTGAATTACTTTGCTGTACACTTGAAACTAACATAGCACTGTAAATTAACTACATACTTCAATAAAAAAAGAACCCCTGACCAAAACCCCCCTGATCTGTATACTTGTCACCCATCTTTCCCAGCCCCTATATTTAAAAGTATTATAGAGTAAAGCTCCAATTTAAAAAAGAAAAATGTCATTCTGTTTTCCCATCACATTAATGTGCAGGCCATCTGTTTTCCCTAGTAATGAGCTAGCTCATCAAGGACAGGTCTGGAGGGTATGGGCACGAAGGGGACTAGATAGCAGCATGAGGGGGACCAGAAGGGCCAAGAAACGGAGCAGGGGAGAAGGCCACAACCTCACCTCTCCTGTAGTTTGGATCCTCCCTTACCCTCTAAATTATCAAGAAGAGAGAAGGCAGGAAAGGGGCCAGGAGGTCCTGGAGGGAGTCAGGTGAGGATATGAGGCCAGTGAGAGAGACTCCTGTAGGTCGTATTGAGAAGGCAGGCTGCCAGGAGAAGCAAGTTCCCACAGTGGAAAGGGATGAGTTCGGGGGTGAGTTGAGAGGAGTTAGTTCCTAAGAGGGAAGACGACTGTGAGATGCGGGCTTCCTATCATTTTGGCCTGGGGAATTGGGGCAGTGGTCTGTGAAGCCGGTGGAGGTCGGTGGTGGACTGTCAGAGCTCAAGCGTATGAAGTTAAAGGCTCTTAGAGTTGGAAAGGCTGTCAAGTTTGAGGGAGCGGGGGTGCTGTCGGGGCTGGGAAGGGAAATTCAAGGAGGCGGAGATGCTGTCCCGACTCTGGGCGCCGTTAGGGCCGGGTGGGGCTGGGGCGGGGTGTCAGCTCCGCGGGTGGGAGGGGTGCGGGCGGGGACCGTCAGACAGCTGGAGCAGGAAGGCTGGACTGCTCCCTGGCCGTCGGGAGGGTTCCGGGTGGTAGTCAGTCAGGGCTGTGAAGCTAGGGGTCGGGCTGTCAGGGATGGGAGAGGACTTGGGTGGGACGCAGGTGGACAAGGCCGGAGGCAGGGGAGGAGCTCCGGTCTGGGGCGAGCGCGGGGCGGGACTCACCTTGGCGGCGTCCGACAGCTGCACTAGCAGCAGCACCGAGAGCGCCAGGCAGGACAGGCTGAGCATGGAGCCGAGACGAAGGAGGCCGGCCCACAGGGTCGCCATCGCTGCCAGCCCCAGCAGTCCCCACAGCCGGAGCCCCCGAGACCTGCTCTCGGTCGGGCTCCGGCTCGGGCTCCGGCTCTTCCGCCCGCACTTCCGTCTGGGCCCTCGCGTCACGGGCCGCGCCGGGTCAGCTACGAAAAGCATTCGCCCCGGAAACGGTTCCCGGTGCGAAGGCCGGGAGGCTGCGCGGTGCCCCAGGAGCAAAGGCGGCCTCTCGGGGGCGCAGCGTGGGTCCGGCGGAGCTTTGAGGTGATAGGCCATCTTTCCCCGGCACCGAGGCTGCGGGGCTGTGGGCCGCCAGTGCACTAGCAGGTCCTCCAGCCCAGGGAGATCCCCCCACCCCCCCAGCAAGCCCGGGCTGTCAGCGGGGGGGGGGGGGGCGGGGGCGGGGCCAGAGCGACCCCTGCGAGGCCGGAGCAGTTCGTTGCCGGACCCAGAGTGAGCCTAATAAGCCCCAGGAATTGCTGAGAGGCGGCCCGTCCCGGCCGGCGCCGGCGGGGCGGGTGTGAGGCGTGGGGACAGGTATGGGACTGGCCGAGCCATCGCTTCCCAGGATGCCCACCCCCAGTCAGAGGGTCGAGAGGTCCTCTCTGGCACTTTGGGTACTGACCTGCGGCCCACTCGCATCCCGGACCCCACTCCCCGCGAAGTTGCTAACAGTCTGTGAGCTGCCTTCTTGGGTGTGGCCTCCGTTTGGGGCTCCCTGCTTGCCTCCCACTGGGGGTCTGACCGCCTAAGCCCAGCCTGCCGCCAGGAACTGGGAAACAGCGGAGGGGCTGGGCTGGGCCAGGCCTGCCTCCGGAAGGTGTGGAGTTGGCGAGAGAACCGCCCTAGTAGCCTCCTCCGTCCACGATTCCAGAAGGTGGGGGCATCGCGGCGCTACAATCCTATTCAAGGTGGCTGGTCCCCTAAGTCAGAAGCCGGGGAGCACTGACCCATCCTTCCCAGAGCGGGTCATCCTGAAGGGTAATTTAGGATAACCTTGGAGATGGCATAGTGTCTCCAATTAAAATATTTTTCAGTTAGTAGAGACAGTGGGGTTGTAGTGGAAAGGATGCAGGGGCTCATCATAACTTATACGGATTTTTTGAATGACCTTGGTCCAAACACCTCCCTTTTCTGGTCTCAGTATGAGGTGATTGAACTCTTACCTATGGATTTCAAATTCTGCTTTCATGGAATACCCCGTGTTTCCTTTCTCTAAGCAAAACTTAAAAGGTGGTCTTTTCCTAGTTTGTGGAAATGTTTAATTAACGGATAGAATTTTCTCCCATGTGATTCTTGTTGATGCTAGACTCTAACACAAGGTGTCTGATGCTACGCCAAATATTTTTAGCCCCTTTCAGTCCCACATGGCAAGTGGTTCCCGGTCCCAACCAGAACCAGAATGGCAGGACTAGATGACTTTTCACCAAGGCCCCTCCAGGCTGCCTTCTGAAGATGCTGTTACATTAGTTAATTATCAGGTTTTCTTAGCGGGTGTCCTGCTGGCCAGAGGACAATCTGGAGACACCAGGGGTCAAATGTGTCTGACTGTGATGCACTTGTGGATTTGTGATTGCTAAAAGCTGTCTTATCAGCAAGTTTGAGATCAGTTTTGGGTTAGTTGTCTAGGTCTAGCATCTGAAGGGAGTGATTACTCTTTGGCTGAAACCTCACAGGCCTTCCCGTTCTTCAAAATGGTTCTCAGGGCCTTGACTCGGGGTACAGAGACCTAGAGGAAATATATAATAGTGCCTCACCAAGTACACTCAGTCTGGGCAGAATTTTAGAGTTACACTGTCAGATATTGTGACTACACATGTGACTAACCACATGTGGCAATTGAGCACTTGAAGTGTGACTGAATTGAGATATGCTGTAAGTGTAAAATATACTGAATCTTGGGCTTCCCTGGTGGCGCAGTGGTTAAGAATCTGCCTGCCAATGCAGGGGACACGGGTTCGAGCCCTGGTCTGGGAGGATCCCACATGCACGGAGCAACTAAGCCCGTGTGCCACAACTACTGAGCCTGCACTCTAGAGCCCGCGAGCCACAACTACTGAGCCCGTGTGCTACAACTACTGAAGCCCACGCGCCTAGAGCCCATGCTCTGCAACAAGAGAAGCTACCGTGATGAGAAGCCCGCGCACCGAAGAGTAGCCCGCTGCAGCTAGAGAAAAGCCTACGCACAGCAACGAAGACCCAGTGCAGCCAAAAAAAAAAAAAAAAAAAAAATATATATATATATATATATATACACTGAATTTCAAAGACAATATGAAAAACAAAATATCTCAATAATGTTTTTATATTAAGGTTGAAATATTTTGGATGCATTAGGTTAAATAAAATATGTTATTAAAATAATTTCACTTGTTTCTTTTTACTTCTTAAATGTAGCTACTAGAAAATTTAATATTTATATTAGATATAGCTGTTCTAGAATATAGGATGTTGCTGCCTTGAGTAGAGTGACTGTAATAAGATGGTTAGTTGCCTGGCTAGAGTCTGAATGAAGACTCAGGCCTGGGTAAGGAGAGGGGTGACAGAGTTGAACTGGCACAGCTAGAGCCAAAGGTTTGAGGTTGGGAGGGCATATGTCACTAAACAAGGAATGTAATTCCAGGTGACACAGTGGAAGTGGAGGAGTCAGTTCTTGTTCTGCCCTGCTCATGCCTAGATAACTCTTACTTTCCCCTTAGGTCAGGAGTCTCTTCAACTAGAAAGCCTTCCCTGACTTAGGTGCACTTCCATCTGTATTTGTGCAGATCTGTTTCCAAACTTAACCCATTAGGATAAAATTATGTTTTCATATCTGCCTCTATACTCCCAACCTCCATCAAAATTTTGCAAACTCTTTGAGGGCAGTGGCCTTGTTCATTATCTTTGTACCTGGAGACTGGGACAGAGTAAAAACCAATAAATGTTTGTGGGGACCTGGAAAAGGGAAAAGGAATGGGAGAGGCTCCTCTGGTCAGTCTCCAAGAATCAGGTACCTACTTGAATCCCTACTTTATTCCTTTATTATCATGCGAGGGCAATGCTGAGATGCCCAAAGAAGTGCAGATGGGATCTGGGCACCACAGTAGGCAGCAGAGGGGAGATTTTCTGTCCTAGGGTCTTCCTAGACCTTCAGGTCAATCAGAGTTGTTCTGTTTACAGACAAGACTCGCCTTAGTGAGTACCCACTCTTTTCCCTGCTTCCCTGTGACTACGTTTCCTTACTTTATTCCACTTAAGGAGTGATAAGTCCAGGTGCACCTTCCTACCAGGTATGCGCCCTCTCACTTCTTTGTAAGGCCTAAAAAATTCCCTGGTGGGGGATGGTCAGAAGAGTAAGAAGACTCTTCTCTAAATTTAAGTGTGGAAGTCAGAAGGTTAGTTAGCAGAAGTGACAATTTATGTATCTGGGACCGAGGTTTTGCTAGCTCTGTCTGCGGTCCCCTCACCCCTTTTCCCTCCAGAGCTCAAATAGTTCTCTGGATGCCCCAGTCTTCTTTCTCCACCTCATCCTTTCTGATCTACTCAGCACTTTCCCAGGCCACAGCAGTCCAGGAGAACAAATGGAGTCATGCACAGCATCAATATGATGGTTTCCTTGGATCATGTCTCCAGTGGTTACAGCAGGACACACAGAAGTTCTTCTGAGCATACCCTGGGAATGTCTCATGTGAGCCCTCTCCTTTACCATGTGCATTGCCAGGGTGCTCCCTCCTACTCAAGCCCCCTTTAGTAAGATTTTCTGCCCCCTGCTACTTGTAAAGCCACATAAGTATACTTGCTGGCTCCCACCATGGTAACAACAATGTATGAGGCCAGAATTACATCTTTCTGTTCCTAGAGATGCTGGTATCAGCAATAGCTGACAAGTTACTGGAGACTGTAAAATAACAAAGCAACACAAGGTTTAGTACCAAAGCAGGGAGAATTTTTAAAGTTTCTTTCAGAAGGGTGCTAAATCAGTATTCTTGGTTTCCCAGTGTCTTATATCTTACAATACCTAAGGGAAACAGTTCCTCCATTCTGACTGCTAAGATTTTCAAATAAATGAAAAACTATACTACTTGTATTCATCTTTATTTTTACCAATATAGTATTTTTTTTTTTTTTTGGCCGCATCACACGGAACTTCCCCGACCAGGGATCAGACCTGTGCGCCCTGCAGTGGAAGCACGGAGTCTTAACCACTGAACCACCAGGGAAGTCCCCAGTATAGTGCATTTAAAGATATCAAATGGTACTTCACAGTTGACCCTACCCCAGCACTCTACATTCTGAATTTCTGCTCCCCAGAGACAACTTCTTTCTTTTAAGATAAATCTCTTCTGGGATTTTCTCCCTATTTCTTAATAGCATGCTTATACTCTAGTTCTTGATTTTTCAGTCTGGGCTATTATCTTACTTCTTGCTATAGGAAATAAGCTATGTACTTACACTCCAATGTCCTCTCATAAACACATGTATTATTTCTCCATCCTCCATCCCTCAATATATCTATATCATCTTAGGTAAATCACTATTCCTTACATTATTATAACTGTGTACATATTTATTCACGGTTGAATAAATTAGCATAATATGATTTCATTTCCTTTTTTTGACCGAAGTTAGCCATTGCCTCTTTTTCCATGTTTCTTAGCATTCAAGTATCTATAATTAATTTATCCCAAACTCTCAATACTTTCAAACACATCAGGTAGCCTATCAGTTTAGTTATTTTTATTTTAAATTAAAGACAACCCTCCAGGGCTTCATCATCCTCCTTCATTCTGGACTAGTTATTCTTTAAGCCCATTACACAGGTTTTGCCCTAGAATAATTGAATAATTTTATCATTTCTTCCCCATTTCTACCTCTTTTTGTTTTTCTGAAAGGCTTCTATCTTCCAACTCTTCTTTTGAATTTTCACATTTCTGTTATCCTGTTTTAAATTTACTACTTTCTTGACTGCCCTGCCCCCTTTTAAATAGCAATCTGTTCCATCTGGGAATACAGCATCTTATTTCTCTGACGATACTTCTAATGTTATGAGTTTTTCAGTCTTTGTTTCGTGGCTGTGTTTTGGTGGTTTTTTTTCTGTTAGAAGCTTTTTTTATGGCCACACCATGAAGCTTGCAGGATCTTAGTTCCCCAACCAGGGATTGAACCCAGGCCACGGCAGTGAAAACACAGAGTCCTAACCACTGGACAGCCAGGGAATTCTCAGAAGCTTTCCTTAAATGTCTGGAGATCCTTGGCTATCTATTCGCATGTAAGAGTTAGGCATTAGAAAACTGACTGGAAGCTCTGTGTACATAGACAGGGCTTGTGATTAGTAGAACACACTGCGGTATTTTTCAAACTTCTGGTTGCAAACCCATTAGTGGTTTGTGAAATCAATTTAATCACTTGCTACAAACTTTTTTTCCCAAAAGACAGAATAGAAAATACTATGTCAGAATATATCACACATAAAAAGGAAATTGTTTTGTGAAACTTTGGTTTCACATACACACACATACACACATATACATCATATGTACATATTATGTACTGGGTCAAGTCCATAAAATGGGGATTTCTTATTGTGGGTGTTTTCTTGAAGAAGTTTGAAAAAAATACCACTTAGGGCACTCAAGATCAACTGCCAAGATGCATAGTTTCTTTCTCTTGGAAGGAGAGGTAAGTTTCTCTAGAGAAAAATTCTCTAGACTCCTACCTGCTGGTCTGGTAGCCAATGTTCAATCAAGCATTTGTTGAGCACTTACTACATGCTAAACACTCTTCTAGGTACTTGGTATACAGCAGAGTGTAAAACAGATAAAACTTTCTGCCCTCCTGAAACTAACATTCTAGTCGGGGAGACAATAAACACAGTAAGTTATACAATATTTTGGTTTTGTGCTATGGTAACACAGCAACAGAAGGGAAAGCTGAATTCATGCATAGAGATGCTGGTAAGAGGTTAGATGTGGTAGGAGTGGTGAATGTTCTGATTATTTCATGAATGAAGTAGAAAGCAAGGCCATCATCTGGCAGTATTAGAAGGCAGTATTAGAGACTTGAGAAGAAAAGAGAAGGTGTGAAATAACTTAGGAACACAGCCCAGCAAACTAAAGCCTGTGGCCAAATCCTGTTTTTGTACAGTCTGCTAGGTAACGATAATTTTTATACTTTTAAATGGTTGGGGAAAAAAACCTAAAGATGAATACTAAATTGCGACACATAAAAATTACATAAAATTCAAATTTTATGAGTTGTATGGCAATATGTAAGGCAATGCTTATATATTGCCTTTGGCTACTTTTTTGTTACAATGGCAGAGTATAGTAGTCGTGAAAGAGACTGTATGACCTGAAAAGCCTAAAATACTTACTATCCGGCCCTTTGCAGAAAAAGGTTGCAGACCCCTGATCTAGAATAAAAAGGTGAATGACTAGGGAAATATGATTGTTGGGCAGTGTTAAGGGCCTGGGAGTTATGGACATGAGTTTAAAATGAGACCAGTCAGCATGGTTGCTGCATAGGGGTAGGCAAAGAGCTGGCTCTGACTGGAATTGTGGTTTTGCAAAGTGAGTGTGACAAAAAGAGAAGGTAAACTGAGTTAAAAGTATATGCAAGTGAATCATTATATCCATTGACCCAGGGATTTAAGTTGCTTATGAAGAGAGGAGAGAAACTCAGGTTAGGGACAATGAAAGGTGATAATCAAGGGAGTGTTGCAATCAAGTTGCTAGCAGATATCTGGAAGACAGAGCTGGTGGTCAGACAGTCAGATACATGAGCCTGAGATCATGAAACGGTTATAGGTTTTGGTAATAACAAGATCTAAGGTATGACCATTGGAGTAAATGGCAGGGAAAGGTAAAAGATAAAATCAGTGGAAGACTGTTTATTCAAGGAACCAATATGTCAGGGAGTTGAAAGGATCATCCATTTATGTAATTAAATTACGAAGAATTAAATCTGGAGTAGTGTTGTGGGGAGTGAAATGAGCCAAGAGCTAAACTTATTGAAAACTGAGGCGGAATGACCCAGGGGCTTGTAGATTTTGTAGATGATAGCAACAATGAAGGGACAGAATTGATATAATTTGATGGCATGAGGCTCAAAGCTGGGGGGTTTTAAGGGAAAGCAGAGGGAGAAATGTCTGCAAGAAGTAATAAGAAGCAAGGAGACCATCTACCCCATCTCTAGGACCAGTAATAGAACTGTGGGAGAAAAAACCACCTTGAGAGAGCTGCAGTGAAAGCACTGTCCTAAGAGAACAGCCACATTTCAGGGTTCTGGGATCCAAGTCAGCTGAAGAGGTATCTGATGCTTCAGAATGCTGAACCTTAAGTCCCCATTTTCAGTAGGATGCCTCCTCTCAGCTGCCAGTTGTTCCTGGTGGCTCCAACTAGTTCAGTTTCTCCAGGGGATAAACAAATTAACAAATGAATGACTAAGGGGTGAGGATCTCAGGTCTAATTTACTTTATAGTCTTTCGAGTAATCATCTTGTTTTTAGTGGCTAATGGAGTCTTTGGTGGTGTGTATTTTACCACCATGAAACAGAGCAAATTAAAATTATTATGAGATGTGTAAGTCAAATATGAGTTATACAGTATGGTTTGTTAATTTAGGTCTACTTCAGTATTCGTGCCCCTTATTTGATTATCAACGTAGGCTGATGCTGAGCTTCCCACCCATTTTCCCTTCCCTTTAATTGTCACTCTTTTCAAGTCCTGGCCTTCCTCCTAGCCCTTACCTGCTGATACTGAGCCTTTATATCTGAAATTCTACTCTCCATGGGGCATACCAGTGGGATTCTCCTCTCTGGCTACCCTTCCTCAGACCTTAGGACAGACCCCCTTCATACAGCCCTGTGACTGAACTGATCTTTATGAAATCTATTCACTTTAATGTACTTTCTATTCTCCAACCGGTTCTTATCTACCACAGAGAAACTGTTATGAACTCAGACACGTGGGGGATAGTTTCTGTAGAACCTTCAAAACAGAGTAGTTGACTCTTCATATGGGCAGTCCAGAAACAATGAAATTCTCCTGTCCTTACCCATTTTCAAAATAAGTAAGATGAGAACCACTACAGCAGCCCCCCAAGTACAAGGACATCCAGTATACCCAAGGAGTTCAGAATTTCACAACAGAATCCCAAGATATCCCATATTAGTTTGCCAAATGATGAAAGCAAAGTTAAATTCCCATTATCCAGGCTCACAGCACAGGAGATTAATATGTCTCCACTCCCTTTGTCCTCGAAGTCTCTCCTCTGGCAAACACAAGTATCTCTACTAGATCAGCCACACCCCATCTCCCCAGCTTATTTCTCCTGTTCAAGGGTTTGAGTACGTCAGCATTGGAGTATGTGGGTCCCCTGAAGAGTTAGGTTTTCTGTATTAGTTACACACTGGAAGGCTACTCTGCCTCCAGTAAAAACAATGCCAGGATTGAATTCCCCTCTCTGATTTTGGTGGCTGGGCTTTGCTGGTTAGGGGCATAGGTCCAGGAAAGAGTGTGATAAAGGTGCTGAAAAGAAAGAACAGGGCTTGTAGTCATCAGGCTGCTAGAACCTTGGGACAAGTCACTACCTAAAAGCAGGTAAAGACCCAGCTTTTTCTCCATTCTGGTCAGGCATCTGGCAGCCCCAGTCTTCTGAAACATACCACAACCCTTGAATAAAAAGGTCTCTGAGAAAATAGATGTCACAGTGCCCACATGCTTGACACCATGTGAGAAACAGCTGCCAGTAGGTCACTGACCAGACAAGCAAGCATAAAATAAGATAGTAGCATAGCTTAGGATGCACTGATAATGGAAGGAAGAAGTAGCGGCTAACAGAGGAGTCCAAGCTATAACACACAGACTAGTACATCTCTGCTTTCTGATTTCTTGAGAACAGTAGCCTGCAACTCTTCAAAGCTGCATAAAAAGCTCATAATTTCAGTCCAAATTAATGAGTCTATGTTTGTAGTGATGGCAATGAGTCAAAAATAAACTACATTTGATTCACAATCCCATTTAATAAATATGTCCTAGAATCAAAGAATTTTGGCACTAGAAATGACTTTGGAAGTCTCCTTATCTAACCTTCCACCCAATGCAGAAATCTCTCTCCAATATTGCTAGGAAATGATCATCCCACCTTTCACTCCCAGTGAAAGAGAATTTAGAGACAGTCCATTTAATTGTGCTAAGCAACTGTGTCTTGATACTACTCTGAGCCTTAGCTTTTCCTTCTGCAAAATTGTGAACGCTACTACCTTCTTTGTATAAATTAGTATAGTCCCTGGATTAAAGTAGATGCTTCCCTCCAACTGAGTCAGGATATGCCTCTCTGCAACCTCCACCTATTGGAAATGCTTGCTTTCTGGTGCCAGAAAGAACACTTTCCACATGACAACTCTGAAGACCATAATGAGGTTACCATTGCCCTTTTCTGGATGCTCCACAGATTATATACACATCCCTGTCTTACAAATGACATCTCCTACACACAGAGTCCTTGATACTTCTACATAGAGAATGCGCAATCAACTAAACACCAATATCATCTTCACAGGAATTTCTGTTAATCCAAGTTCTCTCCCACTGTGCAAGTGCAATAGATTTTTTAAAAATGGAAGTCAGAATATATTTTTTAAACTCTGTTAAAACAATTTTGTTGGCTTCATTCTATTAAGGTGATTATGAATCTTGATTCTGTTGCTCATTGCTTGTTTGTTTTTGTTTTTTTTTTCTGTACGCGGGCCTCTCACCGTTGTGGCCTCTCCCGTTGCGGGGCACAGGCTCCAGACGCACAGGCTCAGCGGCCATGGCTTACGGGCCCAGCCACTCCGCAGCATGTGGGATCTTCCCAGACTGGGGCACGAACCCACGTCCCCCGCATCGGCAGGCAGACTCTCAACCACTACGCCATCAGGGAAGCTCTGTTGCTCATTGTTTAAGAGTCAGATTGGTTAAGTCTTTTTACATTTATTATATTTAGAATAAATGGACAAAAGTAAGACAGAAAACCTTTTGAGGTGGAATGGTAATATCATCTGAGTAGTGGTAGAAACATAATTCTAGATTGTGATAACCACTGTCATAGGTATAGAATGTTTCTTGTTGACTATTTAATAACTACACTGTTTAAATACTAAAAATATTAACACTTAAAAGGTAAGTTTCTATCATCTGTAAAATGCAGTTATTTGCAACATCATTTAGACCTTAACTTTAACTATATATTAAGGTTCATTCAACCCTTCCCCTTCCCAAACCTCTTATTTGTTTGAACCAAATAAATATTTCCTTTCTAAATAAATAAATATATTTATAAAAAGTAAATTCGTAAACAAAATTTCTAGAAGTAAAATGTTCTCTCACACACTGGGGATCCACCATAAAAGATTGTTCTCACAAACAGTTAAATCTTTGAGGGACTACCATAAGCCAACCACTTTACACAGGTTATCTCATTTGATACTGTGAAGTAAGTACTATTATCACTTCTGTTTTGTAGATTACAAAGCCAAGCTCACAGAGGTTCACTAATTTGCCCAAGGACATACAGCCAGTAAGAGGGAGCAAAAGGGCTAGTAGCAATGGAGGAAATGAGGACCACAAAGCCTTGTGTTCAGAAGATCCTTTAAGAGAAACACAGATGCAGCTGGGCTATGCCTGGACTCCGCCATCTTCCAGGGGACCTGACACAAAGATTTTGTCAGACAAGCACACAGAGGGGAAGATTTCACTTTATTGTTACATTAATCTCACAAATAAACTCAACACAGCCACGAACACTGAGCAGATAAAGTGCCAATGCAGAGGCCTGGCAACAGAAGGAGGGAGGAATCCAGTTCGTCTCCTCCATGTGCCCAGCCTGGAAAGATATTTCTATTATACAAGAGTAAGGGCAGCTGACATACCAAGCAACCCATCTATAGACATTTTGAGCTAAGGAATAGAAAATCTTAACAGGTGGGGTCTGTGCAGGGCAAGGAAATAGAAAAGTCAGAAAACATTTTTTCCTCAAATAAGTCAGGCACAGAAATACCAAACGACAAAGACAATATTTTTCAAACTCCCTGTATTTTATTTGGACATCTAATAAGGAATGAGAGGGATACAGTTCTACAGGGTTACTTCTTGCTACCACCTGTCTTCAGAACGGTGACCTGAGTAGACACTCTCTTCCCACACCCTCAATCAGAGGTACCAGAGAGAATTTTCTAGGATTCTGGGAAGAAATGACCTTCCCTGCTTAGCTAGCCAGCCTCAGAAAAGTGGACCAGTGCTTCTTCATGAATATCAAGGAGATATGGGCTATCAGAGTAATCAACCTGGAAGCATTTAAAGAAAATTAATGAAGCTCAAGACTTCCTATAATTACCTTTAGACAACTTTAGGTACCTCTATCAAGCCTGAGGTTTAAAGCACAATTATTCGGTTAGTGAATTCAAATGGTCTGACTGCATGGAGTGAGATTATGATACCATAAGCTCAGATCACCCCAACTGTCTCTATTCCAAAACTGGGACGTCACTGACTGATTTTCAGAGGCCAGAAAGATCACTAAAGGCCACCTGATCAACCCCCTGATGCTATATAATCGAAGGGTCAAAATCGAAGGCATCTTTCTAGCACCTGAGAATTCCTGGCCTCACTTGGTCCACAGGGAATCTAAATAAGGATAAACCAGGCCAAGGAACTTCTAACATGCCTCACTTGTGGCCAAGAATCAAGGCTCAGAGTGGAACTTTCAACTAGGGAAAAGGTGAAGTATTTCAACTCAGTCCTAGGATGAGAAGCAGGCCAAAGTGGTTCCATGATAGGTAAGGGAGGAGAGTGGAGAGGCCTCAATGGAAAGGTGCAGGTGCCCCCATGTAAGAAAATGGGGGTAGTTTGAGGGGGCACTGAAGGCTGGTAACATGGGATCACCTCTGCTGAGCTTCAGATGTGGCCTCCCCTACTGTGGCTGTGCTTAGTTTTCCATCTTGCTTTCTCTGTAGAGGCTGATAAGAAGGGCCTGGGGGTGACGCAGTGACAACTGGCTACAGTATGGCCGCCTAGCTGTTCAAATGGGGGTCACGTCACCAAGTTCCTAGTCTTTAGGGAGCTTCTGAAATGCTGAAAACATTCAAAGTTCCAAAAAACTGTTTGATAGAGACAGTAGCTTAACGCTAGACAAGATTGTTGGTGGGATCTGGCAAAGTTTGAAGTAGGATCATTAAATACTCGAGGAACTGCTGCTATGAACCAAGGGTAGACTTGGGAATCTCTTAAAGGGACACCCACAGCTGGCTATTTTTCTGACTTCTCTGAGCACATCTCTGACCAAACTGAAGGGGAGATTCCATTACAGGTATCTATGTGCCCAACTGACACCCCAACAGAAAGGCTTCAAGAAACCCCATGACCTTTTTGAGAGGGGTCAGGAAATACTGAGGAGTCAGAAAAAATTGTTGTGAACTCTTGGGCAGGCTCCTGCCCTGCCTCTTTCCTTATTCCAGGACAGAACTGAAGAGCTTCCCAACCATCAATTCCCTGCCAGGAAGTTTCATTCCTGGCCCCCATCCCAGAAATGTTTCCCTAGGTAGGCTTTCCCACCAACTGATTCTATCCTTCTATTTTGGACCTGCTGTGGGTTTTTTCATCTCCTTTCCCCACTCCTGTTCCCAGCTACTTGAGTCTGATGCAGACAAATAACAGGCTAGACAGAAATACTGACTGGATCTTGGGGTTATCAACATCTGACAATGATGCCCAGATTATTTACTGAAGCCTTCAATTCCATCTCAGAGAGTGGTTAATGTTTTTCTGTCTGTGAGTCCTTCCTCCTCCTACCCTCCAAGACGTTCAAGGTGAGAAGCCACCTCATTCATCTTTATACCCATGGCTTTTAGGCACCAAGATAAGCACCTAAATGTGACAGTCTGGGTCAGGGGACTTCTAGTGGGCTTAGCACACAGGAGGGAGGGCTTCCCAGATCCTCTGGCATCCATCCCCAAAGCATAGCCTTCCCCTACCCTGCCTTTTTACAAATCCTCACCTCTTCATCCTCCTCTCGAGGCTTGACGCAACAAATGAGAATGAACATGGCCTTGGCCTTGGCTTGTCAGCTCTGAATTCTAGGTCCCTTCTGCCACCAACTCAGTATATGAGCTTAGACAATTCAATTGACTCTCCGGACCTTTAAATGAAAGGGTTGGACTAGATGATTTCTCTGGGCTCTTTCAGATTAATTCATACTTGAGAAATCAATGAAAGAATTAGAAGAAATTCGAATTCTGAGCCATAGGTACCCTGTATCTCTTTGAAATAGCTGAAAGGAGGTAAAGGTCAGATTCCTGTTCATTATACACTTTAACTACAGGAAAAGAAGCAAGTGTATCTATGGAGAAATAGAACCTAGCAGCCCCTATACTTGACTAATAAAAGCAATTTCCTTGAAGAAGCAGAGAAATAGGCCACAAGTGGGACCTGGCAGTGTCAAAAAGGTCTATAAATTAAGTGATCAAAGGAGTAAAAAACAATGGCTATAACCAGACAAGATCTCTAAGCACAGACTAAAGTCTAGAGAGGTCTGGGTGGGAAGGACCCCCTGGAGCTTCTATTAGAGGGGAGGACTTGGTCCAAAGCAAGTTGCTACTGCATTTGGTTCAAACCCAGTTTTCTTAATCTGTCAACCTGGTATGTGTGCACACGTGCAGACATGCTGCAGGCTGTAGTTATGCTTCTGAAGTGCTGAAATGAGAAAGAAATAAAAGAAATGATACCAAATTCAAAGAAGTTAGACTGAACGCAAGTACAATTTTAGTTTAAAAGCTACTCATCTTCCCCACCACTCTATGCAGTATCATCACTGCTCATTCTGAAATGTGGGCTATAGTTTTGTGGGATTGTGAACTCTGGGGGTGAGGAGGGGTATACTTGTGGAATGATTGAAGGTCAAAAGCAGGATACAACCCAATATCCTGTGTGAGAACCCCTCCAGTTAACGACCAATGGATTTTACTTGACCACACCCATCTGGGCACTCACTTGTCTTCATTCAAGGAAACTGTCTCCTCAAAAGGGATTTCTTGCTTGTCTGTCTTCCCCATGATCAGCCGGTGCTTATCCAAGTTTATGATGCACTGAAAACAAAGAAGAATCACTGGTTACCCTCAATGATCCCACTATGGGGTCTCCATGTAAGAGGACCCTTGCCTCAGAGAAGAAGTACCAATGGGAACATAGAATCAATCCTACCTTCAGGGATCGGAGAGTCTGGAGACCAAGGGACAAGTTTTTCTCATTGTCCTCTAATAAAAAAAATTAAGATTTAACCATTTTCATGTTGGTTTAGAAGTCAGCCTTATCACCATTAGGTTCTATGCAACCTAACCTCCCTTCCTTCCTTCCTTCCTTCCATCCATCCAATAAACATCTGTTGAGCATTTATTATATTAAGTAATTTTCCCAAATCATTATAGTTAAAAAGTGATAGAGTCAAGATTCAAATTGAAGTCTTTTTAACTCTAAAGGACAAAGGCCTTTGGACAAAAACCAGGAACTTAGAGTAGTCTAGAATAGAGTACATGAGGGAAAGTATAGGATTTGGTGGGAAATTATGAAGGGATTTATGGCAAAGGAGTAAGAGGATCTTGCCCTCTACCTCCAACTAGCCCACAGAAAGCTCTCAGGGGCACACAGAAATGTTTGTTTTCTTACCCCTTGAATTTTTTTATTCTCTGAGTGATTCTCAATATGTCTTGAATGTAGCTCAAGGCCCATCTGGTACTTCAGAAGGCAAAAACTGGGACAAGATTTATAGTACAAAAAAGTGGAAACCTGGGATTTTGAAGAAGTCAATATTTACAGGCATAAAATCCCATGAGGGTTTGGTGGAAGGAGGGAGAGGGTTTAACTTAGGGGTCCATAGGTCCAGTCCCCCATTCTACTCACCAACCACGGCTGCTGGGCAGTCCAGATGGAAGGAGCCCAGAGTGATCACTAGGTGCTCAATCTGGCCCACTACTTTCAGATGTCGGGGTAGAGAAAGCTTCTCTCCTTCATGCTTGTGAGATCTGACATGCTCCTTGAGTCTGCACCAGAGAGGAAATAACAGAATCCCCTTGGCAGAAGTTTCTGGTGGAATCTGGCAATGCCTACCTTCTGACACACAGCTGGAATTTTCCAGAGATTTCCTGGGTTAATTTACCAAAAAAAATGCAGGTCTACAATTCTTGTTTCAGCACTTTATCCTAAACATACCAGGAGATACAAAAAACTAAAGATTCAGCTCCTATTCTCAAAAAGCTATGTCACTATCTGCACTGGTGGAATATGAGAGTTGACACACTCAGAGAATCCTTTTCTGCATCTCAACATCCCCACCTATGTGCAAGGCAATTTAGTTAACATATCCTTTTATCCATCTGTGGGTAACAGATCTCAGAGAGGGCAGGTAAATCCTAATTTTAGAAGATGCTTTGTTCAGTGTCTAATTTTCTCTTTGTCTATTTCAGTCTATCCTCATCATTTAGTCTGAGGCCATAAGGATGGTGGAGGCAGGTACTTATTTGTTAAGTGCATTGATATTGGCATCAGCAAGGCATATTGTGGAGAAAGTCCTAATTAATTTAACTTGTCTGTCTAGGGGAGGAAGGAAAGAACAGCACCAAGGTTTCACACAGTTATGTAAGCTGATTGGAACAGCTAGCACCGAGCTATTATGAGTTGGTGGATAAATACTTAATTATGGACTTTCTGTGCCAAAACTTCTGCTTTACTCCATTTCCTCTCTTTTGGTGTTATAGCCCATCCAAAAGAAAAATAATTGCAATTTTACAGATGGTTATTAATTCCTCTGGAATCATGGCAGTCTTCTGCCTAATTATGCACCAGGACATTATTAGTCTTTCTGGCAACATCATGTTGCACTACAGCTCATCTCTTCACCACATAAAAATGCTCAGGATTCTTCTCATAGGAGCACTTGTGTCCTTGGACTCCACCCCCACCCCACCCCGTCCACCACCCTAAACAGCAATGCAAAACCCACAGAGCCAGCTTCAAAGAGTCACAGTTGTGGTGAGGGGTGAGGAGAAGGTAGAAATGAGAAGAAACAGAACATGTGGCAGAGGTCACTGATTATACAAATCAAGACTTGTGCAAGCCCTGCCTAATAGGGATATTTTGAAAGTAGCTTAAAATGGGCCATTATATCTACCCTGGTGATTGTTTCAATACAGAGATTTAGGCTGGGGAATGCTCTGTTGTACTTAGGGCTAGAGAAGTGGAAAAGGATATTGGGTTGATCCTCCCAATTCTGGGCTAGACCTCAGGGCCCATCTGGTACTTTGGAGGAAAGAGAAGGAAGAAGAAAGGAAATTAAAGTACAGATTGAGTGAAAAGGAGGAAAGATACAAAATGGCTTTCTCTGACTAAAAAAGAGGGAGAACCCAATTCCAGCTGTTAGAGAACTGAAGATATTCAATATATGAGGTGTCTGCCTCACACCCAGGCCCCAGCAGGGGCAGCAGTAAGAGCTGAGTTTACCTGTTATTTGCAGAGAGGAAAGGTACTAATCACCCCTGTGATGGTTCAGGTCCAACAGCAATAGCAGCTCTATTCCACGGTCTGACTGATACTTCTTGGGACAGGCAGTGTGGCCTCCAGAAGGACCCCAAGTAAGCTAAGGCCAACCACATCCCTGATTTTACTTCTCTCGGGTACACCAACAGGGCACATCCTTCTAACTTGTTGTCTGGGCAGGGCACAAATCAGGATCAGGGCATGGCACGCAATGAGCCAAGGATTTCATACTTTCTCATTCCGGAGCCCAAAGGTCTTTGCTCAAAACTTAATTGGTGGGAGTTAATGGAAAGCCTGGACTTCAAAATAAATTCAAGCAAAGAGTGTATTAGCATCTGACTTCCAGCACAAGTGACTACTTACCCCAGTCTGTCCACACAGGCTGAAGAGATGAGATTATATTGACAGCCTGTGTCAACCAAGGCTTTCACATCCTTTCCAGCACACTGTAGAGAGGAAACATACCGTTCAATAGGAGCCAGAGAAGCAAAAGGGAAGGGAGATCCAAAGAGCAAGCAGCAGGTGTCATATGAAAGGCAGGGTTGGGGAGCATCCTCACAATTATGGGTTGGTAGTGTCCCATCTTTATCCATTGCTGAGTCTCCTTTGAGGGGTTCTTTTTCCTGCTGAATCTAGAGCTTACAGAGGATTCCAAAGGACTTTGGGTATTTCATTCTATACACCAAGTGGCTCTTAATTTTGTGTGTGTGTGTGTGTGTGTGTGTGTGTGTGTGTGTGTATCACATACTCCTTTGCAAATCTGATGAAACATTTAGTCCTTTTCCCCATAAAGATGCACATGCATACAAATTACTGCATATATTTCCAGTGTTGCATTGAGTGCCCCCCTTAAAACTCATTTACGAATTCCATGATAAGACCCACATTCTATACAATTTGGAGGAGAGGTCCCCATTATTGGGATAATGGGCCCAAATCTTGTTCTCCAGAAAACCTGGAAAAGCTATTCTCAGAACATTACCTGGCAAGAAACCAAAATCATGTCATCAACCTCAGACTTCTTTAGCCCCTCAGACTTGGCATGATTGAGCTTGTTGGTCTTGGAGGCCCAAGGGACACGACTGCTTCGGAGCTTTGACAGGTTGGTTTCCATGAGGCGCCTCTGCAGAATGTTATGAGGTTGCTTGAGGAACAGAAAGCAGAGGCTTCTTAATGACAGGTCATTTTCCCCCTTCTCTCACTGTCCCCCAGGTGCTGCAGAAATAATGAAGGAGCTGCCCATAACTGAGCTCTACCTTTGCTTCTTATTTATCCTTCCTTCAAGTAGGGACTTCATGGGTATTATCAGAGCAGGAACTATAAACCAATTTGCAGTAGGCAACCCTGAGTGAATGAAAGAGCAATGTGGGACCCTGGGAAACGTGAACAGGGCTAATAGTCCATGGCTAAAGAGAACTAAGGGACCCTTGTGATTTGTACTACCTGGGCTTGCTGCTTTCCCTTCCCTTACAAGGGCATTTCAGGAGGAAAGTGGCCATAGTCTATGTGGAATAAATGTATCTTTCCAGGGGACTTATAGAAAGGGCAGCTAATTCTCACAGGCCAAAGAAACCTTCTTAGCGCTGGTTTTCAGGAGTTCTGTGTACTTCTGTTTCAAGTCTCACTCCCTCACAGTGTTATCCTTTGGACCCAAATACATGTGCCTTGATGACGTGGCTCTCCTGTGGGCTGAGTTATCCATGGGTGGATGAGGTAGGAAGACAGGGATTCATACCTGCTGAATAACCCTCTTAGAAGACACACTTTAGAACCTGGCAGAACCCAGAGGAATCATCCTTACTGTTATTCTCTGGACCTCAAGGAGCATAAGGCTCCTCCTGCCATGTGCTTGTCATCCATTCCCGCTCTCTTCAATGGGCCACAAGTGGAGTGTAAAAGGGACAGAAACTGACCAAGAAGCAGGGGACTTAATTAGGCCTTATATCTGTGCCAGGATACCTAAGGTTAGGAAGAAGAATGAGGAATATGAAATCAAGTCTGCTCTTTAATAGAGCTTAGGAGAGTTACTAGGGCAGATATATCTATGCTCTACTGTTTCTACTCAAAGTGGCCTCCAGAAAGTGTAAGCCACCTCTTAAAGTCATTTGACCTGAGAAATTTCTATACAAAAGCATATTATTCCTAGTTTACAATAATATTGAAAATCCCTCAAAGGATGGAGTCTAACCCCAAGTTTCTGTGTGACACATACTAGATGGCATTCCAATTCTAGGGGGGGAAGAGAGTTACTCCTAGAAGCCCAGAGCCTAGAACCTTCCCCAGGAAGTGGGTAGAAGTGCAGGAGGTCTTCATTTCCACCATATTACAGATTTCTGAGGAAGAATGGAGTCAGAGCCATGACTCGCTGTAACCCTGGTGAGGCGAAGAAATAGATTCCCAAAATACACTGACTCTTGGCAAGGCAGATTTTAAATTAGTATTCTTGGGAAAAGGAGAGAGAGGGGCATTTAAAAGAAAATGAGAGCTTCTTAATTTGACAAGGAGCTGGAGGAAGTGCTAACTCTGATTTCCTGATTGGACCCTGGGAGAATGCTTTGCTCCTCAAAAGAAACAGAAATTCTTCATTCTTATCTCTCTCTCACTAATAAGTCTAGATTCATACTAAAGCAGGTGTTTGTTTCTGTCAGGTCCATGCTTAGCATGACCAACTCAGATAAGCTGGATTTGTAGAACTGAAGACTGGAAGGGACTTCAAAGTCCATCTAAACAAAGCCCTCATAACCTAAAGTTCGAGGCTTTCCTTCTACAGTGGTCTTGCCCAACACCACTTTACCTGGTTATTCTGAATCTTGAGAGGAGTCTAATCATCACTGGACAGATCAGGCAAATGAGGAAGGTTCTGAAATCGTTTTCCTTGAAGTCATCTCTCTTTGAATTTTCCTACTCTACCCTTTCTCCACAGGCTATACACATACTCAAAGTTCTCACACACTGGGAAGAAAACACCTCCACAAACCCTCAGACCCTGCCTCCTCAGTGCCACGTCCTAACCACAACCCTGCCTTAAACGGTCTTAAAAAAAGGTCGAAATCACTAGTCAATTTCCTGATATCCTATATTTTCTTCACTGAAATCACTTCTGATCCCACAACACCAATAACGATCTCCTAATTTCCAAATCCGACAGACATATTTCAGCCTTCATTTTACTTGACTTCTCTAGGGTGTTTGGCCCTGCTGACTATTCCTTTATTTAGTAACCCAAAAAAGGTTCAAACGTAATACATCTTCAATATAAAATATTCAAATGTCACTGAAGTATATACAATTAAAAAGGGAAAGCCTCGGGCTTCCCTGGTGGCGCAGTGGTTGAGAGTCCACCTGCCGATGCAGGGGACACGGGTTCGTGCCCCGGTACGGGAAGATCCCATACACCGCGGAGCAGCTGGGCCCGTGAGCCATGGCCGCTGAGCCTGCGCGTCTGGAGCCTGTGCTCCGCAACGGGAGAGGCCACAACAGTGAGAGGCCCGCGTACCGCAAAAAAAAAAAAAAAGGGAAAGCCTCTGCAACCCTTCAAACCTTCTCAGTTCTACTCCCTACAAAGAACAACCATTAAATTTAGAAGTACATCCTTCCAAAAATTTTAATACATCTACAAACATAAATAAAAACAGGATCATACTATAACACTCTTCTAAATTTTTAATTTTTGTTTAATATATGAAAGGCATTTTTCTATGTCAGTACATATAATTCTTTTCATTCACTTTTATAACTACAAGTTTTCATAGTATAGTTCAGGAGTTGAAAATTCACAGCCAATTAACTCATATGAACCTCAGAGATGCTCTTCTGTAGCCATTTAATTATGCCCTTATGTTTGTTTGTTTGTTTAAAATTTTTTTTTTTGGCCGCACCACATGGCATATGGGCTCTTAGTTCCCTGACCAAGGATCAAACCTGCACCCTCTGCACTGGAAGTGTGGAGTCTTAACCACTGGACCACCAGGGAAGTCCCTGCCCTCATGTTTTAAATGACAATGTAACTGCACATTTACCTTTGCTCCCAACGAAAATTTCACTAAAATCATAGTCAAGGAACAAGAAAGGCCTAAAACTACAAGAACAAAGAGAATAGTAAAGTAAGCAACAACAATAACAGAAGAAGAGATTTTGACAAAATTTTGGAATCTAAAAAGCAGACGAAAAACTGGTAACTGACCTAGACTAGAGAAAGCTAAGTGCTTCACACCATTTTACTTCATGGAACACTGGAGTGGCAGAGACTGCCAGTTACTAATTAAAATCCATGATCTCCTCTTCTTTCTGGAAAGATACCTAGATTATGTTTCCCAGCCTTCCTTGTAGTTAGGCAAGGCCATATGACTGAGTTTGGCAAACAGAATGTGAGTAGAAGTGACACATACCACTTCTAGGCCTGGCCTGTAAACCTCTCCTGTGTACACTCCTCCATATTCTTTTCCTCTTCTGACGGGCTGGAATGGAGATGACCCTTAGGGTAACCTTCCTGGAGGTAACATGTTGAAGACAGAAGAGCCACTCACTGTCAGCCTGGGTCACTAAATGACTACATGGAAGAGGGCTGTCTTGTTGACCTTCCCACTAGAACTCTTACCTAAGAAAAAATAAACTATTATATTTGAACTATTTTATACTTGGGGGTCTAGCTGTAAAAGCAGTTTTCCTACTTAAACTAAAACCCTGGAAAAGCTGAGGAATTAGAGGTATTAGAACTTCTACAATTGGAGGGTATGATTAGGGTTGGAAAGAGATTAGTATAAACCCTGCATAAGACTCCTATGCATAAGACTCCTTCCCAGGTGATCCAGACAACTGGGAAGAATGCCAAAACTTTATTCTTTTTGTAAGAGTAAATCAAAAGACTCTGGCTGGTTGACAGTTTGGCTAGGCTTAGAACAGATTCCTTCAACAGCTAAGAATGAGAGTGGAGTGCCATACTATACCAGAACTGAAGAATATGAGTTGAAGGGCTCACATGGAGCCTTGCATAATGAAAGATACAAGACCCAAACCAAGATTTCACATCATTAAGAATTTTTGGAATATCATGGATGACAAAGATTCCAAAAGTTTCCAAAGAGAAAAAGATGATTTCAAATACAAAGGATTAGGAAGCAGAATTACATAGGACTATTCAGTGGTAATAATGGAAGCTAAAAGACAATGGAATAATACTTTTAACAAATCTGACAGCACATAATTTCTAAACCTAGCCAAGCTATCAATTAAGACTCAGGAAAGTTATTTCCCAAGAATCCTTAAGCAGCTTCTGAAGGATATACTCCACCAAAGCGAGGGAAACCAACAAACAAAGAAAAAAGCATAGGATCCAAGAAATAGAGTATACAATAGAGAAGAGAAACAAGGGAAATTCTGAAAACAGTGTTGAAGAAAAAGTCCAGGATATTGGTTGTGTAGTGGGCCGTGAGAGCAACCAGTCCAAAATGAAATGTGAGGATAGAGCACTCCAGGAAGGATGTCTCCAAGAAAAAACAAAAAACACCTGCTAGATCATCTGCAGTTTTAAGGTACTTGGAGGAGATTTAAATTTTAGATAGAAAATTAAACAAAGGGAAAAAACTAGGCAATTATTAATTTTGATAAAAATTAAAATTTTATGAGAAAGAAACATAATTATGGTATAGTATTTGACTCAGCTGTGAATAATATGAATATAGTCATAATAATGTAAGCAGTAAATGCTGATTTGACCCAAGATAGCTATTTAATTGTTATTAACATATTACAATATTAATATAGTAGGAGAGGGGACATGATGGGAAGGTATAAGAGAATTAAGGAACAGTTTAAATTTTTTTTAAGTTTTAAATTATATACATGTGCTTTTTGATAAAAAGTAAATTTTAAAAATATACCCTATACATTAAGAAAGCATACAGCCACAAGAAAATCCAACTTATGATGGCTTAAATGGAGGTGTATTTTTTTCTCACATAACAAGAAGACTGGAGGTAGGCAGCTGCTGGCATTAATTCAGCAGCTTAACAATTTCAGGGCTACTGTTTCCGTAATTCTCTTGGATATTCCCTCATGGTCATATGATGGGTGCCCCAGCTCCAGGCATTACATCCACATCTAAGGACGGAGGAAGGGACTCTGTGCCATCTATCCTTTTTATCAGGAAAGCAAAAGCTTTCCCAGAAGTTCCCTCAGCAGTCTTCTGCCTATATCTTCTTGGTCAGAATTCCCACAGCCACTTCTAACTGCAAGGGGGTCTGGGTGTATTTAGCTTCTGCGTAGAGGAGTCAGGTAGATAGAAAAGGGCTGAAAATGGGTGATGATTTAGCCAACTAACAGTGTCTGCCAAATCATGCAAAAACTGAAGTGTGTGTATATGTGTGCACACACACATACACACACACACCAACAATGTAACTTAGGCAGATGTAATGTCAGGTTACCCTATAACCAACCACCTTAGCACCTATTTTTTTTACATCTGCCCTACTTTCTGCATTTTTTTTTTTTTTTTTTTTTTTTTGCGGTACGCGGGCCTCTCACTGTTGTGGCCTCTCCCGTTGCGGAGCACCGGCTCCGGACGCGCAGGCTCAGCGGCCATGGCTCACGGGCCCAGCCACTCTGCGGCATGTGGGATCTTCCCGGACCGGGGCACAAACCCGTGTCCCCTGCAACGGCAGGCGGACTCTCAACCACTGCGCCACCAGGGAAGCCCCGCTTTCTGCATTTTAAAATAGCACATCATCTATAGACCTATGAGTCTGTGGTACAAACATACCTCAGTTTATTTAACTACTAATGGACATGTAGATTATTTCTACATGTTTGCCATTAGAAACAATGTTTCAATAAACTCAACATTCCATTTTTTTGAAACTCTCCTCCACTGGCTTCTAAAACCACTTTTCTGTCTATTCTGCATCTGTCTCATTTATTGGCTCCTTTGCCTCTGCTCATTTCCTAAATGTTGTTGCTCTATCTTAGGTCCCTTTCTCACTCTACAAAACCTTTTAGGGCAATCTTATCTGCTTTCATTGTATAAATTAGTACCCTTATGATGATGACTCCATCTCATGCCCAGCCCTCACTTCTGAGTTTCAGACCCATAGAACCAACTGCCTCTTTGAACTTCTCCACTTAGACACCCCACAGGCACTTTCAAACTTAACTTGTCCCACTGATCTTTCCCACAAAACTTGTACTTTCTCCAGTATTCTCCGTCTTGGTGAGTAAAATTCTGCCTCTTTAACACCTTGTAGTTTCCTCTCCATTTCTGCTGTTATTGCTAAGTTCAAATAATCTCCTAAAACATTATGTTCATGGTCTCCTTCCCCTACAGTGGCTCCCTTGCCAGCTGTATCAAACACAAAATCCTCAATTTACCATTTAAGATCTTCCACTAATTCATCCTCCTTCCCAGTCTTATCTTTAATCCTCCATGAAGGCGTTCTACTTTAGCAAAAGGACCACTTATCACATACTACCTTGGGCAAATCACTAATCTCTCTAAGCATTACTTTTCTCTCAGTCTCACCTTCTTCATCAGTAATAAAAGAGGTTTGAGCTCCAAAGTCCTGTTCTATTTTAACATTCTGGATTATTCCCTTTACACCAATCTGGTAAAATGGCATCACTACACGCCCATCCATTCTTGATTCTTTTCTTTTCCTAAACTTCCATCCCAAGTATAGATAGTCCCCAATGTACAATGGTTCAACTTATGATTTTTCGACTTTGTGACGGTGCTAAAGTAATACACATTCAGTAAAAACTGTACTTCGAATTCTGATCCTTTCCCAGGCTGGTGATACGCAGCACAACACTCTCTCATGATGCTGGCAGAGGCAGCAAGCTGCAGCTCCCAGTTAGCCTCATGATCATGAGGGCAAACGACTGATACACTTACAACTATTCTGTACCCATACAACCATTCTGTTTTTTCACTTTCTATATGGTATTCAATAAATTAGATGAGATATTCAACACTTTATTATAAAATAGGCTTTGTGTCAGATGATTTTGCTCAACTGCAGGGTAATGTTAAGTGTTCTGAGCACTTTTAAGGTAGGCTAGGCTGAAATACGATGTTCAGTAGGTTAGGTATATTAAATGCATTTTCAACTTAACAATATTTTCACCTTACAATGTGTTTATCAGGATGTAACTCCGTCATAGGTCGAGGAAGATCTGTACTGTTGCTACTTCCTCCAAAACTTTTCTGGTATCGATCTACTTCTCCTCATCTTTACTACTTCCAATCTAATACAAGCCACCATCATCTCTTATCTGTGCTACAACAGCCTCCTAACTTGTCTTCCACCTCTTCCTTCACCCTTCTCCAAATCATTCTCTACACAGCAGCCAGAGTAAGCTTTTAAAAATATAAGTGAGATAATACATTCCCTTACTCAAAAGCCCTTCAGTGGGGCTTCCCTGGTGGCACTGTGGTTGAGAGTCCGCCTGCCGATGCAGGGGACACGGGTTCGTTCCCTGGTCTGGGAAGATCCCACATGCCGCGGAGCGGCTGGGCCCGTGAGCCATGGCCGCTGAGGCTGCGCGTCCGGAGCCTGCGCGTCCGGAGCCTGTGCTCTGCAACGGGAAAGGCCACAAGAGTGAGAGGCCCACGTACCACAAAAAAAAAAAAAAAAAAAAAAAAAGCCCTTCAATGGCTTCTCATTGTTCTTCAGACAAAATTCAAACTTCCTACCACGGTCATAGGGCTCTGTGCCACCTGGTCCCTGTCTATCTTTCCAACCTCCACATACATACCATATACACACCACTCTACCCTTTATTCATCCACACCTCCTTGCTCAAAAACTCTTTCCCATTCTAATGCCCTTGCACCTGCCATTCCCTCTGCCTGAAATGTTTTCCCCTAATATTTCAAATAGGTAGCTTGATCTCATCTTTCAAGTCTCAGCTCAAACATCACTTCCTCAAAAACATCTTCTCTGACCATACTATTTAAAGTAGGCACTCCACTTCTTTAGTTACTAACATATCTCACTATTCCTTTCAGAGTAATTATAAGTCCAGAATTATTTTGCTTTTCTAGTTGTTTATTATTTCACTCCCCCACTAGAGTGTTAATTTCACAAGGGCAAGGACCTTCATTGTCTTGATCACAGTTATATCCCAGCTCTTAGCATAATACCAAATGAATAAATCTCTACCCTTTACTTCTTCAAAAAGCCTTTCTTGATTAATATCATCCAGTTCTTTCCTTCAGAATCCCTTCAGTACTCATACATTACATAGTTTGTACTACTTGCATTCCCATTCCTTGACTGTTGCTTTGTAAATATGCTTAAGTGGTTTGTTTTTGTTTATTGAAATATTGCCTTTCCAAGGGCTATCTTCTACTTTCCAGGTGTACTTCAAGATACACAGTATTAGTTAGATAGGTGCTGCAGGTACTCTGGTGGCCTTTTGGACATAGCTATGTCATCTTCCTGACACGGATCCTGCTTTATGCTTTAGCTCAACAAGGCAACACTAAGCAGTCACAGGTTCTCTAGTGTTCCTCCTGCAGTGTGGCTGCTAAACCCTAACCAGCAGTTAGGCATCTAAATCCTAAGCAGGCAAACTCAAATGTGCTGCCTTTATCACCATCGGGAGCTTCTGAAAGAAATGGGCACAGTGGGCAATGCTGTATTCCAGGTAGACATAGCTGAGGTTCCTCAATCTAGGAGCCAGTCTGATTAAATATCTCTTCTAACCAGGCTATAAAGTGGGAAGAAAAGTGAGGTGAGAGGAAACAGGCTATACTGTAGGATACCACAGAATCATGATCTGAGCAAGAACTTCTAAGGCCACCTTTTCAATCCCTTTACCTACGCTGTACTGAATCCAGACAGAATCAAACTAATGGATTTCTGTGGTCCACAGAATGGGTCAGACTGGAAAATAGGAGAAATTATAGAAGTCTGCTTTCTTTGTAGCATTTACTCTCAGAGGAGAAACCCAAGGTTTCTAGCTTCCAATAGAACTACAACTAGAACCACTTAGAAATAGGGGTCAGCAAATATGGCCCACAATCCAAACCCAGCCTGCTGCCCATTTTTGTAAATAAAGTTTCATAAGAACACAATCAGCCCCATTTGTACTGCCTATGGCTGTTTTGCATTACAACAGCACAACTGAGTAGTTGAGACAGAGGCTGGCCTGCAAAGCCAAAAACAATTAACTATCTGATCCGTTACAGAAAAAGTTTGCCAACCCTTGACTTAGAGTATTGTTTAAACTATATATGCTTTGGGGTCAGACAGAGCTCAGTTCAAGTTAGTAACCACCTTGCAGAGCTTTTGTGAGGATGAAATGAGATGGTTTGTACGAAGCATTTAATACCATGTCAGGTATAAAGTAAGCACTTAAATTTTAATAATTATATGTATGTGTACATATGTATTTTAAATTCTCATGCTCGGTTTAAAATTGAAGCTGATTACCATTCACTTTTTTTTTTCTTAAAAGGGCATGAAATCATCTTACTCCACTTTTGTCCTCATGTACAGTTTGTAGACAGACATGGGCTCCTGATTGACTCTCACTTCAAGCCCAATATACATGTCTCTGTCTGGTCTTGGAAGTCTAAAAGGGCACTAATATCTGTGCCTTCTCTTCTTTATTTACTAGCTGAATATACAACACGTGACCCTTTCATCACCACAGGATCATAGACAGATTGTCCTTAGGTTTACTGCTGCTCAAAAGCACATGGAATCTACCTAAGGCAGTCTTGTCACACTGCCCCAGGACTTCTGTGTTCTCTTTGCCTTTACCTTATGACCCAATAGACATGTTATTTCAAAGAGAACAGCCTTATTCCTGATTGTTACCTGCTGGTGTGAGATGGTGGCTTCTCAACCGCCCATGGCAGACTGCATTTTTGTTACAAAGGACTCACACAACTGCAGGGACTTCAACCAGATAACCTGTAAAGTTCTTCTTACTCTGAGGTTCTATAGGGCACACTCGAAGCAGCCCCCTCTCCATATAATCTCATAGTCAGTTGACTCACCAGGGAATGATGAAACTCTAGTCAGATGTTGGTCACCATCACTATTGTCACACCAGACCAGAGTAATCACTGCTTCCACTGAACTCCTCCAGCGCTTATTGACTATAATATCTTGACAACTACCATAGGTTTCCTGGTGGTATTATTTACATTTTCATGGAACTATCTATTCAACATCTACAATTGAATAGCTAATAGACATCCCAAACCTAACTTCTTCAAGAATCAAATTCCTGATTCTTTTTTTTTTTTTTTGCGGTACGTGGGCCTCTCACTGTTGTGGCCTCTCCTGTTGCGGAGCACAGGCTCCGGACGTGCAGGCTCCGTGGCCATGGCTCACGGGCCCAGCCGCTCCATGGCATGGGGGATCTTCCCGGACCGGGGCACGAACCCATGTCCCCTGCATCGGCAGGCAGACTCTCAACCACTGTGCCACCAGGGAGGCCCCCTGATTCTTATTCCCTATCCCTAACCCACTCCTCTTGTATTCTTAGCCATCTCAGTAAATGAGAAACTTTATTCTTCCAATTGCTAGATCAAAAACCTTGAGGTCATTCTTGACTACTCTTTCTTTCAGATCCTTAATCCAATCTCTCAACTAAACTTGTCAGCTCTGTCTTCAAAATAACCTGAGAGTCTGATCTTTTCTTGTCCCCTTAACTGCTAGCACACTGCTCTGAGCCACCATCATCTTTCACCTGGATTACTATCTAACAGCTCCTAACCAGTCTCCCTGCTTCTACTTTTGCCCTCTATAGTGAAATCCACACAGTAGTCTACTTTGTGAAATAAGTCATGTCGTGTCACCCCTCTGCATAAAATTTTACACCAGTTTCCCGTATCAGATTAAAAGTCAAATATCTGTACAATGATCTATAAGGCCCTAAGTAGTTTGGCCTCCCACTATCTCTCTGATGTTATCTCCTATCGCCCTCCTGTTGCTTACTTTGCTCTGGCCACAATGGCCTTCTTACAGTTTTTTAATCACATCAAGCACACTGACAATTCAGGCCTTTGCACTTGCTGTTCCTTCTGCCTAGAACATTCTTCTCCAAGATATTTTGCTCTCTCATTTCCTTCAATATCTCGTATAATGTAATCTTATCAGACAGGCCTTCCCTGACCACCCTAGATAAAATAACAGGGCTCTACTCCATCCTACCCTGGCCATTACACTCCCTATTCCCTTATCCTGGTTTATTTTCTCCATAGCACTGATTACACCCTGATATATTATATATTTACTTGATTTATTTTCTGCCTTCTCCCCCCCCCCCACAAGAACGTAAGTTTTATGAGGGCAGGAACTCCGTTTTGGTTCACTACTATATCTTCAATACCTAGATCATGCCTGACATGTAATAAGTGTTCAATAAATATTTGGGGAATAAATTAATTAATCAGTCCTATCCTTCCCTCTAATCTATAAACTCATTGTACAGGTAAACTTTGCTGTCTTCTTCTTTGTGATCCTAGCACCTAGCATTGTGTCCTGAACATAGCAAGTGTTCAAAGAATGTTTGCTGTAATTAGGATTCGATCATGGCTCTGGAAATCTTCAGTTTGCACCAGATCCTGATGTTATACTGGTATTTCATGCTCCTCTTCTAAGACTCCCAAGTTCTCTGGTCCAAAATCTATAGCATTATGGATGTCTTGTGGCATTATGAATAACTTATCTACAGGATACCACCCAGGGCTGCCCTCATTGACAGAAATTCTAATCAGGTAGATCAGATACTAGGAGTACAGGGCTAGTCATTTCATGGTCAGTTGGCTTTGCTGTGTTACACCATCCTTCCCCCAGCCTTCTCCTAATTCTAGTGAGTTTTGCTAAAGCATTTGGCTAGAAGCAGAATCAATCATAAATAGGAAAGCAAAACTGTCTTTCTATTGCTGAATAAGTAAGGATATAGCCTGATGGTCAGTAATATTATCATATAGGAAAGACAGCATAATATCCCATGATATGACTGTTTCTAAAAATTAAAAAGTCCTTACCTCAATGAGAAGAACATTTATGAACCTGGTAGCTAAAACAAAAGAAATTAGAATACGCAAAACTCCAAGAGTGATTTTTTTCTCTACCCTCATCAACTTAAAAAATAATAATAAACGAAATAAAATATTACTCACTCATATCTCTGATTTTGATTCTTAATCTAATACACAAAGAAGAGCACAAGATAAAAGGACAAACAAAATAAGACAGCCAGACATAAGAAATAAAATTAATTTCCACAGTAGACTTTGTAGCAGCCAACTACACACAAACAGGAAAAGGGCAAAGGCACCTCCCTAGGGTCAAGAGAACAAGAACACATTTCACTGCCCATGGATGCTCTTTGCCAACCCAAAAAAAGTTGGCAGGCTGGATTCAAATAGTGAATGTTATAGAAACAGCATGGTAAAAGGTAGATAATTCAGAAAACTCAGCAGTGTAATTCTAATATAGGTCACTAGTATGAGGAAAACAACCCACAATCTTCTCATTGGCACAAACCCCAGAATCAATGAAAACTAATTTGTCCTTTCCCCCCTATCTCCCTCTGATGCCATCCCTTCCCTTTTCTTGTCCCTCTTTTATTGAGCTTGTACTATCGATTTATACAGTCAATTTTTGTATCCTCAAAAATTTCACTTTGGTGAGAGAACACTGAGTCAGCACTGGTCTATACTACCAGATCTATCCATATATATATCCATATATATGAAGTGAGATAGTACTTCTAAGGTTATTTCTAAGATTATCCTGATCCAGCAGCATAAGTTCCAAGAAAGCTTAAGCATGCCACGTCACCCCAGTACTCAGAGCTCTCCTAGCCCTATCTCAGTCTGCCTTGGCATCTGTGACCTGTTCTAGCTCTTCTGTGCAATCACTTGCACATTACAGGTGTGAGAACAGTGAGAGAGGGACATCAACTCATGGCAGTGGGGGGAGGCAGGGGAGAGAAATTGTGAACCATGGTTCAGGGTCTCACAATAAACTGCTGTGTGTCACATCCACAGCAATAACCTGCTTCTTGAGGAAGCTTCTTCCTTCCAGCCTAGTGCCTATGTTCTATGCTATCAGCTCCTGTGTGGCTCAACTAAGACAGACTGGAGTCAGAAAAGCAGATGGAGTTCTTCCTACACAGGATGAAGCAGTATAAAGAATGCTAGGCAGAAGAATGGAGAGGCAGTTCCTCAGGGCTAGGAAACTCCTTGACATCCCAGGACAACCAAATGTCAATCATATCTTAAATCCAGCATGAAGGGAAAAAAAATTCCACATTGTACTTATTTTCCTATTACTGTTTATTGGCTGAGGCTTCCAGGAACTAGGATTATTGTGGCAGGAACTAGGATTATTGTGGTCTGAAGGTAAGAAGACTTGAACCTGATTTGCTAAATGAATCTAGACTGTAGTAAAGTGAAAGGAGGGAAGAAAGACAGTTATCGCCTTTCTAGGAATACATTTCAGTCACTCACCACTCTGAGTTAGCATGAATCAGATTAACTATTCTGTGGCTTGTGCAGGTAAAATACCTTTTAAAAAACAGCAAGATAATTGAGTAGACATCCCCTGTACAATAAATAACTAAAAATAATTCTCTATCACAATGGGGGAGGGCAAATCTGATCTTGGGATCTATGTGCCATTAGAGTTGATTAAAACAAGAAGAAGAAGAAGTAGATTCAGCAGCTCTGCCCTCCATACCCATCTTGTGGTGGGAAATGGCAATTTCAGTGGCCCAGGCTGACACCCCGCTTCCCTGACAAATTAAACATTCCAAAAGCTCAAAAAATACTGGAAAAATTAAACAGAGCATCTACTTCATTTAAGACATTTAAGTAATGCTTCATAAATTATTGCCTAGATGAATAAAGTGATTGTGAAATTCAAGAAAACAAGTTAAACTACAAGAAAATTCCAGATAAAACTACAAAGCTAAACATCAATTTGGTCCAGTGACTTAAATATGAGAGTCAGATACAGTTCTTTAAACTAGTAACCCTTAGGCCCCCATAGGATCCCTCCTATAGATAGAGGACAGTACGGTCTTTGAACTCAGACCTCCAGTCCTGGAGTTTCTCCTTCTTAATGCCAAGAACAACCCTGCTAGAAAAAAAGACTGCGCCAGCCCCAGCTCCAGCTCCACACATCAGCCGGTGGAGCAGCTGGGGCAGCCTGGCCTCCTCCCTCTATCCACTCTTTGGGGGTGGAGTAGCAGGAGAGGAAGATGATGAAGAGAGGTTTGGGGCTCAGGAAACCTTCAAGGTCCACACTGTTTCTCTCCCCGCCCCCCGCCCTCCTGTTGGAAGGTCAAAGGTAGGTGAGACCAAAATCAAACGGAGGAGTAGATTTTGCATAGGGGGGAAATGGATTCAACAAAAGTCAAGTGTATCTGGATGTGGTGACTGCCCAGAAAGCCCCCTTCCCACTTCGTTCTCTCCTTCTCACACCACTTAGGAGTCACCTCTGTCTGGGTCACGGGCCCGGCCAAGCAGCCTGGGAGGCAGCGGGAGCTACCCTGGCTGCGAGGCTCAAGCCCCAAGCAATCAAACTCGGTACTGCGAAAAATGGGAGGGAAAGGGGACCTGAGGGCAAGAAGGTAGGGCTGGGTCTCTTCTACTCCAGAGGAGAGACACGAAGGGAGGAAGCTGCGCTGAAGGGAGGGCGAGCTGGAAAAGCTACGACGGAATCCCGAGAGAAACTAAAGCAGGGGAATGCTGGATGGAGAGGAATCCGAAACAGAGCAACAGCGAGACAGCCGACAGCGGCCGGCGGCCGGCGGGGGCCCGGCCGCTGACTCAGTGAAAGCTGCAAAGGGCGGGCCCCGGGAGACCTCACAGCGCGATGGTGACTGGCCGCCGCGCGCGGGGACCCCGAGGCGGGCGCGGCCGCGGGGGCTCACCGTGTCCTTGGACGAGCCCAGCTTCTTGAGGCCGTCCAAGGGCAGCAGGTCGGCCGAGTCCTTGTGGATGAACTGCACGGCCTGCTTCATCCGGCGCTGCTGCCGCAGCGACGCCCCCTCCCGCCTGTCCGTCTCCTTGCGGCCGCCCTCGGTGAGGAGTCCTGAGTAAAACATCGCTGAAGCGCCAGCGGCCCAGCGGCCCAGTCGCTCCCGGACCCCCGGCAGCCCTCAGCCTCGAGCTTCTCCAGCGCCGCGAGAACCGCGCGCCGCCCTTTTTATAGCCGAGCGTGACGTCACTGGGAGCAGCCAGTGTACACGCGGGGGGCGGGGCCGCCCCAGCCTGCGCGCTGCTTCCCAGAGTCCCGGGCCGGTGCCCACACCCGCACCACCCCACTGGGGCACAGGGCGGGAGAGGAGGAGTGGCGCTGGCGAGACTGACTCCGAGCGCCAAGGTCTACCGCGGCAGCTTTACCCAACTGGTCCCTCGCGTTGTGGGTGCCCCGCATCCCCTGGACCGAGATGAAGTGTGGGGAGGCCAACGCAGGAGCGGCCTCTCCCACGGCAGCCGCCGCCACCTCCTGGTCCCCGCTCACCTGTCCACGCCGTGGCCGACCCCGGGATCACCGACAGCCGGGCCATGCCCCGAGTCCTGCCGCCTGCGCCGCTGCTCGGCTTCACCAGTTCCCACTTTCGCGCCCCTCCTGGAGCCCTAGCGCCCAAAGCCCCGGCTCCCGAGGACCGGCGGCGCGCTCCGAAGTTGGATTGCTAGGGATTTCTCCAACTTCAGATCGGTCCCCACCCACCAGGCCCACGTGATTGGGGAGGGGGCAGCCCCTGCGGGCCGGCCGGAATCTGCCTTCCGGGGACCCTCCCTCCTCCCTGCTCCCTCTGCCCGCGGGCCCAGGACCCGCACATCCGAGCCAGGGAAGCAGAGCTTGGTGGATGCCTGCGGGTCACCCTGGGGCTGAGGAGTGGCGAGGGTCCCCGCCTCCGCACGACTGCACACGAGTGCGAGCCCTACACCTGCTCTTCGGAACACCCGGCAGAAAAGCACGTTTTTCTCAGCCAACACTCGGGCTCTCTCCAGCATGACTCCGGGAGCAACTGGAACCCGGTTTTCTTTGTGAATCTGTCATACTCTCAAGCCATTCCAATCGGGCCTTCAGGCATCCTGGGTCCTGGCCTCGACGTTGTGACTTAATACAAACCACGTTTTCCACTCTAGAAACTAACACCACTGCACTCTCCCACCCCATTTCACAGGAGCAGGCATGAAATAGAAAGATCTGCTCCCTGAAGAGAACCAACAAAAGTAAGAATAACGACATTTACTGAGCCTTTACCATGCACCAGGCACCAGAATAAATACTTAAAATGCAGTCTCTCATTGAATCATGGCAATAACTTATGAGATAGTATCATTATTCCCATTTTACAGGCAAATGTCTGAGACCTCCTAACTGGTCTCCTGAATGTGCCTTGGTTCCCTTCCAATCCATTGTTCCCTGCTGCCAGAATAATCTTTTCAAACTACAAATGTGATCATCTCACCTCCCTGCTTAGAGCACCACAAAAGTCTTCCTATTGCTCTCAAAAGACCCATATTCTTGCATGTTCTGCCCCACACCTGCATCTCCACTCTGTACTTCAGCCTCATGAGCTTTCTTTCCTCCAGTTCCTTGGAGAAGCCATTCTCCCTCCAAATGGCTGACCTTTGAATATCCTGTTCCCTCTGTGTGGAATGTCCCCTCCAAACCTGTGTAGTAAACAGACCTCAATTCCACTGTCATGTCTTTAGGAAAGCCTTCTCTAACCTCCCAGAGGGAGTGAGTTCTTCCTAATTATAAACTACGCATCTCTCCTGGACATTCCACTTTTTTTGGTGGTAGTGGTGGGGGCGTTATTGGTTGTTTGGTTAATATTTATTTCCTTAATTAACTGTAAGCTCCAAGAAGGCAACTGAGTCCATTTTTTGCTTACCATTGAATCCCTAGCTCACAGAAGGCACTCAGTAAATACTAGTATAAGTACAGCAAGAAGTTAAGGTCTTATCTGAGGAAAGCAAGAGGTAGAGCTGGGATTTTAACCTCAGACTGTCTGCCCCCAGAACCTGTGCTGGACTTCCCAGACCTAGAAGGGCTGGGTTTGACCTTGCTTCTTTCCCTCAGTTCCTGCCTTCAGCACTTGTCCTAGATTCAGAGCTCACATATTCCTGTGGGGAGATAAATCCAGAAGGTCAGAAGGCTGCTCACCTGGCTTCAAGGAAGCCCCAGGGATTCCTTGTCCCCCAGCACACATTGAGCGCGCAGCCACCTGGAGGGGGGCAAAGGGGGGGGTGGGATTGCAGCTCACCTTCCAGTTCCCTGGCACACTTCCAGCAGTGAACAAGAGTGGCTGCCCTGGGCCCTTCTGTCCTGTCGCCTGGATCCCTGCCTAGTCACTCCTCCAGGCCTGAGTCGCCCAGGGAATGGTAAAAGACAGCCTTGCCTTGTCTCTCTAGGATAGGTGCCTCTGAGCTCAGCAAAACATCAGGACAGGTCCAAAAGTGAGGGCCCCCTGGGGCTCCGGCCAGGACAGCTACTTTCCTCTGAGAGGAAGCCAGGCAGGCAGATTCCAACTCCCCATCCGCAGGCAGCTCAGCTCAGTCTTGCAGCCTTTTTGTTGGGGATGGCCCAACAGAAGAAAGGGGCTCCTTTCATAGTGAGATTCCCCCGACACCCCTACCCAGAAAACCAGGAGCTGAATGTCTCTGATTGAACTGGAATTTGTCCATATCAAGTGTTATGGGAAAATAAATAGAGCCTTGGCTGGAGCTGAGAGTCTTTTTGTGAATGCAGAGCTCTTTGCTATAGTGGGATTTGTGTTCTGCAATTGGATCTATGGCCCCAACACCTACTGGTCTCCTCATCTCTCAGAGATCTTCCTCAGCCAGACTGATACCATCACTGCTCTTAAGCATGGGGCAAGGTATGAGGCCAACCCCACTCCCTGTAAACACCCTATGAGTTTCTGCAGACTGCAGACCTCTGGGCAGTTTATCCCGTTTGACCAAATGACTTTGAGCAAGTCACTTCCTACCTCTAAGCCTCAGTTTCCACATCTGTAAAATGGATGCAGCAAGATTGCTTATAAAATTGGGCTTTGTAAACTCTGGAAGGCTGTACCAAGGAAAGGTCATTATTAATTCTCCATATAGCCAACCTCCGCTGCCCCACTGACCCATCTAGAAAAAACTATAATATAGTTGTGAAAAGCACAGGTTTTGGAGTTTGATACACTAGGTTTGAATCCCTGCTCTTCTACTTACTAGCTATGCAACTAGTAAGTTACTAAGTTACTTCGCCACTCTGAGTTTTAGCTCCTCATCTAGAAAATGATGCTAGTAATGTATCTACCTCTCAGGGCTGCTGTGAAGATTAAATGAAATAATAATACACATAGCACATTGTGGCATGTAGTAAGGGCTCATCAGAAGGTAGCTACCGTAATTACCTGGGACAGTCTCAGGATTGCTGAGCCTCAGAATGGGCCCTGGCCTATGCTTCCTCCAAGCCTCCCTACAGACCTGAGCATCTCACCCCCTCCTTGGAACCAAGGCCTCCTGGGGTAGCAGCTGGCCTCCTCTCTTCCTCTCTGTGATGTCTCTGGATTCTGAATTTACCATGTGAAGTAAATTCTGTTTTAAATTCTGTTCTAAAATCCTCAACATCCTGCCTTGGCTGTTATAGAGGGTATGTCCTGGAAAATTATGCTAGATAAGCTGATGCTGCTTCAGTTAGGATTTTATTCATGTTGTTCTTATTATAAGTGACAGGAAACCCAGTTGAAAATTTCCTAAGCAAAAATGAAAACTTTTTCCTCCTGAAACTAACACAATATTGTAAATCAACTATACCTCAATTTTTTTAAAAAAAAGGAAAACTGTCCCCTTAATTTAAAAGTGCAGGGGTTTCAGGCATGGCTGAATCCAGGGGCTCAAACAACATTAACACTGTGTTTCAACTCTGAGCTGATGCCACTGTAGGCCGGCTCTTCTAGTGTGATGGCTGTCAGCAGCTCCAGGCTTATAATCTGTTCACCTAGAAACTCTCTTTTGGGTCTTCAGGTAACAGGGAGACCTTTGAGAATGGTCTACAGGATGAGTGCTGGGGGTGAGAGTCCAGAAAAGTAGATGAGAAGATCAGAGGAGAAAGAGGAGATAGTCAAGGAACTTTCATCCCCCTTCCCTTCCTACCCATGCATATTTTGTTCTGACTTTGCCCTTGGGCACACCCTGGAAGTAATGGCCACTGCCCAGCTCACCCTTCACTCACCATCTCCATCCTTGTAGTTGCAGAGTCCCCTTCTTCCTCTGGTGCCCTCAGTACCACTCCAAATCCCTCTGGCAGGAAGATTCTTCAAACAGCTGTCCCCTGCAGGTGTTGTATGTCTACCAGGATCTCTGGCTACACGTTGCCCCCAAGTTGACACCAAGCCCTGAAGACTGTCGACTTCGGCAGGTTAACGCAAAGACAAGCGTTACTTCTGTCTTCTTCCTTCAGGGTAATTGCCAGTGTCACCATAGCCCCATAAAACAAGACTGATGGCAGCCCCGCTGGTGTTTTCCAAAGTTGGCTGGGTCTTTTGGATCCATTCCTGTCAGCAGTGATTTTGTTTCATTTCCTGGCATGAGAACAGGATGTAATCTCAAATAAGATAGCAAAAGAGGACAGAAAAGTGTGGGGGGGAAATCTCAGTATCTCAAGCGAGAATGTCTGGGGGAAAGAGGCTTGGCACTGAATCCCGGCTCTGCTCCTTGCTTGCTGTGGGACCATGGCCAAGTTTCTGCAGCTCTCTGAGCCTCAGTTTATCCATCTGGCCAGGCTCTGTGTGGTTTAAATGGGATAACATGTAAAGCAAAGGGCCTGGCACAAAGTGAGCCCTCGATAAATAGGAGCCCTGTTCCTCTTTCCTTCCTCTGTCCAACATAGGTAGAGAACCTGGAGAAAGGGCGAGAACAGAGGCCAGGGGAGAGCTCTACCGTCTGCAAACAGACCTGTGAAGATGGCAAGCTTCTGAGAATGCGGCACAGTCTTGGCTTGACAGGCTGGCTCCAAATCCCTTTCTGTCACCCAGCCAGAGGTAAGAGGGCTTGCAGGGCAGCTCAGCGCACCTGGTTACCTCTGTCTACCTCAGGAGCACGGAGGCCTCCACTGCCTTCCCCCAAAAGAACTAAGCATGTGGCTTGCCTGTGACAGTGACAGGTCAGTGGCCCTCACTGGGCAAGCTCTGGCTTGTGGGCAATGGCAGCAGAGAGGCCAAGGGCTCTGTGCTTGGGCGTGCAGACATCTACACACCACACACACTCACACTCACACAGCATTCACTGACCTATATTCACACAGCTCTGTACTGCCTGGGGAGATAAGTCCTTGTGATTATTTTTAAAGGTTTTATTTGGAAACAATTTCAAACTTACCAAAGTTTGCAAAAATAAAAGCAATACAAAGAACACCTGTATATTCTTTAACCAGATCATTAACATTTTACTGCATTGGCTATATCATTTGCTTTCCCTCAACACAAACACACAACAAACACACCCAAGCAAAACACTTTTTCTAAACTATTTGAGGATAAGCTACATACATTATGACCCTTTACCACTAAGATTTCATTATATATTTCCTGGGAATAGGAATTTTTCTCGTATATAACACTGCAGATATAAACCTCATAAATTTTCATTGATACAATACTTTTATTTATTATTGTTCGTGTTTCAGTTTTGTCAATTGACCTAATAATGTTCTTCATGACGTATTCCTCTAGTACAGGATCCAGGCTAGGGTCAGGGGTTGTATTTGTCATGTCTCTTTCTTTTTCTTTTTTTTATAGATTATTTTAATTATTTATTTTTGGCTGTGTTGGGTCTTTGTTGCTGCGCGCAGGCTTTCTCTAGTTGCGGCGAGCGGGGGCTACTCTTCATGGCCGTGAGTTGGCTTCTCATTGCGGTGGCTTCTCTTGTTGCGGAGCACGGGTTCTAGGCGCTTGGGCTTCAGTAGTTGTGTGCGCGGGCTCAATAGCTGAGGTTCGCGGGCTCTAGAGCGCAGGCTCAGTAGCTGTGGTGCACAGGCTTAGTTGCTCCACGGCATGTGGGATCTTCCTGGACCAGGGATCGAACCCGTGTCCCCTGCATTGACGGGTGGATTCTTAACCACTGTGCCACCAGGGAAGTCCCCTGTCATGTCTCTTTAGCCTCGTTTAATCTGGAACCTCTCCACAGTTTGCTTTGTCTTTTATGACACTGACATTTTTGAAGAATACAGCACTCCATCTTTTTATTAAATAACTGTTTTTTTTTAATAAATATGAGCAATTTCATTCTAGAATTCCATCTTTTAGGATATGGGGGGATGACATTCTGGGTACCAATAATTCTGTTACTTAGGGTCGCTTCAAAAAAGAGATGCTATTCTTTATTTATTTATTTTTATAGTCAGCCATCTTTTTTGAATCTTTTTTTTTGAATTTTATTTTATTTATTTTTTTATACAGCAGGTTCTTATTAGTTAGCCATTTTATACATATTAGTGTATATATGTCAGTCCCAATCACCTAATTCATCACACACACACCCTCACCCCGCCACTTTCCCCCCTTGGTGTCCGTATGTTTGTTCTCTACATCTGTGTCTCTATTTCTGCCCTGCAAACTGGTTCATCTGTACCATTTTTCTAGGTTCCACATATATGTGTTAATGTACGATATTTGTTTTTCTCTTACTTCACACTGTATGACAGTCTCTAGATCCATCCACATCTCTACAAATTACCCAATTTCACTCCTTTTTATGGCTGAGTAATATTCCATTGTATATGTGTACCACATCTTCTTTATCCACTCGTCTGTCGATGGGCATTTAGGTTGCTTCCATGTCCTGGCTATTGTAAATAGTGCTGCAATGAACATTGGGGTGCATACGTCTTTTTGAATTGTGGTTTTCTCTGGGTATACGCCCAGTAGTGGGATTGCTGGATCATATGGTAATTCTATTTTTAGATTTTTAAGGAAGCTCCATACTGTTCTCCATAGTGGCTTTATCAGTTTACATTCCCACCAACAGTGAAAGAGGGTTCCCTTTGCTCCACACCCTCTCCAGCATTTACTGTTTGTAGATTTTCTGATGATGCCCATTCTGACTGGTGTGAGGTGATACCTCATTGTAGTTTTGATTTGCATTTCTCTAATAACTAGTGATGTTGAGCAGCTTTTCAAGTGCTTCTTGGCCATCTGTATGTCCTCTTTGGAGAAATATCTATTTAGGTCTTCTGCCCATTTTTTGATTGGGTTGTTTGTTTTTTTAATATTGCGCTGCATGAGTTGTTTATATATTTTGGAGATTAATTCTTTGTCCGTTGATTCGTTTGCAAATATTTTCTCCCATTCTGAGGGTTGTCTTTTCATCTTGTTTGTAGTTTCCTTTGCTTTGCAAAGGCTTTTAAGTTTCATTAGGTCCCATTTGTTTATTTTTGTTTTTATTTCCATTACTCTAGGAGGTGGATCAAAAAAGATCTTGTGGGCTTCCTTGGTAGTGCAGTGGTTGAGAGTCCGCCTGCCGATGCAGGGGACACGGGTTCGTGCCCCAGTCTGGGAAGATCCCACATGCCGCGGAGCAGCTAGGCCCGTGAGCCATGGCCACTGGGCCTGCGTGTCCGGAGCCTGTGCTCTGCAACGGGAGAGGCCACAACAGTGAGAGGCCCGCGTACCGCAAAAAAAAAAAAAAGATCTTGCTTTATTTCCCACTGACCAAAACTTTAAGTATTTCATGGAATAAATAAATAAGTGTTCTACACTAAGAAAAAAAAAATCTTGCTGTGATTTATGTCAAAGAGTGTTCTTCCTATGTTTTCCTCTAAGAGTTTTATAGTGTCCAGTCTTACATTTAGGTCTCTAATCCATTTTGAGTTTATTTTTGTGTATGGTGTTAGGAAGTGTTCTAATTTCATTCTTTTACATGCAGCTGTCCAGTTTTCCCAGCACCACCTATTGAAGAGGCTGTCTTTTCTCCATTGTATATCCTTGCCTCCTTTGTCATAGATTAGTTGACCATAGGTATGTGGGTTTATCTCTGGGCTTTCTATCCTGTTCCATTGATCTATATTTCTGTTTTTGTGCCAGTACCATATTGTCTTGATTACTGTAGCTTTGTAGTATAGTCTGAAGTCAGGGAGTCTGATTCCTCCAGCTCCGTTTCTCTTTCTCAAGACTGCTTTGGCTATTCAGGGTCTTTTGTGTCTCCATACAAATTTTAAGATTTTTTGTTCTAGTTCTGTAGAAAATGCCATTGGTAATTTGATAGGGATTGCATTGAATCTGTAGATTGCTTTGGGTAGTATAGTCATTTTCACAATATTGATTCTTCCAATCCAAGAACATGGTATATCTCTCCATCTGTTTGTATCATCTTTAATTTCTTTCATCAGTGTCTTATAGTTTTCTACATATAGGTCTTTTGTCTCCCTAGGTAGATTTATTCCTAGGTATTTTATTCTTTTTGTTGCAATGGTAAATGGGCATGTTTCCTTAATTTCTCTCTCAAATTTTTCATCATTAGTGTATAGGAATGCAAGAGAATTCTGTGCATTAATTTTGTATCCTGCAACTTTACCAAATTCATTGATTAGCTCTAGTAGTTTTCTGGTGGCACATTTAGGATTCTCTATGTATAGTATCATGTCATCTGCAAACAGTGACAGTTTTACTTCTTCTTTTCCAATTTGTATTCCTTTTATTTCTTTTTCTTCTCTGATTGCCATAGCTAGGACTTCCAAAACTATGTCGAATAATAGTGGCAAGAGTGGACATCCTTGTCTTGCTCCTGATCTTAGAGGAAATGCTTTCAGTTTTTCACCACTGAGAATGATGTTTGCTGTGGGTTTGTCGTATATGGCCTTTATTATGTTGAGGTAGGTTCCCTCTATGCCTACTTTCTGGAGAGTTTTTATCATAAATGGGTGTTGGATTTTGTCAAAAGAATTTTCTGCATCTATTGAGATGATCATATGGTTTTTGTTTTTTGATCATATGGTTTTTATTCTTCAATTTCTTAATATGGTTTATCACATTGGTTGATTGGCATATATTGAAGAATCCTTGCATCCCTGGGATAAATCCCACTTGATCATGGTGTATGATCCTTTTAATGTGTTGCTGGATGCTGTTTGCTAGTATTCTGTTGAGGATTTTTGCATCTATATTCATCAGTGATATTGGTCTGTAATTTTCTTTTTTTGTAGTATCTTTGTCTGGTTTTGGTATCAGGGTGATGATGGCCTCATAGAATGAGTTTGGGAGTGTTCCTTCCTCTGCAATTTTTTGGAAGAGTTTGAGAACAATGGGTGTTAGCTCTTCTCTAAATGTTTGATAGAATTCACCTGCGAAGCCATCTGGTCCTGGGCTTTTGTTTGTTGGAAGATCTTTAATCATAGTTTCAACTTCGTTACTTGTGATTGGTCTGTTCATATTTTGTATTTCTTCCTGGTTCAGTCTTGGAAGGTTTTAACTTTCTAAGAATTTGTCCATTTCTTCCAGGTTGTCCACTTTATTGGCATAGAGTTGCTTGCAGTAGTCTCTTAGGATGCTTTGTATTTCTGTGGTGTCTGTTGTAACTTCTTCTTTTCCATTTCTAATTTTTAAATAACTGTTTCACTGAGACATAATTCATATACCATACAATTTACCACTTAAAGTGTAGAATTCAGTGTTTTTTAATATATTCACAGAGCTGGGCAACCGTCACTACAATCAATTTTAGAACCTATTGATCATCCCCAAAGAAACTATGTACCCATTTCTTTTGGGCAGTCATTCCCCATTTCCTCCTAAACTCTCCAGCCCTAGGCAAGCTGTCATCTACAGGTTCTATCTCTATGGATTTGTTACATTTCATATAACTAGAATTGTACAATATATTTTCTTTTGTGACTGGCTGCTTTCACTTAGCATGTTTTCAAGGTTCATCTATGTTATAGCATGCATCAGTATTTCATTTTTTTATGTCAAATATTACTCCATTTTATGGATTTCTCACAGTTCATTTATCCTTTCAACAAATGATGGACATTTAAGTTGTTTCCACCTTTTGGCTATCATGACTAATACTGCTGTGCACTTTTGTGTATGTGTTTTTGTATGGACTTACGTTTTCATTTCTCTTGGAGTGGAATTGCTGGGTTACATGGTAATTCTATGTTTAAACTGTTGAAGAACTAATAAACTGTTTTCCAGAGTGGCTGCACCATTTTACATCCCTACCAGCAATGTACGAGGCTTCCAACGTCTCCGCATCGTCACCTACACTTGTCCCTTTGATTATAGCCATCCTATAATGGGTGGGTGTAAAATGATGTCTCATTGTGGTTTTGATTTGCATTTCCCTGATGACTAAAGATGTTGAGCATCTTTTTCATGTGCTTATTGGCCATTTGTTTATCTTCTTTAGAAAAATATCTATTCAGATCATTTTCTCACTTCTAAACTGAGTTATCTATTATTGGGTTGTAAGAGTTTTAATATATTCTAGCTATAAGTCTCTCATCAGATATATGATTTGCAAATTTTTTCCCCATTCTATGGGCTGCCTTTTCACTTTCTTGATGGTGTCCTTTGAAACACAAAAGTTTTTAATTTCGTTGGTGTGAAAGTTATTTCTCTTCCCTTTTAAAAAATGGAGTATTTCTCATTTTGTGTTTATCCAGTTTTCTTGTATTGGGATTGAGGTTATTCATTCTTGGTCTGAGTACTGCGTAGGTGATGTTATGTTCCTCTCAGGGTATCACATCTGGAGCCACATGTTGTCCATCTGTCTTCTATTGAAGATGCTAATTTTGATCATCTCATCAAGGTATTGCTTGATTTCTTTACTGTACAATTACTGGCTTTGTTTTTTTCCTCTCCCATTCATATTCTTTAAAAAAGCACTGGGAGTTCTTTTCCCAATGGTGTAACAAAATTCTTTAATAAAACTTATAAAAATGAATATTTAAGAATAGTTTTTTCAGCTTGAATTGTTTTCCTTTTCCACTCCCAAAGAAAATACAAAATTACCAGCACCCACATATACACTCAAAACTATAGTGATATTCTCTACACAGAACTACTTTAGAGTTTAAATGCATGTAATACTTTTGCAAGTATTGCGAGTTTGGTATGTTTTGAAAAGAGTAATTTAATTTTGGGGTGTCAGGAAATGGGTTTTGTCAAAGTCCATTGCCGGCAATGAGCAGGCCTAATAATACTGGCACAGAGCATTAACTGTACATCTTATTAACAGTGAGGTGAATAACTTTGAATAAGTTTTAGAGAAATAAAAAAATAACTGGGATTGGAAGTTTGGGATTGGCATGTATACATTACTATATTTAAAATAGATAACCAATAAGGACCTACAGTATAGCACAGGGAACTCTGCTCAATACTCTGTAATAACCTAAATGGGAAAAGAATCTGAAAAGAATACATACATGTATATGTATAACTGAGAAAAAAAGAAGAAAAGAAAAGAATTTTCAAGTTTATCAGTTACGCTGCAGTGATGCAATGAAGACGTGCTTTTTGGTTCTGCCACATGTTGTTTGAAGGTGGGCAGGAGGCACCACTCTACTCCATCCTCAATATGGAAAAGAGAGTGTGGTGAAGCACATGCTGTTTTCTCAAAATGTCAATCTAGAAGGGACCCAAGTCTCTCTTGGGTGACCAAGAGTGACACACATTTCATTGCCCAAAATGAGTCCCATGGACACATTCAATTTTTTTTTTTTTTTTTTTTTTTTTTGGTTGTGCAGCATGCTGGATCTTAGTTCCCCGACCAGGTATCAAACCCATGCCCCCTGCAGTGGAAGCACAGAGTCTTAACCACTGGACCACCAGGGAAGTCCCTGAATGCATTCAGTTTCAAACTCCATGAAAGTGCAATAGCATGGCAGGATCGATGTGGAATACTTGTGAAAAAACATACATCTTCTATTGAAAATAAAAATGTTGAAATATATGAAAAAATAAATGTCAGTGATATAAGCGATCCATGAGGAATGTCAAAAAAAAAAAAAAGTAAACACAGGATAGACTCTCAAGCAGGTATTTCACATACCATAAAGATCGCTTCAAACTAAGGAAAACCATAACAGAATAAAATTCTGTCTTAAGTTAAAAAAAAAAAAAAGGATGAAATTCTCTCTTTTCAGACTGTCTACACTCCACTAGCACATTTCGCTTTGAGTTCTGTGCTCTCTGAGGCACATGATGGTCAGACCCACCTTGGCCAGGCCTATGTCCTCCTCTCTCATCAGGGACTTTGTCCCACTGACCACAAGCCTCATGCAAATTACTCATTTTTGGAACCTGAATTCACACCCTGACAAAGTGAGTGTGTTCATCGGCCTTACTTGCCTACGGCCCTGGGCACTGCTTCTCTGGGGTCAAAGGTTGGACTTCGTCATGCTGGAAACATCAAACCTGAGATGAGCAGCTCTGAAGAATGTGTGATTCTGAGCTCAGCAAGGAGATGTACTGCCATCTTCATACATCAGAGGCTGAGGACTGAAAATAAGGAAAGATGATGGATTGACAGGTCTCTGTATATGGGTGCTGTTTCTGATCTGAGAGAGATAGTGTTAGGAGATTGGAAGAACACATTTCTCCTTTCCAGCTCAGGAGAATAAGGGTTTTCAGAAGGTCCTGTGGAAGAACCCTAGTCAGGCATTACGGCCTTTCATTCCTACTTCAAGCTCCAATTCTTCTGGTTCTAGAACAAACACATCCTACTAGAAAGCCTGAAACTAAAGGATTCTCTATTTCAGTGAAATGGGAGAAACTAGCAGAGTACGAACCCATTTTTTAAGTGTATCTTGGATTTAACTTCTCTAGTCTGAAGTGGTGGAAGATGATAATGATGATGATAGTTAACATTTATTGAGCCCATACTACATTCCAGGTAGTTTTCTAAGAGTTTTCCATTTGTGAATGCATTTATTCTCACAACAACCCTATCCAGTAAGTACTATCTTTTTCTTTATTTACTATATGAGGAAACTGAGGCACAGAGAGGTCAAGTAACTTGTGCAAGGTCACACAGCTATTAAGTGGCAGAGCTGGGATACAAATCCAGGTACTGCAGAGGACATAATGGGAGTCTTGGAGAAAATGAACATTATGAAACATAAATCTTTGAGAAATCTTTCACTAAGATAAACAGAAAGAATGCATTCTCAGAAAAGTACATTAGGAATACTGAGAGGGGGAATATTGGGTGAGTCATGCTGCTTGAGTCCCCTTAGTTCCTCGTTGGAAATCCCAAGTGAGGGTTTACCAAGCCTCTTATAGTTGCACCCACATCACTCAAAACTTCAGCTTTGGTGCCTGATGTGGCTGCTAAAAGCTGCCTTCCTCAAGCCAAGTCACCTGGACCTAACATTGGGATTCTGAGCACATATTTTTCCTTTGCCACCATTACCATCTGGCTATATTGTCCACAGTTTTATGCAATGGACAGGCATCATTTACTGCAGCTGCACTGGCACTGTGTAACGATGACCAGTTTGTGGTCATGCACAGTGAGTTACACACAAGGCTGCAGAGGGCTGAGCCCAGCAGGCCCGGCCAGGGTTCACCACAAGCTCACACTCTTTCCCACCACACTCTTCTGCTGGCCATGACTGTGTCAGTCACACATTGCTGGGTCTATCCTCCCTGGGGCATTGGTTCCATTTTCTGCTCAGAAACTATTAATTATTTTTCAACCACAAAGTGTATAATAAGGCAAAGATAGCACCAAAGCTCAGATTTGAGGTAGGTTTGTATTTCTGCTTTTTGCGCTGCACAAGGAAAAGACAGAAAACTCCAAACTATGCCTCAAAGTTATCCTTCAATCCTAGGTAGGATAAAATATAAGATCATAAGACAGTCCAAGTCAGTGGGGTGTGTAAGCTCTTTAAATGACACGTGGTGAAAATCACACAAGATTACAATTTGGGACTGATTGTTCCCCTGCATTCTTTTTTTTAAAATTTATTTTTGGCTGTCTTGGGTCTTCGTTGCTGTGTGTGGGCTTTCTATAGTTGCCACGAGCGGGATCTACTCTTTTGTTGCGGTGCATGGGCTTCTCATTGCGGTGGCTTCTCTTGTTGTGGAGCACGGGCTCTAGGTGCGCAGGCTTCAGTAGCTGTGGCTGGCAGGCTTTAGAGCGCAGGCTCAGTAGTTGTGGCACACAGGCTTAGTTGCTCCGCGGCATGTGGGATCTTCCTGGACCAGGGCTCGAACCTGTGTCCCCTGCATTGGCAGGCAGATTCTTAACCACTGCACCACCAGGGAAGCCCCCCCTGCCCCCCCTCATTCTTTCAAGTCCTTTTTCCTCCTGTCTCAGGAATATGTATCCAGCCTAGCATGGTGCCGAGACCATAACAATGAATAAATGAATGTGGTGTGTGTGTGTGTGTGTGTGTGTCTTTGGACATGGATGTGATTCAGAGAATTGTTGATAGTTTGAAAGGACCTGAAGATCAATGACTTCTCACCTGGTCATTAGTCATTAGGCCAGGCAGAGGGAAGGAAAAGACCTAAACAGATACATTCCGAGGGCTGTTTGAAACAACATGCAATCAGTTGTCAAACCACAGCCCTAGTCCCCAACATCCCACTGGTAACATTTTGTCTTGAATTATGAGCATTTAAGCTCCAAGGTTACTTAAGCTCCAAGGCAGTGGGATGACTGAAACACAGGTGGATTCCATTTACAACCACTAGGTGGCACCTGTTCTAGGAATTGCAAAATGGCTTGTTCACATGCTGGAGCTTTCGTCATCCTGGCCTGAGCCAAACTGTCAAGTTCCTGCTGGGTGGGCAGAGGAACTTGCCAGGGCCAGTGCTGCCACGCTTGGTTTAAGGAGCCAGTGCCCTGGGAGGGGGCTGGATTCATAATTCCAATGATGAGCTCACCCTATCTAGAGTAGCCGCTCCCTCCCACCACCTCCTCATACTCTTATCTTTTCACCCTTTTTAACTTTCTTTATAGCAGTTATCACACTTGACTTTACTATATGTTCGTTTATTTTCTGTCTCCCTCCACTAGAATCTAAACTCCACAAGAGCATTTTGCTCATTACAGGATCACCGGTTCCTCAATACCTAGCACTTGGTAAGCCCTCAGTAAAGATGTTGTATAAATGAATGAATGAGCAAACACGTTAACAAAGAATTATTAGTAACTAAGGTCTGTAGTCCATTCCCCTAATGAGATACTCTGAAAACCAAGCAATGCTGAGTTATGATCATTGTTTATAGTAGGTGGGTTTAATTTGTATCCCTTTTATTCAGCTAGAGCAACCTGCCTGTGAATGAGTGGTTTCACTTTCTAAATCTGTTTCAATCCTGTGTTCCCTGGAAAGTGATCCCTGCTGAGTAGGTATGTCTTTATAGCTGTCAATCACAGGAGCAGCCTCGCTGGGCCATCAAGCCCCAGATGTTGGTCTCCTGTAGGCGGATCAGGACTGCCTGAACGGAGAAGGAAGCATGTTACCACAAATATCCAGGACACCCCTGAGCTGGGTTCACAAGCCCCTGGAGTAGATGACACAGGGAGGAAGCCTCTCCGAGGCTTCTAATTTCCTGTGGTTGGGCTCCTAGTGGCAACACCCAGGACCTGGATTTGGAGGCAGCTGATGGCTTGCCTAGCAAGAAGGCCACAGGTAACAAGGCTCCCTTGACTTGGTGAGGAACTGCTTTACTCCAGCCTCACCTAATCCACGTGCCTCCCAAATACTGACTAAGAGTAATGTAGACTTGGGTAAGGCTCCTGGGATCCATCCTCCCGCGTGAAAAGAAGCAGATATACTGACAGCCCCAGTAAGAGGCATGTCTTCTGAGTTAAGGAGGAGATCGAGGTGTGCAGGAGGGAGCCCAGGGTTTCCCGGTGCACAGGCCCACTGGCTGCAGTGGTCTGCAGTGGTGGGCAGCATGCAGCAGCCCTGGTGCCTCTTCCTGCAAAGATCCACAATTCCTTGCTCTGTGCGGTGCAGCTGCTGCCTTTCCCAAATTTCCACATGACAATTATAAAATCACCTGCAAACCTAAATCCAGTGAGTGCCTACAGATGACACACTCAACAGCTCAGAGAATGATTCAGAGGAAGCAATCTTCCAAAGTGAAGATAATCATCCGTTAGTGTGAAAAGGCAAGCACTCTTTTATTAGCATTGGAAGCTCAAGGGAAACGTGGCTGAAGCCATAAAAGCAGCACTTCAGTAAATGGCTCAAGAACAATATCCACAGCTGGAGGGAAGGACATGTACAGATTCCTCTCCCACTCAGAGTTCTACCACAAAACTTGTTCTCGCGGAAGGAAGGCAAAGCTCAGCTCTGACCTCTTCCTGTTTACTTCATCAACAGCTCCCCCAGAGTTCAGAGTTGACTGGTCTTCTTTTATCTACCTACTTTTCCCAGGTGACCTCAACCCGTCTCATTCTTTATTCTGTGACATTAAAATTAATATTCCAGCCCTGAGCGCTCCTGGGACTTCATAGAACCAGTTGCCTATTTGAACTCTTTATTTGGATACTAATAGTCATGTCATACTTAGAATGGCCAAAATTAAACTCTTGATCTTCTCTTCTTTTCCAGTGTCTTATCATTGCATAAGAAAGCACCCAAAGCCTAACGACTAAAACAACAATAATCATTGATTTTGCTCACAAGTCTGTCATTTTGGTACGGCTCGACGGGGACTGCTCAGTGAAGCAGCAGCTGGAGAATCCATTTCTAAGGTTAGCTGGCAAGTTTTGCTAGCTGTCACGGGGGAGTCAGCTGGGCTGTGGGGAGCTGGGGAGGTGGGGAGGGCTTGGTTTCTCTTCACGAGCTGCTATGGCTTCCTCAAGGCACGGTGACTGAAGTCCCAGTGAGTTTCCCAAGGAGACGAAGTGGAAATTGCCAGTATCTTAAGTCCTGGGCCCAGGAACTAGTAAAATGTTACTTCTGCCATATAAGATTGGTTAATCAGTCACAGATCCCAGGTTCAAGGGGAGGGGCAAAAGGCCCCCAACTTTGCATGGAAGGAGCATCAAAGAATTTGTAGACAGGTTTTTAGATTGTCACATGTCCCAAACCTGCTCCTCCTGCCGTCTTCTCCATCTACCAGTTATTCAGACAACTAGGGGTCACCTTCAGTTGCTGTCCTTCCCTTCCCCTTCCACCCAATCACCAGCAAGTTCTGGTGACTCTCTCCCAAAACATGTCCAGAATCCTTCTGTTCTCTCCTCTCCACTACTCCCGCCTTACCCAGACAACCTCATCTCTCACTGGATGGCTGCTTGGTTGGTTGCAGTAGTTTGTTAACTGTTCTCTGCCTCCGTGCCTGCTTTCTAAAACCTATTCTTCATACAGTAACCAGAGCTATCTTTTAAAAACAGAAATCAGGTCACCTCACTTTTCTGTTTAAACCCCCTCCAAAAGCTGCACGACATATTTAGAATTAAACCCACAACCCTCATTCTGAATTCCAAAGCCCAGTGTGCTCTGGCCCCTGTCCAGTTCCCTGGCCTCATCTCATACCACTTGCCTTCTCACTAGTCTATGATCCACACACACGCTTGTTGCTGCCTGATAGCCTTTGCACCTGGCTTTCCTCTATCTGGAATGTTCTTCCCCCTGATTTGTCCAAGGCTGGTTCCTTCTTGCCATTTATTTTTCAGTTGAAATACCGTTTACCTAGAGAAACCTCCGCAATTCCCAAACCTAAAGAAGCCACACCATCATCTGTTATATTAACCTATTTTAATTTTCAACATAGCACTTACTACTAGTTGATACTTTCCGTGTTGATTTGTTCATTGTCTCCTCCCTCTAAAATGTAAACTCTAAAATGACAAGACCTTGTCTGTTCTGTCACTGTGCATCCCTAGGACCTAGAACAGTGCCTGGCAAAGAGCAGATGTTTGATAACTATTTACTGAGTTAACAGGTAGCAACAGTAGCCCCTGCCATCCAGTCTTCCAACAGGACCGCAGAGTCTCTCAGAGTGGTTGATGGGTATAGAGAGGAAGCTTCAGGAGGGCCTCAGTGGCTCATGCATGGCCCAGCTCCTGAAGGATGCTTCACAGAGACCAGGTTTATGCAGCCTCCTTCCAACCCCCAGTGTACTGCCATCCCTAGCCTTCTTGTGAAACCAGCAATACAGAATCAGACAGTCCTAAGGACAAAGTTACTAACATGCTTGGACAGGGTGGCGCAGTTCTGCTGCCATCGGTCAGGTCATTAACTCACATTGTATTACATTTGAATTTTTATCTTAGGGTCAGACTCAGAAATGTAAGCCAAGTTCCGGCATCACCAATTCCAAGTACTTGTATTAATGGTTATTCTTTAAAACGAAGATGCTCAAATTTTTGAAGAGAGACTTAGAAATGGGTATTTAGGACCATCCAAATAAATTTTTTGAAGTTTGATTGGGCTTTTAAAAACTCAATGTTATTAATAGGTTAAAAAACAAAACACTGAGGTGAAAAGAGAATTCAACAATAAATGAAATAATCTTTGCTTTCTTCAAAAATGTTTGTTAATCTTTTTTTTTCTTTTGGTACTTTGGTGTAGAGAATTGATTGTGTGCAGAGTTAGTTTGCTACTGAAATAAAACACTATGGTTGTCTGTAGTCAGCCCATTCATTAGGGAAATGGCAGCTTGTTTGATAGAAGTCTTTTTTATTCACTGTAATGAGATTTTTGCCTATGGATTTCAATTTTTAAAAATTCAATAATATTGAAAAATCAAATTCCTGTGGGAGAAAGTGACTGTGAGGTCCCACTGTGCCGAGAGAAAGTGAGATGATTCTGCGGTACTAAGAGGCCGGGATTTGTGTGCTTCCGGCAGTGGGTGACCATTAAGGGCCTGAGACCACCCTGAGCCGTGCAGCCCGTGCCCCTGGACCCCAGTCAGGCTCTGAACTTGGCGAGGGGAAGGAAGGCAAACATGACAGGCTGGTCTGTACCACGTCGCACCTGGACCTCGCACGCCCTGCGCTGGGAAGCCCACGGAGGAAGGAGAACCCTTGGCGGTATTGACTCGGGGTGTGTGAAATCTCCTTTTCATGATGGATGGATTCTCATCCGTTGAGGAGATCATATCCTATCTGAACTCTCCAGGCTCTACTGCAGCACCCGGAAGAGTGGTGCCCTGAGGGCACAGCTGAAGGTGTAAGACAAGCACTGTGCATTTGCTCTGAGGTGGAAACTGGCAACAGGGAAGGCCATCGATAGGTCTACATTACAATGTCTGTGGAAGTGCTTAGTTTCTATCTTTTTATTTCTAATTCTTTCTGCTGTAAGTAATTTCTAGTGATCACTGCTTAGGACTCAAGCTTCTGGGATCAAACTTAGGTCACACAGGCTGGAGAAGGCTGTGGAGTCACCGAGTCCTCCCAGGTCCCGGGTGGGTAGATGATGCCTGGAGGACTCTCCCTCCCTCCCTCCCCCCTTTCCTGCTCTGCCTGGTCGGAGCCGACACCTGAATGCAGAGGGCTCCCTTAGGGAGGACTATGCTGGAAGAAGCTGAAGTCTCAGACAAGGCAGCCCCCTCAAGGAGGAGTGAGGACCAAGAAGGACACGTGCATCTCACCTGAGCTGACTGAAGTCCCGCTCAGCCAGCCCTTGACATATCCAAGACATGTGCCCACAGCAATGAGAAGCGAGTAAGACTCAAAGCCGTTCTCAGTCCACATCCACAATGCTGGGAAAGAAAAACCAAGTTCAATTTACCAAAATATCTGTATTATCTATAAAAATTGAACTCTATCCAGGCACTGCTACTAGAGGCAGCGTTATCCGGCTATGCTGGCTGCAGAAGCAGATCGCTGTGTTCCACCAGCCCACAGCCCAATGCTGTGCTGAGTGGCACGTGGGCAGGCTCATTTGTAAGGTCTCAGAAACCTGGACACTTTGGAACGGAGCAATCGGATGAAGGATCTTGGAAACATTTCCCGGGACTCCTGGGCTGTGTACTTGAAATAGTTCTGGGGGTGGGCCAGAACGTCAAACAGAGCCTTGATCAGTTTCTTATCCTGAAAAGAACAGAATTTTGTTACTGGGCCAAAATATTTTAACATTATGACATTTTGCCAATGGAACGATAATGTCCCACTGTTAGGCGGTAGGTTGATCAGCTGAAAAACGCTTTGTGAAAATCGTCTCCTCTGATTTTTATCTTTTTTAGTCCCAATTTTTGTTTCCTAAGTATCTATAAAGAGCACATATTACTTTTATTTTAAAAATTTAATGTGTAAAAAATTGTTTTTCTAAACCACGTGGTAACTTTGGAATTTGGGGAATATTTATAGCGTTAGTGATATGGCAAGCGTTTATTTATACTTAAAAGTATCTAAAATTTGGTGGACTTCAGGCTGGAAGGATGAGCAAGGAGCCAAGAATCTTCAACTATTTGGAGAATGAACATGGAAACATGAGTTGCCGCTGGCTTGGATTTCTGATAAACAAGTTTCCCTCTGCTCCTCCGCACATTTCCAAACTAAAAAATACTACTTTATTTGACAACACTAAAAATGGCCCCTTGAGTTTTTTTTTAAAAAAAACTAAGTCTGGTGAAGATATAAAACTGACCTCAGCCCAGAGCAGGCTCAGTGTCTGAAAGGTAGCAAGAGGAAACCCTTCCTCGGTGGCGCCTGGCGAGCCCTGTGGGTGACTGCCGTGGCCACCTCGGGTGCATACTCACCTTCAGTATTTCCTGATGGTTCTCTGATGCGTAGAGCCTGCCATCTCGAACTATGTCTTCAATGAGTTCCTGGTAGTCCTCTGTTTGAATAAAGGACATATTTTGCATTTGTATGCTTTAGTTCTTTCCAGGCTGACTCTTTCATTTTTCAAATAAGGTTCTGAGAAATGCCCCTTCTGTAGCTGCCATCAGAACAATGACCTCTCTGATACTAAGAAGGCAATCAGAGAGAACTTCCACAGACTCACCCGCTACCTCCTCTCACCCACCAGCATCTGCATCCATCTCTCGTGTTCCTCCCTCAGATGAACCTCTGTATATCCAGCCAAGACCCATCCCTCCACTTTGCTTACCAGCTCCATGTTCTCTCACCCAATCAAGGACGTTGTTCCACTAATCCTGCCCTTCCTTTCCTACGTGATGAAATTTTCTCTCTGCTGGTCTTTCACACTAGCATGCAAACATGCTGTTGTGTCTCCAATGTTTTTTAAAAAAAACCTCTCTAGACCTCATTTCTCCCTCCAGTTTCCATCCCACGTCTCCGCTCCCCTTTGTAGCAAAACTCCTTGAAAGAATTGTCAGCACTCACTATCTCCAATTTGATTCCTTTCTTTCTCTCTCACACCCATTCCAGTCAACTCTGGCCCCCAGCACTCCTCCAAAACTGCTTGTTGGGGTCACCAGTGACCTTCATGCTGCTCAACTCTTAGTCCTCATCTTCCTTGATGCATTCAAAGTCTAGTCTATTTCCTACAGTCATAATTCAAATCAAGCATATGCAAAACACAATCTTTTTTAAATTCCAGGCAGAGAAGAATGCCTCTTTGTATGCATATTATGTGCAACAAATCCAAACAAATCATAAGAACATCACTGGAACTGTGTGGGAGAAAAAGTGTCTCCTGCTCAAGTGATGGGAAATGGAAATTCATAGGATAATACTCATAATTACTAATTTAATACATGTACAATATCGCTGGTCCTCTCTTCATGTGGTCTCTTTCTTCTTATCCTTTCATTTTCATGAATACAAAATCTATAAAATATGAATGAGGGTACGTTTTCTTTTTTTTTAATCTTGAATTCCTCTACTGCAGAGTCTCTACCTCAGAGAATTAGCTCCTTTTGATGAGGAGTTCACCATTAGGAACACTTGTCACTGTTCTAGAGAGCTGTTTGCCACTATCCCAAATGCTTCCAAACCACCATCTTTTAAAGAAATCTTTCCTCTGCTTTTAAGAACTACAGTGTTGGGCTTCCCAGTGTCGGGCACAGTGGTTAAGAATCCGCCTGCCAATGCAGGAGACATGAGTTCAAGCCCTGGTCCGGGACGATCCCACATGCTGTGGAGCAACTAAGCCTGTGTGCCACAACTGCTGAGCCAGCACTCTAGAGCCCGCGAGCCACAACTACTGAGCCCGCATGCCACAGCTCCTGAAGCCCGTGCGCCTAGAGCCCGTGCTCCGCAACAAGAGAAGCCACCGCAATGAGAAGCCTGCTCACCACAACGAAGAGTAGCCCCGGCTCACCGCAACTAGAGAAAAGCCCGCATGCAGCAACGAAGACCCAGTGTAGCCAAAACTAACTAACTAACTAAATTTATTTAAAAAAAAAGAACTACTGTGTCTCCTCACTTGCTCCAACTGTCATGAGGAAAGCACTCCAGTGTTGTAGGTAAGAACTCAGGAGTCCCAAAGACCCCTGCAACTTTGTCCTGCTGTGCTCTCAGGCAGTTACTTAAATCTCTAAGCCAGAGTGGCCTCATCTGTAACATCAGGAGAGTCGTGTCCACTGCATGGGTGGCTGTGAGGAACGTGCTGTGTCAAGGGCACTTGGCATATGCCTGGTCCTCATAAGCTCAGCACATGTTAGCCGCAGCTACGGTGCTCCCTGCTCTCCGGGCCAGTGGGCTAGTCTGTAGCAGCCTCAGCTGCCCCTTCTCAATGTGACTGCTGTTCTTCTGGGCTTGGAACCAGATATCAAAACTGTCTGAAATATAGGTTGAAAGAAAAAATTAAATAGGCTCTGGTGAAGAGCTAAAAGGCTTCTGCACGGCCAAAACAGCAGTTTTCAACTATTTTCTGCTGTGACAGACACAATTTTTTTTTTAATTGGGGTATTGTTGTTTAACAATGTTGTGTTAGTTTCTACTGTACAGCGAAGTGGAGTTCCCTGTGCTATACAGCAGGTTCTCATTAGTTATCTATGTTATACATATTAGTGTATATATGTCAATTCCAATCTCCCAGTTCATCCCACCTGCACCCTCTCTTCTCCCCTTGGTGTCCATACATTTCAGACACACTCTTGTGGGCCTAACCAGGGTTATATGTCATTTCCCCTAGCTCAAGCTACAATTCTTTGTTTGAATTAAAGAAAAAAATCAAGACGTTTTCATGTGTCACAGAGTTGAGAACAGCCTGACTGAAATGTGTGAACTTTGGTGACATTTGTTCTGGAGTCTCTGTGGCTTTTTGGCTCCTTCCTGATCCTAGATGGGGGAGGTTGTTGGCTGGCTGCCTTTGGGGAGATAAGATGCTCTGAATCCCAGCAGAGCCACCTGGGAGCCATGTGTGTCCACCTAGGAGTCTGATACTAAGGGCCCTTGTCTTAGTGTTTGACATGGTTTCAGGCACCAGGATGATGATTCTAGAGTTTGTCACATGTTAGAAATAAACTATGTGAGGTGTTTTTAGGAACTCCATAGAATATCGTCTTTCCAAAACACCTACTTTTCACACCTGTCTGCCTAAAAACCTTCAGTGGCTCCCTTTAAGATTAGGTCCACCCTTCTGAGCTTGGCACTCGAGACTCTTCATAGCCTAACCCCACCTGCTTCTAATCTCATCTCTCACTGCTGAGCCCCATGCACCCTACCAGCTGGCAAAATCATTAGCCCCCAACATGCCAGGTACTCCATCCTTTGGCCTATGTCATTCCCTTTTCCTGAGTGTTCTTCTTCCCATTTATAAGAAAACTTACATATTCTTTCAAGACCCAAATCTCTTGAGACTTTGCTCTATTCTTTCCAAAAACCCATGCAAAATGAATGGCTGCCCCTTTTTCTGTCTCACACAGAGTCTTGTACATGCCCCGTTGTAGCATCTATGACACCATATTCTTTTTTGTATCTCTGTCACTAACCGTGTTGTCTCCAGCACCTCACCCAATACGTGGCATACTAGATGCTCATTAAATATTTGTGGCATGGATGAATGAATAAGTTCACGATGAACAGATAACTCTTCCCTGCTAGGTTATGAGGTCTTCCAGGACAAGGTCCAGTTCATTTTGTGTTCCTAGTCAATGTTTGTCACCGAAGTCTCAGAGCTTGTTAGGGCCCCAGGGCTCACACAGGCCACCCCTTCGTTTAACAAGAAGAAAATGAAACCAGGGAAGTCATCTAACTTGCCCAAAGTTACACAGCAAGTTAGTGGCAGAGACAAGACCAGAACTCAGGTCTTTTTCCTCATTCCCTGGGATTCTATATAAAAAAAGCTGCAACTGTAGTAGGTTAATATTTATTGAGTATTTACTATGTGCCACACACTGCACCAAGTCCCTTATGGATTATCCTACTGAACTCTCACACTAAGTCTAACGATTATCCTTATTTACACACTGCGAAAATGAAGCCTAGAGATAGTAAGTAACATCCACAACGTTGCAGAAGAGATTAAACCCAACCTGGCTGACGCCATCGCCCATGTTCTGACCCACAAAACTACGCTCGCGTTCATTTACTTTCTAAAACATCTGTTCATCCTTGTAGTCAGTATCCCCAAATGCCTGTTTAAACCTTGGCACCTGTGAGTCAGCGATGTCCTTTCTCCGTATCCTGCCTGCCTTTCTGAGCATGCATGCTTGTCAGCAGTCTACCAGCTGGCCCAGGAGTTGATTCTGTTCAGAGCAGAGAACCTTCTTACGCGTGCTGCAGCCTGGGCTTCACAGTGCTTACCATCGTACGTCACATACGGGACCTGGAACCCTCTGGCGCTGTTCCCTTCATTGGACTTAAACTGAATCCACAGCTTCTTGGATCTAGAGGTGAAGGCGATGGGGCGTTCGTAGGTCTGGCAGGTTTCATACGTTGTCACAGAATTGGATGAAGCTGCCAAGGGAAGTTGGAGGGGACGGGGTTCAAGACTCATCACTGAGCCTGCAGATAATGAACACTCATCTTTTCAAATACTCACACCACAAAACAAGTTATGTACAAGGGCTCTTCGGGACCAGCTGAGTCCTCGTAAGGGCCACAGTCGTGACTGTGGGCCCCAGGGAAGGCTAACTGCAAGGCCCATGGCTGGCAAACGGCAGCAGCCCAGGCTGCAGCACTCACTGCAGAAGCTGAGGTCAGGGCTCTCACATTGCAGGGCCAACCTGCTGCAACCTGGTAATAATCTCCGCCATTCACTACATGGTTCCTTAGACCAGGCAGTGTGCTCTGCACTTTATAGACTTTTATCTCACTTAGCCCCCACCCCCCAAAACCAGAGGAAGTTGGTGCAGTGGTTATCTCATTTACGGAGAAATTAATTACTTGCCCAGGGTCACACAGCCAGTATGCGGAAAGATCAGGATTCAAACCCACACCTGACTCCAGACATTGTAACCACTAATAAGAATGGCGAATACTTAAGTAGTATGTGTCATTATTATTCTAAGTGCTTTACAAATAAAAATGCATTTATGCCTCATGATAACCCTATGAGGTAGCAACTATTATTATCCCCATTTTAACATATGAGCACTCTGAGGCACAGAAAGTTCCCGAACGTATTCCCAAGATCATACAACTAGTAAGAGATGGAGCTGGGATTCAGATCCAGGCAGAGCCCCCTCATGACACTGCCTCTAAGCTGCGTTGGTGACAGTATCCTTTTATGGACACTGGGTCATGCATCAGGATGGGAGGCGGGTCCCTCCTGGCTGGACCACGCCCTTTGTCTTGGTCAGTCCCTAAGCCATGAGTTGCTTCCCAGGGTGAGGCAAGTGTCTGGGGTCCTGAAGCCAGCCCTGCATGAGCTTCACTGACACTCTGTGTCCTTGTGGAAGAGGGTTCCCAATGAGCACAGAGGGAAGACTGACCTGCAGGATCGCTTCCTCTAGGGTTCAACAGGAGGCCTCAACCTGTGGTTTTTGTCTAAATTTTGTTTTCTTGGCAAACTCTAGAAACTCATGTCCCATCTCTGTTCTAATACGAGGTGGCATTCTAGGCCTGCTTCTCCCATTTAAAGCCAGGCATAACCAACAAGGACCTACTGTTTAGCACAGGGAACTATACTCAATACTATGTAATAACCTATAAGAGAAAAAAATCTGAAAAAGAATATATATACATATATATATATATATATATACACACACACATATATATGACTGAATCGCTGTGCTGTACACCTGAAACTTACATGATATTGTAAATGAACTATACTTCCATAAAAAATGTTTTAAATAATAAAGCCAGGCAGTGTGCCATCAGGCTTTCCAGCTGGCCTCAGAAGGGGAGAGGAGCAGACAGGTGAGACGCACCAGTTTTCCGCATCACCAGGTAGTCTCCACAGTCATCCTCTATGGGCAGGAAGATCTCAGGGACCACAATCAAGATGCGGCGCTTGGGGGGTGGGTTGATGGTCCAGGTACATTCTGTGTTGGCAGGGTAATTGCCTGGGTAGTTTGGGGATTCGATGTACCCAGTGAAATCACCTAGCTCCCCTCCACATCTTCTGTCTGGAAGAGGAAATGCCATGAGTTACAAAGGCACAGCACAGCTGTCATAATGTCATGGTCAAAAAATAATAATAATAATGATGTCATGGCCAGCCCCCGCTTGGCTGAGGAGAACCCTATTGCCCCCGGAAATGACATCATCGCAGGAATGAGTCTGCCCTGTAGTGCCCACAGCCCCCACTGGGAGCCCAACTACATTAACTTCCCACGCAGAGCCCACCCCTCTGGGTTCCCAGGGCATCATTTTCTCATTAACTTGAAGGCATTCAAGGTCAGGGACAGGTGTTTGTGAAACAAAAGGATAACTTCAGTTTTTCTGTTTTGTTTACAAAGTCCAAGTGCCAGGAGAATGCATGGCACAGAACTTGTAGGTCTGTCAAAATAGGGAGAATAGAGCTTACTGCTCAGCAAAGGATATTTGACCCTTTCCCAGAGATCTTTGATGAAGACATGACAGCCATACTCTTTCACTTTTCTCTCTGGTCAAGACCATGTTTTATTTTTAAGTGGGGAAGAGAATTCCATTCAGCTATCAGTCAGTATAGGTCATGCTGGATACTCACCTCTGGCACCAAAGGCAAGGAGCATACACACACACACACACACACACACACACACACATACACCACCTCAGCCACACTTCACTCACTGAATCTCCATTCATCCAACAAATATTCTTGCCCTAAAGGAGCTTAATGTTTAAAACTGTCAGGTGAACCTGTTCAAGAGAAGATGTTGAAGGATTACCTTTGGCCTCTCTAGTTGTAACTGGGATTTATTATTCCCAGTAGGAAAAAAACACAAAAAAAACAAAAAAACAGCCTTTTGTTCCAGGAAGAGAAGAGGGAGAGGAGAGAGTCATGGAGTCAAGAAAACTGTCTCCGAGCCTGACCGGCTACCTGAGGAACTGTGCCATACAGCTCCAAGGACCAGGGGTGGGAAGGCAAGGAAACATTTCATCTTGACGGGGAAAAGAATCTTCTTACACTGTGAACTTCCCAAGTGTAATCTACCAACAGACTAGGATATTATGAGCGGCAGTAAGCTTCTTGTTAAGGCACGGGGAGGGGGAAGGGTAAGCTGGGACGAAGTGAGAGCGTCGCATGGACTTATATACACTACCAAATGTAAAATAGATAGCTGGTGGGAAGCAGCCTCATAACACAGGGAGATCAGCTCGGTGCTTTGTGACCACCTAGAGGGGTGGGATAGAGAGGGTGGGAGGGAGGCGCAAGAGGGAGGAGATATGGGGATATATGTATATGTATAGCTGACTCACTTTGTTATAAAGCAGACACTAACACACCATTGCAAAGCAATTATACTCCAATAAAGATGTTAAAAATTGTTTTTAATTTAACGAAAAAGAGACTAGACAGCTACTTGTGAGGATGTTGTTAAAAGGGCTTCGTTGGGATAGAGAGAAAACCAGATAAGCTTCCAGTCATAAATTCAAGTGATTCACTGCCCTCTTCAATTCCCTACTCTTCCAGTTTGGGGAGGCCTCTTGCTCCCCTACATTGCTGAACCAGCTGAGGTTGTCAGCTGGCCTTTACTAGAGAATTTTACACAATAGTTAAAAACAAAGAAGCAAACAAACCAAGTCCAAATAGCAAGTCCTTGAATGATTTACCTCCCCATTCCTACAGAATACAAACTAAGCTCCCTAGTCTGGCAGTCAAGACTGTCAATGAAAAAACGCTGGGCTTCCCTGGTGGTGCAGTGGTTAAGAATCCACCTGCCAATGCAGGGGACACGGGTTCGAGCCCTGGTCCAGGAAGATCCCACATGCCGCAGAGCAACTAAGCCCGTGCGCCACAACTACTGAGCCTGCGCTCTAGAGCCCACAAGCCACAACTACTGAGCCCATGCACTGCATCTACTGAAGCCCCTGTGCTCTAGAGCCCGTGCTCCGCAACAAGAGAAGCCACCACAATGAGAAGCCCACACACTGCAATGAAGAGTAGCCCCCACTCGCCGCAACTAGAGAAAGCCCGCGCACAGCAACAAAGACCTAACACAGCCAAAAATAATAAATAAATAAAAATAAGTAAAATAAAAAAAAAGAAAAAACGTTGCCTGCCATGTCAGTAAACAAAGGATGTTGCGACCATCAAGCCATCACACTGCAGCCACCCCAAATGATGCACCCTGAGGAGACTCAGGATGAGAAAGCACAGGATGCTGGCCCCAGAGAGCTGAGGTGCAGGTCAAAGGAACGATTTCAGTGAGCCCAGACTCTTGCATCTTCCCTCACACAGAAAAGCGCTAACTTCCTTGCCTTGAGATATCGGGTCTTGTTTAATTAACAGTAATCTTGATGTTCCGACTACCTGGTCTTTGTTGCAAAAACTCATATACATCCTGGTTCCTCCCCTTCCTCTTTGGAGCAGTCCCTCAGAGCTGTCAGAGAGGCTGCGTCCCGGGCTTAAGTTCTCAGTTTTGTGAGCCGAATAAAACATAACTCTCAACTTTTAGGTTGTGCTTTTTTTTTTTTTTCAGTCAACAAGGCTTCCTTTCTTGGTCTGCTTCAGACTCCCTGCAGCACATTCCATGATCAGGTCCAGGGGACTCTTGCCGTAAAGCCTTTCACCTTTCTGAGTCTGTGCTTCCTCCCAGCTGCTCTCTTGGGCGTGAAGTTCTTTCTCCCACTCTCCCCCAACTCTCCCCATCAAAACCTTTCCTCGTCTCTGCAGACAGAGGGAGTAGCTCTTTCCTCTGCAGTCCCGCAGCCTGTGCTGCTGCAGGGCCAGGTACTGATTCTGCTTGCATTGCCTGGCACGTAACAGGTCCTCAAACAGTGCTTGTTGAACAGGGCTGAACTGACATTTTACCCTTGGGAGTAAATTACAGCAAGTACAGCCTGTGAATGTGCCTGGAGAAGCAGCCTGCACCAATACAGGTGAGTGCCTGCAGGTCCAGCACTGAGCTGCAGAGCCCTGAGGAGGGCTAACAACGGCTCCGCGGTCCTGAATGAACCAGGGACCCCTGCCAACTCGCACCCCCTAGGTGGACCCAGGTGCTTGCCCTCTTAATCAAGGACTGTGAAAAGCCTTAGAGAGAGACCTACTTTTACACTGGGTTATGTTTGTGGAGCCATCAAAGTCAGTCGTGGTATTTCCTGGGCAGGAAACACAATTATTCTTTCCAAATTCTGGCTGGTATGTTCCTGCTGGGCAGCGAATACATCGGTGAGTGGTGGTGTTGTAGAAATGTCCAGGTGAACATTGAACTGTAGGGGTGGGGGAAGGTGGAGAGAACGAAAAGAAAAAAAAAAAGACTTATTTTCATCAGATGTAACACGAAAGCTTTTGCAGTTTGGGACAGAAATGTCTATGCCCAAATAAGTACTGCTTTCCTACTACTCTGGGGCTAATCAACATTTAATTCCCTAAATAGCCAGCTTGGGTGCGACTTGTGACTCATGACACTGAGAAAAACACAAAGGGAACGAGGTATGGGTGTATCTTCTGAGTTCATTGTCCGTGATGTCGTCGGGCGTGAACGCTCACAGCTCTGTCTTCATGCACAGCGGGCCTGGGAGCCTGGAGGGGCGCAGAGCTGACCCTGGGCTTGGGGCTGGGCTCCTGCAGAAGGCAGCGGGGTGAGGCTCTGGAGAAGGCGTAGGGCCTGTTCTGGAGTGGGGAACTCTAGGGAAGGGTGAGGAGCTAGAGGAGACCTGGAAGCAAGGAGCAGAGGGAGCCTGTGGACTAAACCTGCCCATCTCCCCGGCTGTCTTGCAGTCAGCCCCGTTCGAAGGGGAGGACCATATCTAGGGAGTTCCTGTGCTCCCTGCACATCCAGCAGGGACGAATGGCCGTGGGGACCTGTCCTCCCTGCCACTGGGGCCCACACAGGGCACCTCGGCCGAGCTTGACTGGGGCTTTACCACGGTTCTCAAAAGGGGAAATTCAATTCCGGGAAGAGGCAAGCTGCCAAGTCCTCACCTCTGGTTTCACAGTCCTGGAAGGAAGTGGCTCCCAGGTGTTTGGTGAGGAGGCCTCCTCCACAGGGAAAGCAGGAAGTACGGCCAGCTTCAGGCTGGAATGTGCCCAAGGCACAGAGCTGGCAGGGTGCAAAGCCATCCGTGGAATATTCACCAGGTTGGCACAGACCTGGGGGGATCAATGACCTTAGGTGAGCAAGGCCCCTGGGCAGAGCCTTTCCCATCTCTCTGCAGATGAGATCAGAGAGATGTGGTCAGGCCTGTCACCCCATGCGGACCTCAGCTCCCACCTCAGCGAGAGAAACTTTGTCCAGCCCTGCTGCGGACACTGACGAGGTAGCATGTGGGTGCTGATGTTTACACACAGGGCTACACAGCACAGCGCAAAGATGGAGACAAGTGTGGACCCTTCTGGATTACGGAGCAGGCATGGGTAGGCTGCAGGCTTAGGACTACCCAGGGCCCAGGCAGCTGCTGCAGTGCAGGAGCCCCTAGAGAGAGGGTTCTCTGCCTGCAATCCATGTGATAATTCGACCCAGAAGTACACCCTCACCCAGCTGATTACATCCTAGTGATATAAAGACTCTTCTGGTCATGGAAGAGTCTCCCCTTTTTACCAATTATATTTACTAAGTTACAGCTCCTTATGCTAAGGTGTGTCCTGGCCTCCCTCAAATAGTGTACTAAATGCAACCAATCCAATCCACATTGACAGAGGGACCCAGAGGCATTTATTTACTTTAAACACCGTACTTTATTATATTTTTTAAGTTTATGACAAGTATCACAGCCATAAACAAAAGGATTGCTAAAAGCACACATTCCTTAGGAATTGGCCTGGCATTGGCAAGATGCTATAAAAATCTGCCGTCTCTTATATTCCTAATCATCTCTCCTCTATTAATTTTCATGGTTTTCTTTCTACCCATAAGGTACAGATATAATGGCGTTTAACAAACACACCTGAGGGAGGAGTCTGGCGTCTGTCAGACCTGGCTGCTGATTCCAAATCCTCCACTCTTTGGCTGTGTGACCCTGAATGAGTCTCTTTAACCTCATAAAGTTTTTGTAGTGATACAATAACCATTACGAACAACTCATGGAATTATTCATGAATGCCTGCGTGATGCCTGGTATAGGCAAGTATATAATAAGCGTTAGCAATTATTATTATTATTACTAATATTCTGATTTACTATAAATATATCTTATTAAGGTCACACACAAGTGTGAACAGATGCCCCAAAGTACCTCCTTATCAACCTTGCCGTTAGTTCCAGGATTTCATAACAGGCCGAAGTATGCTAGGAGTCACACCGTCAGTCTGAGGATCTGATTTGTAAACCAGAAAAGGTCCTGCACTTGAGTTTGAAGTCATTTAGGTGGGAACTAAATCTAGCTCTGGGAATCACTAGAAGGAGAGGCAGGGCTGCCAGAGCTCCAGCGCACTCTGCCGTGGACATCACCTACAAAGCGCCACATCAAATCACACCTTCCCTTTGAGCCCACAGAGTGTCAGTACAGCTGGCCCTTCTCCTGTTTAATAAAGACATTTACTAGTACAGTAAATAGGAAAGAAGCCCACAGAACCTAAGTAAGCATGGCTCCAGGGTTAACATTTTATAAGAGACAATTAAAAACTCTTCAAGAGAATCACGGACATAGAGAACAGACTGGTGGTTGCCAAGGGGGAGGGGGTCGGGGGAGGGGTGGAGCAGGAGTGCGGGGTTAGCAGATGTAGGCTAGTATATATGGAATGGATAAACGACAAGGTCCTACTGTACAGCACAGGGAACTATATTCAATATCCTGTGATAAACCATAACGGAAAAGAATATTTTAAAAAAGAATGTATATACATGTATAACTGAGCTGTACAGCAATAATTAACACAACATTATAAATCAACTATACTTCAATTAGAAAACAAATAAAAACTAAAAATGCAACACACACGCACAAACTCTTCACAGAGTTTTAACAAAATAACCAGATGGATACTTTTTTTAAAAAAATTAATAAGCTCTGACTTTGAGACCAAAGCTAGAAAAAGAATCAGCGCTACTTCCTCCATTTTTGGACACTTTCAGGTAGTCCCTACACACTGGGAGATCACTCAGGTCTCAGGGGATATTTATTTACAGTGATTAAACATGCAATTGCAACATTTACACATTTTTTTCCTGTCAGTGTATTCTATCAGATCTTCATTCATTTGTTCAGCATGTGTCAGGCATTGAGCTAGGTACTGGAGAGCCAATGATGAACCCAATACGGTCCCTGATGGTAGGAATTCCATGGTGCAGTACGCATTGTCTGCACTGAAATGCACTTATGCCTTCTGCTAAACAATGCAGGAGATTGAAGGAGTAAGAAGGGACAGAGGGCATTCTCACCTCCACATTCAGATGCATTCCAAGCTTCTGGAGTCTCCAGGGCCCCAGGATTTTCTGGTCTTGGGCATGGTTCGCATGTGATTTGCCCCTCCTCATTTTGGAAGGTTCCATTTGGACATAAAATGCAGCGTTCTTGTACTCCATCGTAGTATGTTCCAGCCCTGCAACTGACTAGCCAAAGGGGGAAATGATCTTGTCAGTGAGGGCACAGAGGCCAAGGAAGGATGATGTGAGTGCTAGAGATGAAGGTAAACAGATGGCACTGACCCCACACTCCCCCATACAAACCCCCTGAATACAGAAGGTGTGCCACCTCTGGGTTCCCTGTGTACACCTCTCTGCCATGGTCTCTGTCACCCACTGTTAGAGGCATTTACAGGTCCTCTCTCCCTAAACCATGAGCTCCTCGGGGGCAGGGATCACAGTGGTCCTAATTATTTTTGAACACAAGCACTGATGACATTCCCTACTTCACAGGAGGAGTATAAAAGTGAAAATCATTCACTGAACACAGGACTGGTGCTAGAAGAATAGAGAGGAGGGGGCTATTAATTCTGGCTGGTGGCATCCTGGAAGGCTTCCTAGAGGAGGCCACATTTGTGTCAGGTCTTGAAGGATGAGTAGGAGCTCCCCAGATAGGACGAGCGGCAGGTTGTAAAGATTCACGCCTGACATGGGAGGAAAGGGAAGAAAGGAAGGTTGGGGATAGACTGAAAAAGTCCTTAAATGCCAGGCCTTTGGATTTTATCCTGCAGGTAAAGGAACCATTGAAAGGAGAAGAATACGACCAGAAGCTGTGTTTTAAAAAGCCCACTCTCTGTTGGCTGTGGGGAGGGGGATCTCAAGGGTCTTACAGATGACCTCTGCAAAACAGCATGCTTCATATTTGTAATAAAATTGATACATGACAAAGAGCAAAGCCTAGTAAATGTCTCCTGAAAGAATAAACTACAAGGAAGTTAATAAACTATGCTTTTGATTATATTTTGGTGTTCTTAGTTAAACATGGGCTCATATCTTATTTTAGGATATGAATATAAATATACTGAAGTGGGTTCCCTAGTATAATATTTAAAGCACATCATCATAACCACCAAAGCAGGCTTTCTGATGGCTGACGTTTGTTGAGTACGTACCATCTACTAGATACTGTGCCATGAGCTTTACACACTTTATCTCATTTAGTTCTGGAAACACCCAAAGGAGCTGGGCGCTATGATTAGCTCCATTTCACAGAAACAGAGACTTAGGGACATTAAATAATTTGGCCAAGGTCCCACAGCTAATCTGTGAAATACACCTACAATGAGATCAAGAGCTTTGAGTTTAAAGAGGAAAAAGGTCATTGAATAAAAGTGCCGTCTGAATCACAATTCCAGACTTTGCCAAGGATTCTCTATGGGGCATTAGGGGAGTCTGACTGGAATAAAACACATTTTCTTTTATACCTAAGCTGCTAAGAAATAGAAAACAAAATATCACATGATAAAATTAGCTATTATAGCTCTTGAATGCGTGTAAGGGGGAATACTGGTTTTCATCCTACCCTACAAATGCAATTTGCATATGTACTTTTAGGGTTAAACATGGCAAAGTTCTCTATTACCAGTAATAAAAATGTCTTTTCATTATTTACCCCATAATTTAAAGAAAACTGAGGCTTTTTAAAAAAATCATAGTAAGATGAAACATGCCACATTTCAAATATTATTTTTACAATTAAATGATATCAGTCAAAGTCTACTCTAAAGTCTAAATCTTAATACTTTTTTATATTGTTTGGATTTTCTTTTACAATATTCACATATCATTTTTAATTCATTTAATGACATTTTTTAAAAAATTAAAAGTGAACCAAACTCTTGGCAAACGACATTATCGTGGGTATGATGCACAGAGCTCTGGCAGACAGAGCCTATAATTCCAGACTTAGTCTCTAAATGCAGCCCTACAGGATAATGGTTTCCATAATTACTCTGGTTTGAGCTCACCTCCTATGAAAAGCTGGGCTGAATTATGTAGCAGGAATTCATGGCTTTTTATCCTGTGTTCCACCTGACTATCCCAGCGCCTAAAGCAGGCCAGTAAATGAGAGCCTAACCCCTTCATGGCTCTAACAAGCCAGCTGTCATGAAGACTGGCAGCAAGAAAATAAAACCAGGGCTGTTAGGAGCTCCTCTAGCCCAAGCCATGTCCATTTTGGGAACGGCTGTTTTCACAACACTCATTCACCTAAAGGGACAGTGCCCATACGACGGCAAAGATTCCAACAGCCCCATGAATCATAACTTAGAGTCGGATCAGTCTGGTCTGTTTTATCACTGTTCCTCTGGCAGAAAACGATCCCCTTCATATAGGTGGACAAGAATGGACCTGGTTCTCTCTGCGAAGAGTAACTGGACGGACTCCCGCTGCTCTGGTTGTCCACTCCTTCTTAGAACTATTGAAACCCCGCAAAGCCTTTTCAAGGTTACGTTTTGTGAAGCCTCAAGATGTCCCACATCTGTTGCAATTTCTCAAGTGAGCAAAGGACTGAGAAATGCCCCTTGGGCTGCCCTGCAGAAAAGAGGGCACCAGTTCTTTTTTCTCACAGTGAAAGGCCTGCTCCACATAAACAAGCTCATCTTGTCACTCACAGTTTCCATCTTCCTTCCAGAGAGAAAGACGTACAGAAATAATCCATGGCAAGCACCTTCCAGATTAATTTGTTCCTTTCACAAGGTAAAAATGGGCTAAACACTAAAAAGCTATTCTGAAATGTCATGAAGAGACTCCTGAAAACAGCTCTTTGCAAATCTGCTAAAGATCTGACCTAAAGAGACCTCAATGCCAGTTCCAGTTGCTTCTCTTTTCTCCTTGAGCAGCCAGCTTGTTTTGCTGCCCCAGACAAAGGAGTCAATTGCCCCCAGAACACTTTGCGATCACAGCAAAGCTTTTGTGTGTCTTCAGTGACCATTAAAATCCCATTCTCAAATCCCACACAGCTGTTTTCTCTCCCCTTCAAAAAAAGAAAGCCTTTCTGATGCAAAAGGGAGAGACCAGTGGGGACCAGGATTAATGGTGACAAAGAGACCTGAAGGCTGGCCCTCTTTTCAATACCACGGCCTTTGAGTATTTCAGGCTATGGACAAACACTATGGTCTCTCTGTGGCTAAGATGGTGAACCTAATAAAAGGGGTCACTCTCCAGCATCTGACTGTTTTCTTAAGAATCATGCCTTGCCTTCTGAAGGAGAGCCACAGGCAGCCCACGTGGATTCCCAGGGTCTCCTGGAGCTGCTGCTTTGTCATGGCTCAGAGGCAATGGCGCTCGAGGCGGTGCTGTGGCCTCAGGATCCTGATTTGAACTCCTTTTAAATGAGGGTTTCAGGATAACAGGAGAGAGCACTCCCTTGGGCTGAGAGGTTGATTTGTCACGTCTGTCCAGGTTTTTGGTGTGTGCTCAGTTTGCTATTTGAAAACATTCTTAGAGTTGGGGCAGAGACATGAGCCGGACTTGACGCCTTCCTTGCTGAGTTTCCCCAGTGCGTGCTGTTTTCTTCATGCCTGGTTAATGGGACTGAGATTTCACTTCCTCTAGAGTGCCTCTTTTGCCCTCAAGTTAAGTATTTCCCCAAAGATTTGCCCTTGGCCCTCTTTTCTCTTAGTGTTGGCGGCAACTATCCTTGGGATTTCATCTGTTGTTCCTGTGAAGATTCATCTACTCATTTATTCAGTTAAATACTTAGCACTGATTATGTGCAGAGTACGGTTCTGGGGGCTGGAGATACAGCAGAGGAGACAGACAGGGCCCTGCCCTAACGGGGCTCTCATTCTAGTGGAGAATATGAACAATAAATGAGCAAACAAATAAATACATAGTAGAATGCTAACTAGAGGTAAGTGCAATGAAGAAAAGTAAAACAGGCAGAGAGGGTAAGGCAAAGAGTGGTGGGGACGGAGTTTGCATGAATGCTATTTTCGAAGGGTAGCCAGGAAAGGCCTCTCTGAGCAGACGGCAGAGTGAAATGAGAGAAACAGCCTTGTGATGGTATTGCCTAACGGCAAAAGAGCCAATGTAGCAGGAACATAGTGAAAGGGGCTGGGTGATAGGATATGGACTCTAAAGGCAAGCAAAGTCCAGCTTACAGAGGTTCTTGAAGGTCATGGTAAGGAAATTAGACCTTACTCAAAGTGTGTTGGAGGTTTCAAATGGGGCAGTGAAATGATCTGACTTATGTTTCTAGAAGATCTTCTAGCTACCGTGTGGAGAACAGCCTGAAGACAGGCAAGGCTAAGGAGAACAATTCAGAGCCCATAGCAATAGACTGGCAGGAGATGGTGGTGGTTTGGAACAGAGTGGTAATAACAGAGGAAGAGAAAACTAGTTAGGCTCAGGATATAATGAATGTAAAGGCAGATCTGACAGGATTTGCTAATGGATTCAGTAAGGAGCATGACAGAACAAGAGAGGCCAAAAAGACTGAGGCTTTCAACTTGAGCAACTGGGCAAACAGGGATGCCAGTTACGGAGATGAGGGATGAAGGAGATGAGGGAGAAGTGGGTTTTATTTTGGAGGGAGAGAGGAGAATAAAATGTTTTGTTTAGACATGTCAAGTTTAAGGTATTTTTTGGCCACGCAAGTGTTGGTGTTGAGAAGGCACTGGTTATACCGGTGGTCTCCAAGGTAGAACGCTACACCTCAGGGGTATCATTTACATTTACAAAATGATCCAGAGTGTGAGCAAAGCATTTTCACATCTATGTGTATTAATTTTTATCTAAAAAATAAGATGTAAAGAAAGGTTCACTGGTTTAGCAATTAAACCAGATTTACCATGGTGACCATTTTGAAATGTACAGAAATATCAAATCACTGTGTCACATACCAGGAACTAACATAGTGTTGTATATCAATTATATTTCAAAAACAAACAAACTCACAGAAAAGAGATCAGATTTGTGGTTACCAGGGCTGCACAGGGCTTGGGGGTGGGAGAAAGGGAGATTGGATAAAGGTGGTCAAAAAATACAAACTTCCAGGTATAAGATAAATAAGTACTAGGGATGCAATGTATAACATGATAAATATAATTGACACTGCTGTATGTTACATATGAAAATTGTTAAGAGAGTAAATCCTAAGAGTTCTCATCACAAGGAGAAACATTTTTTTCTATTTCTTCAATGTTGTATCTATACGAGATGATGGAGGTTCACTAAACTTACTGTGGTCATCATCTCGTGACACATGTAAGTCAAATCATTATGTTGTACATCTTAAACTTATACAGTACTGTATGTCCATTATATCTCAATAAAACTGAAAGAAAAATCATTTTTTTAAAGTTCTTCTGTTTAAAAGAAAAAAAGATTAGGGACTACCCTGGTGGTCCAGTGGTTGAGAATCCGCTTTCCAATGCAGGGGATGAGGGTTCAATCCCTGGTGGGGGAACTAAGATTCCACATGCTGCGGTGCTACTGAGCCCACACGCCACACCAGAGAGAAACCCACGCGCCGCAACGAAGAGCCTGTGCGCAGCAACAAAAGATCCCATGTGCCTCAACTAAGACCCGATGCAGCCCCCAAAAAAATTAGTCCCTTAGTCAGTCCACATCTCCACAAGTCAGAGACACGTGTGAAGACACAAGGTCCCCGAGAAAGAGACCTGTGGGTGGGGAGGTACTGACTGACTCACTTCTTTTCAGTGTCTCGAGAAGAATTTCAGTTGTGCCTCATTGAATAGATTTCCTGATTAAAATGATCTGGTTTCAACCAACTGAACCATCACAAAGTAGAAAGCAGCTTCAAACAATTCCTGTAGAAATCCTGGGCCCATGATGCAGAACCAGTGATGCAAGTGCAGCTGAACCACAGGGAAGTGCAGAGCTGACACAGCTTGTTCTCCTGGTACTAGCTCTTGTCAAACCACATCACGGGATAGAAACAGTGACAATTTAATCAGATCTGACAAGAGTTAAGCCAAAACACTAGTAATGAACAAAAAGACTATTTGAAAAATGATTTACAACCACTACTGTTCACAATGAACCTTACCAAGTTGTCAATACGGTCCCTCAGAGACTAGCCAGCTATTTGAAATTTTGTTTATGTAAACTGTATCTCATTCTTCTACTTGTTATGTTGTACACAATATATTAGCCAATAGTAAGAGTATATAATTTTAAAATAAGTAAACATTCACAAATTCAAAAGTATTTCACTGTGTGTGTGTATATGTGTGATCAAAAATGTTCAGCACCTCTAGAACAGAGAAGTCCATGATTCAGATAGAGGTTAGAGCTGGAGAGGGCAGTTTGGGAGTCACTAGCATGTGGTGGTATTTAAAGCTATGGCGCTGGATGAGGTCACCGAGGAGAGTGTGAAGATAGGCGAGGGGCATGGAGGACTGAGCCCTGGGATCCCTGATGTTTAGAGATAAGAAATTAGGGGAGAACCAGTATGGAAAATGAAAAGGGAGCAGCTGGTGAAGCAGAAGAAGAACCGGAGGTGTGTGGTGTGTGAAACCCATGACAAGAGTTTCCAGGAGGAAGGAGTGATCAGCAGAGTCTGAGGGACAGCTGGAAACTGGATTTGGTAACGTGGAAGTTGCTAGAAATCTTGGGAAAAGCAGTTTCAGTGGAGAGGTTGGGAATGAAAACCAGATTGGCTAGAGTGGAGGAGAAAATGGTCGGTGAGGTAGTAAAGACAGCAAATTTGGACAAGTCCTTCAAGGAGTTTTGCTTTACAAGGGGGTCAAAGAAAGGAGGCAGGATCTGGAGAGAAGCAGGAAGTCAAAGGAGGATTTGTGTGGGTTTTAAGACAGGAGGTAGGTTTGCGTGCTGCTTGAAATGATCCAGTAGAGAAGGAGAATTCTGAGATGCGGGTCGGTGGGGACAACAGCAGGAGTATCGTTTTTGAGATGATGAGAGGGAATGGGCTCCAGAGCCCCAGTGCAGGAGTTACCCTTAGGAAGGAGCGTGGGCTGTTCATCCATTTCAGCAGCAGGCGAGTCAGAGCATGTACGGACAGACGCAGGATAGGAGGGTCAGTCCGCACATGGAGAGGTGCAGTCGTTTTCCTAGACTCCCACCTGCCCATGGACATTTCTGCCTGGGAGTCTTGTTGCAACTCAAATTCAACTTTCCCAAGGGGAATGCTTCTCTCTTCCCTTCCCAAGCCTTCCTACCCCTCTGGCTTTACTCTCTTTCTAAACAGCACCTCTATATTCCCAGTCACCAACGCTCCAAACCACAGTTATCCCAGACGTCTCTCCTCCCTGCTGCAGCATCCTACAGTTGTGTCCCTTTTGTCCATCCCCTATGCTTCATCCCCATGGCACTAATGTCCTTTGCTCCTCGCCATCTCGTATCTAGATTACTCCAATAACCTTCCAATGATTTCCCTTGCCTGTGTTCCTCTCGGCCTCAGCTCTGTTATTACATGCTGCCATCAGATTCACCTTCCTAGGGGCTTCTGGTGGTGCAGTGGTTACGAATCTGCCTGCCAATGCAGGGGACATGGGTTCAAGCCCTGGCCAGGGAGGATCCCACATGCCGCGGAGCAACTAAGCCCGTGCGCCACAACTACTGAGCCTGCGCTCTAGAGCCTGCATGCCACAACTACTGAAGCCCATGCGCCTAGAGCCCGTGCTCCGCAACAAGAGAAGCCACCGCAATGAGAAGCCCGCACACCGCAACAAAGAGTAGCCCCCTCTCGCCGCAGCTAGAGAAAGCCCGCGCGAAGCAATGAAGACTCAACGCAGCAAAAATAAATAAATAAAATTTTAAAAAAATTAAAAAAAAAAAAAGATTCACCTTCCTAAAGTGCTTCTCTGACTGCTTCACTCCCTGGCTCAAAAACCTCCTTGACTTGCCTCCCTACACTTCTCAAACTCAGGCTTTAGTCCCCTTTTCTGTATCGGAGTTTTCATTCTTTCTCATGCCCTCTCAAGAGCCCATTTTTTTCTGCTTTTCCTATAAATCTTTTCTGATTATTTCTTCCCCAGTGATCACATTCATCTAGCCATTCAACCAACCCACAGGCTTTTTCTCAGTGCCTCCTGCATATGAAACAGGGCTGGGTGAGATGAGGGACATATGGGAAGCAAGTGCAGGATCAGAGGCCAAGTCAGAAACCTCTGAGCTCACCCCAGCTCTTTCCTCGTCTCAGTCCCCAACCCAATTTATCACCAAATGCTGCTCACTTTTCCTCCTAAATATTTCTCTAATCCACTGCTTCTATTCTACTCCATCTAGTGCCTTCACGTTCTCAATATCTCTTATGCGAAGCATTCAGAAGCTCCCAGATCGGTTTTTCTGCCTCCAGTCCTGACCCCCAATTCAGTTAGAGAGATCTTTCTAGAATGTAAATATGACCTTATGCTCCCTGATTAAAGCCTCTAATGACACCTGTCACCTAGAGATAAAGTCAAGGCTCCTTAGGAACATATTCAAGGTCTCTCATGACTTGGCCATGTTTTGCCCACTAGCCTAGCTCCTCACTGCATCCTACCTTCCACTCCAGAGTTAGTAATACTGAAATGCCAATAATGCCCTGTGCACATCTTGCTCAACCTCACTACCTAAGGCTGTTCCTCTGCCTGAATGCTCCTCCCCATTTATGCTTCATCTGTGCACCCTTCAAAACTCACTTAGGCTTTCTCTCTTTGGGGAAGTCTTCTCTGACTCTTCCCTGGGAGGGTTACGACTTGAGGGATGCTGTCATATTTATTCAGACCTCCTCAGCACCCACCACAGAGCTGGCCCATGCAGGGCACTCCATACGAGTGCGGCATGAGTAAGATAATCACAGGGCACAGGCTATATGTGGGAGACGTGAGAGCATTCAATCTGAGATGGTTAGGAACATAGGCTCTTGAGTCAGATCTGAATGAGAATCCTGGCTCTGCCACTGACTTGCTGCATGACATTGAGAAAACTGCTTACCTTCTTATGCCTTAGTTTCCTTATCTGTAAAAAGGGCATGATGCAGAATGACTTGTGATGAGACTAAATGAGATGAGACATGTAGAGTACTTAGCACAGGGCTGAACACATTAAGTGCTCAATACATGTCAACATTTTATTAAATTATGTTTTTTAAATTAAAAGTGCTTCCTACCAAGTCCATGTGCTAAATATTGGTCTAATATTGGTCTATATTGCTAATATACACTTTATATTTTCCTTGATTTAAAACAGAAAAGAAATTTGCTGCCTGTTCAGTTCCAAATAATTTCTCAATTTTGAAAACTTAAGAAGAAAATGCCTGGCTCCTTCCTGCCTCAGGCCCTTTGCACTTGCTGCTATCCCCTCCATCAGAGCACCCCCCTGCCTCTATCAGAGTTTTGCATGGCCAGCTCCTCCTTCTCAATTAGGTCTTAGCTCAAACGTCACCTGCTCTGATGGTCTCCCTTGAACACCCTGTAGGGACTAGTAATCTCTCCTCCCCTCTGACCCTTTCTGTTTTATTATCTTCAATAACAATTACAATTTCTGAAATTATCTTTCTCTTTACTTTTTTATTGTCCATCTCCTTCCGTTAGAATGTGAACTTCATAAAAGCAGGCTTCTCACCCATTATGTTCTCACTGCTTCAACCTAAGTTCATAGAGTGGCACAGAGTGGGATCTCAATAAATTCTGTTTTAATTAAGTTTTTTCAACTACTGCAGAGGAACACTACTACTATTAAAAGTTGAATTAAACTTTTCTAGTCTCTCAAGAACCCAGGCGCTAGGATACTTCCCAGTTTGCCAGTTGCCTGGATTGTGTCTTTTTAAAATTTCAACAAGTTTTCAAAATAATCAAATACAAAAATTTATACTTTAGGGCTTCCCTGGTGGCGCAGTGGTTGAGAGTCCACCTGCCGATGCAGGGGACACGGGTTCGTGCCCTGGTCCAGGAGGATCCCACATGTCGCGGAGCGGCTGGGCCCGTGAGCCATGGCCACTGAGCCTGTGCGTCTGGAGCCTGTGCTCCGCAGCAGGAGAGGCTGCGTACGGCAAAAACAAAAAAAATTTATACTTTAGCAAGTATATTCCTTAAATAATGTATCCTTTATGAAAGGATAAACAGCTATGAAAGAAAAATAGAAATCCATTTCATCATTAATTTTTTCTTTTCTTTCTTCTTCTATATATGAAGGACTTTATGAATTACTGTGAGCTTAAGGAATTTGTTCCTTGGAGAATATAATAGCTATTTTTCTTTTTTGCCATCTTGCTAAAATTGATCACAGATGGTACAAAGGTCACCTGCAGAGCAGGCTGTCCCCAAAGTCCTTAAATGTCAAATTAATGAGACTTTACTGTATAAAAATGACTATAAGAAAGAAAATGTTTGGTCAGAAGTGACTATGTTCTTTGATATAACTTGGGACTTTAAATTTTATTTTTTAAAAATGATATTGGAAAACCAAAAAATTCAATGGAAAAATAGGCAAAGCATAAGGATATTCTCAGAAGAAGAAATCTAAATCGCCACAGACATATGAAGGCATGCTCAGTCTTACTAATAATCAAAGAAAAACAAGTTAAAATGACTATTATTTTTACTTATCAGATTTGCAAAAATTTAAAAGATCAGTAGGGCTTCCCTGGTGGTGCAGTGGTTAAGAATCTGCCTGCCAATGCAGGGGACACGAGTTTGAGCCCTGGTCTGGGAAGATCCCACATGCCGCGGAGCAACTGGGCCCATGCGCCACAACTACTGAGCCTGTGCTCTAGAGCCCGTGAGCCACAACTACTGAGCCCACATACCACAACTACTGAAGCCTGCCCGCCTAGAGCCCGTGTTCCACAACAAGAGAAGGCACAGCAATGAGAAACATGCACACTGCAACGAAGAGCAACCCTCGCTCGCTGAGACTGACAGAAAGCCCGTGCACAGCAACGAAGACCCAACGCAGCCAAAAATAAATTAAATTCAATTTAAAAAAGAAAAAGATCAGTAATATATAATCCATGTTAGCAATGAGGCAGGGCAAAAAACACTCATATACAATGTTGGAGGGAGTATATATTAGTATGTTTTTTGGAGGGTAATTTAGCAGCATCTATTCAGTTTTAAATATGCATGTCCTTTGACCTGCAATTAGACATCTGCACGTCTATCCTTCAGAAATACTGGACATGTGCACAAAAAGAAAATTCACTGCAGCATTATTTGTAACAGAAAAATCAGGAATAACTTGATTAAATGTCCACCAATAGGAGTATGGCTAATAAACACTGGTGTCTTAAAACAAATAGAGATTAGGAAGCTTTAAAAGAAGTATGGTAGCTCCTCTGTTAGCATGGAAAGATGTCCATGATCTACCCTGTAGTTAAAAACAATACACAGCACTATTAAAACTGCATTGATATATTTTTTGTTTTTTTCACACATAAACCTACAGTCTATTTTCAATACAGCAGCCAAAGTTATCCTTTTGAAACGTAAGTCAGAACCTTGTTACCTCTTCACTCAAATCCCTTCATTGGCTTTTCTCTCACTCAGATTCAGCGACTTCACCAGGATTTCCACTCCCCGCATGATCTGGCCCTCTGCTACTGCTCTTACTTTCTTCCTCTGCCCTCCCTCCCTCAGCTCTCATCATCTTGGCCTTCTCTCCAGCCCTCAGGGGTTTTGTACTTGCTGTTGCCTTTGGCTGGGACTCTTTCCCCCAGATCTCCCCATAGCTGGTTCCTCCCATCCTTCACATCTCTGCCCAAATGACACTTTCCAATGACCACTGTCCCTGAACACAGTCTATGTTTTGGGGGAGTACACTCCTCCTCACCCCTCCCCTTGCCAAAATAGAATCTTCTATTCTACTTCTCTGCTTACCTGTTCGTCACCCCCTTACCACCATTTGCTACAGGATATATTTCCTTCTTTATTGGTTTGTGGTCTGTCTCCCTCCTCCAGAAATGTAAACTCAATGAGGGCTGAGATTTTTGCTCTTTTGTCTCATTATTGGATTCCCAGCACCTAGAATAGTATCTGGCACACAGTAGGTGCTCAATAAATATTTACTGAATGAGTCAATAAAATTTCATTTCTATACGTGCATAAAAACAGATGTGGAAAGATAAACAGCAAACTATTGACAGTGATTATTTCTGGGGAGTGGGATTGGGAGCTGATGGGAAAGTTTCCATCCTAACTGTGTACATTTCTGTATCATTTGGAATATGGACCACTTAGGTAATTAAAAACTAAATAAAAAATATTTTAAAGGAAAAACATAATGGTTCCATCTCTCCTTCCAAGTGACTCAAAGCAGTCTTTGGGCTCTTTTCTAGAAACACAAAACAATTTCTAAAAAGAACTACCCTAGGTTTGTCTCCACTGCATGTGCCATCAGAGCTCAGAAAATACCAGTAAGCCTGCTTTTCATGATGTTCTAACACCATTAAATAGATCAGGAATATAAGACACACACACACACACACACACACACACACACACACACACACACAAAGACACCATGGTTTGCCCATGCCAGGAGTCTGCTGGGTAAAAAGCCTTTCTAACTAACACACCTGACTCCTCTTTACACCCACTTCCTCCCTCCAGCAGGAGAAAGGAGTTTCACTGGTAGTTCCTTGTGCTGTTTCTTTGACATGGTAAAATCTTTAACACTGCTGTCAGGCAGGGTGAACCTGACGTTATGGACTACAAAATTCATCCAGTGCTAGAGGGAGCTCTTGAGACAGGATACATGGCCTCTCTTAGAAGCAAATCCAACTTAACTCAGCGTGATAAGCATCTCAGGGACACGTTCACACACACAACAGCTACACAAACCTTGTACTGAGTGTCTTTCACCAGCTGTCACGGTCATGAGGCCTCTGTTAAGTAACTCCTAATCCTCCCCCTGAGGCCTCTATTCCCCAGAAGCATCCCCATGGTAGTACTAATAATACTCTCACTGGGAGTTGTTCCACAGGGCCCTTGACACTAGCTTTTCCTGAACTCTTAACTGACCCATAATCCTCCCTGGTGAGCCTGCAGGGCCTCTTCCCACAGGACAGAAGCTGGCGGAAGGGGTGCAATTCAGCTCTGAGAGGCCAGAAGGAGGCTGGCCCGCCTATCCTGACAGTTTCTGCAACTCACCCTGGAAAGCAGGGCGGCAACAGCCAACTCTCATCACCATTTTGGTATGGAAACTGGAACTCTCAGAATTTTCAGTGAGAACCAACCAACCAGCTGGGTTGTTCTTACCTTTTTTTTTTTTTTTTTTTTAGGAGAGTCAGCTGGAATAAAAGTCAAGACTGTCTGAGAACCAGCCCCTGGTGGACAGTTACACTGATTTTACACATGATTTTCACTATGTTTTGGCAAAGCAACAGAGTTGGGCTGTGGACCTATTGCTGACAATTCTTCTGAACAAGTGCCTCTGGGCTCAGCTTTGCTTCTTCAGAAACACTGGTTTATCACTCCTTAGCTCAAGCATCATTTCTCAGGCCTCATGATTCCAATGACACTTCAGAAAGGACATCAATTTACTCTGGACGGGTCTGGTTATCGAAATTCACCTTTCTTGGGACCAGAGCACAGGCTTTGGAGTGGGACCATCCATGGGACCTTGAGCAAGAGCACTTATCCCTCTGAGCTCCAGTTTGCTCATCTGTAAAATGGAGATAATAATACCTACCTGGTAAGACTACTGGAAGGACTGAATGAGGTCATGCAGATATAATGCTTAGTGTTATGCTTGTGACAGATGAGGATTCAACAAATGGTTACAGTATTACTGTAAAGAGAGACCCTAATTTCCCCCCATCTAAGACTTTTTAGGTAGAATCTCTCATAATTGCCCAGAACAGTCTCTCACAACAAACAAATCTCAAGACTGACCACCTTGGAACGTCTTGCCCAGATTCCTCTTGCCTGGAACTTCATCAGAGGAATAGAATTGATATTGCTCAAGTTGAATTCTGATACATGCACACACACGCATACATACACACACCACCACCACCACCACCACCACCACCACCACCATACACTGGAACTGACACTACTAGAAAGCTTGGGCCATAGCTCAGGGATCTCATAAGGCAGCTGAGCGACCCCCAGCCTTGCCTCTGCACAAAACTATGGACAGGAGTTTGTTCATTGCCACCATGTGTCACACCAGAGGGATGATAGGGGAACTGTGATAGTGGAGTGTCGAGAAGGCTCATGGATGCCTTATACTTGCAGTCCTGCCCCAGCTGGGGGACCACAGTGCTTTGAAGACCACGGTCCCTCAGATCCTTAAGGGGCAACACTCCCTCTTCTCATCAACCCTGCCTCTTCCATTCTGTCCCTCAACCCAACAGAGAGTTATTAAGTGCCAGGCACTATGCCAGGTGCTGGGGGGCTCCTGATCCTGTAGGCAAGGCCAACACCCACATGTAGTTCTTAAATGAGCGTGGGTGTCCCAGGTGTTCTCTGGAAGAAGCCTGGGGAGAAAGGATGGGACAGACTTGCTTTTGGTTACCCTTAGTGTTTTTGGAGCTCAAGACAGTTCTGTTAGCAAGAATGTCCCGGCCAGCAGGCCACTCACCACATTGGTTTCCTACATGGCCCTGACCCACTCCACAGGACTCCGCCCAGTGTTCAGATGTTTGGGGAGACTTTTTAGCCACTTCGAGGTCCACGCCTGAGAGCTGGAGGTGAAACTGCTCCCTGTGGGCAGCCTTCCGGAGCGTGCGGATGGCCTTCCGGAGCCGCTTCTCTGTTCGCTTTATGATGCAACTCGGATCACAAGAGGCTGAAGAAACGAGAGGGACAGCAGTGGAGGGGTCAGGCTGCAGCATGTGAGCATGTCCAGACCAACTGCAGGACCCACAAACACCCACAGCTCCCTGTGCACAGCATGGGGAGAGGCTTGGAGCTGGGCACCTAGCAGGCTGGGCAGCATTCAATTCAAACAGAAATTTGTTGACCAAAATGGTAGCTTTGGGTTTTGATGAAGCAGATAAAATCATCAGGTTCCAAAACAATTCAGTTTAGTTTGGGGGTGAAAAAAAACAGGAGATACTTCAGTGGTTGCACTATTTCCGGCCACCCCCCAACCCCCGGCAAGAATGATGAAAAGTGAAAGGCAAAGAAATAAGGAGCAAGCCGTAAGAAGTCTGGCACCACAGACTGTTTTCAAACCAACCTGTCACCTCCTTTTGGTTAGTTTCAAGCTCAAACTCAACAGTGATAAACATTTCCTTAGGGGTGCTCGGTCTTCCGGGGTCTCCCGGGACTTGCTTGCCAGAGCTGCATGTAAGGTTTGCGTAGCGGAAGCTCTCTTTTACTGAGCTGTGCTTCTCTGTATGAAGAAACAAAATTATCGGAAGCCAAATCCTGGCAAAGCACTCAGCTGAACATTCGCTACAACTCTGTAAACATTTCATTAGAACAACTCTCAAGGGACTAGATGATTAACTCCATATGCCAAGACGCTGCAAGCCCTCAGCTTGCAGCACGATGACACTTTAATCCTGAAGAACCAGTATTGCCACCTATATAACTTTACAATTTAGCTCTTGAAACTTATTTTCATGAATAAATGCTGGATGTTTCCGACTGACCGGCCACATCTGTGGAAGATGGGGACCAAAGATCGTCTTGCATTCCTGACTGGTAATTTGTTAAGGTGCGTTCATGTTCTCATAGTTGGTTTCTTTAAAGCTGGACTATGATGTCTCAAGCAGGGGCTGAGGGGCTTCAAGTAAGGAACGAGCACAGGAGTAGCAAGGGAATTAACTCCTGCTTTCAGGCAAACTGACCTTGGAGTAATTCCAACCCAAAGGGAGAGCTGGAAAGCACGCCAACAATGAGGGCTCAGTTTGAAATAACCAGGAGCAATAAGTGGCACAAAGAATCAACAGAACCAAACAATATCATGAAGGCACGCAGGATGGGAGTGAAAGTGTTGTGTAAGGCAGGGCTTTGTGCGCCCTCATTCCTGACGTTGGCCATCACTCCTCCCTGCATGGCTTCCAGTGAATCTTTTAACTAATGATTGTTAACCAGAACCAAAGAGCAGGTCCACATACCATCCACACAATTAACTAATCTTAACTTTATTGAACTGAAGAATTATCTGTATCGTGTTCTTCTCTAACATTATAAGGATGTTCAAATTAGCAGGTCATCAGGACCAAAGGAAGGAGAAGGCAAATTAATTTTTCCCTAAAGATCTATCTTACCTTTTCAAAAGGCTAACTTCACATCTCAAACTGAACAGATGCTCATTCTGAACTTGTTTTCCTTTCCATTTTTCCATATCTATTTTTTAAACTTTTTATTTTGAAATAAGCTTAGACGTTATAGAAAAGTTGCTAAGAGAGTACTCAGAGTTCCCATATACTCTTCACCCAGCGTCCCCTAATGTTAACATCCTATATTTACACGTATCTTTATCAAAACTAAGAAATTAACATTAGTACAATACCATTAAGTGAACTAAAGACCAAATCTTTTTTTTTTTTTTTTTTTTGCGGTACGCGGGCCTCTCACTGTTGTGGCCTCTCCCGTTGCGGAGCACAGGCTCCGGACGCGCAGGCTCAGGGGCCATGGCTCACGGGCCCAGCCGCCCCGCGGCATGTGGGATCCTCCCAGACCAGGGCACGAACCCGTGTGCCCTGCATCGGCAGGCAGACTCTCTACCACTGTGCCACCAGGGAAGCCCCCAAATCTATTTTTAAATAATGCTTTCCCCTCTGATTAAAAGTATAAATGCTCACTGTGGGGAATTTGGAAAATGCAGGACAAAAATTAAAATCACTCATCATCCTTCCACCCACATATAACCCACTAATAAGGACATGGTGAGTTTTCTTTGTTTTTCTTCTATTCATGCTTTTTCTTATACAACTTAGGTCGTATTAGATATACACAATGTTACTCTCTCTTTTTCCATCTTAGCATTATAACAAGAACATTTTCTAATGTCATTAAACATTCTTTGAAAACCCATAATTAATAGCTGCATAATATTCCATCAAATGGAGGTGCCCAAATTAATCTTGGTTAGTTACTTAAAATAGGCACTCATATGTGACCAGAGTGATTTTGCATGCATTTGTTTGTACAGTTTATTTGAGGGTAGATTGGGGAAAGAACCCTCCCTAATACATGACTCCTGATTATTTTTTTCTAAAATTATTCTATGAAATAATACTGGAAATGTGAGCTGGGGAAGAAAGAGGAATGTTGGATTCTGCTCTTTTCATAAGGCCAGGTCTACTTGGAGAGTATTTGTTCTGCTGAAGCCAAATGGCATCACTGCCTCCAAAAACTAAATCCAGCAGGAAAGCTGGATATTACATCTTTGTTCATCAAAGATTACCCTTTCTGAGCCAAACCTTTTTTTCATTTCTTTGGATTCGGATTTTGGATTATTTTAAGGAAACTCTAAGGTCTAGAAAATTTAACCCAGTATGATCACAAGGTACTAATGCATCTTAAGCCCTCATTGATTCCTATTAACTCACAGCTTTCCCCAGAGCTTCACTCTTTGTACCCTGCAAAGGAAACCCTGAAGAATAACTCCAGAAGCATACGGAGGTGCCAAGTGAGGCTCTTCTTCATCTTGTGAAGAGAGTCCACAGAGATTCTGAACTGTTTGATCCCATCTGAATGGCACGGCTCATTACAGGCCCCTTTCCCACAATGCAGGCAAGCTCCCTGCACCAGCCATCTGATTCCATACCTGGTAGTACTGGTCGCAGACCCTCGGGAAACAGATCAGCCTTTTTCAAACTACACTTGCCTTCATTTAGCTTAAAGGTTACACTTGTCCTGACGGTGGCGACATCTTCAGAAAGAAACAAGTGAGAGATGTTACCTTCAGAGGCAAAGGAATGGAAACACCAGTGGGTAATGGAGAGCTGTCCATTGCTGGAAGTACACCCTGAGCCCCTCTCTTATGCTGAGACCAAGAAAGTTTGGGATTGGGGAGCGCCCGTTCCCTTGGACTGGGGGCACCAGGAGCCTCCTACGAGTTACACTTATCGCTCCATCTGAGATGAATCCAGGGCTCAAACATAACAAAGGAAGGGCCCAAAACAGCCTCAACGGTGAGATGAAAAATGAGGTCATTTCTGTGCCTTTCCAAGAAGGAAGGCCAGAATCCCCCAGTTCAAATTTGAGCAAGACAGCTGAGGGAAATGGAAGGGCAGATTCTCCTAAATAAGCCTGTCCTGGGAGGACAGGGCTGAGGGAGCCACCATTCCAGACAAGGATGGCACTCACTAAACGTGGCGAGGATTTTCAGGGTCTGTGAGGGAGCAAGCCCTACTTTGAGGGTCTCATATGGAAAATTCTGTTCTCCTTCCATGGTCAGTCTTAATCATGTTAGGCTCTGGAGCCAATGACCAGGATTCAAATTCCAGCCCTTCGACTTGTGATAAGAACTTGAGCAAGGTACTTAGTCTCCCTAAGCCTCAGTCTTCTCATCTGTAAAATAGACATAATTACAGTCCTTACATTCCTGGGCTGTTGTGAGGATTAATGAGATAATGCAAAACAAAGAGTGTTTAGCCTACTGTCTGGTACATAGTAAGAACTGAATAACTGTTAACTATTTGCTTGCTCACCTTAGGGTGGCCTTAATCTCCAAGTGATCATCGCTACGAGTTTTGGTGAAACAGACTGTGAAGTCCCCTCTGGCTGGGTCCAAACATCAGACAAGAAGGGCAGTGAAGGATAATGCTTAAGACTCTGGACCCAAACTGCCTGGTCAATATCCTGGCTCCACTATTTCCTACCTGAGTCGCTCTGGATATGTTATTTCACCTCTCTGAAGCTCAGTTTCTTCATCTGGTTAATGAGGATAACAGTAGAATTGCCCCAGAGGGCTGTAGTGTGGATTAAATCAGCTAATACATGTAACACAGTGGCCGGCATGTTTTAACTGCTCCATCAATTCACACGAGCTGTTATTATCATCCTTTGCATCTCTATCTTTGCTTATATACATAATATGGACATCAAGAACCACTTCCTTATTCAGATGTTCACATGACATCATCACAGATGCTTGTCTAAATCTGGGAGGACAAGGCCTCTTAAAAGCTTTAAATGTCCTTCTTTGTCTTTTGATAAAGGGTTTGGGCCCCTGTCCCTGGTCAGAATCCTTGCTCCCCTTGTCATGTCCCTGTCTCCACTGATGCCATGTGCCCCAAGCCCACATTTCCTGCCAAGCCTCTGAGGTGCTCTATGGTACAGGGAGCTGGGAAGACCTGCGTCTCCTGGTCCTAGAGCTACGTGGGCCTCTGCCCAATATGATGACCCACCAGGGCTGCATGGAGCCTTCCAGCACACAATGGACACTCAGTAAGTGTCTGTTATGTGGCGAGTCAGATCGCAGGCACCAAGGCTACAGGTAAGAACATCCTGTAACGTGCTTGCGGCATCAAAGAGATTAGGAGAAAAGAAAACAAAGCCAACGCCCAAGAACAGTATCCCACAAGTGAAGCCCATTGAACACGGTGAGCCCCAGAGACAACACGCAGGTTTGGTAATTACCCCCAAAAGCAGAGTCATTTGATTTTTGCTGTTTGCTCCTGAGAGGAGAGGAAGAGCCGCAGGTGACAGAATAGGCCTCTTGCAGTCCTGACAGACAGAATGTGGATCGTCAGCAGGTAAGCAAGGTTACAGTCTCTCCCAGTGGCAGCTCAAGTCACCCACAACCCCACTCCATGTGAACCACTAGAAAAGCCCCCAGAATACAGGGTCTCAGAGCATGGGCCTCCAGTGGTCAGGGGGCAGCTGGTCAAAGACCTGGAAGCCCTTTGAAGCCATCTAACACCTGAAGGCCAGGAAGGCCTGGCCCTGGCATGAGGACCTGCCCCAGGGCCTGGGACCCACTCACCTGAAGAGAGGTGAATGCCAGAGAGACATCTGAGGAAGCACCTGTCTCCTCCACCACTCTTACCACACTGCAGGGACACGTGGGGTGATACGCTAGTGGGCAGGACCCCCTCCACTTCTAGACAGGACAAAATACAGACACTTACAGAGAGAGAAGGTGTGACAAGGACGGCTGAGTCCCATGCTCAAAGGCCCCAAGAAGAGAAGGTAGTGCCGACGCCCAGCACATAACACGGACACCATGTTTATTTCCCCCAGGGTAAAGGAGCGCCCTGTACTCTATTCTTTTCATGCAGAAAAGAAACCAGGAAAACAGAAGTGAGTTCCAACCAATGCAGAAGCACAGAAGGAAACCCCCAAGGGCCTGCAAAGTATCTCCTGTTTTTGAAGGATTTAAAGAACGGCTGCTGCAGCTCGGGGGAGGAGAATGCAGTGGAGGACTGGTCAGCCGCACTCCGGGTCCGGTGGGACCAGGGGGACGTGGGAGAGTGCTGCTGGGCCAGCGGTGAGCCCGCGCACTGAGCCCGAGCCTCGGCGCCTCTTACCCACACAGTCTTTTTTATTCCAGTGGAGCTTGTGCGCAGAGTGGCACCGGCATTCGTAGCTGCCCACGGTGTTCACGCAGACCTGCTGACAGCCTCCGTTGTTGACGCTGCACTCATTCGTGTCTGTGGAGCAAAACGCTCTCCTGTCACAGCAGCCATTTGCTGACCTGGCTGACACTATCCCTCCATCAAGGAAGGAGCAGGAGGTGAGTCGCACGGCTGAAGCTCACTGAACTAAGGGAAGGTGCTGACGGCCTTCAGAATGTGCACTTGGCACGAGCTGACCCATTCCCCACTCAGTGGTCTTCCTGGCACGAGCCTCACCAGCATGGACTCAAGTTCCATTCTTGACCAAACATTTCCGCCAGTAAGGACACTCAGAAGGGGTCACACTCTATTTTCGGGTGTCAAATTCAGACACTGCACAGGCTTCCAGTTTAAAACTCCACCATCCTCCTGGGCTATATCCCAAGAGAGACAGAGAGAATTAGGACTCCCCACTTGGCGGTTCATATAGTTGGGATATAGATAAGAAAAATGACTTGCACTAATCCCCATCAACTTAAGACTGAGTCCAGGTCAGAAGGTGACTCCAACTAAAACCCAAATACACATCCATATTCAGGGAATATTTCCTCGGGGTTTCTTGATGGACTGGAAGGGCATGTGTTCAGCCATGCCAGGGATGTGTTGAAAAGGAGAAGAAAAACAACACTATCTACAGCGAATCACTACTATCCATTCTTCTTAAGGACACAGGAAACAAGGATTGGGCAGGAAGTACTAAAGGCAGTGGTTCCCACACCCTCAGATCCCCAAAATCACCTTGAAGCCCTAGACTTTTAGAATAAGAATCAGAATCTGTATTCTCAAAGATTGCTGAATGAATCTGATGAGTAGAGACAGCAGAGTGATGCCAAATCTGACTTAAGCCATAGTTTACTTAGCTGTAAGGTCATGAGACATCGGAACATGTTGCTGCAAGGGCTCAGAGCAGGGAGACAGAGTCCATGGTCCCACTTCCAGCTCAGAGACCTGCACAAAGACCAGCTCAAAGAGCTCAAACCAAGCTCCGCAGCCAGTTCCTATGCACAGCAGAGCTGTGGAATCAGTTGGCACACTGCCAAGCCTCTCCAAGGGCCCTGACTTTACTATCTTGGGAAGTTCCAGCAGACAGGGCACCAGCTCCTGAGAGACCCACCCACTGTCTGAGTACAACTGTATCAATAAAGTCCATAAAGAATTCACAACTGAAAGAGCTCAGCTCTTCTCTCTACTCCATTTCACACGTGACGAGTTAAAGGGATCAATGTGGGACGATTTCCCAGAGCAGCTGCTTCCCTCGAGTCGATGGACTCCCTACTACTGTATAGGGCCTGGTATGTCCGGTTCAGCCCCCAAGGTAGAAAAACTGGCCCTGATCTGGGGAAACCTTAGGAATAAGTCCCAGCCTCATCCGACTCTAGAGGGATTCCACTCACCTCCACAGTGGGTAAAGCCATAGAGGGTGTACCCTTTGTTGCAAGCACATGCAAATGTGCCAGGGTGGTTGATGCAGCTGTGGTCACAGGTCCTATCCAAAGAGCATTCATCCACATCTGTAATTGTCAAAGGGAGAGGGGAGCTGAAACCAACTCTGAGGGACAGTGGAGAGAAGAACACCAGTTGCTGACCAATAACAAAAACAACAAAGTGAAAATTATCTATCAGTTCTCCCTGCTCACTTGTGTTAAACAAAGTGTTGAGCAGCCCACAATAAGTATACTCACAGCCAGGACCCTTATTTCCAAATTCTGTTGCACACTGCACTTGCCTAAAAGCTCGGTTGGTCTCTCTCACCCATGCTTATCTGCAGGGCTGAATGATTTAAAATATTTAAATGAAGTCAAATGAGATAACATAACTAAAGGGGGTTTGTAAACTATTAGGGTGCTGCCTGTGCATTATTACTGTTCTATTACTAATTGGTAAAGGAGCAATAGTAATTTTATAAGCTATGGCCAATTAAAAGGAGAAAACACTTGAGCCAGAGATAAATCTAGCTCCTATCTCTTTTGGGTCTTGCCAGAATTCATCTTCTGGCCCCAGGAGGCAAGTTGATCCTGGGTTTTAATGCCCTCTGCACTAAAAGAATGCATTAACATTAACATCCTCAGTAATTTTCTATTGCCTACACTGAAATGTGGTGCTTAAGCACCAAACAGGATCCTCTTGGCCAATCCCTTGGCTTTGTTCCTCCCCCATGGTTCAGTCCCAGTTCCTCCCCCATGATTCCGTTCCAGTTCCTTCCCCATGGTTCCCTCCCTTCCCGGTTCAGCATGAAGGCATCCTTGGCTGCAGTTGAGGTCATGGAAACTAGCCTCAGGAGGCTGCATTTGTCAGTCTAATCATCTCTTCTTCCCTGGTCTGGTTCTTACATCTTTCCTGTACACTAGAATCTCAGTGCTTCACTTCCTCAACTCTTTGGAAGATTTTAACAGAGTTATGACTTGTATCTCCAAATGGATAAACCAGGACCAGCACAGGACTCAGTGGAAGCCAACTAGACCATTGCTAGATCCCTTTTCAAAATGAAACGTGCCACAAGAAACTATGTTAACAAAAAACAAACATTTGGAAGGGACTGGAGGAATGAAAAACATGAAATAAAAGAGGGCAAAATCTTACAAAACCTCTTCATCCGTAACTTTTCCCAGAAGTCCTGACAATTTCTTTAGTAAGTTTGTTCTGTGTAAATATTTGTTCTACCAAGACTGATCAGTGAAAAATGAGAAAAAGTCCACTTCTTCTGTAGTAATTGATATCATTCTAAGAATTCTTTTATTAATATCAGCCAGTTACCGAGAAAGTGGGCTCATTCAGTAGCTGACTTTGGCTGCTCACAACAGGCTTTTGCTTTGTCAAAAATAAGCAGATCGCTTTCTGATTCCTTTTTAATGTGTTGACACAGCTTAAATAGTATTTCTTGCTCTATACATTATGAAACATTATGTGGAACGGCAAATTTTCCTTCCAAGTCAAACAGAAGAAAACTGTGCAGTAGTCATCTAGAGTGAACTCGCTGAATTTAAAGGGGTGTGAAGTGTCTGACAAATTACGTACCAAGAAGAAAAAAACAAGAGAGAAACCTAATTCACACCATAAGATTATAGAAAGGTAATGTTGCATCTTTATTATATGAAGTGAAATCAGATATTATTTTCTGATTTTGATTTAATTCTGGGATTTCTAACAAAATAAGTTAGGCTGTTCTTATTCTCAGCAATGGATCAGAAATAAATGACAGCACATCTTTCCTGAGAGTTTCTTTCTATATATCAGTGGGGCATAAAATGTGCTCAGCTGAAAATATAAATGATGCCCCCAACCCAAAACAGCTTATCACTGTGCAAAACACTTATTAATATCAACAACTGCTACCCAGAGAAGTTCCCTTGCTGCGCCCCTTATATGGGAAGGATGTGTCTGAGAAGGGGTCTGAAATCCTGCCCAAGGACTGCACAGCCTTTCCTCAACTTAATCCCCTCCCTCCCTCACCCCTACCCTTTCCCCAAACACCAAAGGCTGGTCATTCAAACAAGGCCTATAAGGAAGGGACCAACTGGTTGACCCCAACTTTTTGCTGAGAAAAGGTATGTTAACTAAATCAACAACTTTTTGTCACCAAATTTTGTTAGAAAATCCATAACATTAAAGGGAATTTTAGAAAGGGAAAATTATTCATAATTTCAACACCCTAATGCAACCCTGCTTGCATTCTGTGATCCATTCCATTTCTAGCAGCGAGCTCCGCTGTAATCACACCACATGGGTTCACTGAGGTGCTCTCTAATCATTAACAGCTTAATTTCCAAAATATACCTGTGAGCTACCTCAGTGTTTCTATTTTACTTAACAGATGAAATAAGTGAAGCACAGGGTGGAGGTTGGATTAATGACTCCGTAGAGAAGCCCAGCGAGCCAGTCTCTGCCCGAGCAGGGTTTCGTCTTCTCTGATCCAACCAGTGGGCATTACGCAGCACAGCTAGCTATGTTTCAGCACATACCTTGGCAAGACTTCTCATCTGTTAATAATTTAAATCCCTTTTTGCAGCTGCAGTCAAAACTGCCCACGGTGTTTTTGCAGAAATGATCGCAACCTCCATTGCGCGTCTGGCACTCATCAATATCTGTAACAGTCAAGCATCGGCAAATCAGACAGCGATACTTGCCTCGTTATCCACAAATCCCTGAAGTGCTATTGTGTGTGCTTCATTATTCTCTGAAACAAAACAGACCCATAAAAGCATTTAAGGATGTTTGCTGATGTTTTTAAACTTACACATGTTCTCTTGTCTGGCTTAACCCATTTTGAAAGACAAGTGCCTGGTCCCCTGGAGAACTCTGACTTACACTGCCCCTCCCTTGACTAGCATTAAGGAGACAAGCTATGGGAAAGAACGGTGATGTCCTATTATATTCTCATCCTTGCACAAGTCTCTCAAGATAAGATGGCTTCCTTTCCTATACTTCCCATTCCAGTTTAATGATTAAAGTTATAAGGAACTAGAATATTTGTTTTGGCAAATTACACCACGATCAAATAGCCTCAATGCTTTTAAGTGATTTCTGACACTCAATTAATTTTATCTTTTCTCAGTTTCAACTGGTAACTGGTTATCTACTTTTTTATCACATTAAAGAACTAAGCCTTTGTACTCTGGCCCATGAAATACTAGGTCATCGGGGTCTCTATTCATCAGTACAAGTTAATCGTACAGTTATTCATTGTTCTCTGGATAACAATCTTGGCTGTTATTTATATAATAATCTCTAGACTGTTATTTATGATATGATGATATTATCTTCTGCAAAAGAATGTTCCCTTGAACAACTGCTTTCTTCTAATAAGGCCACTGCCTGAAATGGATCATTTGATGTTTGTAGAAGCTGACCTTCTCAACAGTTAGTGAAATTAAGCTGGTTCTAATTAAGCTTACTCAGTCACAACCTTCTACTAGCCCAGGGAAGAAAAGCTTCCTTTTGATCAATATGAATCATAAGCAAATCTGGAGTCACTCAGGAGGTGTGGAGGGGAAGAGCTTTACTCCCACACATTAGCCGCATGGAGAGGCACAGGCTACCTTTACAGGTCTTCCCATCCAACTGGAGACTGAATCCAACGGGACAACTGCAATGAACACCTGTCGAAGTATCCTTACAGGTGCGATCACAGCCTCCGTTGTTGACAGCACACGTTTCTGCCAAGGAGGTTAAGAAAAAGGCAGTTAGTTTCCTAAAGAAGTGCTCACACAGCTGGGAAGAAAGGGGTATTGGTGCAGTGTTAATACTTGACAAAAATTCATGAAAGTCAGGAAGCGTGTGGGGTCCTCACGGTCATATCCCAAGCCTCTGCCACCCGCAGGTGAGTTAGAGGGAGAACAGGGGCAGCTCCTCCCTGTACCCATCTAAATAAGTGACATCTCCCGAGGAAGCCTGACAGGGTGAGAGAGGGGGAAAGATGCCTCTGCCAACCTGCTGAGCCTTTTCAGTGGCAGATTTGAAGCCACTAAAAGTTCCTGTTGATCGACAGCCAGTGACCTGCAAGTATGACCACATCTAGCAGCCTAGATGTGAATGCAGAACACAGCAAAGGGGGATGTTCCTTCCTTTATCCTGAACCTTCTCTATTCACCATGTGTAATGGGCAAAGCAAGAGAGGGTAAACGTTGCCCACGCCACCCATTCCCTTGCCGCAGACCAATGACTTCCTCCTGGCAACTGCCAAGTAACTCAGATTAGAAGTTTACCTTTCCTTGAAAGGAGAAAGACCTGTCATAGTTACATGAAAAAGCAGCCGCAGTTGTTAAATCATATCTATACAGATGAAGAATAACAAGCTAATGGCCTTCTATTTCTGTATATCATGCATGAATTCCAAGTAATACACAAATGTTATTCAACATTCATTCAACGGTTAGCACTTAGGCATCCAGAAACTGATTTTACTTCCATAGCTACCTCTGTAAAGCCTCGGGGGCGGGGAGGGGGGGGGGCGGTAAACTTAATTCTGATTAAATATGAGAGATAGAACATGTATGTTTATCTCTGTTTCCTCACCAAAACTCATTAAAATGAGAGTAAATAAATTTTTTAAAGTATAAATCCTTAAGGACAAATAAAAGACAATAGATGAAAGATGTCAAATCTTCTGGAAGTGGCATGTCAATGGAGGAACAGTAACTGGCATAGCAGAAAGTTAAACCCTAGCAGTGGGGCTTCCCTGGTGGTGCAGTGGTTAAGAATCTGCCTGCCAATGCTGGGGACACATTGGCAGCTGCAGCTGCAGCCTGCACGCAGCAACAAAGACCCAACATAGCCAAAAATAAATAAAAATAAAATAAATTAATTAAATTTATTTTTTTAAAAAAACCTAGCAGTCTGCAGAGTGATGCCAACAAGTGGTAAGCTCATCTGAGCCACAGAATCCCAGAGAGGCTCAGGAACTGGAGGTACTAAAGTTAGTCTAGAGGCAGAGGTGAGGATGGAGTGAAAAATAGGAAGATTGATTGAGAGTCTGTATAACAGATAGGCTCCCAGATCCCCATCTTAATTCCACAGCCCACAGCACATCCCTATTTGGACTAAAGCAGATAAATTTCTTCTCTGGAAAAGGGCACCAGTAACAGCAGAGGAGGTGCTGTCAGGTGAAAGTCTATACTGTGAAAAGAGGGATCTCAAACTTTCACCCCCTCTGCACTCCAGTTCCCAGGACACTGGCAGCCAAGTCTAAATCCCCTCAGCAGGAGACTGAAGGATTCCTCTCCAGCCAAACTGACCGGCCCAAGTGAAAAGACCTATAGATTCTGGCATTTGAAGATCTCCAAATGAAATGACTAAGCCACTGCCTAGTCAACCAAGCATAAAGCCCACCAGCTGACAGAATATCCAAGTGGCTTTTCAATATTCCACTATTAAATAAGAAAAGTCAGCCAAGGATCACTGGACATTTCAGGAAAGCCTCTAGTATGAAATAAACACACCAAATCAAACAAACAAGGGAAAAGGAACCTGAGGGAAGCAAAGATAATACAGGGAACAACAGAGAAGTTAGAAAATCTTATCATTAATTTCCTCAGGGAGGTAAGAAAAGCATCCATGAAATAAGAACAGGTTCCTACAACAAAAGACCAAAGTAAAATTCTTAAAAAATTAAAATATGAAAGCTGAAATTTAAAAAGAACCCTATAGAAGGATTATAAGAAAAAAATGAAAGATCTCCTAGAACAAAAATATCAAGAAGAGAAAAAAGAAGAAAATTTGAGGAGCAATCCAGGAATTACAACAGCCAGCTAATAGGAGTCCCAGAGAGAAAGAGAAAAGTGAAGAAAGTTATCAAAAGAAAAATTTCTCGGAACCAGGGGATGCGAATGTCCCTCTTGAAAAGGCCTACTCAGTGCTCAGAATAACAAGTGGGACAAATCCCACAGTGTGGACATTGTTGTGAAATTTCAGATCACCAGGGACAAAAAGGAGACCCTGAGAACATCCAGAGAGAAGCTCTCGTAGGTTCCATACAAAGAATCAAGACTAAAAGTGACTTAGACTTCTTGAAAGAACACTGAATGCTCAAAACGATAGAGCGCTATTTAAAACTCTGATGGAATATTTTTCCCAACTTTGAATTCTATCCTGAGGCAAATTCTCAAGAAAGGGTGAAGGGAGACTATAAAGGCATTTTCAGGTATGCAAAGTTTTTAAAAAATCTATATCTACCCATGTAAACTAACAAAAGAGAAGACATGGGATCCACCAAAACAGGAGCATGGGTAAGGGAATTCCCAGGCTGTGGCTCAGGGATAGGCCAGGATGACAGAGGTGCAGCTGGCCCAGGATTCAGGCCCTGCTCGAGCAGGGTGGAAGCCTCAGAAGGGACTTTTTAAGAAGAAAATAGAATTGATAAGTTATCTGCTGTATCTGAACATATTGTAAAGGTTTTAGAGCTCCGCCAGAAATTTGCAAAAAAAATTGGTAAGAGGTACTAAGAAAACTAAGCAAACAAAGAAAACATAATCATAGCACATTACATGACTCAGGGGTGAATTATATTTAGATATTCATAATATGTAAATTGTGATAAAACTATATTAAGGATATGGGGGATGGGGACAGAAGGGAGATATAACTTATTCTTCTGTGGTAGGAAGTCAAAAGCTAATATCTAAAACTGACACATCAAGGGAATTCCCCGGCGGTCCGGTGATTAAGACTCTGCACTCTCATTGCCGAGGGCTCAGGTTCAATCCCTGGTCGGGGAACTAAGATCCAACAAGCCGTGCAGTGCGGCCAACAAAAACAAAAACAAAACAAAACAAATAAAACCTGACACATCAAGAAATAACTGTAGGACTTCCCTGGCGGTGCAGTTGTTAAGAATCTGCCTGCCAATGCAGGGGACACAGGTTCGAGCCCTGGTCTGGGAAGATCCCACATGCCGCGGAGCAACTAAGCCCGTGTGCCACAACTACTGAGCCTGCACTCTAGAGCCTGTGAGCCACAACTACTGACCCCGTGTGCCACAACTACAGAAGCCCATGTGCCTAGAGCCTGTGCTCTGCAACAAGAGAAGCCACCGCAACGAGAAGCCTGCACACCGCAATGAAGAGTAGCCCCCACTCGCTGCAACTAGAGAAAAGCCTGCACACAGTGACGAAGACCCAACGCAGCCAAAAATAAATAAATAAATTTATAAAAAAAGAAATAACTGTATACACTTCCCTTTTCAGAAACATGTGGGAGGGGGAGTCAGGAGAAGAAGAAACAACTAGGAGAATTGAAAATTGTGGCCCCTGGCAAATGGCTAGTTAGGAGACAGGGAAATGATATATTGCTTTACAAGCTTAATAGTCCTAATTAAGTTTTTAAGGTTTTTATATTATTCATATGTACTATTTTAAGGCAATTAAAAATAATAATTTTAATAGGGCAGAAAAGAGCTCAGAAATGTCACCTGCCTGGTAACCAATGGCTGCTTAATATCTTACCTGACTATTAAATCCAGAAGCTATCGAAAGATCAGTTTTGTTGAGGCCAGGCTGAGCTTTCTCCAGAATAATAACGTCAAATGATCTGATGCCCACCCTCACAGCCACCGCTGAACGTCTGCAGTCACCTCCAGCTCCAGCAGACCGGCTGCCAGACCTTCCTGTGTCCCCCAGCCAAGTGCCACTCTTCTCCATTCATCTCTTCTGCCATTAACATGGGCTGAGTCCAAAATAGAAGACTCAGTGGACAAAAACCCAGCCAAATTGCCATATGCTAAATAGGGGCTGCCCAAAATGCCTCTCTTGTCACAGTTACTCAGAGGGCGGGTGGTCTGACATGCACTGACCACCCACTAAGTCCTAGACAGCGGACTCTGGGCACTTTTGCATATTATTGTCTTAACCGAGCTTCCTGATAACCCTAAGAGGTCAACTGATTACATCCATTTTATTTATTTATTTATTTATTTATTTATTTATTTTTGCGGTACGTGGGCCTCTCACTGTTGTGGCCTCTCCCGTTGTGGAGCACAGGCTCCGGACGCGCAGGCTCAGCGGCCATGGCTCACGGGCCTAGCTGCTCCATGGCATGTGGGATCTTCCTGGACCGGGGCACGAACCCGCGTCCCCTGCAACGGCAGGCGGACTCTCAACCACTGCGCCACCAGGGAAGCCCTATTACATCCATTTTAGAGGAAGACCAGGACACAGCGGCTCGGGACAGTTTGCCCAAGTCTCAGCGCAAGTCTCAGCAGCGTTATAACGCTAACCCAGTTATTCTGATGGCTGGGCCGGCGCTCTTCCCACAATACCAGGGGTCCTGGATGGTGACTAAGCAATAGCAGTGAGTGGAGAGCAGACACACCCTGGCTGGACAGGAGCTGCTGACTCTAATTCAGCTGGTCTGAGGGCACATGGGCCCCAGGCTCAGGCCTGATGCAGTAAGTTGGGGAGGAAAAGGGACAACGTCAGTGGCAGGGGAGGGTGGATGAGGCGCCTACCCATGAGCAGCCGCCGTTTCACCCGTTTATCCCCATCTGCCATGGATGTGGCATTGCTCTCCATCACCTCCAGGGCAGCGTCCTCTCGCTCTGCAAGAGATGCAAACAGCACAGTTCTCAGACTAAATGAGTCAGATTGTTCATCCCCTGCACAACCACTTCTGTGGAAATCCCAGACATGAGAACAATGTGAGAAATGTGACTCTGTTCATTCAATTAAAATATGTTGTAATGAGGCTCTGTGTTAAATGGCCTCAGAGCCTTAATAGACATTAAATATGGAAAAGATTTTTTTATTCTACTGTACTAACCAGAGACCTTGGGGAACGCAAGCTTCAGATTCACTCCAGAACCCTCAGTCCAGGACAAAGAGAATCTTGGATTGGGGAACATCTGAAATGGAGCTAACAAAGCACACGCCATGAAGGGCAGGACAGGCAGGCATCCCACCAGAAATATGCAGCCCTGGGTCCTGCTGATGGCAAAGGCCACCTGTCATCATGAACAGCTAGCTTTAACTTTGTGTTGCCCTGGCCTTTTGGGATGTGCTGTTCTGATCTTCAGAATACCAGCTTCAGGAGCAGCCTAATCCAGGAGAGGAAAAAGGGCTTTCCAAGGTCTCACAGGGAGAAAGGGGCCCCCAGTCCAGGCCTAGACTACTTCCACAGCCACATGTGAGGCAGCATGGGACATGCTTGAGGACATGTGCACTGGAAACACCCTGCCTCTAGTACTAAACAATATTAGTCGTTAGGGTTAGGGCTGGGGTGGGGCGAGCAGGCTGGGGAAGACCCTAACCCAGTGTTGGGGTCACCATTCACCAAGGCAGCTCCTTCCATCCGTGTGCATCTTGTACTGGGGATGGCAGCTACACTCTGGGCCTGCAGCAGTGTCCTCACAGGAGTGATGGCATCCACCGTTTCCATGGTTACAGGTCACTGAGAGGAAAAAGAATCAAACCATAAAGCACAGAGGTTTCCACAACTGGGGCTGTATTTGCTCCCGAAGAACTCTGATTTTCATTCAGGAAGTATTCGAGCACCTAGCATGTGCTAGGAATTATGCATAAAAGAGAGAACCTTGACTCAGACCACGTCCCTGTCTATATCAACAGGTAGTCACGATATGACTTGTAGGAATGATTAATGACAGATTTAGAGCAACGTTATACAGAAAGATAGACATGGGAAGGTCAGGGGAGATTTTTCACTATTTAAAGGAAATTATACCAAAAGATTCCAAACTAGTGCTTTGCTCTATCACGAGAAGTACTAGGGCCTTTGGAAATGCTATAACACTTAATATCTGGAACAGACAATATTTAATTTGTATGTATATGTTAGGATTTCTCTCATCAGATTCCATGTGGATTAGTTAAAAGGGAGGGTAATCAGAGGAAATGATGACTCTTTGCACACAGTTAATGCAACATTAACCAATAATTACAAAGCTTATGTATGAACACATTGATGACAAGCCAAGGGGGAAAAAAAAACAACTACAAAACTATCTATTCATCAAACTCAACAGTGGTTACCTCTGGCAAAGGAAATGGCAAAGGAAAAGGGGGAAATGTTATATGTTTCTTTGGACTGTTTGAACTCTTACACAACCATTTTTAATTTTCTAATTTAAAAGAACTAAAAACATATTTGCGCTGTGAGAAAAAACTGTTCTGTGACTATAGCTGTGTAAAAATTGTGTACGCATATCAACAACAAAATAGGAATAGGAAAAAGCAAAACAACTGATTGTGTGGTGGAATTCTGGATTCTTTCTTTATTATATCCCCAAGTTTTATAATATCTGAATATAATCTTATAATATTATTTGAGCAGTGATACCTTAAAAACGTTTTAAGTTTTTAAAAGTAAGTTTTCAGGTATTCTACTGGCTCCCAAAAAGCTGTAAAATGCTGAGTCTCACTCCACAGGTGGCTCTCCTGTGGAGACCTGGGTCCTCCTTTTGAAGACAGCTGGAGCCAGCCCCACTTTTAGGGGCCCTGTGAGGCTGTCAGAACCTGTTGTTGGTGACGGTGGCATCAGCCCTGGTTTGTCAGGCTTTGAGGTTGCACTCTGGTCTGCGATGGAGACAACAGAGCGGAGTCTCTCACCGACGAAACTGCCTCTCCTTCTCTTAACCACTGAGGTCTACTCGCTGTAAACAACCATCCCCAGCAAACGGCAGGCGTCTTCTAGAGGGTCCATGACTTTGGGAAGAGTTCCTACAGGGAAACCCTCAGCGTCTCCTCTGGCGTAAATAGTGGTTTAGAAGCACCTTTAATGGCTGGTTGTTTCCTATTATCCATTGGAACTATTATTGTGTTTCCTCATCGTGTGGCAGCTGCGTCTGGACTGTGTACACCGTTCATTGACTCATCCATTAAACAAATGTGGATTGAGCACATCCAGGGGAAGACTGAGAGGCAAAAATAAGACAAGATCCCTGACTTGGTGGGGCTCGTAGTTGGGGAGACAGACACATAAATTCAACTCCAGATTCAACCCAATCGTGTGGTTGAATCAAACACACGATTCAACCCCAGAGTGCCACGCGCTATCATCAAGGAATAAACAGCGCTGTGGGAGCCAAAATACAAACTGGCTGCCTTGTCCGAGGCCATCGGGGAAGGCTTCCGACGTTATGTATCATGGTGACCAGGAGCACAAGCCTTACAGTTAGGCAGGCCTACATGTGAATCCTACATTTGCCACTTACTTCCTGTGTGACCCTGTAGCTTTACCTTCTCCACGATTTTCTCCACTTAGCTCATCAGGCGGTGACTGTAAGAATTAAATGCAACGTGGCACCTCTTTAGACAAGGCTTTGCACATAATAAATGCTCCCCCAAAGTAGCTATTATCTTTATCATGATTAGAAGTTAGGCAGGATATGAAAAATTGAGTGAGAATTCACCAAGCTAGGAAGGAAGGAAGGCTTAGAAAAGCCTTGGAGGCATGAAAGAATGGGGGCTTTCTCCAAAAGCCAGCAGTCTGGTGTCTAGAGAAAGGAGGCTGATGAGGCTTGTATAAGAAGCAGGCACCAGGTACCAAAGAGCTGCCAGATGAGGAAATTTGACTCTATTCTACGGGAACAGAGAGACCTGGCCCCCAACATTCACACTCCTTACTCCTGAGTGCTATTTCCTTCCGACTGGTTCTTTTAGAAAACATCATTTCCCTTCCCTACAGGAGATTACCCTCAATATCTCACGTGACTGCCTTCCCTGATGTTTCTGATGCTGGGCTGCACAAGACAACCTCTGGGGTAGGATGGTTCCCAGCACAGCTGTGTGCCAGTCTGTACTTACAGGTGCAGTCTCTCTGGTTCTTGGCCAGCTCAAAACCAGGCCTGCACTCGCAGGCAACGCTGCCCCTCGGGGCCTCCTTGCAGATGTGACTACAGCCGTGATTCTTATTCATGCAGCTCAGACCCTCTGCAAAACAGCAGCACGCAGCCAGTGACCAGGTTGCAACAGAATCCTGACGCCGGGAGTGAGGCAAGGGTCTGGGGGGTGGGCCACAGACCTGCCTGCCTGGGTGTCCATCAGTCCCATGTTTTAAAAGAATACATCAGTCAAATCAAGCCAGGTCATTTAACAGAGATATGAAAACTTTCTTATGTCACCCAAGAGATAGGATGTTTCAATTCCCCAAAAGAGGTAGGAGCTCTCCCAATACACTGAAAAGAAAGTACCCACCAAGTGGGAATTCCCTGGTGGTCCAGTGGGTAGGACTCTGAGCTTTCACTGCCGAGGGCCCGGGTTGAGTCCCTGGTCGGGAAACTAAGATCCCGCATGGCATGGCCAAAAAAGAATTAAAAAAAAAAAAGAAAGAAAGTACCCACCAGGAGCTCTCTGTTGGGTGTGGAATCAGAACCTGTGGACCCCAGGAACATGTCCTCAGACTCTTATCTCTGCCATGTTGTTACCCATGCTGATCAAGAATACAAACAGAAAAGGAGAATCTCTCTACAAAAATCTGAAGATAGACTGATGAAGATTCCCAACCTTTTCACATATTCTTGAAGATGACTTTCAGAAAATTTCAACCCTCCACTCTACCCCCACCAAATCCACACTTTGAAGGTGACTGAGACTACTGTATCTCAGCATCACCCCATGGACACCTGCCCAGGGACCTCTCTTATGTGACCACCTTCAGTTAGTCCCTGGGCCCTCCTCCCTCAGTGGGCTTGGAGGACAACAGCAGAGAGAACAGAGAGAGACCTCATATATGTGGTTTCCTTTAGCTGCTGTAAAATCCTTCTCAGGTATACTGTAATTTTCATTAGGCCCGATCTTGTGGTAACTGTGGTAGGAAACAGGGTTATTTTCCTGGATGGTTTAACATGCATCTAAATGACGGGGTCATAGAAAAGTAGACACCTGTGTGGTTTGCCACCATCAGGCCTCTTCTCAGTACCAACCCTTTAGGGGGCTCTGCCGCCTCCCAGCACTCTGAAGGAACTGTTATCAAACCCAAGAGTAATCTCAAAACCTCTCCTTGGTTTGTACAACATTAATAAGTACGTCTTCATGGGATGCTTCTTTGCATTTGTGCAATGTTAACTCTAAAACATCTTTAAGAGTAGGGATTTTATTATTGATTCTCCACTAACAAGACATTTTCTAATACTGGAAGTGGCACTGTTTTAACATGAGTACAAAAAGCTTTCATTCAGCTTCGCTAGGATCCAATACTGTTCCGTATTGTGCCCCTAAAACCTTAGCCAATTGGTTCTAATGAAGTCAAAAGTCATTTCTCTCCAGTTCTCACCATGGGGCTGTTGATCTGTGCTTAACTGGAATGATTGTTTTAATACAAACAGATGTCATTCCTATTCCAAAAGACAGAGCAACAGTTAATACATCCCATATTCTCTTAAAACTATCTTGTTTTTTATCTGACAGTTACAAGCTGTTTGAACTCCACCACTCAATCTGCTGGAAGTTGCTGGGATTCACTCACCCGTGCCAAGGGCTGCTGTCAATTAACACAGAAAGAAGCTTGCACGGGGTCAGTGGAAAGCTCTCTTTGCTCTGGCTGGTGACTTCTGAAGGCGTTATTTGCTCCCAGTAATAAGATGGCACAGAAGGTAAGAGCTGCCTCCAGAAGCAGTGTCCTGTTCCCCTAGGAAGGCCCAGCAAGCATTACCTTTGTTCTTGGATCAGCAGAACATTTGAAGTAATAGGGCCCAGGAGCACCCAAGGGTAAACGTAACAGTGCCCAAGAAAAGGCAGCAGTAACACCTGTGAGGTACACTCCTAAACACGTCAGCTGCTTCTTCCTCTTCTTCTTTTTCTTTTTCATTCTGTTTACAGGTCTGTTCAGACATTTGCAAAGTGACCTTTACTGCCTCAGAGCAATCCATTTACACAAGAGATATTTTGTAAGAACTGACTGTGTGCCAGATACCATGGGGATACAAAGAAGTTGCCCCCTGATGTCATATCCTATCAAGCAAGACCTAAAGTTACCAGGAGACATCGGAGGTTTAAATGGCTCTGGAAATGCTAAGGGCTTTTTAAGACTTGACCCCGAAGCTTTTCACAGTCCCCTGGCTCAAAACAAGGTCACTGCTAGGGGTGGCAGATGGATCTGGTCCAAACTGGGAGGCCCAGCTATGGTTCTGGCTCCCCCAGAAACTGCCCTGGCAGTCCTGTTTCGGGTCGTTAGTTCACCAGGAAGGAAGCAGCTCAGAAATGTGAGAAATATCCCATTCTGGTGGTCCCCAGGCTCAGGGTCTCACTGAAGAATATTTCTGGAAACCAAATAAAAGTATGCCTTGCAAATAGGGCAAGAAAAGGGGGAAACAGCCTCTGCTGAGAGCACAGCCTCTTCCTCACTAACCTGACACCTTCCTTACTACTCTAAAAAGGCAGCAGTGCAAACATCTAAAAATACTCTTGGAGCGGACAAAACAAAAGAGGAATGCTCATTTTGAGAGCCTGAGCTCCCATGAATAGGCACAAAGGCAGGCTGGGGTGGTGTGTCTCCCTCTAGCCTACCCTCATTACATGGGTGAAAACACACAGTCTCTTTATCAGAGCTTTGGGGTCTCTAAGGATGAAAAAAACACAATAGCTTGAGTTTCTCTCAGAATCAGCTATTAAGATCCCCTATATTAAAGAACATTTAGTAAATAATTATTAAAAACAACAACAGCTACACTAGAAAATACTAGCTTGCAGTGTTTACCTTCTTTCAACCATCTTCAGAGAATCAGCTATGGGTTTTAACATCTATTTTAATACAGTTTCTAAGGGTTTAATGTGCACATCAAGGAGGAAACCCTACAGGAACACTGTTTACAGATGGCTCTATTTGAAGAGTTAAAACCCTAGGATGGAAGGGGGCAGCTACAGACCGCTCCAATGTGCTGGCTCACGCTGCCGTGAATTTGCCCAGCAATCAGGTTGAAACACAACAGAAAATCATAGAGTGCTTCCAGACCACAACTCAAATTCTTGTATTTTGGTTTATAGCTCCAGACAAATATGCTCATTTTAAATACTCTTCAGGGGTTCTAAGAATGTCTGAATTGTAGAAAATTTAGAAAACACAAATTGCGGAAAGGAGCTGCTCTTGTATTTACTCCTGGTGTGAGGAGCCCGTGTCTGTAATCAGTCTGCGGGGCTTGGAGCCTTGTCCAGTCTGGGACAGGAGAAAGGGGCTGAGCCACTGCTCTGGAAGACCGAGGGTAAGAGGTGATCTTAATCACCGAGAGTGGCTTCGTGAGTGGTGGGACCCGTACTGGGGGTGTTCAAGCCCTGGCTTGACCTACAGGGCGCCACCCCCCTCCCCACCGCCTGAAGAGAAAGCCAGAGTGACTTTCCAGGAAGCAGCTTTGAGCAACCAAAAGGGAGAGGCCCTGAGATCCAGATCATTCGTGCTGCTGGCATCTTAGTTCAGCCTCTGACCAGAGGCAGAGCTCACCCAAGAGTCCAGAGAACCCCCGGCAGGAAAGTGAAAATGAAACCTAACTGCTACTTAATCAAGGGCCACACACCTGCATGGGATAAGAGATCTACCTGATTAGGGTTGGAGTCTATGACCACCCAGCTTCCACACTGACAATGAGCAGGCTTGGGTAATAAGAGCATCCGACTCCCCATTTCTCTGACCCTTCTTCTTAGTACCCAGACAGGCCTTCTGGTTAGGGATAAGAAAGGGGCCATCATTCTTGGAAAATGAGGCAAAAATCATCTTCCACAAAGAAACCCTTGAAAAATCACTAAAACCACCACGATTAAAACAATAAATCTACAAATCTACAAATAGTAGAAGAACTGAAAATCACCACATTCTTAAGTTATGAGGATGAATACGCAGCACATGCCAAAAGGAGTTAATAGTCTAGGATTTGGGGCACTTCCCTTAAAAACAGGCACCGGCAACCTTGGGAGACATAAAGCCAACAAAATGTGGTTCTCTGGGCACTTCCCTGGTGGTACAGTGGTTAAGAATCCACCTGCCAATGCAGGGGACACAGGTTCGAGCCCTGGTCTGGGAAGATCCCACATGCCGCGGAGCAACTAAGCCCGTGCGCCACAGCTACTGAGCCTGTGCTCTAGAGCCCGCCAGCCACAACTACTGAGCCCATGAGCCACAACTACTGAAGCCTGTGTGCCTAGAGCCCATGTTCCACAACAAGAGAAGCCACCGCAATGAGAAGCCCGCACACCGCAACAAAGAGTAGCCCCTGCTCACCACAACTAGAGAAAGCCTGTGCGCAGCAACAAAGACCCAACGCAGCCGAAAATAAATAAATAAATAGAATTTTTTTTTAAAATGTGGTTCTTTGGCTTAAGAAAGAGCAGAGAATTAAAAGCACATCACTGAGTTCAAAGTGGCTGATGGGCCACAGGTACTTAATTCCTCTCCCTCCTGAGAATCCACTGAACTAATAGAAGAAATAAAATAGGTATAAACTCAACGCAGAGAGAACGAGCCATCAGAGGAGAAGAATTTTCTGCAAATTTATGTAGGAATGGTAAATGACAACATGGGTGAAGAAAACCATAGTATAGAGACCCCCAGTCTGGGGAGGGGGTTCACCTGCCCCCTGGAATCCCAGAAGCTCAGAGTTCAAAAACGCAAAACACAGGGAATGCCGGGTCTTGCTGAAAACAGGGCAATTCACTGAGTCTCCAAAGGAAGGCTCCAGCCCCTCCTTCCCCAAAAAACGTGCTGTGGTTTCCAGCACCTTTCTGAAAAACTGGGCAGATCATCCATTGCATTTCTAGTCATGTTTGAAATGTACTCCATTTAGAGATTAGAATCAGAGAATGTGAGAGTTTGAAGAGACCTCAGAGCTCACCCAGTCCAACCCACTTTTTTAGCAGGGTGAGAAAGGTGCAGCTAAAATAACCTGCCCACTTGTCCTCAGGCCTCCAGGCTTTCTAAACTCCAGTGCTTCCCTCTAGAGCCTTTGAGGATGGGGGTGGGGGATTCTCAGATGTGACCCTGCCCCCTGCCCCCAGCCGAGCAGAGCTACCTTCTGAGCGGTGAATGCACATGTGCTGATTGTCACTCAGGAAAAACCCCTCCTTGCAGCGGCACTCGTAGCTTCCCATGACGTTGACACAGGTGTGCTGGCAGCCGCCATTGTTCTCCAGGCACTCGTCCACATCTGGAGGGGGAGAAGGCTTAGCCTTTGCTTTTGTGACTGCTTCACACACCGCCCCACCCACCACCACCCTGCCCCGGCAGCCCAGGGGCTCCTGCTAAGCAGAGACGAGGTCTCTCATCAGGTCCTTGCATCACAGAAGCTCTCAGAACTGAAGCCAGTGGGGCCGCAGGTAATTAACCCAGCCCTCATGGGTCTAGAGCTCCCTTAAACAGGCCCTCCACCTGGACACCTGGATAATCAGTTCAGTAAGTATTTATTGAACACCTTCTCTTTCCTAAGCACAGTGCTAGAGGAGACAATAAAACACAGATGCGTAAGATCGAATTCCTTTGCCCTGGAGCATCTCCTTCAGCAGAGGGAAAGAGACAACTGTACAAGTAATTGTGAGATAAGGTAAATGGTGGTACAAAGGAAAGAGGTCACCTCTGGTTGTGGGTATCGGGATGGGTTTTATGGAAAAGCTGATGAAGGTATGAGCTCTGCAGTGTTTCTTCAATTTTAAATCAGGAGAAGGGATTCTAGGCAAAAGAAAGGGTGTGAGCATAGTACGAAGGCTGGGAGACACAGAGTATGTTCAGATAACACAGTGTTATTCAATTGGGCTGAAGCACAGTACATGCAGGGAAGTTACAGGAGACGGAGCTGGGAAGATAGACTGGGTCACACTGCAGAGGACCTTGAATAGCAAAGAAGTTCCTGCTTCATTTGAGAGGCAACTGGGAACCCTTGGAGCAGGGTGACATGGTCAGCCCCTCGTGTTGGGAAGGATAAGGCAGCAGCTGAGGGAAGGACACAGGGAAGGGGAAGAATTGAAAGCCTGGAAGTCCAGCTTCACACATTTGCCTGAAATAGCCATGGCTGGCGCTAGTAGGGGACCGGACCTGGGGCCTGGCAGTGGGGATGCCTAGGATGGAAGAAATAGAAGGGGACTGTGGACAAGGTGCTATGTGGACATGGGGTGAGGTGGCTGAGAAACATGGGGAAGACCAGTGCTGGGTACAGAATTGGGTGTGGAGATGTGGTTGGTCCCCAGCAGGGCAGGGAGGTAGTAAGTGTGAGATGCTGACATTCAGGGCTAGCTCCAACAGGCTGTGGGAAGCCTGAGCCTGGTGTAAAGACAGCTTTGAAAACCACTTACTTGTGGTGTCCAGCAGGGAGGGAGGGAGCCTTGCCCCAGTGCTATGCCCCCAGGGCGAGGTTAGGGGACCTTCCTTCCACTGTGTCACATACTACCTTGTGCGCGGCTCCATCAATACACTTACCACCGTGCATTTTCAAAATCTTTTTTTTTTAAATTGTACCTTTTGACTCCTCAACATCTTTTACTTATGCATCTCCACTAGACTGCAAACTCCTTGAGGACAGATTTTTACAGATTTTTTTAAAATTTAGCATAGCCCTGGAACCTGCAGGCACATATTAATTCTTCAATGCATGAACAAACAAGCAGGGGAACACAGCATCACCAGAGTTAAAGAAGAGGAAACTTCTAGAAAAATCTCAGACATGACAGAAGCTCAAGGAGAAGGCTGATGTAAAAGCAATTTATTTTCTCTAGCCCTGACGTCCCACGTGCCTGTCACTAGCTCCTGGGGGCATCCGTAACAAGCACATTCACACTTAGATATCTGTTATCTGGTTTCAAGCTTCAGATTTTACAGTCATCCGTCCTCCCACACTACCCAGCAGATGCCTTGCTAAACTGATGGGACTTAAGCCATCCCCTGAAGCCTAACAGACTTGCCCTTCTCTGTGCCAAAGGGTAAAGGGAGCACATTCCAGAGGGTGAGATGTGCTGGATCACACCTGGCCCCGCTGTTCCACAGCGGGGTCTGGGGTGAGCAGGAGAGATGTTTCCCTGAACACCAAATCCTGGCCTGGTTCTAAGTAAAGGTGTGCTCCCCTCTGAGCTGCACCGCCCCACCCCGAGTTTAACCCACTATTCCTTTTCGCCAAAGCAATTAGAAATGAATCAAGTTGGGTGACGCACTCTGACTGAATTAATACAAAAGTTCACATGCACAAATGTGTATCACTAGGCTGGTGAGTTTCTGCAGAATGTAAAACAGTGTTTTACAACCCTGTCTGCATGTTAGAACCCTGATGTCCGGACCCCACCTCCTAAGACACTGATCTAACTAGCCTTGGATGAGACCTGGACAGTGGTGTCATTTTAAACTTCTCAAGTGATGCCAGTGTGCTACAGGACCTAGTAGCTATGTTGTGCTCCCAGACATTCAATAAATAGAAGCTGAATTCAGGTGGGCTGAGCTGTGTGGAAGAGCTGCATTTTGTGTTTCAGGCTCACAGGTACCCAGGATCTCCGAGCACTCTGGGTCGAGTGCCAGAGCTAAGTGCTGTTTGTACTCTGCGTATCCTGGCTAATATATCGGCGGCTAACTGTGCGGTCAGGGGGCGAGGGAGAGGTAAGGGTCATCCCAAAGAACACAGGAAACTGTCCCTCCTAAAAAATTTAGGCCCTGAGCTCCTTTCCTGTCACAAAATGCTTCTGCTCTTTCAAGTCCAAATGACAGCTACGTCTCTATGTGTGAGGGTCCTGCTGTTCTCAATGTACCACTGTATTTTCTCATGCCTTCCTTTTCATAGAATCCTCAGCCCCTTCAGATATACTCGGTGGATATACTCAGGGTTTTTCTCCAAGGCAGACCCTTGCTACCAAACCCACAAAGAGACCCCAAAGAGGGGAAACGGAGATACTCTGCTGAAATACCTGTGTTAGCAGCCAGGCCAGAAAGGACTTGGGGCCTCAGGCCTTTACTCCAAACCACCCCCACCCAAGCTGGCCCAGGTCCTTAACTCTTGGAAGTGTCCACTTTTTGTTCTTAGGAAGCTCATACTTCCTCCAAGCTGTGGGTTTGGGCACAACTGTGATGACTGGGTCTTCCATCAAATACAAATCCTCAAAATGCCATTGGCTAATCAAAGGGAAATGAGTGATTTCCCCTAGAAAATGGTTTAAAAAAAAAACCACATTGTATGCTTCTCAACAAATTACACACTAAAAGTGATTTTTTTTCTAAAGTTTTTAATTAATCTCAATTTATTGATGCTCTCAGGATTGTCTCTCTAATGTGTCTTTTTGTGGTGCTAATGGCCTAGAAAGTCTGCAGAGGGGTTAGTGACTCCCCAGCCCTCAATCAATTCTTCCTGATAGCTGCAGGCTTAGAAGGCCAAGCGGTCTGACCAGTGCTTGACCTCTCACACAGGGCTCAGACAGGAAGGGACAGAGTCTACATCAGGATGGGGCTCCAGGTGACATGATACAGGTCATATCAGGGCTTAGTCCCAAATACTCTCCTTCCCCAACACGAAAAATACAAGTTCTGCCTGTACTCATTTAGTGACTTTTATGCTGATCTCAAAGCATTTGATCAAGTGGCCATTCCCACTGCACAGCAAGGGAGCATCTGAATAGCTGTCCCCACAGAGCCAGGGCCTGGCTCAAGCTGCTCCTTGGTTAGCCAAGTGGATATAAGTGGGTCAACCACATGAAGGATCATCAGTGTCAAAGGAATCTGATGGCATCTGGGTCCCATGTCCTCCTGTACCACTGCTAACACCAGTCTTAAAGTGCAAACAGACCACAAACACTTGTCTTCCAGGTGTGCTGCATCTTCTAAGACCATCCAACATTCAACCCTATCCAACTGCTTGCTAATTTTAAATTCTGTTTTATTCCTGGCATAAGGAACCAATGTAAACAATACTCTTTGCGGTCCCTAACGCACTGAAACTCCAACAGATGTTTCTGGTTTGTGGAATACTAGGAGGATGTTAATGGAAGGTTTCTACTTGAATTTCTCTCTCTTTTAAGAAAAAAGAGGAGGGTCTACCTGGCTGAGATCCAAGCACACATGTGGAATCTTCAGGACAAGTAGTTTTACATGATTCTGGAAGAGAGACACTTACCACTGAAGAAATGGTTATAAGTCAAGACCCTTTTAACACAAGACCAAAGATCTTAAAGGTAACAAGTCAATGCCAGAAAATCAATAAGTAGTAATGTCAATGTCCACCCACCTCCTTGGACTAATGGAGGATTTATATTATGAATCATCACATAAAAACTAAAATACTTAACCTGGTTTTCTATCAGCGAGTGTGATTTCTAGGGAGCCAGAAAACAAAGGTCTCTGATCCCATTTTTCTTTTAATGAGTATGTTTTTGTCAAAGAAAAGAAAGGGGTGGAGGTGCCGGAGGGTAGGTAAAGGAGAATTACCATTGCCAACTGTTTTCCTTACCAAGACAATTATGACCGTCATGAGCCAACATGAAGCCATCAAAACAAGTGCAGCGATAATTGCCGGGAATGTTCAAACAGTCATGGACACAGCCTCCATTGAGTTCATTTTCACATTCATCAATATCTGAGGAGTAAAAGAGAAGTAAACCACAAAAGCACTATTTCTTTAGTGTGGAGAAATATGCATTTACCTTTTAATCAGCCATCCCACATCTAGCAATCTCCAACAACAGAAAAATAAATATGCATAAGGTTATTTGCTGCAGCATTTGTAATTACAAAATATTGGAAATGACCTAAATGCCCATGCACAGCAAGCAGTTGAAGAATTAAGGTACATTTACTTGGTGGAATACTATGCAGCTGTTAAAAAGAAACAATGAGCTAGATCTCTACGAACTGATTTGGAGTGATTTCTAGAATATACTAATAAGTAAAAAAAAAATCAAAATGCAAAAGAGTATCTGTAGTATGTTATCTTCATGTAAAAAATAAGGAGGTACACGCACACACACACACACACACACGAAATTCCAGCACGCTCTTTTTTCAGAACTTGACAAGCTTATCTTACAATTTATATGGAAATGCAAAAGACTCAGAAGAGGGAAAACAATTTTGAAAAAAGGAGAACAGATTTGGAGGATTTTCACTTACTATAAAGCTACAGTTATCAAGACAGTGTGTGGTACAGGCACAGAGGCAGACAAACAGATCACTGGAACAGAATCAGAGTCCAGAAATAAACCCTTATATTTATGGTCACTTGATTTTAGACAAAAGTGCTAAGGCAATTTATTGGAAGAAATGATAGTCTTTTTAACAAATGGTGCTGAGACAGTTGGATATCCATATGCAAAAAAAGTTGATTTAGGCCCTTAACTCAGACCATACACAAAAATCACAAAATGCATCAGAGACCTAAATGTAAGAGCTAAAACTAGAAAGCTTTTAAGAGAAAATATAAAACTTTCATGAGAAAATCTTTGCGACCTTGGGTTAGGTAAAGATTTTTTAGATACAACAACAGATACAACACCAAACACACAATCCATAAATCTAAAAATTAATAAATTGGACTGTGTGAAAATTTAAAACTTTTGTACTTCAAAAGACATTAAGAAAATGAAGAGAAGTCACAAATTGGTAGAAAATATCTGCAAATCACATACCTTATAAAGGGCTTATAAAGAACTCTTACAATTCAATAAGAAGACAAAAAACCCAACTTTAGAATGGGCAAGAGATTTGAATCAACATTTTACCAGAGACAGTATGCTAATGGCTAATAAGCACATGAAAAAAATGTACATCATTAATTATTTGAGAAATTATAATTATAATCACAATGAGATACCATTTCATACTCCCTAGAACAGTTATAATAAAAAAGACAGACAATGACAAATGTTGACAAGGATGTAGAGAAATGGGAAACCTCATACACTGCTGATGGTAATATAAGATGACATAATCACTTTGGAAAGTTCCTTGGCAGTTCCTTAAAAGGTTAAACACAAACTTACCATATGACCCAGAAATTCTACTCCTAGGTATGTATCAAGAGAAATGCAAAATCATGTCTACACAAAGACTTGCAGGTGAATATTCTTGGCAGCATTTTTATTTATAATAGCCCAAAAGTAGAAACAACCCAAATGTCCATGAAATACTAGTTAACAATAAAAAGGAATGAAATACCAGTACAGGATGCAACATGGATGAACCTCAAAAACATTATGCTAAGTGAAAGAAGCCAAACACAAAAACCATAATGTATGATTTCATTTATATGAAATGTCCAGAAAAGGCAAATCTACAGAGACAGGAAATAGATTAGTGGTTGCCTGGAACTGGGGCTACGAACAGGGATCTTACTGTGATGAGGAAAGTGCTTGAAAACTGTATTATGTGATGACTGCACAACTCAACTAATTTACCCAAAATCATTGATTTGTATACTGACTTAGAATTGGTGAATTTTATGGTATGTAAATTATAACTCAATAAAACAGTTAAAAAGAAAATACATATTTAGCTGCTTATTTGTGCAAAAGAAATACAGGAAGGATAAACCAGAAAGCACAGAGATTGGTGACCCATGATGTGTGGGAGAAGGGGTGGAAATAAGGAGGAACGGGAACAGGAAAGAAATAGGAGGAAGGAGTCACACTTCTCTGAGTTTTTGAACTGCTGTGACTCTCAGAACCATGGTGATGTTTTACATACACACACATCAACCAGGAAACAAGAGTGAGGGTGACAAGAGGGATTAAAAATTGGAACACAGGGCTTCCCTGGCGGCGCAGTGGTTGAGAGTCCGCCTGCCGATGCAGGGGACACGGGTTCGTGCCCCAGTCCGGGAAGATCCCACATGCCGCGGAGCGCCTGGGCCCGTGAGCCATGGCCACTGAGCCTGCGCGTCCGGAGCCTGTGCTCCGCAACAGGAGAGGCCACAACAGTGAGAGGCCTGCGTACCGCAAAAAAAAAAAAAAAAAAAAAGGAACACAGAGAGAAACAAATGAACCTAACTGTACTGTAAATGAGTAACACACCACACTGAAGGGGATGGGGAAGAAAAGTACTAGCCTAAGTATGTCTGAAAAATAGTAGCTTGACTGGATGTTATAAGGCCAAATTCAAAAATAGTTGTATACAAATACTGTACCCTAATTATTAAATCCGTTTTACTCCCAGAATTATAGAGTAGTAATTCTGTAAATACTTTATGTGTATACTGGGATTGAACAAATAGGTGCATATATTGCAGATAATGAGAGCCAGGTTTCTCACTGTTGGAGAAAGAAGTTATGAATAAGCCAAGAGGGAGGTTAGAATAAATCCTGTGATACTGTTTTGGAATCTGAAGTATCAGTGTAACTCACTGTTTTTAATATATATATAGAAATGGATAGATACAAGGAATAAATATAGATAAGTGTGTATGTGTGGGTTAGTATACATACATATATTTCCTAGCTCTGTCCACTGAGAGGGCCTAGGAGGAATGACATCCCAGTAACAATGAAAACACCAAGCATCCAGATCTTGGTTTCTATACATCATTTTCCAATAAAAGGAAAACCAGTGCTCCCGGAGAAGTAATTGATTCCAGGGCTGGGGAGGGGAAAATACAGGTTGAGGCTGGAGCATTTTGTGGTACCAGAAAATTAGGAATTTCTCAAAAAAGGATGGAGGCATGTCAACAGGACACAGGAGACCATGTGAAGGAGCTCCCAATGGCTAAAGCTGGAACAACTTGAGCCAAAAATAAATAACCATATAATTAAATAAACACCCGTGAGTCCATACTGGCATAAATACATAAACACATAAATCAATGCATAAATAAATGGGGGAGGAGGGACAGATCTTCCTTACAGAAGAATCCCAATTAATAGATGTGTAAGGGGGCTTCCCTGGTGGCGCAGTGGTTGAGAGTCCGTCTGCCAGTGCAGGGAACGCGGGTTCGTGCCCCGGTCCGGGAAGATCCCACATGCCGCGGAGCGGCTGGGCCCGTGAGCCATGGCCACTGAGCCTGCACGTCCGGAGCCTGTGCTCCGCAATGGGAGAGGCCACAGCAGTGAGAGGCCCGCGTACAGCAAAAAAAAAAAAAAAAAAAAGATGTGTAAGGAACTAGAGAAATACAAAATTACCGAGAGTCACATATCACAGTAATAATTGTTGCAGGCAAGATCCACAGCTGGATGCTAAAATCAGCATAGGCTAAAAGTATCTGCCCCGAGATATATATATATATATATATATATATATATACACTGAAAGGGGAAAAAATAGTAACTTTGTAGTGGAGAAACCCAGGATACACCATTTTAACCAGATGATCAAGATTAACATCACCTGTAGTGGGAATGTTGCCATCATGTGCCCCAGATGTGATGCACTGAAAAGCACACAATAGCGCTTCTGTAGCAGCTTTGCCGAAAGCTTCACTTTTGTATTACTACAAATGTGTAACCTCAATTTTATTGAGAGAAGACATAGGACATTCTCTTATCGCGTCAGTTCCTACCATACTACTTCTTATCACGTGAAAACACAAGGCCAACAAAAGAACTGAACAGTACTCATCAATGTGTCACTGCCATGAAAGACCAGGAAAGACTGAGAACTGTCACAGAATGGAAGAGACAAAGGAGACAACAGTTAAATGTAATGTGGGACTTTGAGTTGGATTCTGGAAGAAAAAAAATAGAAAAACTGTTAGGGAAAAACTGGTGACATTTGAGTAAGTCTATAGTTTAGTTAATAATATTGTGCCAGTGTTAATTTCCTGGTTTTGATACTGTATTATGGTTATATAAATTGTTAACATTAGGGTAAGATAAGTGACAGACATATGTGAAGAATTCTGCACTAGTTTTGCAAATTTTCTGAAGTCTAAAATTATTTCAAAATAAAAAGTATAAAAAAAAATACAAAGGCCAAGTCTAGATTCATCCCTGTTAAACCTGATTCAGTTCCTTAAACTGAGAAATAAGGACCATATAATTAATACTGACCACTGAAACATCCCCTCCCCAAAGTCTGGGATATAAGCAAAGATCATTTAGCATAAAACATCATTTACCTAAAGCCACTTCTGAAGCACATTATTTTAAAAATACTTATTCAGGGCCCATACTTTCATTTTTCCAACACTTTGGCAGAAGAAATTTGTGGAGGATAAAATTCTGTTCACTCTGAGCAAACCAGTTCCCATCCTTGAACTTAAATAGGGGCAAGTGACTTCAGTGATAATCACAACACAAATGATACCACAGATTGGACCCAAGAGGCTTAAAAACTATTAAGCCAGGAAATACACATAAAAGTTACATCTTTGAATATCTGTATTTTTGAATATTTGCAATCCCCATTTTCTTTCCTTTTCCTTCCTGGAAGAAAGTTTCCATTTCTGGATCCCTGTACCAGAAATCCAAACTTAACAGGGTCATCCTTATTCACTAGGTTTATAAACACTACAAGTATTCAAAAAATCAAATCCTTCTTAACAGGGAGAATATATGCTCTCTGTTAATAGTGATTACCTGGGGATAAATAGGAAGGTCTTTACTTTTCTATTTTACACATTTTTGTATTTTTTATATTGACTTTCTATAACAATAATCACATATTATTTTAAAACCAATTTAAAGGTAGAAAAGCAGCGATGCCAGTCAATCATTAATTATTTTAAACTAAATAGTAGGCTTTTCACTCTAAACTGTTAGCAATTCAATTTCTTATTTGTGATAAGCCAAACCCAACAGCTAAGAATAACCAAACTTTTGCCACTTGTCATTCAACATTATTTACTAAATAAGTACTTTATCCAAAAGAAAACTTGGCATGGTTTCTACCCCCAGAGAGCATACAGTGACTGAAGGTCACAGTGAAAAAGTGAACATTTTTTTCCCCAAACAGGGTACCAACATGTGTGAATTCCAGTACTGTTAATAGAATATTTAATATGGTGAGGATGTGGTATGGAGGAACTGGCAGAGAGATGTTTCAGAGAGAGCACTCTTTTGGCCTCCCATGATGCAGGGCAGATAGAGAGAGAGATGGCTGTCTGTCTCTGGGAAAATATGAGCCTGAAGAAACAGAAGGGCTTTATGGATGGACCACCAATTCCACTTGCTGCGAACCTGACCAGGAGCACGTCTCCTTTGATGGGAGAGGCAGGAGTTTTGCTCCTCCTGCACAAAGGAGACCATAAATTTATTAGGATTTCTCACCCAACCAAAGAGGGACACTAGGAGGCTGCGTGAACAGCAGAGACGTGGGGTCAGGGACAGAGCTAGAGTGGGGATCTGACTTTTTTTCACCTGCCGGCTAATTGTGTGATCATGCCCACGACCCCTTTCCCGATTCCCCTGAGCCTCAGTGTCTGCATCAGTAACACGAGGGAGAGGATTGGCTCAGAGCTCCCTGAAGAGCCCTGCCAGCTCCAACATGCCACAGTTTCCATGCCCCAAGCAGCCTCTTCCTATGAGAGTCCAGTCTGCAGCTAGTTCTCAATGGCAGAGTTTCTGACACTGAGCTGATCCCCCGTGGCCCAGAACACAAAATGGCAAAGTCCAGACTTCAGGCTCCCAGATCTGGAGCTCTAAGGGCTTAAAATATCCCTCCACACATCTTTCCAGGGCCAACTTGCAGCTCCAAATGAGGCAGGCTCCTGGTGCAGCTCTAAAGCTTGGCAGGTCACAACGCCAAACCACCCGAAGTCAAGGACAAGATAGAGCCACCAGAACCTCAGGGGAGGGCAGGACTCTGGCACTCAGACTTCAGAGCAAGGGTGCTGCCCCAGGGAGGTACAGGATCAGCACAGATCAGCCCTGTTCTGGCAAGCATGGCTCTCCTGATCAACATGGCTGCTGACTTTCTGCTCCCAAACTGAGTGGGACCAAAAGATACTAAAGCAGCACTTTTCCTTTGCAGAAGCTAGACAAAAGGACATTTCAGAGCCAGATAAAACTGTATGATCAGCTCTCGGGAAGACCTGATGTTCCCTGTTTTTTAAGGATCTGACATGCAATTCAGAGAGTAGGTGATGTGACCCGGGATGGGGGTGGGAGGGCTGCTGAAGCACTTTTACCAACGCAAGTGGCCATGACAAGAGCTGAGGAGGTAGGGAGCTTCCCCTGCTGGCCCACCCACTGCTGGTCCCCAAGTCACTTACCCTCACACTGCCTGCCCTCCCCTTGGTAGCCAGGCCTGCAGGAGCACTTGTAGGAGGTGGGTGTGTTCTGACACAGGGCATTGGTGTGGCAGTCATCTAGCCCCTGGGCACACTCGTCCACATCTGCAAAAGAGCACAGCAGCTCCTGATATGGTGCCCCGAGCCCCGGTGACCTGGCCTAGGCCCCTCTCTAGCATCATCTCCCACCAGCCCATCCCACTCATGCCTCGCCAGCTAAACTGCTTGGGAGCCCCTGGGATGAAGTGGACCATGTCCAGGCCCCTGTTTCCAGGCACAGCCTGTTCCCTCTGACTGGGATACCCTCTCCACTGGCCTTCACGACTCAGCTCAAACCCACCTCCTCTAGGAAGCCTGCCAGGACCCCAGAGTGTAGGTGAGTTGTCCCCCAGGATATGCTCACATATCACATTGTCACTGTTTTCCTGCCTCCCCATCTAGATGGTGTCTTGATTACAGACTGGACCTGCGGCCCGGAGGCAAAGCACAGTACCTGGCACATGAGTAGGTGATGGTAAAGGCCTGCTGAAGGAAAGAGCAAGTTGGCCAAAATGCTCTGAAAACCGAGCAGAGTCTGTCAGCTTTCTCAGGGTTTGGGGTATGGGGGGAAAGCTCACCCTGGGCTCTGAGAACACCATCCTGAACCCTCAGACCATGCAGAGAGGTAATGGTGCCCCCCTCCACCCCTTCACCGCTGCCCACCCTCTCAACCTGGAAACCGGCCTTGGCAGAAGCCTTTCCTTGGCTGATACTCCTTCCAGGATGTTAATTAAAAACAAAAGAGTTTTGAAAGTATTCCAAGTCCAGTTAGTGCACAACGGGTATTCCCAGATTCTCAAGCAGCAGCTGTTCCACAGACAGAAAAATCCCTGGAGCCGACCCTGAAGCCCCCAGGAGAGCTTCCCGGCCCCAGAAGAAAGGAGCGCGGCTGCCATAACCTCACGCGGCCGGAGCCCTCAGTTTCCCCATCTCCGCAAGGAGACTCCAAAGCCCTGCTCCCCGCTCAGCCCGCGCGAGTCTGCCCAGCAGGCGCTCCCCGGGGATCAGGGCGGGAACTGTCATCAGCCCCGGGTCCGAGGCCGGGCCGCGCACTCAGGCCCTGGGCCTCTGGCCCGCGCGGTGGCAGCGCCTCTGCCTGGCCTGCGGGTGCGGCCCCAGGGGAAGGGGGGCCACGCGGAGCTCCGCAGCCAAGCCCCGGCCCCACTTGCCCCGGGCGCCCCGCGAGGGTCACGGGACCCCTTCTCGTCGCCCTCCCTGCCCGCCGTGCCAGGTGCGCCCCCGCGGCCGGACACTCACCCTCTGGCGGCCCCGTGGCGCGGCCCCAACCGGGCGGGACAGCCGCCGTCAGCAGCAGCGGTAGCAGCAGCGGCAGCAGCGCCCGGGCCGCCCAGGGGCAGCCAAGGCCCGCGACCCCCATGGAAGGCGCGGCGACTGCGGGCAGAGACTGCGGAGCGCGGGCGGCGAGCGCGGCGGCGGCTCCGGGAGGTGTGTGCGGGCGCCCTGCCCGCCGCGCTCTGACACCCCCGGCCCGGCCCCGCCCGGCTCCCGAGCCCCGGCCTCATTTTCACACAGTCCTCCCCGGGCCGCCCCTCCCGGCCCCCTCCCTTCCCCCTCCCGGCCGGGGCGGAGGGGGCGCGGTCGCAGTGGCCGGAGGACGGCTGTCAGCCTGGCGGGGTCGGGCCCAGCGGGCCGCGAGGCCCCCGCCGCGCAGGCCCCCGCCGCAAACCCGCTGCTCCCGCACCGCCGCGGCGCTGCGGCCCGCGGCGAGCCTCGTGCTCCGCCCGTTCGCGGCGTCCTCCAACTTGACCCGGTCCCTCTTGTGAAGACAAACAGCACTTCTAGCCTGAAATACTCGGATACGGGGCACCCAGAAAGTGTCCTGTGTAGCTCAGAGTCCTATAGTCCCCAAACCCACCTATGGGGCTTACCCATCACTCCACTTAGGAGGGGGAATGTGGATGGAATGAAAGTGATTCCACAGACTTCGGATCCTCAGGAGAACTCAACGGAGAGGGTGAGCCCAGCTTTTCTGCTCACCTCAGCACACACTGTCTACACCCTTCTCCGTTCTGCCCAACCCGGGCCTTCTCTGATCCCCTGCCCCCAAGTCCTGGGAGGAGAGTGGCCCACTTGTCCCCCACTGGGGCACCGCTGAGACTGTCCCTCTGTGGCACAGTGCTGGGCCCATAAGCACAGCACAAAGTGTTCATTTCACTGAAAACCGGTTAAATGTATCTTCAGAGCAGCTTAAAGGTGAAGGAAAAGGGGGCCAGAATGTCAAGGGTGAGCCACCAGGGACAAGACAGCCCAACATGGGCACAGGTGGTATCTACGACCACCTGAACTCATAAACATCAGGTATGGCCAGCTGCAGATACAGGCAGTGCTTGTCACCTGGCCCTCCAAGCAAGACATCCTTATAAGGGAACACACCTGCACAGGGCCTTCCCACACCACCCTAGGCACAGGTGACTGGAGCCAACCACACGCAGCATCAGCATCGCTCCAGGAACGAAGGTAGTAGCAATTCTCAGATGCAACAAAACACCATACTCAGGGATTTTAATGTTCATTGTTTGAGCTTCTCTGTATTTATTAAATTTTCTCCTGTGAATATATGCACACATATATGTATGTATGTATGTGTATATATATTCATTCCTTTGATAATCAGAAAAAAATAAACATCACAAAAAATCCACACCGAGCTCATGCACAAAAACATGTCTTCCTAGGGTCCAGCACCCTCTCAGAGCTCCCCACTCTGCACCACTCCTCGGCTGCCCCTGCCCCTCCCGTCCCCACGGCACCCAGGCTGAGACTGCCTCTTTGGGTCTTCATTCCTAGTGTTGCTGTCCAATGGAGAATCTGAGAAAATAACTTTTCTGTGGTTGTTTTTCTTTTGACCTTTTCATCCCCAGCAAAGGCAAGCAGGTTGCATCCCTTTTTCTATCTTTCACCCCTCCCTCCCACCCCCTTTTGTTTGGTGTGGAGAGAGACACTCAGCTATTTCTAGTAATAAGAGTTATTTTTACACATTTGTAAATCTTCACTTAGTGAAACGTTCTCTCCGCCTTTGCCTTTGTGTTCTTAATGGTAGCCATAAATTACTGCCTTCTTTTCTCTCCGCTGCATCAGGCTTCATTGCTTTTGAAATGATCAAAGTTATTTTCTTTTAAAATCCAACTGGAAACGGCCCATTGTGTGGCACAGACCTCGTTAGCTCCAGTCAAAGCATATAAATACATAAAGCTGCCCATTAAACTCTACAGGAGCCTCCTCCAGCCCCTTGTGCCTGGTAAGAAATAAGATGCACTGTTCTTCCCCTCAACTGTTTCCCCAAGTTTATATTTCAGTAAGAATACAAATTAATTATGAGACCCAATGCTTTTTTGTCTAAGAGTGTAAGTTTTCCCCGTGTTTCCCGGAAAAGTTTACCACTGGCACAGATCTCCAAAAATGTTCTGAATCCTATTTTGTTTGCCCTAACTTCCATACAACTGTGCTTTCAGCTGGTCGGCTCCCAGATTCCTCGGCAACCTTTCTGACACTTCAGGTTAAAGTCAATATGGTTTACAACCAGGAATTTCCATAGGGGAAAGGCTTCAGGGGAAATTTGTGCTCAAATGTCAATGTTTTCAGTGTTCCAATGTCAGGAGGGACTTCATGGGCCCTGAACTAGCTGCCGTCTGCCCTCTATTGTCCCACTGAGGTTCCCACACTGTCCCTGGACTAAGGCTGAAATTCCCTCTACCCTCCCTCAGGCTGAGAGGCCATGAACCAGACCGGAAGGTAGAGACAGCCCAGCCAGCCCCAGCCACTGGTGTGGGCTGCTGGCACTAAGAAGACTGTGGAAGCGGAAGCTGCGGGTGCTCCTGAACTGCATATGGCTAAGGTAAACTCTGCATTCACTGGACACCTTTCAGTGCCCATCTTTTTTGACTCTTCAGCAGCCTTTGGAAATTCCTTTTAGAAACTCTCCCTCCCTTGGGTTTTCATGGCAACAGGCAAGCTCCTGATTTTCCAGCCTCTCAGGAAATGCCTTCTCGGTCATCTTCTTGGGATCCTCCTCTTTCAACATCCTCTCCCTGATGGTTCACTCATTCCCTTGTTTCCATAATAGAAATCTCCCTTTAGCTTCAGTTCTGTGTATTGTCTCCAATTGTCTACTGGATACCTCCACCTTGATCTCCCACAGGTCCCTCAGATTCAAGATGTTCAAAACGGAGTTCATCTTCTTCCTCAAACCTGCTCCTTCTCAAGTACTTCCTCTCTTAGGGAGAAGGGCACCACCATTCTGCCAACACCAGGTCAGAGACCTGGCAGTCATCCTAGACTCCATTTTCTCTCTTCCCACCACAGCCAAACCCTCATGTCAACTCGACCTTCTTACCATCTCTCAAAACCATCCTCTTCCTCCATGCAAGCTTCCAAAGCTCAGGCCTCATCATCCCTCACCTGGTCTGTTGCTCCTAGTCGGTGGTTCCTTATCGATTTCCCGGTCTAGAATCTCACCCCGCTTCAGTGCATCTTCCACAGTGGCTGCCAGAGTAAAATGTAAATTTCATCACAACGATCTCAGTCCTCCTCAGGCTAAAGTCCAAACTCCCTTGATATAACCACTCAAGCAAAACATGACTACCCACTTTTAGGTATATACCCAAGAGAAATGAGTGCATATGTTCACCAAAAGACACATAACAAGAATGTTCATAATGGCTTTATCACACTAACATGAAACTAGAAATAACCCAAATATCCATCAACTAGAGGATACATAAACAAATTGTGGGATATTCATTCAATAGAATACTATAAATGAATAAATAAAATGAACAATAAAATGAACAAACTCTAATACGCTCAACAACACAGAGGCATCTCATGATTATTATATTGAGTGAAACAAGGCAGATACAAAGGGTACATATTGTGTACTTCCACTCCTATGAAGGTTAGGAAGAGACAGAACTAATTAATAGTGATAGAGGCCAGAATAGTAGTTCCCTCTGGGGATAGGTATTGACTGGGAAGAAGCATGAAGGAACCTTCTGGAATGCTGGAAATGTTTTAGATCTTGATCTGGGTGGGGATTATATGGATGTATACGTATATAAAAATTCATTGAGATGTTGGCTTACACTTAAAACACTTTATGCACTTTATTGTATCTTTTTACCTCAAAAAATAAGTTAAAACAAGAACTGCTTAGCCAAAGACGTTTGTGATCTGACTCCCTTCTACATTTCCAGCTTCTCTCCTACTACACCCTTATCCACAAGCTACACTCAGCAACATCGAACTACTTGTACCAGGAATTTGTCACTTACCCCCAGATACATCTTTTCTTTTGCTCACGCTCTTCCCTTTGCCTAAAAGACATGAAGTGGGTCTCAATAAATATTTGAGTAAATGAAGTGCAACATCTTGATTAATAAGTATTACTAACAGAGGGCCAACTGTACATATAAAAACTATCAAATTGTACACCTTAAATATGTATGACTTAACTAAATGTCAATTATAACGCAACAGAGTTGTTTAAAAATAATTAAATTCAATTAAATACATACCATTAAGAATCAACCAGAAATGAATGAGACTAGCTTTCTATTAAAATCACCTCCAGAAAAAAATATATATATATTACTATACCCCAAGGAAAAAGATGTGTGCTGAGATGTCCCGCAGACAGCAATGAAAGTACTAGAGTCTGCAAGTTAGCAGATTCTGAGAACTAATGCAGAAAGGAAAACCCATCTGCTCTTGCACACACATTAATTTCTCCTCTATGGATGGCATTCACATCTCCTGGAAAGCTTTTTCAGCACGTCTGAGCTGGATGTGAAGTAGTAAATTTTTCTAGTTGCTTAACCCATCTCCATCTGCTCCTTCCTCCTTCCTACCAGATATTCACCCCTTCCCCAGACAGCCCATGTTCCTAGGAGGGAAGCTGCCCCACCCTCGACTTCAGGCTCTGGAGCTGGATTAAGACAATCAATATCTTTCATTCCATTCCCCCTGCAACAGTCACTGGTTCAGGGGTAAACACTGGTTCACGTGTTAACACTGGTTCACGTGTTCTAATCAGAAGGAATTGCAGTCCCTTTGCTTGAAAGGCTGGAATGGAAGAGTTCTCTTTTCCTGTTGCGATATGGGTGTGATGAACGAGACGCTGTGGCAGCCATCTTGATACCAACCCAAAGAGGGTAAACCAAGAGGAATATTGAAGTCCCACCTGAGCCACGCCCCACCTCGGGACCTCCAGGTATATGTGCCAGTACACTTCCTTAACATTTGAATTGGTTTTGTAAAAATATTTTTATTTTAAAAAGTGTAGTAATATATATATATAAAACATAAAATTTACCATTTGAACCATTTTAAAGTATACGCTTTAATGGCATTGAGTACATTTACGTTGTTGTGCAATCAACACTGCCATCTATACCCAGATCTTTTTTCATCTTGCAAAACTGACACAATAATTGTTCATTCTCTCACCCCGCCCCAGCCCCTGGCAACCACCATTCTACTTTTTGTTTCTATGAATTTGACTACTCTAAGTACCTTATATGAATAGAATCATACACTATTTATGACTGCCTTACTTCACGTACCATAAATTCTTCAGGGTTCATCCATATTGCAGTATGTGTTGGAATTTCCTTCCTCATTTAAGGCTGAATATATGCCACTGTATGTGTATACCACACTTTGCTTATCCATTCGTCTGTCAATGGACACTTGGGTTGCTTCTGCTTTTCGGACATTTTGAATAATACAGCTGTGAGTGTGGGTATACAAACATCTATCTGTGTCTCTGCTTTCAATTCTTTTTAGTGTATATCCAGAAGTGGAATTGCTGGATCATATGGTATTTCTATTTTTAATTTTTTGAGGAACTGCAGTACTAATGACCACAGCAGCTACACCATTTTACATTCCCACCAGCAATGCACAAGGATTCCAGTTTCTGCACATCCTCACCAAAACTTACTGTTTTGTTTTGTTTTAAACAATAGCCATCTTAATGGATGTTAAGTGGTGGCTCATTGAGGTTTTCTGAATTAAGTTTTCTGTTATTTACAGCCAAAAAAATATTCCTATTCAGCTCCAGATAAGCCTCCATTAGGAAACTTTAGCTGGGTAGCAGGTGATCCTCTGAGTGAGGTGGGAAAAAGAGAGTTAAGGGGTTGAATCCTCTCAGGAGCCTAAGTAACAAATAACTGTTTATTCACAGAGTTGATGCTATCTTGGTGTAAATGCCAGGACTCTGTTTCTTCAATGGTTCTGAAAACTGCACCAACACTCCTTTTTGCTTACAGAGGATTAAAAATGCTTCCAATAAATTTTTCCTTAAAATGATAATAGTTAATATTTGAATGAATACTAAATGTCAGGCATTATTCTAAGTACTTCATATGCATTAACTCATTTAATCCTCATAGAAACTCTATGAAGTAGATATCATCATTATCCATATTTTACAGATATAGAAACTGAAGTGAAGAGAGGTTAAGTAACTTGCTAGGAGGGGACAGACCAGGACTTAGTGCCGAGATGTCTGGCATCAGATCCTCCTTCTTAACCACTGCTCCTTGTGGCCCATATGTATGCCAGGTATTGTGCTAGGCACTATGGGAGATACAAAGATGAGTGAGAGGCAAAGCCTGCCTCAAAGAGCTTACAGTCCAGCAGAAAAGAGACTTAATTAGTATTCATCCTCAGTACCTCTCTCAAAATATAAATATGATAATTCTTGTTTAAAAACATTTGGTGCTCCCTGGCCTGCATTATCTGTAACATAGGCCAACCTCATGGGCAGGACCAGCTCTTAATTTGCAGAGCCCAGTGCAAAATTAAAATGCAAGGCTCCTTATTCAAAAAGCAAGGGAAGGGGCTTCCCTGGTGGCGCAGTGGTTGAGAGTCCACCTACCGATGCAGGGGATACGGGTTTGTGCCCCAGTTCTGGAAGATCCCACATGCCGCAAAGCGGCTGGGCCCGTGAGTCATGGCCGCTGGGCCTGCGTGTCCGGAGCCTGTGCTCTGCAACAGGAGAGGCCACAACAGTGAGAGGCCAGCGTACTGCAAAAAAAAAAAAAAAAAAAAAAAGCAAGGGAAAAGTTTCATTAAAGGTACCAAAAATAGTTTTTTCCTTTAAAACTATTTTATAGGGGTAATAGTGATATATGAGTAACAACAAACTTACAAAGTACAAAAATAACATTTTAGTATAATTTTATAGAATGCAATAAACAATAATACTTTATTAATGTGATATCTTGATTGATCATCAGATTTTTTTCTCGGTCACTTTTCTGAAAACTCATTTATTAGGTCATTGAATTTATACTTTTGGGATCTTCATTTTCAATCAATATAACTGAAGGGACATCAGTCATCCTTGGCAAATGAAAGGTCACAAATAATTTTTGATAACTTTTAGTTATGAGAAGGATCTTTCTGCTGGTGAAACTATTACTGGATCTGTTAAAAGTATTTTATAGGCTGTAACACAAGGGGAAAATTTTTTGATAAATTACTTTGAAACATAAATTTTAGTACATCTAGAGCTGATGATTCTTGCAGAAATTTTCTTCTTAGAAGATTTAACTCTTCATACAAATCAGTTTGGGGTAAGTCTGAATTTAATTTTAAATATAAATTTATACAATGGCATTTCAATGTTTTCCCTGACATTTCCTGTAATTTGTGAAGGTCATATAAGAAACCGAAAGTGGCTTCATGATTTGTGTATAATTCAAAACACTTGTTTATGTATTCAAGTATTCACTGCTGTATCTTCAATTACCAGGAAAAATTAATTTTAAAATTGTCTTCCTTATTAATAATTGGTTAAGCTGAAGCTTCATATGTAAATAGTGTTCTTTTTCATCTAATGGAATGATTTTTATATTTGGTTTCTATTTCTAAGCCTGTGGACATTTGCCTCACAATGTTGCAGCAGTTTTAAAAACCAGAGACTCTAAACTCCTCAAAGAATTCTAATAACTCCCTACTATGCTTGATTGCCACGTGCATGTGTTTGCTTGCCTTTGTAATAATTTACTGACAAAGTTTACTGCCTGAGTGTTGGCAATTTCTGTCCCAGTGCTCAGGCCAAAGCAGTTGTGCAGACACCACAGGAACATGCTCTGTGGATGGAGGGGCCACCACGGGTCTCAGTTGTGCCCCCATGCAGAGACCCTCCTCTCTTCTTGCTGCTGCCACTGCCTCAGCTGCCAGTCTGGGCCCTGTATTAGGATATGAGCTAGTTTTACTATTTTCATAGTAGGGAAGCCATAGATACTATCTAAAGAAATGGAGGATGAAAGACGTCATAGAAGGTTTTAATTATAAAGGTAACTTACAAGAAGAAAATCCAAGATTTCTAAATAGCAGAAGAACCTTGCACACAAAACCGGCTTCAGAAGAGAGAGAAATGATGGAGAACAATTTGTACGGAAAAAATAGAGAAGGTTGTCAAAGAGCTACCCTACCTCTTTATTTTTTTTTTTCTTTTTTTTGCGGTACGCGGGCCTCTCACTGTTGCGGCCTCTCCCGTTGCGGAGCACAGGCTCCGGATGCGCAGGCTCAGCGGCCATGGCTCACAGGCCCAGCCGCTCCGCGGCATGTGGGATCTTCCCGGACCGGGGCACGAACCCGTGTCCCCTGCATCGGTAGGCGGATGCAGGGGACACGGGGAAGCCCTGCGCCACCAGGGAAGCCCTACCCTACCTCTTTAAAAAAGCAGCAGGACCAGATAATTTCACAGGAAAACACTATCCAAGAGAAAACTTGAACAAGTAGAAATATAACATGCTCTTGGACAGAAATATGTAACATCATAAAAATGTCAGTTCTCCATAACTTAATTCAAAATTTTAATGTGATCCAATAAGTTTTAAAAAAATATTTATTTATTTATTTGGCTGTGCCAGGTCTTAGTTGTGGCACACAGGATCTTCGTTGTCGCGCGTGGGATTTTTAGTTGAGGCATGCAAACTCCTAGTTGTGGCATGTGGGATCTAGTTCCCTGACCAGGGATCGAACCCGGGCCCCCTGCAGTGGGAGCATGGAATCTTAGCCACTCGACCACCAGGGAAATCCCCCAATACACCTTTTTTTAATTAGATAAATTGATTCTAAATTTACATAGACAAAGAAAGGAGCAAGAATAGTGATACAAAGTGTGAAAAAGAAGAGCAATGGCAGGGGAGGTAGATCAGCGCTACATATATTAAAAGATATTATGAAGCCTCAGTAATCAGAACAGTGTAATGCAGACAGATAGGCTAATGGAGTTGAATATAATATCCAGAAATAGTCACAAAATCATACATAGATACAATATAATAAAGCTGACATCTCAAGTCATTGGAAAAAATATGGACCACTAAATAAACGGTATTGGAACAAATGGGTAGCCACTTAGACAACAATGAAGTTGAATCCATTCCTCATGCCTCACTAAGTTAACTTCAAATGAATAAAAAATTTAACTTTCAGGGAGTTCCCTGGCAGCCTAGTGGTTAGAATTCCAGGCTTTCACTGCCATGGCCTGGGTTCAGTCCCTGGTTGGGGAACCGAGATCCCTCCAGCAAGCTGCATGACCAAAAAAATTTTTTTAACTTTTTAAAAACCCTCAAGAGTTCTAAAAGAAAAATGAGAAAATACCTTTCATCTTGTAGTAAGGAAAGTCTTTCTGTCACCCCAAATCCAGAAGCCATAAAAGATTAATAAGTTCAACCATACAAAAGAGAATACTTTAGTGTTTAAGAAACATTATAAGTAAAGTCAAAGAATAAATAAATAATAAATTGGGAGAAATGTTTTCATATTAGATTACAAAGGAGTAATCTCTTTCATATGTAAAGAGCCTCTAGATATAAATAAGTAAAGACCAGTTACCCAATAGAAAATGGGGAAAGGACACGAATTAAAAGAAATATAAATTAATCTTAAACATATGAAACAAAAAATCCAAAGTTTGATAACATTTTCATGGCAAGTCTAGGGAAACAGGCATTTCAAACATTAGTGGTGGGAGTGTATATTGACATAAGTTCTACAAAAAGCAGTCTTAAAACATCTATTTAAATTAAATAAATAAACATATTTAATATATGTTGACTCTCACATGTGCAAAATGACATATGCACAAAGCTATTCATCACAGCATTGTTTGTAGCAGCAAAAGATTAGAAGCAACTAAAATGGTGAAAAACCCCAGGCAGAAATATAAATTATATGACATCCATAAAATAGAATATTACATAGCTATAAAAAGGAAGGAGGAAACTCTATATGTTCTAATATGAAAAGCTCTCCAAGATATACTTTTAAATGAAAAAAAAAGTACAGAACAATATGTATGTTCTGCTACATTTTGTGTAAAAAAGAAAAACACAAGAATTTGTATTTTCTTCTATATACATAAAGAATTTCTAGAAAGATATATAAGAAATTAGGAAGATGGCTGGGTAGATGGAGGTCAAGGATGGGAGGGAGGTTTCAGTGATTATGCCTTTATACTTTTTAGTGGTTGAACCATTTAACTATATTGCCATAGAACGAGGAGGAGGCGGAGGAAGACGAGGAGGACTGGAGTAGAGGTGGTTTTTATTGTCATGACCACCAAAGTACCTTAAAATTGAATGAAGTCTAGATCCCAAACATTTTTGAATATCATGGGGGCTTCCCTGGTGGCGCAGTGGTTGAGAGTCCGCCTGCCGATGCAGGAGACACGGGTTCATGCCTCGGTCCGGGAAGATCCCACATGCCGCAGAGCGGCTGGGCCCGTGAGCCATGGCCGCTGAGCCTGCGCGTCCGGAGCCTGTGCTCCGCAACGGGAGAGGCCACAACAGTGAGAGGCCCGCGTACTGCAAAAAAAAAAAAAGAAAATCATGGAAATTTTCAGTATGAGGTTTGTTCATAGTTCATTTTCAGCCACAGAGTGTAAGTGAATTTCTCCTGCTGCCTACAAAATGTTGAGACCTGATTACAGTGAGTTATCATCCTGGACCAATTTAGGCTAAACAGGCAACAGATAACATCTTCTAAATTCTTGTAGCCACATTTTTAAGTATTGCCTAAAGCCTGTGGGAAGAGAATGGGCAACCAAAACACACACACATGCAAATACACACACTTTGGTAAGTCGTTAAAATGATCATATAAGATTACTGATGCAGAGATGCTGTAATCCTTTTAAATTAGCTCATATAGCCTATTAATAAGATTATAAGTTAAGATGTGACCTGTTATTCCTTTCAATTATCCATTTTGCAATTTTACTGCAGGTAACTAGCTATGCCCTTTCATTTATTAATGTGTCCACACAAGTCAGTGTGTCAATTATTTATTTCTGAAATATTGTTCATGCCAGTGTTCAATTAAAAAGAAAAGAAAGAGAAAAAGAAAGAAAATAGAGTTCATATATCCTATATCAAAAACTGGGCAGCATATGTAATAGAAGCAGCAGAGACTTTACAATTATGTAAATTCATTTGTAGAAAAAGTAGCCCTTGCTTCCATCCTGCTACCATGACACTAAAGGGATGATGACAAAGCTTCTACAATGAACATATATTACTTTTATAATTAGGAGAAGAATTTTTAAAATGTAAATGTATATATGCTGAGTGTGTAGGCAGACTTGAATATTAACTCTGAGCATATTGGTCAGGTCACGTTAATCTCTCGGAGTCTCAGTTTCCCCATATGTAAACTGAGGGTAATCATACCCGCTTTGCAGGGTTGAGTCGTGGATGTGATGATGTTTGTGAAGTACAGAGCACAGGATCTGGCACATAGTAAAAATGGGCACATAGTAAAAGAGATTCTCATTCCCCACACACCTGGTGGAGGCAGGACCCATGGAAGCCAAGCCCGGCTGGTGCCCTATTTCCTGACTTCCTCTATTCAGGCTCTTCTACAGCTGTGCCAAAGCACAGGTACTTGCCCCTGCTTGTTGGGAGAAACTTGGCTATTGATCCATACCCATGGTGTGATTATAATTAGGAAACCTGGGATTTGGGGAGATAAGCTAGCTCTGTCCAGATCCCAGAAGGGTGTTTCCCTACTATTATGTTAGTGAGAAGTTTTCAGTGCAGGAAACTGAAATGGCTCTGAAAGTATATAACAGAAAGAACTAAGCACTTAACAAAATGTTTTGAAGCAGTGAAGGGGTGAGCCCTAAGCTGGGCCTTCAGGAACAATTCCCAGACCTAACCCGCCACTACTTCTGCTCAACTGGGGCAAACCTCGAGAACTCTCCAAATAGCTGTGAATTCAGACACCTGAGCTTGAACTCTGTTGTTTAATTATCTACATAACCTTGAACAAGTTACTTAAACTCTTAAGAATCAAGTGGAGGAGGCTGCCATCACAGCAACTGCTTCTCAATACCTGGAAATTGTTTGTTAGGCTTATCTCCAAAGCCTTGTTCATGAACCAAACAGACAAAACCAGAAGCAGTTGGAAGATAGCTTCTGCCTTGTTCCTACTTTTCAAATCTCACATGAATACATTTCACTGGCAGGATGTAAGTCACATCCAGGACCCTAGCTGCAAGAGAACCTGGAAATGCTGTTTATGCTGGAGTTTTTTAGCTTGTTAGCTTACGCAGTGCAGAAAGGCATTCTAGAAGGACGTGGAAGTCAGCACTGACTACCAAACAAACAAATCCATCACAGAGAGAGTTATTTAGTTCCCATGAAATTGGGAATTAATTTCCCTGCCAACACCTATTTGTGCTGCAGAGACTCCAAGAGTAGTCAAGGCTTAAACTCATTGTGCTCATTGGAGAATGTAGTAGACATGTTTTGTTGCCTCTCAAGCGTCCGTCACCCACTATCTCCTGCTAACAATGCATAGATTTTCATTCATTCATTTCATTCAGGTAACCACCTCTCCCCTAAGCTACCTGTGTGCTTTGGAAAACCAACCCCAATTCCATCTCCAGGAGTGAGCCCTCATTGTTTTAGATAAATTAGCACATTCCATCCTCTTGGCCATTGTCATTGGTACAAAGGCAAGTCTCTCCCAAAAGAAGTAACTTAAATTTCACATTCCCTCTCCACACAGGATCCAAATAGTGAGAGTATAATTTACAATTTATCTTTTTCAGCTGTAGGTTTCTTTGCTATTGCTTGTTCTTCATCCATTCCTATATCCGTTTCTTTGTCGGCTTGCTCTGTGTCTTGTGTGTGTGTGTGTGTGTGTGTGTGTGTGTGCATATATATATGAATATAATTTTTTAAATAAATTTATTTTATTTTTGACTGCATTGGGTCTTCATTGCTGTGTGCAGGCTTTCTCTAGTTGCAGTGAGCAGGGGCTGTTCTTCCTTGTGGTGCGCGGGCTTCTCATTGCTGTGGTTTCTCTTGTTGCAGAGCACGGGCTCTAGGCATGCGGCCTCAGTAGTTGTGGCTCGTGGCCTCTAGAGCACAGGCTCCGTAGTTGTGGCGCACGGGCTTAGTTGCTCCGTGGCATGTGGGATCTTCCCAGACCAGGGCTCGAACCCGAACCCATGTCCCCTGCATTGGCAGGCGGATTCTTAACCACTGTGCCACCAGGGAAGCCCCAATATATGAATATAATTTTATTCAGCCTTAAGAAACAAGGAGATCCTGCTATTTGTGATTAACACTGGTGAACCTGGAAGATATTACACTAAATGAAATAAACCAGGAATGAAAGAAAAATACTGCATGATCTCACTTACATGTGGAATCTAAAAAGGTTGAATACATAGAAGCAGAGAGTAGAATGGTGGTTACCAAGGGTAGGGAAGTGGGAGAGATGGGGAGATGTTGGTCAAAGAGTACAAAGTTACAGTTATGTAGGATGAATAAGCCCAGAGATCTAATGTACAGTGTGATGATTATCGTTAATAATATTGTATTATATACTGGAAATTTACTTTAAAATAGATTTCAGGTGCTCTCACCACACACACACAAAACTCAAAAATTTATATTTATCAAAATTCACCATTAACAGAGTAAAGGTAAACCACAGAATGGAAGAAATTATTGCAATATGTATTACCAATAGTCATATCCAGAATATATAAAGAACCATCACAAGTCAATAAGAAAAAGATAGATAAATCAATGGAAACATGAGGAATAAACTTGAATGGGTACTTCATCCAAAAGAATAGCCAAATAGCCAATATGCTTATGGAAAAGTAATCAATATCATCAGTCATCATGGAAATGCAAATTAAAACCACAATGAGAGAACACTGCATTCCTACTAGAATGGCTAAAAATAAAAAGATTGACGATATCAAGTATTGTGTAGGATGCAGAGCAAGGAGAGCACTCACAACCTGCTGTTGGGAGTAAAAATTGCTACAGCTGTTTTGGAAAAGAACTTGACACATGCTGCCTACCAGCAATTCCTCTCCTACATGTATATACCCAGCAGAAATGTATGCACATTTTCACCGAAATACTCTAAAGGAATGTTCTTAGCACCATTATTCACAATAACCCAACACTGGTAGTAGCCCAAATGACCATCAACAGCAAAATGGATAAATAACTTCATACTATACGGTACAGTCATACTATTCAGTAGTTAAAAGGAATGAACTTCAGCTACATTTTTTTTAAAAAAGGGATAAATCTCACAAAGTTAATTTTGAACAAAAGAAACCATACGGGCTTCCCTGGTGGCGCAGTGGTTGAGAGTCTGCCTGCCAATGCAGGGGACACGGGTTCGAGCCCTGGTCTGGGAAGATCCCACATGCCACGGAGCAACTGGGCCCGTGAGCCACAAATACTGAGCTCTGTGCGTCTGGAGCCTGTGCTCCGCAACAAGAGAGGCCGCGACAGTGAGAGGCCTGCGCACCGCGATGAAGAGTGGCCCCCGCCTGCCACAACTAGAGAAAGCCCTTGCACAGAAACGAAGACCCAACACAGCCAAAAATAAATAAATGAATAAATAAATTTATTAAAAAAAAGAAAAAAAAATTAAAAAAAAAAAAAAGAAACCATACACCAAAGAGGACACACGGTATGATTCCATTTGTTTTCAGTTAAAGAATGGGCCAGTAGTTCTCAGCAGCATTGGCAGCACCTGGTAACTTATTAAAAATGAAAATTCTTGGGCTCCAACATAGAACTACTGAATCAGAAACTCAGAAAGTGATTGCCAGAAATCTGTTTTAACAAATCTTCCAGGTGATTCTGATGCACGCTAAAGCTTGAAAACAACAAAATTGATTTATGGTGTTAGAAGTTAGGATCCTGATGATTTGGGGGGAGGAAGGGAGTGGTGATGAATGGGGCATGAGAGGTAATAATAGGTAATAATAATCATGTATTTTTTGGCCTGGGTTGGAGTCATGCAAGTGTTTCCAGTTTCTGATGAGTCACTGAGCTAAATGCATACTTGTGAGTTGTGCACTTTGCTGTTTACATGTCAGGTTTCATTTTAAAAACTTACTAGAAAAGTGATAGATAATAAAACTGAGGAAATCTTCCAAAAATAAAAACAAAAAGATGGAAAAATGAGTGAGTGGTAAGATGAAGTATAGAACATACAGTGCCTCAATAATAGACATTCCAGAAAAGAAAACAGAAAAAGGAGAGGAAAACAGCCAAGGAATAATTTACGAAAATTTCCTGGGAATGAAGCCCATGAATTTCCAAATGAATTGAAAGGGCCCCTCAGGTGCCTACAATGGATAAAAGAAAACACATACATGCACACACGCAGGCAAATTTTATCATCAGAGACAGAAAAGATCCCACAAGCTTCCATAAGGTAAAAAAAAGTCTCATACAAAAGGTCAGACATCAGAGTGGTTTTGGACTTCTCAGTAGCAATGCTGGAAGCTAGGAGGCATAAGGCAATGCATTTAAAATTGAGAAAAAGTATTTCCAAGCTAGAAGTCTATCTTTTTCCAAACTAGGAATATGTAAGGGTAGAATAACAACATTTTCGTATATGTAAGATCTCAAAAAAATGTATGGCCCATTACTCTACTTTCTATGGATGTTACTGGAAGATATGCTCCACGAAAACAAGAGAATAAACTAAGAAGGAAGACAGCATGGAACACAGGAAAACAGAATATCCAATACAGGGGAGTACAGTGACCAGAACCTTTATACAATGTGATGCCCTGAAGCCCAGGGTGATGGTGAAATGAGAGCCCAGAATGACAGCAGCCCCAGGAGCCACCAGTCCAGCCTGGAGCAGGTCCAAGGGTCCAGGAGAGACTTCTTTAAGAAGACAGGAACGCACTATCTGGTACAAACTAATGCATTGAGAGGAGCTTCTGACAACTGGCCAAGGATCTGGGGTTAAATTAGTGATTAATGCAAGGAAACAAGCACTGAAGGGACCATTCCAAAGTTCCACTCTGGCTCCAGAGCTCCCAGGGCATCGGTCAGGGCTGTGCTTGGCCTGCATGGCAGTCTGACTTCTTTCTCTCCCAAATCCTCAATGCTGTCTGAAACATCCTACACACTAAGATCCATCTCAGAGTTTGCTTTCTGGAAACACCAACCTGCAACACAAGACAACTCCAGAGAAAAGAAAATTTGTGGAGGAAAGGACAAGTCATCATATTTTACTACATCATGCAGCAGTCAACAGTGTTTACATAACCATAATAATGTAAACTTTACATGTTGATCTAGCCAAAACTACCATATCATTTTATCGGGAGGACATGAGAATGGGGAGATGTGTCCCGGGAATATAGGAAGAAAGTGAGATGAGTCCTCAATTCCCATAGCAAGAAATGAAGAAATAATACCTAAGATAAAAAATCAACAAGTAGCAATTCGAGGCAGTTGTTTTAGAGGCACAGGAGTAAATACGAAAGTAATTAGCTTAATAGGACGTGAAAGTGATTGCTTCTGCTCCTGAGCAGAGGGAGAATGTATAAGGGATTGCTATTTTTCATAGCAAGCTTTATAGAATTATTTGATTCTTCAAACTATGAGCATGTCTAACTTTCATAAAAACACAGCTAAAATCAAAACATTAAGCCTTGGTAGTGCGATCAGGTGGGTCAATTATGGTATCCCCATACAAGATATTACACAGCCCCTAGAAATGATGCCAAGATGAATATCTATTGAAAAGGAAGGATGCTCTTAATACCATGTTAAGTGGAAAAAAGCAGAGCTCAAAATGATGTGCACATTAAATCAACTTTTAAAATTAGATACAGAACGATATAAGTGTGTAGAAAAAAGTCTAAAGGTATATACACCAAAATATTTGGAGTTACTCTCTTTACAAAGAGTTACTCTCTTTACGTGGTAGGGAGTGGTGGGATTTTTATTTTCCTCCATTTGTTTATCTTGTAGCCCAAGCCATCTCTGTATCCCCCAGTCTTCCAGCCTTGCAGGATCACCCTTTCTTTTAACATTTAAATAAAAATGGCTGAAACCTTCATCTTATATACTAAGGAAAGTATATAGCAAATGTACGTAAGCAAGTATATATATATATATATATATATATATATATATATATGCAAATTCCAATGCTCTCCCCCAACACTGGTGCAAATTTCCAGATGCCTAGTTCTCATGTTTACTCTGATTTCCTCTTCCTGCCGCCCTCGGTTTCCCTGGCATCCCACTTTCTACAGCTGTTTCCTTCTCTCTATCCTTAGTTAACACAAACATGGAACATTGTCCTTTTTCCTTGATTTCTCCAAAGAATGTCTTACATGACGCACTGCTGAAGGACTACAGCTCTGCATGGTGTGGTAGACAACTTAAAATCAGCGGGAGCATCTCTGTTCCAGTGTGTCCTGGCTGACGCTGCTTCTGGGGGATTCTCACCGGACATTCTTCTTCTCTGACCCCTGCCTCTCACAGAGCGGCTGGGTCCCTTCAGGATACCCTCACTTCTGGCCCAGGACCCCACTCTGGGTCCTTACCTTCCACCGAACCACCAAATCCTTCAAGCCCTTCATTTTCTTATGCAGAGTGTGAGGTCTTCCTTGTGGAACATGCTTTTTCCAGCAGGAATGTCTTGACCTTTCATATCCAAAAGACCATCAAGAACCCTTTAAATAGTCACCTCCTCCAGCTTGAATTAGTAGCCAGAGCCAGTTCTTCCATTTTGTCTTTCCATTACATGTGTAATGGCTGTGCATTTTCTATAATGACTCTGTATTGCTTTCGTAATTAAATTATTTTCAGTAAGAGCAGTGCCATGGAAGTTAGGAGTTCAGGCCATAAGCAAGTGTAAATGTCAAGTCTTAGGACCCCAGCAACTACCCGCAAGCTCCTGCTCTGTGCCAGGCTGAGGAGATGCTCATTAGGGCAGTGTGGGTTGTGGAGGCCACGGCAGGCCCAGAGTTCCACGGGGCTGCTGAGCCCAGTGTGGTCAGGTCAGCAACAGGACTCCAAGGAGACATGTGGTCAGTGCAGTCAAGGTGAGGACCTTGCCCCAGCTGACCATGACGCCTGCCCCTTTCCTCTCTATCAATGTCATCAGCCCAGGCCTGGCACAGGTGCAGCCCCTTCCCCTGGAAGCCTTCCCTGAGAGCCCCTCTCTCAGAAGCTCTGCTACTTATCAGCTGTGTGGCAAGTTAGTCCACCTCCCTTGTGCCTCAGTTTCCTCACCTGTGAAACAGGGATAATAATATTTGTAAGAATCAAATGAGAGGGACTTCCCTGGTGGTTCAGTGGTCAAGAATCCGCCTACCAATGCAGGGGACGCAGGTTCGTAGCACTGGCCCGGGAAGATCCCACATGCCGCAGAGCAACTAAGCCCGGGCGCCACAACTACTGAGGCTGCGCTCTAGAGCCCACAAGCCACAACTACTGAGCCTGTGTGCTGCAACTACTGAAGCCCGCGAGCCTAGAGCCTGTGCTCCGCAACAAGAGAAACCATCGCAATGAGAATCCCACGCACCGCAACGAAGAGTAGCCCCCGTTCGCTGCAGCCAGAGAAAGCCCGCGCGCAACAACAAAGACCCAACGCAGCCAAAAATATAATTAATTAATTAATTAACTTTAAAAAAAAAAAGAATCAAATGAGAAATACTTGTAAAGTGGTCGGAATGGTGCTTGGCTCAGAGTTAGTACTCCATAACGTTAGCGATCATCACCATCATGGTCATCGCTATTCTTGTCACCGTGTCCATGGACTTTGCCCTTGACAAAGACAGCACATGGACATGTGTGGGAGGCTGCCTGGGGGAGAGCCTGGCATGATTTATCTCTGTTCTCATCACAGCCAGCAAAGGTACCAACATGGAACTCATGCTCAATGCCTACTTGATTAAAACTTTGGAGAGAAGAAACAGCCCAGCTAAGAAACCACACATGAGCATTACCTGCCCTGAAACCCGTTTTGAGTTCATTTTTGTATGTGGTACTAGGTAGGAGTCGAACTTTATTCTTTTGCATGTGGATATCTAGTCATCCCAGCACATCTGTTGAAAACGACTATTCTTTCCCCACTGACTTATTTTGGCACCCTGTCAAAAATCAATTGCCTGGGGACTTCCCTGGTGGTCCAGTGGTTAAGACTCCACACTCCTAGTGCAGGGGGCCCAGATTTGATCCCTGGTCAAGGAACTAGATCCCACATGCATGCCGCAACTAAGAGCCCACATGCCGCAACAAGAAGATCCCGCATGACGCAACTAACCTGGCACAGCCAAATAAATAAATAAATAAATAAATAAATATTTTTTAAAAGAACCAGTTGAGTGTAAATGTGAGAATTTATTTCTGAATTAAATTCTATTCCAGTGATCTATATGTCTATCCTTATGCCAGTACAACACTGTCTTGATTACTGTAGCTTTGCAGTAAGCTTTGAAATCAGGAAATGTGAGTCCTCCAACTTTGTTCTTATTTTTCAAGCTTGATTTGGCTATTCTGGGTCCCTTGAACTTCCACATGAATTTCAGGATTAATTTATCAATTTCTGTGAAGTCACATGGAATTTTGGTAGGAATTGCATTCAACTCTAGATCAATCTAGGGAGTATTGCCGTCTCACCAGTATTGTCTTCTGATCCATGAACATGCATATCTGTTTATTTACATCTCCTTTAATTTCCTTCAGTGATGTTTGGTAGTTTTCAGAGTATACATAGGTGTTACACTTTTGTTATAGGTTCCTAAGTATTTTGTTTTTTTGATACTATTATAAATTGTTTTATTAATTTAACTTCAGCTTGTTTATTGCTCCTATAGAGAAATACAATTTATTTTTGTATATTGATCTTGTATTCTGAAACCTTGACAATCTTTCGTTTATTAGTTCTAATAGTTAGTATTTGCTCACAATTGCTTAAGTGCCTAGAACAGTGGCTGGCACATAACTGGGACTCATAAATTTGTTGGATAAATGAATGAAAAAATGAATGAAAATACTCTTGGTGTTTTAAGGGTCAGGCCAGAAGACTGACCTACTGGACCACCTGTGAACAAGGTCATTCTCTCAGTGTGCAGAGTGGCAGCAGGCCCAGATGGAGCTAAGGGAGTATCTCATCAGCAGAGAAGATGCCAAGATGGTATCTAAAACTTTAAGTTGGAGTCAAACCACAAAAAGCATGACCTGGGTCAGAGCACTTATTTCCTCCAAGATGGGTGTTCTGTTCACAGTGAAAGGAAAATCACCCAAGGCCCCTCACATTTGGAAGAGCATACCATGTACCTGAGATTATTGACCTAGGACAACCAACACCAAGTTATATTTTAGTAAAATTACATAACTTTAAAGAAAAAGCATTTTGAGCATTTAGCCAAAAAAAAAAAAAAAAAAAAGCATGTGATTTTAAAAAGAAATAAAGTGATCACCGGACTTTTTGACAGTAATAACTCATGCCAGAGACAGAATAATGTATTTCAGATATCCAAGGAGAGAAAATGTGAGCCAAGATTTAATATCTAGCAAAACTGACCTTAAGTAAAACATGTAAGAACTCTGGAAATAATATTCCTATGAGTCGTCCCTAAGGAATTTATTAAAGAATAAATAAATAGTGACTGAGTGGGAAAAACAAGAGGTGGCTAGTTTATTGGAGACTTTAAGACACGTGCTCCAGTAGGTGGGTAAATAAACCCTATGAAGACTCAGGGACCTGCTACCTCACTGAAGTTTTTAGGTGTCCAGTGGTCGTGGGTGTGCCAGAATATCCCCTTCAAATTAAAAGGCCGATTGATGCCTCTTTCATCCTCTGCCACAAAGAAGGAAGCTCAGCACCTGGAAGGCCTCTTTGGTCTCTGGAGGTCCCACATTCCACAACTAGGAATTCTTCTCTGGTGACACAGGAAGTGCCAGCTTTGAGTGGGGCCTGGAGCAGAAGAGGGCTCTACAACAAGTCCAAGCTGCTAAGCAAATAGCCTGTCATTTGGGTCATACGATCCAGCAGACTCTATAGTGTTGGAAGTGTCAATGATGGGTAAAGATGCAATCTAGAGCTCATTGCAAGCCCCAGGGAAAGAATCACAAAGTAGGCCCCTGGGATTCTGGATCAAAGTCATGCCATCTACAGCAGAGAATTACACACCTTTTGAGAAGCAGCTCCTGGCCCTGGGCCCTGGTTTAGATGAAATGCTTATCCATGAGCTCAAGTGAAAAGACATCAAGAACTTCCGGTTATGAACTGGGTTCTGTCAAGCTGGCCAAGTCATAAAGTCAGGTGCAGCCAGCAGTAGATCATTGTAAGATGGAAATGGTAACCTTGGTTTGCTGGTAGGTCAGCTTGGTATGTGGGTGGAAGCCAAAAAGGACAGTGGCTGCATGACAGTCACATTCAGGAGTTGCCTTGAAAGACAGTGGGAGGCAAGGGAAAATTTTCCCAGTGAGCTGCAGACTGTGACCCTGGTTATGGAAGGAGAGCTGTATACAAGAGGCTGGACACACATTCCTGGGCAGTGGCCCGTGGCCTAGCTGGCTAGTCAGGGGACTGGAAGGAAAGGGTCTGGAAGACTAGCAACAAGAAGGTTTGGGGTAGAGGGGTGTGGTTGGACTCTTAGAAGTAGACAGCCAGTATGTCACACATCACCACCCACCAGACAGCATCCACCACAGAAGAGAAGTGAACTAAGTAGATTAAATGACTCAGCCACTTTGTCACTGGCCACCCTGGAACTGGCACAATAAGCACATGAATGGAGTTGGTCACAAGATAGATATGGAGGCTATGCATAGGCCCACCAGCACGGACGCCCATGTACCAAAGCTAATCTAGCTACTGCTGCCTCTGAGTGTCCAATCTGCCAGCGAAAGAGACCAAAGCTGAGCCCCAGATATGGCATTATTCCTTGAGGAGACCAACCAGCCACTTGGTGGCAAATCAGCTATGTCAGGCCCCTTCCATCCTGGGAGAGCCTGCAGTTCATCCTCACAAGGATAGAGATCTATTCTGAAAATGTTGGCCTTTCCTGCCCACAGAACCTCAGCTAGCACCAATATCCAGAAGCTTAGAGAGTACCTGATCCTCAGGTATGGAATTACATCCAGCATATCATTCAACCAGCGCACCACTTCACAGTGAGGCAAGTTAGGGAGTGGGCCCGTGACGTTAGGATCCACTGGTGATTGAGACAGACCGATAGATAGATAGATAGATTTTTTTTAATTGCACCATCCAGACGCTACCAACCTCAAAGAGCCCTGACATGGCCTACTAAAGGCACAACTGAAGCACTAGCTTCAATAACCTGAGGCAATAATCGTCAAGGGTGGGGTGCCATCCTTCAGGATCCAGTATATTCATTAAATCAGAGACTTTCATGTGCTACTGCGCCCCTAAGGAAGAATACATGGTTCCAGGAACCAAGGGGCAGAAGAAGGAGTGGCCACACTTACCATCACTTCCAAGGGCCCACTGTGGGACACTGTGCTTCCTGTTTCTGCAGCTCTGGGTTCTGTGGGGTTGGAAGCACTGATCTCCAAAGGGAGCACACTCTTTCCAGGGGACACAGAACTACATTCTTTAGGTCCCGGTGCATTGAACTATAGGCTCCAGCTGCCACCAGGGCACTTTGCATTCCATGTGTCTGAGGACCAGCAGACAAGAAAGGAGTCACCATCTTGGCAGAGATAATTGAGCCTGAAGAGCAGGAGGTGGTAGGGCTGCCTTTATACATAGGGGATGGGTAAAACACACGTGAAACCCAGGGCTTCTTAGAGAAATAGCTGATTCCAAGTTTAGGACAGAAAATGTACAAGAGGAGCTTGGGACATCTTGAAATGCCAGAAAGCAACCACCAGAGTCTTGTCAAACAACTCAGGAGCCAACCAACTTGAAGAGGCTCCCAACAGCCAAGACGGGACAATAAAGACAATAATTGCAATGAAATGAAACCCATCAGATATGTTTATTCATAAGTTCATAGTAATTTTTTTAAATAGCCACCTTCTGAGGATAGCAGGGAACCAGTCCAATTAATTGTCTTAAAAGTTGAGTAAATAAAAGGAAAGAATTAAGCACTTATCCTGCCTTTCCTATACAAACTCTACTGAGAAATCAAATAGATGAGGAGGCAGCATCTCCTTATAAAATTATTCCATCTAATAAATGAAAACAAAATGATAGATTAGAATATCCCCATGTTGCAACCCCCAGTGAATTACTTACCGGATGTAGGTGTTGAGCATCAGTGACTGCCAACACCAATAAAAGTGAACACCAGTCATGAGGTGCCTCCTGGTAAATGAGCACACACTGCCTAGAGTCTCATCATCAGAGGGATCCAACCTGAGGCAAATCGGGTCTCTGGATCTAGCTGCTGATTTGCAGGAAGTACAGAGAGTAAAGGAGCACATTGAACTGCACCCCCAGGGTGAAACTAGCAAAATCCAGGCTGTGGAAAAACTACAGGTCAAACTGCCCAGGTTCCTCAACAGATAAACTGTAAAGAAAAGAAAAGAAAGGGGTAGAGGAAACGCGTTAGATTAAGAGAGATGTATCAAGTCTAAAAAAGAAACAAAACAGTAAAACGAAACTATAGTGTGTAGGGATGCACACTTGGGTGATAAAACAATAAAAGAAACTCAAGGAAGTCATTACTGTAAAGGTCAAGAAGTTGGAAGGAGGGAGGCGGCTGGGACAGGAATGGGGAGCTTGGAGGACGCTGGGGAGACTGGTAAAGCTCTATTCCTGGCCAGGGTAGTGGTTACAAGGGTGCTCACTTCGTAACAATTCACTGAGTTCATCTGCTTGTTTATTGACCAGTCCCTGACATCTGAGTCTGAGAAGCACTGAGTTAGAGCGGGTGCAGAAGTCGAGGCAGGAAGCGCTGCTTACTGAGCACACTGACTGCACTTGATCTACCCGGAGCTGCTTGAGAGGCAGTTGACTCGAGTGTCCTTGAAACATTGAGCTACTGAACATGTCTGTTCTCTTATATCACGCATCATTCAGAAAAGGGTTTGCTGCAGATTATAAAACAAAACGCAGTAGAAAGTGAGACATTCATATTCATAGCACAATCGGCTGTTAGAAGGAGCAGAACACAGATGGTTCCAGGAGAGCCCTGATTTATAAAACATGATTCACACTTACCTTCTCAGCAGCGTCTGCTGGAAAGGGTGTTGCTTCTCTACTGCTTTTGGCTGACTGAGGCCACCAGCATCCTCCGTCAAAGCACATAATCAAGTGCTGGATGCTGTGCGCACATCACACAGAGCCAGGACCCACTGGACCACTTTACAAGTTAGACCCATGACCACATCCAGGAAGGTCATTTAACTCTAACCGGCTCGACCGGTGGCTGAAGGCAGAGGAGAAATACTCCCAGGTTACCTAAACAGTATCCTCCCCTTGCTCCTCTGAGACGTGGTCCGGTCATGGGTGAATCTGCCAGGCAGTAGACCATACACGTTGGTTATGAGCCTATGTTGCCAGTGACCTGTTCAGGCCACACAGTTGTCATGTCTCAGCCCAGCAGTTATGCTCTGACCACAGGTTTCCGTTTCTCATGTCAGAGAAGGAGGGGCCAGAGCATCAATAACATTCTTCACAGGTGTAAATGTGCACAAGGAATGCCACATACTGGTGGTATGGCTTTGGTTTTTGTGCCTGCAGCATGGGTTCATTCTTTCATTCAGTCCACGTCTACTGAGCACCAGCAATGTTCAAAGCCCTGGGATACCTGTCAGCCTTTTCCTTGTCTCGCACTTTGCGGATGCAGAGCCCACACATACGCTCTCCTCCCTGTCTCGGACTTGACTCTAGAACTAGACTTCCCCAAGCTTCACAGTACGGCAGGCACCTTCACATCGCCATGCCTTTGCACATGCTGTTCACTCTACATGCAATGTCCACTCTTGGGACAATCCTCCACCGTAAGCACAACTCACTGTGGTCAGTATCTTCCCTGATGTCATATTCTCCTGCAGCACTTGCCTCTGAGCTCCTCAAGGACAGAGAGTCTGGGTCTCAGTCAGGAACCAGGACAGGGCTTGATACAATGGGGTAGTAACAACGACCAACATTTACACACAGCTGACCTATTCCAGGCATATATGCAGAGTCATTTAGTCCTCACAACAAACCTATGAGGCAGCCACTATTACCATTCCCATTTCATTGATGGTAAGTAAACTGAAGTTCGGAAAAGTTACATAGCTTGCTCTAAGTCCCAGTAGCAGAGCAAGAATTCAACCAAAGGACTTTGGCCCATAGCCTGTGATGTTAACCAGTGCCAATGAATTCATGTATTCCACAGACACCTACTAGGTACATAACCTGTGCCAGCTACTACTTCATGAACAAAGTGGATTGGGTTCCTCCCTCATAAAACTTACATTTAGAATTACCAAATAATTAGTATAATGGTTGCCGATGTTAGGAAGAAAAATAAAGCAGAATAGGGGAAAAAAGTGACCGTTGGTATTTTAGAGTGGTCAGAATAAGTCTCTCTAAGGACATCTGAGCAGAAACCTGAATCCAATAAGGGAGTAGTTGTCAATGGAAAAGCCACAAGCTTGGAGTGAAACGGTCTGGTAACTGCAAACTACTTACATGATGTGTGGCCTCGGGCAAGTGACTAACCTTCTCCGAACTTCGATTTCCTCACCTATAAACTGGGAATAATCTAAACTTGCCTTGCAGAGTTATGAGTAAAAGGGAGAGGTATGTGTAAAGCACCTGGCTTAAGGTCATCTCTGATCTCGGCCCACAACATACACATGCTCCAGAGGCACTGCCTACCTGCCCCACTTCCAAAAGAACCTGAAGACTCCCACCACCCGCTCACACCCCCTGCCGGCAGGACGGCGCACTGCAGCTGTCCCGGAAGCCTCCAGTTGCTTTCCTCACCTCTTTAAAAAGCCTCACCTGAGCACTGTCAGTCATCAGGGAAGGAGATGAACAAGAGACCCTCCCCGCCCTCTAGGAGCTCAGTCTAGGGAGTGGGCCCAACATGAAAGCAGGTAATAACAACCCAGAGAGGAAGTCCCAGCATCTAAGAAACTACAGGAGCACAATGAGGGAATGATTAACCGTGCCCGGGGTGGGGGGTGGGGGGTGGTAAAGGAAACCCTGAACAATGAACATAAGTGGACAAGAGGGGAGGCATTCCACGCAGAGAACAGAACATGCAAAGTCAGGGAAGCATAAAAGAGGACACTGATTGGCTTGAGGTGCTGTACTTGACTGTGCTACACTTCTGGAGCTTCCTGCCAAAGCAGCTTGGTTGAAGAATAAAACCAAAGGAAGCTGATTCCCAGGACCCTTATAAAGCTCTATCACCTGCCATCCTGGGAAAAAGCAAATCTTCTCTCAAGAAAAAGCTTTCCTTCCCGAGGGCAGACAGGGTCTCCTGTGCCGTGTTCCCACACCTGGTCTTTCTTACCCTTCAAGAAATGGCCCATCCCGTCTCGGTCAAGTGACAACTTTTGCAACCTTGGCCAGGTCTTTTCCCCTCTCTGCCTCAGCCTCCTCCTCTGGGTAGTGGGAAATTAACCCTGGGATGCATCCCTCTCAAACAGCCAGGAAAGCTCCTGGTGCTGCAGTGGGTAGGACCCAGGACACACAAGGCCCTCTGGGCAGTCCTGGCCTGGGAGGCGACGCTACAGCCTGGTTCTCTCAGACAGACCCAGCTGCACCCTCTACTACCCACTCCTCGCAATACCCCATGAAAGTCAGGGACCCACACAGTTCTGTTTCAGGTGTTTTATTAAGTGGGCCATACTGCAGCTGGTTTCTTAGTCGCAAAATAACATAAATTTAACAATGATAACATAGCCAGTTAGACTGTGACAGCTTTTTCTTTCCTTAGAAAAAAGAAAAAGACTTAAAACACACAATGGAGGGTTAAATAAATAATACATAAAAGAAAGAAAAGGAAAACCTGTTAAAACGTGCTTATGTTTACTTCTGTGCAACTGTGTGCCAAGAGGAAACTGATTTTCTGCACGACGATACATCCTGGCATGTCTCCTTCCCAAATAATACTGACAAAAAAAAGAAAAGACATGGAGCTGACTCATCAGTGCTTGTAGAGGCACTACTAAAAATCCCTTTGATTGGAGCTTGGGGCTTCCTGCTCAGCACACCTGTATGTGGCCCGTGAAAGCCAAATATCCATAATAATGTTAATATAGAAAACATCAGTTTAAAAACAATGTGGAATGGCCTCATTAACGCGGCGGGGACGAGGAAGCAGAACTGCCCCGCACGTGCCGCAGGCTCAGTCCAGGGAGGCCGCAGGCTCCAGCGCGTGGCCACGGCGAGGGAGGGCACCAGCTTCAAAATAAGCGGCACCAACCTCGTCTCCCTCTCCCTATCACTCTTTCACATGAAAGTGTGTAAAAAGCAAATCAGCAAATAAACTCTAAAATAGATTATTTATTCCAAAAATCCTCTACTTTTCTTTTTACAGTGAGTGTACATCTCCTCTCATCTCCTGCACAACTCGCGTAGGTCCCTTTGGGAAGAAGGGGGGAGAGCTACAGGCGAGTCTCTGGGTCCTGCTGCTAGCTGGTGCTGGGAAGTCAGATGTCGATGCCCTTGACCAGGGATGTCTCCAGCGTGATGTTGAACTCCTGCAGTGTCTGCAACACGCGGATCAAGGAATTGACAAGTGTGTGGTCTTTGATCAGCGCCACATCCTCATACATGTGTGCGGTGATGGGGCAGTCAGCCAGCAGGGCGATCCAGTGGTGCAGGAGGTGATCTCTGGCAGGGAAGGATCAGTCCAGATGCGTCAGAAGGGAAAGGGAAGGGACACGGTTAGCGAAAGCCCAAGGGAGAAACCTGCTCCATCACACCCTGAACAAAGTCTGAAGCTGGAGAAGCAGATATCTCCCCGCAGCCCCCTTTCCCTCCCCTAAGAGCACTTGGCGAAGATGTCTTACACAGCTTTAAAAGGCCCCCACTGTGGGCTACCGAGCCCTAGGGATGCCAACCCAACCTGACCCAAACAGGCCCTGTCATCTGCCAGAAGGCCTGCTCCGCCTCCCCCTCTAGCCCCCCAGACAACCCCACCAACAAGACACCATGTCCTGTCAGCAGCACTTCCTCCATCTCAACAGCCAATCTCTCCTAGATCGTCGCTCCTCCCCACAGCGACCACCACCAGGAATAACACTGCAAGCTGACATCCACATAGCACTCAGCATGTGCCAGCCACCATTATAAGAGATTTAACCTTCATGACAACCCCATGATGTGAGGTAGGTGCTATCGGTGCTGTTATTATCCCCACTTTACAGATGAAGAAAGTGAGGTTGATGGAGGTTAAGCAGCTTGTCCAAGAGCACACAGCTAGTAAGTGGCTGATCTGTGATGTGAACCTGGTGAATCTGGTTCCTGAATCTGTTTTTAACCACTATGCTAACTCCCTCCCTTGCACGGCCTAAATAAAAACTGCCTTGTTTATCTGGGCTTCGTGCTCTCACCTGACCCACTGGAATAACCCCTAACAATTTTGCCCATGAATACCATCCATGATATCAAATCACTATCATTTCAGTCCCCTGATTAAAAATCAACTCTGTCCCAGCTCCTCATGGCCCCTATCCCTTAAAGTGTTTCCTTCCCACATTCCACCTGTTATTTCCTGACCCCACATGCTTTGCTTCCTTTAGGGCCTCTCTGTTAGTTCTGTCTGCTTCAAGCTCCCTCCTCACACCTACCCTCCCGTTAAGGCTCACCTCAAATACCACCTACTCCCTGAGCCTCCTCTGATCCTTCTCCTCCACATTTTCAGCAAACGTTACGAATGCGTACTTTTTTGAACTCTCCCAAACTTCTGCCTTGTACTAAATAATCAGGACAGGTGAACTTCTAAATGGTAGAGACCGTATTTTATTCAGCTCTATTCCCACACCTTCCATGAGGCCTGGCACATTCAAATGTTTGTTAAAGAAATTACTAGATATATACCCTCTACTTCAAATTTTGTCAGGGAGACAGTTTTATTCCTTCGCATCAAAATATGGCCCCTCCTCCCCAGTTACACACACACTTTCATCCCCACCCTACCCCTCTCTCTCACACGCACACACACACACACACACGCGTGGCGCATGAAGAAAAGTAAGGGCCTCTACCAAGGCCTCACCTGCCCAAGGGCACCTGGCCATTAGCCACTCCCCACCCCCGCACCACACTGGGCCTCCAGCACCACCTTCAGGGCTGGCTGTGTGCACACTGGGCCATGAGGCTGCAGTACCTGGCTCCCAAGCACACCAGCATCTGAAACTTGCCATCCTTGCCAATGTTCCGGGGATTATTGTTGATCGCAGTGACAAAACGGCAGAAGTTCCGGGCCCTCGTATGCCAGTTTTCTTCAGGAACAAGTTCATTCTGCTCCAAAGTCTCGTAATAGGTTTGTGCTTTTTCTGTGAAGAGGAGACAAGCCTGCCAGTGACAAAGGCTCTCAAAACCGACCTGTCCCTGACTGTCCTGTAGGCCACTTGCCACAGGCCTACCTCCGTGTCAACACAAGTAACTTAGTAGGAATAACATGAGTGCTCTGAGGCCACTGGTCACATTTCAAAATGATCCTTATGAATGTCTGGAATTCTGCTGAGAAAGAGGAAGCTGCATCCTGCTGTGAAGCAGCCAAGTGCTTGCTTTTTGTTAGTTGTGGTCTCAGACTTCAATTCTAAAGGCATCCTAAAAATCACTGACTGACCAACGTTCAACACTGCATCTTCAACTGAAAATGAGAGAGACTATGTATATTTAGTTTGAAAAATTTGAAAATTTTTGAAAATTTGTGTTTCATTCACTTTGATAGTATGGTTTAACTGGCCATTTTGTCTTTATGTTTTATTTTGAAACCATTTACTTTATAAAATGTTCCATATGGATATTTATTTTCACTTTGAATAAATTAAAACAATTGGTACTTTAAAAAAAAAAAAATGATCCTTATGTTCCCTATCTCTGTATTTTAAATTTCTTTATGTGGCCCTTGATATAAAGATGGTCCTTTCTCAACAAAACTCTTGAGGGAGAAGCTTCTTGCATCAAATTCTCCAAGGGGGTGTAACACAGGGCTTGGACTCCAATGCAACTGGTCTTTTGGACCTACGAGCAGGAAGTGTGAGGAGTCATGACTAAGCCTGTATTATATATGACAGATGCCTGGAAAGAACCCTTCCTGTCCAATTCTCAGGAGATGAGGGGCGAAGGGTGGGAGGGCTTCTGTTATTACCTCCGAGAAAAGCCAGGGCAAACAAACACATCTAACCTGAGAGTCACCTGATTTGGCTTCTGTACCTCAGACCCCAGTGGTCAGCACCCACATTATGCTGATGATTCCCCCATGTCTCTGCATGCTTTTCCCACCCTCACACCCTAGCCCAACTCACCCAAGAAATCCCAAATGAAGACATTTTTGAAGAGCCGCGGTGATTTAAATCCATGCTGGAAAGCCTGTTCCAGGGCCGAGACAAGGCCACATTCTCCACAAAGCAACAGCGTAAGACTACCTCGCTATATAAGGAAACAGGAGAGAATGCCAGGCTTGCCTCAGCCAAGATGCCCTCCCACCACTGCATCCCCAGCCCACTGCCCACACCTGGGAGAGCAGCAAAAGACATGCAGGGACCTTGTCTAGTCTCCCCAGCACCTGGCAGGGCCTGACTTAGAGCAGTTCTCAGTAAATAGCTATTGAATGAACAGATGATGGTTCTGGGCCCCCAGCAGGGGACAAAGCCCATGTGGCCAATGTTCAGGGAGACCCAGACAATTTCAGAAGAGGACAGAAATACACTGTCCATTGGAGACCCAGGGACTCTGCTGGGTTGTCAGTGAGTAAGGAAAACAGGGCAACCCTAGGCACAGGCCCCCAGAGAAAGGAATCTGCTGAATCTCAAACTAACGGAGGCACACACTCCGCGTGCTGGGCTGTCCACAGCACATGGGCCTGGAACAAGATTATTCTCTCTTACTCAATATAAGGCCCTGGGTTGGAGGGCAGGGAGGCTCACCTCTTTCTCAGGCTTATGGAAGTGCTTCACGATGCCATTGACTGCCTCACCGATGGACTCCTGGATCTGCCCAGTGTTCAGCTCTGATAAAAATCAAGCAGATATCCAGTCTCAGGTTAACAGTACTTAGTTGACTGAGCAAAAGACTGAGGACATAAGAAGACCCACGGGAGAGGTAGGGCAGCTTGGACCCTGGGAAGAGTGGCTCTTGCCCACCCAACTTTGCTGAGCTAGCTCTTCCTAAAATCTTGGGACAAAAAGCAAAAGCTAGGATCTTAGAGTTCTGTCTCCAGAAGATGCTGGTCAAGTTTCTTCTCCACTTTGCTCTGGAACTTTTGGCAACCAAAAGAGTGCCAAGACTTGACAGTAAAGCTCAGGAACCAGGAAGGGGAAGGGCAGAAAGTAAACCCGTCTCCTCTATAGGGGCACATACAAATAGCACAGAGGACCCAGGCCAGGATCCAGGAGCTCTCCCCTCTCCTTCCAGTCCTCTAACAAGAGTGCCAACCCCCCACAACTGATTCATGAGAGGAGGGTGACAAATGCCTGGGGCTGCTTTGTCTTTGTCGGCAGAGGTGGTTCCTGAGGCAGCTGCACAGGCTGCGGGGAATCTGGGCTCCCTTATCAGTACTTCCAGAAATCTGCCCATTCCCCAGGCAGGGCAACATGAGGGCCCGGCCCCATCTCCCACTTACTGGGCTTGCTGTTGGGTGAGATGGTAACGAGCCTCCGGATGACGCTGGGAGACTGCTGCAGGGGCGGGGTCCGGCATGGCCTCTCGTCCACCTCAGGCTGGGATGTGAGCAGGTCCCCGACTAGGACCCGCTCCAGGCTTCCGTCATCCATGCCCTTCCCCAACCACCGGCCACACGGGAACCTGAGGGTCAGGCAATAGCCTGTCAGAACTGCCAGCTCCTTCAGCGTCCCTGATCAGCAAAGGCCATCAAAAAGCCAATCCCTGAGGACAGGCTCTGAAACCGGGCTGGGGATCCTCAAGGCCCTGCTCCTCATCCCACCGTGCGGCATCAGGGAAGCCACCCGAGTGACAGGTGGCCTGGAACCTGTGCACAGCGATGTCATACACCTTCACTTGTAAAGCCCTCCTTCTATTTCTTTTCAGGGCATGAGGCAGAGCCAAACAGGAAGTTGCCTCCGCCTATCACAACCTAAAAGGTCTCCCTGAGAACCCCACATACCCAAGCATCAAACACAGCCCCTGGTGGTACACCTAGCCCCACTGTCTCTGGGCACAGCTGAGGGAACACTTACTTGTAGGTATGTCCGGTGATCTCATTCCTGACCATCACATACTCAACAAGCCATTTGGCATACAGCCCAGAGTTATCATGGCCTATCTGCACCGTAGTGAGCTTCCCCAAGTTCTGGTACTGTGAGAGAACAGCCAAACAAAGAAGATGGGGTAGGTCAAGAAAACAGAAGAAAAGCGCCACACTCCTCAGAGGCACACATCTGACTGGCTCCCTGCAACGTGGCCCCCCAGTGTCTGCAGGGGCAGAGCTCATGGCTCCACCTACTGCCAAAGCTGGCAGTATAGTACTACCTCATGAGGCACGATGCCAAGAAAGAAAGAGACACTACCTGGAGGAAGACTAGGGCCTGGGAGCAGAAGGCTCTGGAAATGGCAGAGCAGTCTGAGCTCTCTGTGAACATTTGGGCTCAGCAGCTGAAAGAATTCTTGGGGGTTTTTCAATACACCATGGACAAGGAGGTATGCAAGTCCAGATGGGTGCCTTCCAGCCAGAAACCACTTAGACAGGGCAGGTTCCCCCGTCCTCCGGTCAACCCTTGGCTCTGGCCTCTGATCATCTTGAGACAGGTCAGCTGTGCTGAAGCGTAACACTGCATAGAGCAAGGCCTCTAAAACGCTGGAGAAAGCTTCCCAAAGTAGCTGTTGAAACTCAGATCCCCATAGAACCTGGGGCTGTGGTCACCAGATAACACGTACCTCGAAGGTCATCTCTAACACATTCCTGGGAATCTGCAGGATCTGTGTCTCACCCAGTTCTCCCGAGATGCAGATCCATGGGTTGGCGGTGAACATGGAGCCCCCCAGCTTCTTGCTCGGTACGATCAGGATGTGGTAAGGAATCACTGTTTAGGGGAAGCCACAAAGGCATTGGAGGGGATCGGGAATCCCTCCCATACCTGAGAGGGCCCTGACCTGCCCCAGGTGTGCTGGCATGATTGGGGTTCCTGGTACATAGCCTGGAGCAGCAGGTCCTGAGGACCCAGTCTCTGGCTGGCTTAGAATATTAGCCAATCTTCCCCTCAATCTCACTCCTCCCAGGGTTATCACCCAAACATCCAAATCCAAGCCCATCTGCAAGCTCAGAGCTAAGTAAACCTGTTCCTTAAACAATATCACTAACTCAACACTGCACTGAATTGCTTTTCAGAGCACTTTTCTATCTATCATCTCAAGGACTCTAATAACAATCTCCAGAGAGGCCAGGCAGGTATCACAATGCCTTTTCTGAGGAACTGAGAGGGAAATAGTTTCCCCCAGGTCTCCTATATTCCAGTCCAGTGCTGCTTCCACTGAAGCCTACAACCCTTTTGTCTGAGAGGGAGGATGGGTGTCATATAGAACAAGAGTCCACCACTGCTGAAGATGCTGAGTCACTGGCCAAACAACTAGTCATGGGGCAAATTCAGACCACCCCCCACCAAACAAAGCATCCTAGCACCAAAGAAAGTTGAGGCTCCAAGGGCCTTCCTTAGATCATTTTAAACCCTCTTCCTCGCTCTGCAAATAGGGAGACCAAGCCCCACTGCAGGAGTAGACACTGCTCACAGATCCATAATGAGTTAGGGCAGAACAGGGCCTGGACCCAAACCTCCCACTGCCATCTGGAGTTTTTTCTGCTACTTCAGGAAGAGTTGTTGTTCCCTGGGGGCTACTCTGAAACTTTCTGTAATGCTGAATGACTCTCTCAGCCCAAAACAAGAGGGAGGTTTCTTTACAGGTGTGCAGGGAGGGCAGTGAACTTCACCCCCCACACCCCACTCCACCTTAGGCCCCCAGCACCCAGGACCACAGTAACAACACAATGGCCAAAAGCGCTCAGCTCCCTAGTTCAGAACAAGAGTAAGAAGCCTGAGAGAAAATACAACCTCCAAGGAGGGCAAGTACACCTCTCCCCACAGAAGAAAGTACAAGTGATAATCTTTCTTTAAAAAGGGGACAGTAAGTTAGCCTCAGACAGGCTCATGAAGACTGGCATTGGGAAGGCTAGTGGGGAGCACAGGGCTACTCACGGATAGTTGTGAAGACATTGGTGAAGCAGAAGTAATCGACGGCATTGAAAGAGAGGAGGTGATAGAGGAACTGCTCCTTCTCATCATCACTGCGCAGGAAGGCATAGCGCTTGTACAACTTTCTGTCGGAGAAGAGGCAATACATCAGTCTCCCAGACAAAAGGAGGGATAAGAGGCTAGAATTATTCAGTTCTGGAAGGACACAGCTAAGGGAAGAATGTGAGTCAAGCCTCAAGCTCTTTAGGGCCACCGAAAAAAGGAACAAAGCCAGCTACTCCAACTGAAGGCTAGAGGGAAAGTGGCTTTAGCTACAGCAGGAACAACAAAAACCAAACTCCACCTGTGTCCAAGAGTTGACGTTACTATAATGTAAAGTGTCAGACGTCATGGGATCTTCTTTCCTAACCTGAGGGCTTCTATAGGGCCCATACACCCCAGTGTATGGTGTAGGAGTAGTAACAGCAGGAGGTTGTTACCAGAGCTAGTCTCTGACCCTCAGCAGACCTGAGATCCACAAGTCAGAACACTGCTCTGAACATGAATGTAAGCTGAGGACAGCTTCAGAGGCAAGGAATGGAATGATCCAGGTCATAGGCAACGAAGAGCTGTGTAGACGATGTCCTTCCCCTCTTTTCAAATTTCCTCCCATCCCCACCCCTCATCCACTGCTCACTCATCAAAGGCCAACCCCTCTGCCTGACACTGCAGGCCTCTGGGCCTGCACAGCAATGGTACCTTCCCCAAGTAGCAGGGACACAGAGAGCCAAACGCACAGGCCCCCAGCACAAGAAACACACAGAGAACAAAGGAAGGTCCCTGTCCTGCCTGCCCAGACTGCAGTCACCATGCCAGAGAGGTATGGGATTCAGTAGACCTGTGAGGTTCTACCTAGACAGTTTATAAGGTAGGAAAATTCACCAACCAAAACTACTCTGTGCAGGTGCTGGAGAGGGAAGCACCTATCCTCACATACAGTCTAGATGAATAAATCTGATAAAGGCCACAGTATAAGACATAATGAGTTGCCAAATGAAAGGCACTCTCTGGGAATTTAAAGACCCAGAAGTTTCGATGGTCCTAGAACAGGAGGGCCTGAAGGACGGCACAAATTTAGACAGGGGTTGTAGAAGAAGGAGAAGGACAGGGTATAAAAGCCAGTTTGGCTAGAGTTGAGGGCTCAGAGAAGTGATCAGTTAGCAATGAGACTGAAAAGTATGGCTAGGGTAAAACGAAGGCAGGCCCTAAATATTCAGGCTAAAGAGTTTGTAATCTGCCCTACAAGTAATATGTTTCTTAGAAGTAAAGGGAAAGCCATAACCAACTTCAAGAAATTTGAATTTAGTACAGCTGAAGGGTGAAAGGGGCATGAGGATGAAACCTAGGGAGTGGAAGTAAATAAGGAGACAGATGGAACAGTGGCTAAGGACCTGAAATGTATATGTGGGAGGTAAAGTTAAGCAAGGAGTCACACGAACTCCAAAGTGTGAACCAAGGTAGGGAGAAGGAGTATTGGGAGAGGTACATGGTTCATGCCTCCAATGAAAGCAAATTTTAATAAGTGGAAAACAAATGGATAATGATAACACAGACCACCAGTGGTAAAAAAAAAAAAAGGAATGAACAAATACTGTAACAAATGCTATGGGTGCCTGGAGGAGGAATGGACTAAGTCTCTGGGTAGTCTAGGCAAACTCTGGCAAAGAAGACTTCTGACTAGGCCCTGAAAGGGCTGAACACATCCTGAGAAGTGTGAGGGGTTTGATGTGGCTAGAGCTTTAAGCAAACTTAGGAGAAAGGTGAGAGAGGGTAGGATGGAGTAGTAGGTAGGTTTTGATGAAGTACACCTTTCTCTCTCCCTATATCCCACCCAAAACGCAATCTGTGGCAGCAAAACTCTCATTTTATACTCACTGGAGTAAATTCTAAGCTTTTGTCCTCTATCAGGGCTACAGTTTAAAGAAACCAAAATTAGTCTCCTCACCAAAGTCTGTGCCCTGTTTGCTCCTGCCTAGGCCCTTAAGTTCACAGGCCCTAGACCTATCCACTGCCCTAGACCTTCATAAAGATCCTGGGCTTGACTCCCTCTTGGCTACCTCTCTGCCATGTCCTCCTGCCAACTTGCAGCATCTCCTGACAGACGATGCCCACACCGGCCAACAGGAATCACTTCTGCCCTGTCAGCCCCTAGTGCCCACACAGCCACAGATTTTCCCAGGACACACAACTGTCCTCTAGAATCTGGTATACAAACAATTCCCTTCCAAACTCCAGGCTTAAATGTTCACTTGTTCTCTTTTAGTTGTCCTTCCAATCTTCAAATATTATTCCTAAACCTTTTCACCACTAAAGGGAATCAAATGTAAGCACTTTAAGAGTTGTTATTTTGTAACCTCTCAAAGTGAGCTCTCTAATCTATCAAGATTTTGAAACTGGTTTCTTGCTGTGGTTTAAACACACAATAAAGTCTAAAAAATTACATTTTCACTTTAAATAAAATCAGATTCTTCAGGTTTAATCAATTCACTTACACAAAATTTCCCCAAGGTCCACTTCTCTGCTTTATTGTCCACAGGGAAGTCACATAATAAAGGATACCATGAAAAGATGCCCAAGGAAATGCCAAAAAGAAAAATGCCCAATAGGCTTGCCAATGAAGAAAGAACCAAACATATTATATATAGGAAAAGACAGAGAGGTGGTAATTGAGAGGCAGAGAAGGTAGACAGCCTTCCTCCCCACTCCTGCTCTAGTAACTAGGGTATGGAATGAATGCAAAGGATATAAAATCAAGAGAAGGGAACTGTAGATTTAGTGGTTCCTAGGAGTGAGGAAGAGCAAGGACCTGGTTACTCTGGGCTGGCCTAGGCTCAGGAGAGAACAAAAGATATAGGGTATATCTTAGAAGTTTCTTTTTAATTCTCCAATCCTTTCCTCCTCAAGACAGGAAAGAGACCAAGAAAATGCCCTATGCCCAACAGGTATACAGATCACTTGAGTGCCACAAGGAGAGAAGGACCCCCCAAAACTCTGAGGTATCCAATGAGGATTCCATCCTTCTCACTACGTCTGTAAGAAAGCTATTTGGGGGGGGCGGGGATATAGATCAAGAAGGTAGGGAGAACAGATATAACAGAATTATTCTTCTACAGATAAAGAAAGAGAAGAAGAAATGTTACATCACCAAAAACTTCAGGAAGAATATATCACCAAAACAAGAAAAGTCCTCCCATCTTCTTTACGGGAACTGATCCAAGGTAGAGCACAGCAAGAGCTCATTGGTTGACCAATGGCTGAAAGAGCCTGGATAAACCATAGTAAGTCCCAGAAGAGAAACCAACAGCCAAAAGGGAGGACCACTGCTTCCTGGAGTGGTTGTGGCTAGAGGCCCGAAGAATCCAGGCCTTTAGAACTAAGTTAGGAAAAAATAAAAAAAAAAAAGAACTAAGTTAGAGAGCATGAAGTCAACTGATTATGTCTGAATGTTCCTACTAAAACAAATGTGCTGTGTTAAGCAGCGCCAAAAGAGTTAATTCATCTACAGGAAAATATAAAAAATATTGCAGTGTAAGTGTACAACAGTGTTCTACAAAGAAAAGAAAAAAAGAAGAAATGCTGCAAAACCTTCATATGCAATTTGAGTTTAGCTGAATTCAGCAGTAATGATATACTGAATACCCTTCCCTTCCCACGGGGGTTTCCAATCCCTCCCGCCATTCCCAGGAGCTGGTTATACTCCAAGTGGAGTGGCCTTACTTGGTGAGCTCATGGTCTGAGAGAAGCTGCTTCAGGTGTCTGGAAAGTAACTTTTTTTCCATGGACAGTCGCACCCATGCTCTGGCTTTTCCCACATCAGTCTTGATTTCCCCAATGTTCTGGATGTGCCTGAAGGGGGAATGGGAAAAGGGGAGCGGAGGATAGGGTGGGAGATGAACTCACTATCAATACCTCCCCTGTAACACCAAAGGAAGCCTGGCCAGGAAGCCCTACTGCATCCTGAGAGAGTCCATCTCTCTTGTTCTCTAAATCCTGAGCTTCCATGTAACTTTGCCAGATAGACTCAGCATAATTTGGGGGGGCTTGGGAGGAAGCCAGTACAGCTCTTAAAAAGCAAGGCTAACCCCAGAGGTCTCAGGCCTTGAAATACTCTGGTGTAATTCTCCAAAAATGTCAGGAAACACAATTGCTTGTACAGCTCTACAAATGCATCATGAAGCACAGGACCAATGAGGAGGGATTCCTGGTTAAATGAGACACTGTAGAAGCCCAGGTCACTGAGACCCTGCTATTTAAAGTGGACACCTCAGACTTCCCTGGTGGCGCAGTGGTTAAGAATCCACCTGCCAATGCAGGGGACACAGGTTCAAGCCCTGGTCCGGGAAGGTCCCACATGCTGTGGAGCAACTAAGCCCGTGCGCCACAACTACTCAGCCTGCATGCCACAACTATGGAAGCCCATGCACCTAGAGCCCGTGCTCTGCAACAAAAGAATCTACCATAATGAGAAGCCCGCGCACCAAAACGAAGAGTAGCCCCCGCTCGCCACAACTAGAGAAAGCCTGCGCACAGCAACGAAGACCCAACGTAGCCAAAAATAAATAAATAAATAAAGTGGACACCTAAGCAGCAACTGAAAACAGGATTTTAGTGGCTTATTACAAATGAGCCCAGACTGACCTCATATCCTGAATGAGGGAGATTCTCAGGGGAGGCATGACTGAGCTGGCATCAGACTTCCTCCGTTCTGAATCAAGAAATATTCCTAGAACAAAAAGTTGGTTAAGTCCAAAGAGATCTGTATACCCAAATAGCTGACTACCCTTCTTATCTCAAATCACAAATATCTACAGAAAAAAGCTGGGGTTACTTTGGTAACACTTTGATCAATCATTTCATGAATATTAAGTACCTACCAGGTATCAAATTTTATACTTTTATGCATATTATCTCACTTAATTCTCTAACAACTTATAAGATAGCCATGGACGGTATCACAGAGGAGGAAACTGAAATTCAGAGAGGTTAGCTGCTTTGCCCCAATCACCAAGTGGCAAAGTCAGGACTGGAAGGAACACAGATCCTCTGGCTCCTAATCCAGTGTGTTCTCATCATAATCCATGGAAGCAGTGCTTCCACTAGGAGCTACTACGCATGTCCTGCTCTTGCCTCAAAATGGACTACAAAAGAGCCAAGGGAATATGTAAAGAACATGATCCAGAATGCTTAGGACCTCTAGATACAACACCTTTATATCCTCATGTTTGGCCCAACATTTAAAATTAGTATCTTCATCATTCAGCTGCTGATAATTTTTGGCTACAGTTTATCCCTTGGCAATAAATTCTACAGCTTTCCTGAGAAGACTCTGCTCTCATACTCAGAAAGTGGACAAAAAACTCCTTATGAGGCTACTTTGGGAGCTTTTGTACCTAGTTTTTTGCCCACTGTTTTCCCCATGTTCAGTGCTAGCTGAGATCAACTAATTCAAGGCCAAAGACAACACTGAGTATATGCCTATCTTTTCGCCCCCACTTAAACTTATCTTTACCATTAGGACAAAAACATCTAAGAAAGTTAAACAAACTCCCTGGCAGAGAGAGGAGAATGAAGGATGGTATGAAGGGGAGATGCTGCCAAGAAGAAAAGGAAGGAGGGAGACTGTCCTGGAAGGGACACTGCAGGATGTTATAAAGAACAGTAGACCAGGAGACAAGAGGCCTGGCTCCTAATCTGGCCTCTTCTATCAATTCACTGTGTGATCTTGAGTAAATTAAATTCCTCACTGGATCCCAGTTTCCTCCTCTTGTAAAAAAAGGGGGCTGGACTAGATGATTTCTGGGGTCCCTGCCAACTCTGATATTTTTATTAAATATAAACAGAAAGCAAATGGAAGGGATCATGCACACCAGGCCTTGACTTTGAGCAGTTCCAAGGCAGGACACTGACAAACAGGCTCTCTTAACTGATAGGATAGATCATCTCAATGTTCATCTCAGAGAAATAAAACAAAAGACTCTGAAAACACTCTAAACACAGGACATCAGTATCAATCCAAATTCATTTAAAACCCAAATTTATTCTAAGACTGGCCTCTTGCTGATATAAATCTTCTATTTCACTGATCAAGTATATAGAAACACATAATAAAAGCAAACCCCATGGTTTTGGCATGCTCTGTGGTTCAGAGAGCCCTGTGGCTTAAACATTACAGAGTAAAGACTTCATTGACCTGGAACAGTCTGCTACAGATGATCACTTCAGTGGGGGATGGGAAAGTAAGTAGAGGGAGTTTGGCCAATGGTGCAGAGACCATCTTACCTGAGGTACTGAGGTTTCCTGATGTGAGTTTTCTCTGCCGGTTTTCCTGATAATGTAACAGGTGGGACCACAAGGCTGATTTCCCCTGGAACCAATGCAAGGGAGAAATATCTATCAGTTTAGATTTCTAAGGGCAAGGCATCTAGTGAGCAGAGTCAGAGATAATTTGAACATATAGATATGCGCTTTTGCTAAAAAGTATCTGTCCTATTTGTTATCTCGATGTACACCCAGATGCAATGTATACAAATATATATCCCCTTACTAAAATCCAGGAGAAATATAAAGAATGGAAGGGAACAGAAAAAGAAATGATCCCCCACTGGGAATAGGAAGGACGTGGCCAAAAAAGAGCCTGGGAATGGACCAGTGGATAAGAAAGAAAAAAGCAAATAACCTATCAATCTCTAAATGGTCTGTTGGTTGAAGGTCAGCTTGGGTAGTGCATGATGGCTTTTGCACAGAGGAATGGATACCGAGCCTACAAGATTCTGTGACAGCTCCCGAATTTCCTAAAATATTTAAAGGCATTCCTGCCCTTAGTGCAGCCTAGGGAGGGTAAGTCATCACAAGGATGGGGATTTACTGTGGAAGGTACTTTGAAGAAGCCTGCAGGAAAGGAGGCCAGTACTTAACTGCAAATCTGAGATATACTATAGTCGACACAGCAGAACCTTGGCATTTGAAAATATAAAAGCTGCAGTTTAAACTGCTGGAGACACACAGTGACTTGTCATTTTACCAAGGCACAAATCTGAACAGCATTCTCAAGCCTGACATAAGGAAGCAATTTGCCTACATAGTGAATAAGCCTAGCTGGTCACCCAGCAACTGCTTTGTCTCTTTCTAGTCATCCTTCAGTACACAGTGACCCTTGTTATGGGATTAAAAACTTTATTTCAGATTCATGGTAAATGTTCCTATATAGTTGATATAATATAAATGTAGTATAAGTTTGTTTTAATAGTAGGATTTATTATGATCATTTTATAAGTCACTTAGTTTCTGTATTTCATAAAAGAGTAATAATAAGCACAGAAGCTACCATGTCTTGAATTTTTCTATGAACTAAGCACTATGTTATATGTTTAAAATACAATACTCTGTTTAATGCTTTCAACAGTCCTAAAAGGTAGGTACCTCTATCCCCATTTTCTTTAGAAAAGAGCAAATTGAGGATCAGAAAGACTAAGTAACTTGTAAAAGATCACACAGCTAGGAAGTAGAGTGTTGGGCAAGCTTAAGTATATCTAACATTAGAACCATTGCTGTTAATAATGATGCTATATGGCTGCTTCTGGAAGAGAGCATTTAACTTCTGAAGTTATATTTTCTGAAGAAAATTTTATTCTCTGGAATGAATGTGAGGATTTAAGGTCTCAAGATTTTCCCCCTGAGGATATTGAGGATCTGGCTGATTGGGATTGCAAGATTCAATACAGTCCCACTACCCATTTGGGAACGTGGCCACACAGTATATAGCACCAGATTCTCCAAGAATGTTACATGCATGAAAGATGAGAAACAACCCCTTTTCATTTACCAGTCCTCAAATGGCAGCAGTTACAAAAACAGTATGAAAAAAACAAACCTCACCTTTAATTGTCAGAAAATATACTAAAGGAGAAAGTCCATGTCCTCAGAAAATGTCACCGAAAGCCAAAGAGAATGGTGAGGATAACAGAGGTTTTGATGAGGACTTGCGGCAGGCAGCCCTGCAGGCAGCTAATAACAAAACCTAGGAGGCCAGCAGCAAAAACTGCGGTTTGGGTTCTCTCTACTTTATAAGCAGATACTATGGGTAGTTGCTCAGTAACGTGCCCCAAAATCAGAAAATGGGTAGTTGCTCAGTGACGTGGCCAAAAAATCAGAAAAATCAAATAACTCAAACAACCAATAATAAAGGATTGATTCAGAGGGGGGTGATAAGATCACCCTCTGAGAGTGAATTTGATCGCAATCGGGTACACAATGGAAGAGACCAGGGAGCCAGGTTATAATCCCTGGACTGCAACATAACTGAAGAATGTCTCAGCAGGAGAAAAGTAGTCTAAACACAGGCTAACAAAATGGAGGCCTAAGGAGAACATGCTGTAGGAACCCCACAAAGACAGTCAGGGATTTCAATCCCCAACTGAACAATCCCTACCAGCAGGCACAGACCCTCACTTCCTTCTGTGACACTGTCAGTGGTTCACTTTTAGAGCTCCAAAAGCAGGACTAAGAACAAAATGTAACCTCAATTGAAAAGCCCCCACTATTTCTCTACTGGTTTCTCACCAGTAAGTAGCCTCTGTCTATCCAAACTGAGAGGGGGATCAAATGGGCTCCAAAAGAAATTCCTCAAGCTATGGGAATCTTTAAGGATATAGCTGCAAAGCCTCAAGGTTTAAAACACCTATGATGATATGGTATTATCATTTTTTTAATGCCTCACTAACTCCCTGAAGACTTTTATGGAGAATATCAAGAAGTTTTGAGAGGCATATGTTTTACCAAAAAACCGAAGGAGCTCAACTATATTGCCAGGCTTGCTAAACTTCAAAGAAAATGATAAAATGATTATGTATATTCTACTCATTTATTACAGAGAAAAGGAAAGAAACAGAAATCCTTCATGTAGAACCCAGCATAATAAGAGCTGTCATATGCTGCATACCCACCGCATGCCAGGTACTTTTTTTTACTACATCTAATTATCATAACAATCCTGAAAGTTAGGTTTTAGCTCACAGTGTTGCTACTATACTATAAGACTCTCAACATTTTAGGGATGTGATACACAATTAACATTTTAAAAAATCTATAATCACAGTGCTGTTTGTAATACTGAAAAATCAGAAATCACTCAAACAACCAATAATAAAGGATTGATTCAAGTACTGCACATCTATACAATGGAAACAATTAAAACTGAGATTTTAGAGGAATAACCACAAACATTTACAAAGAAACTCCCAGATACCAGGCTGTGAGCTTAGTGCTTTACACAAATTATCTTATCAAATCCTCACAAGAATCCTACAGAGGTGGTTCTTTTAAAATTCCATCATACACATGAGGAAACAGAAGCTTAGAGAAGCTAGGTACCATGCTCAGTTTCGTAAACTTAAAGCAGGAATTAAACCCAGGACTATCTGATTTATAGTCTCAGCTCTTAAACACTTACTATACTATCACCTAATTAGTTAAGGACATGGAAAAGATATTCTGAGGCAAGAAAAAACAAGTTCCAAAACATTACGTACAGTATGATCCCATTTGGATTTTTTTTAAAAACAGCTTTATTGAGACATACTTCACATTACCATAAAATTCATACTTATAAAGTGTACAAAGTTCTGTACCAAAAAAAAATCTGTTTCAGTATAGTCACAGAGTTGTGCAACCATCACCACTACCTAATTTTAGGTGATTTTTACCACCCCAAAAAACCCATTAGCAGTCACTCCTTATCCCTCCCTAGCCTGTGGCAACCCCTAACCTACTTTCTATCTATGGATTTGCCTGTTTTGGACATTTTATAGAAATGAGATCATATACTATGTGGTCTTCTGTGACTGACTTCTTCCTCTTAGTATGTTTTCAAATTTCATCTATATTGTACCATGTATCCACACTTCATTCCTTTTATTGCTGAAAAATATTCCACTGTATGAATACGCCACATTCAGTTTATCCATTCACCAGCTTATAGACATTTGGGTTGTTCCAACTTTTGGTTATTAGGAATAATGCTGCTAGGAATATGAACATTTTCATACACATATTTACATAGACATGTTTCCCTTTCTCTTGAGTACATAGCTAGAAGTGGACTTGCTGGGTCATATGATAACTCTAACATTTCAAGGAATTGCCAGATTGTTTTCCAAAGAGGCTGCACCACTTTACATTCCCATCAGCAATATCTGAAGGTTCCAATTTCTCTGCATCCTTACTAACTCTTGTTATTGTCTGTCTTCTTTATTTTACCTATCCTAGTAGATGTGAAAAGGTATCTCATTGCAGTTCTGTTGGATTTTTAAATATACAGCTGTACATGAGCATACGTGTACAGAAAAATGCTCTGAAGGACAGATGAGGTAGATTGTCTCTATGCCCATGAGAATGAAAACTCCAGGAGGGCAGAGATCTTGGTCTGCTTTGTTCACTGAGGTATCTCAAGTACCTACAACAGTGCCTGGCACACTGCAGGCCCTAAATAAATATTTGCTGGATACTTACATATATTTCCTAATTTTTCCATAATAAAACTGCTTTTGAAAACTTTTCAAGTTCTTTTCAAATTTAAAAATGCATGAAAATATAAGCTGTCCATCTTGCCTAGTTATTCAAAGTACAGTATTTTGAAATAAGGAGATTCTCTTGGTATTGAGCAGTAAAAGTCAAACTTACTCAACTTTTTTGGTATTCTCTGAAATCTTTAGAAGGTTAAGCTATCTGCTTATAAAAGAAATGTTAATGACAGACCTTTTCCCACTGGGAATACAAATAGTGAAGGACCCTTAAAATACATTTGGTACTTCCTGAGCTCCAAGTTCTCTTTCTTTTGTGTTCTATCTCCAGACTAGGACCAGTTACCAACCAGGATCTATCAGTTTGGCCTTCAGCTCTGTTTGCAGGAAAAAAGATGCCACTTTTAAAATGTCTGACAAATACACAGATTTATAAAGCTTATTTTTAAAGAAGATAGCTTGGGTCACATTTATTTACTTATTTGTTGAACTTTTCAAGTCTCACTCCAAAAGCACCATGCACCATTCTTCAAAGCCAGTCAGCTGGAAAAGTGTGGGAAAGCTAGTAAGTAAAAACAGGAAGACAGTCTGCTCAACAGGGAGAGGCCAGACATTCATTACCTGTTTCACTTGTAGCCCATGACTCCAAATCCTTTCCAGGAGGTCACAAAGGCTGGCAATCAAGGTGTTCTCTTCCACCCCTGTGATGTTCACCTCCCCGTGCCCTAGCTCCACAGCTTCTCGGCCCATCTTCTCCACCAGCATCCTCTTGGTCTATAAGAAATCAGTCGGTAAGATTAGACACCCACAGTTAGCCAGATCACATTCAACTAGAGAGGGTTGTGGCCAACTGCCCAGCATATCTGCTAGGCTGGGAGTAAGACCCACAGATAAAGAGTGTATTTATTCTCCACCACTGAGGTCAGGTTATAGTAGAGGGCCTTCTTCAAAGAAGATAAAAACACAGAAATCACTATTTGACCCTGGGCAAGTGATTTCATCACTCTAGATTCAGTTTTTACATTTATGAGATGAAAAGAGTTGAATAAAACCCTTTGGTCATGCTCATCTCTGATATTCTCTGATTCTGACTGCTTAACTGACCCTATTAAACAAACCTTTCAGCATTTAATCCTAGAAATATATCTAAAGTATCCATCAAGGGAATAAAAAGTTGAGGAGGAATAATTTACTTTTAGGTAAAATTTTTCACGTGCTCATTGTAAAACAAAAACAAAAAACCACACTAAATAATGATAATTGCAGCTTTGTGCCAGGCACTGTACTAAGTATTACATTATCTCATTTAAGCCTAATAACTCTATGAAAAGTATTACTATTTTTCACAATTTACTGATAAGGAAATTGAGGTCAGAGAACTTAAGTAACTTGCCCAAATTCACACAGCAAAGAAGCAGCAAATCTGGTCTTTGAACCTAAAGCTGCCTGAATATTGAATCCAAGTTCTTAAGGAAGATTTAATCATGTTATAAATTTGTGACATATAAAAATCTAGGGGCTTCCCTGGTGGCGCAGTGGTTAAGAATCCGCCTGCCAGTGCAGGGGACACGGATTCCAGCCCCAGTCTGAGAAGATCCCACATGTCATGGAGAAAATAAGCCTGTGCGCCACAACTACTGAGCCTGCGCTCAAGAGCCCACAAGCCACAACTACTGAGCCCACGTGACACAACTACCGAAGCCCGTGTGCCTAGAGCCCGTGCTCCGCAACAAGAGAAGCTACCACAATGAGAAGCCTACGCACCGCGACGATGAGCAGCTCCCACTCGCCGCAACTAGAGAAAGCCCGCGCGCAGCAACGAAGACCCAACACAGCCAAAAATAAAAATCAATAAAATAAATTTATAAAAAAAAAAAGAATCTAAAGAGCAAGGAAAAATATCACCCCATACCCTACCCTGCAGAAGCAACAACTCTTAACACTTTGGCATATTTCTTTCCAGTGTTACTATTTTTAATTTTTTATTGTGAAATATATCTCATATACAGACACATATATGTGTGTATGTGAGTGTATACTATTAGACTATCATAACCATCAACGAAATTAAAAAAAAAAATATTGCCCATCTATACCTTTGAAGAATCCCATGTGCCTTCTCCAATCACCTTTCCCACTCTAGAAGTGATCACTGTTCTGACTTACACAGTAAAACTACAGAAATGCAAGGAAATGATTAACACCTATATTTGTATCCCTAAACAATGTAGTTTAGTTTTGCCAGTATGGTTTTTTTGTTGTTATTTTCTTTTTAAAATTTATTTATTTTATTTATTTTTGGCTGCATTGGGTCTTTGTTGCTGTGTGCAGGCTTTCCTAGTTGTGGCAAGCGGGGGCCACTCTTCGTTGCAGTGTGCAGGCTTCTCATTGCACTGGCTTTTCTTGTTGCGGAGCACGGGCTCTAGGCTCTCGGGCTTCAGCAGTTGTGGCACACGGGCTCAGCAGTTGTGGCTCGTGGGCTCTAGAGCGCAGGCACAGTAATTGTGGTGCATGGGCTTAGTTGCTCCACAGCATGTGGGATCTCCCCGGACCGGGGCTCGAACCCGTGTCCCCTGCATTGGCAGGCAGATTCTTAACCACTGCGCCACCAGGGAAGCCCCTTTTGTTATTTTCTTTTTCACTTAACTTTATGTTTGTGAAATTCATACACACTGATCAATATATCTGTTGTCTATTTCCACGCTGTATAGCATTCCACTGTATAAATATACTGCAATTTATTATTTATTCTCCTACTGATTGGCATTTGGGTTGTTTCCGGTTTGGGACTATTACAAAGAATTCTGCTGTAAACGTCTCGTACATATCTCCTGGGTCATGCTGCAAAGGTTTCTCTAGGGAGTATACCTAGGAGAAGAATACTGGATAATAAATGCTATGCTGTTTTGCAAAGCAATCATACCAATTTACATTTCCAACAGTATCAGAGTTCCCTGTTGCTCCACATGCTAGCCAACAGTTGATAGCGTTAGGCTATTCTTCAATTCTAACATGTACACTTTTCCACATAACAAAAAATCTGAAATTAGGCTATATTTCACCATCATTGTTGACCAGGCAGTAGACATAAGAAAGTTGTCACTGCCAGAGCATGCATCTCAAAACTTGAAAATGAATGCAAGGGGCATGGAAAACAAATCCCAGAGACAAGAGACAAGCCCTCTTTCAAAAAAGGCAGCATCACCAATGTTCTTGATGGGAGAAAAGACAACATTATTGGGAAAAATCATGGATATCAACGACTTAGAATGAACTGATGAAGTTTTTAAGATGCCTGAATTCAAAATATCAGTACTGGTATATCAACCTAACTTGTAACAGTAATAATTTTTTCTTCAAGAGAAAGTATATTTGATTTCATCCCATAAATGAGCATCACTTAGAAACTGAAATGCAGGAAAATCTTTTTTTTCCATTGATGAATAAACAGGATGTAGTAGGGGCCAAGTTAGTTCAACTGTCCTAAAAAGCACAGTGTACTGACTTGGTTGAAAGGCTATATTTTTATTAGAAATTTAAGTTCTGAACTAAAATATTAAAAGTTAAGAATGACTATCTTGGGACTTCCCTGGCGGCACAGTGGTTAAGAATCCCTCTGCCAATGCAGGGGACATAGGTTTGATCCCTGGTCCCAGAAGATCCCACATGCCGCAGAGCAACTAAGCCTGTGCGCCACAACTACTGAGCCTGCGCTCTAAAGCCCGCTAGCCACAACTACTGAGCCCACGCGCCACAACTACTGAAGCCTGCGCACCTAGAGCCCGTGCTCTGCAACAAGAGAAGCCACCGCAATGAGAAGCCCGTACACTGCAACAAAGAGTAGCCCCCACTCACTGCAACCAGAGAAAGCTCATCGCAGCAACGAAGACCCAAGGCAACCAAAAATAAAAATAATAATTTTAAAAATAAAAGAAAGCAGATCTCTACAAATCTGTTATTAAAAAAAAAAAAGAATGACTGTCTTTTGATCCAGCAATCCCACTTCTGAGTATATATCCGAAAGAACTGAAATTAGGATCTCAAAGAAATATCTGCATCCCCATGTTCATTGCAGCATTATTCATGAAAGCCTAGATATAGAAACTACCCAAGTATCTACCAATAGATGAATGGCTAAACAATACGTGGTATATACATAACATATGATGGAGTATTATTCAGCCTTTAAAAAGCCTTAAAAAAGAAGGAAATCCTGCCATTTGCAGCAACGTGGATGAACCTGGACGACATTATGTTAAGTGAAATAAGCCAAACAGGACAAATACTACATGATTCCACTTATATAAGGTATCTGAAATAGTCAAACAAATTCATAGAAGCAGAGAATAGAATGGTGGTTGCTAGGGGCTGTGGGGAGGGAAAAATAGAATTGTTGCTCAAGGGGTATGAAGTTTCGGTATTCATAGGTAAGAAGAATAAGCTCTGGAGATCTGCTGTACAACATAGCACCTATAATAATACAATATTGTGCCATTTAAAATGTTAAGAGGACAGATCTCATGTTGTGCTCTTACCCCCAAAACAAACAAAAAACGCAAAAGAATATAAGGAAATTTTTGGAAGTGACAGATATGTCTACCTTGATTGGTGGTAACAGTATCACCAGTGTATGCATATGTCCAAACTCATCAAGATGTATACATTATATGTGTGCAATTTTTTGTATATCAATTATACCTTAATAAAGCTTTAAAAAATTACTCTTCTTGTAGAATGGAAAAAAAACATGCCAACAGCAAGCTTAAACTGAATAATACACCTTCATCTGGCACACAGTAGGCACGCAGCGAATTCTTGTTTCTAGACACGAGATCAGTGCTATCAGATTAAATCAGAGAGGCAAAAACATTTGCATACGTGTAAGACTAATCTGTTGAAGACAATACAACTACATTACTTACTTAAGACACTACTTACTTAAAATTAATGATTTTAAGTAACATAAGATGTCTAAAATTAAAAACTACATCTGTTTCTCAGTTTTAAAGAATACATATTAAGTTTTTATCAAGCAAAGTGTGCTTGCTCTCAATTAATGGTATAATTTATTTAAAACAAATACACCTAATTCCAAGTTAAAAGGATCTTAACATTAGTACTATCCCATTATATTAACAATGTTTTCAAAATCAAGAAAAGAGTGGTCAGAGCTAGGCCTTGGTCTCGTCTTGGCTGCCAAGGAAAATACACATTCAGAAGTGTCCACAGCTCACCTTGTTGCGGCATTCCTTCAGCAGACCCTCCACAAACTTCCAGTTGGTTTGGGCAATCACTGACGGGGAAAGGTTGGACAGTTTGGGCTGGCGGATGGTGCTGCCCATATTCCTGGCTTCCTGGATGTACTTCTAAAGCAAAAGGAAAAATCAAAGACTCTTAGTGCCCATGCACACAGACCACAGGCAACCAGTACTGATGGGGCCTGAAGAGGGCACTATCACCCCGCACTTTCTTACTGCCTCTTTCCTAGGCTCAGGGCAAAGTTTAAAATGCAGTGCTTGTATCATAGGGAAAACTGAGAAAATATGATGAATTAATTCTGTTTTTTCTAATGTAAAGCGCTCTTGGCTTTAATGATACAAGAGGTAAAAAACATATGGCTGCAACATGTATGAGTGTGCAAACTCCTATGAGTAGGCAAACCAACTCAAATCTCAGAGTACTATTGAGGAAAATCATTTTCCCCACCAAGTTTGGAGGAATTTAATTCCTCTGCTCGTATCAAAGATATCCATCCTTGCTAAATTAGGGCCTGAAGAACATGTGTGTACACTCAAAACAACTGCATTTTCTGATTTTCTACAGTTTGCTGGTGATTCCCCATATGCTGTCTGTTTTAACATATAACCAAATCAATGCAGTAAATTGCACACTGACATCCTCTCAGTATCCCAGGTTCACAACCAACATTTTTACTCCCAACTTCTTTCTTTCCCCATATTTATTCCAGTAGTACAATTCTGTCCATTCTATCTTCTGGCCCCTCAATCTGCCCCTACTACCAGCCCCTAAGATTAGGCTTCAATTACTATCACCTGCACTACTGCTCCCTGCTCCTAACTTGCTAGCTACCTCCAGTACCTCTTGCCTCCCAAATATTCTGCCCACAGCCTCCTTCACACAACCACCACCAAACTTTGGATCCTGCCATCTCCTTTATTTGCAATACTCATCTTTGTCCCTAACAATTCTATCATCCTCAAGACTTAAACAGATGCTGGTTCCTTCAAACAGTCTTGTTTGAGCTTACCCCAGACAGAGCTGACCTCTGCTTTCTCTAATCAGTGATCAAACACTGGCGTGCCTCTCATATGGCCCTTTCATATGGCCTTTGCTCCCTTAATAAACTGGTATTCCCTGAGGACAAGGCTACCTCCTAATCATCTTTATATTTCAAAGTGTTTACTATAGTGATTTTGACCAAGAAAACGTACTCAATAAACACTGCTGAAAGAAATAATATGGAGGTGAGGTGGAAGACCCAGGGGAGACTTTTAAAGTAACGCCTACACCCAACACCCATTAGGCCACCCTCACAAAAACGCCAAGTACAATTGTACCCTATAAACCAGCAGTTAAAAATTCATAACCATATTTTGCAATATTAATTTATTCCTTTAAAAAACAGCAAAGGCAAAATATTTTCCCATTCATTGAGATGCCAGACATATATGAAAACAACATGCTTTACTGGATTTCATCGTATAAAATGCAAACTGCAGGGTCTTTTCTCAAAGAGAAGTTTCTGAAATAGGTTTCTGAAGGTGAAGCTCCATTTTCACAAGTTCTCTGCAACTCAGTAAGGCAGGGTCTCCAACCTGAAGTTTATAATAGAAACTTTACTGGGAACAAGTTACAGTGGAGCTGAGAAACTCAGCTTACAAGCAATAAGAATCAATTCAATTCAATTCAAGAATCAATTCAAGAATCCTCAATCCGCACGCACCTGATAATAATATTCTTTTGCTCCTCTAAGAAAAAAAAGTCAAGATTACCTGTTTTAAATTAAGATAAAGAAAAAAATAGGAAAAAAGGCTCCTCCTCCCCAGGTTCAGAGAGTCACAGCATTAACCCAAGTTCAGCTTTTCCTCTTTCTCACTCTAACAAAATTAACTTCTTTACCACCATACCACACACACACACACAAAAGCCTCAAAAATTTTAAAGGGATTTTTCCCAAATTTTAGAATCTTATCTTCTGAGGTTCCTGTCAGCCCTCTCACTCTCCCAACCCCTGGGAGGAAGTGAGTATCATGCATGAGTGACTACTGAAAGGACAGTGAAAGGCTCTCTTCCAAGCACTGGTTATCATTCCTGAACAGAGGTACAAATCTGGTTCAGGGAGAGGACGCACATGGCTAGTGGCCCTGCTGCCCCTTGTGAAACACTGTACATCCTGGATTTGTCACAACCGAGGCCCATATCAGGGATCAGGAACTAACTTATTATTAACCCTTCTTTATGAGTAGGATATTTGAATCAAAACAGAGGCCAAGGAAATGAGAAGGAGAAGGAGGGTGTAGCATGATAACGGGGTCATTCCTTGTCATTCTCAAGGTGTCTTACCTCTCTCTGGTCATTGTCTAAACGCAGGTGTTCTGTATGCTGCTTCTGCCGGTCTTTACGCCTCCACTGGGCAGGGGCATTCCTTTTTGTCCACCTGACAGAATCAAAGCAGACAATTAAGAATATTCCGCTAAGAGGGACTTCCCTGGTGGCGCAGTGGTTAAGAATCCGCCTGCCAATGCAGAGGACACGGGTTTGAGCCCTGGGCCAGGAAGATCCCACATGCCACAGAGCAACTAAGATTGTGCACCACAACTACTGAGCTTGCACTCTACAGCCCGCAAGCCACAACTACTGAGCCCGTGTGCCACAACTACTGAAGCCCGCACGCCTAGAGCCCGAGCTCAACAAAAGAAGCCACCACAATGAGAAGCCTGCGCACCACAACGAAGAGTAGCTCCCACTCGCCACAACTTGAGAAAGCCCGTGCACAGCAACGAAGACCCAACACAGCCAAAAATAAATGAAGAAAGGAAGGAATGAAGGGAGGGAGGGAGAGAGGGAGGAAAGAAAGAAGGGAAGAAAGAAAGAATATTCTGCTAAGAAAGTAAGGTCAACTGACGGGAGAAAACTTAAACATCTAGGGACAAATGGTGGCCATGGGAAACCACCAAGAAATCACCAGAGATAGCTCAGAAACCTTGAGAAGGGTAGCTTAAAGATCACTTACTGGGCAAGAAAGAGAGGACTCCCCAGGGACAGAGACATATCTTTTTTTTTTTTTTTTTTTTTTTTTGCGGTACGCGGGCCTCTCACTGCTGTGGCCTCTCCCGTTGCGGAGCACAGGCTCCGGACGCGCAGGCCCAGTGGCCATGGCTCACGGGCCCAGCCACTCCGCGGCATATGGGATCCTCCCGGACCGGGGCACGAACCCGTGTCCCTCACATCGGCAGGCGGACTCTCAACCACTGCGCCACCAGGGAAGCCCGACATATCTTTTTTTAAAAAATAAATTTATTTATTTTTGGCTGCGTTGGGTCTTCGTTGCTGTGCATGGGCTTTCTCTAGTTGCATTGCTGTGCGTGGGCTTCTCACTGTGGTGGCTTCTGTTGTGGAGCACCGGCTCTAGGCGAGCGGGCTCAGCAGCCATGGCTCACGGGCCTAGTTGCTCCGTGGCACGTGGGATCTTCCCAGACCAGGGCTCGAACCCATGTCCCCTGCATTGGCATGCAGATTCTTAACCACTGCGCCACCAGGGAAGTCCCAAGAGACATATCTCTCTTGAAACACCTACAAAAACTTCACTTGCAGATCCAAAACTATACTCATTCAACTCTGCCTGGGCATTGATACACTCATCTTCAAAAGTAATGAAGAAGAGCAATCCTGTTAAGCTATCTACTTTCAGTTCAGTTATTTCAACCACCACAACACAGCACTAACAATACAGTGCTAGGTGTTGTATGGATTCAATAATGAGATGATTTCAACCCATCTGCAGTCCGGCCTTTTACAGGCCCTGACACATGGAGCTATCCCAATTTGCACAGTGGAGACAGGAGCCGATGATACTCTGTCACCTGTTTCCTTGTTAAAACAAGTGAACAACGTGGATAGTGTGTGTTTTCTCCATATTTGCTTTACAAATGTCAAGGTCTCCTGGAGATAACAGTCTAGGTCCAGATACCGTATAACCCTCACCACTGTGGCTAGGGAGCTGAATCAGGGAATCCCTGGGGTTGACTCACTTGTTGCTGGCTGGCCCGGTGGAAAGCACATCAGACTGCAGCTTAGGGAAGAAGCCTGGTTCATACTTCCCTTGTCCAATCTTCATGTCAAGTAAATGGGGGTGAACCGCAGTATGATCGATTTTTGCCAGTCGCAGCTCAATTGCTTTCTCTGGATGAGAATGAAAAAGTCCAATATTTTAAAAAACATACCATATTCTGGGCCATAAAACAAGTCTCAATAAATTTAAAATAACTTGAATCATACAAAGTATGTCTTGTGACCAACAATAATCAATAATACCTTAAAACTAAAAAACACACTTCAAAATAACCAAGGGGTCAAAAAGGAAATCAGCATGGTTGAGGTTAAAATGGAATGGATTGCCTTTTATTGGATGTAGATTGTGCTGTCTATTGTTAAGAGTACTTGAAACAATTCAAGTTGGTTTTCTTGAAGTAATTTTTATTTATGATTCAGAGAACTCATGTGGATGGAAATCTCTCTGGCCCTCGAAAAACATGCCATCAGCACTCAGACTCGGTGTTGCCCACTACATGTCCTGCCTTCTGAATAGAAAAGACGTGTTATTTAGGGAAATTTTTTTTTTTTTTTTTTTTTTTGCTGTTCGCGGGCCTCTCACTGCCCTGGCCTCTCCCGTTGCGGAACACAGGCTCCGGATGCACAGGCTCAGCGGCCATGGCTCACAAGCAGAGCCGCTCCGCGGCATGTGGGATCTTCCCGGACCGGGGCACGAATCCATGTCCGCTGCATCGGCAGGCGGACTCTCAACCACTGCGCCACCAGGTAAGCCCCGAAAATCTTTTTTTTAAGATATGTGTAGATCATTTACTACTGCATAATATTTGTTCTTTGGTCCCTATAGAGAGAGTTTTTCTTTAATAGCATATATTTTAGTGGTTGTTTTAAAATTATACAGAGAGCAGAAGTTCTTTATCTGAAGTGATTTAGTAGCATAGTGAATTCGATAATTGAAAAAGTCACGTAAGTTTGGGAATCCTAAAAGGATATATACATCCCTTAAACATTTTAATTTAAACCATATGACTGTATAATCACCAATCTTTTGATGAAGTGTCTGTGCATTTTCTTTGATTATGGATCCACTAATCAGGGGTCTGCATTGTTTCTCTTGCATAAATCTCACCCATAATTCATTCACTGAGTTTTCCAGTTTTTAAAGTGGAGCGAGAACTTTTAAAGGACCTTGCAAAAGAACCATAGTAGATGCTAGTTTTCCCAAGATCTTTGCACTTAAGTGATATGCCTAATTCAATTGCTGTATTTTTAGTGACTTTGCTTTGCTGAGTCTTTTTAAAGCACTTAATTTTGTTTTCAGAGAAACAGTTCTTTTTTTTTGTCCTCGTATCTTACCATTTATTTACATAATATTTGTTTAAATTATACAACCCAGTAATAAGTTCAACTAGTGCAGACAAGCTTGGAAACAAATGCATAATTAGTATTTTTTAATTAATTTTTTAATTGAAGTATAGTTGATGTACAATAGTATATAAGTTACAGGTGTACAATATAGTGACTCACAATTTTTAAAGGTTATACCCCATTTATACATATTATAAAATATTGGCTATATTCCCCATGTTGTACAATGTATCCTTGTAGCTTATTTTATACATAACCTTGCATTAGTTTTTGTTTTTGTTTTTTTTGCAAAAGTAATGCAAATTCAAGGCATGCAATCAAAACAATTTTAAAGGGAATAAAATGAAATCTCCTTCCTCTCTCCTTCCTGTGGTAGCCGGAGATCAAGTTTCTTGTGCATCCCTAATGAAATAATAGTTTTTTAAAACAAATAAATAATGTGTGGACAAACAGTGCAGAGAGAATTGAATGTTTCCCTTATGTTTTTTTTTTCGGCTGTGCGGGCTTTCTCTAGTTGTGGTGAGCAGAGGCTACTCTTCGTTGCGATGTGTGGGCTTCTCATTGCGGTGGCTTCTCTTGTTGCGGAGCACGGGCTCTAGGCATGCGGGCTTCAGTAGTTGTGGCGCACGGGCTTAGTTGCTCCGCGGCATGTGGGGTCTTCCCGGACCAGGGATCGAACCCATGTCCCCTGCATTGGCAGGCGGATTCTTAACCACTGCACTACCAGGGAAGTCCCTGTTTCCCTTTCTTTTTTTTTTTTTGATCTAAAATCCTACCCTTGTGAAATAATCTCTTGATTTCTTTTCATGCCCTCCTCCTAAATACTTTTATATAATGCACTATTTTTAATGTTGTGTTGCACATGTATTAATTATAATATTCTTTAAATTATATACATTTTGATATACATATGGTATATTAAAGTAAAACTTGGAAAAAAGCATTTCAGTCATATGGTAGAAATTTAAAATATTACAAAAGGGTGTATGTACAGTGACGTGTTAAGACTTATCACTGTTTCCTGTTTCCTTGCATATACAGCATGTATACCTTTTAAAAACAACACAGATGGGAGCATACTAATCATTGTTTTATACCTTCTTTCATTTAACAGTTTATCTTGGAGATATCAGGACATAGATTAGGTTGTTTCCTAAGAACAAAGATTGCATGAGAAACATCCTTGTTCATACAATTTTCACAGAAGTGTGAGTATGCAAGGACAGTTTCTAATTCAATTTCTGATTTGCAGGAACTTCCCTGTAGTTTGTTTTAGGAGTGAACTTATCTGTAAAGTGATCCCAAGTCTAATGTCTTTCTCTGCACAGAGAGAAGTCATAAGAATGTGCTGATTATTCTCTCTTCGCCACTCAGAAGTGGTCGTAATCCCAGTATGCTTTGCATTGTCTCCTTTTGTTAAAAGTAATTGCTCATTACAGCATTATGGGAGCTGTGAGAAAACCCAGAGAGTTGCCTCGAGCTGAAGTGTTTCCAGTTGATTTTGATTGGCTAAAACTCTTTGGATGCAGATGACCTTCATCTGTTTCCTATTTATTAGTTTCACCTTCTTGGAATGATGAGCACAGAGACAGGCAATGGCAAAGGAGGTACTGATTTTATCGTTTGTACTGGTGTATAGAAATGGATTTTGTGCTGTTGCTTACAGCTCTGGGAGGTCAGCATCCTAGTGTGGGTACCACGGGTTGATGGATCCCGGAGGCATGGTTTATTAGGCCATCCTTCAAGATGAGTTGTTGCTTTTTTAAAATACAAAAATGTAGGGAAAACGAAACCCACAACTCAGACCAGAGAGGCCATAAAATTCCAAGTTTCTAGTATCTGTAAAACCAAACCATATAAATGGAAAGCAGTTTAGCCTTGAAAGAGGAGATGATTTCTCATCCCCTAAAGTGTTTTGTTTCTAAGAATAGCACACTTTCAAGTGCATCACAGGGAATTCTTCAGGGATTTCAATCTGAGGCGAATAAGGTTACCCACTCTAGCAGAAATAAGTGGGCTGAGTTTCAGATACTGGATTAGACTCATCCTGAAGAGTAGGGAAAAACCAGAACTAGATGTCTGTGCTATTGAAAAGCCTGCTTTTATGGAGCAGAGGAAGCCCCTTCCTTCAGACTTCAGCATGCCCTGTTTCATGATTAGAGAGTAGATAGATGTTCCCTGACACTGTAACTAGGTACACTATAAGGAGCAAGCCGTCCAGTGTCCAGGAAGCCTCATGAGGAAGGCATTTCAGGGACTCCTTTACTCAGTGTCTGTTGGACCCCTATGAGATGTTCTTGTCTCTGAGCAGACCTGTCAGGAATGCCAGCCACGTAAAGGAGTAGCACCTGCTTTATTGACTTTCGGTAAAAGAAGCAGCTTTTTGGTTTTCACATGATTGGAAAGGCCTTGCTCCTTCCTGCCTTTTTAAAAAAAACCCAGAAATGGTGTGTGTCTATATGTGTGTGTACACTGAAACGGGGGAGAAATTATTCAGTGTAATATTTATTCAAAATGTGTGTTTAAGTGCCAGTGTTGGGACACAGTAAGACTGGACCTTCAGCTTTAAATATCTCTTGGAGGTTTTCTCCCACACCTTTACATTCTTTTGATCATCTTAAGTTTGAATTTTAAAGTATATTCTTATCATGTCTGAGATTCTCAAGATTATTGCTCTTAGTAGATTATTTACAGGCATTCATATCTAGAAAAGAGAGGTGAAAGATACAAAAACTGAGGCCTCGCCTAGAGAATCATTAGAATTCTTAATAATAATTGTTAGAATAATCATAGAGCAGGAAGATTTCAACAGAAAGATAACAAGCCAAGTTGTACAGGTGCCCCATGGAACTGAGATATCTCAGAAGAGGCTGAAGATAGAACTTGCAGTGGCCTAAATTTTGCTCCTCAGTTGCTGCTTACTCTCACGTTGGAGTAAATACTTTTTCTGAAAGGCTATATAGATTATCTATTTAATCCTTGAAAGAGTTTTTATTTTTTTTATTTTCTTTTGTAATTTGGGAAATATTTTTGTTGTTGCTTCAATTGGGAGAGGGTCCTCACCAAATAGTCTTTAATATGGGAATGGCAGTGCTTTGTGGGGCACAGTGAAAAATGAGATCGACTTTCTTCTTGAACTCTTATCAGTCTGTTCCTGATTTTAGTGAATATGAAAAGCTTGCGCTCTTTTGTCCTTCTGCTAAATCAGTTGTATTTTTTTAAAAATCATTATTGATGACCAAATCTCTGAGCTCAGTTTTACCCACCGATTGTTTTACATCACTTATCTATTATCTATCAAATGCCTTAGCTTTCCCCGAAGAAGTGTGAGGCACTTCCTTAGAGTGTACTCAAAATGTTTGAGATGATGAAGTTTTACTCATCAATTTTTATTTATTTGCATTACTAGTTAAAAAAAAAACTATTTCCAGGTCATGCTTCGCCAGGAGCAAGGTGGTAGGCTGCTCCAAAGTTTTACTGGTGAGCACAAAGGCTGCTTTGCTAAAACCTAGTTGATATATATCAGCTTCTGCTCACTTCCTACTCATTCTTCTTCATTCTCTGGAAAGCTTTTTGTTATTTATTACTCATTTATGAACCAAGCTGGGATTTGCTTAAATGGTGGGCTGAGTTTTTAGTGCATAAAACTGTTTAGCTCCTGTGAAAACTCATTTGAAATCAGCCATTCCAGGAGGATATTACTCATATGATTTTAAAATTGATGTTCCTACTTTGTCTTTAAGTGTCTGAAGCCATCATACCATTTGTAAATAGTAATGTGTTAAATCTCAATCTATTGTATTGGCTTTGCTGATGTATTTTCTACTCATTTTAAAAATAAAACAAGTCTAGAAATTGCATTCTGAAGAAAAGCTAAGCTTTGAGCACAAGCTTCTCTTCCAAGATATGCTCTCTGACCTAGAATAAGAGTTTTGAGTAATGAAAGTCAATCTTCTGGGTCTTTCAGGTTCTAGGGGAGCTTTTTATCAAAGTGTTAAAATGACACTTTCATGCTGTTACAATTCAAGAAAGGTTGCCAGGTGGAAGGCAGACTTGGCTAGTGTGGAAAACCAGCCTCTGCATGCTTGAAGGTTCTTTGGGCTTGATCTTGAAGGCAAAGTTCACATCAGCTCCTTATAGAATGCAGACATGTGAGTGGTAAATGAGGTGTTTTGACATTCATGCTGAACAGAGACTAGACCACTGTTCCTTTTCTTTTTCTTCCACTTCCCCATTCTCCTTCTACTGAAGAGAATCTACTTAACATTCTGGTTTAGTATTTGGAGCAAGGTACTATTTATGATACCTATTGTATTTCTTTTTTTCTAAATTGTATTTCTATATTAAATTTTATTACTAGCATGGACCTGTGTGTGTGGGGGGGTATACTTCAGCTTGTGGTCCATTGAGGTCTCTGGGTTGTCTCTCTGATACCCACAAGGGAATCATACTCTGAGCATACCCTTGCTGAAGTTTATCCTGTTCCTTTCTAAATGTGAAATTGTGTTGAAGATTTTAACTTACTATTTGAGAAGCAAGTACCTTGTTTTTGACTGGTTTTGTGTGTGTTTTGTTTTTGACCTAGATTACCAGAGACTGATGACTGTGGCGGAGACAATTACAGCTCTCATGTTTCCTTTCCAGTGGCAGCATGTCTATGTTCCTATTCTCCCAGCTTCTCTCCTACATTTCTTAGATGCTCCTGTGCCATACCTGATGGGCTTGCATTCCAATGGCCTGGATGACCGGTCAAAACTGGAGCTGCCTCAAGAGGTAAGAAAAACGTGGAGCTTGGGTGCTGGTGCCTGTGGCCCTGATACAGGATTTGGGAGAGAAGGGCTTTGGGATGAGCCCAGGGTGGTATCACCAAGTTTATTTTCTTTTATTTTGGGGAACACAAACAACTTTCCAGGAAAAAAGTAAAAACAATGAACATTTAGCTCAATTTATATAATTCCAGAAACACCTGTTTCCTCTATCACCTGACATACTTTTATAATAATCTGTTTATACTATTGTGAACTGCCTTTTTCAAACATGATATTTTACATATTTTTAAGAAAATCTTTTTATTATGTAAAAGTTTAAACTTACACAGAAGAGTAGCATAGTGAATCTCAGTGTTTTCAATACTTAGCTTTAACAGTTATCATACATTTAAATTGTATTTTACTTCTGTACTTTCTACCCCCTATTTTTTAAAGAAATTCCACATAATATAGTTTTATAACTGCTTTAGTAGCCAGACATGTATTAATAAATCAGTGGTTTTGTTTTATAGGCCACAGTTACTCTGTAAAAGTTGACCTGATCATAGTGATTCTTGTAGTACTGAATGTAGCTTTGAAAACTTTCCTTGCTCAAGATAAGGAAGGCCTTGAGAGGATGCTTCTCCTCCCTTGCTGTGAGGATGGCCTGCTCCTCTTTCCTATTGTTTCAAATACTAAAATAATTGATTAAAAAAATATATTTGTTTATTTACTACTCCATTCTAAAATAGATTTAAAGCATCATTAGACATAAGATTGTCTTGGTTTTTATCTTCCTAGAATTACCAAGAGGACTGGTCTACCTCTTTTGGTCATTTTGTGGCTTGTATGAAACTAGACATAAGATTGTCTTGGTTTTTATCTTCCTAGAATTACCAAGAGGACTGGTCTACCTCTTTTGGTCATTTTGTGGCTTGTATGAAACTAGCTGGGGGAAGGCCTTTCCTACTCTGAATTTCGTAGTCAACAGCAAGGCCTGGGAAGAAGACTTTGGACTATGCACACACTGGTATCAACATGACTCTGTCTCATCCTTCCACCAATGATTTTTGGGGGGAAGATTTTTATGTATAGCTGAGGAATATGAGTAAGAGGACCTCCAAAGAAGAGACCGTTCTCATAGAATTGGATCTAAGCAGCATTCACATTGTTGGGCATGTCTGGGCAGCCATCTTGATGAACATGCCTGATAATTAGATCATACCCGTAATGTTTAAGCTATAGTCAATTGCATCTCTTTTTCTCTCTCCTTTGGTTTTATTTTTATTTATTTATTTGTTTGGCTGCTTTGGGTCTTAGTTGCGGTGCGTGGGCTCAGTAGTTGCAACACGTGGGCTTTCTAGTTGTGGCGCACGGGCTCTGGAGCGTGTGGGCTCAGTAGTTGCAGCGCGCGGGCTTAGTTGCCCCGCAGCATGTAGGATCTTAGTTCCCCGACCAGGGATCGAACCCACGTCCCTTGCATTGGAAGGTGGATTCTTTTGTTCTTCTTAAAATTTATTTATTTCATTTATTTATTTTTGGCTGCATTGTGTCCTCGTTGCTGCACGCAGGCTCCCCCCAGCTGTGGTGAGGGAGGCCACCTCTCGCCACGGTACGCGGTCTTCCCATTGTGGTGGCTTCTCCTGTTGCGAAGCACGGGCTCTAGGTGCGCGGGCCTCAGTAGTTGTGGCACATGGGCTCAGTAGTTGTGGCTCGTGAGCTCTAGAGCACAGGCTCAGTAGCTGTTGTGCACGGGCTTAGTTGCTCTGCAGCATGTGGGATCTTCCCGGACCAGGGCTCGAACCCATGTCCCTTGCATTGGCAGGTGGATTCTTAACCACCGGACCACCAAGGAAGTCCCTCGCCTTTGGTTTTAGAATCAGAGTGTCTTCCTTGTAGTTTTTTCCGTTTCTGCCTCCTTTGAATCTATAGAGCTTTGTGCTATTTGGGGTGGGACAAGATTAATTAAGGAAGAAAAGATCTAAATAATGTCAACTGAAAAAATGCAGGAGGCTGCAAAAAGAACAGAGTTTATTTGGGGACTTAAGAATTGCAATTGGGGAGACACAGATTCAGTTAACCCTGAAAGAGTATTCCGAGGAAGAGAAAGAGTCAGGGGCTTATAAAGACAAAAACCATGAGGTTGTTAAAAGTTGCCCTGGTGAGAGTTGTGATTGACTCTGATGTGAGTCAAATTATTTCTCCTTAAGAAATTACAGGTTATTTTAGGGTAGGGGTCTTGTTAGTATATAGACTGTCACGAATTGTTTTAGGGTAAGGGTCTGATTAGTATCTTGAGTTTCTGGCAGGTGTTCTGGTGTTCTGTTCTTCATCAGGTCAAAAGGTCAGCTTCCATCCAGGCTGAGTCATGCAAACATCGTACTTCCTTAATGGCTTCCCGGCTCCATTTTAGAGATCTCTCTTAGAAATACTGACTCCATTTTGACTTTCCTTTCACAATGATGGAGAAAACCATTGAGTTTTGGGGTACTGGGTTTTTATATTTATTTGTCTACTGATAAATATGCATAAAGAGTAGATATCAAAGATTGGAGAGTGGGGAGCTTTTTGTTGTTGCTTTAAATGATTGCATATTTAATACTGACACCTCCTTCTGGTAAACGTAATTATCATTTTGTAAAAGTCAAAATAAGAATAACAGTGAAAATGTTCATTGCAGCTCTATTGACAATAGTCTGGACATGGAAGCAACCTAAGTGTCCATTGACAGATGAATGGATAAAGAAGATGTGGCACATATATACAATGGAATATTACTCAGCAATAAAAAGAAACGAAATTGAGATATTTATAGTGAGGTGGATGGACCTAGAGTCTGTCATACAGAGTGAAGTAAGTCAGAAAGAGAAAAACAAATACCGTATGCTGACACATATATATGGAATCTAAAAAACAAACCAAAAATATGTCATGAAGAACGTAGGGGCAAGACGGGAATAAAGACGCAGACCTACTAGAGAATGGACTTGAGGACATGGGGAGAGGGAAGGGTAAGCTGGGACGAAGTGAGAGAGTGGCATGGACATATATACACTACCAAACGTAAAACAGATAGCTAGTGGGAAGCAGCCGCATAGCACAGGGAGATCAGCTCGGTGCTTTGTGATCCCCTAGAGGGGTGGGATAGGGAGGGTGGGAGGGAGGTAGACGCAAGAGGGAAGAGATATGGGGATATATGTATATGTATAACTGATTCACTTTGTTATAAAGCAGAAACTAACACACCATTGTAAAGCAATCATACTCCAATAAAGATGTTTAAAGAAAAAAGATTATTTTGATAATAATTGTACAGAATTAAATATATGTCAGAGAACATTAAAGGAATTCCAGAATTTCTAAGAAAAAAAAAGGAAATAAAGTATTTTGAGCTGAATAAAAATGAAAACACAAAATATCAAAATTTGTGGAATGTCATTAAAATATTACTTGAAAGATTTACAGCCTATCTTAGGCCGTGAATATTACAAACAACTCAATGCCAACAAATTTGACAACAGATGAAACACACAAACTGTTAAAGCTCACTCAAGAAAACATAACCTGAATAGCTCTATATCTATTTTTTAAATTGAATCTGTAGTCTAAAACCTTCCTACAAAGAAAACTCCAGGCCCTGATGGCTCCACTGATGAATTCTGCTAAACATTTAAAGAAGAAATAGTATCACTTACACAAGCTCCTCCAAAAAACTAAAGGGAGTATTTCCCAACTTATTCTATGAGGCCAGCATTATCCTGATACCAAATCAGACCAAGACATTAAATGGAAACTAGGAACCAAATCCCTCATGAACACAGATGCAAAAATTCTAAACAAATTTTTAGTAAAGCGAATCCAATAATAAACAAAAGGATAATACATCATGACCAAAGAGAGTTTATCTCAGGACTGCAAGACTGGTTTACACATTCAAAAATCAATGAATATAATTCATTGATAAAACTAAAGCTAAAAACCATATAATTACCTCAATAGATGCAAAAAAGCATTTGGCAAAATACAACCACCACTTCTGATAAAAACTGTCAGCAAGCTACTAACAGAAACCAACATTCTCAACTGATAGAAAAATATCCATGAAAAACCATGTGATGGGCTTCGTGGTGGTGCAGTGGTTAAAAATCCGCCTGCCAATGCAGGGGACACGGGTTCGAGCCCTGCTCCGGGAGGATCCCACTTGCCGCGGAGCAACTAAGCCCATGCGCCACAACTACTGAGCCTGCACTCTAGAGCCCGCGAGCCACAACTACTGAAGCCCGTACGCCTAGAGCCCGTGCTCCACGACAAGAGAAGCCACCGTAATGAGAAGCCCATGCACCTCAATAAAGAGTAGCCCCCTCTCGCTGCAACTAGAAAAAGCCCACGCGCAGCAACAAAGACTCAACTCAGCCAAAAATTAATTAATTAATTAAAAGAAAAAAACATAGTAATAACACCATACTTATTGGTGAATGCTTTCCCCTTAAGATCAGAAATAAGACAAGCATGCCATATTCTATTTGACATTGCACTAGAGGTTCTAGCCAGTGCAATAAGGCAATAAGGCAAGAAAAAGAAATCAAGACTGGAAAGGAAAAAGTAAAACTATCATTATTTGCAGGCAATAAGACTGTCTACATAAAAAATTTGAAGGAATATACAAAAAGCTACTAGTTTAGGAGGGTTGTAGGACACAGATCAATATACAAAACTCTATTATATTTCTATATATTAGCAATGAACAATCAGAAATTGAAATTTTAAAATACCATTTACAATAGCACTAAACATATGAAATACTTAGGAATAAATCTGACAAAAGATATGTAAAACCTGTTCACTGAAAACTATATAACACTGCTGAGAGAAATTAAAGACCTGAATAAATGGAGAGATATGCCATGTTCATGTATCAGAAGACTGAATAATGTTAAAATGTCAATTCTCCCTAAATTGGGCTATAGATTCAAGGCAATCCAAATGAAAATTTCAGGTTATTTGTAGATTGGCAAGCTCATTCTAAATACATATGAAATAAAAAGGACCTACAATAGCCAAAACAACTTTGAAAATAAGAACAAAGTTGAAAGACTAACACTACCTGACTTCAAGATTTAATATAAAGCTACAGTAATCAAGACAGTGTGGTATTGGTGTAAATGTAGACTAACACATCAATGAAACAGAACAAAGAATCCAGAAACAGACTCACACATATACAGATCACTGATATTTTGACAAAGGTGAAAAGACAATTTATCAGAGAGAGGATAATCTTTTCAACATATGATTCTGGAACAACTGGATATCCATCCGGAAAAAATAAACCTGGACGCTTAGCTTACACCATTTACCAAAATCAACTTGAAATGGATCATTGACTTAAATGTAAAGCCTAAGACTAAAAACTTCTAGAAGGATATGTATAGAAAAAAAAAACTATGTTACCTTGGTTAGGCAAAATTTTCTTAAATACAACACTAAAAGCATAATCCATTAAAAAAAACCCTGATAAACAGACTTCATCAAAATTAAGAACTGTTCTTTGAAGGACACCATTAAGAGAGCAAAAAGACAAGCCACAGAACAGGGAAATATCTGCAAATCATATATCTGATAAAGGACCTGTATCCAGAATATATGAAGAACTTCCAAAACTCAGTAATAACAAAACAACACAATAAAAAAAAATGGGCAAAAGATTTAAACAGGCACTTCATCATAGAAGACCTGTGGATGGCAAATAAGCAAATGAAAAAATGTTCAACATTACTAGTCATCAAGCACATGCAAATCAAAACCACAATGAGATACCACTACATAGCTATTAGATGGCTAAAACTGAAAAGACTGAGCATAGTAAATGTTAACAACAATGTGGAAGAACTATAACTCTCATACACTGCTAGTGAGAATGTAAAATACACACCTACTTTAAAAGACAATTTGGCAATTTCTTTAAAAAGTCAACATACGAATATCATATGGTGCAGTCATTCTACTCCTAGGTATGTATGCAAGGGAAAAGAAAACATATGTCTGTACAAAAACTTACATACAAATGTTCATAGCTCTAATGCCCACCAACAGGTAAACAAACAAATTGTAGTAATATCCATACAGTGGAATACTACTCAGCAATAAAAGAAACATGAATGAATCTCAATATAATTATGCTGAGTAAAAGAAGACAGACTAAAATAAAGAATGCATACTGGGGCTTCCCTGGTGGCGCAGTGGTTAAGAATCTGCCTGCCAATGCAGGGGACACGGGTTCGAGCCCTGGTCCGGGAAGATCCCACATGCCGCGAAGCAACTACAGAGTCTGTGCTTTAGAGCCTGTGAGCCACAACTACTGAGCCTGCGCACCACAACTACTGAAGCCCACACGCCTAGAGCCCGTGCTCCACAACAAGAGAAGCCACAGCAATGAGAAGCCCGTGCACCACAACAAAGAGTAGGCCCCCTCGCCGCAACTAAAGAAAGCCCGTGCGCAGCAACGAAGACCCAACACAGCCAAAAAAAGAAAAAGAAAAAAGGAATACAGGGCTTCCCTGGTGGCGCAGTGGTTGAGAGTCCGCCTGCCGATGCAGGGGACACGGGTTCGTGCCCCGGTCCGGGAGGATCCCACATGCCACGGAGCGGCTAGGCCCGTGAGCCATGGCCGCTGAGCCTGTGCGTCCGGAGCCTGTGCTCTGCAACGGGAGAGGCCACAACAGTGAGAGGCCCGCATACCGCAAAAAAAAAAAAAAAAGAATACATACTGCATGATTCCATTTATATAAAAACCTAGAAAATTCAAACTCTATAGTAACAGAAATCGTATCAGTGGTTGCCTGGAGACTGGGGGAGAGAACGCAGAGAGGACAGGATGGAGGTATTACAAAAGGGCATGAGAAAACCTTTGAGGGTAATGGGTATGTTCCCGATGTCAGTGAATATAATATAACGTGTAACAAAACTTTAAATGTGTGCAGTTTACTGTATGTCAATAGTATCTCAAAAATTTTAAAGGGTAAGAACCAAAAAGCTGGTAATTCTCCTGGTATTGCCTAGATACATATAAAAACATCTCACCTTTGGGCCTTGCTGAGTGTCCTAGGTCAAGTGGCCTTCTCTCTCTGGGCCTACCTTACTTCCTCCCACCCTTACCCTCCTTCATCAGAACTTATTTAGTCTCTCAAAAAGTGCTAGGCACTATTCTAGGTCCCCAGATACAATGGCAGGCCAAAGGAAAATCTTTACCTGTAAAATTAGTGAATGAGTAGAGTTAATTGCCATCAAGATCCCTTCTAAATGTAAATTTTAAAGAATCTCCAGAAAGACCCCTTTAGTTATATTTTGACCATTTTCCAATCAGACTGATTCAAGAAGCTAAGATGTCCATGAGGAATGGCGTGAGGTAGCTGAACTACTCCTCTAGGCTAGAAATCTGAAGCCAGTGGCAAGAACTCTGAACTAGCATATTTGGAGTACATATCTCAGGGAAATACCGAAGGGCTATACCAAGGGCATGATTCCTGGGGACAGAGCATGTAGTTGCCTGGAGGGTCTCTGTGATACCCATTTTTCTGAAATGAGTCATAGAAATGAGGGTTAGTTAACCCTCCTTCCATATCCCAAACTCCACATTCTAATGGGACCACAAGAATTCATGTCCTGGCCACAAATGAGACCAGAGTAACTCATATCAGTATTTGGTGTTCAACAGTTGGATTACAGATGGGCTGAGAACTGACTGCCTCAACCCTTTGGGCAGAAGGGCAAGGTTTCAAGTGACCAGAGTGTCTCATTTTACAGTCTCCAGCTATAAACAGACTCCTCCCTTTATTCCCACAAGCAATACATAAATATTGTCATTTTTCAAGTGTAACACAACATGAAAAGATTGAGAAGTCCTGATTTAAAGTGATGGTTTAGGAGATGCTTCTCTAAACCCACAATTTTGTAAAAAAGTCTCCATCAAACTCTCCAGGACCAACGCCTTAGGCAGGGTTCAGGACCTGAAACTTGATGTGTGTGTTCCAGGAGGCAAGGAGGACTGTGTTAGAGTATTCCACTTGCATGGGCAACACGTCCTCAAGTCTTGGCCAAGAGGACTGTCACCTTAATGAAAGGCTTGGAGCAAGAGCTGAAAGATAAAGTCAGAAGGCTATCGAGCATAAGGCTGAGGAACCCAGGATTTTGTCCAAACTGTCACCACTTGTATCTTCAAAACCTAAAAAAAATGCCTGGCACATTCATTCATTCAGTAAATACTTGGTGAGCACTTCCCATATACTGGGCATGTAGTGGGTGTTTATATTTGGTAAATGAATAAACAAAATATACAAAAAGGCTACAACAAGGACACTGAATATTGCACAAGGAAGAGAACACACTACTTAATCTGACACCTCAAGCTGAGACTATTCTCTGGAGAAACTGACCTAGACGGGGACTCTGTGAACAAAAAGGTGTATTCCATCATGCAAGTAGCAAACAACTTTTAACATCTATATGTTCTAGGCACAATGTTAGAGGACTGGGGGTAGGACAATGATTAAATACAGTCTCTGCTCTTAAATTGCTCCCTGATAATCATGGCTCAAAACAACAGAGATTATAAAGGGGAGGCAAGAACAAAGCAAAACAGGAGCTTAGCGGAGGATCAACTCAGCCTGAGGACATCAGAGAAGGCTTCACAGAGGAGGAGACATATCAGCTGGATTTCTATAAGCTGCTTACCCATAACTCACTCGCCCCTTCTTTCTTGTTAATAGAATCAATACAGTTCAGGGTAACATTACACCCAGGTCAATACTCACTTTCACAGCCTCCCTTGCACTTAAGGGTGGTCATGGTTCTGGCCTATGAGACAACAGAAGTTGTTGGGAATTTCTGGGAAAGCTTTTGCTTTATGATGTAAGAGGGAAAATACAGCTGGCATCAACTTTCCCCTTTGCTCTGAATGTGAACATAAAAGGCCTCTTGTAACAAAGAGGCAACAAGTATGAATATAAAAGTCAACATGCTAAGGACAGCTGAGTGAAATGATAGACTCTAATTTTGATTACACTGCTGAGCAGCTGAGCAACCACCAATTCTGCACTTCTTGATAATTTAAGAAAAATAACCCCCATTTATCTCATGCACTGCTGATTAGATTCTCTAGTACTTACAGCAGGACCCATTCCTAACTGACACAGTGTTAAAGGATGAGAAGAAGTCTGCCAGGCAAAAAAGACAGGGGAAAGCATTTCAGGCAATGGGAACAACTTACGCAAAAACAGAAAACAGGGAAAGAAGCTGGCATGTTTAGGAACCCGGACATGTTAGTGACATAATCCAAGAGGCTAGAAAGTACAACAAGGAGGCCTCACTTGCTTCATCCACAGTGGTACACTTCTGGTACATGGATGTGCGCAGAGTAGGTGTCCGAACATTCAACAGCCTGATCTTGTCTACTCGGGAATCAAACACCCGGAGCACAGGATCTTTATCATCATCGTCATGACACATGATTTTGTTGTCAATGAAGGATGCAAACATCTGGGTCTCCAAGAATCTTGAGAGGAAAGGCAGGTAGGGCTCAGGCTGATCTGACAGAAAAGATGCCTGGTGGGACCAAAAGGAAAAAGTCATCAACAGGGAAGAGGGCATATCAGCCTTAATCAACCATGGCTACATACCCAAGGGATTCAGTAGGTTAACTCTTCTCTGAAGCTTCCTAGGTCTTTATAAATTGCAAACAATAAAACCTCTCCATCCTTTTCAAAAATTCATATAATTTCAGATATCCTGAAACTTTGACACACTGGCCCGTTTAACTTACTCAGGTAACCTACTGTGGCAACCAATGTTCCCAGAATCCTGATGTTCAACCTGCATGCACATCTTTGCCTAAGAGAGCTCTTTGACTGAAGGTAAACCACCTGATAGCAATAACCAGCACTCTGCTCTAAAGCAAGCAGACCTTATATTTTATCAACATCAGAAGGACCATGAACTTGTTTCCAGCACATATTATGAAAGAAAAACTCATCTTCAGTCACATCTTTAAGAGAGTCTGGCATGTTCTCATTTCTTACCACCTCCCCAGTGGGATTATACTCACTTTGTCAAAGTTTTGCATCTGCTCCCTGTTGGTAAACCAGGACTCCTTATCCTGGCTGGGCTGAATGACAAACACCTCATAATCTGCAAACATCTGAGTGAAACGATTTGCAAAAACTTCCCGGATCTGAATATTTAGCTGGTAAATCCTTAGTTCTTCTTCATCACACTGAACTTTGAGATCCTTATTGCTGCTGGGGTCTTCACGTACTTCCAGCTACAAAAACAAAACAAAACAGTTGAGAACATGCAAGCTTTTCCTTTTATCCCAAAGAAATGCAACTCATCCTTTGCCCCGCCCCCCACCAATGGTCATTTACTTTTGCAGCAAATGGAGAAAATAAACAAAAGAGAAAAAAATGGGAAGAAAAGAAAAAGAAAGGAATTCTGACATGGAGAAGAGATAAATCAGGGTGTTCCACTTGCAGGTACCCAGCAACCCAATGAAAGTGGAGAGGAACTCATTACAGGCAGAGAGAGATTCAGCAACAGAGGAAAAGACACCAGTTATCTCAAGGGTCAGGGAAAGGAAGGAGTCTGGGAAGTCAACAAGAAAATGATAATGCAAAGCAACAAGGTCAGACTCTGGTTTTCCCTTCATCTCTTTGATTTTTCTCCCCCATATCACTTTCCCTATCTTTCTCCCTAAAAATGTTTCCTTACTGGTTTTCTTAACTTTTTTAATCTCTCTAAATATTTCTCTGCTCTTCTTTAACTGGCCATGATTTTTCTTTTTTAATATCTGCTCTACTAACTAAACAAATCAGGAAAATGAAACGTTTCACACTTCACTAAAAAATAGCCCAACGAAATGATTACATTACCCCATTTTATATGTAATTTAAGAAAGTAATTTAATAGTGAGAATGGGTAGGGTGAAGAGATGGGTAAACAACTACACAAAGCGGACAGTCTCATCAAAGTCAGGAAATGCAAAGTTAAGTACATCCCTGGGAAGAGCAGAGGACTAGAATTCAAGAGGACCAGGTTCTAGCCGCAAGTCAGCCACATAGAAGCATTTAATCTTAGGTAAAACACTCAGGATCTCTAAGTCAACAATTCCTGCTCTATGTGCTTTAGGATGCTGTGAAATTCACAAGGCAATGGATCTGAAAGAAGTCTGAACACAAAGATTGCCACCACCATCCCTCCAAGACTCTCTGCAGTAGTGTTTACAGAGAATGACAGCAGCTTCTCCTTGATGTTGAAGTGAGAAACTACCGAGATTTAGATTCAAGTAGCAGAGCTAAATGTTTGCCAGAGCTAAATCCAGAGTCTCCCACACAGAGCATCCTCTCAGTACTCACAGATATGCCTTGCCCTGAACTGGGTGCCTTCTCATTCCACACTTTATTTCACCAGGACAGCACCTTAGCACAGACCCATATACAGCATCATACCTTCTCCAGGCTCACCCCAGTCCTCTTGACCAAGGCCTGCAGGCGGGCGATAGTTTCATTCTCCTTGAGGAACTCGTAGGAATGTAAAGGGGAGCCTGCGATGTTCCCATTCCTCTTGTCGGAGACGAGCTCAGAGGCCCGGAGCCTCTTCAGCTTGGAGGCACTCTCGCTACAGTGAAGGTTCCCTTCAGGGGGAATGCCAAATGCCATGAGAATCTCAGAGACTTCCTGGACAAACTCCAATTTGTTGGGAAACTGAGGCAAGTCCTCCGGCAGCTCAATGAAGTGGTTGTCAATGTCCACAAAGCAGAGGTTAGCCTGGCAGTCAAAACATGATGAGGAGTGTGAACAACTCCAAAGTATTAAGGAAGAAGCTTTAGAGGGGATAATGAACAAGAAAGGAAAGAGCAAACGTCTGCAATGGGCATAACTTAGGTATGGTTAAAGAAGATGGGGTGGAAGGAGGTAGACCTGAGTTCCAGTCTTCCCCTGATGCTTTCTAGTTGTGGGATCTTGGGAAAGTTACATAACTCTGTTTCCTCAGCTATAAAATGGGGATAAAAACAACTTATCTTAGAGACTGATAAGGATTACATAATGACATAGAGGTTTAGCATCTAGCACAAAATTCTCATATATAGTAAGTGCTCATAGAATATTTGTTGAGTTCACAAATTCTTACAAGAGTAAAAAGAATGCTAGGAGGGTGTCAGAAAGTCTAGGTTCCAGACCTGAATCTGTCACTACCTCCCTATATGACCCTGAGCATACCAGTATCCCTTTCTGAGCCTCATTTCTGATTTGTAAGATTTGATGGCTGGTCTTGATTTTTGTGCTTCCTTCTGGCTTTAAGATTGCTTCTGAGAGGATGTAGAGAGACAGTACTTTCATACATTGCTGAGGAGGCAGGTAATCTGGATTAACAAAAAATAACCTGGCAATATCTATCCTTATTTTATAGACACAACTGACACAGGGAGGTTAAGTAACTTGTCCAAAGTCACACAGCTAGTAAGTAGGAGAGCTGGGATTTGAACTCAGCTAGCCTGACTTCAGTCATACCCTCAAGCTCTTAACCATACATTCTTCTCCTTAGAGGTCTTACAAATTTCTTGTTCAATTTAACTTAAATATTTTATAGTTCTCATCCCTGTTGGAATTTTCTTGCAGTGCAGCTATTAATTAGAAAAGCTTTTTATTTTTGTGTATTTATTTTATAACCATGAACCTGTTCTAGCCAAGACAACTGTCATTTCCTTCACTGCAGAGCATTATTAAATGCTTAAGTGTTTGTTATAGCAAGGATAATAATATTACCTATGTCATAAGTTTGTTTTGAGGATTATGAGACAATTAATTTCAAGGATTTAGGACAGTGTTAGTATACAATAAATGTCAATTAACATTGCTATTATCACTGTGGAATATAAAACTCCAATAAATGAACACACACACACACAATATATATATTGTATTACTAAACAGGAAAATTCCATAATGAAAAGATGCTAATAATCCCCACATTTATTTGTAAATTTAATGTAAATTTTTTTAAAATCCCAGAAAGATTTTAATTTTTTTCAAGGGAGTATCTGATGAATTGATTCTGAATCTTACCTAAAAAAATAAAGGAAAAGAATAGCCAAGAAAATTCTGAGGGGAGACTTGCCTTGCTGGGTTCTATTACAAATATAAAACAATGGGACTTCCCTGGTGGTCCAGTGGCTAAGACTCTGCGCTCCCAATGCAGGGGGCCCAGGTTCAATCCCTGGTCAGGGAACTAGATCCTGCATGCCACAACTAAGAGTTCGCATGCTGCAACTTAAAATCCCACATGCTGCAACTGAAGATCCCACATGCCTCAACGAAGATCCCACGTACCACAACTAAGACCCGGCACAGCCAAATAGATAAATAATATTTAAAAATAAATAAAGTGTTTTTTAAAAGAAAACAAATATAAAACAATAATCTATTGGAAAAGAACAGTCTTGAACAGACCCATTTATTGTGGATGAATTATTCAATAAATGTTTGGGGGACAAATGACTGTACATTTAGAAATGTTAAAGTATAATACCATACTCAAAAATAACTTTGAGATAGACTGAAGATTTAAATATAAAAAATAAAGCCACTTTATGTTTTAAAAAAGAATCTCTATCTTTTAGAGATACATACTAAATATATGATGACATAATAATGCTGTGTGAGATTTGCTTCAAAATAATCCAGTAGGGTAAATGGGAAAAGAGTGGAGGACATAGAAAGAAGAGTGGCCATGAGTTGATGATTACTGTGTAATGATGGATGCTAGTCTCTTTACTCTCACATGTGTTCAACATTTTCTATAACAAAAAGTGAAAAAATAAATACCCCCACAAAAATATTAAAAGAAAATATAAAAGATTACTATTATGCCTTAGGGTAGAGTTGGACTTTCTAAACTTTATACAAGGCTAAAAAACATAAAGGTAATTACTGCCATAAAAATAATTAAAGATAATCTGGGAAACAATAATTGTCATACATAACATGTAAAAGGTTAACATCCAAAGAAATTATTGAGATAAAGATAATTTACCCAGCTGAAAAATGGAAACAGGTTATAAAAGGCAAACACAGAAGATGTTTCGCTTAATTAACTTCAAATATATGAAAAGATGTTCAATTTCACTAATAAACCAAGAAATGCAAACAAAATATTTTTTACCTCCTGGATTAGCAAAGATTTAAAAGATTTATAATGTCCAATGCTGGCAAAGTTACTAGGAAACAAACAACTCATACACTGTTATTGGGAATGTGAACTGACAACTTTCGGGGAACAATCTTAAAGAAATTCTTTTTTTTTTTTTTAACCAGTCCAACCCAAGAACTAGAAATTACCAATATTTTTATCTACTTATGTACTCCCCAATCCCATCCCTCAACCTACACAGTCCCACCCCTGTAATCACTATCCTGAATTCTGTTTATTATCTTTTTGCCTTTTGTTTTTTAATTTATCACGTATGTATAGTACATGCCTTTAAAATTTTGCTTGTTTTTGAATTTTATAAAAGGATTATTGTTCTTTACACAGTCTTGTGGTACTATTTTTCTTCACTGAACATTAAGTTACTAAGACTCAGCCATTTTGTTGTATGTAGCTACACATTATTCATTTTCACTCTTGTATAATATTACACTATGTGGATATACTACAATTTATTCATCAATTTTCCCATCAAAAGGCATTTGACTTGCTTCCTGTTTATTGTTTTTACATTGTTATACATGTTTTCTTGGACACGTGTGCAAGATCTTCTCTTGGGTATATCCTAGGAGTAGAACTGCTACGTTGTGAGGTATGCAAATGTTCAATTTTATAAGGCCTAGCTGTGTTCCAAAGTGGTTATAACAATTTACATTTTTACCAACAATCTAAAGTGATCCTACTGATCCAAATATTTCCAAAACTTGGTATCATCAGATTTCTTAATATTACTACTTTAGTGGGTACATTTATTTACACTTCCCTGATTGCTAGTGAAGAAATGTGTATTTTTTGTACAATCCCTCTTCATGTCTTTAGCCCATTTTTCTATTGGGATGCTTATCTTCTGACTGATTTGTAGGAGTTCTTTATAACCTCCTGATGCTAACTCTTCATAGGCTATATGTGTCCTACACATATCTTCTCCTAGTTTTTATTTTTTCATTTTAAGATGTCTTTTTCTTAATTAAAAAAATCAAAGTTATCAATCTTTTATTTTATGGAAAGTGCTTTCTTCATCTTGTTTACAAAGTCCCTACCTACCCAGAGGTCAAAAAGGTATTTATTAATATTTTCTTCGAGAAGATTTAAATTTTTCTTTTTGACATTTAACTGCTTAATCCGTCTCAAGTTGATTTTGTTATGGCATTGGGTAGGAATCCTTCTTTACTTTTTCTCCCTATGGACAAGCAATTTTTCCAGCTCTGTTATTAAAAAGTTCTTTGGCATGGTATGTTTATTATATATCAAAATACTGTTCCACTGATCCTGCTGTTTATCCCTGTACCAATAAGTCTTGTATTCTAAGAGGCAGGAGGACCATATAGTAAATCCAGATTAATATAACTATTCCACAAACTCTCAATCTATTGAAACTGCATGTTTTAACATGTCCATGTATGCATTCATTCAATACACATTTGCTGAGTGCATAAATTACTCCATTTACAAATCTATAATAAAGAGAACTTTCCCATATCCAAGATTCAAAAATTAGAAGAATCACTTTAAATTTCACCTTCTAGAGTTCCTCCACTAGATAACAACTTTAAACCCGTCCTTGTTAAAGAGACGATAAATGTTGAACACCTAAAAATAACACCTATTTTTTGTTTATTCCTCTAAGATTTTAAAATTATAAGTGCCTTCAGGCCAAGCAATTAAAGAATATAGTAAAGACAGAATTAAATCATCTAGTCATGAAGCTCACCTGCTTCATGAGCCTGTCCATATAGCTAACAGAAGAAAAGCACTGTGACCCACCAGAAGCACATAGTGCAATAATCATTTATCCTCTTGGTCCTCCTCTCTTTCGAGGAAAAAACCAGTTTGTCCAATAGGAAACATAAAGGCAGCTAAATACAACTATAACCACTCGACAATGCTTGGCTGGCTTTTCTTCCACTGCTATTGACCAAACACAGAATGTCTGTAAAGAACTTTATAAACTCCAAATGCTGTATCCACATATTGTAGATACTCCTAGATAGAGGTGGCCAGAGGAAAGAAAGCAGCTCAGGCACACTTCAGATATTAAGATAGGAGCCTCTGAGACACTACTAGCCATTCTTTGCAGAGTTGGGCCGAAGCAGGTAGGGATAAGAAGGCAAAATGAAAAGGGGGCCATTCAATTACTAGACTCATACAACAGCCTCACGCTTTCTCCTCTCAGTACTCAGAGGGCTCTGGCAAACAGAAGTAACTTACAAACCTACCTCAAACCCCTCATGCTCCCCCTTCCTCACCTGAAAAGAGGCCAACTCCTGCAAAACAGCTTGGGAGACAAGAAGCAACCTGGAAGGGGCACTGAACCCAAGTGATCAGTCTTCCTCAGTTAACCTCCTGTCTCGCTGGGAGAGGCCATGGGAAGACTTTGCTACTCTGGGGTAGTGATCACATGGATATCCCAAACCACAAAAAGTTTCCCAAATCCTTTCCTGCAAAAGGTCACAATGGCCCTTCCCAGGCCTGAGTTTCCACCACCAAATCACAGACAGCCTCACTGGCTAGTCTATCTTCAAGTTATTCACTGAAGGGGAGCTCAACAGATAACTGGGGAAAAGCTATTGAAAAAGTATCCTGAGAAAGGAGAAAAAAAAAGTAGGAAAGAAAGAGAGGCCCAAGATAGAAAGAAGTAACACCCCTTTCCCCTGACATAGCTGTGGAAGAACTGCCTCCTTCCTGTGCTCAGACAATGAAACCCAAAAGAGAAGCACAAGACAAAGAATGCCTCACAAAGGCAGCTCAGCACTCTCACTTGCTCAGGGCCAGCTGAGCTCATGTGCTGGTGTAAAAAGAAACAAAGGGCTTTTCACAGACTTCTGATGCCCAAAGATAGGGCAGCAACTGATGAATTCTGACTTGGGGGGTTAGAGAATGTACACTCTCCATGTCTCTGGACAAAGTCCCTTTTATAAGTCTAATGTGCCCCCACCCCACTACCCTGATGGTGCCCACCTGCAAAGGCCCAAGTGTATTTCCCAGCCTCAAGGCTCCCTTCTAGCATCGTAAAGATACCACAGGATGGCCACCAAAATGTTGAAAGTAGTTATCTCTGGGTGGTAAAATCTGAGGTAATTTTTACATTATACTTTTGTGCGTTGTTAGAATTTTTAACTATAAATGTATCATTTCTGAGATATTCCAAAGCTGTCTTTCAGAGATATTATCACGCTCCATTCATTATGTGTACGTTTCATGGTGCTTTACTCCTTGAAAAAGCCAGTCTTTTCTCACCAGCCTAAAGTTTTCCATAGGGACTGCACAGACTCAGATATCCCAGAGGTTATCTGCTAAAAATCAAGTTAGAAAATATCCAGCTACGTAACTGTCTGCACAAATACGTGAACTTCAGAGGAACAGGCTGGATGAAGTGGAACTCTGAAACCCTAGAACTGCTTATGAAATACACAAAGGTATTCCACAATCCCACTGTCACCACTCCTTCTCAAGTAGACCACAAGGAGAAGCAGAGTACAAAAGATGCAGCAATGGCGGAGGCTGCAAAAGTGGAGAATCCAATATCCCAGAACAGTGAAATTTTGGGTTTCTCAAACAACCCACAGTTTCTCAGTCCTGTTAAGAAAACTGCTGGTCTCCCAGAAGCCTCTTCACACACCCACATACATGAAGCACACACAAAATAATGCAGAGAGAGCCTACAGGAAATAGAACTTGCCCCAAGTATACAACAAGCTGATGCCAAAGATGAAAATAAAACAGAAATCTGGCTTCTGGCCTAGTGACCTATTTATCAGATTATGCATGCCTCTTCGGCTTTCTACGTTCAATCATTTTCTACTGTTATTCTTTCTTTTTTTTTTAACATCTATATTGGAGTATAATTGCTTTACAATGGTGTGATGGTTTCTGCTTTATAACAAAGTGAATCAGTTATACATATACATATGTTCCCATATCTCTTCCCTCTTGCGTCTCCCTCCCACCCTCCCTATCCCACCCCTCTAGGTGATCATAATGTACCAAGCTGATCTCCCTGTGCTATGTGGCTGCCTCCCACTAGCTATCTGTTTTACATTTGGTAGTATATATATGTCCATGCCACTCTCTCACTTCGTCCCAGCTTACCCTTCCCCCTCCCCATATCCTCAAGTCCATTCTCTACTAGGTCTGTGTCTTTATTCCCATCTTGCCCCTAGGTTCTTCATGACATTTTTTTGTTTGTTTTTTAGATTCCATATATATGTGTCAGCATACGGTATTTGTTTTTCTCTTTCTGACTTACTTCACTCTGTATGACAGACTCTAGGTCCATCCACCTCACTACAAATATCTCAATTTCATTTCTTTTTATTGCTGAGTAATATTCCATTGTGTATATGTGCCACATCTTCTTTATCCATTCATCTGTCAATGGACACTTAGGTTGCTTCCATGTCCAGACTATTGTCAATAGAGCTGCAATGAACATTTTCACTGTTATTATTTTGACTTTTACAAAATGATAATTATGTTTACCAGAAGAAGGTGTCAATATTAAATATGCAATCATTTAAAGCAACAACAAAAAGCTCCCCACTCTCCAATCTTTGATATCTACTCTTTATGCATATTTATCAGTAGACAAATAAATATAAAAACCCAGTACCCCAAAACTCAATGGTTTTCTCCATCATTGTGAAAGGAAAGTCAAAATGGAGTCAGTATTTCTAAGAGAGATCTCTAAAATGGAGCCGGGAAGCCATTAAGGAAGTACGATGTTTGCATGACTCAGCCTGGATGGAAGCTGACCTTTTGACCTGATGAAGAACAGAACACCAGAACACCTGCCAGAAACTCAAGATACTAATCAGACCCTTACCCTAAAACAATTCGTGACAGTCTATATACTAACAAGACCCCTACCCTAAAATAACCTGTAATTTCTTAAGGACAAATAATTTGACTCGCATCAGAGTCGATCACAACTCTCACCAGGGCAACTTTTAACAACCTTGTGGTTTTTGTCTTTATAAGCCCCTGACTCTTTCTCTTCCTCAGAATACTCTTTCAGGGTTAACTGAATCTGTGTCTCCCCAGTTGCAATTCTTAAGTCCCCAAATAAACTCTGTTCTTTTTGCAGCCTCCTGTATTTTTTTTCGTTGACATTATTTAGATCTTTTCTTCCTTAATTAATCTTGTCCCACCCCAAATAGCACAAAGCTCTATAGATTCAAAGGAGGCAGAAACGGAAAATACTACAAGGAAGACATTATGATTCTAAAACCAAAGGCAAGGGACTTCCATGGTGGTCCAGTGGTTAAGAATCCACCTGCCAATGCAAGGGACACGGGTTCAAACCCTGGTCCGGGAAGATCCCACATGCTGCAGAGCAACTAAGCCCGTGCACAACAGCTACTGAGCCTGTGCTCTAGAGCTCACGAGCCACAACTACTGAGCCCATGTGCCACAACTACTGAGGCCCGTGCACCTAGAGCCCGTGCTTCGCAACAGGAGAAGCCACCACAATGGGAAGACCGCGTACCGTGGCGAGAGGTGGCCTCCCTCACCACAGCTGGGGGGAGCCTGCGTGCAGCAACGAGGACACAATGCAGCCAAAAATAAATAAATGAAATAAATAAATTTTAAGAAGAACAAAAGAATCCACCTTCCAATGCAAGGGACGTGGGTTCGATCCCTGGTCGGGGAACTAAGATCCTACATGCTGCGGGGCAACTAAGCCCGCGCGCTGCAACTACTGAGCCCACACGCTCCAGAGCCCGTGCGCCACAACTAGAAAGCCCACGTGTTGCAACTACTGAGCCCACGCACCGCAACTAAGACCCAAAGCAGCCAAACAAATAAATAAATAAAAATAAAACCAAAGGAGAGAGAAAAAGAGATGCAATTGACTATAGCTTAAACATTACGGGTATGATCTAATTATCAGGCATGTTCATCAAGATGGCTGCCCAGACATGCCCAACAATGTGAATGCTGCTTAGATCCAATTCTATGAGAACGGTCTCTTCTTTGGAGGTCCTCTTACTCATATTCCTCAGCTATACATAAAAATCTTCCCCCCAAAAATCATTGGTGGAAGGATGAGACAGAGTCATGTTGATACCAGTGTGTGCATAGTCCAAAGTCTTCTTCCCAGGCCTTGCTGTTGACTACGAAATTCAGAGTAGGAAAGGCCTTCCCCCAGCTAGTTTCATACAAGCCACAAAATGACCAAAAGAGGTAGACCAGTCCTCTTGGTAATTCTAGGAAGATAAAAACCAAGACAATCTTATGTCTAGTTTCATACAAGCCACAAAATGACCAAAAGAGGTAGACCAGTCCTCTTGGTAATTCTAGGAAGATAAAAACCAAGACAATCTTATGTCTAATGATGCTTTAAATCTATTTTAGAATGGAGTAGTAAATAAACAAATATATTTTTTTAATCAATTATTTTAGTATTTGAAACAATAGGAAAGAGGAGCAGGCCATCCTCACAGCAAGGGAGGAGAAGCATCCTCTCAAGGCCTTCCTTATCTTGAGCAAGGAAAGTTTTCAAAGCTACATTCAGTACTACAAGAATCACTATGATCAGGTCAACTTTTACAGAGTAACTGTGGCCTATAAAACAAAACCACTGATTTATTAATACATGTCTGGCTACTAAAGCAGTTATAAAACTATATTATGTGGAATTTCTTTAAAAAATAGGGGGTAGAAAGTACAGAAGTAAAATACAATTTAAATGTATGATAACTGTTAAAGCTAAGTATTGAAAACACTGAGATTCACTATGCTACTCTTCTGTGTAAGTTTAAACTTTTACATAATAAAAAGATTTTCTTAAAAATATGTAAAATATCATGTTTGAAAAAGGCAGTTCACAATAGTATAAACAGATTATTATAAAAGTATGTCAGGTGATAGAGGAAACAGGTGTTTCTGGAATTATATAAATTGAGCTAAATGTTCATTGTTTTTACTTTTTTCCTGGAAAGTTGTTTGTGTTCCCCAAAATAAAAGAAAATAAACTTGGTGATACCACCCTGGGCTCATCCCAAAGCCCTTCTCTCCCAAATCCTGTATCAGGGCCACAGGCACCAGCACCCAAGCTCCACGTTTTTCTTACCTCTTGAGGCAGCTCCAGTTTTGACCGGTCATCCAGGCCATTGGAATGCAAGCCCATCAGGTATGGCACAGGAGCATCTAAGAAATGTAGGAGAGAAGCTGGGAGAATAGGAACATAGACATGCTGCCACTGGAAAGGAAACATGAGAGCTGTAATTGTCTCCGCCACAGTCATCAGTCTCTGGTAATCTAGGTCAAAAACAAAACACACACAAAACCAGTCAAAAACAAGGTACTTGCTTCTCAAATAGTAAGTTAAAATCTTCAACACAATTTCACATTTAGAAAGGAACAGGATAAACTTCAGCAAGGGTATGCTCAGAGTATGATTCCCTTGTGGGTATCAGAGAGACAACCCAGAGACCTCAATGGACCACAAGCTGAAGTATACCCCCCCACACACACAGGTCCATGCTAGTAATAAAATTTAATATAGAAATACAATTTAGAAAAAAAGAAATACAATAGGTATCATAAATAGTACCTTGCTCCAAATACTAAACCAGAATGTTAAGTAGATTCTCTTCAGTAGAAGGAGAATGGGGAAGTGGAAGAAAAAGAAAAGGAACAGTGGTCTAGTCTCTGTTCAGCATGAATGTCAAAACACCTCATTTACCACTCACATGTCTGCATTCTATAAGGAGCTGATGTGAACTTTGCCTTCAAGATCAAGCCCAAAGAACCTTCAAGCATGCAGAGGCTGGTTTTCCACACTAGCCAAGTCTGCCTTCCACCTGGCAACCTTTCTTGAATTGTAACAGCATGAAAGTGTCATTTTAACACTTTGATAAAAAGCTCCCCTAGAACCTGAAAGACCCAGAAGATTGACTTTCATTACTCAAAACTCTTATTCTAGGTCAGAGAGCATATCTTGGAAGAGAAGCTTGTGCTCAAAGCTTAGCTTTTCTTCAGAATGCAATTTCTAGACTTGTTTTATTTTTAAAATGAGTAGAAAATACATCAGCAAAGCCAATACAATAGATTGAGATTTAACACATTACTATTTACAAATGGTATGATGGCTTCAGACACTTAAAGACAAAGTAGGAACATCAATTTTAAAATCATATGAGTAATATCCTCCTGGAATGGCTGATTTCAAATGAGTTTTCACAGGAGCTAAACAGTTTTATGCACTAAAAACTCAGCCCACCATTTAAGCAAATCCCAGCTTGGTTCATAAATGAGTAATAAATAACAAAAAGCTTTCCAGAGAATGAAGAAGAATGAGTAGGAAGTGAGCAGAAGCTGATATATATCAACTAGGTTTTAGCAAAGCAGCCTTTGTGCTCACCAGTAAAACTTTGGAGCAGCCTACCACCTTGCTCCTGGCGAAGCATGACCTGGAAATAGTTTTTTTTTTAACTAGTAATGCAAATAAATAAAAATTGATGAGTAAAACTTCATCATCTCAAACATTTTGAGTACACTCTAAGGAAGTGCCTCACACTTCTTCGGGGAAAGCTAAGGCATTTGATAGATAATAGATAAGTGATGTAAAACAATCGGTGGGTAAAACTGAGCTCAGAGATTTGGTCATCAATAATGATTTTTAAAAAAATACAACTGATTTAGCAGAAGGACAAAAGAGCGCAAGCTTTTCATATTCACTAAAATCAGGAACAGACTGATAAGAGTTCAAGAAGAAAGTCGATCTCATTTTTCACTGTGCCCCACAAAGCACTGCCATTCCCATATTAAAGACTATTTGGTGAGGACCCTCTCCCAATTGAAGCAACAACAAAAATATTTCCCAAATTACAAAAGAAAATAAAAAAATAAAAACTCTTTCAAGGATTAAATAGATAATCTATATAGCCTTTCAGAAAAAGTATTTACTCCAACGTGAGAGTAAGCAACAACTGAGGAGCAAAATTTAGGCCACTGCAAGTTCTATCTTCAGCCTCTTCTGAGATATCTCAGTTCCATGGGGCACCTGTACAACTTGGCTTGTTATCTTTCTGTTGAAATCTTCCTGCTCTATGATTATTCTAACAATTATTATTAAGAATTCTAATGATTCTCTAGGCGAGGCCTCAGTTTTTGTATCTTTCACCTCTCTTTTCTAGATATGAATGCCTGTAAATAATCTACTAAGAGCAATAATCTTGAGAATCTCAGACATGATAAGAATATACTTTAAAATTCAAACTTAAGATGATCAAAAGAATGTAAAGGTGTGGGAGAAAACCTCCAAGAGATATTTAAAGCTGAAGGTCCAGTCTTACTGTGTCCCAACACTGGCACTTAAACACACATTTTGAATAAATATTACACTGAATAATTTCTCCCCCGTTTCAGTGTACACACACATATAGACACACACCATTTCTGGGTTTTTTTTAAAAAGGCAGGAAGGAGCAAGGCCTTTCCAATCATGTGAAAACCAAAAAGCTGCTTCTTTTACCGAAAGTCAATAAAGCAGGTGCTACTCCTTTACGTGGCTGGCATTCCTGACAGGTCTGCTCAGAGACAAGAACATCTCATAGGGGTCCAACAGACACTGAGTAAAGGAGTCCCTGAAATGCCTTCCTCATGAGGCTTCCTGGACACTGGACGGCTTGCTCCTTATAGTGTACCTAGTTACAGTGTCAGGGAACATCTATCTACTCTCTAATCATGAAACAGGGCATGCTGAAGTCTGAAGGAAGGGGCTTCCTCTGCTCCATAAAAGCAGGCTTTTCAATAGCACAGACATCTAGTTCTGGTTTTTCCCTACTCTTCAGGATGAGTCTAATCCAGTATCTGAAACTCAGCCCACTTATTTCTGCTAGAGTGGGTAACCTTATTCGCCTCAGATTGAAATCCCTGAAGAATTCCCTGTGATGCACTTGAAAGTGTGCTATTCTTAGAAACAAAACACTTTAGGGGATGAGAAATCATCTCCTCTTTCAAGGCTAAACTGCTTTCCATTTATATGGTTTGGTTTTACAGATACTAGAAACTTGGAATTTTATGGCCTCTCTGGTCTGAGTTGTGGGTTTCGTTTTCCCTACATTTTTGTATTTTAAAAAAGCAACAACTCATCTTGAAGGATGGCCTAATAAACCATGCCTCCGGGATCCATCAACCCGTGGTACCCACACTAGGATGCTGACCTCCCAGAGCTGTAAGCAACAGCACAAAATCCATTTCTATACACCAGTACAAACGATAAAATCAGTACCTCCTTTGCCATTGCCTGTCTCTGTGCTCATCATTCCAAGAAGGTGAAACTAATAAATAGGAAACAGATGAAGGTCATCTGCATCCAAAGAGTTTTAGCCAATCAAAATCAACTGGAAACACTTCAGCTCGAGGCAACTCTCTGGGTTTTCTCACAGCTCCCATAATGCTGTAATGAGCAATTACTTTTAACAAAAGGAGACAATGCAAAGCATACTGGGATTACGACCACTTCTGAGTGGCGAAGAGAGAATAATCAGCACATTCTTATGACTTCTCTCTGTGCAGAGAAAGACATTAGACTTGGGATCACTTTACAGATAAGTTCACTCCTAAAACAAACTACAGGGAAGTTCCTGCAAATCAGAAATTGAATTAGAAACTGTCCTTGCATACTCACACTTCTGTGAAAATTGTATGAACAAGGATGTTTCTCATGCAATCTTTGTTCTTAGGAAACAACCTAATCTATGTCCTGATATCTCCAAGATAAACTGTTAAATGAAAGAAGGTATAAAACAATGATTAGTATGCTCCCATCTGTGTTGTTTTTAAAAGGTATACATGCTGTATATGCAAGGAAACAGGAAACAGTGATAAGTCTTAACACGTCACTGTACATACACCCTTTTGTAATATTTTAAATTTCTACCATGACTGAAATGCTTTTTTCCAAGTTTTACTTTAATATACCATATGTATATCAAAATGTATATAATTTAAAGAATATTATAATTAATACATGTGCAACACAACATTAAAAATAGTGCATTATATAAAAGTATTTAGGAGGAGGGCATGAAAAGAAATCAAGAGATTATTTCACAAGGGTAGGATTTTAGATCAAAAAAAAAAAAAGAAAGGGAAACAGGGACTTCCCTGGTAGTGCAGTGGTTAAGAATCCGCCTGCCAATGCAGGGGACATGGGTTCGATCCCTGGTCCGGGAAGACCCCACATGCCGCGGAGCAACTAAGCCCGTGCGCCACAACTACTGAAGCCCGCATGCCTAGAGCCCGTGCTCCGCAACAAGAGAAGCCACCGCAATGAGAAGCCCACACATCGCAACGAAGAGTAGCCTCTGCTCACCACAACTAGAGAAAGCCCGCACAGCCAAAAAAAAAAAACATAAGGGAAACATTCAATTCTCTCTGCACTGTTTGTCCACACATTATTTATTTGTTTTAAAAAACTATTATTTCATTAGGGATGCACAAGAAACTTGATCTCCGGCTACCACAGGAAGGAGAGAGGAAGGAGATTTCATTTTATTCCCTTTAAAATTGTTTTGATTGCATGCCTTGAGTTTGCATTACTTTTGCAAAAAAAACAAAAACTAATGCAAGGTTATATATAAAATAAGCTACAAGGATACATTGTACAACATGGGGAATATAGCCAATATTTTATAATATGTATAAATGGGGTATAACCTTTAAAAATTGTGAGTCACTATATTGTACACCTGTAACTTATATACTATTGTACATCAACTATACTTCAATTAAAAAATTAATTAAAAAATACTAATTATGCATTTGTTTCCAAGCTTGTCTGCACTAGTTGAACTTATTACTGGGTTGTATAATTTAAACAAATATTATGTAAATAAATGGTAAGATACGAGGACAAAAAAAAAGAACTGTTTCTCTGAAAACAAAATTAAGTGCTTTAAAAAGACTCAGCAAAGCAAAGTCACTAAAAATACAGCAATTGAATTAGGCATATCACTTAAGTGCAAAGATCTTGGGAAAACTAGCATCTACTATGGTTCTTTTGCAAGGTCCTTTAAAAGTTCTCGCTCCACTTTAAAAACTGGAAAACTCAGTGAATGAATTATGGGTGAGATTTATGCAAGAGAAACAATGCAGACCCCTGATTAGTGGATCCATAATCAAAGAAAATGCACAGACACTTCATCAAAAGATTGGTGATTATACAGTCATATGGTTTAAATTAAAATGTTTAAGGGATGTATATATCCTTTTAGGATTCCCAAACTTATGTGACTTTTTCAATTATCGAATTCACTACGCTACTAAATCACTTCAGATAAAGAACTTCTGCTCTCTGTATAATTTTAAAACAACCACTAAAATATATGCTATTAAAGAAAAACTATCTCTATAGGGACCAAAGAACAAATATTATCCAGTAGTAAATAAAATGATCTACACATATCTTAAAAAAAAGATTTTCCCTAAATAACACCTCTTTTCTATTCAGAAGGCAGGACATGTAGTGGGCAACACCAAATCTGAGTGCTGATGGCATGTTTTTCGAGGGCCAGAGAGATTTCCATCCACATGAGTCCTCTGAATCATAAATAAAAATTACTTCAAGAAAATCAACCTGAACTGTTTCAAGTACTCTATTAACAATACAGAGCACAATCTACATCCAATAAAAGGCAATCCACTCCATTTTAGCCTCAGCCATGCTCAGCAATACCCAGGAAGTTTTCGGAAAAAGTTTTTTTTAACTGTGCTAAGCATGACTTTTAGGTCCTGAGTTCAATTTGATTCTACACACACACCTTTTCAACTGCCTTCAAATCTCTTAAAATTATTATGTATACAATAACCCATATTCTGGGAAATATAAGAAGGAGCACTGAAGGAAAAAATGTTACCTACCATATTTCTGGTTTTAATCCTCCTTTTCTCACCTTTAAACATCCCCAACTGCATCATAGGTATTAAAATGTCACTGCACATTTTAATACCCTATCTGGTTTGGTTTCTCCTCTGTTCTGGTCTAAACCAGACAGTCTTCACTACTCAACCAATTCTCTGTTTCAAAGTACAGTTGACCTTTGAACAACAGGGGGGTTAGGGGTGCCTACCACCCACACAGTTGAACACCCGCATATAACTTTACAGGCGGCCCTCTGTATCCACGGTTCCACATCCAAGGATTCAACTAACCATGGATCATGTAGTCCTATAGCACATATTTATTGAAAAAGATCCACATATAAGTAGATCCGTGCAGTTCAAACCCATGTTGTTCAAGGGTCAACTGTTTTGCCCAGCTCCAGTCAAGAAACAGTAACTAAAAAAGCAACAAGAATTGTACAACTCTATACTTCACCCAGAGACAGAAATCTGAAACATCATTATTTTAAACAAGTTGCAAAGTAAAACCTCAGGAACCACATTTTAGTCAACAGATGCTTTTGTTCAGTCTGCAGTGTTCAACAAGAACGTTGTTACCAACGTTTAAAAATCAAAAATTTCACGTAAAAAATCTGGGTCCTCATGAAAAATTGGAAGACCTAGTAACATTAGGCCAGCATTTCCACAAGGAATTAATTGGAGCTAACTAGTGGCTGTCCACTTTAGATGGGGTACATGCTCTTCAATTCAACATAGTCTCCATTACTTCACCTTCAGAATCCAACCATATCACACCACTTCGCTGTTACCTCCTTAGTCAGAGACAACATAATCTCTCACTTAGATTGTTAAAATGGCCTCCTAACTAACATTATTCAGACTCTGCCCATGGACCAAATCTGGGACATCTGACCATCAAAATAATTAATCATAGTAATGGCCTATATAACCTACTGAATAAAATAAAAATCTGTGAGTCCATACGATAATAAACAAACAAGGGAGAATGAAATGTTCTTCCTCACAGTAAAATGCAACCATCCTGGTAACTGGTTCAGACTAGAATCATCAATGGATGTTAAAGCTATTAGGCAAAATTTTGAAGAGAAACAGTATATTTACAGGGTTTCTCCCACAAATTACTTCTTAATTACAAAGGGAAAAATGATAACTTTCCAGTTAAGAAGCTCAGCAGACATCGTCTTAACCAAGTGATCAAATTAACATTACCAAAAATGGGACAAATGAACACCATGTGCCTCCTATGATGATAAACAGACATTATGTGCCTCTAGATACAATGCACTGAGAGAACCACAACATCACTTCTGTGATATTGCAGCCAAAAATTTATAACCTGAATCTAGTCATGAGGAAACATCAGACAAACTGAAATTGAGGGACATTCTACAAAATACCTTGCCTGTACTCTTCAAAAATGTCAGTCATTAAAGACATGAGGAATTTACTACTAAAAGCAATGCATGTTACTGGACTAAATCCTGGACCAGGAATTTTTTTAAAAAATTATCATTCACTTTTATGTGAAATCTAAAAAATAAAACAAACTAGAGATTATTTTAAAAAAGGAAGAGAAGGGAACCCTCTTGCACTGCTGGTGGGAATGTGAATTGGTTCAGCCACTATGGAGAACAGTATGGAGGTTCCTTAAAAAACTACAAATAGAACTACCATATGACCCAGCAATCCCACTACTGGGCATATACCCTGAGAAAACCGAAATTCAAAAAGAGTCATGTACCAAAATGTTCATTGCAGCTCTATTTACAATAGCCCGGAGATGGAAACAACCTAAGTGCCCAACATCGGATGAATGGATAAAGAAGATGTGGCACATATATACAATGGAATATTACTCAGCCATAAAAAGAAACGAAATTGAGCTATTTGTAATGAGGCGGATAGACCTAGAGTCTGTCATACAGAGTGAAGTAAGTCAGAAAGAAAAAGACAAATACCGTATGCTAACACATATATATGGAATTTAACAAAAAAAAATGTCATGTAGAACCTAGGGGTAAGGCAGGAATAAAGACGCAGACCTCCTAGAGAACGGACTTGAGGTTATGGGGAGGGGGAAGGGTGAACAGTGACGGGGCGAGAGAGAGTCATGGACATATACACACTAACAAACGTAGTAAGATAGATAGCTAGTGGGAAGCAGCCGCATGGCACAGGGATATTGGCTCGGTGCTTTGTGACAGCCTGGAGGGGTGGGATAGGGAGGGTGGGAGGGAGGGAGACGCAAGAGGGAAGAGATATGGGAACATATGTATATGTATAACTGATTCACTTTGTTATAAAGCAGAAACTAACACACCATTGTAAAGCAATTATACCCCAATAAAGATGTTAAAAAAAAAAAGGAAGAGACTCACAGATATAGAGAAGAAACAACTGGTTACCAGAGGGGAGAAGGAAGAGGGGGAGAGGCAATATAGGGGGGTAGAGGATTAAGAGGCAAAAACTATTATGTATAAAATACGCTACAAGGGGGACTTCCCTGGTGGCACAGTGGTTGGGAATATGCCTGCCAGTGCAGGGGACACGGGTTCGGGCCCTGGTCCAGGAGGATCCCACATGCTGCGGAGTGGCTGGGCCCGTGCGCCACAACTGCTAGGCCTGCGCTCTGGAGCCCACAGGCCATGGTTGCTGAAGCCCGTGTGCCGGGAGCCTGTGCTCCGCAGCGAGAGAAGCCACCACAGTGAGAGGTCCGCGCACCACAACGAAGAGTAGCCCCTGCTCGCCGCAACCAGAGAAAGCCCGCGCGCAACAATGAAGACCCGACACAGCCAAAAATAAATAAGTTTAAAATAAATAAATAAGCTACGAGGATTTACTGTACAACACAGGGCAGCCAATATTTTATAATAACTATAAATGGAATATAACCTTTAAAAATTGTGAATCACTATGTTGCACACCTGAAACATATAATATTGTGTATCAACCATACCTCAATTTTTAAAAATTTATCATAACAGACATTATTGGACAATGGTAAAACCTGAATACAGTATTGTTATTTTATCAATGTTAAGATTTCCTAAATTTATTAATCATACTATGGTTATGTAAAAAATATGTTCTTGTTCTTATGAAATAAAAGCTGAAGTATTGAGGAGTCAAGGAACATGGAGTCTACAATGACTCTCAATGGTTCAGTTATGTTCACACACACACAGAGATACAGTGGGAATGATAAAACAAATGTGGCTAAATGTTAATAACTGGTGTATTGTGGGAGAGTGTACAAGAGTCCTTTGAACATTTCTTACAACTCTTCTATAAGCTGGGAATTATTTCAAAACAAAAAGTCAAAACTCTTAAAAACTCCAATGACTAAGCATCTCAGAGCAACAAAGTCCTTACAATGGCCTACAGGACTCTGTACAATTTGGCCTCCTGTTAAGTCTCTAACACTATCTGCTACTACACTCCTGCTCTCTCACACCATGATATCTACCAGGCTTCCTCAATGTTCTTGAACATACCAATCACATTTTTGTCTCAGAACCTTTCTACTTCCTGTGCCCTTTGCCTGGAATACTTTTCCTAGACATTAACATGAGTTACTCACAGAGGCCTAACATAATCACTCTATTAAATATTGGAATTTCCCTTCTCCCAATACTATCTTCCTTCCTGTTTTATTTTTCTCCACAGACCTTATTACCACCTTACATACTACATATTTTATTTATTTATTTAATCACCTCTCAAAAAAAAAAAAGGTTGGGGGGGGAAATTCCCTGGCAGTCCAGTGGTTAAGACTCGGCGCTTTCACTGCCAGGGCCCAGGTTCAATCCTTGCTCGGGGAACTAAGATCCTGCAAGCCATGAGGCCAAAAAAAAAAAAAAATCACCTCTCTTTCCCCACTGAAATATAAGTTCTATTATAGCAGGGATTTTTATCTATTTTGTCCACCCTGAATCTCTAGCCCCTAGAATAACTCCTGGCACACAGCAGATTCTGAATAAACATGTACTGAATGAATGAATTTTACGTTATTTATCTGGCTCCTTTAATAAACATTTGTTTCCTTCTGCTCTATTTTACTGTTTTGTCCAAATCTCCTGCTCACCATCACTTAACCTCTCATTTATAAAAACAATTCAGTTATAACAAACAAACAACAGAAAAAAGCAACACATCCTCATTTTCTCAAATATATTTTCTCAAATATAGGAAGGATCATCGTTATTGTCAGGCTGAGGAAGGGGCAGAAATAACTCTGCAGAGTGATAGAACAAAACTGATGGAAAGTCAATTTCCCATGACCATCAACTCCTGCCTCCTCTTTTCAGCATCTATCAGACGTCAGGAGGCAGGGTTCCCCTCCCAGACTGGAGTGCCCAGCAAAAGGCCACGATGATAGCCAATTAGAAATGGTAGACCTCTCATGTTCCATTAATTTGCCATCCAGCACCTACCTGCAAAAGATCTGAGTTTTGCTCAAACTGTAACAGCCCTTGTCCTTTACAGTCAGCCCTACTGTATCTGATATGGAAAGAAGAGAGGCCCTCTGAACGGAGAGAGCTCTAGTAAGCACTGACTTACGCTGTGAGTAGAGCAGGATTTGAAACTCCAGAAGGGCACAAGTAAAAAGTTGAAACACATTCTCCACCCCAAGCAGTTCAAAGACCTCTTTGACAGGAAAGTCGAATAAGGGAAGCTCATTGGTACTTGGTCTCTGGCAGACAATTGGCCCATAGACCCCAGAAAACTTCAAGGACCGGCCAGGAGGTGGGAGTGGCACCTCGTAGAGTACATTGTATATGTAGCTCTCTAGGGGCAGTGGAGGGGGCTGAGGTGAAGTGACTGCCTGGTGAAGTTGTTCCAGCACACTCCGACATGCTTTCATGAAGGACATGGGCGTGATGAGGCAAATGCACTTAGAGACGTAGAGCGTATCCCGGCTAATGTCGTAGGAGTTGAAGCGCTGCAGCTTGGTCCCAGGAGTGCCTTCACCATCCTCCATGTCACTGTGGTCTCGGCCATAAGCAAGGGGAGCATGGAGGACATCATACTCAGCATTATGCATGTGGTAGAGGGTCTGCATTGCACTGCAGATCTGCTTGCTAGTCACCTCCTCATAAAATGTGAGGGAAAACCCAAATGTCCGAGAGCCATCCTCCCTTGTGATAATAAAGGCATGGAACTGAGGCTCCCTGGGATCAGCCTGGGTCTTGAATGCCAGCCCTTTGGGCATGCATAGCTGCAAAAGACACAAGGAAACAACTGGTGAGAACACTCACTGCTTATCCTCTTCTCAGAACACCATCACTACTTATTTACTTAAAGAACACCTACTGTGCTGGGTGCCTGGGATATAAGACCAACACAGCAAAATATCTGCCCTAAAGACCTCCCATTCTAAGACACACAAGTAACTAAAATTATAATGCATTTATCAAGGCTATACAGAAATATACACAAAGTGCTAGAGGAACAAAGAACAAACAACTCAGTCTCAGCCTTCATCAGAAAAGGCTTCAGAGATGAGCTTATGCTAGGATTCATCAGGTAGATAAGAAAAAGAAGGGTATTTCGGGGGCATGAAGAAAATGCACAAAGGAGGTAAAAGAAAGCTTGGAGAATTTAGGTAGGTGGTTAAGCATGACAGCATGTATTAGGAGATGATGCTAGAAATATATCTAAAAACCAGACAGATGCAACTTCATACCTAAAAATAAACAAAGTTTTAGATTCTATCAGCTCACAAGATTCTGTCATCAATAAAATCTTCTCTTTTCATAGAAAAAAAAAAAGGGTGTTCATTTCATGTAATGCAAGGAGATGACATAATTAGGATAAAGATGCACTTTTTTCACTTTAACTCAGATGGGTTATATAAAGAAACTTGGGTAGCTAATCTAACTGACCTGAATCAATCAGTTTCCATTTTCCACTTTTCCACAAACCTGGCTAAGGAACTAAGAGGAGCCTGGGTTAACAAGTACAAGGAGCTACATTATGGTATATCCATTACCCTTGAACTTGACTTCTCAAAGCCTAAGTGTTTCTAGAATATAGTATGTTAAAAGGAAATAAGCACTGGACTAGGAGTCAAAAAACTTGAGGCTCTCTACGATTCAGTTTCCTCCCCTGTGAAATGAAGATAATACAGTTTACTCTGCAATGAAGATAATACAGTTTACTCTGCATACTTCACAGGGTTATTGCATGCATCAAACAAGATCATCCTCAAAAAGCTATTAAAAAGTAACAGAGGCAGTACAAAGATATGGTTAAGAGCAGAGTTCTGGAAACAGACTATGGTATTTAAGCTTGCTCAACTGCTCCTTAGCCATATGACCTTGAACACATTACTTAACCTCTCTGGATCTTAGTTTCCTCACCCATAAAATATGTGTCTGTGTCTGTGTGTGTTTACTTAATATTATCTACATAAGGGGTATTGTGAAGATTAAATGAGTTAATTCATGTATAATACTTATCACAGTGCCTAGCACAAGGTGAATACTCAACAAACGTTAGCTTATTCATGGTAGTATTCGTCTACAAATTTAAAATGCTGCCCTATCTAAAATTATAATAAAACAAAAACACCCATTTCTATCATATTACTCAGATATATACAATACAGATGAAAACTGCTTTAAACCTCACTTATTGTGTAAAATCAATGCTATAAGCAACCAACAGCTCAATCTCACAAAAAAAAGTTCAGTGACCCAATACTATGTATTTGTCTGACTCAACAGAAGCACCTTGTGACTTTTGGTATATCTGATATATTCCAAATATTTGATATAGTGATCAAAATGCAGAATCACAAACAATATGCATGTAAAAAGTTACTGATACTTGGTGGAACCACTGCTACCATAGTCTGAACTCACAATCCTACTGTGAATTACCCTGTAAATTATCTGACACTTATAGCTAACAAATACTAACCATTCCCACTGCATCTTGGTCAAAGGGATTCCAGTCCACATTCTCAGGATATCGTGCAAGGACCTTAGACTTGAATGTTCGTCTCAATGGTGTCTGCTCAAAATTTTCTCCTGCAAGAAAAAGAATGAAGCAAGTCATCTCCACAAAGTCCCCTGAAACCACAGGTTATGAATATCTGAGCTTGGTAGTCCAGCAAGGTACAGAAATGAAGGCAAAAGGGTTAGTATGCCAACCATCTAAGAACAGGAAAGGTATTATAGTTATTAGATCAGTAAGAAGCTGGAAAAGTTTAGCACGGTTAATATTGGACACTGTTAGCTACCCTGGCTTTTCTCTAAAATGAAATCATTACTACAATCTTCTTGGGAGGAGAGGGGAGAAAGCACAAGGAAAGATGAAGGATTATATCCATCATTTTTTTTTCCCTAAAAGCTACATTTCCTTTGCTTAAAGTCAACTAATAACATCATAAAAGCATAAATTATTTTAAATTCAAAATAAAGTATGCATTTCTATGATCTCTGAAAAAATACAAAGGGGATTAAAAAATTCAAGAACATTAAGAAAGCAGATTTCAGGATAAATCCAATGAGCTATTTTGTCAATTGAGAATCATTTGAAATTTCTGAAATTCTCCTTTGTTTCCCCCTTCCTCCTCCTAAAAACATCAGAGCATACTCAAATAAGAACACTGAAGAGAAAAGAGGAAGAATCAAAGAACCCACCACCTAGAGGGATACAAATATGAAAAAATCTATCGGTCGAAAAAGGCATAAGAAAGTTAGGTGAAAGGGTACAAAATGCCACTGGAGAGACTTATATAAGAGCCACCAGAATGCTTTGGGTGTTCTCAGTTTTGTTTTGTTTTTACCTTCAGTTGTACTTGAAATGAAAGAGCTGGCACCATCCCTGGCTTTAGAAGCCTGTATGTACTGGCATAATGCTATATGATAAATGAAATAACATAGTATTACAATAAAGCAATGTTATTCAAATTTTTTTGACCATGACCCCAGTATGAAACAAAGTTTATATCATGAAGCATTAAACACACACATGATATATATTAATATATATAAATTTACTTAAAACAAAAATTTCACCAAAAAAATACCCTTACTATATGGAATGTGTTCTCATAATTTCTACTCTATATCATTAAAACCAAAAAGGCTAACTGCAGACCTACTAATGGTCACGATTCACAGTTTGAAAAACACTACAAAATAGTATAATGGGATGAAGAACTCAACAGGTATTAAATTACTATAAAGCCACTAGTGCTTTTTCTAAAAGTATACCACCCAAATATTGCTTTTCCCAAGGGATTAGGGAGAAGGGAACAAATTAAATGCACCTAAATATTTTGAACAAATAAATTTAGTAGGCATCATGGAAAAATATGTGGGAAGCATGATCAAGGACAATTCAATTGAATTCTATATCTATTTACTGAGTAATCATGTTATACAAGGGCCTTAGGTACTGTGGAGGATAGAGATGAACCAGATGAAACACCTATCCTCAAAGACCTTTCCGTTAAACGTATAGGAAAAATAACATACACAAATAACAATTTCCCAGGAAGGTTATTATCTGGGAGGCTCAAGCTTATGTGGTCTATCCATTCAGAGCACACTTGCACAGGATCCTGTTCACAGGCTCTAGTTGATAGAATACATTCTGTTCCAACTAAAGTTTTTATAAGTTGGCTTAGAACCCAAAGGGGCTGGTGATTATTAAGGAAGATGCACTCCTCACCAACACAAGACTGGGATGAACCTAAAGTCAGATAGTCCTTCACTCTAAATCATCCCAGAGGCACCTTGAAAGTTTAAAACAGAGTTTATATTATATTACTTCTAAGGCACCTGTTCCAGAAACTAATAATGATTCCAGTCAGAGAGTTATTGCTTTTAACAATTAAAACCTTCACTTCCATTTTATCTCAGGTTTTGTCCACCATCATTATCAGAAGCCCACTCATTCATAATTTTCAACTTCTGACCCAACCTTCTTTCTGTTAGTAAAGCAAGTTCCACAACTCAATTCCTCTAATTTCTAATCCCTTCTTCCAAATTGATTTTTCTGAAACTCTTTTCTAGCAAATTTCATCTCTCAAAATACATTTCATAATCTTCACTAAATAAAACTGGCAAAATCAGCCAGCAGCTGGTAATACCAGTAGCAACAAAGCCCTACAGCTACGTTGAGCTAGTCTCAGAGTTTTCACTAACACCTGCAAAGAGTGCAAAGAGCCCACCCATGGCAAGCCTGCACTCACTGTAGAAAGTAATTAAACAACAAGCTGCTGACATAAGATCTTGTCTACAGTCTGACATTCTCAGAATGTATTTTTAAACTGCATTCAGTTCTGAGAGAAGATAACTATTTCTTCCTCCTAAGCTTCTTTATTTTTAATTGTCAGTTTGCTCATTTCTTCCTTAGTAGGCTAGAAAATCCCCTCAGTAAAAACCACGAAATATTTGAACATATACAGGAATCACGGCAGTTAGCAATGTCCTATATGGAAGTCTTTAGAGTAAGATGTTTTCCTAAGATGGCTACAAGGTGCCCCCTAAGACATGAAGAGCATTCAAAGGATGGAACAGGGGACTATTTAGGGGGAGAATTTTAAACAACCAGTGAGATGTAGAATGGAGCCAGAAGTGAACATGATGAGCTGACCTGGAGTGTAGACAAAGAGGTGGGGGAAGCTATGAATCACAGGGAGAACTGGCCTTCAGATCCTCTGTCCCCACCACTACCTCTCCACCTCCTGCTCCTTCTTTAAACAAGCTGAGTAAAGAAGTCTTGTTAAAGAGTCAGGTTCTGAGTAAAGGCACAGAAGAGAGTGCCAATCTCAGACAAAAGTCCTTCTGTGTATTAGACTGGACCAGTAGCAGGAACATAGTCTTTTCACTGCAAGGGGAAAGAAGATGTATAAAGAAGAGGTATGAAGGCCCTGAGAATAATCGTTGTTCATTATAATCACCCTATGAAGTGTCAGAAAGTAATAGAGGAAGGAGATCACAAACCTAAAATCTTTTTGTTAAAACAATTCAATCTCTCATCATTTACTGAGGGCTGAGTTTTTTGAGAATAAGCAATGGAGACTTATTGCCTCAGGAACATCTACATAGCCCCACCTCCTGAAACCTACACATGTGTCACAGGTCCCATAAATCCTCAATTATTTAGACCTTTGGAAATTCAGACAATATCAGGAATATGACATCACAACAACTACTGTCCTATTGTCCTAGAAACAACAACTAATTATTTGCCCAACACAAATGTCAGCAGGTCTGAATATCAAAACTAAGGCCCATTTCTAACGGCAACTTAAAAATTAGTCAACTAGGTATCAGTCTGTCTTTGTGAATTTGCTCCCTGGAAAGTACAGTTCAGATAAAATCACGACAGATTTTTTTTAAAGCCTGCATGCCTTATAAGGACTTCTAATAGGTTCTTTGTTTACTTGTTCTGCTCTGGCCAGGCCAGAAACAAACTGATATTTGTATTGCTATTAGCCTGTTGGTACTAGCTTGATTTGAATAACCCTGAATGAGGGATGCTTATGCTGAGAAGCTTCAAAGGAACCCCTAAACTCTCTGAAATAATTTACAAATTTTTGTATGAAGACATTTGCATTTTTCTGGGGAGAGAACACAATTCCTATCAGATCTCAAAGGATCTCATGACTCGAAAAAGTTAAAAACCACAGCTCCAAATGTTTATCCTAATTTGGGCAGAAATATTTTGACCACTTAAAGGTTAACCTAAATGGGCAGGTTTTCATACAATCTAAAATAAAATACACATACTACTAAATAACTGCTTTCTAGGTTGATGATGACCCAAATTAAAACCATTATTTTCTCCTTTCTTATCATGAGACACCTATGTTGATTGTTTCATACATACATGTCAACAAGTTAAAAAAGAAAAAACATATCCTCAAAACTTCTGTCTGAAGTCCTCTGTAAGGTCATCAGAAAATGTTCAACAAGATCTCCAAGTTGTACATTTATATTAAATTTATTACATCTGTGTTTTTAAATGGTAGAGCAGATATGAAAAGGTAGGTACCCAAAGAGCTACCTGAGAAAGACCCAATATGGTTAAATCTCAACCTGGTTTATGTTGAACCACACAAAGCTTCTCCAGATCACAGTGCTAGCTTAGATTCAAGCACAATAAAAGTAACCATCATTTCCTGGGAAACTGTTTATGGGACACATCTGTTATATCTACATCTTGGGTTAGATATACCAAATAAAATGAATATTTCAATTTCTAAACCTATCAGTAATCAGAGTTTGGATACACTAAAGGAGTTTTACATAAAATTTGAAGTTAAAAAAAAAAAAAACGGACTTCCCTGGTGGCGCAGTGGTTAAGATTCCACGCTCTCAATGCAGGGGGCCTGAGTTCAATCCCTGGTCAGGGAACTAGATCCCACATGCATGCCGCAACTAAGAGCTCGCATGCCACAACTAAGGAGCCCGCCAGCCACAACTAAGGAGCACACATGCTGCAACTAAGGGCCTGCACAACCAAATAAATAAATTAAATAAATATTAAAGAAAAAAAGAGCTAAGGACATTTTTTATATCTGGTCCCTTGGAGGAGATAGGGAGGATAATATAAATATCTGTGAAACTGAAACAAAACACACAAAAAACAACAAAAACTGACTTTGTCAACAGAATAATTTATATCTAGTTTGATGGAAGTTCTGCTTCCAGCGAGACCAACTCTCTGGCAGATAACTATGAACTCCGGACAAAATATAAAAAACAACTACCTGAAGGTACTAGAAATGAAAAGCAGGCAGATTATGAACGCAGATGGAGGGTCAACTCTTAGAAAAAGGTAACAACACTGGATAAATGTCCCCTTTTCATGGCTTTTGGCTAGGCAGGTCCCAGTCTATGCCATGAGAGGTGGCTAAAATTCGGATAAAAATCCATAGTTATACTAGTTTAAGGAACCGGAGGACAGAATTTAAAGGCAACCACAACAGCTGGGAAGCAAGGGAAGGAAATTCCAGAGAGAGCCAGAGAGGGGGTGCCCCTAACTCTGTGTATAAACGCTGCTCAAATCTCTGGCTGATCCCTGAACCATGCGTGCATGGAACAGATCCCAAGCAGCTAGGTTAGGGCTAACAGAACTGAACTGAGATTTAAGCGGCCGCTCACTGCTGGGAAACAGAACAAACAAAATTCAATGTTTTTGGAGGAAGGTGACAGAATCCAGAGTCTCTACAACATATCGTACATAATGTCAAGGACACAATCTAAAATTGTTCAGCATATAAAAAAACAGAAAAACATGACCCATTCTCAAGAGAAGAGTCAATCAAAAGTAAACGACTTTGCATTGATCCAAATATTGGGATTAGCAGACAAGGATTTAAAACAGCAATGTTCATAATGAATGAAAAGACAGAACAACGAAATAGACACTATAATTAAGTGGATGGGCTTAACAGCAGATTGGAGATGCAGAAGAGTTAATGAACTTAAAAACAGGTCAACCAAAAAATAACCAATCTGAAGAACAGAGAGAAAAAAGATTAGTGAGAGAAAGGGAGTCAGGGGTGGGGGGGACCCAAAGTTATGTGGGGCAGCAAGTCTAACATACATATAATTGGAGCCCCAAAGGAAAGGAGAGCAAATGAGGCAAAAAAGAATATTTGAAGAAATAATGATCAAAATTTTCCCAATCTGGTAAAAGATATAAATTTACAGAGTCAAGAAGCTCAGCTGAATCCCAAGCAGGATAAATACCAAGAAAATCATATGCAGTCAAATTTTTGAAAAAAAAGAGAGAAAAAATTTTAAGGAGAAAATCTTGAATGGAGCCAGAGGAAAAAAAAATACATTAAAGAAGAAAAAATTATTGAAATTACTACTGCCTTTTTAACAGAAACAATGGAGATTAGAAGACACGGAACAACACCTTACAAGCACTAAAAAAAAAGAAAAAAGAAGGCCTTGTCAACCTAGAATTCTATAAACAAACAAAAATCCTTCAAAAATGAAGGCAAAATTAAAACAACTGCAAGTAAAGCAAAACTAAGAGAATTCATTGCTGCAGACCTGCACTACAAGAGTAAGAAGAGCCCATCCCAATAGGTTACATGCTGTATGATTCCATTTATATAACATTCTTGAAATGACAAAATTATAGAAACGAACAGGTTAGTGGTTGCCAAAGGTCAGGGATGGGGGGAGGGTGGCTATAAAAAGGCAACCCTAAGAATTCTTGTGGTGATGGAACTATTCTGTATCTTGACTATATCAATGTCAGTATCCTGGTTGTGACAGTATACTATAGTTTTTTAAGATGTTACCATTGGGTAAAGAGTACAGGGTAATCTCCCTGTATTATTTCTTACAACAGCTTATGAAACTACAATTATGTCAAATAAAAAGTTTAATGTATTTAAAAAGTATATTTTTAATTTTTAAAAAGTGTTTTAATGTTTTTAACAACCTGCCAAAGTTTTAAAGCAGAGGCTGCAGGCAACACAATTGAAGCATTCAAAGCTATACCTTGGACAGAGCTCTCTGAAGGCAGCTTAACTATCCCTCTCTCCAGGCCCAAGACAGAAGTGTCACATAAACTGCCTCACCTCACCACATCAACAGCAATCCTACAAGGTCTAGTTCACATTATCTACAGCAAGAATGATGAAATTTTTTCCTCTGGGAATGGATATAACCAGGTTATTATGCTATCCTTTGCATACTGGCATCCTGGGATGTCCTACAATTGATCCCGTTAGTGTCACTGGCCATCAATTCAGTGCTACTCATGCTATAATCAATTTCCTTCCTGCATTAAAAGACATCACTGTATTTCTCCTGTTACAAACGTTTCCGAAACTGACTGCACATCAGAATAGTATTACTACCAACTCATACTTGGGTTTTCAGTTCACATTGAAAACCAGCTGGTTTTATCTTCAATTCATTTGTTGCCCCAGCATTTCAATTCTGCTTGTCTTCTAGATAATTTCTGATCCCCTGTACAAGTCAGAGATCATCTTCTGCCATCTTTGACTAAGAGGGCACAATGTAGTAAGAGAAGGGAATGCAAATTTTTAACTAAATTAACCTTGTTATTACTTTTAGATGACTACTTCATTAATATCAGCACTTTTTAAATAGAGACAGCTTTAAAACACACAGTAAGACTAGCAAGCAGAGTTCTGGTAGCTAAAGAAAGCCATCTTACACTGCCCTCATCACTGTCTTCTTCCTCTCTTGTACACATACAATCGAGGTAAATTCACAGCTCCTGCAGCATAAAGTGAAGAAGGTAAACTGCTCCTTGAAGAGACAGCCTATACCTTGGCCCACATCACCAAGATGACTGTGGTGCTCAGGAGTCAGACACTTACAAACAAATATCCAGAATGTAGATAGTGAGCTGCCCCCACCTTGGACAAGCCACAAGGCCTCTTCTAAGGCACTATCTAACCCAGGAAAGCTATTTACCAGGCTTTTCAATGAAAGAGCAATAGAAACCATCTGTTACTCCTATGTGTTCCCCTGAGGAAGATTTGTTCACTTTCTTTCTCAACATATTTTCTTTGTCAGATAACTTTAGATTTGTGTATACAGCCACTACTTTTATTGATGCTTTGCCTCCTGCTTGATATCATCCAGGCACTACACCTAGTCCAACTCATGAACTTAGTATTCCTAAAATGGCTGAACTTCTCATGTACCTGATTTTAACAAGAGACTGAGATTTGAGAACCTATCCAGAGATGACTGCTCCAAACCATAGCTAAGACAGAACTTTGGTAGCAAGACATCAAGTGTAGACACTGCCTCCCTTTCAGCCCAGCTGAATACCCTGCAGGGCACACATTTGTTGAGCTAACATCTTGAACTAAGATATGTAATTTGCTGTGTTTAGTGGGGAAAGCAAAAAGCTCTCAAATTCACGGTCTATCAGACCAGTTTAACGACCCTAGTCCTGTGAGATGGAAAAACACATACTGTTCTAAATAGAGTGAGGGCTCCCAGAGGCTTTACGTGTGTATACACAGGCACTTTTCTCTATAAGCTGGGCCCTCCGGAAAACTGGGCTTAGGCAAACCCACTGGACTGGAATCTCTAAGTAAGAAATAGCAGAGGACAAATATGAGCGATGGTCCCCATGCTCTCCTCAATACCAAATTTTAAAATAAGCAGCCTAAATTAAGTGTAAACAACTAGCCTGGAAGGGAGGAGAGAGGGTCAAGGTCCCACCTTGGCTACTAATTGTATGATCCTAAACAACTTACTGAGTTTTGTGGGTCTCACTTTCCTCAACTGAAAGATTAAGAAGCAGAGAACTAGTTGGTGATCCGTAAAGGTTTTTCCAGCTCGATCATTCCATGACTTAATGACTGCTGGGCCTACAGTCTGACCAAGCGTGGAAATTCTACCTTTCAAATTGTGAGCTCTAGGCATGCATTAGTTCTCCCTCTACTGCCTGTCTCTTCCCAAAATCCCACTAAAACAGTAGTAGGGGTGGGGAAGCATAAACCTATAGAATGAAAGTGAAGATAATAGCAACAAAATTTTAGAAGCTGGGAAGCAGTTGGATGAATCATTACTGACAGTAGACTTGAGAAAACTGAGATACAACATAACCTCCAAAAAGCTCAGGAACTTGTAGCATCAGGTACTTATGAAGTAGGGATTATGATGGGGCTAAAAACAGAAGAATTGATTGAAAGTCTATTTAAGAACCAGCTGGCATCAGCTCATGAATAAACAAAATGTTGTGTAACTACACAATGGAACATTATTCAGCCATAAAAAGAAATGAAGTACTGTTACATCCCGCAACACAAATGAACCTTGAAGACATTATGCTAAGTTAAAGAAGCCAGACACAAAAGGCCACATGCTGTATAATTTCATGTATATGAAATGCCCAGAATAGGCATATTTACAGAAACAAAAAGTGGTTGCCAGGGGACTAACTGCTAATAGGTATGCAGTTTCCTTTTGGGATGATGGAAATGTTCTGGAACTAGATAGTGTGATGGCTGCACAACACAGTGAATACACTAAAAACCACTGAAGTGTACACTTCAAAATGCCACATTTATGTTACATGAATTATATCTCAATTTTGAACCAGCTGGACCACCCAGCCCACCCCACCCCACCCCATACATTTTTCACTCCATCTGGCCTCCTCCATTCAAGAAGAAAACAAAGTTTATTCTTTACAATGGATAAATAAAAGAATGAGTGGGGAGGGCAAATGGGTGATGGTGGTCAAAAGCTACAAACTTCCAGTTATAAGATAAATAAGTCTTGGGGCTGTAATGTACAGCATGGTGACTATAGTTAACAATACTGTATTGTATATCTAAAAGCTGCTAAGAGAGTAAATCTTAAAAGTTCTCATCACAAGAAAAAAAAAAACTTATAGCTATGGTGATAGATATTAACTAGACATTATGTAATCATTTCACAATATATACATATATCATTGTTGTACACCTAAAACAATACATTGCTATATGTCAATTATATCTCAATTAAAAATAAAAAAAGAAGGGACTTCCCTAGCAGTCCAGTGGTTAAGACTCCACGCTCCCATTGCAGAGGGCATGGGTTCAATCCCTGGTTGGGGAACTAAGATCCCACATGCCGCACACTGCAGCCAAAAAAAATAAATTAAAAATAATAATAATAAGAATGGGTGTCTATACTTGGGATTGTACAGTTATCAAGCATTAACAGCTGAGAAGCCACAGACATAGCTGAGAGCAAGGGTATCATTCTAAAAATAGGGAAATAAGAGAAGATTTACATACTGAACATTGAGACCCTCAGTGCTCTTCCACTACTTGGCTCTCAGAAAGTTAGCAGCTAGGATTATGCCCTCAAGGCAGAGACCTGAAGGAGCATTTTATGTAAACCCGACCAGCACAAGAAAAAAGACCTAGAGATACTGATGGTACAGGGGAAAAACTACATAGCCAAATCATTCCATAGTGAACCTCTCAGTAACCAAATCCCACCTATGAACACAGAGATCCCAATCAGCTTCTTGGTGCATTATTTTTTTTTAATTTATTTTTTTAATTAACTAATTTATTTATTTATGGCTGTGTTGGGTCTTCGTTGCGGTGCGCGGGCTTCTCATTGTCATGGCTTCTCTTGTTGCAGAGCACCGGCTCTAGGTGCGCAGGCTTCAGTAGCTGTGGCACGTGGGCTCAGTAGTTGTGGCCCACGGGCTTGGTTGCTCTGCAGCATGTGGGATCTTCCCAGACCAGGGCTTGAACCCGTGTCCCCTGCATTGGCAGGCAGACTCTTAACCACTGCGCCACCAGGGAAGCCCCTTGGTGCATTATTCTTAGATGTAATGCATAGCCAGAGATCATGAGGTGGAAAATAACTCCCCACTCCTTAAGGATGGGCTGCTCATAGGAAAAATCTGACAAACGCTACCAAATCTGACAAACATTGGAAAAATCTGACAAACACTATCAGGAGATCAAGATAAACATGAACAATGATAAGTCATGTTGAGAGTATGTATGTATTCCTGATATAATATGATGAAAATGACACTTTACCTCTGTAGTCTTCCTCTCAAAAAACCATAACCCCGGTCTAATCATGAAGAAAAACATCACACACATCCCGATTGAGGGACATTCTACAAAACAGCTGACCAATATTCTTCAAAACTGCCGAAGTCATCAAAAAGAAAACAAGCCTGAGAAAAGATTACAGCTAAAAGAAGCCTAAACAAACATAACGACTATTTATAATATGGTATCCTGAATGGGGAATACTGGACAGAAAGAGAGTTATGCAAAAACTAAGAAAATATGAATGAAGTATGGAGTCAGTCCACTAAGTCTAATATCCAAATAATAGAATCCCATAAAGAGAGAACAGAGAAAATAAAGGGGAAGTTCTTATCAACAAAATAATTCAATAAAATTTCCCAGAAATGAAGGGCATGAATTCCCAAATTCGCAAGTACACTCCAACAATCCAGCACAGTGGATGAAAACAGACCCACACTTTAATTATAATAATGTATCAATATTGGCTCACTAATTGTGACAAATGTACCATATTGAATGTTAAGATACTACTATTGGGGAAACTGCATGTGGGGTATATAGGAACTTCCTGCACTATCTTCACAACTTTTCTATAAATGTAAATCTATTCTAAAACAGTTTATTTAAAAGATTTTTAAAATTATATCCCATTTAAACAAAATGTCCAGAATAAGCAAATCAAAGACAGAAAATACATTTGTAGTTGCCTACAGTGGGGGGATATGGACTTCATGGTATGTAAATTATATCTCAATAAAGTTGTTTTAAAAAAAAATAAAAAGACAAACAACAACAAGCTTGTGGAAATTTAAAAGGTCTCTGCCAAAACTAAAATTAACCAAGAAAGATGTATATATGGGATGTGCAGCAAACTGGATCTATCACAAGAGAAGTATCACAAAGTATAACTCCAAGATAAAGGGACAACCTAAGGTACTAGCTGTGCAATAGGCCTAGCAAGCCAAGATTTCAAATGATCCAGATTGAGCTAGAGCAAGGATCCATAGTTTGTGTAAGATTCTCAAAGGGATCTGTGAACCAAAAACTACCATAAGCCACTGCTTCAAAGTATCCATTACAGGTTTCACCCAAGGGTCAAACCACAACATACTCCTATAACAAAAAGAATCTCTCAGATGTTGCAAATCTCAGAGAAGAAATATAGAGAGTAATGAAGATTAACACAGTTTTCCTAACTAGATATGATCATGTACAAATAAAAGGAAAGGAAACAGAGGCACAGTTAAAGCCCTCAAGAAGCCTTGTGAATGTGATTTCAGATGAAACTTGATACCTTACCCTACAGAGCTTAAGACATACTGAAGATAATGGTATTTTATTTAATTTTGTGATTTCTGTCCTACCTACCTCAAAAAATAAAATGACATGATAAGAAAAATCATATAAAAATTTTAAATCAGAAGAACATTAAAAGAAGCAAAAAATATAGATAAGTACCTATAACATAGATTTCCCATAAATTGCAAAAAAATGATAGTTTGCTTATAATATATATTTTTTACTGAAGTATAGTTGATTTACAATGTTTCAGGTATACAGCAAAGTGACTGTTATGTATATCTACACATATACATACTTTTTCAGATTCTTTTCCATTATAGGTTATTACAAGATATTGAATATAGTTCCCTGTGCTATACAGTAAGTCTTTGTTGTTTATTTTATACATAGTAGTGTGTATCTGTTAATCCCAAATTCCCAATTTATCCCTCCCCCCACCCCCACCTTTTCCCCTTTGGTAACCATAAGTTTGTTTTCTATGTCTAGGAGTCCATTTCTGTTTTGTAATTAAGTTCATTTGTATCATTTTTTAAGATTCCACATATAAGTGATATCATGGTATTTCTTTTTTAAAATTTTTATTTATTTATTTTTGGCTGCATTGGGGCTTTGTTGCTGCATGCAGGCTTTCTCTAGTTGCAGCGAGCACAGGCTACTCTTCGTTGCAGTGTGCGGGCTTCTCATTGCAGTGGCTCCTCTTGTTGTGGAGCATGGGCTCTAGGCACGTGGGCTTAGTAGTTGTGTCTTGCGGGCTCTAGAGCGCAGGCTCAGTTGTTGTGGCACTTGGGCTTCGTTGCTCTGCAGCATGTAAGATCTTCCCAGACCAGGACTCAAACCCATATCCCCTGCATTGGCAGGCAGATTCTTAACCACTGTGCCACCAGGGAAGCCCATTGTATGACTATGTCTTTCCTTGTCTGACTGACTTCACCTAGTATGATAATCTCTATGTCCATCCATGTTGCTGCAAATGGCATTGTTTCATTCTTTTTTATGGCTATGATTCCATTGTGTGTATATACCACATCTTTTTTAACCATTTTTCTGTCAATGGACATTTACATTGCCTCCATGTCTTGGCTATTGTAAACAGTGCTGCTATGAACACTGGGGTGCATTACAATATATTTTTAAGTAATTCAACACAGAAAAAATTATGGAAAGAAATACACAAAATATTAAACATGGTTATGTTACTTCTAGAAGGCTGGACTATGGGTGATTGCTATTTTTTTCTTTATGCTTTTATCTACTTTCTATATTGCCTACCTTGAGCACGTATGATCTCAAGATAAAGAGATTACACTAAAAAATATGCATAACTTAATGGCACAATTCTCTCAAGCTAGTAGAGATTTTTTTTTAAACTAGGATTTAGAATACTAATTTAATTCCTAATTTCTATACTGCAAAATTTAGATATCTTAACAATATTAAAGTACAAGGACTAAAAAAAAACTCTTCCTATTTATATGCACCAATTTAAAGGTGAATACTAGAAGACTAATATTAATCACATAGTTCTTTTAAACCAAAGAAACATGTATTAAAATAGTTATAAAATATTAACACAGTACTTGAAAACTGAAATGAACAAAACTTTAACTCAAAGCCAAAACAACTGTAGGAGTCCTGACTCATCACCTACAGAGGGATTTGCATAGCTACATTATTCATTGATAGCAAAAAGGAGAATAACCATCACTCCCTGCCTTGTTACTAAAAGCCCTCTTGGGAGGAAAAAGTATTTGAAATTCATAATCCAGTACTACCTTATAGTGAAAAATCTACCAAGGCTCTAGATTTAGTTTCCAACTTGAGTCAGCATTGTTCTCCCTTCCCAGATTGCCACAAGTGAGTAAAGCACAAATTTAAAGATAAATTTTATTTATCTCCTCACAAATAAAATTTCAAGATAATTTCCTCCTTCTCAGATTTCTGCTCACCCAATACCCACTTTCTCTGTGTTTTTGCAAAGATTTCCAAAGAGGAAAATACAGATCTTTTCCTTAAAGCCCTCACTGTCAGAGTTTTCTCTATATCTTCTTTAAGTCTTAGAAAATGAAAAGCATTCCTCCTCAAAAGGTCAATTTCATGAATCCAAACTTTCCACAATTATCCACACATTACTCTTGCACATTTCCTCTACTCTTGGCATTATATAGGATAAGAAACCTTGAATGCAAAAAATGAAAAAATATATATACTATCTGAAATTCACTGAAAACATTTTCACATAGTATATTATTTTATTAAGCTTCACCACAACCCTCAGAGGGATTTTACAGATAAGGAAACTGGCTCAGAGATAATAAGTCACCAATGGGTATAAGGCAAAATGGGATTAGAAACCCCTCCAGACACCCCATCCAATGTTCTTTACACATAGTACACTAGAGTGCATGTCTCTTAGAACTTAAAAATTTAGAGCAGTCAAGAAGTAAAATCTTGGTGTAAGAGTAAGTAATCTTCATCAGAAGGCTAAAAAGCCATAAAACCCCAAGTTCTCTACTGTGATACAAAATAGTATCCTCAAGCCACAGGTCATAATAGGGGTTCCTCCCCAACTAAAGCAACCCAAATCTCCTGGATCCTTTCACTGCACCAAGCACCATCAATCTCCAAGTTGCCATACCCTTTAGCAGTTAGGACAAAGACGGCCCCTCAGAGCCTTCTCTTGGTACTAGGGATCCACAGAGAGTAAAAAATGAGGTTAAACTGGGGGCCCAACCTGCCAGTAACTGAGCTTAGTAAGAGGAACATGAACTCATGAGGCTAGGGCTTTCTATCAGCCCCGGGAAGAAAACCAAGACTAAAAGCCACCACTGTTGCCAAAGCTTTAGATGAAAAGCTTCTTAGAAAAAGCCCAAGGAGTAAACGCTATGTCAGTTTTTTTCTATCCACCTTCTCAATGTCCATTGTCTTCTACATCTCTCATATTCTCTTATCTGGATAGACTATGAAAATTAATCAGTTCCATTTAGATCAACAACCCTACAAACACTGATCCTACTTTTCCTAGAAAATCATAGGTCTGCTAAAATGAGGACCCTAGCAGAATGACTAACAGGGTAGCAATTTTCCTGCAAGTTATTTATAGAAGCAATAGTGGCAGCTGATAGTCTTCAAGCTATTACAGTCAAATACCATCATTTCTCTTTTTTTCCCCCCACTATTATTTTTCACACAGTCTGTCTGGCATATTCTTGTTTATTTTACTTGTTCCTCTAACTCTTTAATCCTAGCTTCCACTACCATGCTGTAAATAGCATATGTTATGGCCAAACAGGATGACTCGACATTGCCTAAACATTCCCCATAGCTCCCTGCTCATCTATCTTTTACCTGCCCCACTCACATCAAGTCTAAGTTGTTCCTATCCTTCAAGACTTCATTCAAATGCCACCTTTATTATGCAGCTAACTCTCTAATTGAGCTAAATGGCAGTATCTTAAACTGACTTCACTGAAGGCAAAATTTAGTTAATACATTCCCATCCTTCCCCCTGTTCCCAATGAAAGCTCAGTTCTTCTGAATAGAACCAAATTTATCCTTTTTTCCAGACTGTTAATTTGCCTTAAAACTTTGGTATAGCAGTCAGAGAATTAAACACTGAAATGGTTCCAACACACTAAGTGACACCTTTGAAAGAAGCTCAACCAAACTAGCACGACATCACAAAAGCTGTAAAAAGAAAAAAATATCCATACCCTTTGACCTGCTAAATCCGCTAAAATACCACCCAAAAGGCACCAGGGGGAAAAAAAAAAAAGGACCCACTAAAATAGCACTCAAATAGCATTTTTTTAAAAAGCTATTTCTCATAGTAGAGCTATTAACAACTGCAAGAAAAAGAAGAAAAGCAAATGCTTAACAACAAGAAATAGTTTGGTATATTAAGACACTGGAATACAATCTAACCATTAAAGCAACATACATAGGAAAAGAAAAAATTCCCAATTACAATATTAATTACAATTGGGTTAAGAAGTGTAAATACAAAAAAGGTTGATCAAAATTTTTAGAGCCAATAGCTCCCAACTAGAAGCCCATAAAGCCTTTCTTCCTTTATGGCTGAGTTGGGTCTTTGTTGCTGCACACGGGCCCTCTCTAATTGCGGCGAGTGGAGGCTGCTCCTCGTTGCGGCACACGGGCTTCTCATCGTGGTGGCCTTTCCTGTTGCAAAGCAAGGGCTCTAGGCACGCGGCCTTCAGTAGCTGTGGCTTGCGGGCTCTAGAGCGCAGGCTAAGTAGTTGTGGTGCATGGGCTTAGTTGTTCCGCAGCATGCGGGATCCTACCGGGCCAGGGCTCAAACCCGTGTACCCTGCACTGGCAGGCAGACTCTCAACCACTGCACCACCAGGGAAGCCGGGGGGCATCATTTTTAATACTTCAAAAAGCTATACTATATAAAAATATTATATAAACTAAAAGGTCAAATTTCTTTGCCTTTGGCTGGAAGTACAGACATACCTGAGAGATATCATGGGTTTGGTTCCAGACCACCGCAATAAAGCAAATATCACAATACAGCAAGAGTGAGTCACACAAATTTTTTGGTTTCCCTATGCATATAAAAGTTATGTTTACACTACACTGTAGTCTAGTAAGTGTGCAATAGTATTATTTCTAAAAAAAACAATGTACATATCTTTTTTTCTTGATTTATTTATTTATTTGGCTGTGCAGGGTCTTAGCTGCGGCACAAGGGACCTTCCTTGCCATGTGTGGGATCTTTTAGTTGTGGCATGCAGGCTCTTAGTTGCGGCATGTGGGATCTAGTTCCCTGATCAGGGATCGAACCTGGGCCCCCTGAACTGGGAGTGCAGAGTCTTAACCATTAGACCACCAGGGAAGTCTCCAACATATCTTAATTAAAAATACTTCATTCTAAAAAATGCTAACCATCATTGAAGCCTTCAGCAAGTCAATCTTTTTTGCAATAATAACATCAAAGATCATTAATTACAGATCACCAGAGCAAATACAATAATAATGAAAAAGTTTAAAATATTGCCAGAATTACCAAAATGTGACACAGAGATATGAAGTGAGTAAATGCTGTTGGGAAAATGGAGCTGACAGACTTGCTCCATGCAAGGTGGCCACAAACCTTCAACCTGTAAAAATGCAATATCTGTGAAGCCCAATAAAAGGAAGTGCAATAAAATCAGGTATACCCATATTAACCCCAAGTTGTACTTCTAATTATTGCAAGGCAATCAGAAGTTATAATTGCCAATAATGTACCTTTGAGAATTTTTTAAAATCCAATTATAATTTTATAAATGTGGGGGTGGTTAAAATACATAAGCTTTTTCTAACTCTTTATTATGAAAAGTACAATGAATTACCGTGTATCCATCATCCAGTTTCAACAAATATCAAAGCATGTCCAATGTTACTTTATATCTGTACACCCCCATACCAAATTATTTTAAAGCAAATCTTGACATATTTTATCTACAATATTTCGGCATGTGTCTCTAAAAAACAAGACCTTTTTTTTCTTTTAACATAACCGTAATACTATTAATACACCTAGAAAAATTTGACCAAAAGAATCCTTAGTCAGTGTTCAAATTTCCTTAATTGTCTCCTAATGTTTGAACCTAGCTTTCCAATCAATGAGTGGACTTAAAGGAAAATACTACATAACGGCCTTTAATAATTAAAAAAAAAATTGTTTCCAGGAATTTTTTTAATAAAATTGTTTAAGAGCATGAGGAGAAAAAGAGGCAATTTCTCTGTATGAATAAACCACAAACAAATTACAGAAACTTCAGGTCTGGCATAAGATCAGGAAAGAGGGATGGTTAGAGTTAGACATGATTCTCAAATTATTTAACAATCAGTACAATGTGGGCACCAACCAATCAGGACAAATGCTAGCCATACACATATAGTATACAGACTGGATATCAACCCTGGATAGAGAGAGCCCTGACTAAGGAACAAGCAGAAAGGCCTCAGAAACCTGCTTCCCATGCTGAAATTCAACCCTGCCGTCAGTGGAACAATAAGCTACAAACACCGCAGTCACACGCAAAGTTACCACAAGGTCTTGATAAACATATTTTCTATTTGGCACAGCTGTTAACTGCTGGATCACTACAACTGCAACTGTTCATTCAACCAACTATCATTTGAACTAGGCAAAGAAAGAACCCTCTTTTAAGCAAATAGCATGGAAAAGCAGAAAGAGTTCTTGATTTTAGCATGACCTAGAATATAAGCTGTCTGTCTCTAAAAGTTAAAACGATTATCTGGCACTGATAACTAGGAAAGTTAACAGCTGAACCTACTGCTTGTAGGTCACAGCTTTTCTTCAGTTTTTTTAGCTTGCTATAGAATGTAAAAGATAGTCTTGTATGATTATTTAGAATCCTTTCATAACCATAGGTCATGCCCTGATTATTTTAAAGTAAATGTAAAACAACATACCTAAAGAAAAGGAAGAGGGAGAGAGCTCTTGAAATGACACAAGAAAGCCTGGAATTCTAGGCCTGGTTCAATATACAATCAAGACTTATGCCATTCACTTTTATCCACCCGGATTCCAGTTTCTCCACCTTCATATAAGGCACCTGCCAATTTCCCCAGTCTCACCTCCTACCACCCTCCTCTTCCCCTTTACACACTATCTGTACTAACTCACTTGTAGTTCCTCAAATATGGCATGCTTTTTCATGCGTTTACTCTTTTTGTAGATGCTATTCTCTGCCTAGAATGACCTTCATACCCTTCTTTGCCTGCTTAGCCAAAATTTACATTTATTCAAGTGAGTGCTATCAAAATCTATGGCAGTCCAACAATGCTGCTGTTTCTCCATCTCCAAGTTTTTCTGGAGCTCTTCTGTGGGAGCTACTGTCAGAGCTATATACTGGTCAAAAAACAAATCTGCTCCTTTGAATGTAGTTCATATGATATTTTCAGGTCCCTCACTACCCTAGATCCTAGAACTGAAATCAGTACTCTACCTAGGTGTGGTCTAATATCGTTTAAAATAGCACTATCAAAAACAAACAAACAAACAAACAAAAAAAAAGCACTATCCACTCGCTCTTTCAACAATATCTATTAATGAAAGCTAAAACCACAACTTTTTGTCAACCAAACCACACTTTTGCCATAAATCCAACTTGCAGCCAACTACAAGCCTTACATTTTTGTGTTGCTATTAAGTCATACCTCCCTTCTACACTTATACATTACCTGTTTCTTCTTTTCCCCCCTTGGGTTTTTTTTTTGCCACGCTACGCAGCTTGCGGGATCTTACTTCCCCGACCAGGGACTGAACCCAGGGCCATGGCAGTGAAAGCGCCAAGTCCTAACCACTGGACTGCCAGGGAACTCCCTGCATCACCTGTTTCATCATACAGCTCAAATCTCTTATTCCCAACTATATCCTAATCATTCCCTTCAAAACATTCTTGAATCAAAAAATGGTAGCTCATTTACCAACATGAGCTACCATATTCATGAAACTGTCATACTGAGATTGTCATACTGAGTGAAAGTCAGACAAAGAGAAATATCGTATGATATAGTTTATATGCAGAATCTAAAAAGAAATGATACAAATGAACGTACTTACAAAACAGAAACAGATTCACAGACTTAAGAGAATGAATTTATGGTTATGGGGGGTGGGGGAGGCCAAGGGTGGAGAGAAAGGATAGTTAGGGAGGTTGGGATTGACATGAACAACTATATTTAAAAAGGATAACCAACAAGGACTTACTGTACAGCACAGGGAACTCTGCTCAATGTTTTTTGGGGTTTTTTTAAAGAGTTAAGCTACCTTACTCTTTTTTTTTTTTAATATTTACTTATTTATTATTTTTGGCTGTTTCGGGTCTTAGCTGCAGCACGAAGGCTTAGTTGCACTGCAGCACATGGGAATCTTAGTTCTCCAACCAGCGTTCGAACCCGCGTCCCCTGCACTGGAAGGCAGATTCTTAACCAATGGACCACAAGGGAAGTGCGTGGCAGCCTGGATGGGAGGGGAGTCTGGGGGAGAATGGATACATGTATATGTACGGCTGAGTCACTTAGCTGTGCACCTGAAATTATCACAACATTGTTAATCAGCTATACTCCAATATAAAATTAAAAGTAAAAAAAAAAAATGGTAGCTGACAGTATTCCCCTTTTCTACTAGTCTACTCCCTTAATAAAGAAAATGTGGTTAGTTAAGTCACTAACATATTCCTAGCGGGCCCGTGTTGGCTCCTAATAATCACAGTTTCCTCTTCTAAATCCTCATACTACATCCTTAATAAACCATTCTAGATTCTGAATATGTCGAGCTCTTACCTTCTTCTCAGACTTGAAAATATGTCTTTTGTGGTAATTCTATGATTCCTTACAGGTTATTGACAGTGACTAAATGATAATCATACCAAAATTCTTTCAGAACTCTGGGGTGTAATTTGTCTGGGTCAGGAGACTTGAATTCATTCAGAGGAATTAAATGCTCCTATGTAAATGCTTAATGATCTCAGGTTTCAGTCTCTCACCAATTCAGTTCTATCCTTGCCAATCTATTGATAATTTACCATGACAATGGAGGGGGGGAGCTTCTGGGGCCATTTCAGTCTTGGAGATATTTTTTTCAAATGTGGTTATTTGGGATTTCACATTTAGAGTATCACCCAGTATAAAACATCCTTCTGGAAGAACTATTTATCACAATAAAGGTTTCTTCTTTTTTAGGGTTCTTCAAAGCAAATCCATAAAACTGTTAGAGGAAGCAGAGATGGTAATTATAACACAGTTCTTCTTACCACAGCAGCAAAAACCAAACCAGCCAACCTATTCCAAATGACGCTAAAGAAGAATTTTGAAAATGAATACACTTCTGCTACCACAGAGAGGGAAGAAAATGTGTCGAGCCAAAAATTTTAATTGTCTCCCAAGGTGAAAATATCCCCAAAATTCATCAACATATCAACCCACAGATATTTACGCATTGTGCAAGACATTTAATCAAAACAATTCATCCAAAACCTAACATCATGGGCTTCCCTGGTGGTGCAGTGGTTGAGAGTCCGCCTGCCAATGCAGGGGACACGGGTTCGCGCCCCGGTCCGGGAGGATCCCACATGCCGCGGAGCGGCTGGGCCCATGAGCCATGGCCGCTGAGCCTGCGCGTCCGGAGCCTGTGCTCCGCAACGGGAGAGGCCACAACAGTGAGAGGCCCGCATACCGCAAAAAAAAAAAAAAAGAAAAAAAAAAAACCTAACATCATAATCACACCCTCTCAACAAATCCAAGCTATAAATATAAGCACAGACTGATGTTTTCTCCACTCAGCCACCAGATAGAGACCCTGTCTACCCCACATTCACCCATTCTGTGACATTACTACATTATTCCATACTCAAGCAATTTATCCATTAATCTTCATTGAGTTCCTACTGTGTAGCACACAACTCTATGCCGCTAAGTGCTAAAGAGACATAAAAATTTATCATTCAAGGGACTTTCTTGATGGCGCAGTGGTTAAGAATCCGCCTGCCAATGCAGGGGACACAGGTTCGAGCCCTGGTCCAGGAAGATCTCACATGTTGCGAAGCAACTAAGCCCGTGCACCACAACTACTGAGCCTGCGTTCTAGAGCCCGCGAGCCACAACTACTGAGCCCATGTGCCACAACCACTGAAGCCTGCACACCCTAGAGCCCGTGCTCCCAACAAGAGAAGCCACCGCAATGAGAAGCCCACTCACCACAACGAGAGAAAGCCCATGCACAGCAACAAAGACCCAACACAGCCAAAAGTTAATTAATTAATTTTTAAAAATTATCATTCAAAACCAACCCCTCCTGGAATTCATGAACACACTTGAGTAAACTTGTATTTCGTCCTCCAGGCAGACAGGCCTCAGAAATCTGAATGGGCCTCTCATCCAGATGAAGCTAGGAAGGTACTGCTGTATATCCTGTGATATAGATACTATAATAGTGGAAGAAACAGGACTTTAATGACAGCAAATCTAAATTCAAATACTAGTTCCATGTCTTGTTGAATTTTAAGTAATCTGCCTAAGGTCTCTCTTCTATAAATCTCAGTTTCCTCACCTGTAATGCAGGGATAATAATACCTATTTCATAGGCGTATTGAGAGGACTGAGTGTGTAAATATGTGTAAAGCATATGGGACATACTTGTATGGAGCACAAGAGGCAAAAAAATAGCCATACATGCAAGAATCACATCTAAATCTTCAACCATGAAAACAAGACACAGAAATGCCCTGGAAATTCCCAAATGCTTCCCCAAAAGGAAGCCTCTACTGCATGAAAGTGACAGCATTTATCTGCTTCACAGAATAAGTACCAAAGCAGAACCCAGAGCAGGAAACGTGGCTGTACCAAAAACATTAAAATGTCCCTAAATTCAAATTTCAAACCACAGCTCACAAGGAAGCACCCAACAGTCTTCTTTGCCAGAGTGCCAAGATTTAAGAATCTGGGAACCTCCTGTCAGGTTACCCTTAATAACAGAAGAGAATTATCTTCACCCTTAAGGCCTTTTATACTAACAACCTTTTTTTTTTTTTACAGAGTTTCGTAAACTACTAAAATTTTACCAATTGGTACTAAATCAAAGAACAATGACTGGGCTTCCCTTGTGGCGCACTGGTTAAGAATCCACCTGAAAGAAAAAAAAAAAAAAAGAATCCACCTGCCAATGCAGGGGACACAGGTTCAAGTCCTGGTCCAGGAAGATCCCACATGCTGTGGAACAAGTAAGTCAGTGCTCCACAACTACTGAGCCTGCGCTCTAGAGCCCATGAGCTACAACTACCGAAGCCTGCGTGCCTAGAGCCCGTGCTCCGCAACAAGAGAAGCCACTGCAATGAGAAGCCTGCGTGCCGCAACGAAGAGTAGCCCCCACTCGCCACAACTAGAGAAAGCCCGTGCACAGCAACAAAGACCCAATGCAGCCAAAAATAAATTAAATAAATAATTTTTTTTAAAAAAGAACAATGACTAACATTTGTTTTACTAAATGTGTATTAAAAGCACTGTTATTGGTCATTTCAAAGCCTTGTTGTACTTTAGGCCCAGCTGTGAGAGCAATGGACATGTTTCTCTTTCACTCTACAGAATGCTGATAAATGGTGTGCGCCTGTGCACGCAGACACACACACACACACACACACACACACACAGAGATGGGGGAGCTTTTTCAGGCAGTACAGAATTGTGTTATAGCATAGTGCTTAAGAGAGTTAGCTCTGGGATTTCAGATCTAAATGTGAAAGGTAAAACAATAAAAGCTTTAGAAGGAAACAGAACATCTTTGTGACCCTGCAATAGCAAAGATATCTTAAACAGAATACAAGATGCATGAAACATAAAGAGAGAAAACTGATAAAATGGATTATATTATAACTAAAAATTTCTGTTCTTTAAAAGTCACCGTGAAGAGAATGAAAAGGAAATACACAGATCACAAGAAGATAACTTGCAATACATATAACTGAAACAAGAAACATACCTAGAAACATATAAAGATTCCATTAAATCAATAAGGAAAAAAAAGACCACCTAAAAGAAAAATGGCAAAAGACTTGGATACTTCCATAAAGAGGATATACAAATAACGGATAAACCTTTGAGAGGTACTCAACTTCATCAGTCATCCAGAAAATGCAAATTTAAGTAATGCAATACCACTACATAACCGCTAGAATAGCTAAAATGAAAAGGAAGGAAAATGCTGAGTGTTGGTAAGGATAGGGAGCAACCTACACTCTCATGCACTGCAATTGAGAATGTAAATTGATCCAGCTACTGTGGAAAACAGCACAGCAGTATCTACTAAAGCTGAACATAAACCTATGACCCAGCAACTCCACTCCTAGGTATATACTCAACAAGACAAAGTGCACGTTCACAAAAAGGGCACATACAGGAAATGTTCATAACTTATCACTATTGTTAACATTCAAAATCTAGACACTATCCAAGTGTCAACAACAGTGGAATTGAGAGAGAAATTATTGAGTAGTTAACACAAAAGGAAACACAGCAGTGAGAATGATCAATCTAAAACTGCATATAACAGTATGAATGAACCTCTCAGACATAATGTTGTGCAAAAAAAAATCCAGACACAAAAGAGCACATAGTGTATGGTTACATTTATATAAAGTACAAAGACAGGCAAAACTAATTGATGCTGTTAGAAGTCAGAACAGTGGTTACCTTTGGTGGGTGGAAGGGCAATTACGGACTGGAAGAAGCACAAGGAAGGATTCTGGGGTTCTGGCAACATGGGTGTGCTCAGTTTGTGAAAATATATCACAGTGTACACTTTGACGTGTACTTTACTGTGTTTGTTTCCTTAGTAAAGTTTTACTTTTTTTTTAAAGCATAAACTCCAGATTCTGACAGATTTGAGTTCGAACCCCAGCCTTTCTGTATATTAGCTGTATAACCTCAGGCAAATTGTGTTGTGCCTCAGTTTCCTCGTCCATAAAATGGGAAAAATAAAACTTCTCTCATATGGTTGCTAACAGGCCCAAATGAGATAATGTATGTAGTACTATTACCCCATTTCCACTTCCCAACAATGTCAAAATTATATAGAAAATTAAGTGATGCAAAGAATAAAAATGTTAGCAATAGCAAACATTTAATGGATACTCATCATGTGCCAGGCACTATTCCAAGCCATTTAATGTATTAACTTATTTAATCCTACAAAATCCCTAAGAGATAGGTTTTATTTCCACTTTAAAAACGAAGTAACTAAGGCTTCCCTGGTGGCACAGTGGTTGAGAGTCCGCCTGCCAATGCAGGGGACACAGGTTCCAGCCCTGGTCCTGGAAGATCTCACATGCTGCGGAGCAACTAAGCCCATGTGCCACAACTACTGAACCTGCACTCTAGAGCACACGAGCCACAACCACTGAGCCCACGTGCCACAACTACTGAAGCCCACGCACCTGGAGCCCGTGCTCTGCAACGAGAAGCCACCACAATGAGAAGCCTGTGCACCGCGATGAAGAGTGGCCCCCACTTGCCACAACTAGAGAAACCCACGTGCAGCAACAAAGACCCAACGCAGCCAAAAATAAATAAAATAAATAAACTTACCAAAAAAATGAAGTAATTAAAACAGAGAAGTAAATCACCCAAGGTCACACAAACAGTAAATGGAGGATTCTGATCCAGGTGACAGATGTAACTTTTAGGCTACACTATATCCTTTACTATCCCAGCAGAGAACCTCAGCTTTAAGGAGAGGAGACCAATATAGATACATATATAGATTCACAAATATTTACTTCTTTAACAGTTTGCACAGTTTGTATACCACATCATGGGAAAAAACACTCACCTAAGAATTAAGAGACCCCAAATTCAAGTTTCAGTGCTAAGTTAACTAACCAGCTGCGGGAACCCAGACAAATTATTCAAAACCCTCCCAGCCACATGTTCTTCCTCTGTAAAATGAGAGGTTTGGAAAGTCTAACCAGCTCTTGCTTCTCTTTTATGAGCCTTTGTTGCCTATATTAAAAGAATATAGCACAAATACAAGGCCTAGATAAGACAGTGATTACTGATGACAATGACAACATATCTGACTGGTTCCAACATCACTGTGCTAAAGAAATACTTTATTATAGATAAGAATGTTCTACCAAAACAGAAGTTTGATTTTTGTTGGAGTTACATGGCTTCTGTCAAATATAACTGGACCTAAGTCATTTTTATCCTAAAATCCTATGGTATAACACTGTAAATCAACTATACTGTAATTTAAAAAAACAGTCCTAGAGAGTTCCCTGGCAGTCCAGGGGTTAGGACTCAGCACTTTCATTGCCATGCCCCAGGTTCAATTCCCGGTCAGGGAACTAAGATCCCACAAGCTGCGCAGCACAGCCAAAAAACAGTCCAATGGTATTTCTGAATGCCAAGTGTAGTAACAGTACAGAGCAATGGTGATATTAGTTTCTTCTTCCCTAAGTATTCTTCCTAGGCTCTCCTTTTTACTCCTCTCTGCTTCTTGCTCACACTTAGAGAAATTCAAAACCTACCCTTTAGCCCCTCTGTAGTGGGTGGATTGCTGGCCCCAAAAAAGATATGTCCACATCGTACTCCCCAGAACCTGTGAATATTATCTTATTTGAAAAGATCTTTACAGAGGTTATCAAAGATCTTGAGATGAGAAGATCATCCTGAATTAGCTGAGTGAGCTCTAAATCCAAAGAGAAGTATCCTTATAAGATAGACACACAGAGAAGACACAAAGGTGATGGTGATGTGAAGATGTGAGTGATGTGGCCAGAAGCCAAGAAATGCAGCCACCAGAAGCTGGGAGAGGCAAAGAATTATTCTCCCCAAAGGCCCTCTGAGGGAATGCAGCCTGCTGACACCTTGAATTTGGACTTCTGGCCTCCAGAACAGAGGAGGAAAAAAAAAATCACTATTGTTTTAAGCCGCCCAGTTTATGGTAATCTATTGCAGCAGTCATAGGAAACTAATACACCCTCCAAACCGCATTTTTTTACCCCTTACTTCTGTAGCTAACTCACCAGCTTTCCTAAGCAAAAGAAATCCATAATTATCCTTCAAAAGCAGCCTAACCTCAACCCTCCCCATCCCCCACAAAAAAAGAGCAATAAAAGAAATTATAAAAAGCATACACAGACAATTCACGATAAGAACACAAAGGATTAATAAATAGCTTTTTTAAAAATATACCTTAGTAGTAGTCAAAGAAATACAGATTAAAACATAATGATATCCCAAAAAAGGAAAACAATGAGAATTAGTGAGGATGTGGAGAAAGTAGAGCCCTCGTGTGTTGACAGTCTGAATGTAAAATGGTGCAGTCACTGTGGAAAACCGTTTGGCAGTTCTTCAAAAGATTAAACACAGAGTTACCATATGACCCAACAATTCCACTCCTGGGTGTATACTCAAACAGGTGTTCCTACAGAACCTTGAACACAAATGCTCATAGCAGCACTATTCATAATAGCCAAAAAGTGGAAACAACCCAAATGTCCATCAAGTGAATGAATAAACATTCACACATACAATAATAACCATATAATGGAAGGAATGAGGTACTAATTTATGCTACAACATGGATAAACCTTGGAAACATTATGCTAAGTGAAAGAACCCAGTCACAAAAGGCCATATATTGTATGATTCCATTTATATTAAATATCCAGAATAGGCAAATTCAAAGAAACGGAGAGCAGATTAGAGGTTGCCGGGGGCTTGGGGGAGGGAGGAATAGGGAGTGACTGTTCAATGAGTACAGGTTTCCTTCTGGGGTGATGAACATGTTATATATACCATAATGGTGATGACTGCACAATATTGTGAAATGTACTAAATGCCACTGAACTATGTTAAATGGTTAAAATGGTAGATTTTGTTATGTGTAATCTACCAACCCCCCCCACAAAAAAAAAAATATATATATATATATACATAAATGATGGCAAGCTAGAAGTGAGCATAAATTGGTATAGCACTTCCAAGAAGAAATTCATCATTACACATGAAATGTGCTTAAAGGTTCATCTAATTTGACTTAATAACTGTCTTACTGTTATATATACTAAAGCAACAGACACTCACAGATTTGTATAAAGTATACACGTTGTAAAATTATTTATCATAAAAAAGTATAAACAAACCACCCAAGTGCCAAGTAATCATTAAAATTTTACAATTCACTCATACTTTGGAATCAAATAACAATTAAAATCATGTTTATGAAGAATACTTAATGGCATGAGAAAACTATTCAAGACATATTTAAAAACATGGGAAAATGATCAACATATAACAGTAAATTTAAAAAGCAGGATACAACATTTTCTTCTCTTATGATCTCAATTTTATAACTCTATATTAGTGGACATATATTGTTTTTCACTGCAAGTGTTTCTGAGGTATTTCCTGAGAATCAAAATATTCCTAAGAGATAAAGTTTCTGCAAATCAATGAGAAAAATATAAACAACACAACAGAAATATGAACAAAAGGACTGAACAGGTAATTCATTGAAGGAGTGAAACATGAAATACACAAGTGTACATGAAATATATGAAAAGATACTCAGCCGCACAAATAGTTAAATTTAGATTAAAACACACATTTTCTTCCCAGCAGATTGAAAACATTTTAGAAAAGCAGTTAATATTTCGTTGCAGATATAGAGAAAAAATTGGTAGAATCTTATTGTTGGTGAGAGGCTAACCTTTTGAAGAGGGCAATTAGGCAATATCTATTAAAACTTAAAATATACATTATTCCTTGGACTCACAGAGTCTAGTTTTATCAATTAATCCCATACAATGACTCCCACAAGTGTAAAAATACTTGTACAAGGGTATTTGATAAAATAAAAATTTGAATATATTCACCAGAAAGATCTTTGTACTGATGTGGGATATTTTTTAAGATGTTATTTATAAATATATAGAATGTTATAATTTGAAATAAATCCCCTTTTTACTTCAGCTTGTTTGAATGAGTTTCTATTACTTGTAATTAATTAACTCTTAACTAGGCACAATAAAATTTCAGGAGAATACTTGCTGATATTGAAAAATACTCATGACAGGACATTAAGTGAAAAAAAAATCAAAACATAAAATGTTTGCATTTTGCCTTATCACAGTATGTAAAAGTATACACACATACACCCACATATAGTAAAAACTGGAAAGAGTATTGGTGATGACTATACACATGTAAACATATGTAAAAATACATCAAGCTATATACTTAGGACTTGTGCTTAAGGCAGACTGCAATACGAACTTTTAAGAATTGGAAGGAACTACAAAAAGACATCAAAATGCTACAAGCTTAATTCTGAATAGTCACTCGTGAGTGACTTATTTCTGTACCTTTCTATAATTTCTAAGTTCCCTATAAGAAATGTACTTTATAATTTAAAGTTTTAGTTTTAGAGAGAGAAAATACCACTCCTTACATGGTTGACCTTCAAATATGTTTTTTCCAAACCTCAGAGTCTGTAACTTATGTATAGGCCAAAGGTGTTTTTGTACATATTAAATGAGCATTGAACTAATCAATGAATACATGAGAGACCATGTTTTTGTTCAGGGTCACAGCCAGAGCTAAGCCCTCTACAGCAAATTTTGCAAGACATAAACTACAAAGCTAGAGAACAGAATACTCTTTCCCTCTCCTGAACCCCAGCAACACCTCATTATCTGCTCCTCACTTAAGGAACTGATCCTCTTCCACAGCTATTGGTTTATGTATGCCTGACTTGTCAGAAGACTATGAGCTCCACAAGAACAGCAACTCTATCTCACACATGTATGCAAACAATTGTCCCATCACTAAGTTGGTCTTTCAATAACAGAAAGGTATATGGTAGAGGACTTTAGAGACAGGGAAAAAAGGTTCCTAATTCTTGCTATGGGAACTCAAGCACGTTATTTAAATTCCCTGCACTTTAGTTTCCTAATCCGTAAAGCGAGGATAATCTCATTTGGTACCTAGAATTGAAATGTATTCACTAAACAATAAATAGCTATTAATTTAGTTATCAGGGATTGAACAGTTTACTCTAGCCTCATTTCCTTGCCTGTGTTCCCCATTAACTACAGTGTACTTGTGAGTGGGATGGTCAGCAGAGGCTAGTACAAAAGTGGGTAGAACAAAGCTAACTGGTCCTTACGAAGACTGACTCAATGACCCTGGCCTTATTAAATTCATCACACTCATAACCAACTGAGCTAAGCAGCCAACAGAGCTAGACCAGGAGACCAACAATCCTCCACAAAACACTAAACATTCTTCTAGAAGATAAAACTACAGATGCTTAAATACCAACTTTCCACACAATAAAAGTGCAGTGGAAAGAATGTGTTTCACAGAGATGTGAGAAAATGGGGGTAAAAGAAGAATGCTAGCTTACTTACTTAGCAAAGAAAGGGATTAAATACCATTTGAACATACAGAACCTCAGAGCTAAGCAAAACTGGATGGATGTCAGTTTAGCAGGTGATACGTCTACGTATTCGTTTTATTTTTCCCAATAAGAGATTGTGATCCTAAGTCCATGGGACTGGTTAAATAAACTAAAACTAGAGTCATTTAAAAAAAAAAAAAAGGTTCATCTGAACTATTATAAAATTTAGCTTTATACATTAAAAATTACAAAATAATCACAGTGCAATACAAAATGCCTCTCACATCACCATCTTACCTCTAAATCTGACGTTGGCCCTCAGCTTTTTGAGTATGGGTAAACAATCATTGCTACTCTCCTCCTCTACAGACCCCACCTTCTTTATTACTCAGCACTTAGAAAAGTTGTGGAAGTCTGGCTTCTTTAAGTTCTAAAAAGTTAAGTACTATGCCTTATATCAGAAAAATATATATATATGATTACATACAATTCTTTGAAAATCTGAATAAGCAGCCTTTACCTTTTCATAATTAATACAAATCTTTATCAAATACCTACTATGTAAAGCATTTCTTCTAGCAAAGCTCAGAAATTTGTCTACCTGACTCTGGGACAAGAGAAGTTATAACATAGTTCTGTAATTTTTTAATTTGTATAATGACCTACGGTTTTTATAATCAGGAAAAAAAATTTTAATGTAATGGTCATTGTCAAATAAAGACTCCAGGGAAGGGACTTCCCTAGTGGTCCAGTGGTTAAGAATCCATCTTGCAATGCAGGGGACGTCTGTTTGATCCCTGGTCAGGGAACTAAGATCCCACATGCCATGGGGCAACTAAGCCCATGCTCCACAACTAATGAGCTCGCACACCACAACTAATGAACCTGTGTGCCACAACTAGAGAGAAGCCCACACACTGCAACAAAGGGCCCACGCGCTGCAACAAAAGATCCCGCGTGCCACAACTAAGACCTGATGCAGCCAAAAACTAAATAAATAAAACTTTTTTAAATTAAAAAAAAAAAGACTATGGGGAAAACTAGAAAAGAGACATTTAACTTACTCAAAATAAAACCTCTGGTTTTCTTCAACAATATAACAATAATTAATACCTATCTTCATGACATTGTTAGAAAGCCATTATTCTAAAACTACAAAAATAAAGAAAAAAAGGACACCAGAGATGACACAACTGAGAAAGGAACCAATTCTTTTGACATTCCTGGAGAGTAATTCTAATGTATTACTGCTTTTAATGAATGTAATTTGTTATAAATTGGGTTTATCCACTTATAAATCATAGCTTATGATTATTATTTCTAAATCATTTCCTTCTCTGTCTTCCTGACTTTAAAAATCCTGAAAGTTTCTTTACAATAGCCAGGTCATGGAAGCAACCTAAATGCCCATTGACAGACGAATGGATAAAGAAGATGTAGTATGTATATGCAATGGAATATTACTCAGCCATAAAAAGGAACGAAATTGGGTCACTTGTAGAGACGTGGATGGATCTAGAGACTGTCATACAGAGTGAAGTAAGTCAGAAAGAGAAAAACAAATATCGTATATTAATGCATATATGTGGAACCTAGAAAAATGGTACAGATGAACCGGTTTGCAGGGTAGAAATAGAGACACAGATGTAGAGAACAAACGTATGGACACCAAGGGAAGAAAGTGGCAGGGGAGGTGGTGGTGGTGGGATGGATTGGGAGATTGGGATTGACATGTATACACTAATATGTATAAAATAGATAAGTAATAAGAACCTGCTGTATAAAAAAATAAATTAAATAAAATACAAAAAATCCTGAAAGTTTCTTAGTTGCTTCTCATTACCTTTCATTATAAAGAATATGGTAAATCAGAAGTCATAGCCAGCACCCAACAATAACCACAAAAAGATGCAACCTGCAGGTTACACTGAGGGATTTCTGAGGTTAGTAGGTGCAAACCTCTTTTTTTTCTTTTCAAAGAAAACAGACCTCAGACAAACAGCATAAAACATCCTGAAACAGCCACACAAAAAACAGAACTTCTTAGAAACAAAGCCCCAGTAACTATTTGGTCTAAGAAAAACATTTCCAGAACTGATAAGAATGGGGAGACAGGAAAATATATATATAAAAAATAACAACCAGCCTTAACTACAATTCAAAAAACGAGTGACCTGACTCCTCCCCTGACAGAGTTCCTCTACTGCATTGTGGGTTGGGGACTGATCAAAGAGGCCAGGCCACAGCTCTGCCACTCAATGATTAAGCCATTGCTTCAATATACCCAAATCTATCATTTTAAAAGAATAATCTCGGGAATTCCCTGGCAGTCCAGTGGTTAGGACTCTGGGCTTTCATTGTCGAGGGCTCAGGTTCAATCCCTGGTCAGGGAACTAAGATCCCAAAAGCCATATGACGCAGCCAAAAAAAAAAAAAAAGAATAATCTCATCACTGGTGAGACAGCAGACAGAAGACCTGGATTCTAACAGTTCTTTCTAACTTTCTGGGTAACAGTGGACAAAAAATTATATTTTCAAATGGGACTGAAAATATTAAAAACTGTTTTAAAACTATTACATCTTATTTTTTTTTTAATTTTATTTATTTATTTATTTAATTTTGGCTGTGTTGGGTCTTCGCTTCTGTGTGTGGGCTTTCTCTAGTTGTGGCGAGCAGGGGCCAGTCTTCATCGCGGTGCACGGACCTCTCACTGTCGCGGCCTCTCTTGTTGCGGAGCACAAGCTCCAGACGCGCAGGCTCAATAGTTGTGGCTCAAGGGCTTAGTTGCTCCGCGGCATGTGGGATCTTCCCAGACCAGGGCTTGAACCCGTGTCTGCTGCACTGGCAGGCAGATTCTCAACCACTGCGCCACCAGGGAAGCCCAAAAACTATTAAATCATTTACAAATATTAATCATTACCATCTGACAAAAGTGGTGGCTGGACTATCTCAGACCTAGCTCTGACAGTTTTTGATTCTGTGACCAATATAAATAAACGCACACTTATATTATGTTTTGCCACCTAGAAGTAGTTTAGAAAACAAGAAATCCCACACTCACAGACAGATGAAGCTTAATAAGAGGAACCTCCACACATCTTCTCCCTGCTCACAGCCTCTCAGCACTCCATGAAAACATTTTAGACTAACGCAGCTAGTTCAGCCCATTCAGTAGACCACAGATGGCCTAGCAAAATTTTGACCTGAATTGCCCATCACACTAATGAACAAAAGAAACAAACAAGAATTACTAACCTGGTTCTCTTTAACAAGAAACTATGATAGATCCCGTGGATGACCATCAAGCAAATATCCTAAGTATAACATTTGAGAAACTTGATGGTCTAAACCATAGCTGTTCCCATCTAACTTCCTGGAGCCATACCCGACCCCTTGGAAGCACACTTGGAAGAAAACAGCTTGAAAGCTAGCACATGCCCTCGTTTTCCACCACGACAGGACTCTGACACTCACAAACCCAGTCCAGGGTTCTGTATACTCTAAACTAAAATCAGTCATTACAAAACATCTGGAACATAGACATTTGACCAGTAACTGCCTCACCTAATAACTTTTGAGAACTAAACCTAAAAATCTGGCAACGATAGTCTCTGTGTAATCACTGAATTCCATAAGAAGTCACCAGCTTCTAAAGGGCAAGGCTTTCTCTCTTTTACTAGGTCCTATGCCGTATCAGCAGTAACCTAAAACATATCAACATAGGTTCCCTCATGTGTACCTAGGTTCCTAAGAGACCTCTAAGACCACCTGACAGTAATTCAAATCCAGAATTTGGCAACAGGAATTGAGATGCCAACAGGAATTGAGAAGCCAAGCCAAGTACAAGTACACCTTCCACCAGAGTTAGCAAAAAACAACAAGCTTATAAAAGGATATAGGACTGGAAATGGGTATTGCCGAAGGAGGCCCTAGGCAAAGAAAACTATTTATAATCTAGTACAGAAGGAAGGAAGGGCGGAACAGAGTCTAAGAATTTGGTTTAAGCATGAAACACTGTGACTCGGGATTTCCTCATAAGAAGAGAGGAGCAGAGCCCCATTGTTATTAAAGTAAAATCCACTTACCTTCAATGTGATCCTCCCTACCTGAGAGAGTGTGAAGTAGGGTGCTCTTATGTTAAAAAATAGCCTCTCCAACTAAATTTAGCATATAGTTTTAAATCACCTTGGGGCTGCTCTGCAATTGTTTTCTGTGTGCTAGTAGTGTCTCCTCTTGACTTCTTATTTGCTCTACCTTATAAAAGGAAACACATGACCTAACTTAGGAAATCTCCCCCTTCTACCCTGAACTCTGGAAGTATCCACAGATGCCTGAGGTAAGCTACCAGGATTTGAGTTTTGCTTCAGCTAGGAGTCTGAGCTTCAGAGCAGGGATGCCTTTATAAAATGATCATGAGAGAATCTGTGCTGAATTGACCAGACTGGTAGAGGAAAATAAAAATTAAGGTTATTTCAAATTGACTCCCTGTTTGAAACTGGCTCATCAAACTTTTTATACCCATTTCATCTCTGAGAAGAGATAACTTTTTTTTTCTTTTAAATAAGATATCCTTCTTAGTCACCAAGAATATGCAAATCAAAATCACACTGAGATACCCACTTTACACCCACTAGGATGCCCATGATCAAAAAGATAATAAGTGTTGGTGAGGATATAGAGTGTGGAACCCTCAAACACTGCTAGTGGAAATGTAAACCAGTGCAGCTGTTTTGGAAAAGAGTCTGCAATTTCTCAAAAGGTTAAACATACAATTGCCACATGACTCAGCTATTCCACTCCTAGGTATATACCTAAGAGATATGAAAACATATGTCCACACAAAAATATGTACACAAATGTTTACAGTAGCATTATTTATAATAACCAAAAAGTATATAAATAACCCAATGTCCATCAACTTACGATAAGTAAAATGTGGTATATTTATACCATATCATTCAGCCATAAAAAGAAATGATATACTGATACATGCTACAACATAGATGAACCTTGAAAACATGCTAGGTGAAAGAAGCCAATCACAAAAGACCATATATTGTGATTCCATTTATATGTAATGTCCAGAATAGACAAATCCATAAAGATCAAAGGTAGATTAGTGGTTCCCAATCAACCTACTGCCCTCAAACTCTCTTCTTTCTCCAACTCATCAGCACCTGTTTTTACGAAATTATAAGTACAATAACAAAAATAACTTTCATTTTAATAAAAGGTCTAGAAGGATCTATATTAAAATGTTAACTACTATGAAGAGATTAAGTTTTTCTTATTATCATGGATGTGAAGAATAATGATGTGAACTAGTACTGATTTGGTGATAAGAAAATAAAAGTTTTTTCACCCAAGGAGGAAAAAAAAAAGTAGATTAGTGGTGGCTTAAAGTTGGGATGTTAGGGAGTTGGAAGGATATGGGAAGTAACTGCTAAACGGTATAGGTTTTGGGGGGAGAGTGATGAAAATATTCTAAAATTGACTTTAGTCATGATTTCGCAACTCTGTGAATATACTAAAAAACACTGAATTGTGTACTTTAAATAGAATTAAATCTCAATAAAGATTTTTTATATATTAGAGAGAGAAAGATAAGACACATATATAAGTGATAAAGCAACTGGAGCAAAATGTTAACAGTGAATCTGGAAAAAGGATGTACTGAAGTTCTTTGTACCATTCATGTCAATGTTTGGTGTGAAATTACATTAAAAGAAAAAGCTAGGCTTCCCTGGTGGCGCAGTGGTTGGGAATCCGCCTGTCAACGCAGGGGACACAGGTTCGAACCCTGGTCTGGGAAGATCCCACATGCCACGGAGCAAATAGGCCCGTGAGCCACAACTACTGAGCCAGTGCGCCACAACTACTGAAGCCCATGCACCTAGAGCCCGTGCTCCTCAACAAGAGAAGCCACCACAATGAGAAGCCCGCGCACCGCAACGAAGAGTAACCCCCACTCACTGCAACAAGAGAAGAGCCTGCGTGCAGCAACAAAGACCCAAAGCAGCCAAAAATAAATAAAACTATTTTTAAAAAATATATTAAAAAAGAAAAAGCTAAAAAAAATTAAGATCTCGGGCTTCCCTGGTGCCGCAGTGGTTGAGAGTCCACCTGCCGATGCAGGGGACATGGGTTCGTGCCCCGGTCCGGGAAGATCCCAAATGGCGTGGAGCAGCTGGGCCCATGAGCCATGGCCACTGAGCCTGCACGTCCGGAGTCTGTGCTCCGCAACAGGAGAGGCCCCAACAGTGAGAGGACCGCATACCGCAAAAAAAAAAAAAATTAAGATCTCTCTCTTGATAATCATGCACAGTATTCTTGCTTAACATGAAACGGAAACCTGCACTAGACAAAACTGCCATGTCTGCTCCCACCCCTGCCAGACAAGTATTTTACTTGTCTCCCCCACACTCATCAAACTACTGCAAAGCATGCAAAGCAGCACTCCAGTAGCAGAAAAGAAGGATAAAACGTGGCAAGGGAGACAAATATTCTCCAACTTTCTCAGAGCCTCAGTTTCCTCATCTGTAAAGTCAGAAGGTTATATAGTCTCTAAGAGAGCTTCCATGTTTGACATTCCATGATTCTGTTGTTCTAATTTCATTGCCCAATATAGTTAAGGAGAAGTATGATCTGACCAGTCCTCTGGCTTTCCTGGACAGGGAGCATTTTTTCTCTCTTCTAATGGTGACATTAAGAGATGATTTCAGGGTATGTCAATGTTCTAAGCAGGTTCATACAGGACACTGGCCAGTTTCCCAACTATCTACATTCCTAAGCCCTCTCTTCAATTCTTGGTAAGACCCACCACTCAGAGCCTGGGAAACTGCAGTAGTGGATGCATAAACCTAGGATACTTATATCTCAATGCTGGGTGCAGGTCAGTGCAGAGGAACGTAAAGATTCCATAGTAAGAAATAGGTTACTAGCATTCTGGAAACTTAACTCTCAGGCAGAGATAGGGAACGTAAACTCAGGAGTCCCATGTCATGGTAAACCTTCTCCTGCAGTTACCTGGTGGTGACCATAAGAAGAAAAATGGAAAATGAAGATGCCCAAAACACCCATCCATCAAAGAGGCAGAAAAAGGGACTGGACTCTACTACCATCTGCCCCACTTAGAATGGGCCAACAATAATGAAAAAACAAAATCAAAAATGTTTCTTCCAGATTTGCTTATCTCCTTGACAAACTCACAAAGCTAACAAGCAGATACCATTTCTTAAAGTTGGCTAGACTTCTGCTTCACCAATAGATTACCTTTCTCTCCTTCAACCCAAAGTACTCCCTCAACTAACCAGAAGAGAAAACAAAATTAATTTTCATATCTTCCTCTGTTCCTTGCACAACAAATAACTACATGACTTGCCTAAATGCTTAAGTCTAGAGGAAAGGGGAGAGGTGACATGGAGAGACTCCTATAAATTCAATGATCAGAGTCTATATTCAACACAGCAAGCTCTATGTTTATTGCTGCAAACAGAAAAAAATGAATCTTAAACTTTCTCCATAAAGCCAGAAGGAACACTGAGCATCTCTGATCTGCTTGTTCTGGATTCACTCCTAGAGTATAGAAGCTATCTGATGTATATAACTTAATTTGCTTGGAGAGAACATAGACTCCTTGGTACCTCCCTAGAGAACCTGGGTGCAATTCACAATTTCCTGTAGTTTCATTTACTATGACATCATCAGTTTAGGAGCTATAAGGCAGAGAGAAAATGCACCCTGGAGAGTCTCAAGACTGACCCGCAAAGAGCTATTTGTATTCTGTTTTGTTTTCCTCAAAGATTCCCTCTGGGTAGTCCAGATTCCCCTATCAACCCACCAGAAATGAAATGAAGGAAAAGAAGAAATCCTTTGATCAGTGCTTATTCTAACAAAGGCCACCTATTGAATAAATAGTCTTGGCATTCCACTACTGCAACCACACTTAAAAAGATAGAAAAATACCCTTCCTTACACATTTTATACAGCTCATCCCCCCCCTTCTTTATTCTCTCAATAAGCTTTCACAGGTATACAATCTGAGCTTGCTGAAAAGCCACATAATTAACAGATATTCACTAAAAGAGAATTAACCTTTTGAGAATCTACTTGATGAGACACTTTTTATTTACATTCTCTTTTTCATAGATGAGGATCCCAGCAGAGTTATCTAACTTGGCCCCCAGTCACAGAATTAGTCAACAGCAGAGCAAGAATGTTTAACCCCAAAACCCATGCTCTCACTGACAAATCACTTCCCAGCTCCACTCCTAAGCTTTATCATTTGCAAAACATTCTCTTTATTTTTGAAAATCGAATGTCTATAAAATTTAATAGACACTTAAAAGCACAACATAAAAATCACACTGGTTTATTCCACCAGTTTATAAAGTTTCTTTTACTGGGGAGAACTGTGTCATTTTTAGTCTTTCTCAACATGTTAGTGTTTTCTAAAGACCCAGCCAAGCAATGAGATGCAGTTTAGTGTCACGAGAGGAGCACTGGATCAAAGTCAAGTAATTAACTAGCAGGACATAGGCCCTACTGTCCTTCCTGGGCCTCATTTTCCTCTCTGAGGTCCCTTCTAGTTCCAGTACCATGAACTGAATTCCAACAACTATTGACACATCGCAAAGTCACAAATTTAACAAATAGGAAACACAGATGAAAAATTAACATCAGTATTATAAAATTTGAAGACCTGAAAAAGTGAAAAACTACTCCAACAAGAGGCCTAGTATTAACTGTATTACTGATTCATGATTTTTTCTCCACCTGTTCTGCTATTGATTTGAGGAAATAGTGTATTTGCTCTGACCTTGCTAAAGGTCATCAATTTATCACTTTTTTAGAAGTCCATTTTGACAAATAGGACAATCTAAAAGAAATGGATAAATTTCTAGAAACGTACAACCTACCAGACGGAATCATGAGAAAATAGAAAATCTGAGCAAACCAATAATAAGTAAGGAAATTGAATCAGTAATCAAAAACCTCCCAACAAAGAAAAACCAAGGACCAGATGGTATCCCTAGTGAATTCTACCAAACATTTAAAGAAGAATTAACATCAATCTTTGTCAAACTCTTCCAAAAAACTGAAGAGGTCAGAACACTTCCAAACTCATTTTACGAGGCCACTCTGATACCAAAGCCAGGTAAGGACACTACAAGGAAAAAAAACTATAGGCCAGTATCCCTGATGAATATAGGTGTAAAAATTCTCAGTAAAATATTAACAAACCAAATTCGATAACACATTAAAAGGATCATACACCATGACCAAGTAGGATTTATCCCTGGGATTTAAGAAAGGTTCAACATATGCAAATCAATAAATGTGATACAACACACTTAAAAAAAAAAAGTCCATTTCGAAGTATGCACCTTTTTTTTTTTTTTTCATAAGAAACACTGAAATTTTTCTGATGGGGGGAAAAAAAACCACACAAAACCTGTCCTGTCACCTCCGAAGCAAAGTAAAATTAGTCAACAGGATAATCACCTTCAGGAGAGAAACTTTACAGTAAACACATCATGACACAACAGTAGAAAGGAGTATCTCTCATCAAATCAGGATGACACAACAAACCGCCACCCACATGAAACGTGCAAACTGGACACTCCAGACAAAAACTTTTCCAAACCTTGAGATTCAAAGGCTCCAATGACGGTGCAGTGGAGTTCGCGGGGATTTTACAACTCTGACACCGGTGCAGTGGAATTCATGGGATTTTACAATTCTGACACTCTTGGGCAATTAGTGCCAAATCTGATCTGGGCCCTATCTTCACTTCTCCACCACTTCCCTTTGAAAGATGACTTGAGAAGCATCACTACGCAACCCAGGCTCTCCAACTAGGCTGCTGCCCTTTTATTCAGAAATGACGCTGGCCTCATAAAGGACATAAATTATTTTCAATAAAATATGGCACGGCCCCGGAGTACAAGCCCTTTCTAGATGTAAGGGAGTTCTCACCCTCCTTGGTGTGGCCCAAGTTCACTTTATTACTTCACGTCCCATCAACCCAGGGGGCCCAGCCCAGCGCTGGGTTAGAACGGTTTTGAGGAACTGCAATCACAGGCTTCTTGGGAAGAGGCCAGATAAACTCACCAAGTTTTTGGTTTTTTGTTTTTTTTTTAAAGTCTGGGTGGAACTTACTTTCACCAGGACGTGGGATATCTTCTTCCCTCCCTAATGGGTGTTCGAGGACAAGCTTCCCTTTATTTTATACTAAGTCACTCAACCTTCACCAGACTGTGAAGACAACCCTTCTCTCCTCATCCGGGAGGACCTGGCCACAGCTCAGCGGGGAGCAGGGGCCGTTCGGAACCCTCAAGGCTCAGAGCCCCTCGCCCGTTTCCCCTCCTCCAGAGTGACGCCCCCTACCCCGCGCCCGCCCTGGGTCCTTCCGACCGACCCTCGCCCTGCTCCCGGGACAAAGCGGAGGTGGGGTGGTTTCCTCAGGGGTCCCCGGCGGCCGCGGGGAAGAAGCCCCGGGCTCAGCAAGCACTCACCCGACAGCTCGTCCGGCTCCAGCCCGGTCTCAGTGTCCAGCCCGCAGATGACAAAGTAGTCGGCGAAGCGACTGGGCGCCGAGCCCCCTCCACCGCCGCCGCCGCCGCTCATGGCGCCGGGGCCGAGCCGGGCCGGGCCGTGCGGAGCGCGGAGCCCCCGCACCGGGCGCCCGCCCGCCCTCAGGCCGCCCCTCCCGCCGGCGCCGACGCTACCGCGGCTCCGGCCGCCGCCCCCGGCCTTGGCCCGGTCCCCGCGGCCGCCGCGGCTGCCGTGACGGGGCAGGGGGGCACCGGGCCGCCCCGCGCCGCATCCTGGACGCCTTCCCCTCCGCGCCGCCGCCGCCGCCGCCGCCAGACGAGAGCGCCGCGGACGGAGCTAGCCTGGAAAAGGGCGTAAAGCGCTGAGGAGAACCCCCACCGCGGCCCCCTCCCGCCGCGCCTGCGCAGGCGCCTTCGGGGAGGGGGCGGGCGCCTCGCGGAAAAGATGACGTGATGCTCTTCGGGCAGGCTGGCCGCAGCTTCCCAGGCAGTCTCCGCAGCGCGGCGGGCAACTACTGGGCCGCCCGCAACCTCCACCCCCTCGGGGCTGCGACTCCTTTAGGGAAGGCAGAGGAGGTGCGGGATGGATGGACGCATCCCGCAGAGCCGGGACCCTGGCCCACGCTCCGCCTCCCACTGGAGGTCCGGCGATCTCCTGTTTAGACCGGCCCTGTCACAGCAATAGGGTCGCAGGATTGAGCTCGGAAGCTCACCTCATCCTAACTGCAGGAAGCCCACCAGCCTAGATCCCAGATAGCGCCTTCTCCCTGACCCCGCCCCCTAACGTCCACGCCCAGCCCTTTCCCGAGTAGAGCTGAGGATTCCCCCTCTTTTGCCCGAGGTGGATCTGCCCGCCCTATATTTACCCTTGGCTTACAAATGGGGAAACTAAGGCTCAGAAAGAAGCAAGGGCTTTCCCCAAGGTTACATAGAGTCTAAGAGACAAAGCCTGGACCAGAATCTTGGGCTCGTGCTTAGTCCCCGCTCCCTCCCCCCCAGTCCAGCCAGGCCTTTTCCCATGCACCAGGCTGTCCCTTTTTCTCTCCTAGAGTCTCCAGAGACCCATGCCACTTGGGAGCTCCCCTTCTGCTTCTGAGAATTCTCAGTTCCATCCTTGAGTCGGTCCTCCTGAGAGAAGTGGGGGATGAGGAGGAGAAAAACTTGCCTCCTGTTACTTGTGTTGGGACCCCGCGATTTGGTTTCCTACAGAAGCTAAGCAGGAAACTGGAGATCAGAAAACAAGAAGGTAATATGTAGAGTGGTTACTAAAATGGGCTCTAGAAACAATGCTTAGATTTGAATCTGGACTTTATCATTTACTGTGTGACCTTGGGCAATCTCCAGGAGCCAGCAGTCATGTTTTCTGTGAAGATTACATGAGATAAATACGCATACAGGTTAAGTAGTCAGAATAGTGCCTGGAAGTAAAAGGCACTCAATAAATATTAGAGATTATATTATTATTCCAGCAAGAGGTGTGCCTAGGGTTTGCTCTAGCAGGCTGCTGCTAAAGGCCCTAGAAGGCAGCTGGCTTCCCCAAGGGCTGACCCTGGGCTATCTCCTGCGTTTTCTCCTGGGTACCTCTCTTAAGTATTGGTTGGGGGGGAGGTGGCTTGGAGGTCACAGCCAATGTCACTTGGAACCATAGTACCTGCTCCTCTTTGTATGTAACCTGCCTGAACTAGTAAGAGAAAAGTGTAGAAAAGGTAGCTTCACAAAGTGCATTTAGGGTGATGCGTCACCCTATCTTGCATGCTGGGGTTGCAGAGACAGTAGAGGAGGTTTAGAGAGCTAAATGGTTACAAGGCACAGAAGAGGGGCATCTTTCCAGGTTGGGGGATGGTCAGGGAAAGCTTCCAGAAGGAGATATAATCTGACCTGAGTTCCAAAGGATCAAAAAGAATTTCTCAAGTAAAAGGGGGAGGAAAGGATGTTTCAGGCAGCGTGTGCAACAACAGGGAGTGACAGATTAAAATGGTTACATACAGGCAACAACAAGTAATTCATTTCTCTGGGAGACAGAGAATTAAAAGGAGATAAAACCAGGGAGAGAGGAGGGGGACAGAGCAGGAAAGGCTTCCAATGCCAGGCTAAAGAATTTACCCTGTAAATTTACCCTGTGTTAGAGGAATGGTAAACTGCAGGAATTAAAGCTGAGGAGGGACTTCCCTGGTGACACAGTGGTTAAGAATCCGCCTGCCAATGCAGGCTACACGGGTTCAAGCCCTGGTCCAGGAAAATCCGAAATGCTGTGGAGCAACTAAGCCCGCGTGCCACAACTACTGAAGCCTGTGCAAGGCACTGCAATGAGAAGCCCACACACCGCAAAGAAGAGTAGCCCCTGCACTCTGCAACTAGAGAAAGCCCACGCACAACAATGAAGACCCAACACAGCCAAGAATTTAAAAATAAATAAATTTTTTTAAAAAATAGAGACTTAATTTTTTAAAAAATAAACAAAATAAAGCTGAGGAGTGACAAGATCTGACTCACATCTTAGAATGATCACTCTGGGAGTCATGTGGAAGAAGAGGCTTCAAAAAGTCTTAATTATCCTCAGTTTGAAGCCGAGAAACTTTTTATCCAATGTGTCCAGGGTGATCAGGTGCTAGGAGACCTCTCACACTAACTCAACTCATAAAACAAGTTAGAAACGAAAGACTGTATTAATTTGCCCTGGGAAATGTAACTGCTCAGAGACCCAGAATACTCAACTGTAAAGTGATCTCCTTCCCAGTAGGAAATATGTTTGGCAGAGTGATTGCTTCTGCCAGAGTCAGAGAAAAAAAAAAGAGCTGAATGCTTTTAAGTTTCAGTTTAAATCCTCACTCCCACTCCTACTAGCTGTATGAGCTGAGGCACATCAGTTAACTTCTCTGGAATGAGAATAATCAACCTTTCCCCCCACAAGATTGCTTTTAAGATTCATAAATTAATTTTTTTAATGAATGAAGAAAGGAATTTTAAATATCTGGAACATAATATACTCTTAATAAGCGGCAACCTGGGGCACCCACTTCAGAATGAAGGATCTGAGAGAGAGCAAGTCGACATCTGAGGGAAGATAAATCCAGGAAAGGGCATGAGGCAAAAGTGTGCCTGGAGTGGTCAAGGAGCAATAAGAAGGTTAGGATGGCTGGGAAGTGTTGGGGGTGGGAGGAGTGGGAGAAGATGGTAGGTGTGATGATGTTGGCTTGTAGTTCACCAAATAATCATGTTTCCCCTTCCACAGTGTGTGGAGTTGTCCCTAGGAAGCAGCTGCCTGGTCAGGGACAACGTTTCCCACCCCACTTGCATTCACATGTTGGTCATGTGACTGGTTCTCACCAATAGAATATGTGAAGGACTTTATGTGTGTCATTGCTAGATTAGTGTATTTAAGAAGCAAATGAGGGGGGACTTCCTGGTGGCTCAGTGGACTTCCGTGCTCCCAATGCAGGGGGCCAGGTTTGATTCCTGGTCAGGGAACTAGATCCCACGTGCATGCTGCAACTAAAAGTTCACATGCCACAACTAAGGAGGCTGCGAGCTGCAACTAAGGAGTCTGCCGGCCGCAACTAAGACCCAGCAAAACCAAATAAATGATTAAAAAAAAAGAAGAAGCAAGTGAAGGGACTTCCCTGGTGGTCCAGTGCTTAAGAATCCACCTTCCAATGCAGGGGACGTGGGTTCGATCCCTGGTCAGGGAACTAAGATCCCACATGCTGCAGGGCAACTAAGCCCACACACTGCAACTACTGAGCCTGTGCTCTGGAGCCCACGAGCTCTGCAGCCAGCGCACCACAACTAGAGAGAAGCCCACGCACCACAACGAAGACCCAGTGCAGCCAAAATTTTAAAAAATAAATAAAAGAAGAAGCAAATGAGAGAAAAGGGAACCCTTTCTACACTGTTGGTGGGAATGTAAGTTGGTGTAGCCACTATGAAAAACAGTATAGAGCTTCCTCAGAAAACTAAAAATAGAATTACCATGTGATCCAGTAATCCCACTCCTGGGCATATACCCAGACAAAACTATAATTCAAAAAGATACATGCACCCTTATGTTCATAGCAGCACTATTCACAATAGCCAAGACATGGAAACAACCTAAATGTCCATCAAGAGATGCATGCATAAAGAACATGTGATATATATACAGTGGAATACTACACAGCCATAAAAAAAGAAAGAACTATTGCCATTTGCAGCAACATGGATGCAACTAGAGATTATCATACTAAGTGAAGTAAGTCATAAAGAGAAAGACAAATACCATATGATATCACTTACATGTGGAATCTAAAATATGGAACAAATGAACCTATCTATAAAACAGAAACAGGAAGGGCTTCCCTGGTGGCGCAGTGGTTGAGCGTCTGCTTGGTAATGCAGGGGACACGGGTTCGAGCCCTCGTCTGGGAAGATCCCACATGCCGCGGAGCAACTAGGCCTGTGAGCCACAACTACTGAGCCTGCGCGTCTGGAGCCTGTGCTCCACAACAAGAGAGGCCGCGATAGTGAGAGGCCCGCGCACCGCGATGAAGAGTGGCCCCCCACTTGCCACAACTAGAGAAAGCCCTCGCACAGAAACGAAGACCCAACACAGCCAAAAATAAATAAATAAACAAATGTGGGTTTTAAAAAAAAAAAAAAACAGAAACAGACTCACAGACATAGAGAACAAACTTGTGGCTGCCAAGGGGGAGGGGATTGGGGGAGAGAAGGACCAGGAGTTGGGGATTAGCAGATGTAAACTATTATATATAGGATGGATAAACAACAAGTTCCTACTGTATAGCCCAGGGAACTGTATTCAATATCCTGTGATAAACCATAACGTAAAAGAATATTAAGAAAAGAATGTCCGTATGTGTATAACTGAGTCACTTTGCCGTACAGCAGAGATTGGCACAGCATTGTAAATCAACTATACTTCAATTTAAAAAAAAAAAATTAAAAAATAAGCAAATGAGATTAATTAATTAATTAAAATTTTAAGAAACAAATGAGGCTTCTTCCCTCTCTCTTTTTTGCCTTCCACCAGCTAAAAGTAGAGAATTATGAGGTTCTAAGGAATGGCAAAACAGAAGACAGAGGAGCCTGGATCTTTGAATCAACTACATGGAGGAAAGTCTCCAGCTGACCAAGAATACCCGCACTGGGCTCTTTGGTGAACAAGAAACAGACTTCAATTGTGTGAAGCCACTGGTACTGTGGGGTTTATTTGTTATAGCAGCTAGCATTACCATCACCCAAGTAGAATATGTTGGGGTAGGGGAAGCAGATCACGGAGAGCCTTGTAGCCGCACTGTAAAGATTTTGTCTTTGTCTCTGAATAAAAGGAAAAGTCACTGTAGAATTTTGAACAAAGGAGTGTCATGATCTGCCTTGTTTAAAAGGATATGTAAGGTACCATTTTAAGCACTTCATATATATTAACTCTGCCTTGAACTTGTCCTGAACTCAGATTTGTATATCCAACTGACTTCTTATCATCTCAATCTGGAGGTCTAAGAGGCATCTCAAAGTTAACATATTCCAAATCAAATTTCTAATTTACACCCGTAATATGCTGCCACTTCCACATGCTTTCCCCATCTCAGTAAGTGAAAGCACTTCATGCTTTCAGTTCATGCCAAAAACCTTACACTCATTCTTCTCTCTCTCTCTCTCTTTCCCTCCCTCCCCACACCTACACCACACACACACACACACACACACACACACAAACACACACACAGTCCACGTAATATCCATTAGAAAATTCTATTGGTTCTGAAAATTTTAACAATGAGTAAAGCATAGCACAGTTCTGTCTACTTTTAACCCTTGTTTGGTTCAGAAAGTTATAAAAGGAAGCTGGAAAAAGAACAGGTTACTGAAAGTGTGAAACATCCTGGTTACACGAAATCCAGAAAATCACTAAGCATGTTTTGAAAAATACTTTGTAACTGTATCTTATAAGTTACCCCTACCTTTAGTGAGTGTTGCTGGATAATGATATTAATAATGGAAAAACTGGGAAAAAAGACAAATTCATATTATATAAAATACAATGATATATACAGTGCATGTAATAATCCTTTATTTTTAATATAAAAGAAAAAGTATATAATTTTTATTAATAAATCAGTTTCTTTCCCTTTGCTTAATATATATTCAACAAATATTTTTAAAATATCATTTTGAAAGATACCAGATTACCTGCCTTATTACTCCCTTGGGTGTTAGTTCTTCCCTGGAGAAATGCAGGAACAGCAGGGCTAACCTTGCAAGTCTGTACCTTACAAAAGCAACACCAAAGTAAAGGGAGGGAGGTTATGATCACAATAGATCAGCCCAAGAGCAGAGCAAATGAGCCCCTAGGAAAGGTCCACACAGATCTACTCACAGAGCCAAACCTTGCTTTGAAAGCTGGAATGAGGTCATGGCGTATCTTCAATCAACACTAACTGCAAAATTATATATATTTGTATTGCAGTGTTGTTTGTAAGAGAAACCCCCTTCTCCCCCCCCCCCAAAAAAAAACTGGAAACAATCTAAATATCCAGCTTTAGGGAACGGGTTAAAGAAACTACAGCTTGTAAATATTGAAATATTATGCATCTGCAAAACAAAACAGGAAGACAAGGAAAGAAGAAAAGACAAGGAAAAAAATAAAAGAGACTCATTAGGTACTGATACAGAAAAAAATCCAAGATATATCGCTAATATAAAAAGCAAGTGCAAAACTGTGTGTGTAACAGTTCAAACATGGAAGTAACCCAAGTGTCCATCGATAGGTGAATGAATAAGTAAAACGTAGTATATAGATACAATGGGATAGTATTCAGCCTGAAAAAGGAAGGAAATTTTGACATATGCTACAACATGGATGAGGCTTGAGGACATCATGCGACGTCTTTTTGTGACACAAGCCAGTCACAAAAAGACTAATACTGTGTGATTCTACTTACATATGGTACCTAGAATAGTCAAAGTCATAGAGACAGAAAGAGAAAAGCGGTTGCCAGGAGCTGGGGATGGGAGGAGAGGAATGAGGAGTTATTGTTTAATTGGTATAGAGTGTCTATTTTGCAAAATAAAAAGAGTTCTGGAGATGGATGGTGGTGGTGGCTGCAGAACATTATGAATGTACCTAACGCCTCTGAATGTACACATAAACGTGATGAAAATGGTAACTTTTATGTTATGTGTATTTTACCACAACTTTTCAAATTGAGAAAAAAATCCACAGTAAAAATAAAATAAAGTTTCAAGGTAAGTCATCATTCTTTGTTTGTTCTGAATTTACTTCTTGGACGCTGGCTTTTAAAAATGAAAAAGTAGATCTGAGCTGAAAATACAAGTAAAATGTAGGAGAAAGCAATATAGGGGTAGGGGATTAAGAGATACAAAATATTAGGTAGAAAATAAGCTACAAGGATATAGTGTACAACACAAGGAATATAGCCAATATTTTATACTAAGTATAAGTGAACTATAACCTTTAAAAACTGTGAATCACTACATCGTACACCTGTAATTTATATAATGTTGTACATCAACTATACTTCAAAAAAATAAAATTAAAAATAAATAAATTAAATGTAGAAGAAACAAAGTCACTTATTAAAGAACAGCTCTGAGTGGAACTCTGAATGGATCTCTGAAGTCAGACACCCAAGGTTCAAATCTCAACTTTACCATTTACAAAATCTGTAATTTTAGGTAAATTTCTTAACCTCTCTGTGCCTTAATTTTTTCATCTGTAAAATGGAGATAATGATATTACTTGCCTCATATGTTTGTTGTGTGAATTAAAGTGATACATGTAAAAAACAGGTGTGTGTAATATGCTGTCATCTGTGTAAAAAAGATAAAAGAAATATGTACTTTATTCTTTCTTGTATATGTATATACTATTTTTGGAAGAATAAATTATTCTGTTAAACTTTACTGCTTCTAGGGACAGAAACTGAATGACAGGGATTGGGAACAGAAGGGAAGTGTTTCATTTTACATTGTTTTGTACTTTTTGGGTTTTGAACCATAAGAATGTATTATCTACTCAAAAAATAAGTATTATTAAAACTTTTTGAAATGCCATCCCCTTCCTTTAGTCTCCCCTACTCACACAGCAAGATTAATCTGCCAGACACACAGCTCTGGTCATGCTACACCCTGCCAGTCAGAATCCTCAGTAGGGCACAAACTTTTCCTAGTGTGACTGCTAAGGCTTTATATGATCCAGGCTCAACGCACCCATCCTATTATTCTTCCAACATCCCCCTTCACACAGTCTGTCTCCAGTCAAGCCTTACTACTCACTCAACTACTTTCCCAGCAGTCACCCTGTTTGGGACCATAGTACGCATAACCCATCCTCACCTTGGCATTTGGAAAGCCCAAAGTTAATCACTTATTTGTGGCTCCTCCTCTGTTACCCAACCGGGTTCTTGGACTCTTTCATCAATAGAAATTGATAAGAAGCCAGATGAGAAATTCAGGCAAATCTTTATTGGGACTCGTGCTGCAGCACAAGGGAGTGAAAACAAGTAACAAGTGCCCTTGCTCACTCCCTGAGGGGAATGAGTTGATCCCTTAAATGGGTTGAGGGTAGGGGCGGGTCCAGGGGTCAAGCTGGAGGGGTGGCTTGGATGATCTGCCCACCCCCTTGGTGGTGCTGTGTGCAGGGATCATGTGCCATACCCTGCTTTTGCTCCTGACACCTCAGAAGTGACAGTTGGGCTTTTGGGTTTTTTGTATCCTGTTGTACATAATTTGCCCCAACTGCCCATGTATGCAGTTATTTTTAGTCCCTTGTGCAACCACTGCAGCAAAGGGTCCAAGGCCCCAGGTCCTAGCCCGTCTCACCTCCACACCTCCCATCTCACCCGTTTTCTCTGATTTGTGTCAGTAAACACATACAAAACCTCCCTGCCCCTACCTGAGCCTGATAACGACCTAGAAGTTCAGGCCTTAGATTGGGACCCTGCTAACCCAATTTAGACCTGTACCTCTGAAAGGGAGAAAGAACTTTTTGGATCCCAAAGTCCCTGGGCCAATGGCCTCTTCCACTAAGAAAACCTCAGGAGCAGGAACTTCCCTACCTCCTCCTTCCAAACTAAGCCTGCTCTGAGGTGAAAGGGAAAAGTGGTTAGGCAGATGGGAGGACCTTGGCCTGACACACCATATAGGCGAGGAGGCTGGGACAGCCCCCCTTACCCTCCCACCTGTACATTCTTGCCTTGGCCTCAGGTAGAGCCTCTGAAGAGAAGATAGGGCCAAGGCTGGACTCCAAGCTAACATTAGATTAATTGCCCTCCTTCACCTGCTGACCTCCCTCGGGGCCCAGCTAATGCAGCACCTCTTCTAAGAGTCCACAACTGGGGACTCCTAGAGCCCTCTGCATCTCACCACACAGGGTCTTGATACCACCACTCAGTTTCCCTCCCCCAAAGCAGTCTATGTCAGCAATGCCTTGTTTATCCTTTCAGAGACAGTCCATATCTGTACTAACAGGGCTGACCCCACCCAGCGAGACCCTGCCCACTCCCAGCTCACAGCATAGCATTCAAGAAAGGCCAGCTGGTGAACCCAGAGGTTCTCAAAACCCTTCCTCTCCAATGCTCAGTGAAGAGTTCACCATGTGCAAACTGAAATGAATCCCACTGATCATACAGAAAAACATAAGCTTCACAGTATGGGCTTTCTTAAGACAAGAAACACAAATACATCTGAGTAGAGTGACACACCCACAGCCATCTCTGGCAGTCAGCTCTCTCTGCACACTGATCCATGTCCTGCTGTCCCACCAGCCCCCAATACCTCATTCATAACCAGTATCAGGCTCCTCATGTCTCTCAACCACACAAGCTCCCTAGATCAGTTGAAAATCAGACATCACCTTCAGCCACCATAACTCACAGCAACAAAGAAGCCCCAAAGAAGAGTCAGCAATCAAGCAGCATCTGCTGCCCCATGGCCTGGGGAAGTATGAAGTGGAGCAACAGGAAGAGCAAATTGCTGATAATGTTCACGTGTGATGCAACTTTCCCAAAAGTTGTGCATGAGCATGTGCATGTGTTTATCTATATACATGTCTGTTTATTTGTATGTGAATGAACATTTGTATAGAGTCGATAATGTATATGTAGGCACTCACATATATTAGATGTGTGTCTGTGTACTTGCATGTGTAAACAATTGTGTTGTGGGTACTGTGTGTATGTTTGTGTGTGTTGTATGTATCTGAGGAGGCTGAGACAGGGCAGAGTTGCTAGACCAGATAAGCAAAGGGGTACCTTTGGCTCTTGACAAACCTAGGAGTGACTCACTTGTGGTCCCTCTGTCCCCTCCTCCCTTCTGTCCTCCTGGGTTGAGAGCATTTTGAGAGTCTGGGTGGATGGCCTTATATGTGTTGCATCCGGCCCTCTGCCTTAGACTGTGAACACAGACCCTTGCTATTCCCATCAACTTGAGAGCAAGAGCTTTCTAGGAAAGGCCAGATGGTCTCCTGAGGGGAAGTGAAAGGCCCTTGGACCAGATCCCAAAAGGAAGATATATTTAACTGTGGCTGGGCTCTCAAAAGTTTTTGGAGGAGTGATGGAATCGTTATATATCTTAATTGTGATGGTGGTTCCATAATTGTATATGTTTGTCAAAACTTACAGAATTGTACACTAGGAAGAGTGACTCCTAGGACTTCCCTGGTGGCGCAATGGTTAAGAATCCGCCTGCCAATGCAGGGGACCTGGGTTCGAGCCATGGGCTAGGAAGATCCCACATGCTGTGGAGCAATTAAGCCCACACGCCGCAGCTACAGAGCCTGCGCTCTAGAGCCCGTGAGCTACAACTACTGAGCCCAAATGCCACAGCTACTGAAACCCGTATGCCTAGAGCCCGTGCTCTACAACAAGAGAAGCCACCGCAATGAGAAGCCTGCGCATCGCAACGAAGAGTAGCCCCTGCTCACCGCAACTAGAGAAAGTATTCGCACAGCAGTGAAGACCCAACACAGCCAAAAATAAATAAATAAATAACTTAATTTTTTAAAAAAAGAGTGAATTCTTCTGTAAATGATACCTTAATAAAAAATATGGAAAAGTCTATACAATTGACAATTGAATGTTAGTATTTTTTTCAGCTGACTATAAACAAAAACATAGTGTCACACTATCAGTTTTCTAGGTTATATCAATTTGCCTTTAGTATGATAGGCAAAAAACGTAAGAATAATTACATATAGAAAAATTAAGAATATTTAATTACTGAAATGATTAAATTTATAGTAATGAATTGACAGAATTAAAACAGCACAAGACTTTTAACACATCAAGAATTAACTATAATCAAAATAAACTGAATTTCTAAAAAAGTTCAGAGCATTATGTCCTAGTTTATATTTGGGGAACACTTTGTCTTTATTCATACATAGGGAGATGTTCTCTTTTTTTTTAATGTTCTTTTTTTTTTCTTTTTTAGCTGCGCCTTGCGTCTTGCGGGGTATTAGTTCCCCAACCCGGGATTGAACCCAGGCCCTGGCAGTGGAAGTGCCAAGTCCTAACCACTGGACCACCAGGGAATTCCCAAGAAGTTCTTTTAAGAGTACAGTTTAAAAAAAAAAAAAAGAGTACAGTTTAATGTACTCTGTGGGCAAGGAAGAGATATTACTGGGTTGCTGGTAACTGTAGAGCTTGCAAAAGAATTATTAATGATTGTTATTAAATGCAGTATACTCACAATATATGTGAAATGGTTTGGGTTTTTTCTGAGTCTGAATAAAAGTTCATGAAATTTCAAGACAAGGAGGAGAAGGAAGAAAAAAGCAGATGCCACTCCTAGGGACTGTAAAGGAGCCTGGCTCAGGAGCCAGGAAACCCGAGTTAAAATCCTAACTCTGCAATGCACTCAGATGATGTGACCTTGGTAGGTCCCTCATTCTCTCAAGTCTTCCGCTTACCCAGTTCTACAGAGAAGGTCTTGGCCCTGAGTACAGTTTCCAATAGCTGCATCATTGAGAGTTCTTTTACTGCTTTCCCACCTCAGGGACTCTATAATTAGAAAGACATCCCTGGGGGACTTCCCTGGTGGTCCAGTGGTAAAGAATCCGCCTTTCAATGCAGGGGACCCAGGTTCCATCCCTGGTCAGGGAACTAAGATCCCACATGCCGAAGGGCAACTATGCCGCGCGCCACAAATACGGAGCTCACACGTCTCAACTAGAGAGCCTGTGTGCCACAACTAGAGGAGAAAAAACCCACACCCACACACCACAACTAGGGAAAAGCCCTCATGCTGTAACAGAAGATCTCGAGTGCCTCAACGAAGATCCCGCGTGCCGCAACTAAGACCCGATAAAATAAATAATAAAATAAATAAATAAGTAATAAATAAATATTAAAAGTGAGGAACTACTGGTTTTGATTCTCAGCTGAACGCCTCTATGATTCGGAGGTGTGCCTGGGCCACCCCTTGGCCTGCTGCCTCAACTCCTGTCTGCCGCCCACTAAGTTTGCTAAGCTCAGGTTGTAAGTTATCCCCATTTGTGCCTCTGACTTCTGGGGACCCTGAGGGTAACAGGCAGGGCTGCCATTCACTATACAGACAGAGCATTGCCCCAGAGAGACCATTCATTGTGGTCACTATTCATTCACATAGTTATTACGACAGTTTTCCAACAGATGGCAGTAAAGTATCTTAAGAAAGAGGCATCTTTTTCTAGTTCACCCCAAATCACAGTATGAACTACCAGTGGGGCTGCATTTTCTCTGCATTGCCCAACATGGTGATGGTCAACAGCAAGACACAGGAAGTAGAACTGGACCTCACAGAACTAGAAAGTCAAGTCAACATTAGTTGTTCTCTCTCTCTCCCCCCCCCCCCCACCATGGCTTCTTTTAGTCCTTCTGCTCCTTCTTCTCCCTCCCTTTCCATCCTCACTCCTCACTCATCTGTTTACAAATGTCTATACTGGATATATAATAATAGTTGGAGTCAACATCGATTCTTACCTCCTTCTATTACACCCAGGGCGACATCCATGGGCTTTCTACCTATGCACAGGACTCTGTATTCAGAACTTGGTTTAATTCTGGGCTGTTGCGGCTTTAATTTTTTTTTTTTTCTTTTGGTTGCCTGGAGGGGCTTGCCTTAATTCCCTGACAGGGATCCAACCGGGGCCTCAGAAGTAAGAGCACCAAGCCCTAACCACTGGACCACCAGAGAATTCCCTTAAAATTCTTAGTAACTTTATCTTTGAACTTGTGTTTTATAAGTGAAGTCTGATGGAATGAAGGAACAGGCCCATGAGCAGATGTTGTATGAGCAAATGCATGTCCGCTGTTCCTTGCTGCCTGATTCCCATACAGTGTCTGCAATATTCCATGGCTGGTGAATTCTGGTGGACCTGTGATGCTTGGGAATTCAGCGAGACTTAAAGCTAGTACAGGGCAAGTATGTTATGTCTACAACTGCATAAGTAGGGGTGCTGACTACCCTGCCAGGGTGTGCTTTCTATTCAAACCAGAACTTGCTTCTAACACAGAAAGAAGGCATCGGCACTCTGAGAAATGCAAACGACTGAGGAACCCTAGCACATTCTTATTTATGTGACTTCCTTGTAGTAGCCAATGACTTGCTAAAAATGGTGACATAGAAGGAAGGGGAAAAACAGGGCAACCCATAGTTCCTTTTCCTTTCAGGTCTTTTTCATTCATCAGTAAGTCCAAGAATGCTGGTAGAATGAGTGCTCATCACGAAGTGAAACAAAAACGGTTGAGTTACTTTTTGCAGTATTTCCAATGTTCGTGTAAGAATAAAGTGAATATGCATGTATGAGCGTCACAGTAGAACTGTATAATTTCGGTGATTCTATATTCAGTTAAATGTTCTTCTATTTGCATTTAAAACTGCCACTGCGCAATATAAAGATAAATATAAAATTCAAGCTAATAATTTACAATTTTAATTTTTCTTTGCCTAGACTAACAGTAAACACAAACACCAGGACAAATCAAGAAGACCCTGGAAACAAAGAAAAATGTTTACTTTCAAGGACTTTTTTTTTTTTTTTTGGCTGCACTGGGTCTTTGTTGCTGCGCTCAGGCCTTCCCTAGTTGCAACAAGCAGTGGCTACTCTTGGTTGCAGTGCACGGGCTTCTCATTGGGGTGGCTTCTCTTGTTGTGGAGCATGGGCTCTAGGCACGTGGGAATCCTCATTGACAGGCGGATTCTTAACCACTGCGCCACCAGGGAAGTCCCACATTTAAGTATTTTTAATGGCACTAATTTTTTTTCTGCTTTTTGAACAAAGGGCTATGCATTTTTGTTGACTGTGTTCCCCATGCTATACATTTCCTCCGGGTGCGTGACTCATTTATTTTGTAACTGGAAGTTTATGTCTCCATTCTTGAAGTAATACCAGTTGGTTGGGACTGCATCAACCTTCCCTCTCATCAACAGAGGTCCTGTACTCAAAGAGCTCATGGTTAGTTAAGAGCAAATAGATCTAACTACTTTGAGAACACTTAGTCCTTTAACAGCTGTACAAAAATTCCTCATGGAGGAGATTGCCTTGTAGTTTACCGCTGAGATTCCAAAAGATTATCTTTTTTTCTTTGCGGTATGCGGGCCTCTCACTGTTGTGTCCTCTCCCGTTGCGGAGCACAGGCTCCAGACGCGCAGGCTCAGCGGCCATGGCTCACAGACCCAGCCGCTCCGCGGAATGTTGGATCTTCCCAGACCGGGGCACGAACCCATGTCCCCTGCATCGGCAGGCGGACTCAGCCACTGCACCACCAGGGAAGCCCCAAAAGATTATCTTTTAAGATGGTAGATCCTATTAACCGGTATGCCATTTATTTGTGTCCGGCAACCGGGCTAACGCCTTGTTTTAGTTTCAATTTGTTTGTTTATTCTGCTGTTTTAAGTAGATGATTGTAGCAATTTCAAATAATGACAGTTATATCTTTCCCCTCCAATGTTTACACCTAATATTTCTTTGTCTTTCTTTACAGCATTTGGCCAAGACCTTCAGTATCATGTCAAACTGTAGCAATCGCAGTGGGAATCTTTATTTGGTTCCCAATCTTAAAGAGATTGCATCTAAAATTTTCCATTAAGAATGACATTTGGGGCTTCCCTGGTGGCGCAGTGGTTGAGAGTCCGCCTGCTGATGCAGGGGACACGGGTTCGTGCCCCGGTCCGGGAAGATCCCACATGCCGCGGAGCAGCTGGGCCCGTGAGCCATGGCCGCTGAGCCTGTGCTCCACAACGGGAGAGGCCACAACAGTGAGAGACCCGCGTACTGCAAAAAAAAAAAAAAAAAAAAATGACATTTGGGGGACTTCCCTGGTGGTGCAGTGGTTAAGAATCCGCCTGCCGGGCAGGGGACATGGGTTCGAGCCCTGGTCCAGGAAGATCCCACATGCCGCGGAACAACTGGGCCTGTGCGCCACAACTACTGAGCCTGCGCTCTAGAGCCCGTGAGCCACAACTACTGAACCTGTGCCACAACTACTGAAGCCCGTGCTCCTAGAGCTCGTGCTCCGCAACAAGAGAAGCCACCATAGTGAGAAGCTTGTGCACCACAACGAAGAGTAGCCCCCGCTCGCCGCAACTAGAGAAAGCCCACGCACGGCAATGAAGACCCAATGCAGCCATAAATAAATAAATAAATAAATAAATTTATATATTAAAAAAAAGAATGACATTTGCTATAGGTTTGGTAAACAATTTATCAGATTAAAGAAATAACCTTTTATTACTGACTTGTAATAATTACAATTTTTACTATATATTATATAGATATTGAACTTTATCAGAAATTTTCCTGCATCTACCAAGATAATGTATTTTTTTCTCCTCTTCATGTGGCAAATTACACTGATAAATTTTTCTTATGTTGAACTATCACTATGGTCTGGGAATAAATTTTACTTATTCTTGATGTTTTTTTTAAATATAAGAGTTGGATTTAGATATACAATATTTAGAATTTTTGCATCAGTGTTCATAAAAGAAATGAGTCTAATTTTTTTACTGAATTATTCTCACCAGGTTTTGGAATCAAAATTATACCACTATACTTGCACTTTGAACTGGAAGGCTTTCTGTCTTTTTCTACTCTCTGGAAAAGCTTGTATAAGACAGGAATAAACTGTTCCTTGAAAGTTTGTTAGAACTTACCTGAGAAACACCTGGATTTTGAAAGTGATGTGCCTGATTACCTTTGCAATTTCTTTTAATACATTTTGGTCTGTATAAGTTTTCTGTTTTTTCTTCTGCCAATTGTGGCATTGTATTTTTTTAATGTTTTTCTAAGAATTTATCCATTTCATCTAGATTTTCCAATATATATTTATTTCAGAAATATAAAAAATTTTCTATTGTGCATATAGCCATTTCCTCTTCTTCTGTTTGTATTTTATTTATTTGCACATTTTCCCTTTTTGCCTTGATCAGACTTGTCAAACATGACTGACAATCTTTTCAAAGTACTAACTTTTATTTTGCTAATCTTCTCTATTGGCTTTTTGTTCTTTAGTTCATTAATTTCTACTGTTATCTTATTCTTTCTTGTTTTTTTTTGTTTTGGGGCTTTGATTTTTTGCTCTATTTCCAACACATTTATGTAATTTGTTTCTTCTTCTTCTTCTTCTTCTTCTTTTTTTTTTTTTCGGCCACACTGAGCGGCTTGCGGGTTCTTAGTTCCCAGAACAGGGACTGAATCCATGCTCTTGGCAGTGAAAGTGTGGAGTCCTAACCACTGGACCACCAGGGAAGTCCCATCATTTCATTTGTTTTTAAATTACTCTTTTTATTTTGAGATAATTGTAGATTTATATGTTGCCTTGAGAAATAACATGGAAAGATCTCATTTACTTTTTACCCAATTTCCTCCAAAGGCAATATCTGGGAAAGCTATAGTCCAATACCACAACCAGGATATTGACATTGTTACTGTCAAGATACAGAACACTTCTATTAATACAACGATCCCTAAAGTGGTCCTTTTATAGCCACACCCATTTCTGTCCTACACCCACCCTTTCTTTAGTCTCTGGCAACCTCTAATATCTACTCCATGTCTATAATTTTGTCACTTCTAGAATGTTATAGAAATGAATCATATATAACATATTATGACTGGCTTTTCTCACTTAGTATAATTCTCTGGAGATTCATTCAAGTTGTTGTATGAATAAATAATTCATTCTTTTTTATTGCTGAGCCGTATTCCCTGGTATGAAGGTGCCACAGTTTAATGGTTCACCCATTGAAGGACATCTGTATTGTTTCCAGTTTGGGGCTATTATGAATGAAACTGTTATAAACATTCATATGCAGGTTTCTATGTGAACAGTCTTCATTTCTCTGGGATAAATGCCCAGTAGCGCAATTGCTGGGTCATATGATAGCTGCACGTTTACTTTTTTTTAAGAAACTGCAAAATTGTTTTCCAGATTAGCTATACTATTTAACATTTCCACCAGCAATGTATGAATGAATGGTCTAGTTTCTCCACATCCTTATCAACATTTAATATTGTCTCTATTTTTTATTTAGCCACTCAGGTGTGTAGGAATATCTTGTTGTTTTAATTTGCAGTTGTCTAATGATTAATGATGTTGAACATCTTTTCATGTGCTTGTTTGTCATCTGTATATTGTTTCTGGTGAAATATTTGTTCATACCTTTCACCCATTTTCTAATTGCATTGTTGGGTTTTTTTTACTGTTGAATTTTGAGAGCTCTTCATCCATTCTAGATACCAGGCCTGTATTGGATATGTGGTGTGCAAATATTTTCTCGCATTCCGTAGCTTGTCTTGTCATCCTCTTAACAAGATCTTTTGTAAACATTTTAAAATCTGAAGCACAATTATCAATTTTTCATTTTATGGATCATGTTTCTGATGACAAGTCTTAAGAACCCTACCTAGCTCTAGATAACAAAGACTTTCTCTTATATTTCTTTCTAAAAGTTTTAATTTTATATTTTACATTTGAGTTTTATTATTAATTTTGAGTTAATTGATATATGTTTTGAGGTTTTTGTAGAGGTAAAATTTTTTTTCCCATGAATGTCCAAATTGCTCCAGCACTATTTGTTAAAAAGGCTATATTTTTTCCATTGAACTGATTTTGCACCTTTGTCAAAAATCAATTGGGCATATTTGTGTGGTTCTCTTTCTGTGTTCTCTGTTCTGTTCCATTGATCTATATATCTGTCCCTCTGCCAGTACCACACTGTCTTGATTACTGTAGCTATATAATAAGTTTTGAAATGGGGAAGAGTGATTCCTCCTACTTTATTCTACTTTTTACCTATTCTAGTGTTATCTATTCTGGTTCCTTTGCCTTTCCATATAAATTTTAAAATAATCTTATCTATATCTACAAAATATCTTGCTGAGATATTGATTAAACCTATAGATCAATTTGGGGAGACCTGACATCTTTACAATGTTGAGTCTCCCAGTCCATGAAGATGGTAGGTCTCTTCTCTCTTTTTTTTTTTTTAATAAATTAATTTAATTTATTTATTTTTGGCTGTGTTGGGTCTTCGTTGCTGCATGCGGGCTTTCTCTACTTGCAGTGAGCAAGGGGTACTCTTTGTTGCAGTGCGTGGGGCTACTCTTCGTTGCAGTGCGCAGGTTTCTCATTGTGGTGACTTCTCTTGTTGTGGAGCACAGGCTCTAGGCACACAAGCTTCAGTAGTTGTGGCACGCAGGCTCAGTAGTTGTGGTGCACGGGCTTAGTTGCTCTGCAGCATGTGGGATCTTCCTGGACCAGGGCTTGAACCCTTGTCCCCCTGCATTGGCAGGTGGATTCTTAACCAATGAGCCACCAGGGAAGTCCAGTATGTCTCTTCTTTCTCATCTAGTTTTAAGCATACAAGTCCTATATATACTTTGTTAGATTTATACTTAAGTATTTCATTTTGTTTTGAGTGGCTATAAATGGTATTATATTTTTAATTTCAATTTCTATGTGTTCATCGTTGTATATAGAAATTCAACCTTACTGAACTCACTTATTAGTTCTAGGCATTTTTTTGGTCAATTCCATGGTATTTTCTATGGAAATTATCATGTCATATGCAAATAGGGACAATTTTATTTCTTCCTTTCTAATCTGTATGCTTCTTTTCATATAAATTTATTTATTTATTTTTGGCTATGTTGGGTCTCTGTTGCTGTGCGTGGGCTTTCTCTAGTTGTGACCAGCGGTGGCTGCTCTTTGCTGCAGTGCACGGGTTTCTCATTGCTGTGGCTTCTCTTGTTGTGGAACACAGACTCTAGGCACGCAGGCTTAGTAGTTGTGGTTCATGGGCTTAGTTGCTCCACGGCATGTGGGATCTTCCAGGACCAGGGCCAGAATCTGTGTACCCTGCATTGGCAGGCAGATTCTTAACCACTGTGCCACTAGGTAAGTTCCTATATGCTGTTTATCCCTTTTTCTGCCTCATTTTACTAGCTAAAACTTGCAACACTGTGTTATATAAATTGGTGAGAGTGGATATTCTTGCCTTGTTCCTGATCTAAGGGAAAACATTCAATCTTTCACCATTAAGTGTAATAATAACTATTTCTCCTTTAGTTAGCTGTTGTTTTCTATCAAGTTAAAGAAGTTCCTCTCTATCCCTTTTTCTGAATGTTTTTATCATGAGTGGCTGTTGAATTTTGCCAAATGCTTTTTCTGCATCTATTGAAATGATAAATGAACTTTCTTCTTCAGTGTGTTAATATAGTGGATTACATCGATTGATTTTCAAATTTTAATGTTTTTTGTTTTTTGATGTAATTAAAATATTTTAAGTGTGTTTAGTCCATCTCACTTTAACTACTGTGCTAGTTGTGTCCCATAAATTTTAACATATAAGATATTCATTATCATTGAATTTCAAATATTTCATAATATCCTTTATGTTTTCCTTTACTACACAAATTGGAATTTTTTTATTATTTATTTTTATTTTTTTGCCTGCATCAGGTCTTAGTTGTGGTATGTGGGATCTTCGTTGAGGCATGCTGGATCTTCCACTGTGGCACGGGCTCTTTGTTGTGGCACACAGCCTTCTCTCTAGTTGTGGCGGGCAGGTTTTCTCTCTCCAGTTGTGGCGTGCAGTCTCCAGAGCGCGTGGGCTCTGTAGTTTGCAGCACTCAGGATCTAGTTGAGGTGCGCGAGCTCAGTTGTCCACCACAGTATGTGGGATCTTAGTTACCTGACCAGAGTTTGAACCCGCATCCCCTGCTTTGTAAGGCGGATTCTTTACCACTGGAACACCAGGGAAGTCCCACAAATTGGATTTTTAAGCTACCTTTTTGTTATTAATTTCTAACTTCATTGCAGTATAAAGATTGTCTAGGGGCTTCCCTGGTGTGGGAATTCTTAACCACTTCCCTTCGCAGTGGTTAAGAATCCACCTGCCAATGCAGGGAACACAGGTTCGATCCCTGGTCCGGGAAGATCCCACATGCCATGGAGCAGCTAAGTCCATGGGCCACAACTACTGAGCCTGTGCTCTAGAGCCCGTGAGCCACAACTACTGAGCCCACGTGCCACAACTACTAAAGCCCATGTGCCTGGAGCCGTGCTCCACAACAAGAGAAGCCACTGCAATGAGAAGCCCACGCACTGCAATGAAGAGTAGTCTTAGCTTGGCTCAACTAGAGGAAGCCTGAATGCAGCAACGAAGACTCAACGCAGCCACAAATAAATAAATAAAATAGATTTATTAAAAAAAATTGTCTGATATCAATCTTTTGCAATTTATTGAGGATTTCTCTGTGATCTGTTTTTGTAAAGATTTTGCATGTGTTCAGAAGGAATATGTATTCTTTTTTGGGTGCATAATTCTACATATATATCATACATATATATGCTTTAATTAATTTAGTTTTCATATATTCAGTATTTGCTCATTTTTGTCTGCTTCTTAGTTTCTGAGAGGGATGTGTTAAAATCTCCAACCGCAATCAATTTATCCATTTTCCCCACAGTTCTATAGGTTGTTGCTTTTTACGTTTTGAAGCTATGTTTTTAATGCATTTATACTTATAATCATTGTATCTTCCACTCTATACTTTTTTCTCAGTATATGTTTATCACCTATGATATTTTTGTCTTTAAGTCTATTTTGTCAAGTGCTCCAGCTTTCTTTTGATTTAGAATTACCTGGTATACCTTTCAATCCTCTCACTTAAAATTTTTGTTTAAATATTCATCTATTATATTCTTTATTTCAATGATTATACATATCATATTTAATATTTTACCTAGTTCTTTATGATTTCTTGTTCTCATAGCATATTAATATCTTTATTATTTTGAATATATTTATTAACATTTATCTCATCCAATTCTGCTTTAAGTATTATACGTTGTTCAATTTGCTGTCTTTCTTTCATAGTGATTGTTCTTCTTAGGTGTCTAGTTGTCTTGGTTAATGATCGTATGTTCTCCTGGTATTAGTTACTCTTTCTGTTAATATCTATCAAGCAGGGACTGAAGGCCAAGTCTCAGTGTCTCTCCCAGTGAATTTAAAGAGAGAGGATGGAGTAAGTTCCAGGGCAGAAAGCCTCAGATACTAGGTTCCTTTGACTGCCACTTTATTAGGCCACTCCTCAGGTCAGGGATTTACCTATAAACTCTTGGAAAGAAACCCCAATGTAGGACGTAGTCTCTTTAGTTTATGATTCCTAAGTCTTGGATTGGGGTGGGGTCAGGGGCAGGGGTGGAGAGAAGTGAATGTTGAGGGCTGCTAGGCCCTGTGTTCATCAGTTCTTCACCCCAGCAGCACTTTCGCACTATCCTGTTGTTATCCCGGTGATACAGGGAGTCTGGGCTATTATTTAATGCAGGAAGAGAAAAAAATGTAACTTCGAAACATTCAACCCATACTTTCATTTGTCTCCAGTCCTCCCCCATGGTTCTAGCTACTAGCAGTAGTGAGCATACATGTGCAAACACCCACAGAGAGTCTCTAAAGCTTTCATTCTCCCCAGAGGTTTCTCATGATGTTTGTGCTTCTCTCTTGCTTCCCTTGTTCCTCTAGGGCTGATTTTGGACACGAAGCCAGCAGGCTATGGTAGTCCACAATCTTGATAGGTAACTTAAGTTTTTAAGAGATCATGTTGGCTGCTGTGTAGAAAATGGAATTTAGAGGAGCAAGCCTGGCAAAAGGCAGACAAATTAGGTTATTGAAGTACTCCAGGTCAAAGGTAAATGGACTTGGACAAACTACAATGCTAGCAATAAAGATGGAAGAAGTAGTTGGATTCAAGAGTTCTGGAAGTACGGCTTCCCTGGTGATGCAGTGGTTAAGAGTCCACCTGCCAATGCAGGGGACACGGGTTTGAGCCCTGGTCCAGGAAGAACCCACATGCCGCAGAGCAACTAAGCCCAGGCTCCACAACTACTGAGCCTGCGCTCTAGGGCCCACAAGCCACAACTACTGAGCCTGCGAACCACAACTACTGAAGCCTAGAGCCCGTGCTCTGCAACAAGAGAGGCCACTGCAATGAGGAACCAGTGCACCACAACCAAGAGTAGCCCCCGCTCACCGCAACCAGAGAAAGCCCATACACAGCAATGAAGACCCAATGCAACCATAAATAAATAAATTTATATTTTTTTTAAGTGCTGGAGGCATAATTAATAAGTTGTGCTGATGAATCGAATTCAGGGTGAAGAATAAAGACTGGCTACTAAGTGTTTGGCATAAAAAACTAGATGTATGAATGGAGACTTTTTTTTTTTTTTAATGGAGCCATTTTTAGGAGGAAGACCGACAGAAGAGCAAAACTGGGAGCTCTCAATTTTAGACATTCAGCACATTCTTATTGGATAAAACAGCATAAACCCCCAAACTAGGCGAGTTCCCAGGCAGGATCTTCTGCTACTCTCCGCACCCTCAGAATCGGGTTTCTTTTGTCTCTGTCCCATGCCCTGAGAATGTACATCATCAGATGGGCTTCCTGACTACTTCAGTGTCTCATTTCAGGGTCTCTATCACTGTTAAGGGAGAGGATGTGTATATATGACCTTCAAGCTTTCTGCTCACAGGGATCAATCATTCCAGCTCCTCTCATTTCCCGTTTTCCATTTGTGGCTTTTTGGTTAACTTAAATTCATTTCCCCTTCCTATCAGCATTCCAATTTCTTTAGTCTGGTGGCTGAGTGGAATGGTTACCATTCCAGTGGTAACCCCTGGAATGTGAATGCTGAGCAAATGCCTACAAGACGCAGACAGTTGTACTTTATTCATTCCATTGGCAGTAGCCCGACCTCTATCCTTTTATGAGGCCATTCCAGTGCTTCTGGTTCCTAGCCTCCAAAGGTACCAATGAATATCCTTTTGCTCAAGCCAGAGTTGAGTTTTGTTGTTTGCCATCAATGAACCCTGACTAATAACTAATAACTAATAATCAGGACATGAGTGCAGTCTTCCCCAAATGCCCAGCTTCTACAACAGTAACAAATGGGTTAGTGTTTCAGCCCCACCCACTCTCCTCCTCCACTCCCCGAATCAAGCAGCCCTTTGTTTTCTCAGAACCTCTCCCAAATATTCCAAAACCTGCTAGGCTTGTTTTGTTTGTAACCAAGCCTTTCCACACATTCACAGCTGAAGCAAATTGATGTCTAGGGCCTGCTTTAGGCAGCACTTCGATCAAAAGGTAAGGAATGTATTTCTTTCCATTGCCCAGAACTTTACTCATTGGGCCTCTGAACTCAGTTCCAGCTTGTTTGAACTGATGCCTCTCTTCCCAACAAGCCTGGCTAGAATTGTTATCTAAAGATAACCAGTGTGTCATCCTGCTTCTCCACCCAAATTTGACCTAAGAAAGATGATTCAAGAGTCTCTCAGGCCTTAGGTGGGATCTTAGTTTCTACACTTAAACATCACTAAAAATTGCTTCTATAATGTTTGACTCCAGCTAGACCTGATGTTCCAAAATGTATTTGATAGCACCCTTATCACATGACTTGATGAGAAATCTCCCAAGTCTTCATATAGGTAGAGATTATTTTATTTTTCCTATTTTTTGTGTAGCCATAAACTATAAATTCTGACAGTTATCCACATTACCAAATACCTTATATAAGGACTCATGCTTACCACTACACTGACATGGACATCTGCACCTTTGAGACCACGTATAATTCTTGATGACGACGTATAATTCTAATTTTTTTGTATCAATCACTATCCCTTCATCATTTCCAGACTTCACCAGGAATTCCAATTTTCCTCTGCAATATCTATCACTATTTCCTTTCAATATTTCTCTAGTTAATAGTAGCCTATGACCTTAGGGCTCTCCAGAGTAACAGAGTCAATAGGAAACATTGATATATATTATATATATTTATATAAAGAGATTTCTTATTAAGGTATCAGCTCATGTGATTACAGAGACTGAGAAATCCCACAATCTACTGTCTGCAAGCTGGAGACCCAGGAGAGTCGGTGGTATAGTTCGAAGGCCTGAGAGCCAATGATGTTGATTCTAGTCCAGGTCAGAAGGCCTGAGAACTAGGACTACCATGGGCAGATCAATGTTCCAGTTCAACCATCAGGCAGAGTGAATTCAACTTTCCTCTACCTTTTTGTTCCATGTGGATGATGCCCACCCACATGCAGGAGGGTAATCTGCTTTACTCAGACCACCAATTCAAATGCTAATCTCTTCTGGAAACACCCTCAAAGACACACTCAGAAATAATGTTTAACCAGCTATTGGGGCATCTCATGGCCCAGTGAAGTTGACACATTAGATTATCCATCACAAACCTTGACTGGTGTTCTAACATGAATTCCAAAGCAAGCCCCAGAGTGCTGATCTAGTCACCAGGAAACCGTCTCAAAGGTTAAAGGAGGTAGGGGTCTTGACTCAGCACACTATGTCTACCTTGGGCCTGTTAGCTTTCCAGGAAAGAATCCATTTTCTTAAGGAAGTGTAGGTGATGCTGCACAAAAGACCATCTTCCAGACTATAATTTCAGGATGAAGATTCTTATAGATTCACTCTACAGGGTTAAGACAATGCTAAAATGTGACTAGTTTTCCATTTAAAATACACAGACCTGAACAGCGTAATTCCATCTCTCAGCTTCCATAGTTTTACGATTTCAGAGTGGTTTTCAGAAGTCCCCTTAGACTTTCAAGTGGTACTCCAGAACTATCAGTGGCTAACACTGGGTCAATTTCTACTCCCTATCACTCCTTTTTTTTTTTTGAGCATGCCCACGCAGCATGCAGGATCTTAATTTCCCAACCAGGGATTGAACCTGCACCTCCTGCCGTGGAAGCGTGGAGTCTTAACCACTGGACCGCCACCAGGGAAGTCCTTCCTGGCAGTCTTTATCTAACAGTTCAGTCATCATGACAAGAGTACCCACTTGGCACAGCTCCAGATGTTACATGATAGTAAACCTTAGATTAAGGAGCCCAGGCAGGCCCCCATAATATAATATAGGAGTTAGTGAGTTCCCCCACCTTCTATTCTCAAAGTACCATCCCTGATAACTCGAAGTGGTCATCAGACTTGATATTATGACTTCTGTTTTTCATACCAAGTATTTCTAGGATGAAAAGTCTCTTCAGAAGAGTCCTTTTAGCCCCCTAAATAATTTCCATTTTACCCTACCTCATATTACTAGCAAAGTAACCAAATGGGACTAGCCCTTGTTCTGTTTTCTCAAGTCTTTCATTGCAAATAAAATGGTTAATTTATTTAAATGAGATAGTGTATGTGAAATCTACATCTGGCACTGTAAGCTACAAAACAAGCTAGACAGGACTTCCCTGGTGGCACAGTGGTTAAGAATCTGCCCACCAATGCAGGTGACATGGGTTCGAGCCCTAGTCCAGGAAGATCCCACATGCCGCGGAGCAACTGGGCCCGTGCACCGCAACTACTGAGCCTGCACTCTAGAGCCCGCGAGCAACAACTACTGAGCCTGCGCATCTAGAGCCCGTGCTCCACAAGAGAAGTCACTGCAATGAGAAGCCCGCACACTGCAATGAAGAGTAGCCCCCAATCACAACTAGAGAAAGCCCTCACACAGCAACGAAGACCCAACGCAGCCAAAAATAATAAATTTTTAAAACAAAAAAACAAGCTAGACAAAGTAAAGGCTGCTTAATTTAATATTTTTAGTTAGAAGGGTCTATTAATGTATCTCATTAATTTCAGAGAATCCTATCATGTCTGAGCTGTAAGGAACCTGAACCTTAGAGCTCACTTAGTCCAGATGAGAAAAATGAGGCCTAGAGCTTAAACAACATCCTCCAAAGTCACCCAGCTTAGCAAGTTTTCCCCAGGTAAGGAAGAAAAAAGAGAAAGAGCAATAATCAGTAGAGTATTGAAACTGCAATAAGATCCACCTTAAAACATCTAAACAGGGCTTCCCTAGTGGTACAGTGGTTGAGAGTCCGCCTGCCGATGCAGGGGACACGGGTTCGTGCCCCGGTCCGGGAAGATCCCACATGCCGCGGAGCGGCTGGGCCCGTGAGCCATGGCCGCTGGGCCTGCGCGTCCGGAGCCTCTGCTCCGCAACGGGAGAGGCCACAGCAGTGAGAGGCCCGCGTACCGCAAAAAAAAAAAAAAAAAAAAAAAAGTTGCACATGCATGTTGGGGAGAGTCCTAGGACCAGTCAGGTGTGAAAAAGGAAACAAGATAATTCGCTAAATGTAAACAAAGACCCGGAAGGGCTGTCCTATATGTGATTTAAATCACCTCCTTATTGCGCTCCTCATTCAGGAAGCCCACACTCCTTTCCAGGCGTCAATTTCTGCCTGGCTTCTAACTTACTGTGCTCCTCCTCATTAGAGAGGATGCCCATACCCTTTCTCTCTGGGTGTGTATTTCTGCCTTACTTCTGTCTTAAACAAACTGCTTCTCTGTGTGCTCTCCCATACGTTGTGCTGTCTTTAATAATAAACCTTGTACCTGTTTTTACAGTTTTTGCCTCCTTGAACAAGACATTCTTCCTTTCAAACGGGAAAGAGCTAGGGCCACTTTGCTTCTAGCCTCTAGCCCCTGGTGGTCTGGTGGCTACCATTCCTGGTTTTCATCCAGGCTACCTAGGTCCAATTCCTGGGCAGGGAACTAAAATTCTCTCTTCAGGACTGCTCACTGCTCTCTCTGAGATCAATTCCTTTATAGAGAAATTATATATACAGATACTTAAATAAATGTTTACCTGTACTTACTTACCTCTACAATTTAAATTTTAAATGCCTTAAGATTCTCAAAAGCCAACTATAAAAATTAAAGGTTTAAAAAACAATTTCTTTGTTCTTAGAGGTGAAAATGTGCACAGAATTTCAAAAGAATATTTTTATTCAATGAAAGTTTTTTTAAATACAAATACTTCCATGAAATAAATCCCAAGTGCTACATTTAAGTTTTTCAGTACAATTTATTCTTCTTACATTTTAATTTACATTTATTAAGTGTTTTAGAAATATTACACTCAAAGTAATAGAGCTCCAGAGAGAGGTCATTAACTAAGAGGTGAACAGTCTCAGTGTGTCAACTTCCTAGTTAGCCTGCTCGCCTCCCCACTACACATACTTGCCCTCTGGTGGTTATTACTATGTAGCTGTCTTCAAGATGTGGCTGAAGCTTGAATCTACATCTGGCATCAGGCCAAGTCTGTGAATCCATGAATATAGGCCACCAAATGCATTTAGAGTTCAGCCTGCTGAAGGTTCTTTCTTGACAGACAATGATGATGAATGTGGAAAGACTGGCTATTCTCTTGGGAGAAGAAAATATACTACCTCACCTTAAGTGACAACTACAGTTTTCTAACAGAAAAAATAATCAGCAAAGGGACAGGATCAATGATAAGGATAGGGAAAATACTCTGAGAATAGAGTAAGTACAATATATACATAATGGAATAGTGAGGCTGCTCCTGAGTCCAAACTCTTTTTAAAAGTCTGATAAAAATTTACTCAATTACATTTTATACAGTAATATTTAGTGAGCTTTGTCCAAAAAGGCTATGTTTTGTTTGTAAAAATAACAAAAGCTTTATCACTCAGTCTCTGGTCAATAAGAAAGGAAGAAAACCTTGCTAGAAATAACAATAAATAATTTCACACAAAAGTCCAGGTGACATAAGAATAGTATATTAATATATTTTTTTGTATTTACAATAAATCCATTTGTTAATACTGCGATAGAAAAAATAATCAGTCCACATTATGTAGTAGAAACTGGCTTTGAGGCTGATCATACCTCTCACAATAAAAACATACAAGGATTTCTTCCACAGCTAAAGTACTTTTCAACATGACAGTCTTGGGTGAAGGTAAAACTGACAAAGTACTTTACTCTATGTCCTAGAATCAAGCGATCGAGGCTATTACCGTTAAGCAAGCAGCAAAAAGCTGTTTAGTTTTTCCAGGACTATTTAAATAGTAGTTACCATATGAGAATTTAATTTTACTTTGATATAAAAAGTAAAAACCCTAAATAGGGAAACTGCATTAATCAAAAGCAGCCCCAAACAAAAAAGCCATCACTAGAAATGAAACAAGGCATTCTTATGTATCATGCATAAAAAAGGATAATTACATAATACATACTTTAATGACCAGACTAATAAATAAATGAGGTAAATCTTACAGTCATTGGAACAAATAAACTATATTCAACTACTTGAGTGCTGTACTGACACTGCTTTTGTTTCAAAATATAAAGTAACATAATTAATCTAACATCTAAAAACTGCATACTTTGAATGTTTGCTTTTTTGATACCCTTTTGAGATAGTAAAGGGGAACTGTGTAACAAAATATTATCTGAATATAAATTATCAACACCAATATGATACAATTATCATGTCATTGCCATTTTGTATATGCACAGTGGAAATATTTTGAAAGCTAGGAAACAAGAAAACAGACTGGTCAGAATTTTAAATTTCAGACCAATCCATGATAATCTAGAACAGAAGACAAAAATAAAATTCACTAAATAGATATAACTTGATATCTTTTCCAAATTCAGTAGTCCACTAAGATGCAACTTCAAAACAAGTCTACTACCTCAAAGGTAAAAAGAAAATGTAAATCTCTTTTGAGCTTCAGTTTTCAAGTTTATGCTCTGAAAGAAGGCTGACATTAGTCAAAACAGCAATACTGTATCTTTGCTTTTGAATTTTGTATTTGCTTTTCCTATTTTAGTTATAGTATGGAATAGAGAGAAAAATATTAAATTATTAAGTCAAGGGTAAGTATTTACGGCCAGTTCATGAAATATATTGAGTTAATCAGTTGGGTCAAGAATTTCCTACTATGCTGCTACATTTATTATCTATAGCCTTGGAATAGTAATTTAGGAGATGTCTATCGTAACTACTGACAGCACTTTTCATGGTATACCAATTTCCATTTTTATTTCTTCTCTCCTTTGCCACTTAAATACATTATTTTAACCACCAGATAGGAAATTTTATTTTACAAATTCCTGTTTCATTTACTGAAGAGGTGATTTTAACACATAAACCTGCCAATCCTGAGAGATGATGATGATGATGATGATGATAGGAAAACTAAAACCCAGAGGATTATTCACTCAAATTTCTGCTTTAGTTTTTTTTGGAAGATGGCTGGCAGAATAGAAAGAAGAGCCAAAATCATTAGAACAAATACTGAGTTCCAGGAAACAGCTTCCCCTGCTGTTGTAAGCTGGTACAATGTTGTTCCTGCCTTAATTGCTACAAAAGAGGGAGGTGCAACACCTAAAATAGAAAGTAAAAACATATGGTAAAAAACAATCAATTATTTTTAAAAATTAAAATACTGTGTGTATACAATTTCTTCTAAGAATATAGTGATTTACAATTGGAAAATTTTAATTTAATTTAAAGCCCCTCAAGTTTATTTCCATATAAAGAATTCAGTCTTTCATAATCACCGCTTAAGGATAATGAATTTAAAAACCCAAGGAAAGTCTCCAGAAAATAATTTTACAAAATTTATCAACAGCCTTAAAAAATGAATGTGCTATGATCCACCAATTTCAACTTTAGGAAATATTAATGTATATGAACAAAGATCTAGTCTCAAGGATGCTCATCAAAGAATTATAATAATAAAACTCTGGAAAAAATCTAAGTCTTCAAAAATAAGATTGAGTAAATTGTCATTCACCCTTGATAGAGTATAGTTAAAAATGAGTGGTAGGAGATACTCAGAAATGGAAAGATACTCAAAATATATGAGTAAAAAGAGCAGTTTATACAAAAGCATGGTGGAACAGCCACATTTTATTAAAAGCCAGAACAAATTGGAAAAATTACTTTAGCCAAAGCTGAAGTTAACTTTATCTCTAGGTATTTCATCTGTAAAATAAGGAGACAGTACAAAAATTCTCTCTTCTGATTCTACAAGTGTAATATTATTTTACAAAATCCAAAATTACCCCTGCTAAGATTTTTTTCCCACTTTTATAGAGAACCTGCTAAGATTTTTAAGTTTGTCTATAAATTTTTCTAAAAATAGCAATAAAAAATTAAGTATTATCGTAAAGCTTTAACAGACAGTCAATACTTGAGGAATCTGCTCATTTTGTTGGTATCTAAACAATTCACCTTAAATTTGGAAGAAAAGCAGAATACTCTTACTAAAGAACTATCAGAATTCACAAATATATAAATGAATCTTTACACCCACTGATTAATTTCAAAATTAAGTGTTAGCTCCTTGAAAGCAAGAAACTTCTTGTTCATCCTTGCTTTCCCTCAGACTTTCAGTAATGCCCATAATAAGTTCTATGTTAATAAAAAGATAGGATCAATTTTCTATTGAAAATTAAAGTTCAGTATTTCAGTACCTGATTAGAAGACAAAGGAGAAAGTACTCAAAAAAGGCATCTTCAAATTTTTTTTTTCTCTCCACTGAGGGAGAGAATGGAGTTAAAAAGTCCTGCTTAATTCTACATGATTAAAAAAATATCCAGCAGAGAGTGCTCTTGTTTAAAAAAAAATTTTAAATCAACACAATCCAACAAACATTTCCGAGCATCTATTTATATGGGCCAGGCTCTGCGCCCACCAGTTATATATGGTGCTGGCATGCCTGCAAAGAGCACAAAATCTAGCCCAGCTGGACACTGCTAGACATGTACACAATGAGTTCTAACACAGCATGAACCAGAGGGCTTACCTAGAAAAGTGCCAATAAAAAAAACTTTCAATGGCACGTTTATCACAGGAGATGTAATATTAATAAACCAGTTAGGCAGAAATGGTGTTATTCTCAAAAATATAATGTAGTTAATGAGATGTTCTCTATGACGTTCAACCTGTCACAAGAAAGAAACAAGTTAGGATCAAGATAAAGCCAAGCCTGAAAATAAACTGATTATAAAATACCTTATTTCAAATTCTTATCCCTGATAGCTCAGCATTTACCCAACAGAAATGATCAAATAAGGAGCTTGAAAATGACAATGAACTGCTTATCAAATGTTCATTACCAGAGCTAAATAACATCAGATGAAAGTTTTTAAGATTGTGCTTATAGTGTAATGTTATACTACTAAAGATGGCTCTACATCAGCCTAGATAATATGGCTCAACAACATTTTAAACCTAAAAAGGCAAAATTAAATTTATAACTATATATAAGATAGATATCAAATGACCAACTTTTTAATGCCTTTAACGTCCTGTAATATAAAGGGCTAGTATAGTACATCAATAAACCTGGCCTCCAATTTAAAATTCAGATAATCTTTATGTTAATGTACTTCACATGAGTGAATTCATTCATCATTGATAAATGAGGTTAAACAAGCATATAGAAACATTTAGCTGACTAAATAAAAGCACTGATTACAGTTTATACTTCCTAGATCTTGCTACACAAATAGTGATTTTGATTTTGGACAAAATGCTTAATTTCTCTTAATTTCCTAACCTGTAAAACAAAGGGGTAACTTTCTAAAATTCCTCTGATTTAATAGTCTGCTTCTTCTGATTCTTTATAAGAATAAGATTCTTAGCAATACTATGCTAGACTTTCCTGGGCAGTAGACCTTCTATTTATCACTGCTAGTCTTTGCAGAGACCCTAACGGAAGATAAGTTCTTCCCACTGATGAAATGCATTAAAAGAGTTGGCTGATACAAGTTTTTCAGAGACCCACTGACAGCATCCTGCATCAACACAAAACAGGTGGGGTGTCTAAATATATGGATGCCTTTACATTGACACTTTGACTTTTGTGCTCTGATTGAAGTTATTAGGAATAAAGAATTAAGATTACTGTTACAAAAACATCATATTTGAAATTATTAACATTCATTATTTGCCTACCACTTAATTTTCAAAAGATCATTTTTATCAAAGCCCTGAGTCTGAGTTAATTTATGTAGATATTATACACTGACCCCCCCCAAGTAGCCAAAGAATTACATCAAATAATTTAAAAATACATGTTTACCTGCTGTGACCATTTTACTGCTTTCTCAGTTAGGTATTTATAGACAACTGGCCTCCCAACTAAATAGGAGAGCATATAGCAGAATGAGGCACCGAGTCCAGAACACTACAAAATAACAAGAACTCATAAGCACTTTGTAGTTTTCCATCTTATTCACATGGATATATATTCACCTAAGGCAAACCTCAACTAGTTTCTTTCTTTTGGGGTATGGGGTGGATACTCTGCGTAACATCTCTTGAGCAGAGCAGAAGAACCCATCTGATCTAGTCCTTTCTCTGACCAAATCATAACTAAAATGAGACCAGCTAAAACAAACTGGCACTTGTGATTAAACTTAGTGACTATATCCAAATAGTTAATGTTAGCCATTAGCCTATGAATAAAACTTCAAGAGCAATATTTTTTCAATTCCTATGCTTGAAAACACCACCTCCTGCCATGGGACTTAACTCCTTGGGCCCACCAACATTCTTGGACTATTTGAATTACAAAACAGTATAGAAAGCAAAGGCTAGAACAGAGCCTATAAATGCAATTAAGTCTATGATAACCCTGTTCTAGAAAAAAGCCAAACTATAACATCTCCTTATGGAGGGACTTAACAGATATTACTGTAACATTAACCCCCTTTCAAAACTAATAAGTCTATGCTTCCAGAGACTAGTGGGACTAGGATGCCATCTGCATTCCCATCATTCTATTTAAAGTTATTTCTTTCTAGTCTCCCGATTTCATTTTATATACTTACCAAACAAACAAGAAATAAGGCTAGTGGAAAGGGATAAAGAAACCCTGAGAGTATACTCAGAAATATAGAGCCTGGAATAGCAAATGTTTGCAAGCTGTTAACTTCTAAGTTAAGGATTAAAACATAATTAAATGAATTTTTAAACCACAAATCCAACAATCCAGAAAAAAAGTATCAATACAGAAATTAGATGTTAATAAGATTATATCCATATTTCAGTATTAAAAAAAAGTAAATTTATACCCAAAGTTTAAAAAATACATGATTGTACAGCTGCAATACCTTTATAACCATTTACTAACATTATCGTAAATCAATGCTAATTAGAGTGTGTTACTAAGAGAAAACAAAGACAAATACTGAATGTGTACCAGATAGAGAGGAACTGGGCACTTTAGGGGAAGGGCGGGGGACGCGGGGCAGAAAAAAAGAAAGAGAACAGAAGTCTTCAGTAATCTTGTAAATGACATGCTTCTCTAATGCACTGGTTTGTTTTTTTTTTTAAAAGGGCTCTTTTTAAAAAAAATTTATTTATTTTTGGTTGCATTGGGTCTTCATTGCTGGGCGCAGGCTTTCTCTAGTTGTGGGGAGCGGGGGCCACTCTTTGTTGCAGTGTGCGGGCTTCTCATTGCGGTGGCTTCTCTTGTTGTGGAGCACGGGCTCTAGGCACACGGGCTTCAGTAGTTGTGGCACGTGGGCTCAGTACTTGTGGCTCGCAGGCTCTATAGTGCAGGCTCAGTAGTTGTGGCGCACGGGCTTAGTTGCTCTGTGGCATAGGGGATCTTCCCAGGCCAGGGCTTGAACCCGGGTCCCCTGCATTAGCAGGCAGATTCTTAACCACTGCGCCACCAGGAAAGCCCCTAATGCACTGGATTTTTACTCTCAAATATTTTTAGGAAACATGATTTCTATGGAAATACAGGTACAATATAATGTATAATAATTACTATTTCTAATTTAACTTTTGGACATTTACTTCAACTTACTACTCATTAAAAAAGAATAAGGGTTACAAAATATAGTAAAAGTCACAAATCTTATTTTTAAAACAGAATTATGTTTTTTTCCTGTGTCTCTCTAGTTCCTAGTTTTGGCCTGGACCTCCGCATCACCCATAACGTGATTTACTTGTAAGTCAGACAGACTGAGTGAATTCCTTCAACATCTCTCCCTTCTACTTTAAAATTTCTATCTTTACCCATCCTTCCTTTTTTCCTCTAGTTCCCACTTTACTCTTGTTTTCATTTCAATCTCCTTCTTCCTGAGTTCTTTTATCTTTAACTTCTTGCTCTTGCACAGATCCTTTCTGTATAAAACCACTCAGATGCCTACACACTAAAGAAAACCTAGGCTTTTCCTTGAGCAAGGTATCCTATCCAGTTACTGCCTCTCATCTTCACTGCCTCCCTTGCAACCTGGCTTAACCATCCCTCACTCTACTGAAACCCCCTCCAGGACAAAAGTAATGACTTTTTCTCAGTAAGAATTTTCTATTGACCCTTGCATAGGATTAAACATCCTTCAGTGTAAAACTCACCTCCAGTGAACTGTATTTTTCTTCGGTGTTACAGATCATTACTTCTCTAGTTTTTCTCTTCTCCTCACCCTCAAACCTGAGATTTCTCTAACATTCTGTTAGCTAATCTCTCACTTTTCTTTGATAAATTCAGTCATTTCCATGTATATGGATGTACACATGGCTCCAAGCATATGGTGACAGATAGATAGATAGATAGATAGATAGATAGATAGGTAGATGATTGATAACTTTGAATTCTCTATCTCTGATTCAACTTTTCTAATCAAATACCAGTCTCAAATTCCCCAGCAGTCTACTGGATGCCTCCATTAAAAATTTAAACTTAGTTATTTCAGGGCTCTTTAGAATCTTTTAATGGAAAGTCTCAAACACATATGAAAGTAGAGAAACTAGTATTATGATGCCCTATATTCCCATATACAGCTTCAACAATTAACATACAACCAATCTGGTTTTCTCTATATCCTTTACCTTTGATTATATTGAAGCAAATCCAAGACATATCATTACATGTACAACTACATTAATACCTTTAAAAGATAAGGATTCCTTTTCTTTTTAACACAACTATAATACCATTGTCAGAGATTAATTAACCAAAATTCCTAACTATCATAAGTAGCTATTGAGTGTGCTCACAATTCCCAAGAGAGTCTTAATTTTTTTTTTTTTTTTGGACAGCTGGTTTGTTCAAATCAGGACAAAAAAGGTCCACACATGGTATTTGCTCTCCACAGCACTTAAGTACAGGTTTGGTTCTTTTTTTGGGTCTTGTTGAAGAAACTGGGTCATTTGCAGGATTTAACAATTTTTGAACTTTGCCTATTGTATCCCTTAGGGTGGTTAAATATGTTCTTTTGTCATTTTTTTAAAATTAATTTTTATTGGCGTATAGTTGATTCACAATGTTGTGTTAGTTTCTGCTATACAGCAAAGTGAATCAGTTATACTTATACCTATATCATTCCGCTGTCATTTACCTTATAGTGTTAACAAAGCCATTCTATCTGCATGGGGATATAATTTGACCTTAACTTTCCTGCTTTGTATAGATTTTTATTTCTTTTCTCTAACACTGAAAAATCTTGGTTCTTAATGTCATAAACATAATTAGCTATTTCCTTTACATACTATTAAGTATATATACATACACACACATATATATATACACATGTGTGTATATATATATACTAGATACATTAATATCACATATTTTAAAATTTCAGAATATAGCAACTGAAAATAGTTTAAGATTTCTTTCAAATCTTTTGTCCTTAAGATTTATCCCAGAAGGGACACACAGCCAAATTACTTTTTTCAAGGAAACAATTTGAAATAATTCTTCTAGATAGTCAAATCCCCATCAACTCAATATATTGTTAAATTTGTTACATTTTGCTTTAGATTGTTTAATTTTTTTAAATTTTGTTAAAATATACATAACATAAAATTTACCATCTTAACCATTTTTAAGTGTATGGTTCAATAACATTAAGTACTTTCACACTGTTGTGCAAGCAATCTCCAGAACTCTTCTCATCCTGCAAAACTGAAACTCTATACCCCTTAAATAACATTCCCCCCTCCCACCTCCCCCAACTCCCTGACAACCATCCTTTTACTCTCAGTCTCTATGAATTGGGCTACTCTAGGTACTTCATGTAAGTGGAATCATATAGCATATCTTTGTGATAGGCTTAGTTTGCTTAGTTAGCATAATGTCCTTAAAGTTCATCCATGTTGTAATATGTTTCAAAATTTCCTTCCTTTTTAAGGCTGAATAATATTCCATTGTATGTATATACCACACTTTGTTTCATTCATCCATTAAAGGACACTTGAGTTGTTTCCGCCTTTTGGCTACTGTGAATAATGCTGCTATAAACATGGGTGTGCAAGTATCTCTTGAGACCCTGCTTCCAATTCTTTCAGGTATACACCCAGAAATGGGACTGCTGAATCTTAGTTTTAATTTTTTGAGGAAATGCCATATTGTTTTTCACAGCAGCCAAACCATTTTATGCTCCCATCAACAGTGCACAGGGATTTCAATTTCTTCATATCCTCACCAACACTTGTTACTTTCTGGTTTTTTTTTTTCTTTTTGATTAGTAGCCATCCTACTAACGGGTGTGAGGTTACTTTAGATTTTTAACATTTCTGTTTCTTTTTTCAATTTGATTTAATTGGTTTTATAATTATGTGAAATATTTACTTGGTTCTAAAGTCAAATCTATACAATAAAATACACTTAGAGAAGTTTCACTTCCATCCCTGTTTCATCTCTCTCCATAGGTAAACTTTTTATTCGTTTTTAAAAATATCCTTTCTTTTGTCATCCACAGCTCAAAAGTCTTCAACGACTATCCAATACCAAATCAATATTCTATATTCCTTAGCCTGTACTCAAACTTCTCTACAATCTGAGTGCAATGTCTAGCCTACCTTCCTAAACTTATTTCTCAAATCCTCCCCTTCTCACATCCTATATACCAACAAAACTGGACTACTGATCACTTCCTAACAATGCCCTGTGCTTATAAGCTCTGATCTAGACTTGCTTTGTCTAGAATGACTATACCGTATCTCTACCCATAATTCCCATTATTCCAGATGGAAATAGTTGTTTTGGTTTTGAATGCTTAAAACACTAGATTGTACTTAGCATATAATTAGTACTTTCTGGTTAAATGGATGAAAGCTAAAGTTAAAATAAGTAATTATAATGTAAAAAGTAATTAACATACAAGAGTTTGAAATAGGTATTACCAATGAAAGTACTAGTACTGCACTGCTGAATACAATGACTACTAGCTACATGTGGCTGTGGGGAAGACACACTAAAATGTGCCAGGTCTGAACTGAGATGTGCTATGAGTGTGAAATATACACATTTTAAAGAGTTGGTACAAAAAAAAGAATGTGAAATAGTAATAATTTTTATGTGGCTTCATGTTGAAATGATATCTTTGACATTTCAGTTCAAGTAAAATGTATTAAAATTAATTAAAATTAATTTATTCTTACTTTCCTTAATGCGCTAACTAGAAAATTTTTAAGCTGCATGTAGCTCACATTATACTTCTATTAATGAGCGCTGTACTTAATTATACGCCCAAAGATAAGTCTTCTCTTTTGTTCACTGAGTTTAAAAAGTACCTTTTTAACACTCAGAGCTTAAGATTCCAGAGTGTAAAATAAACAGAAAATTATAAGAAAATATATAGATTTAACAAATTATCCTATAAAAAATCTAAAACAGGGGCTTCCCTGGTAGTGCAGTGGTTAAGAATCCACCTGCCAATGCAGGGGACACAGGTTCGATCCCTAGTCCGGGAAGATCCCACATGCCATGGAGCAACTAAGCCAGTGCGCCACAACTACTGAGCCTGCACTCTAGAGCCCACAAGCCACAACTACTGAGCCCACGTGCCACAATTACTGAAGCCCACATGCCTAGAGCCCAAGCTCCACAACAAGAGAAGCCACAGCAATGAAGAGTAGCCCCCGCTTGCCGCAACTACAGAAAGACGTGCAAAGCAACAAAGACCCAATGCAGCCAAAAATAAATAATAAATTTTTTAAAAATCTAAAACAATGCAGAATCACTACAATACCTTAATTATTAAGCAAATAGTAACCATATGCAATAAAACCTGCTGAATTGACAATATTAACCAATGATTCATTTAAAATTGAAAAATTTAAACCAAATGTATTTTATAATAATAAACCTATCCCTATCCTTTTTTAAAAAAAATATTTATTTAATTAATTTATTTGGTTGTGCTGGGTCTTAGTTGTTGCATGCATGTGGAAGCCAGTTCCCCGACCAGGAATCAATCCCGGGCCTCCTGCACTGGGAGCGTGGAGTCTTAACCACTGCACCACCAGGCAGGTCCCTATTCCTATACTTTTAATTCACTTTCTACAAGTCACTTTCTTTTTTTCTACTAATTTACATATGGATATTAAGACAACTAGGCTACAACATTTATTCTGCCATAGATGGTCTAGATTCACTTATGCTAACTGGCTCTCTGGCCCTGTGGATGGGTATCCCCTTTATCCCTCAGCTATGAATCCTTCCAAAGCTAGGGGGCAAAATGGGGCAGAAAAAGATGACTTTCCAAAGTAAATAGAAATTATATGCCTCATTCACAAAATGTTCACAAAAACCTTACAAAAGACAAATGAAAGGGCTGAACCAAATGTTTCTTATTTGGGGAAAATTTTTTTTTTTTATGGTACGCAGGCCTCTCACTGCTGCGACCCCTCCCACTGCGGAGCACAGGCTCCGGACGCACAGGCTCTGGACACACAGGCTCAGTGGCCATGGCTCACGGGCCCAGCTGCTCTGCGGCATGTGGGATCCTCCCGGACTGGGGCACGAACCCTTGTCCCCTGCATCGGCAGGCGGACTCCCAACCACTGCGCCACCAGGGAAGCCCTGGGGAAAATATTTTTTATGGTTAAAGTTTATAAATGCAAAATAACCTACAAGCCTAACACTTTGGTTTTTACAGATAAGTGATGAAATGGGAAGTAGGAAAAGGCAGCAGGTGTGAATTTCTTAGAACAGTCAGTATATAATTACTTTACAATAACTGTTCCAAAGAACTGTGGAAAGACAGGTGCATAATAATCATTCTTCAAATTACCCCCCAATTTGAATTTTTCTAATAAATAGGGAGGATAATGACAAAGTGCCCACACATAGCACACTACCTAAATATAAATGTTATCTTCACCAGTTGGGTAAAGGAGTAATGTTTGTATTAGCAGCAAAAGCTATTATAACCGTACATGTCACTAAGTTGTTTATGCCAGGAATAACTGGTCCAATGTGTTTTAAGTATACACTCAAAACATCTGCATAAGGAGGTAAATACAGGAACATCTATATGTTAAATACATAATATCTAATCCAATAAAAATCCAAGAAAATAAAATGCTATTGAATTTTATGAGAAAAAAATTTTAGCTGAAGAGTCCAAAAAACCAAAAGAAACTCAGGAAATAAGAGAGGAAGCAAGAATAGAAGTATTTTGAGAGAATTAACAAAATAATTAATATGCCTTTTAGAAAGCTGATTTGGAAAAGGAAAATGATTACCTTTACAACATCAAGAGTTAATGTCGACATTTCTCCAAAGAAGATATACAGATTGCCAACAAACACATGAAAGGATGTTCAACATCACTAATTATTAGAGAAAGGCAAATCAAAACTACAATGAGGTATCACCTCACACCAGTCAGAATGGCCATCCTCAAAAAATCTACAAACAATAAATGCTGGAAAGGGTGTAGAGAAAAGGGAACCCTCTTGCACTGTTGGGGGGAATGTAAATTGATACAACCACTATGGAGAACAGAATAGAGGTTCCTTAAAAAACTAAAAATAGAACTACCATACGACCCAGCAATCCCACTACTGGGCATATACCCTGAGAAAACCATAATTCAAGAAGAGTCATGTACCACAATGTTCACTGCAGCACTATTTACAATAGTCAGGACATGGAAGCAACCTAAGTGTTCATCGACAGATGAATGGATAAAGAAGATGTGGCACATATATACAATGGAATATTACTCAGCCATAAAAAGAAATGAAATTGAGTTATTTGTAGTGAGGTGGATGGACCTAGAGTTTATCATACAGAGTGAAGTAAGTTAGAAAGAGAAAAACAAATACTGTATGAGAACACATACATATGGAATCTTAAAAAAAAAAATGTTCTGATGAACCTAGGGGCAGGACAGGAATAAAGATGCAGATGCAGAGACTTCCCTGGTGGTGCAGTGGTTAAGAATTCGCCTGCCAATGCAGGGGACACTGGTTTAAGCCCTGGTCCGGGAAGATCCCACATGCTGTGGGGCAACTAAGCCTGTGCACCACAACTACTGAGCCTGCGCTCTACAGCCCGCGAGCTACAACTACTGAGCCCACATGCCACAACTACTGAAGCCTGCATACCTAGAGCCCATGCTCCACAAGAGAAGCCACTGCAATAAGAAACCTGCACACCACAAGGAAAAGTAGCCCCCACTCGCCACAACTAGAAAAAGCCTGTGCATAGCAATGAAGACCCAACACAGCCATAAATAAATTAATTAATTAAATAAATTAAAAAGATGCAGACGTAGAGAATGGACTTGAGGACACAAGGAGGGGGAAGGGTAAGCTGGGACGAAGTGAGAGAGTGGCATTTACATATATACACTACCAAATGTAAAATAGATAGCTAGTGGGAAGCAGCTGCATAGCACAGGGAGATCAGCTCCATGCTTTGTGACCACCTAGAGGGGTGGGATAGGGAGGGTGGGAGGGAGACACAAGAGGGAGGATATGGGGATATTTGTATACATATAGCTGATTCACTTTGTTATACAGCAGAAAGTAACACAACACTGTAAAGCAATTATACTCCAATAAAGATGTTAAAAGAAAAAAAAGAGTTAATGTTTTTCATTAGCCGAGATTTGGAAAATACGTTGGATTAGAATAAAAGATACAAAAATTAGAAATTAACGTCCACAAATTGGAAGGCTAATCACCAGTTGCATAGGCAGTTTGAAAATATGTAGAAAGAATAAAGCAATTTTCCTGCCTAGTTAAAATACAACATATATTTCTATATAAAACAAAGAAATACATACAAAGAACTGTAAAAAAAAAAATTCATATCCTTTACATGACTAGTTACTCTCATAGGATTTTTTACCAAGAAAACCATCAAATGGAAGAAAAAAATCATGAACAAATGATTCATAACACAACATCTAGAAAAGTAAAAATTAAATACAAATTATATCTTCAAACCTAAGGGAATTTTTTTAAATTTATGGTATGGTGATTATTAATTCAAAATTATTATTTAAATTAAGACAATCAATTAACTAATAAAATAATCCTAAATAAAATGATTATCTTGAATAATACAAAGGAAAGAAAAAAAGTTTATAACTGAAATAAGCAGAAAATAGAAAAACTGGTAATAAATATTCAGAAATGACAACTGACTTGAAGAGAAAGGATTAAAGTGAGAATTTTTTCATTCTCATTTTTCAATATTTTATTTAAGGTTATACTGCATTAAAAATTTTTAAAAGGAAAAATAGTTACATATAACTGAGCAGCAGATCTTTTAAAACCTTTTTCTTAAACAAAACTAGAAAACATTTTTCAGTTAAAAGGATACAAAATATATGTAGCAAAATAAGCTACAAGTACTTGAACATAAAAGGTGTCCTTATATTTGGATAAAACTTTTCCTAGAGCCTTGGCATCATCCATATCTCTGGGAACCTTCATATTCATTCTTTCTTCTCTAAAGAAATAAAGTGAAAAAAAATTTTAAATAGAAATTTGCCAAGATAATTCATATCAAAGTCAAGTTCAAAACATGAAGTTCTATCCAAAATGATTTGATGCCTTGATCCGTAATATGCTAAGCATAAATTCACAAAATTTAAGTTCAAAGTCTATAAATTATTTGTTTTTTAATGTTTTAATATAATTTCATGAGATATGTAATCCATTTGAAAATTCAGGATGACCCAAACTAAAGGCTAAAAAGCATTTGCTCAAACACTGGAGTAAATTTTGAATTAAGAAATGAACCACTGATGTTAGCATATTTAAAACATACTGAACATCATTTTGGGTAATCCTCATGATAAACTGAAGTCAATAATCAATTACAACTGAAATTAAGTAAAAATTTCAATGAATTTATAGTTCACATCTTTTCTTGAATATCCCAGCTCAAAGTTCAGATAAAAACTTAAAACACTTGTCACTTTCTATTAATTTTACTTTATATTTGGTGCCTTGTTTGGAACTGAATGTTCTGTTTATAAAAGCCCCAAATAATCATCTTTGTGTTTAATGTATATTGTACCCATTTATTGTACCCATTTGTTTACATGATGAAATTTAACTAACCTTGCAAAACAATGATAGAATGTTGTTTAAGTCCTATAAAAATAGCAGGTGAACTAAAATGGGTTTTCTCATTTATAAATTTAAAAGCTTAAAAAAGCTCTTTATAGGCGTGTGCATGCATCTCACACATATACACACACCGAAAGAAATAGGCAGAATATAAAAGATTTATAACAGCATACTATTATACGAAAGTGTTATATTTCTTAGAGCAGATTGGGATCCAAAACAACCTTAATCTACACTCTATATTCTTTCCCTCTTTCAGTCAGCTCTTTATTTCCTACTCCTTTGATTAAAAAGAGAAAAGATCTAAAATTCAATGATACTAATATTAACATAACAATATAACATGCTATCCTCCCAAAGGCATTTACATTCACGTGAGAAATCAAAGTATTAAAATAAAAATAAGTTTAACTATAAAATTTCAAGCATAGGAAAGTGTTAATGAAAGAAATTTAGAGGAAACAGGAACTTCCTTATACCCTGAAATCACATTTCACAGTTATCCATCACCACACCAAGCTGGCCCTGGTTGAAAGTCTAACTACATTTTAGTAGTCTCTGATGTAATCTATGATTACCCAAGGGTGTTGTTATTGTGGTTGAATAACCCAGGGATATTTTATCCTCATAAAGTATGTTTCAGGTCTATAATCTTTTCCCTAAAATTCAAAAAGCTCTGAAAACCAAAAGTTCTTTGTAATCTGTCAGCAAAAATTGACCCACACTTATATACAGTTTTTCATAGTCTTCTATAATACAGGTTTCACTGTAAAAATATTAATGTATTTGATTATGGGGTGCTACCCCAGATCCTGCTGGAGATACTACATAATATACAGTATTTATTCCATGTTATCTTTCCAAAATAGAAAAGTTCTAAATTCTGAAATACGTTTCACTCCCAAGGTTTTTGTTATGGAATTGTGGCTGTATACTAGATAGACAAGTTTTTCTACAAAGTGCATTTGACAGTGAAAAGTACCTATTCAAACCATGTCATTTGTATAAAACAGGGAAGAGAAAAAGAGCTAGGAGACAGAGATGTGGTGCGGAAGTAAATGGATGAATAGAGGCAGACAAAAAATGCTGACACGGAAAAGTAGGAAGGGAGAAAACAGGGATGGAAAAAGGGATAAAGCAGAGAAAAAGAGCATCAGTATTTCTCAAACTGCAGGTCAATATCTATTATGGACTGCAATATAAATTTACTTGGTCACTACTAACATTAAAAAATAATATGCAATAAATTTATTAATGTGGCTATGTTTTTCAACATAGCCATTAGAAAGATGCCTTAATTAGAGGAGCAGAGCTAGGAGAACCTTGCATAGAAAATCAAGAGACATATTTGGAAAGAAGTATTTAAATTACAGTGTCAATATGAACTTGCCACAAGCCATGAGAGCTGACATACAATTATTATGCCAGTTCTGTTCCTTAAATTAGTTGAACTTTCAATGCACGTTCATCTCTATAAATGTCTAGACATTTTCCACTTCTTTCAGTATACTTACTCACTAAGCTGAGGAAAATTTTTATATACCAAAAACATAACAAAAGCTGCAGATAAGAAAATGGACACCAATATAAGAAGCGACATTCTTGCTGACCCAGCTTCTGCACAGGCTTTCTCTGAAAAAAAAAAAATTATAATTAAGATAAATATAGAGGAAGACAGTATTCCAAGCCAGTAAATAATTTCCTGAAAGGTTTTCCTCCCAAGAAACTGTTCACACTTTTGCCCAAAACACTGTAACATTAAATTTTAAATACTACCATATTTGATGTTTATTAACTGGCCATAGTTCTTTGCAGGGATATATGCATTTTAGAAGCACAGAAAAACAGAACACCAGAATTTGTAGCACTGATTTGTTGATAAGCCAAAGGGGAAAAAAGGGCATTGCTCTAAATGCTATCACTGACTTTCAATTTTATATATCTATATTGGGAGATAACAGCATAGGCAGAATGGCCTCTTAAGAAAAATGAGGTAATCTGGCAATTACTTCAAACTGTCATGAGAAAGAACCCACAGATTCACTAATGCAACTGATGAATGTTACACTTTCTCTTTACACCAAGGGCTTCAGGATATAGTTGAACCTCAAATGTTTTGGGTGGCTCTGTCTGTGACTCCAAGAATGGGAGAATATGTTTGCATTCTCCAACAAGGTAATCTTAGTGTTATCTTAAAAATCATATGCAAGTGGGTGGAGTCAAGATGGTGGAGTAGGAGAACACTGAGTTTGCATCTCCTCACAACTAGGGCACCTACCAGGTGATGGTGGGGGACTTTGGACACCTAAGGGAACAGGAGGAACCTGTGAGCGACTGGGTAGGACATGGGGGGGAGCGAGGGGGGAGGAGAAGTGGAGGCAGGGGGACTGGCACCCCTGAGGGGCGCCTGGGGGAGAGGAAGGGTTCCCAGGCCCGTAGGGGCCCACTCACAGGGAGGGGATCAATGGGGATGGGGAGAGACCGTCAGGGGATCAGAGGATTGGAAGGGAACGTGGCCAGCGTTTCCCCCACCCACTCAGGCCCCAGGGAGTCTGCTGAGGTCCCAGGGCTGATCCTCCACCCTCCGAGGCCCCCTCCATCTGCGTGGGTCCTGGGGGTGTGAGAGGGAGGGGGAGAGGAAAAGTAGAGGTGAGATGGGACCAGTGCCCTGAGGGGTGGCTGGGGGAGGGGAGGGGTTCCCACGCTCGGGAGGTGGGCACTGAGGAGGGGCACACGGAGGGCACACTGTGATCCCCTACCCACAGGAAGGGGATCAGTGGGGACAGGGAGGGAACCTCGGAGGATCAGAGGGAACTTGGCCAGTACTGCCCCTGCCCACTTGGGTCCCAGCAAGCCTGCTGGGGCCCCAGGCCTGAGCCTCCACTGTGAGGCCCCCTCCAGCTGTGCTGAGCCTAACCCCCGCCCCCCACCCCACAGGGCTTTTCCAGTCCTGAGCCTAGGCCCTGCCCCTGCCTAAGTCTGCCCCTCCCCCACAGCCAAGGCCTTTTCCTGCTTTTATTCTTTTTCTTTTTTTCTTTTTGCTATTATGGTTCTGTTTTACTGTGTTGCTATTTCATTTTTATTTGTATTTTATCTAGTATATTTCTTATCTTTCTAACTTTATTTATTTTTTATTCTTTGTTATTGTTCTGCTCCTTTTTTCTTTTTTTGGCCATACACCAGGTGGCTTGCAGGATCTTGGTTCACAGGCTGGGGGCTGGGCCTGAGCTCTTGTGGTGGGAGCACCGAGTCCAAACCACTGGCCTAACAGAGAACCTCAGACCCCAGGAATATTAATCAGAGTGAGGTCTCGCAGAGGTCCTCATCCCCGCACCAAGAGCCAGCTCTACCCAGCTGCCTGCAAACTCCAGTGCTGGAAATCTCAGGTCAAACAACCAGTAAGACAGGAACACAGCCCCAACCATCAAAAATAATGAGACGACAAAAAAATATGTTACAAACGAAGGAATGAGGCAAAAACCTACAAGACCAAATAAATGAAGAGGAAACATGAAACCTACCTGAAAAAGAATTCAGAGTAATGATAGTAAAGATGATCCAAAATCTCGGAAATAGAATGGAGGTACGGACCGAGAAAATACAAGAAATTTTGTACAAAAATACAAGAAAATACAAAGACCTAGAAGAACTAAACAATAAACAAGCAGTGATGAACAACACAGTAACTAAATGAAAAATACACTAGAAAGAATCAATACCAGAATAACTGAGGCGGAAGAACAGATAAGTGACCTGGAAGATAGACTGGTGGAAATAATTGCTGAAGAACAGAATAAAGAAAAAAGAATGAAAAGAATTGAGGACAGTCTCAGAGACCTCTGGGACAACATTAAACGCACAAACACTGGCATTACAGGGGTCCCAGAAGATGAAGAAAAAGAGAAAGGGTATGAGAAAATATTTGAAGAGATCATAGTTGAAAACTTCCCTAACATGGGAAAGGAAATAGCCACCCAAGTCCAGGAAACGCAGAGAGTCCCATACAGGATAAACCCTAGGAGAAACACACCAAGACACATATTAATCAAATTGACAAAAATTAAATTCAAATAAAAAATATTAAAAGCAGCAAGGGAAAACCAACAAATAACATACAAGGGAATCCCCATAAGGTTATCAGCAGATTTTTCAGCAGAAACTCTGCAGGCAAGAAGGAAGAGGCAGGATATATTTAAAATGTTGAAAGGGGAAAACCTACAACTAAGATTACTGTACCCAGCAAGGATCTCATTCAGATTTAACGGAGAAATCAAAAGCTTCACAGACAAGTAAACGTTAAGAGAATTCAGCACCACCAAACCATCTCTACAACAAATGCTAAAGGAACTTCTCTAGGCAGAAACACAAGGAAAGAAAAAGACCCACAGAAACAAACCCAAAACAGTTACAAAATTGTAACAGGAACATACATATTGGTAACTACCTTGAATGTAAATGGATTAAATGCTCCAACCAAAAGACACAGACTAGCTGAATGGATACAAAAACAAGGCCCATATATATGCTGTCTACAAGAGACCCACTTCAGACCTAGGGAAACATACAGACTGAAAGTGAGGGAATGGAAAAAGATATTCCATGCAAACTGAAATCAAAAGAAAGCTGGAGTAGCATTACTCATATCAGATAAAATAGATTTTAAAATAAAGACTGTTACAAGGGATAAGAAAGGACACTACATAATGATCAAGGGATCAATCCAAGAAGAAGATATAACAATTATAAATATTTATGCACCCAACATAGGAGCACCTCAATACACAAGGCAAATGCTAACAGCCATAAAAGGGGGAATCGACAGTAACACAATATTAGTGGGAGACTTTAACACCTCACTTACACCAATGGACAGATCATCCAGACAGAAAATAAATAAGGAAACACAAGCTTTAAATGACACAACAGACCAGATAGATTTAATTGATATTTATAAGATATTCCACCTGAAAGCAGTTGAAAACACTTTCTTCTCAAGTGCACATGGAACATTCTCCAGGATAGATCACATCTTGGGTCACAAATCAAGCCTCGGAAAATTGAAATCGTATCAAACATCTTTTCTGACTATAACGCTATGAGATTAGAAATCAATTACAGGGAAAAAACTGTAAAAAACACAAATACATGGAGGCTAAACAGTGCGCTGCTAAATAACCAAGAGATCACTGAAGAAAGCAAAGAGGAAATTAAAAAACACACAGAAACGAATGACAACAAAAACATAACAACCCAAACCTATGGGATGCAGCAAAAGCAGTTCTAAGAGGGAAGTTTATAGCAATTCAATCTCACCTCAAGAAACAAGAAAAATCTCAAACAATCTAACCTCACACCTAAAGCAACTAGAAAAAGAAGAACAAAGAAAACCCGAAGTTAGTAGAAGGAAAGAAATCATAAAGATCAGAGCAGAAATAAATGAAATAGAAATGAAGAAAACATTAGCAATGATGAATAAAACTAAGTTAGTTCTTTGAGAAGGTAAACAAAATTGATAAACCTTTAGCCAGACTTACCAAGAAAAAAGAGAGGGGACTCAAATCAATAAAATTGAAATGAGGGACTTCCCTGGTGGTGCAGTTGTTAAGAATCTGCCTTCCAATGCAGGGTTCGATCCCTGGTCAGGGAACTAAGATCCCACATGCTGCGGGGCAACTAAGTCCATGTGCTGCAACTACTGAGTCCGCACACCACAACTAGAGACCCCACGTGCTGCAAAAAGAGAGAAGTCCATGTGCCGCACCTAGAGAAGCCCATGCGCCACAACGAAGAGCCCGCAGGCTGCAACAAAAGATCCTGCATGCTGCAACAAAGATCCTGTATGCCACAACTAAGACCTGACATAAATAAATAAATAAATAATTTTTTAAAAAATAAAAATTTAAAAAATTAGAAATGAAAAAGGAGAAATTACAACTGACACCGCAGAAATACAAAGGATCATAAGAGACTACTACAAGCAACTCTATGCCAATAAAATGGACAACCTGGAAGAAATGGACAAATTCTTGGAAAGGTACAACTTTCCAAGACTGAACCAGGAAGAATTAGAAAATATAAACAGACCTATCACAAGTAATGAAATTGAAACCGTAATTACAAACCTTCCAACAAACAAAAGTCCAGGACCACATGACTTCACAGGTGAATTCTATCAAACATTTAGAGAAGAGCTAACACCTATCCTTCTCAAACTCTTCCAAAAAATTGCAGAGGAAGGAACATTCCCAAACTCATTCAACAAGGCCACCATCACCCTGGTACCAAAAGCAGGCAAAGATATCACAAAAAAAGAAAAGTACAGGCCAATATCACTGATGAAAATAGACGCAAAAATGCTCAACAAAATACTAGCAAACAGAATCCAACAACACATTAAAAAGATCATACACCATGATTAAGTGGGATTTATCCCAGGGATGCAAGGATTCTTCAATATATGCAAATCAATGTGATACACCATATTAACAAATTAAAGAATAAAAACCATATGATCATCTCAATAGATGCAGAAAAAACTTTTGACAAAATTCAACACCCATTTATGATAAAAACTCTCCAGAAAGTGGGCATACAGGGAACCTACCTCAACATAATAAAGGCCATATACAACAAACCCACAGCAAACATCATTCTCAATGGTGAAAAACTGAAAGTATTTCCTCTAAGATCAGGAACAAGACAAGGATGTCCACTCTCACCACTATTACTCAACATAGTATTGGAAGTCCTAGCTAGAACAATCAGAGGAGGAAATAGAAATAAAAGGAATACAAGTCGGAAAAGAAGTAAAACCATCACTGTTTGCAGATGACATGGTACTATACATAGAAAATCCTAAAGATGCCACCAGAAAACTACTAGAACTAATCAATTAATTTGGTAAGGTTGCAGGATACAAAATTAACACACAGAAATCTCTGGCACGCCTATACACTAACCACGAAAGATCAGAATGAGAAATTAAGTAAACAATCCCATTCACCACTGCAACAAAAACAATAAAATACCTAGGAATAAACTACCTAAGGAAGCAAAAGACCTGTACTCAGAAAACTATAAAACACTGATGAAAAAAATCAAAGATGACACAAACAGATGGAGAGATATACCATGCTCCTGGATTGTTAGAATCAATACTTTGAAAATGAATATACTACCCAAAGCAGGCTATAGGTTCAATGCAATCCCTATCAAAGGCATTTTTCACTGAATTAGAACAAAAAATTTTACAATTTGTATGGAAACACAAAAGACCCCAAATAGCCAACGCAATCTTGAGAAAGAAAAATGGAGCTGGAAGAATCAGGCTCCTCAACTTCAGACTCTACTACAAAGCTTCAGTAATCAAGAAAGTATGGTACTGGCACAAAAAAACAGAAATATAGATCAATGGAACAGGACAGAAAGCCCAGAGATAAATCCATGCACATATGATCACCTTATCTTTGATAAAGGAGGCAACAATATAAAATGGAGAAAAGGCAGCCTCTTCAATAAGTGGTGCGGGGAAAACTGGACAACTACATGTAAAAGAATGAAATTAGAACACTACCTAACACCATACACAAAAGTAAACTCAAAATGGATTAAAGACCTAAATGTAGGACTGTACGTTATAAAACTCTTAGAGGAAAACCACTCTTCGACATAAATCACAGCAAGATCTTCTATGACCCACCTCCTAGAGTAGTGAAAATAAAAGCAAAAATAAGCAAGTGGGACCTAATTAAAGTTAAAAGCGTTTGCACAGCAAAGGAAACCATAGCAAGATGAAAAGACAACCCTCAGAATAGGAGAAAGTATTTGCAAATGAATCAACAAAGGATTAATCCCAAAATATACAAACAGTTCATGCAGCTCAATATCAAAAAAACAAACAACCCAATCCAAAAATGGGCAGAAGACCTAAATAGACATTTCACCAAAGACATACAGATGGCCAAGAGGCAACATGAAAAGATGCTCAACATCACTAATTATTAGAGAAATGCAAATCAAAACTACAATGAGGTTATCGCCTCACACCAGTCAGAATGGCTATCATCAAAAAATCTACAAACAATAAATGCTGGAGAGGTGTGGAGAAAAGGGAACCCTCCTACACTGTTAGTGGGAATGTAAATTGATACAGCCACTATGGAAAACAGTACGGAGGTTCCTTAAAAAACTAAAAATAGAACTACCATATGACCCAGCAATCCCATTACTGGGCATATACCCTGAGAAAACCATAATTCAAGAAGTTACATGCACCCCAATGTTCACTGCAGCACTATTTACAATAGCCAGGACATGGAAACAACCTAAATGTCCATCAACAGATGAATGGATAAAGAAGATGTGGTACATATATATAATGGAATATTACTCAGCCATAAAAAGAAATGAAATTGGATCTTTGTAGAGATGTGGATGGACCTAGAGTCTGTCATACAGAGTGAAGTAAGTCAGAAAGAGAAAAACAAATATCGTATATTAACGCATATATGTGGAATCTAGAAAAACGGTACAGATGAACCTATTTGCAGGACGGGAATAGAAATGCAGACACAGAGAACAGACTTGTGGACACAGGCAGGGAAGGGGAGGGTGGGATGAACTGGGAGATTAGGTCTGACATAAATACACTACCATCTGTAAAATAGATAGCTAGTGGGAACCTGCTATAAAGCACAGGGAGCTCAGCGAGGTGCTCTGTGATGACCTAGATGGGTGGGAAGTGGGGGGGTCCAAGAGGGAGGGGATATATGTATACATATAGCTGATTCACTTCATTGTACAGCAGAAACTAACACAACATTGTAAGGCAATAATACTCCAATAAAAAAAAATTTAAATAAAGACTTCAGTAGGTAACAGTCCTCTTAAATTAAAACTTAAACAAGACATTTTGCATGGCAACTCTAAAATTTAACTACAATATTTTTCTTCCCATCATTAATTCACAAGTCCTAAGTAAGGAGTCCGAGGAGAGAAAGGTGTGGACTTAACTGGACTACAGAACACCACCCTAAGCCTTCCTTGAGTACACATCTCTCTGATTGCTACTTGTTGCCTTACAGTTGGATGATGAAATATATAGACATTTGTTGAACAAAATTAACCTCCAAGTTTAACTCGATACCTATTTTTTTCATTCTCTGAAAGGAAAACTTTTTCAAGCATTGTACTCAGCATAATGTAAACACAAGAAAACAGCTAATAATGCAATAAAACTAAGTGAGTCAATTTTGAAGCTCTCCATTCTTTCACACAAACTTGGAAATAGGGAGTGTTCCCTATTATGATTCCACAATTCTTTTTTAGTATAGTTCTAATAAATCTAGAGGCTAGCACGTAATTCATTTAGTTCTGAACAGAGATAAAAGTTATAAACTTGGGAATTCCCTGGCTGTCCAGTGGTTAGGACTCCACACTTCCATTGCTGGGGGCCCAGGTTCGATCCCTGGTCAGGGAACTAAGATCCCGCAAGTCCAAGGTGCAGCCAAAAAAAAAAGAAAGGTTATAAACCTTGCTTTAATGATTCAACATCTGAATGTGTAACATACACATTTATAATGTGCATCCTCCTTCTGGCTGCATTAGACACAAGTTATTTAGCATTTAGAGCCACCCACAACAATGCTTTATACATTCATTAACCTCCAAATCTTCCATCATACTAATTCCCATTCTCAATTATCCCATTATCTGTTTTCCAACCTCCTCCCAGGCCAAAGGTACAGCTAGAGAAAGATCATTGTGCTCTCCTGGCTGACAAGTTCATATGCTTCCTGCTTTTCTATCGTCAATTAAGGTTATCACTGGCAAACTATAATCCTTTTACAGTACCCTCCAAAAGGGCTATTTCAAGTCTTCAAGCCTTTAATTCTACTTCCCCCTATTCTCAACCAATGAGGCTGTCTCCATACTTTAGATAGCTTCCCAATCTCTACCTCAAGATCTGTTCATGAAATTATCTCCACTTCCCTCTTTCCCCTTATCTTTGCATCAAATGCCAAGACACTTCCTTGCAGATCTTGCTCTCAGAATTATCTCATCTCCATTCACTGAATATCTCCAATTCTTCCCACTAACAAGCAACTCTTCTCTAACTTCTAATATGCATATATCTACCCTGAAAAATCAAAACTTAACCTTAATGCCCCTGTAGTAGCTCTCTATTTCTTATAACTTTCATATCAATATCTTTTGAAAAGCAAAATCTTTATATCTACAAGATTTTAGGAATCACTCTTACTGGTCATCTAGTCCAATAGTTCTAGACCTACAGAATCCTACCATTCTAATAGGTAGGAGGAAGCAAAAGACCCATCTCCCCTGAGGACACAGTTTACAGGAACTCTAACAAGGATTTCAGAGTTCTTTTTTTTTTAAATTTATTTGGCTGCATGGGGTCTTAGTTGTGGCACACAGGCTCTTTGTTGCAGCACGTGGGATCTTGTGTGGTGCGCGAGCTTCTCTAGTTGCAGCAAGTGGGCTTCTCTCTAGTTGTAGCGTGCGGGCTCCAGAGCACATGGGCTCAGTAGTTGCACTGCGCAGGCTCCAGGGTGCCCGGGCTCAGTAGTTGCAGCACACGGGCTTAGTTGCCCCACGGCACGTGGGATCTTAGTTCCCTGACCAGGGATTGAACCCACGTCCCTTGCACTGGAAGGCAGATTTTTAACCACTGGACCACCAGGGAATTCCCTCTAACAAGTTTTTTATGGTTACAAGAATCTATTGTAACATTTTTGGAAGTAAATTTTATTTCAAGAGCTTAAAATTTTTTAAATTATGTATTAATAATCAAAAATGGTAGTATCATCAAGTATAAATTTAAACAGTTAAAATAACTTTTTTATAAAATATAAAGAATTAACCATTAAAAAAACACACAGAGAGAAAGCATGTTTGCAGGCAGCAGAAGAAAGAGCACTACCTATCTTGTATAAAAGCTCATTCTCTGATATTTATGCCCTGCATCTCTGCTACCATTCAACCCACACAGCCTCACTATCATCAACCACTTTCAGGCACTTCTCCTATTCAGCGAAGACTAAGCCAAGCTTCAAGCAAACTTTTCATAATCCTAAAAGATACATCTATTTAGATGATTCATCCAGCCTCAAAGTTCTTATACTTTCATTTCTATTCAACTTTAGCCACCCACTTCCAGTGGTACACTAAGTTCTTACACCACCTGAGACTGCTCTATCTTGGATATTTTAAATTCCAACTTGCCATTCCTTGATCATCTTTATTCTTTCATGAGCTTAACACCTCCATTTTCTCCCTCTGTTGGGCTCCTCACTTCTCTTCCTTCTATGCCCAGCCTGGACTCCATGGTGTATGCAGCAGCACCTCTGATTAGAATCCTCACTCTTTCCTTATAGCTAATCTAACCCAAAATCAGTGTTTCAAGCTCACTTTCTTCATTCCTATACCAAGATGGTTGAGCACAAGTAGAGAAAAATCATGAGTGACCCATCACAGAAATCCACGTCTATGGGAAAACTGACTTAGCCTCATTTCTACTCCCTTTTTTTAGGTGTTGAACATGAATCAGTCTGAGCCAATTAGGTTATTCTTACCCTCTGACAACAGTGATAGGTTCAGGGATAAGCTTTTGATCTGAGGCAATCTAATCAGAGTTAATATCTAGATTTGTATTGCTAATACTTAGAAAAAGATTCTCAAAATTATCAAGGAAGCATTTAGCTTACCTGGACCTTCAAGAGGAATCAACCTTAAGGTAAAGCTAATATCAGGTAAGCAAAACAAGATATGAAAGAAATCTGATCCTGATGATATCACTGAGCCACTGGTCCCAGACTGAAGCCAGTGAATCCCACTTAATCTCTCAACTTTCTGGTTATATGAACCAATAAACCTCCTTTTAGCAAAGCTTTCGATTGTGCTTTCTACTGATTACAAGCAAAAGAAGCCTGATATATAATATCTGGGTTGAGACTGACATCAACACATCATGCTAATACCTTGGTTGATGTTCAAATGCCAATTTTAGTCTTAGTTCCCAGTTATCAGTAATCAGAGCTTTCTTCTTCTTCCTCTAAGCCAGTACCTAGCTCATAGCAGATGCTCAAAGGATATTTGTTGAACCACATTAGCAAGGCAGAACCTAGAACAGGCATCTGAGAGGGATTTATTATCCAATTTTGAACAATACTGCCTCCTAAGAGCTGTAAAACCAACTTCAAGACAGTGTTTCCCAAACATTTTTGGCTGCTTTCCACAATAAGCAGTGTATTTTATATCATGATCTGATACACACAAAATCTATATAATTGAAAAATAAAATTCAAAGAATACTTACCCCCTATTACATGCAAAGAACTCTGCTATTTTCTCTTCCATTTTTTTAAATGGCTCATGATTACCCATCAAATTCATTTCACACCGCTCACAAAGGTATGACCTATATATTGGAAAACGTGGTCCTAGGAGTTCTCTTAAATCAAAATGGGGAACTTCTATGATTTGCGAGTAAAAAGGTCAGCCAGGGCAAACAACAAAAGAAAATAAAACACCTGGTCCAGGTACCCTTGCACACAGAGTAGGTCAAGAGCCTCTCAAGTAGTAATACCTCTTGTCTCTCACCCTTTCTAATCATGCAAGAATTAGACTTTCAGTGTTATTGCCTTGCTCAAATCATCACAGCGGTCCTCAGTAAGACTCAGACGTCGGACTAGAGTCAAGGCAAGGAATCCACTAAATGTACCAAACACTGCAATGTGAGGTGTAAAATATTTCAAGCATACACACAATGACAACTATCTGTCAAAATTATGTAGATGTATCAGTTAATAAAAATACAAATTTATTTAAAAATACAAATACATGGAATTTATAGAAACACTCTATTACCATGTATTTCTCAAGAGTTAATAAAAATTTTTTTCTCTAAAACCTTTCCTTTTCTGAATAAATAAAAATTAAAAAAAAAAGAAATCCTCTACTACTGACAAGTTTATCTCTTTATAGACACACACAAAAGGTTCACACTAACTAACCTTCAAGCCTAATGTTTCCCCCACCCAGAATCGTTTTCTGTTCTACTAACCCAAACCCTACTTCTCTATGAAGGCGTGCCTTCACATCTCTTCCCTCTGTCTTCCTATAGATCTGTAGTCCACATAAGTCATTTGACAGCATCACAAAAATAACTTTGTTGAATGTGTTGTTCAAATGTTAAAATACAAGAAACAATTGTAAAAGCACTTTGGCAGTTTCAAGGTCTTATTTTCTGAACAGCTTACGGTTAAAAAAATAATAATAATAATAATAAAATAACTGACTGCTATCCCAAACCGAATGACAATCTTTAGGGATGTCCTATCTGGACATCATGGAAAATACTTCCTAAGTATTTTCCTATCTGGAAAATACTTTTTCAGGAAGCCCTTAGATTACTGTCATTCTCAGTTGCAGCGTCATCAAAACAAGGTTACTATCATTTAGAGTGGATTTATACTTTGACAACACTTCATTTCTGGTTTTTGAAGTTATTTGGCTCTATTGTCTATAAGGTGTAAAAATATCCAAATATATAAAGCTGAAAGACCCAAATTAGACTGGAGACATTTTAAATTATTTGAAAATAAAATACCATTTTCTGCAAGACGTTTTCTAAATTTTTCATGTTTTAAATTTGATTCAAAAAATTTCAGCTGATGGGAATTCCCTGGCGGTACGGTGGTTAAGGACTCGGCACTTTCACTACCAGGACCCGGGTTCGATCCCTGGTCAGGGAACTAAGAGCCACACTGCATGGCCAAAAAAAAAAAAAAAAAAAATTTCAGCTGAATGTTAAACATATTATATCCATATATAAATATATTTTTAAAGTGTATAATACTTTACTGATGACTATAGTTACAATGTCGCTAGACACTCTTAAAAGACCCTCTCTTTACCCATCACTGGTGGTGGAACACATCAGTGTGAGTAAGATGCAGACAACTTAATGGGCATTTGTTAGGATTTCTCCAAGTTTATGGGCTTTGAAAGCATTTAGGAGCTTAAATCACTTCAACTGCTGAAAAGCAATGAAAACTCTGCGCCCAGATGAAATCAAAGTATTTAGTTTCTGGGTACACTTTTTTCTTAAAATAATATTTGAGGCCTTGAGAAATGCCAGGATGGCGTAGTGGAAAAAAAGCTCGAGAATAAGAGATCTTAGCTATAATAGTAATTGCTAACATTTATTCAGCCTTCACTTCACATAAGCCAAACATTACACTAAATCCTTTATGTGAATTATTTTGTTTAATCCACACATCAATCTTAAATAGATATTACTATTATTAATATTATCACCATCCCCACTGTACAGTTCAGATACTGAGCTTTTGAAGGGTAACAAGTCCAAAGTCGTAAGTGGTAGAGCAGGGACGCAAACCCAAGTGTTCTTGCTACCTCGAAGCGGCACCTGGATGTAGTTAAATCCTTGCTTTTAGCCAATACTTCACTAATCTGGCTTTCTGACTTTGTGCAAGTTATATATCCACTCTGGACCTCAGTTTTCTCATCTGTAAAAATAAATCAACGAATGCTAATGTTCCTTCCAGTTCTGCCTAACTTCAATATTATCAACCTTACAATCTCCCTGAGCGTCAACCAGCCAGTGTCATTCCTTCTTCTAATTGAACTCAACTAAAAAAGCATTTACGAACCCACTAGGTGTCCGGCCTTGTGGTAGGCCGTAGCCTAGGTCCCCGACTCTGCTCCCGCCACTAGATGCCAACAGGCCCCCTTTCCACCCGCAAATCCCCTGAACCCGCTGGGGTCCTTTCTCCTCTGAAGCCCCTCCCGGCACACTCCCGCCCCTGGGCCAGCCCCAGCTCTGGCTCCCAGAAGAGCTCACCCTTCAGGTGGTTTCCGCTGCCTGGCGCCGAGGGACCCCGCGGCCCCGCTGCCTTGTCCCCCGGAGGGGTCGTATGGAGTGCCCCCGTCTGCGACCTTTCGACAACTCTGCCTTTCGTCATGGCTGCTGCAGGGAAGGTGGAGGAAGCGGGGTGATGCCGCGGCCGCTTAACAACAACTACGCGTCAGGCTCTTTACAACACCCAGGGGCTACAGCCACAGCCACTTCCGGGACGACGACCTCACCTGAAACGACCTCAGGCCCGCAAGCACAGTAACACTAAGCCGGGACCCGCAGCGCCTACTCGGACTAGGCTCCGCCCCGCACCGCCCCCGAGGATAGCGCGCTCGCGCCCGCCCAGTAACCGCGAGACTAGTCAGGGTCCCCTTCCGCCCCCTTGCTGCCCCGCCCCGCTTCATGACTGCGCGGAGCATGCGCAGTCACGGTACCATAGTCAGCGGGTGTGACTCAGAGACGCAGGCATCCAACGCGCAGCTCTAATTATCCGGAAGTGCGATCTCAGAGACTGTAATGTCTTTGTCCTGGCGACCGGAAGTGCCCGGGAATGATTAGTTGGAGTTTCGTGGTGGATGCAGATTCAGCTGACTCCCTTCTCTACCAATTCGAGAATCTGTCTCGAATCTGGAGGGGCTAGACAATGCTTGCTCTGAAGATGTTGGAAAACATAAAGCCTGAGCCGAACCCACCGAGTTGCAGGAAACTAAGGCTCAAGGAGCCCGTAATCTGTGAAGGTCACAGGGTGGCAGAAATCGGTTTAGAATCCAGTTTTCTTGTTCCCAAGCCAATGCTTTCCCACGTCATCGCCCTGCCACCCCTCATTTGTAAATCCAGGTCAGCATATTTATCTTTTCCTTTCTCAGATCCCAAACGTACCTTTTTTGGCGGTTACTTTTTCCACTCCTACCTCTCAGAGCGGTATTCAGCTTACTCACTGGTGAATGTATTGGAATTCCCTCTTAAGTAACTTGGTAATGTGTATAAAAATACTGATTGTTCCTATCCAGTAATTAAATTTCTAAGAAGCTATTCTGTGGGAATAAACATGCAGAGGGAGTTATTCCTAACGGGATTATTTCTTAGTATAATAGTAAATGGGGAAGCAATTTAAAAACCCAACACCAAAGAATGGTTAGGTAAATGATGGGAGAACCATTCAGTGGAACTGTTTTATGTACACATCCTCTGCCTACTTATATTAACACCTTCAGTGACCACTCTAAGAGGTAGCTTCCCATTTAATTCCTTCATGGTCGTTATTAAAAGCAATAATTATTTGGATTATTTTACTTGTTTATTGTCTGCCTCCACCTCTAGAATGTAAGCTCCATTAAGGTAAGGGGCCTTGTCTTTTTGTCCACCATTGTATCCCCCAGGAGATGACAGTGCCAACACCTAAGAGGGCATTCAATAAATATGTTGAATAGATTTTCAACCATAAAAAATGACGAAGAGGGGCTTCCCTGGTGGCGCAGTGGTTAAGAGTCTGCCTGCCAAGGCAGGGGACATGGGTTCAAGCCCTGGTCTGGGAAGATCCCACATGCCACGGAGCAGCTAAGCCTGTGAGCCACAACTACTGAGCCCATGTGCCACAACTACTAAAGCCCACACGCCTAGAGCCTGTGCTCCACAACAAAAGAAGCCACTGCAATGACAAGCCCATGCACCACAATGAAGAGTAGCCCCCGCTCGCTGCAACTAGAGAAAGCCCGCATGCAGCAACGAAGACCCAATGTAGCCAAAAAAAAAAAAATACCCAGAGACTAATAATGTGGATGATGCTTATTCAGAAACAAATTCCAAGAGATAACTATAAAAAACAAAATAAAAATATTAGAAGGAATACATAAGCAAGTAAATTTATATCTTTGGAATAGAGGTCTTCTTGAGCAAGATGCAAAACTATTAACTTAAACCCTTGATATATTTTACTAAAAAAAACCTTTTAAGCACCAAAAAATAAACTCTAGGAACAGACTGAGAAAAAATATTTGTCACGTAAATAAGAATTACTACAAATCAATAAGAAAAGCACAACTCAACAAAAAAGTGGACAAGATATGAATAATAAATTCATAGAAGAAAAATTAAATAGCCAACAAATTAGGAAAAGGTGAACAAGTTCATTAATACAGTGTGATGACACTGAGAGGTGTATAGATTGCAATAGCAGAAGAGAGGAGTGTCTAAATTAGAATGGAGCTGCAGTGAAGGTCTCCTAAGGAGAATGATTATTAAACAGATTTAAAGGATGAGAGGGAATTAACAAAGGAAAGGAGGAGAAAACAGCTTTTGTGAACAGCTTTGTTTTTTTATTATTATTATTATTATTTATTTATTTATTTTTGGCTGCATGGGGTCTTCGTTGCTGCACGCTACTCATTGTTGCAATGCACGGGCTTCTCATTGCAGTGGCTTCTCTTGTTGCGGAGCACGGGCTGTAGGTGTGTGGGCTTCAGTAGTTGTGGCACACAGGCTCAGTAGTTGTGGCTCGCGGGCTCTAGAGCACAGGCTCAGTAGTTGTGGTGCAGGGAGTTAGTTGCTCTGTGGCATGTGGGATCTTCCCAGACCAGGGATGGAACCTGTGTCCCCTGCATTGGCAGGCGGATTCTTAACCACTGCTTATCTTTGAAAAGGAGCTTTAAGCAAAGAATAGGAGAATGGAAAAAAGTGAGATAAGACAAGGGCATTATCACAAAGTGCTAGAAGTTTGAACTTAATCCTGAAAGATATCTGAAACCATTGAAGAACTTTTTTAACTGGAGAGAGATGTATTAAGATTTGTATTTTACAAAGCTTATCCTTACTTCCCAGTGAGAATTAGAGGAGTGCCACACTAGCAGCAGAAAGAGAAGCTAAGAAGTTACTGTAATAATCCCAGCTAGACCCAGGGTAGTGGACTGGAAACAAAGATGATGTCAGATATGAGATAATGTGAGAAAAATTATTTTAAAACTTTTATTTAATTACATGAGTAAATACATACTAGTTATTCCAGAAAAAAACTGAAAAAACAAACAGAAAAATATAAAAATCATCTCTAATAACACCATCCATAGATAATCATGATATTTGGGATTTATCCTTCTGGAATATTAGAAATGTTAACTAAGGAAGTTGAATCTAGGGGAGTAATGCCCTAATTAGACAAGGATATTAAGTGAGAGTGAAGGGATTAGGTGTTCAAGGAATTCCTGGTTTAGGAGGCTGAGGGGAATATTTGTGCCTAAGATAACAGGAAGAGAAGTCACACTGGAGGGAAAGATGCTGAATTTTGTTCTGGATACTGTCTATCTATACATCCTTGCTTCCTGACTTCTATCATCTTTTCTCACCTGAAACTCCTCTCCGTATAGTCACCAGTGAGCTTCTTTTCATTGGATTCAGTTTTTAGTCATTTGCTACCTCTCTCCATTGCTTAATACATTAACTGCTCCCTCCTTCATGGTTTCCATGACAATTCTCTGACCACTTAGTAAACTCTTTTGGAGGAAACTTCTTTTTTCCTTTCCCTTAAAAGCTGGCATCTCCCCTAGATATCCACTCTCTTCTCAGTCTACAAACTTTTTCTAGGCAATCTTGGCCATGACTTCAATAACCACTTATACATACATAGATAACAAATTTTTATTTCAAACACCAGAACTATACACATAACACTTATTAGACATTTATACCAGGGTGTACCACAAGCACCTCAAACTCAGAATATCCAAATCTGAAATCAACTTTATCCTTCCAAACTTTAAACACTTCCTGTATTCACAGTCTTGGGAGATGGCACCATCAGTTCCCCTTATGCTTGAGCCAGAAACCTAAGAACTCTCATTTAACATTCATTAAATTCAACTTGTTGAATGAATGATGAATGAATGAATTCCTCTTGTCTTTCACACCACATCCAAACACTAGGTCTAGTCAGATCTCCATCTCCTCTTCCTTACCTTCCTCATTCAGATCTCATGACCTCTCTTCTCACTCACCCTAAGCAATTTTCCATATTACCACTAGAGTGGTCTCTGAGAGACAATCTTGAAGCCCTTCATGGTCTGACACAAGCTCAAATGGTCTAGCTGACTCTGAATCTAACATGAATAAACAAATAAATGAATAAAAGAAACCATTCCGAACCACATATAGTACCCTGAACGCACCATACTCATTTGTGCTACTGTGCCTTTGCAATAGTTGTCCCTCTGCCTTAAATGTCTTCCCCGCAGTGTTTCTCTATGATCAATTACTGCTTATCTTAGAAGGGTTGTCCTAAAGGTACCTACCAATCATGACAGGCACTTCCTCCCCTGGATTGACTCTATTTTAGTAATTATCTAATTATATTTAATTGTTTACTTTGTTGGGGGGAAGGGGCGCACCACATGGCGTGTGGGATCTTAGTTCCCTGACTAAGGATTGTACCTATGCCCCATGCATTGGAAGCGTGGAGTCTTAACCACTGGACCGCCAGGGAAGTCCCCTAATTGTCTACTTATTATCTGCAACCAGACTATAAGCCCCTTTGGTGATTCAGCATGGTGCCTTTCTCAGTATGTTTTTGTACAGTGAATGCCTTTGAGATACATGAAAGCTCTCCAAATGCATATGATCACTAGACAGTTAAATGCACAAATGAAAAAAGAAGGCTGAGAGGGGTAGACCTGTATCAGGAGATATAAAAAAATATTATAAAGTAATTAAAACAGGGGTGTACTGGGTCAGGAAAAATGTAGGTAAACAAATGAGATCAAGTAGACCCACATAATCATAGGTATTAGTATATGATAAAGGAGGCATTTTTTTTTAATTAAAAAAATTTTTAATTTGTTTCAACGTTAAACCCAAGACACATTGACTTCATAGGAAATCCACTGAGGAATGTTTTTCTAGGCTGAACACCTGTTTCCCTTTAGTCTCCCCCAACAGAGCATATACATGTTAATTACTTTCATTTTATAATCACTGCTGTCCCACCACTATACCAAGAATACCTAAACTGTGTGTGTGATATTCTGAATGTTCTTAGTTATAGCCTAATTTCACTAACTGCAAAAGATTTTCTGGGATAACCTGTCACTTGAATTCTTTGGCTACTTTTGAAGATGAAGTCCAAAGAACTCTTAAATGATTCTCCTTTGTGTGTGGGGGGGTTATTTTATAGGCATTAGCAACTAGCACCTGGGGCTGTGCTGATCCCATCTGGCATCACTGGGAGACAACCTGTAAAACCAAAGAATCATTTGATGCAACAGGCAACTAAGTGACTCAAAACTGAAGGTTAAATTTAAAGAAAAAACTAATTTAGAGAAAAAAAGGGCTCTCCTAGAGGAACTCATTCTAAAAAATCAATCATTATGCCTCTGTGTGTGTGTGTGTGTGTGTGTGTGTGTGTGTGTGTGTGTGTAAGGCACAACCAAATCAATTGAGTGCATGCTGGTGGGTCCCACATGACTCAAAGGAGGCATTTTAAACCAGAAGAAAAAAGGATAGATTATTTAATAAATGGTACTAGGATAATTGTCTAACCAATTTTTAAAATCAGATATCTATCATATACTATATACAAAATTAATTATCAGATGATATTAAAGCTTTAAATTTAATAATAAGAACTATGAAAGTATAGAAAGATAAAATAGAAAAAACATTTTTATTATCTTGAGCAGAAAGACCTTTCTTAGTATAACCTATAAGAAAGCCTCTGATTTTATCCCTGTGCAAATTTAAAACAGAATTTAGCACCCATCACACACCCAAAGGAAAATCTACTCCACAAAACAATAATGAATAATGTAGAGATTATTGAATTGTTTGAAGAGAAACAGAGAGACAGTTAATAAATTCTTCTAGACATTTTTGTTCTTCCCTCTTATTGTCAGCACCTCACTTTTTCTCCCCCCTCCTAATCTCTAGAGCAAACACAGTGCTTTTCTGCTTTCAGTCTTGACTTGATGGCCCTGGAGTTCTAGCCTTTGTGCAAGCATAGCAAATATTTATCTAATAAAAGTTGAAAAGCTTTTTTAAGGATCTAAAATTAATATTGGAATAAGGAAGACATTAAAATATATTTTACATAAAGAAATATGGACATAATTTAAGTTTGCAGCTTGCTGAATATTCACAGACTCAAGAGGGGCATCTCCAAGTCAAGAGACAGAACAGTACCAACACCCAGAATACCCAATACTTCCTTCCAAGTCACTATTCACCCTCCCCAAGAGAAACCACTGGAAAAGCCTCTTAAAATATAATGCAAAACCTAAAGCCAATTTGAGATTTCCCTATCTAGCCATGACAAAGTAATTGGTACCAGACCAGCCTTCCCACTGCAAAGAACTAGAAAACTAGGCAAAATATCTGAAACAACTGTTTTTAGATGCTGAACAATAGTCAGTCAAGGACTATGATCCTTGAGAGAAGAGAAACAAATGAGTCTCATGATTACATGGTCTTCTGCCTAGAGGCACTTTCTGAACCACAGCACAAGAAGGGGTAGCCCAAAGAGGGCACAGTGGTATTACTAGGCCAAAGAGAACAGGATGGGAGTTCAAGGCTACCATTAAGGCTGGAATTTGCAGGGCAGGACACCAGAGAGGAACAAAGAAGAAGCTCCAGATAGCTGCATAGGAATCTCCTTGGGTTTTTGGTTGAAAACCTGCACAAGCCAGCGTAAGACCACATGAGGTGGAGCAAAGAAAAATGCTCGCGAAATAATGGATACTGGAAAGCTGTGAGCTGTGTGGAGATTCCAGAGCTTACATGGGACTGGAAGACATTAAAGTTCCACTAAACCGGAGTGAAAAAAGCTCGTGACCAAGTTTGGCATTCAGAAAAGACACCAGAAAGGCAAAGCCTTAGTATTAGGGCTAATCTAACCCTAGAGAAAAGGCTGCTTTAGACATACACTAATACAGATTAAAAACAAGATTCAAAGGATTGATTTGATGCACAAGTAAATTAACCGTCTACAGAACAAAATTCAATTATTTTCATTGAGGTAAAATTGATATATAACATTATATAAATTTTAGGTGTACAACATTATAAATTGATATTTGTATACACTGCAAAGTGATCACCACTAGTTACCATCTAGTTACCATCCATTACCACACAGTTGATCCCCTTCACTCGTCTCATCCTCTCCACACTTCCCTTCCTCTCTGGTAACCACCAATATTTTCTCTGTATCTATGAGTTTGTTTTTGTTTTGTTTGTTCATTTGTTTTTTAGATTCCGCACATAAGTAAAATCATATGGTATCTATCTTTCTCCCCCTGAGTTATTTCACTCAGCATAGTACCCTTAAGGTCCATCCATGTTGTCGCAAGTGGCAAGATTTCATTCTTTTTATGGCTGTATAGTATTGCACTGTAATCTGTATATCTTTAACCATTCATCCAATCATAGACACTTAGGTTGTTTACATATCTTGGCTATTGTAAATAATGCCACAATGAACACAGGGGTGTATTTATCTTTTTAAATTAGTGTTTTTGTATTCTTTAGATAAATACCCAGAAGTGGAATAGTTGAATCTCATGTCAGTTCTCTTTTTAATTTTTTGAGGAACTTCCATACTGTTTTCCATAGCAGCTGCACCAATTTACATCCCCACCAACAGGGCTCCCTTTTCTCCACATCCTCTCTGATACTTATTATTTCTTGTCTTTTTTTTTTTTTTTTTTGCGGTACATGGGCCTCTCACTGTTGTGGCCTCTCCCATTGCGGAGCACAGGCTCCGGACGCGCAGGCTCAGTGGCCATGGCTTACAGGCCCAGCCGCTGTGCGGCATGTGGGATCTTCCCGGACTGAGGCATGAACCCACGTCCCGTGCATCAGCAGGCGGACTCTCAGCCACTGCGCCACCAGGGAAGCCCTCTTGTCTTTTTGATAGTAGTCATTCTCTGATAATAGTCATTCTCTTTGTGGTTTTGATTTGCATTTCTCTGATAATTAGTGATGTTGAGCATCTTTTCATCTGCCTGTTGGCCATCTGTATGTCTTCTTTGGAAAAATGTCTATTCAGATCTTCTGCACATTTTTCAATTGAATTGTTTGTTTTTGTTGTTGTTGAGTTGTGTGAGTTCTTTATATATTTAGGATATTAACTCCGTATCAGATACATGATTTGCAAATATCTTCTCCCATTCAGTAGGTTGCATTTTCATTCTGTTGATGATTTCCTTTGCTGTGCCGCAGCTTAATTTTTTTTAAAAAGAAAATAAAATCAAGAAGTTTTATAGCATGGGATCCACAATGTTCAGCATGCAATCTAAAATTACTAGGCACTCAAAGATTCAGGAAAAGGTGACCTATAATCAGAAGAAAAATCAGTCAATAGAGACCCAGAAATGACTTTTTTTTTAAAGCTATTATGAATATGTTTAAGGATTTAAAGGAAACCATGAACGTAATAAGGGGACAAACAAGAAATACCACTAAAGAAATGTAACCTGTAAAGCAGAACAAAACAGAAATTCTGGAACTAAAACATACGATACCTGAAGTGAAAAATTAACTAGATGGGTTTAACATCAAGTTAGACACTACAAAAAAAAGGCCAGTGAACTTAAAGACAGGGCAAAATAAATCTTCCAAATTGTAGCACAGAGAGAAAAAGGCAGAGCCCAACATATTATATGTCTAATTAGAACTTCAGAAAGAAAGAAGAGAAAAATTAGGATATTTGAAGTACTTTTTAAAATAATGGTCAATTTTTTTTTTACAGATTTGTTGAAAACAATAAGCCCGAAGATCAAAAAGTTAATTGAACCCCAAGCAGGATAAATATAAAGAAAAACACACTTAGACCTGTCATGATGATACTGACAGCCAGAGATGAACAGAAAATCTTTGGAACAGCCAGAGGGGTTTTGGAGAAAAAACACATTTCGTTCAGGGGAACAGAAAAAGAATGAATGCAAACTTCTTATAGAAAAATAATGCAAATAAGAAGAAAATGGAACAACTTCCTTAAAGTGCTTAAAGAAAATAAAATCAAAACTGTGGACTGAGAATTTTAAATCCAGCAGAAATAGCTTCAAATACAAAGGTGAAAGAAGGATATTTCAGTTAAACAAAAACTGAAAGATTTGTCATCAGCAGACTTAAAATACAAGAAATGTTGAAGGAAAATTATGGCAGAAGGAAATGCAGACCTACAGAGGAATGAAGAGTGCCAAAAATAGATGGGTAACTATAAAAGACTTTTTTCTTCATTATATAGTTTTTACAGAATAATTGGTAATCATATATCACTGGTGGGAGTATTAAATTGTACAACCACTTTGGAAAAAGTTTTGGCAGTTTCTTATAAAGCTAAACAAACACCTATTTTATGACCCAGCAGTGTCACTCTTAAGTATAGTTTAAAATGCATGTCCATGTCCAGAAAAAGACTTATACACAAATATTCACAGCAGTTTTAGTCACAATAGCTAAAAACTGGAAACAGGTAGTGTGAGGACATTGTCCCTGAAATGGGGTGGGCTAGTGTAGGGTGTCAGAGCCTGGACAGAACTAGGAGACTCGGTCAGCATAGGGGTTTAAAACCCAAGCAGAGTGGGGAGGGTGTCCTTATAGAGAAGCAGCCCAGTGTGGAGTTTCAGAGCCCAAGCCAGGTGTGTCAGAGGTCCCAAGACCACCCCCAAGTTCAATGATTAACTAGCAGGACTTAGCACACGGTCATACTCATGGCTATGATTTATTACAGCAAAATGATGCAAACCAACATCAGCAAAGAGAAAGGCATATGGGGCAAAGTTCAAAGGAAACCAGGCACAAACTTCTAAGAGTTCTCTCTCAGTGGAATCACAGGGAACATGCTTAGTTCCTCCAGGAACAAACAGTGACAACATGTGTGAAATGTTATCTATCAGGAAGCTCATAAGATTCAGAACCCAAGGTTTTTATCAAAAGTTGGTCACAAAGGTACTCCATGCCTGTATGTACAAAAATTCCAGATTCCCACAAGGAAAGCAAGTTGTTCAGGATAAACCACATTATTTATACAAAAAGTTTGGGCACAGTGAACCATTCTTATCAGTATGGGGAAGGTGGGAACCCTCTTGAAATCCAAGGTACCAGGTGCCAGCCAAGGACCAAACTTGTACACAATCCCTTCTAGCAATAGCAGTCTCAGGCCTTCTATATTAACTCTTCTGCACATCAGGTGACAAGGGTATCCTTGAGGAGGGGCAGCTCAAAGCAGGAGAATGTTGGCTTTTCAAAGCCAAAGAATGTTGAGGAGAGTGTCCATGCAGGGGGCTGTGATGGTACTAGCCTGGTACTGGGAGTCAGAGTCAAAACTGGGTGAAAAATGCATCCGTATAGGGCAACCTGGTTCAAGGTGTTGGAGTCAAATGGGATAAGGTGGGCATCTACACAGGAGAGAGAAGGGTGCAGCAATAAGAGATTGGTTACAAACTGGTACATTGATAAAAAATAAGTAACAATATTACGATAATAGTAGCCTGGATTTTCTTACCATCATTAGAGTTAAAAACATGTGAAGGGAGAAAAGTACACTGAAACTTGTGATGTTGGGGGTATTGAAATTGGAGGTATCAGTCTGAAATCATGGTTTTCAATAGATAGATGGAAGTAAGAATGAATATAAATGTAATTGAGTGTGTCTACCAAACGGGCCTGGAGCAGTGACACCTCAAGGACAATGAATATACTTAGTGTTAAGATCTTGGTTCTAAGTAATATTTTTCAGTTGTTGGAGAAATGGCTAATTACAGGGTTAGTTACAGGCAAGGAAAAATACAAGATGAGTCTGGAGCATCTTGTACAAGAAACAAGGAAGTGCTCAAAGAATGACAGGGACATATCAAAAGGACAAGAGCCAGCTTGAAGAGGCTCCAGTGGCCAAATTGGGTATAGCTTGAGTTGCAAAATAAATAATGATATATTTTTAAAAATATTTATTCATTTATTTATTTTGGTTGCACTGGGTCTTAGTTGCAGCAGGTGGTCTCCTTAGTTGCGGCACTCAGGCTCTTTAGTGTGGCATGCGAACTCTTAGTTGTGGTATGCATGTGGGATCTATTTCCCTGACCAGGGATGGAACCCGGGCCCCTTGCATTGGGAGCGTGGAGTCTTAACCACTGTGCCACCAGGGCGGTCCCAAAATAAATAATGATATTAACAGACTATAACTCATTGGATAAAATATGAAATCATGAATTTATATTGATAAAAAATCAATGAATAAATTTAAAGTTTGATGAAAATAGAACATTTACATAGTTTTGAAATATCTATCATAAAATATTGATTAATTACAAAACGAAAAAGAGTAACTTTATATCCCACTCAAATGATTCAAGAAAAAAATTCTTTGTACTACTGGCAACAATTCTGAAAGAAATAAATACACAAGTCACAGTTATAGTCGGAGATTTTACCACTTATCTCTTAGTAATTAACAGAACAAGTAGTTGTTCTGTATTCCGATTGTGATATTGGTTATGCACATCTGTATATTTGCTAATATTCATAGAACAATACTGTAAAAAATCAGTTATACTGTATAATAATTTTTATTTTTTAATTAATTTTTATTGGAATATAGTTGCTTTACAACGTTGTGTTAGTGTACGATAATTTTTAAATAAAATAGTAAATAATAATATCTACATATATAGTTGGTGAGGAAAAATCTTAAATTTTCTATGGCTGGACAATCAAACTAAGACAGAAAGGAAAAAAAAAATGACATGACCCCTTTATGGTAGGCCTTTCCCAATGTGCACTGTGCATCTACATTATACATTACCCAGACCTTCTCAAAGCAGGAGGATGAAATCAAACTTTGAGAAAAAGCTGGTCCCTTTCTTCAGATGCCAGCATTGTAATTCTATGATTAATATTTCTTTTTCATCTCATACAAAGGGTCACATTGACCAAGGGCTTGTTCTGTACGTGCATAACTGACTAAAAACAAAAAACAAAAAAACTGATGAACTGTGTGCACAATGCTAACCTTTCAATATGGTACATTAATTCTTTATCTCAAAAATGTATAAAACTGTATCTCTAACTCCTGATCAATGGAGCAGTTCTCAGAGTTTCTGAGAATCTGTTTCCCGGGTTATAATCCTCAGTTTGTCTTGAATAATATTCTTTTTTCTTTCTTCTTAGCTTGATTGTTATTTGATTTTTCATTGACATAATAGAGAGAGTGGCAAAGTAAATCAATAAAGTAACTTTACACCTTAAGGAGCTTGAAAAAGGAGCAAACTAAAACAATAGCTAGCAGTAGGAAGGGAGTAATAAAGAACAGAATGGAGACAGATACAATATAGAATGGAAAAACAATAGAGAAAATCAATAAAACCAAGAGCTTTTTCTTAAAAAAAATTGACAAATATTTAGCTAGATTGACTAAGATACAAAGCAAGAAAAATTAAAGTATTAAAATCAGAAAAGAAATTGTTACCAAAGTTCATGTGCCCGATGCACAGTGAGGCCAAATAAACTGAAACATTGGAGTTTGAAGCAGAGAAAGGTTTATTGAAGTAGGACATTTCTACAGATTTTACAGAAATGAAAAGGATTATAAGAGAATACTGTGACTTTTCACAAAGACGGTGCTGAAAGCGAAGAAGGAAGCCCCTGCCCCTCCCAAAGCTGAAGCCAAAGCAAAGGCTTTGAAGGCCAAGAACACAGTGCTGAAAGGCATCCACAGCCACAAAAAAAGATACGGACATCACTCACCTTCCAACTGCCCAAAACACTGTGGCTCAGAAGGCAGCCCAAATGTCCTCAGAAGAGTGCCCCTAGGAGAAACAAACTTGACCACTATGGCATCACCAAGTTCCCCCTCACCACCAAGTCAGCCATGAAGAAAACAGAAGACAACAACATACTGGTGTTCATTGTGGATATCAAGGCCAACAAGCACCAGATCAGACAGGCTGTGAAGAAGCTCTATGACATTGACGTGGCCAAGGTGAGCACCCTGATAAGGCCTGATGGAGAGAAGAAGCGTATGTTCAACTGGCTCCTGATTACGATGCTTTGGAAGTTGCCAACAAAACTGGGGTTATCTAAACTGAGTCCAGTTGGTAATTTTAAATATAAAAGTTTTCACTAAAGAAAAAGAGGATACTGTGATGAACAGTTCGCTTCAGGGAGAGGAACTGGGTGGCAGGGAAACAGTGAGATTTTACTTTTGGAATTTTGTCCCAAATGCATGAATAATATATTTAACCAATAACAGCAATAAACATATGAGCACAAGAATAGATAAAAATGAAAATAATTTATTAAAGTATAAATTATTTTTACCGTATTTTCTAAAGTTTTTGCAACAGGCTTGTGTTACCTTCATGATTGGAATAAAAACAAAGAAGATTTTTTAAATGTTCATAATGTTAGTATGCATACAATTTTTATTGTGTTTCTTTAATATCATATCAAGTCTTACCTCTTCTTTGACTAGAGGAATTTAGTGAAAACAGCATCTTCTCCTTGGCTATGAGCAGGAACTGGAACCCCTAAGTTTTACACTTCCAGGTGAGGAGACCTCAGCCTGAACTAGGAATGGAAACAGTTTAGAAACAGAAAAAGAAGAGTAGTTTCTCAGGGAGCCAAAGAAAGAAGATGTTGTCCTAGAAATAGGTTGGAATGTGGTGGCTGGACTCAGGCATTTAGAACTAATTTTTAAGTCCCAATGTTCAGGCAGCTGTCAGACAAGGCAGGCCAGAAGCCAATGGAAACCAGCTGGTAAAGCTGGAAAGAAGAAGCAGGCTATGTATGTGGGGTAGGCAGGGTCGGCACCTTCACATACTGGCACAGCAGTGAGTCCTGACCCCAAACTGAGTGAGAAAAGGGCTGGGCTCCAGTCAAGAACAACCAGCCAGGTCAAATTCTCTGGATTGACATCACTCTTGTGCCAAAAGAACGCAGGCATCTCAAACTGCCTTTTCATTTGTGCTGGATGGAGAGAGTGTTGGCAAGAGTCCGAATGGTTCAAGGCTTTGAGGCTTGGCCCTCTGGCCCGTTTCTCTCAGTGCTGCTATTTGCCCAGGCCAGTAAAGAATCCTGGTCTCTAAAGAGTCAAGATTATCTGAACAAGTCAGAATAGAATAACTTTTAAAAATGAACACTTTTAGTTTTAAAAATTATTTTTTCCATGGGCCATGTCGTCACTTATTCTATTATAATAGCACATTTGTATAGGTTTTTTGTTTTGTATTACTCCCCAATTGGGATGTAAGCTCCTTGAGGACAGGGGACTTTTTCTGCTTCATTCACTGCTGTCTTCTCAAAGCACAGAAGGGTGCCTGGCACAAACAGAAGATTTTAGTTGAGTTACAAAAAATAATCACTGCCAAAAAAATGTTACAAAAAGTTCAAATAGTAAAGTTCAAAATGTAAAATTTGAGTCTTTGTCCATATCTCCATCTAATTCTACTCTCCCAAGATAACCATTATAACATTTTTGTGTATATAATATTAATCCTAGAACAATCTTTTTATTTCTGTTTATCTTAAGCAGACCACAATGCCTGGCATAGAAGAAAGTACTTGATACAACTACTTGAAAATTCATTGAATGAGTTGTAAGCAGTCTTGGAGTTGGGGTAGAGTGGCTAAAAAAAGAGTTGGCTGCTATAGGCTATTTCCCTGAACAAGTTAGGGTGAGTTCCTTGAGTTAAGCATCTGTATATCACACGTATCGAGGAGAGTGCCTGAACAGGAACCAATTATTTATTAAGCACTTATCTATGACCCAACCATATAATGAGGAGAAAGGTTTGATTCTCCAGCCTGCTGCACTACTTCTGGCTTTCTTGAATAAGACTCCTTGCCCTGTTAAACTGGCTCAGTGCCATTCTACCTGAGCATGCTGGCCCCAGGGCAGAACTCCCATCCCAAAGGGCTCTCCATGCCTTTTGGCTGCTGGCAAGACAGAATGAGAAGACTGTCCCATAGGCCAACAGACACAGACACCCACGCTCATGCCCAGCATGTCTGCATGGAATGTTGCCCAGTTAGAACCTCTGAGAGACAGACATCTGTCAGCATCTCTTTGTGAGGGTGTCTCAGGGGATTTGTCTGAGTGCCAGCTTCTCTATAGAAAAGGCAGTCAAAGCCGGAAAAAGCCAGCCATTCAGTCACACTGAAAATACAATGTTGAAGTATTAAGCTGGAATGTGACGATTTACAGCTGTCACACCACACTCTCTAAGTGAAATTACATTTTGTGCCAGACTTCCAAAGACATAATCACATGAAAACTATTTATATTGCCTTGATGCATGGTTAAAAATAGTTTACCACAAATGTAAGAAAATCTACTATGGGATCTCTGTTGAGAAGCATAAATACAGGGAACAAAGTGGCTGTTTTCTATTTTACTTCAGGAAACATTTAGTTTTAAATAGAGTGATGCACTAAGCATAGAAGAAGAGTGACTTAGGGTGGATTCCTTGCTAGTCAGTAACTTTATTGAATCAACAAAACTAAATCAACAAAACTAAATTTCCTAGAATCCACCTTAATGATAGAAAAATCTTAGTAGGCCTTTCAGGTTCCAATTCATCTTCGTTTTCTTCTTGACTTCTGCTTATTTCCTTACCAGATCTTTCACCGTCCAGAAGTTAAGTAAAATATTCCAATCTCTCACTGTACTTACTGCTGGGTTCTTATCAGTGTGTGTGTGGTGGGGAGCTGGGGCAGGGGCGGGGAGTTCATTGTAGAGAGGGCCTGCATTCTCAGTACCCAAAACATTAAAAGTTGCCACACATTTCCTCAGGCCTCTGCACCGGCTGGTTCCTTGGTTTGAGAGGCTCTTTTCCAAATCTTTGAGCAGCTGCCTCCTCATCATTCAGGTTCCAGTCAAATGTCAGTCCTTCCTGACTATCCTATTTAATATTGCCCTCCTCCCATGACTCTGTCTCATGACATTTAGTCTTATTTTCCTCACACTACAGCATCTGAAATTTTACTTACTGGATTATTGTCTGTCTCCCTAGATAAGACCTAAGCACCATGAAAGCAAATGCCCTGTCTGCCTTGGTTACCACAGTACTCCAGCACCTTGAATAGTTCCTGGTATACAACAGGCTTTTTGTACATATTTATAATTGAATAGGTGGTGGCTGATAGATGGTAGTGGTTAAGCGTAAAACTTCGGAGGAGTGATTTGTTTAAGGATTTAAAAAGAGAATTTTAAATTTCCAGCCAATTACTGTCTTGCCAAAAAGAAAAATGAATTGGGATTATCACATCCATTGTCAACTTCTAATTATGCCCTTAGCACTGGTTTCTGTACCAGGTGTGAGTGTATCACACACAGTGCATTTTACCACTTGGATCGGAGATCAAAGGAAATCAAAAGTCATTAGCAAATCATAGATTAACCATTACACATATTTTCCTCAATAGCTCTTGGAAGAGTCACCCTAAAACACGCTGTTATTCAATGAAATATGTAAATTAGTAATGAAAAAGTTCGTTCAATTAAGGTGAAGAGATACACACGAATAGAGAAGACACATTTTAAAAGGATAGAAAAAGTCCCCGTTGAACTTAACAACAATAAGGTCGTTCTTTTCTTTAGTTCTCTGTAGTGAAAAAAACTGTAAGGATGGCAAAAACGGACATTTTTTTTTAATTGACATTTTATGGCTCTTGTGAATTGACGCAAAGTAAAGGCATATATTTGCATCAGAAAAAAATTAACATTAGCAATCAGAGCTATCTCCTAAATGTCCGAAATATGACTTTGTTTATATTGCCTCTCTGAAATCTTAACTAGATTTTTTTTGTTGACTATAGAAATTAAGTAAGAAACAGGGCCCTCAAAATAATGGCAATTGATTTAATTCCTCTTACCTTCACTATCTTCGTCTGTAAAATGGAGCTAATAATCCTTATCACATAGAATGGGTAATGTATACTAAGTGCCTAGCTTTAGTAGATATCCAATAAATATTATTTTGGGTTGTTGCTATTTTTTTTTAATAAATTTATTTATGTTATTTATTTATTATTTTTGGCTGCGTTGAGTCTTAGTTGCTGCGCACGGGACCTCTCCAGCTGCGGCAAGCGGGGGCTACTCTTCGTCGCGGTGCGCGGGCTTCTCATTGCGGTGGCTTCTCTTGTTGTGGAGCACGGGCTCTAGGCACACGGGCTTCAGTAGTTGTGGCTAGTGGGCTTCAGTAGTTGTGGCTCGTGGGCTCTAGAGCGCAGGCTCAGTAGTTGTGGCGCATGGGCTTAGTTGCTCCACGGCATGTGGGATCTTCTCAGACCAGGGATCGAACCTGTGTCCCCTGCATTGGCAGGCAGATTCTTAACCACTGTGCCACCAGAGAAGCCCCTTGCTCTTTTTAAAGTACTTGAAATCCAGAAGCCCTTTGGCCAGCATCTGGCCTTGTGGTCTCTGATCTGCTTCAGCCACTCTTAGCTCTATAACACATCCTTCCTGGGAGGTTACTCAGCAGGCACTGTGGGAAATAAGAGTTTGTTCTGATTGTAAACTGTCCCTGCTTGTCAGTACAATAACAACAACAACAAAATCAAGCATCATTTCCAGTCTCCTCTCCAGCACCAATTGTGCTTCAGTAATCTATCACTAAAGAGGTATCTGGGGTAAAACTGAACATGTGCATAAAGAGATTGTGAACCCATTTGGGTCGAGACTACCACTCCATCAGAGGCCACAGCAGTAGCAGGACAAAACTGAACCAGAGCAGTAATTTCAGGGATGCCTCTCCAACAAGAGGCAACTAGCTACATGAGAAGACCTCTGAGTGCCTCATCCTTCTCTCTGACCCCTTCCTGAGAACAGGGAAGGGGACAAGATGTCCCAGGGTATGACTCAGCCTCCACCTGCCCTCTAGGGCACTAGAGTGGGAGGAGGATTTAAAAAAGTCCACTGATCTCCTCTGCCGTAAGTCTAGCTTATACTGGGGCAGGTGGAGAGCTTCGAACCAATCATGAGATTGACAGTTTAGGTTTTGTTGTTTCTTTCTTTTTTTTTTTGCGGTTCGCGGGCCTCTCACTGTTGTGACCTCTCCCGCTGCGGAGCAGAGGCTCTGGACACGCAGGCTCAGCAGCCATGGCTCACGGGCCCAGCCGCTCTGCGGCATGTGGGATCTACCCGGACCGGGGCACGAACCCGTGTCCCCTGCATCGGCAGGTGGACTCTCAACCACTGCGCCACCAGGGAAGCCCCCGAGATTGACATTTTAAACCAGACTGAACTGAGTTTTAGTTGTCAAGTCATAGAATCTGCCCAGGATGTCATTAAGGTACAGGTGAGGGGGATTTGCCACATCATACTTGAAAGTGGTAATCAAAAATAATAATACCGGGCTTCCCTGGTGGCGCCATGGTTGGGAATCTGCCTGCCAGTGTAGGAGACATGGATTCGAGCCCTGATCCGGGAAGATCCCACATGCCGCAGAGCAACTAAGCCCGTGTGCCACAACTACTGAGCCTGCACTCTAGAGCCCGTGAGCCACAACTACTGAGCCCGTGTGCCACAACTACTGAAGCCCTTGTGCCTGGAGCCCGTGCTCTGCAACGGGATAGGACACCGCGGTGAGAGGCCCACGCACCGCGATGAAGAGTGGCCCCCACTCGCCGCAGCTGGAGAGGGCCCACGCGCAGCAACGAAGACCCAGTGCAGCCAAAAATAAACAAATAAAAATAAATAAATAAGTTTATTTAAAATAATAATAATAATACCTCACAATTACCGAGTGCTTACTATGTGCTTAGCCTGTTCAAGAACTTTACATATATTGGGCTTCCCTGGTGGTGCAGTGGTTGAGAGTCCAACCGCTGATGCAGGGGACACGGGTTTGTGCCCCGGTCTGGGAATATCCCACATGCCGCAGAGCGGCTGGGTCCGTGGGCCATGGCTGCTGGGCCTGCGCGTCCGGAGCCTGTGCTCCGCAACGGGAGAGGCCACAGCAGTGAGAGGCCCGCGTACCGAAAAAAAAAAAAAAAAAAGAATTTTACATATATTATCTTGTCTAATCCTCATAATAAGCTTGTGAAGTAGATCCATTACAATCTCCACTGGACACAAGAGGCAACTGAAGCACAGAGAAGTTAATTTGACTAATTCAGACCCCAGCAGTCCCACTCCAGAGCCAAGCCCCTGACCAACATGCTTTACTGCTTCTTATGCCCTGATAGGTTGAGATTTCTTCATAAACCAGTTACTCACATATGTGGGCCCCATCACGTATCAAGACCATATAATGTGTCAGTGCAGAGTTCTCTCTTTTGCTTACTTAAAGAACAAAACCTCTCAAGATACAAATTTCAAGAAATCTTCACTATTCCAAGCAGACTTTGTTGTTGTTTTATTTGTCTGTTTTGGCCACTTCACGCGGTTTGCAGGATTTAGTTCCCTGACCAAGGATTGAACCCAGGCCACAGCAGTGAAAGTGCTGAGTCCTGACCACTGGACGGCCAGGGAATTCCCCAAGCAGACATTCTAAAGGCAAGACCCACCTGGGTTGTAGAATAAAGGCCAAATTCAATCACCTACCAAGAGGAGTTAAGAGGGCATCTGCCCTAATCTACTTTTGCCCCATCTCTCTATGTTTTTTTTTTTTTTTTTTTTTTTTTGCAGTACGCGGGCCTCTCACCGCTGTGGCCCTCCCGTCGCGGAGCACAGGCTCCGGACGCTCAGGCCCAGCGGCCATGGCCCACGGGCCCAGCCGCTCCGCGGCATGCGGGATCCTCCCGGACCGGGGCACGAACCCGCGTCTCCTGCATCGGCAGGCGGACTCAGCCATTGCGCCACCAGGGAAGCCCTATTTTTTTCAAGTTTTAAAGGCTACTTTATTGGCCTTCTCTGGACATTCTTTGTTTGTTTTTTTTTAGTTATTTTTTATATATATATTAGTGTATATATGTCAATCCCGATCTCCCAATTCATCCCACCACCAGCTCCGGGACAAGGCAAGATTTAGACAAGAAAGTGAGAATGGGAGCAAGACTGGTAGGAAGGGAGTACCAAGAAAAGGAGCCTAGGGGAGAAGAGAAGAGGTATGCGGAAAGGAAGTCTACAAAGCTGGGCTGGAGACTAGAAGACAGTGTGGCTTGCAAGAGAAGTTCAGTATGGAAGGGACTGGTGGCTAGAAAAGCAATTTGAGACCAGGTTAAGGAAAGGAGAAGTTCAGTTTGGGACATTTTTGCAGTGTTTGCACATTATCTAGGTGGGGATATTCACCAGGAGAGTAAAAATTAGGACCTAAAGCTCAGCAAACTTTAAGGCTATGAATAATAAATGAAGAAGTCATCAACCTATGAGTGCAAGAGAAAATCGTTGGAGTAGATAAACGTATTTAGCAAAGAGGGCAGAGCAAGATGAGAAGGCAGCCAAGAACAGAATCTTAGAGATCACCTATATAGGGCAAGTGGAAAAAAGAAAACAGTGAAGGATACTGAAAAAGCACTGTCAGAGAAGTAAAAGGAGAATCCATTGAGGGGGGATCACAAAGGCCAAGAGAGGAGAGATTCCAGAAGGCAAAGACAGTCAACATGGCAAAGAAGAATGAAAAGTGAGTAGAAGTCATTGGGTTTTGCACTTAGAAATTGGTGACCTTTGAGAGGGAAGTTTCAGTATAAGAAAGATGCTTCTCTACATCTTGCAGAAAGTATACAGCAAAAGCCATCACTAATTTTCATAGTAGTTGTCTCAGTCATCGTCCTAGTCAGCTCAGGTTGCTATAACAAAATACCATAGACTAGGTGGCTTAAGCAACAGACATTTATTTCTCACAGTTTTGAAGGCTGGGAAGTCCAAGGTGTCTGCTGATTCAACTCCTGGTGAAGACTCTTCCTGGTTTGCAGATAGCTATTTTCTTGCTGACTACTCACATGGCAGAGAAAGAGAGCTCTGGTGTTTCTTCCTTTTCTTAGAAGGGCACTAATCCCACCATGGAGGCCCCACACTCATCACCTCATTTAAATCTAGTCACCTTTCAAAGGCCCCACCTCCAAATAGTATTACAGTAGGGGCTGGGGGGAACATAAACATTCAGATCATAATAGTCATAATTCTTTGGGTTGCAAGAAAGAGAAATTCACTTTAAACTAGTGCAAGGAGAAGGCATTTTAGCAAAGCCCCAAGGTAGCCAGTATACAAAGGGAAAGGAAAGAGAATCTGGAAAACCATCAAGAACTGTGATCCTGTTAGTTCTCTCACTATCTCTCATCTCTGTTTCTCTCTGCACAGCTGTTTTGGTATCCCCTGTCTTTGAAGCCTAGCTTTCAGTGTTTTGACATGCATATGGCTAAACATGGCCATTCCACAGCTTCTGAGAATGCACCTTCTCCACTCAAGCAACATGCAGATACTGAAATAGAATTTCTCAAATCCAATCATAGTTCCTGATGGAACTTGTATCCCTGAAGCCAATTCCACCTTTGTCAGGCTTTAGAGGAATGAGACAATAACCTTATCTTTTTCACCTTGTTTGAATTGGGTTTCTATCATATGCATTTGAAGAGTTCAGAATTTCTGACGGTAAAAGTTACTAAGCCCCAGAATGCATTCCAAGAAAGGCTCTCTTTCTAAAGAAACTCTCCAAGAATTGTCTAGAAAGGACAGTTCTTTCCTTTAAAGGGCCTTAAGTCTAGATTTTTCCCTCTGATTTCAAAAGCAAGTAACAAAGAAGAAATCAATCAATTGTCTCATCATCTCCCTGGGGAGGCAGACAGATGTTATTATCCCATTCTGACAGGTACAAATGGGCACAAAAATACTGAATTATTTTCTTTTGCTATCCACCATGTGAAGAGGCCTGCTAGGAATGGGAAACCCTTTTCAGCCGCAAGACAGCACTTTTCCTTTTAAAAAGAAAACTGCAGGGACTTCCCTAGTGGTCCAGTGGTTAAAAATCCGCCTTCCAATGCAGGGGACACAGGTTCGGTCCCTGGGAACTAAGATCCCACATGCCACGGGGCAACTAAGCCCACGTGCTCTAGAGCCCATGCGCCACACCTAGAGAAGCCTGTACACCGCAATGAACATCCCGCGTGCTGCAACTAAGACCCAATGCAGCCAAATAAATAAATATTTTAAATAATAAAAAAAAAAAGAAAACTGCAACATATGGGAAAAGAATCTAAAAAAGAGTGGATATATGTATAACTGATTCACTTTACTGTACACCTGAAACTAACACAACATTGTAAATCAACTATACTCTAATAAAATATTTTTAAAAAGAAAAAAACCCTGCAACATATGAATACTTAACCAAGAACGAAGGTTAACTTCTAGAGCTCATTTATTCCACCGAAGTAAACTCTAGCCACCCCTTAGTCAAGCATCCTGGATAGCTTCAGGCAAATGAACCCCTGAGCAGAAAATATGATTGGGAATTAGATCCTTTAGCTTTTAATCTTTTTCACCCATTTATTTCTGTATACCTTTTCTGCTCTGAATAACCTTTCATCATTTATTCTTCAGGGAATTCAAGCATTGTGTTGCCTTTTTTTTTTATTTTTTGCATTGCCTTTTGAGATCTGGTTGTAAGGCATGTCAAGTCCTTTGGTAAGAGCAAGATTTCCAACTGTGAGAAAGGTATTTTACTAGTAACAGCTGTTACCTCTGGGGGATGGGATTGTGTAGAAGTTTTACTTCCTAAATTAAATATTTCTGAAATGTTTGAAATTTTTCAGTAATTATGGGTTGCTTTTGTAATCAGAAAAAAAATGTAAACACAAATTTCTTTAAAATGTTCAATGCCAAAAAAAAAGAAAAATGCAACCCAACAAAAAAGAAAGATATTTTACCTATGGAGCTCTCCAAGGGTATAGTATTTCTCTGTCATCTAGTGCATTTTGTCCTTTTTATCTTCTAATGATTAAATCCTATGTTTTTCTAAAAATTGTAATGTCTTAACCAAATTTTAATAAGCTCAGGTCTCTGGCTCCAGTCGTCCTTTTCAAATCATTCCCCACACTGTTACCAGAGGGATCTTTCTTAAACAGATCTGAGCAAGTCACATCCCTGCTGCAAATTATCTGAGGCTCCTCCTCCCCTGCAGACTCCAGGGACTCCATGAACCAAGCCCTACCTACCTGCTTCTCTAGGCCCATTGCCCTTTACTAGTCACCTTGCTCTTAAAGCTTCTACAATACCAGACTAAGTTTTAGGAACAGCATTTCAAGGCCCAGACTGAACCATCTCCATCTCTGCCTAGATCAGAATGCACAAAGACCTCTCCAAAAAGCTTGACTTTGCTGGGGCTGGGCTCAGGGGTGCTCCTGTCAGTAGGACTGAGGTCATAGAGACTGAGACACAAGAGTTGGCACTAAGGTGGGTGGAGTGTCTTGCAACAACATGGACAGACACAGAGGGTATCATGCTTAGTGAAGTAAGTCAGACAGAGAAAGACAAATACTCTATGTTATCACTTATTTGTGGAATCTAAAAAAATAACACAAACGAATGTATATAATGAAACAGACTCACAGACATGGAGAATAAACTAGTGGTTGCCAGTGGGGAGAGGGAAAAGAGGAGGGAGAGGCAAGATAGGGATATTGGATTAAGGGATACAAACTACTATGTATAAAATAGATAAGCTACAAGGATATATTGTACAGCACAGGGAAATATAGGCACTATTTCGTAATAATTTTAAATGGAATATACTCTATCCAAATATGGAATCACTATGCCGTACACCTGAAATAATAAAACATTGTAAATCAACTATACTTCAATTTTAATAAAAGGTGGGTGGACTGCCATCACCTTGCTGATCCTCTGTGACCACCTCCTCACTCCTGTCTTTTTCTTTTTAATTTTATTTGTTTATTTATTTATTTTTAGCTGCTTTGGGTCTTTGTTGCTGTGCGCGGGCTTTCTCTAGTTGTGGCGAGCAGGGGCTACTCTCCGTTGCAGTGTGCAGGCTTCTCATTGTGGTGGCTTCTCTTGTTGCGGAGCACAGGCTCTAGGCTCGCAGGCTTCAGTAGTTGTGGCACGCGGGCTTCAGTAGTTGTGGCTTGTGGCTTCTAGAGCACAGGTTTAGTAGTTGTGGTGCACAGGCTTAGTTGCTCAGACATGTGGGATCTTCCCAGACCAGGGCTCGAACCCATGTCCCCTGCATTGACAGGTGGATTCTTAACCACTGTGCCACCAAGGAAGTCCCCTCACTCCTGTCTTAACAACAGCAGAATCACTAGCACATCTCTATATCCCTTGATATTGGTTTTCTCTGTGATTTTAGGGGCTTGACATAACTCTCTGGTGGCTGCTGTGATATCTGCTACATGGATCACCTGGTATTTCTAGCCCAGAAGTAAACTCAAAGTGAGTGTCATGTAGATCAGAGGCTGTGTTAGCTTAGCTCTACCGGACCTCTTGAGTTCCTGTTGTTGCTGAAGGATCAGGAAGTGAGGGTGGGGAGGGGGGAAGGAGACTTAAGGAGGAAGAGAGGCCACACCAGAGTAGTTCTGTGCCCCAAAAGACTGTCTTATCAAAGGCCACCTTGTTCCTTGCCTGCTCTTATTATGCAATAATTGGAAGCACCCAAGCTTTTACTCCTCTTGGTCATGCATAGTGTATTGAACCGGGGGCTCTGTAAGAACACAAAAAGTATGTGCTAGTGATTGCAACTGGGGCAAATATGCAGGTAGGTGGTCAAGATCTGGAAAGGAATTAGCCAAAAGATAATTAGTAATGTGTCAGGTTAGTGGTATTATGAGTTACTTTTTCTTTTAAAAAATTTAAAATAATTTATCTTTTAAGGACTTGTTAAGAGAAGATGGGGCAGGGGAAAAAGAGAATGCTGCACCTTTGAGACCTGAATGTCTAGGGCATAGTGTAATGGGATGTATATATATGCACCATCATAACCCATCCCACTCCACAAGTCACCATGGAGTTCAGCCTAATACTCCCATAGAATTGGAAAATCGTGGAAGGTCCCTTTGGGGTACTTTAGAGACAGTTTAATCCGATTCTTCCTTTTATAGAAGAGAAAACTGAGATCCAGAGAGATCAAGTGGTTTTCTAGGGTAGCACAGTTAATTTGTGGTAGAGCTGAAAGGAGAGCTCAAGTTTCTTACCTTTTAACCAATGGAAGGAATAATTTTATTCTTTCTTATTACTGCCTTTCAAACTCATTCTGTCAACTCTCCTTTCCCAGCCCCTTAACCTACCATCTTTGGTCCTCCAGCCAGCCTCTCACCTAGCTCTCAGGTGAGAAAAGGTATCGGTCTCTCTACACCACAACTCAGGGGACTCGGGTCAGATTGTCCCAAGAACTCTCTCACCATACTCTGCTCCAGGTCCCAGCCACCTCAGGGCATGTCTTCCATTCAGCACACATCCACCTGTGATGTCAGTCTCCCCTCTTGGCAGGTCCCTATTCTTTACTTTCCCTTGACCAAAGATAGAGGAAAACCACAGCGCTCTGTTAGTTCTCTTCAAAACAATCCTCACTTTTTAAACGTCTCCTCTTTTTTTTTTTAACATCTTTATTGGAGTATAATTGCTTTACAATGTTGTGTTAGTTTCTGCTGTATAACAAAGTGAATCAGCTATATGTATACATGTATCCCCATATCCCCTCCCTCTTGCGTCTCCCTCCCACCCTCCCTATCCCACCCCTCTAGGTGGTCACAAAGCACCGAGCTGATCTCCCTGTGCTATGCAGTTGCTTCCCACTAGCTATCTGTTTTACATTTGGTGGTATATATAAGTTCATGCGACGCTCTCACTTCATCCCAGCTTACCCTTGCCCCCCAACTGTGTCCTCAAGTCCATTCTCTACATCTGCGTCTTTATTCCTGTCCTGCCCCTAGGTTCATCAGAACATTTTTTTTTAGATTCCATATGTATGTGTTAGCATACAGTCTTTGTTCTTCTCTTTCTGACTTACTTCATTCTGTATGACAGACTCTAGGTCCATCCACAGTTTCGTTTCTTTTTATGGCTGAGTAATATGCCATTGTATATATGTGCCACATCTTCTTTATCCATTCATCTGTCGACGGACACTTAGATCACTTCCATGTCCTGGCTATTGTAAATAGTGCTGTAGTGAACACTGTGGTACATGACTCTTTTTGAATTATGGTTTTCTCAGGGTATATGCCCAGTAGTGGGATTGCTGGGTTATATGGTAGTTCTGTTTTCAGTTTTTTAAGGAACCTCCATACTGTTCTCCTTAGTGACTGTATCAATTTACATTCCCACCAACAGTGCAAGAGGGTTCCCTTTTCTCCACACCCTCTCCAGCATTTATTGTTTGTAGATTTTTTGATGATGGCCATTCTGACAGATGTGAGGTGATACCTCATTGTTAAACCTCTCCTCTTGATCATCTTTTCTCAGACCAAAAGTGGGAGTGGCAGGCTACAGATCTCAGAACCAATCTGGGGGCCACCCCCTGAGCAAGTCATGCAAACACCATCTGACATGTCTTCTTATAATATGAGGGTACTTGCCATCTATTATTCTAAGCTGTGAAAAGAAGAAAAGAGGGAAATCTCAGTTAACATCTTGTTACAATTGTATCTATTTCTTTCCAGGTGTCTTTGTTTCTTAATACATTCCAGCTGTAAGTTTTTCAATTTGATTTTTTATTAGGTTATGCATTCCAATGAGAACACGTCTCAATTTTTTTTACTTGGTTAGACCCTGTTGTGGGCCAACTTCTGTCTCCCTCCTTCCCCTCAGCTGAGAGACTATTCAGTGGCATCTGCAGGCTCAGGCTTAATCTAGTCACTGGACAGAATTCTCAGCAGAGGCAAGAGGAATTTATGGCACTTCCATCCCTCACTCTACGGGTTCTTACCAAGGCTGTTGCTGATCTGCACTTACGTCCCGGTCCTATCTGTTAACTGACCTTCAGTCTTATTCTTGAGACTCAGCCCTGCTGTGGACTCCAGACCTAGTCCATGGATTTCAGCCTAGTGCCTTAGATCCAATCCTTATACTCTGCCGAGTCCCGATCCCCCTGCAACTGGCACACGCGTGCCCCTTTCAATTCCCCACTTCTTGAGACTGGACTGTCCCTGAAATTTAGTCCAGTGGCTGGAGTCCTGCTACCTGCTGACCAGACTTATCTGTTCATCTGAAGTCCTGAGTATCTCCTATCTCAGAATTTTTCTCTCTCCCATTAAGACCTGTCAGGTCCCGTTTGGCCCCAGGAACAAACTGCTTGCCCATGCTACTGCTCGTTGGTTGTTCCTGTGCCCTCCCAATGGCAAATTTGGCCTGCCCAGTACTATTGCAGTTGACACTGTGTCCCCTGGTGGTATCAGATCGCAGTCTTTTCCTCTCAGTGGCCCTAGGCCATCATAGGACTCAAGCCAGGCATGAACCATTTCCCCTGAGTAGGATGTTTTATTATATAACTGCTCTGAAGAACGGTGCAACCCTTGGGACCAAATCAGAACAGCCTTGTGTAGTGAGTCATTTGAGGACAGATCATGGAGTCACCTGCAGTCTCTACTCAGGCACAGTCAACCTGGATCAGAGACTGCTGAGTACTAGTTAAGTGAATGTGTGTTTAATGGACAGTTATTTTGCCTGCTCAGCATCCCTTCTGGTCTGGTACCATAATTTTTCCTTTCCTATTCTCAATCCAGCATTCTGGTAGGGTTAACCCAAACCCCAGCTTTACCCCCTGGCCAATCAGAGCAACATGACACTCCTCGGACTCAGTGATTACAGTGATGTGCATGTGACCTAAGCTGGGCCAATGACAGTCTTACCTGGAAATGTTACTCGCCCTATCAGAAAAGAAGTGCTTTCTGCTGGGGTTACTAAATTGATAGAATGTAACCTGGAGCTACTGTGTGCCATCTTGGACACCACATAGGAAGAGACTGCCTGGTAACTAAGTCAACTTAGAGGAAAACAAAACTGAAAGAGAAAGGAAAAATTGTTACAACATTGATCCAATCCTAATGCCAGCAATCCACCAATGGATTCCTTGGTTTATAAATCAAGAGATTTACTTTTATTGTGTAAGTCAGTATGAGTTGGTTTTCTATTACTTGAAACTAATACAGCTGGCAAAAAAAACTGACTGGTATTTCCTTCTGCTTTACCAGCTGGGTAAACCTCCAGGAAGGAAATACACCAAAGAAAAGCCAGTTGAAAAAGTGTTCAAAAATGTATTCTTTCATTCATTCAACCATTCCATTTTATTTTATATTTATTTACTTTTGGGTGCGTTGGGTCTTCCTTGCTGTGCGCGGGTTTCTCTAGTTGCGGCGAGTGGGGGCTACTCTTTGTTGCGGTGCACATGCTTCTCATTGCAGTGGCTCTTCTTGCTGCAGAGCATGGGCTCTAGGCGTGCAGGCTTCAGTAGTTGTGCCACATGGGCTCAGTAGTTGTGGCACACAGGCTTAGCTGCTCTGCGGCATGTGGGATCTTCCCGGACCAGGGATTGAACCTGTTTCCCCTGCACTGGCAATCGGATTCTTAACCACTGCACCACCAGGGAAGTCTGGGCTAGTGTATTTTAGAGGGATTTAAAAAACAAAAAGAAAAATGAAAAAACTTGGTCACTACTTCCAGAGATTCAAAATCTAACTAGAGGAAGAGATAATGTTAGAGAGAGAGACAGAAAGAGAGAGAAAATAAGCTGTCATGTGACTGGTAGAAACCTTGATAACTGAGAGGAAGGAGATAATTTCCTCTGGGGTGAACAAAAAAGGCTTCGTGGAAGAAGTGGAATTTGGACTGTGAAGAGAATTTTTGACAAGCAGAGATTGGGAGGAAGAGCGTCCCAGAAAAATAAAAGAGTTGGGGGAATGACAAAATGCATGGCTATGCGTATGGAATTACAGAGCATATCAACATGGCTGGAGTTGGTATCCATATAGGAGAAGGTGCAGAAATTAGCTGCTACCAGACCTGGGGTGGGGGTGGGGTGCTGAGGCATGGAGCTTCTATTGTATTCTCAGGGAATAGAACCTTCGAATAGAATGAGACAAAGGGAAACTTTGAATGCTTTAGGATAGTGTTTGTACAAGATGAAAGTTATGATCGATCAAAAATCACTTGGATCCTCTTTCAAACTACACACTTCAACCAGATGTCCCTAGAACCCCTGCTTCAGTGAGCCACTGTAACTGAGAAGTGCGTGTTATAACTCTCAGCCAGGAACATGAACAATGGTTGGGAAACATCATCCCAGAGGCAGAAACACTATTTCAGAGACTATTGTGTGTGGTCAGAAGGGCACCAGGATCAGTAAAGCTGTTTTAAAAAAGGAGTTAGGGGCTTCCCTGGTGGCGCAGTGGTTGAGAATCCACCTGCCGATGCAGGGGACACGGGTTCCTGCCCTGGTCCGGGAAGATCCCACATGCCGTGAAGTGGCTGGGCCCGTGAGCCATGGCCGCTGAGCCTGTGCGTCTGGAGCCTGTGCTCCGCAATGGGAGAGGCCACAACAGTGAGAGGCCCACGTACCACAAAAAAAAACCCCAAAAAAACAAAAAAGGAGTTGGGGGAGGTGATGGGGAAGGACCTGAATTCATCCCTCACTTAGACTCCTTATAGTCATTTCCTGCTAGCTACTTTCTCTGCCTCTGGTCCTGCTCCATTTCAAACTATTTTATATTTCATGGGCCGATTAATCTTCCTGTCCTGATGCTGTCATTCCAACTCCAAAACCCGTTATGACAAGCCACTATCTACAGAACAGGCTGAAGTTCTTTGATTTCCCATAGAAGGCTCCTTTTGAATGAGGCTGCAGCCATCTTTTAAACCTTGCTTCCTGCTATTTGTCATCAGGTATTTTCTAGTCCAGCCAAGCAACTACTCAAGAGTCCCTTGCTTTCCTGTCTCCATGCCTCTTTCATGCTGCTCATTCTGCCTGGAGTACCATTCCACATTTCCTTTCTCATCTATCTTCATCTTCTCCGTCCTTGAAGGCATAGTTCAGATGCCTCTTCTGTACCCCTCTCTCTCCCACCCTGCCTTTGATAATGTCTCTGCATTCTGAACTCCCATAGAACTTTACCTATATCTCTCTTTAGTCATGCATAATTTGCTTTTTTAAAAAAGACTCCACAGTTATTTATTTATTTATTTTAAATTTATTTATTTATTTATTTGGTTGCGCTGGGTCTTAGTTGCAGCCGGCGGGCTCCTTAGGTGTGGCATGCGTGTGGGGTCTAGTTCCCTGACCAGGGATGGAACCCAGGTCCCCTGCATTGGGAGCTCAGAGTCTTAACCACTGTGCCACCAGGGAAGTCCCCACAGTTATTTATTTTTAAAAAATCAAAAATTTAAAAACAATATAATAAATAAAATAAAAATCACACATTTTCCCACCACCCAGAAACACCAATTTTTAAGCTTCATATTTGCATTTGTTTTTTTCTTTTTTTTTTTTTTAAATCTGTTATTTTATTTATTTATTCATTTGGCCTTACTGCACAACATGTGGGATCTTAGTTCCCTGACCAGGGATCAAACCTACACCCCTTGCATTGGAAGTGCGGAGCCTTAACCACTGGACCACCAGGGAAGTCCCTTTCTCTTTTTTTTAATTGAAGTATAGTCGCTTTACAATGTTTCAGGTGTACAGCAAAGAGATTCAGTTGTGTATATATACATATCGTATATATACATATTCTTTTTCAGATTCTTTTCCGTTATAGGTTATTACAGGATATGCATTCATATATATATTGTTTTCCCTTTGGCCACGCCGGGCAGTATGCAGGATCTTAGTTCCCTGATGAAGGATTGAACCCACGGCCTCCAAAATGGAAGCATGGGGTCTTAACCACTGGACTACTAGGGAAGTCCCTGCATTCACCTTCTTAAAGGAAGGAAAACATTATAGATAATTTTATTGTCTTCTTTAACCACACACTCTCCCACTCAGTCCCATTTCTGCTCTCAATGTCCAGTGGAAACTGCCACCATGAGTTTGGTGTGCATCTTTCCATTCCATTCCCTGTAATTTTATCTGCGAACACATATGTATCCATCACCAGTGGACTGTGATGTTGTGTGTTTTTTTTTTTAATTAAAAAAAATTATTTTTGGCTGCGTTGGCATTGGGTCTTCGTTGCTGTGTCCCCTTTGAACCTGTGTCCCCTGACTTGGCAGGCAGATTCTTAACCACTGCGCCACCAGGGAAGTCCCTATTGTGTGTATTCTTAAATTTATATTAATGGTATCATGATGTATTTGGTTTTTGTTTTTTTTTTTGCTTGCGCTGAGTCTTTGTTGCTGCACATGGGTTTTCTCTAATTGCGGCGAGTGGGGGCCAGTCTTCGTTGCAGTACACGGGCTTCTCATTGCAGTGGCTTCTCTTGTTGCAGAGCACGGGCTCTAGGCACGCGGGCTTCAGTAGTTGCAGCCCCTGTAGTTTGTGGCACGCAGGTTCTCTACTTGAGGCAGGCAGGCTCAGTAGTTGTGGCACCTGGGCTAATTTGCCCCGTGGCATGTGGGAATCTTAGTTTCCCGAGCAGGGATCGAACCCACGTCCCCTGCATTGGAAGGCAGATTTTTTTACCCCTGGACCACCAGGGAAGTCCCCTGTTTCCTTTTCTGATACTAAAACATGTTCATGATGGAGATTTTAATTCAGAAACATCAAAAGAAAGAACTTAAGATCGACTGTAATCGCAGTCCCTGTGTAAACTGCTCCTCTTGCCACCACTTTGCTCCCTTGTCTTCTCTCCAAGTACCCAATCAATGCTACCTGGGCTACCTGCAAAGTGTCACGGAGGTGTCCTAGAACGCCGAGATCCCTTGGAGCATCCACTCTCTCTGCTACTGCCATCTCGAGTCTGTCTCTGCCAACTTGCAGATCTGTGCTGCCCTTCTCTCTCTGGTCAGTAGGCAAATGCCTGTCCCTTTCTTATGCAAAGCTCTTTTCATTGGGAATCTCACAGCTGAGTTCCTAACAATTCAGTTCTTTCAGCAAGCCATCCAGAAGGGTACCTGGGCTCCCAGTGAGTCGGCTGTTTCTGTTTTAGTACACAGCCTTCTCCTTCCTAGGACTGAGTGGGGAGCAGGTTCAAATACAGCTTTATAAAATCTTCATAAACACCCTTTTCTAACATTCAGGCCCTGTGGCTAATTCTACCCTCTATGGGAACTCCTTCTTCAGTAGGGGATTTTTCCCTTAAGGAATCCATTATTACTTTCCACAGCCTGTGTTTCATCAGGTGATGTTAATTTTAAAAACTCAAATTTTACGTACTTCTTCTGGACCCAAGAAAATCAAGGGAAGGGACTAGGTGTTTCAAGCATTCTGTCACAACAGTGCAGAGCCCAACTTGATGTCCGGGTTCTACACCAACCAGGACACTGATATATATATTATCTATCACAGTGCTGGCAAACTCCACCGAGCCACTGCCCTTACCACACACACCCCTATATGTTACTTCCTCCGTGAAACCTTTTCTCATCCCCCTCTATTCTCTCAGTTGCTTCCTTTCTTGTTCGCACTTAGATGAGAGCATTTATTACATAGTATACACACACACACACCCCAGCTCTGAGAGGGCTGGAATCTATGAGCCACAATGTAGGATGAAGAGTAAGCATAAATATTTACAGGAGGGATGAGGGTTTGGGTGAGCCAGGCTACACTCTAGTGCTTAAATACCAGAAAAGGGACTTTCTACGCAAACCAAAAACAACAGGGAGGTGAGCCATTTTCTTGAAGCAGGGCAATCTGTTTGAAATATGTAGTGTGCCTTAAAAATGTGCCAGGTCATTGTGTGAGAGTCGGATGGGAATGTGGCTAAACCAGTTAGGAAGTCACCCGCGGTGACCCTGCACTGAGATGTTAAGAAGTGCAAGATGGTTGCGGTGGCGTGGAGAGAGAGAACTACATCCAAAAGGTAAATTCAAAAGAAATAATAACAAAACGTTAGATTTGCTGAGTTCCCGCTATTTGCTAGGCTGGGCCAACACCACCAAGGTGGGTATGGTCTCATCCCCATCTCGCCCATGTTTAAAATGAGATTTGGTCAGATTGAGCGACTCTCTGGGGGGTCTCACACCCGGCAAGCAAGCAGCTATGCTGAGCTTCCAACGCAGGTCATGGGGCTGCCGAGGCCTCCGCTGCCTCAACCCCAGTCACCCACTCTGCACTGCGCGGTGAGGGCCGTTTTCCCGACCTGAGGCCTCAGCTCCTCAATTCTTCACTAAGAGCCTTGCAGAGGGCACTGGAGTTCAGGGATGCTTTATCCAGCTGCCAAGCCCTGTCGGGACCTTAGAGCCCAGCGGCTGCGGGCGGAAGAAGGCGCGTGGCGGCGGCGGCAGCGGCTGCAGGAGCTGAACGGACCCCGAGGCGGAAGCGGCTTGGTCACAGCGGGGCCGCAACGCGGTCAGCGCGGAGAGCGCCGGCCGCCCGCGGCTCTGCATAGTGAGCTGTGACGCTCGGCGGCCGCACGTGCGGGGCAGTGGGGAGCCACCACTGACCGGAAAGGCCGAGTCAGCGCAGGCCACGCCCGCGGAGGCCCGTGTGGAGGGCGGACGCGCGACTGCAGGACCCCCGCACCTTCGGCTCCTGCGCGCCGCGTCCGGGCAGTCTGCGCCGAGGGCTGCGCCTGCGGATCCCAGGCCATCCCGGCACCACGGCCCAGAAGAGATTAGACGCAGGTTTTCGAATATCCCGCCCCGGGACTGGAATCTGAGACCGAAATTTGACATCTTGAAGTCGCCCCAAGCAACAGATGCTCTGTGCAGGTTTCAGTGGAAGCTCCTGACCTGTGAAAGGAGACAGGCTGTGTGTCTCAAAGACTGAGTGGATTTTGAAGATCAAAGGGACTTACCCAGGAACAGAATTGGTTTGCCTGACCCAGTTCCCAAATTTAGTAAATAATAATGAAAACGAAACACTCACTTTTTTTTTTTAATGCAAGAGCAAAACTTCTAGAATTCCAAGAGAAAATAAACCTTGGTTTCTGAGACAGTTTCAACAAGATGGTAGTGTGACAGAGGGAACTTTCTAGAGATCCCTGATAAACGTGATCCCAAGGTCTTTCTCCTGTTTCTCCCCACTTCTACAGTAGTGAGGCCAGAACCCATTTTAGTAAAATAATGCTTTATCGTTTTTGCTCAAATTTATTTTTTAGTTAAAAATGATACTATAGAAATTGCTGGGGGATGGGGGGTTGGAAATTACACCTAATTACAGTCCCTCAACCAGAAAGCACAATTACTATTTATTTATTTATTTATGGCTGCATTGGGTGTTCGTTGCTGCCTGAGGGCCTTCTCTAGTTGTGGTGAGCAGGGGCTACTTTTCATTGAGGTGCACGGGCTTCTCATTTTGGTGACTTCTCTTGTGGAGCACAGGTTCTAGGTGCGTGGGCTTCAGTAGTTGTGGCTCGCGGGCTCTAGAGCACAGGCTCAGTAGTTGTGGTGCACGGGCTTAGTTGCTCCACAGCATGTGGGATCTTCCCGGACCAGGGCTCGAACCCGTGTCCCTTGCATTGGCAGGTGGATTCTCAACCACTGCACCACCAGGGTGGCCCCAGAAGCCACAATTACTTTTGCTTCTCTCTTTACTTAATGTTCACAAAGAAGAGATTTGTACATAGCTGCAATAGAGCTATCACTTTCTATTTTACTGTTTTCAGGTAATGTTATGTAAACATTGGTCCATGGCTCACAGATCTTCAAGATCATTATTTTAAATAACTGCATTATGCTCACCACATAAACTGCTATCCTCCTGTTGGTGTGCCTGTAGGTTGTTTTATTTTTATTTTTTAATTTTTTTGGCCGTGTTGTGTCTTCGTTGCTGTGAGCGGGCTTTCTCTAGTTGCAGCGAGCGGGGGCTACTCTTCGTTGCGGTGCGTGGGCTTCTCATTGTGGTAGCTTCTCTTGTTGCGGAGTACGGGCTCTAGGCCTGCGGGTTCCAGTAGTTGCAGCACGCAGGCTTGGTAGTTGCAGCCCACGGGCCCTAGAGCGCAGGCTTCAGTAGTTGCCACTCACGGGCTCAGTAGTTGTGGTACGTGGGTGCTAGAGCTCTCGGGCTTCAGTAGTTGAGGACTGCAGGCTCAGTAGTTGTGGTGCATGGGCTTAGTTACTCCGTGGCTTGTGGGATCTTCCCGAACCAGGGGTCAGAGCCATGTCGCCTGCATTGGCAGGTGGATTCTTAACCACTGTGCTACCAGGGAAGTCCCTGTAGGTTGTTTTATTGACTGTAGGTTGTTTATTGCTCTTTACTTGTTTCTGATTGTCAGCCTTTGTCCTCCATTGGAAACGTTCTCACTGGGCAAAATGAGGAACCTTATGAGGAAAAGTGGCTGCCAACCATTGCAGTACAGGAAAGCTTATTTTCTTTTTAAGAGTTCGCATCATTTTCCCAAATAGTCTTGATATTTTATCCCACTTGGATAATCACAGCCTTTCTTTAATGCTGTAAGGTATACATTTTAAAAGACCAGAACTTTCCAGGAGTCTGACAGAAGTGGGATTCAGAGTTGTGTTGTGAGACATTTTCAGATTTTCTTCAAGCAGTTTGTGTTCAAGTGCCACTGTTTACTGTCTTCTGTATGACTCAGAACATGTTATTTAACCTCAGTCTCAGTTTTTTCATCTGAAAAATTGGGATAATAATAGTACCTACTTCATAAATTGTGAGAATTAAATGAGATCATATTTGTAAAGTGAGTGCTTCGAATCCCCGCACGTAATGCTCAACAAATGTTTACTTATAAATAAATATTATTGTCTTTCTGCTATTAAAGAGAACAATGGCTTTATACTGAGTAATGACAGACAGCATCTGCCGTGGCTACCAAAGTTGAAATGGTATAAGTGTTTCCTTGCAAACTTTACCCACCATTTGAAAATCAACTCCATGTGTAAGTCTTCTTAATCAGATCAGTAGTTTCATAGTTAGAGAAAATGGCTTAAGCTGCAAATAGGTGTATAATGTCATACGATCTTTTGAACAAAGTTTTACTTTTAGAAACTTGGACCTATCTGGGGCAATGAGACTGAAAGGTGTGGGGAGAAGATCAAGAAGCTGTTACTTGGGACTTCCCTGGTGGCGCAGTGGTTAAGCATCTGCCTGCCAATGCAGGGGACACGGGTTTGAGCCCTGCTCTGGGATTGCCGTGGAGCAACTAAGCCTGTGCGCCACAACTACTGAGGCTGCACTCTAGAGCCCGTGAGCCATAACTACAGAGCCCACATGCCACAACTCTTGAAGCCCGCACACCTAGAGCCCATGCTCCACAACAAGAGAAGCCACCGCAATGAGAAGCCTGCACACCACGACGAAGAGTAGCCCCTGCTCACTGCAACTAGAGAAAGCCTGCGCCCAGCAACGAAGGCCCAACACAGCCAAAAATAAATTTTAAATAAATTTATTTATTTTTTTAAAAAAAGAAGAAGCTGCTACTTTTCATCTTAGGCTCTTCTGCATTACTTTGTCACCATGCACATATATTACTTACTTTTTCGTTGTTGTTTTGTTTTGGATGTGTAGCCTAAATGCTTGCTTTTGAGTCAGTCTGTTAGATGGTTCTTCAAACTGAAAACTAATGGAGTCCCAGATGTGGTTCTGGTGTAACATACACTAGAATTTTGCTTCTCCATTTTTCTATCTTAGGCACTGTTTTCAACTGCTGCTATTCATTCATCCATTCAACATATATTCGTTAAGTGGATATTATGTGCCAGGCACTACACTTGGTAATGAAGACATTCCTCAAACAGGCAACCAAAGTTTGAAACACATGTGTGCCAGCTACATAGAATGGATTTTTTGTTAAAGACTTCTGTGATTGTTGGTCCTTGCGCTTGTTGCTAGTGAATCTTGAGATGACCTGACAGAATATAGCTTTCTTTGCAATAGAGCTGTACCTAGAACATTCTATTTCAGACTCCAGAATCCTGCACATATGAAATAGAGATAGGACTAACTTTGGGCCCTGTGGTAAGGGAATCTCTTCCGCCAACGCTGCTTTTCTGGAGCTCTGCCCAAAGCTAATGTTATACAAAAGGGCTCCATGGGCACTTTGCTGGAGAAATTCTTTGATTCAAATCAATTCAATTCAAAATCATGTATTGAGTACCCACTGCTTATAAGCACTGGGGTAGGAGTGGGAGATGAGCCAAATATAAAAACAACCCAGACCTTGAAGCTTATTATCTTTTAGGGTCTTAAATCTTCCTGAAGATTATTCTGATCCAGGTACTTCTCTTTTAAAAATCTTGAATGGATCTCTTTTGTTTTTGAAAAGTTTTTTATTTATCTCAAAAAACTCTAAATCTAACTGAGTACTGGACACTATGCTAGGGTATGACGACATCATTTCAAAAAATTACCGTTACTGGTTCCAATATTGTTGATGGCATCTGAGTCACCAACACAACGCACTTATATTGGTCTGAATTGTAGCCAGAACTTGTATAATTTTGTGCTTTTGTATTGTTGCAAGCATCTGACTACTGCTTTATGACTTCTAGTGTAGCTGTCCATGAGCAACTGCATATTAAAATACAGATTATTTTATTGTAAATCACTTTCCTTTTTTAAAAATAAATTTATTTATTTTTATTTATGGCTGTGTTGTGTCCCCACTGCTGCGCGTGGGCTTTCTCTAGTTGTGGCGAGCGGGGGCCACTCTTCCTTGTGGTGCATGGGCTTCTCACTGCAGTGGCTTCTCTTGTTACGGAGCACGGGCTCCAGGCACGTGGGCTCGGTAGTTGTGGTGCATAGGCTTAGTTGCTCCGCGGTATGTGGGATCTTCCCAGACGAGGGCTCGATCCTGTGTCCCCTGCATTGGCAGATGGATTCTCAACCACTGCACCACCAAGGAAGCCCCCTCACTTTCCTTTTATTTCTTCCTTGTATTATAGTTAAAGCACTATATTGATTCTTTAAAAATATGTGTATTTAGACTATAGTATCTATAGACCTCATTTAAGAATAGCATAGAGGACATTACAAAAAGAGGTCGGATAAGGTTTAGAACAACTGGCCTAGTCAAATAAATCTAAATGACTCATCCTGGCACTTATGGCCATCATTGTCTTGTCTCAGGTTTATTTCTCTTTGCTATACCTAGGATCAGGCCAAGTTGCTTCACTTGATATTCCCAGTTTTGGAGCAGTGCCTTCTATTCCCAATGCTCTGAGGTCACCTTGTCCTATGCCACTGGGCTCTGTCAACTTTGCCACATCTAATTGACCAGTCTATTCATAGTCTGTCCAACTGCCCAAGAGAGATGTTCAATAGGAATGATAATAATTAACCAGCTCAATCAAATTTTCTCTTGCAAAGATTGAATTTGAGACCCAGACAGGCAATTAGTTAATGGCAGGGTCAGAAGATGAAAGACACACAGAGAAAAGGCTGTAACCAGAAGTTATGACACAGCATAATGCAGGAGTAGACAGACGTCTTGAGTACCCAGAAGCAAAATGAGAAGTAGTAGGAGCAGGAGCAACGGATGCAGAACGAGCGTCCCTACACAGCGGCGCAGCCTTAGAGAGGTGTCCACACAAAATACCTGTTCCCTTGAGCTGCCTTGGATCTAGTATAACTTTCCCGTTCCCAGATGGAATTTAATCCCCCACAAGGCCTCAGTCCTACATGATTGAGATTCCTGTCTTCTTTATTTTCCCACATAGCCTTGGAGGAAATCTTTATCACTTAAGGTAATATGATCTTTTTTTTTTTGTGGTACCTGGGCCTCTCACTGTTGTGGCCTCTCCCATTGCAGAGCACAGGTTCCGGACGCTCAGGCTCAGCGGCCATGGCTCACGGGCCCAGCCGCTCTACGGCATGTGGGATCTTCCCGGACCGGGGCACGAACCCGTGTCCCCTGCATCGGCAGGCGGACTCTCAACCACTGTGCCACCAGGAAAGCCCGGTAATATGATCTTTGCAACCAAAGATCCCAACTACCAGCTTCTCCAAATCATGCTCTCCCATTTCTGTGCGTCTGCCATTTCCTCTGTTTACAATGTTCTGCCCCACAGTCTCGTTATTGCACGACTCAGTGTTATGTACCCAGAGTCCAGCTCGGACACCATCTCCTCCATCCTGTTATCTTAGCTGCAAGTAATGGCTCCTCTGTCCTTGGAGCTCCCATTTCTACTTCTTTTAAGAATATTTCTCACTCCCAACTCTGTTATAGAAAAACATCACCTCTATTAGATGAGTACCTTGAAGTAAATACAATGACTATCTCATCTCTGTTACCTTCATAGCAGAGCTAAACATAAAGCCATGCGTAGAATAGGTGTTTAATTATTTACTTCTCCTATTGATACGTTGCCTATCTTCTCCCCATTTCTCAGTCTTAGTTCATTCATGGTGTCAGTTATCTTTAAGAACATGGCATTGAACCAGAACTGGTTTGCACGTAGTAGAATTTCAATATATGTTTGCTGAATGCAATATCCAGCTTTTACTCGATATCTAGGTCAGCATGATATCCTATGCACTGGGCATCACAAAGATATACCCCGATATTTATTTATTTATTTTTTGCGGTACGCGGGCCTCTCACTGCTGTGGCCTCTCCCGTTGCGGAGCACAAGCTCGGGACACACAGGCAGGGGACATAGAATGGCGCAGTGGTTGGGGGTCTGCCGGCCGATGCAGGGGATACGGGTTCGTGCCCCGGTCCAGGAAGATCCCACATGCTGCGGAGTGGCTGGGCCCGTGAGCCATGGCTGCTGAGCCTGCGAGTCCGGAGCCTGTGCTCCACAACAGGAGAGGCCACAGGAGTGAGAGGCCCGCGTACCGCAAAAAAAAAAAAATTTTTTAATATATATATATTTATATATACTTTAATGAAAAGAATTACTGAGCTAGAGAATCATTTCATAATGATAGAAGTTTCAGTTCCTCCGTAAATAGCATAGCCCCAAATATGTAATGCAAACCGACTGATAGAATTATAAGAATAAATTTAGAAATCCACGATCATAGGTGATTTTAATTTTTTCAAATATTTGAAGAAACAAGGAGGAATTAGGAAAGAAAAAGCGGGACTGAGGATGTTACAGGCTGAATAGTGTCCTCACCAAAATTCATATGGTGAAGCTTTAACTACCAGAATGTGACTATATTTGGAAATAGGGCCTTAAAAGAGGTGAAGTTAAAGTGAAGCCATTAGGGGACTTCCCTGGTGGCACAGTGTTTAAGAATCTTCCTGCCAATGCAGGGGACACAGGTTCGAGCCCTGGTCCGGGAAGATCCCACATGCCGCAGAGCAACTAAGCCCGTGCACCACAACTACTGAGCCTGCGCTCTAGAGCCCGTGAGCCACAACTACTGAGCCCGTGTGCTGCAACTACTGAAGCTCGCGCAGCTAGAGCCTGTGCTCTGCAACAAGAGAAGCCACTGCAATGAGAAGCCTGCACACCACAACAAGACCCAACGCAGCCAAAAATAAACTAAAAAAAAGAAACAATGAAGCCATTAGGGCAAGGCCTAATCCAACTTGACTGGTGTCCTTATAAGGAGAGATTAGGACACAAAAAGAGACACCAGGGACACAATGTCCATGGAGGAAACACTATGTGAGGACACAGTGAGAAAGCAGCCATCTCCAAGCCAAGGAGAGAAGCCTCAGAAGAAACCAATCCTGCTGACACCTTGATCTTGGACTTTTTGCCTCCAGAGCTATGAGAAAATAAATTTATGTTGCTTGGGGCGGGTGTGTGTGGGGGAATGTGACAACATGGGTTATTATTTCATTATTTTTTAACTTTTAATTTAATTTTTAAATTATATTTGTTATTATTTTTAATTTTCATTTTCAGACGTTATAAAAAGAGTACAAAAATTCCCATATACCCTTTACCCTGACTTCTCAAATGTTAACATTTTATCACATTTGCTTTATTATTCTCTCTGCATATATTTCTTTTTTGAGAGTAAGTTGCAGACATGATACCCCTTTATTTATTTATTTATTTATTTTTAAAGTGAAAGTGAGTTTATTTATTTATTTTTAAAATAAATTTATTTATTTTTGGCCGCGTTGGGTCTTCGTTGCTGCGCACGGGCTTTCTCTAGTTGCGGCAAGTGGGGGCTACTCTTCGTTGTGGTGCGCGGGCTTCTCATTGTGGTGGCTTCTCTTGTTGCGGAGCATGGGTTCTAGGATCGTGGGCTTCAGCGGTTGTGGCACGCGGGCTCTAGAGCACAGGCACATGGTGGTGCACGGGCTCAGTTGCTATGCAGCATGTAGTATCTTCCTGGACCAGGGCAGATTCTCAACCACTGCACCACCAGGAAAGTCCTGAAAGTGAGTTTAATTAGAGAGATACTCATTTTATAGGCAGAATGCAGTCATTCTCAGAAGTGAGAGCAGCTCACATGATACCCCTTTAATGCTAAATTCTTCTATGTGTATTTCCTAAAAACATATTGGGTCATCTTTGAGGATTTGCTTTTATATTTTATCAAGTTGAATCTAGCATAGATTTTTCTTTAAGATATGGTCCTTATGCCTAAGGCACAGATTTTCTAGTGTCTCATCTGAAGTCCAGAGATGTTTAATGGGATCTCTTCACTCTGACGGGGCTGGAACTCCAGTGACTCCCAGACTGCTTGATCTCTAGTATCTCTGGTCCATTCTCCAGCTCCTGGGAGCTTCTATCTAGCAAGCCTTGTATGGTCTCACTCTGTGAGTGTACAGCACAACCCTCAGCCATGTTCTCATGGGAGACCACCACTACCCAGACTTCCACAGCTCACCTCTACACAGCTCCCTCCTCTAGGAAATCTCACCCCAATGATTCCAGCAATTTCTCCTGTCCTGAACTCTGATCTCTGCCTCCTCAGATCTGGTGTTCTTCCAGAACCCTCTTCCTTAAGTTGTAGTTAGGAATTATCCCCAGACAGAATAGACTGATTGTTGCCAAGGGGTGGGAGAGGGTTGGATTGGGAGTTTGGGATTAGCAGATACAAACTTGTATGTATAGAATGGATAAACAACAAGGTCCTACTGTATAGCACAGGGAAATATATTCAATATCCTATGATAAACCAAGTGGAAAAGAATATGAAAAAATATTTATATATGTATAACTGAGTCACTTTGCTGTACAGCAGTAATTAACACAACATTGTAATTCAATTATACTTCAATATAAAATAAATTTTTTAAAAAAGACAGATAGATGGACAATCATGGGGCTCACTTTGTAAGTTTCCTTTCTCTTGGGGATCACAGTCTTATACTTTTTTCTTTTCCTTTACCTCAAAATGGATGCTTCATATATTTTATCCAATTTTTTTTTTTTTTGGCTCCACCGCATGGCTTATGGGGATCTTAGTTCCCCAACCAGGGATTGAAACTCTGCCCCTGCAGTGGAAGCGTAGAGTGCACCACCAGGGAATTCCCAATTTTATAGTTGTTTACAGTGAGATGGCTATTCCTGTAGTTACTTTATTATGGTCAGAAGTGGCATGTGTATAGGTTTGTAATTTACATCAATGTCATTATGCTATGAATCTCATAAAGTTGCTTCCTTTTTCACACAACACTGTGTTTTTCAGATCTGTTCATATTGCTATAGGTGCACTGAGACTGTTGCTTTTAACTGCAGCATAGTGTTCCAAGGTGTGAATTTACTACTTTTGTCTTTTCCACTGCCCTAATGATAGATATCTGGGTTCCCTCCTACTTCCCCCTAAAACAAAAAGCCATGAAGAATATGATCTGAAATGTAGACCTAGGACTGGGAGTACTGCCTTATAGTGTGTAAGCATTATTTGATTTTGCTAAGTAAATACTAACAGATTATTTTCCAGAATAGTTGAATCAGTTTATATTTTCATAAGCAGTGGACAAGAGTGCCAATATTCCCATACACTTGTAAATACTTGGTATTATAAACTTTATTTTTTGTCATTCCAGTGGAATAAAAATGGTATTTCATTGTTTTATGTTTCACTAATTACTTGTGACCTTGAGCATTTCTTTATATCCCATTTAGCAATTCAAGCTTCCCCTTCTATGAATTGCCTCTAAGTAATATATTTCCATTTTTCTTTGGAGTCTTAGTTGTACTGATTTGAAGGAATTCTACATATATACTTGATAATAACCCTCTGTGGGTTTTATTTTATTTCATTTTATTCTATTTTTTACAAGTAGGGCAATCTAGTGTCTCACGCAGGAGACTGGCCTTACCGTCACTGAGTACTGCGTTTGGTTCAATCAATCAAATACTTTTGGACACTTCTTTTTTAAAATTATTTATTTATTTATTTGGTTGTGCTGGGTCTTAGTTGCAGCAGGTGGACTCCTTAGTTGTGGCATGGGAACTCTTAGTTGTGGCATGCATGTGGGATCTATTTCTCTGACCAGGGATCATACCCAGGCTCCCTGCATTGGGAGCATGGAGTCTTAACCACTGTGTCATCAGGGAAGTTCCCCTCTGTGGGTTTCAGATGTGGTAAATATCTTTATAGGGTCTGCTATCTCTCTATTAACTTAGTCTGTTGTATCTTTTATAGGATAGAAATCTTTATTTTCATGTAGATACATTTTTGGATTTGATTTTAAAAGTCTTTCCCTTCATCTAAATAAAATTTAAAAAATTCTCTTACACTTTTTCTATTAGCCTTACAGTTGTGCTTTTCAAAATTGTATGTAATCTATCTGGGATCCACTTATGTATATGGTGTGAGGTAGGGATCCAGTTTTATTTCTGTCCTTAAAAAGAGTCAGGTTTTCCAAAACTACCCACTAAACCACCTGTACTTTTCCAGTTACTTTAAGGTGTCCCCTTTGTCGTATATGAAATTCCTATTTATATGAGGGTCCAGTTTATAGCTTTTGGTTCTGTTCCATTTCTCTATTTGTCTGTTTCTGAGCCAGTGACATACATACATGCTTTTAATGCTATGGTTTTTATGGTAAGGCAATATGGTGTTATTGTGAGTTGTATGTTATTTTCTATTATCTTCTCTAGTTGGCTGTGGTTGACATAGGTGAATGTTATTATTTCTCTCTCTCTCTTTTTTTTTTTTTTTGGCTGTGCTGCGCAGCTTGCAGGATCTTAGTTCCCACACCAGGGATTGAACCTGGGCCCTGGCAGTGAAAGCACCAAGTCCTAACCAGGGGACTGCCAGGGAAGATTAATAGAGGCATAACATATATAATAGAGTGCACAAATCTTAAGTGAAGAGCTAGATAAGTTTTGCTTGTGTATATAACTGTTGTAACCACCATTCAAACCAATACATAGAATATTTCCATCATCCCAGAAGGTTTCTTTTTCCCTCTCCCTGTCAGTATCCTCAGGGGTAACCACTATTCTCACTTCTACAACCATTGATTAGTTTTGTATACTTTTGAATTTTTAAAAAATTTTATTTATTTATTTGGCGGCATTGGGTCTTAGTTGTGGCATGTAGGATCTTTCACTGAAGCGCACAGGCTCTTCTTTGCAGCTCACGGGCTCTCTAGTTGTGGTGCTTGGGCTTAGTTGCCCTGCGGCATGTGGGATCTTAGTTCCCTGACCAGGAATCCAACCCCTGTCCTCTGCATTGGAATGCAGATTGTTAACCACTGAACCACCAGGGAAGTCCCTATACTTTTGAATTTAAATATAAATGGAGTCATACAATATATACTGTATCTGTGTGTGACTTCTTTCATTCAACACTGTCAGGGAGATTCTTCCATATTGTGTGTATCAATAGTTTGTCCTTTTTCATTTCAGTGTAATATCCCAGTGTATGAATTTATTTATTCATTCTGTTAATAGATATTTGGGTCATTTCCAGTTTTGAGAAATTACAAAGAACACTGCCACAAACATTCTTGTGCATGTCTTTTGATAGACATAAACACTAATTTCTTTAGAGTATATATCCAATGTCATATGAATGCTTAGTTTTAGTTGGCACTGCCAAACATTTACTCAAAGTGATTGTACCAAGTTATCTTCCACCTGCAATGCATAAGAGTTCTAGTCGTTATACATCTTCACCAACACTGTATTGTCAATCACTTAACTTTTAGACATTTTTTGCATGGGTCAATCTACCTTATGGTTGTTTAATTTGTATTTCTTTGATGACTTTAATGATGTTGTACACCTTTTCATAAGTTTATTGTTCATTTTGTTTTACTCTTTTTCTCTGTAGTGAGATGACTAAGTTTTTTGTCAATTTTTTTTTTTTTTTTTTTTTTTTTTTTGTGGTACGCGGGCCTCTCACTGTTGTGGCCTCTCCCGTTGCGGTGCACAGGCTCCGGACGCGCAGGCTCAGCAGCCATGGCTCATGGGCCTAGCCACTCTGCGGCATGTGGGATCTTCCCAGACTGGGGCTCGAACCCGTGTCCCCTGCATCGGCAGGCGGACTCTCAACCACTGCGCCACCAGGGAAGCCCTGGCAGGTGGATTCTTAACCACTGAGCCACCAGGGAAACCACCAGACTTTTGTAGATCTTTTAATTGTCCGTCTTTTTTTTTTTTTTTTTCCTGATTTGTAGGAATTCTTTATATATTCTGGATATGTCATTATGTACTTGGACTTATGTTCTTATTAGCTTGCCACTATTTATTTATTATTATTATTATTTTTTGCGGTACGTGGGCCTCTCACTGTTGTGGCCTCTCCCGTTGCGGAGCACAGGCTCTGGACGCGCAGGCTCAGTGGCCATGGCTCACGGGCCCAGCCGCTCCGCGGCATGTGGGATCTTCCCAGACTGGGGCACGAACCTGTGTCCCCTGCATCGGCAGGCAGACTCTCAACCACTGTGCCACCAGGGAAGCCCTATTTATTATTTTTAAATAAACTTTTTATTTTTGAATAACTTTAATTTGCAGAATTACTGCAAAGATAGAACAGAGATTTCCCTTACACTCCACATCTAATCCCCTATTATTAACATCTTACATTAGTATGGTACATTTGTCACAACTAATAAACCACTATGGATGTATTATTTATTTATTTTTATTTTAATTTTAATTTTTTTTTGCAGTACGCGGGCCTCTCACTGCTGTGGCCTCTCCCATTGCGGAGCACAGGCTCCGGATGCGCAGGCTCAGCGGCCATGGCTCACGGGCCCAGCCGTTCCGCGGCATGTGGGATCTTCCCGGACCGGGGCACGAACCCGTGTCCCTTGCATCAGCAGGCGGACTCTCAACCACTGCGCCACCAGGGAAGCCCTATGGATGTATTATTATTAACTAAAGTCCATACTTTATTCAGATGTCCTGTTTTTCCCTAATGTCCTTTTTCTCTTCTACGATCCCATCCAGGATGCTACATGGCACTTTTTTTTTAATAGGTGTTTATTGGAGTATAATTGCTTCACAATACTGTGTTACTTCCTGTTGTATACCCAAGTGAATCATCCATATGCATACATATGTCCCCATATCCCCTCCCTCTTGAGCCTCCCTCCCATCCTCCCTATCCCACCCCTCTAGGTCATCGCAAAGCACCGAGCTGATCTTCCTGTGCTTTGCTGCTGCTTCCCACTAGCTAACTGTTTTACATTCGGTAGTATATATATGTCGATGTTACTCTCACTTTGCCCCAGCTTCCCCCTCCCACCCCGTGTCCTCAAGTCCATTCTACATTCTAGACATCTAAAGATGTCTACATCTTTATTACTGCCCTGCAACTAGGTTCATCAGTACCATTTTTTTTTTGATTCCATATATATGTGTTAGCATACAGTATTTGTTTTTCTCTTTCTGACTTACTTCACTCTGTATGACACACCCTAGGTCCATCCACCTCACTACAAATAACTCAATTTCATTTCTTTTTACGGCTGAGTAATATTCCATTGTATATATGTGCCACATCTTCTGTATCCATTCATCTGTCAATGGACATTTAGGTTGGTTCCACGTCCTGGCTATTGTAAATAGTGCTGCATTGAACATTGTGGTACAGCTACATGGCATTTAACATTCATGTTTACTTAGACTCCTCTTGGTTATATTTATTCTTAAAAAACCTTTTTATTATTATGCAATTGTAAATTCCCAGGAAGTTGCGAAGTTAGTCTTCAGAAGTCCTGTGTACTCTTCACCCAGTTTCCGCATTACATCTCACATTAGCACAATATTAAAACCAGGAAATTGACATTGGTACAATGTGTGTGTGTATAGTTCTATGCCATATAATCCAATGTGTAGATTCATGTAGCCACCACTGCAATCAAGATACAGAGCTATTCCATAATCACATCACCCTTGTGTTATCCTCTTTATAGTCACATTACTTCTTTTCCCCCTTGTCCACCACCATCTCTAACCCTTGATAACCACTAATTTGTTCTCCACTTATATAATTTTATCATTTTGCCACTATTGATTTTTAAACTGACTTTAGTTTTTAGAGCAGTTTTAGGATAATAGAAAAAGTGAGCAGCAAGTATGGAGAGTTCCCATATATCCCTTCACCTCTCCCCACACAGTTTCCCCTATCCTCAACATCTTGCATTAGTGTGGTACATTTGTTATAACTGATGAGCTGATATTGATGTATTATTAACTGACATCCACAGTTTACATTAGTGCTCACTCTTTGTGTTGTACATTCTATGGATTTTGACAAATGTATAATGACATATATCCACTATTACAGTATCATATAGAATAGTTTCACTGCCTAAAAATCCCCTGTGCTCTACCTATTCATCCCTCTCTCCCTCCCCTGAGCCTCTGGCAACCACTAACCTTTTCACTTTTTTTCATAGTTTTGCCTTTTCCAGAATGTCATATGGTTAGAATCATATATTAATAGTATGTTGTCTTTTCATATTGCTTTGTTCATTTAACTATAGACACTTAAGCTTCCTCTATATTTTTTGTGGTTTGATAGCCTGTTTCTTTTTATTGCTGAGTAATATTCCACAGCATGGATTTACTGTTGGTTTGTTTATCCATTCACCTATTGAAAAACATCTTGGTTGCTTCCAAGTTTTGGCAATTATGAATAAAACTACAATAAACATTCATGTACAGATTTTTGTTTGTACATAAGTTTTCAATTCATTTGGGTAAATACCAAAGATTGTGATTGCTGGATCATATGGTAAGTATATGTTTAGTTTTGTAAGAAATTGCCAAACTGTCTTTCAAAGTGGCAGTACTATTTTGCATTGCCATACAGTGAATGTGAGTTCCTGTTGCTCCACATTCTTGTCAACATTTGGTGTTGTCAGTGTTTTGGATTTTAGCCATATACAACAATAGTTGTACAGTGGCACCTTGTTGTTGTTTTAATTTGCAATTCCCTAATGACATATGATGTTGAGCATCTTTTCATATACTTATCTGCCATCTGTGCATCTTCTTTGGTGAGGTGTCTATTCAAATTACCATTAGCTGAGTTACTTGTACTCTGTGTACCCTGTGTGCAGGGCTTGTGCTAATTGCTTGATATACATGACCTTACAACAATCTAATGATAAAATTCCTATTTTACAGCAAAAAAAAAAACAAAAAAAAACTGAGGTCCTCAGTCATGTCAAAACTAGGAAGATGTAGAGTCAAAATTCAACCCAAGTCTGGGGCTTCCCTGGTGGTGCAGTGGTTAAAAATCCGCCTGCCAATGCAGGGGACACAGGTTCGAGCCCTAGTCCCAAAAGATCCCACATGCCACGGAGCAACTAAGCCCATGCGCCACAACTACTGAACCCACGTGCCACAACTACTGAAGCCCGCGTGCCTAGAGCCTGTGCTCTGCAACAAGAGAAGCCACCGCAATGAGAAGCCTGCGCACCTCAACGAAGAGTAGCCCCTGCTTGCTGCAACTAGGGAAAGCCCGTGCATAGCAATGAAGAACCAACAAAGCTGAAAATAAATAACTAAAATAAGTAAATTAAAAAAAACAAAATTCAAGATTCAACCCAAGTCTGTTTGTCTTTGACACTAATGCTCCTTCTACTAAACCATAATGGTATTGAAGCTCTATGACTAACTGGAATAATTTTTGCCATCTAAAAGCTAGGTCTTTCTGGGTCAGCTCTCCATTAGACTGCCTTCCTGGAAAATGAAGTCTACCAAATAACCAACCACAGACCTCCTTCCCAACAAATGGGGTAATCTGACCTCAGGTCAGAGTTTTCTGGTTACTGGGGCCAAAGCTAACTCACATGTATTCTATTTTCCACCCTTCAATCTGCTTGTTGGGCTTGATCTGCATATAAAAGGACTGTGCAAAGTAAGTAGCATATTTCCCCCACATTATGAGTGAGCAGGTAAAAGGAAAATTTCCCCTGTGAATTAAAATAATAATCCTGATATGTGATTTCTCTTTTGGTCCTCATGGTTATCCTGACTACTTTATGTGATAAAGAGAGTATTCACCTGTCCATAGTAGCTAAAAATTGCACAGAGAGTCTTCTGTTTCCAATCATGTTGGAGTAACAGTGAACACTTCCTGCTGTAAACAACTAGAAACTGGACAAAATATATGAAACAACTGTTTTCTGACTTCAAACAAGGAGCAGGATTGTAATCTTTTTTTTTTTAAGACTTATTTATTAATTTTGGCTGCAACGGGTTTTAGTTGCAGCATGCGGACTCTTAGTTGCGACATGCATGCAGGATCTAGTTCCCCGACCAGGGATTGAACCTGGGCCCCCTGCATTGGGAGCGTGGAGTCTTACCCACTGGAGAACGAGGGAAGTCCCAGGGTGTTTATACATAGGGTGAAACTTCAAAGATTGGTCAAATAGTAACCAGGAAGCTGTGACCTGAATAGTTCTTACAGTTCACACAGGGCCGGGACCATAGAGTTCCCACCAGCCAGACTGCAAAGACCTTGTTGATCACTTGGGACATCAATAGAACCCCAAAAGGCCACACCTTAGTTTTACTGTAAAATAGCCCTATAATAAATGCTAACTTAGACTTACCCTTAGAAACCTTATAAACAAGGCTTGAAGGTGTCACACTGAACCCCAAATAACTTACTGCCTACCAGGACAAAGCTCAACATTCATTAAAGAAAGACAAGAAAATTCACTCAGTCAACAACATAAAATTTACCATATCTAGCATCCAATAAAGAAATGACCAGACCTGGCAAGAAGTAGCAAAATGTGACACAAATTCCTAATATCAGGAATGAAAGAAGGAATATCACTATGGATACTGCAGACATTAAAAGAGTAACATGTGAATATTATGAACTACTTTATTTGAATAAATTAGACAACTTAGATGAGAGGGACAAATTCCTTGATAGATATAAATTGCCAAAACTGACATAAGAAAAAGGTAGAAAATCTGAATATTCCTATATCTATTAAAACTTAAATTCATAATTGAAAATCTTTCCAAAAAGAAAACTCCAAGGCTCAGATGGATTCACTGTTGAATTCTACAAAATATTTAAGGAAGAAATAACACAAGTCCTGCACAAATTCTTCCAGAAAACAAAGGAGAAAGGAGGACATTTTATGAGGCTAGTGTTACCATGATACAGTACTAAAACCAGGTAAAGCCATTTAGGAAAAGAAGACTAGTGACCAATATGCCTCACAAAGATAGATGTAAGTATCTTCCAAAAAAAATTTAGCTAATTGAGTACAGCAATATATAAAAATGGTAATACATTATGACCAAGTGAGGTTTATTCCAGGAAAGCAACATGTGAAAATCAAATAATATAACTCACCACATTAACAGAATAAACAAGAAAATCCATATGATGATATTAATAGCTCTAGAAAAATATTTGACAGAATTCAACACCATGTTCACGTTAAAAACTTTAAGAAAATTAGGAACAAATGGGAACTTTTAAAATCTGATAAAGAGAATCAGTGAACAACCAGTGGTTAAAGAATGGGGGGAAAAACCCTGTTTTTATTTGCAGAAGACCTAATCATGTACACAGAAAATTCTAAGGAACATAGAAAAGAAACTAGTAAAATCAATAAACTAGCTTAGCAGAATTGCAGGATGCAAAGTCAAAATACAAAAATAAATTGCATTTCTAGATACAAGCAACAAGCAGTTGGAAAATGATATTTTAAAGTATGATTAACAATAACATGAAATATTTAGGCATATATTTAAGAAAATATGTACAAGATCTGTACTTGGAAAACTAACAATATTACTGAGAGAAAAATTTTAAATATCTAAATAAATGGAGAGATATACCGTGTTCATGGATTAGAACACTCAATATTGTTAAGATGTTAATTTACCCAAACTGATATATAGATTAAATGTAGTATCTATCAAAATCCCAACACACTTTTTATAAATTAGAAATCAACAAGCTGAACTTTCCAAATGTATTTGGAAATGCAATTAACCTAGAATAGTCTAAAAATTTTGAAAAGGAGTAACAAAGTTGGAGGATTTACGCTACCTGATTTTAAGACTCAAGACGTGTGGCATTTGGTGCCCTGAGATTGAAGCTACAAGAGTGGTCCTTTCTTGGGATAACCAAACCTACACCAAGAGAACAGGCTGGAGAGAGGATCAGGGGATAGGAATTCCGGTGTCTTTATGTATAAGAGCAAGAATTCACACAGGGGAACCAAGATGGTAGAGTAGCAGGACAAGCTCTCACTCCCTCTTGTGAGAACACCAGAATCACAACTAGCTGCTGCACAACCTTTGACAGGAAGACACTGGAACTCACCAAAAAATATACCCCACATCCAAAGACAAAGGAGAAGCCACAATGAGACGGTAGGAGGGGCGCAATCACAGCAAAATCAAATCCCATAACTGCTGGGTGTGTGACTCACAGACTGCAGAACACTTATACGACAGAAGTCTACCCACTGGAGTGAAGGTTCTGAGCCCCACGTCAGGCTTCCCAACCTGGGGGTCTGGCAACGGGAGGAGGAATTCCTAGAGAATCAGACTTTGAAGATTAGTGGAATTTGATGCAGGACTTCGACAGGACTGGGGGAAACAGAGACTCCACTCTTGGAGGGCACACACAAAGTAGTGTGCAGATGGCGACCCAGGGGAAGCAGCAGTGAACCCAGGGGAGACTGAACCAGACCTACCTGCTAGTTTTCGAGGGTTTCCTGCAGAGGCGGGGGCTGGCTGTGGCTCACTGTGGGGACAAGAACACTGGCAGCGGAAGTTTTGGGAAGTGCTCCTTGGCGTCAGCCCTCCCAGAGTCTGCCATTAGCCCCACCAAAGAGCCCAGGTAGGCTCCATTTTGGGTTGCCTCAGGCCAAACAACCAACAGGGAGGGAACCCAGCCCCACCCATCAGCAGTCAAGCGGATTAAAGATTTACTGAGCTCTGCCCACCACAGCAACACCCAGCTCTACCCACCACCAGTCCCTCCCATCAGGAAACCTGCACAATCCTCTTAGATAGCCTCATCCACCAGAGAGCAGACAGCAGAAGCAAGAAGAACTACAATCCTGCAGCTATGTATCAGATGAAGGAACAAGATAAAACCCCAGAAAAACAACTAAATGAAGTGGAGATAGGCAACCTTCCAGAAAAAGAATTCAGAATAATGATAGTGAGGATGATCCAGGACCTCGGTAAAACAATGGAGGCAAAGATCAAGAAGATGCAAATGTTTAACAAAGACCTAGAAGAATTAAAGAACAAACAAACAGAGATGAACAATACAATACCTGAAATGAAAAATACACTAGAAGGAATCAATAGCAGAATAACTGAGGCAGAAAAACGGATAAGTGACCTGGAAGACAGAATGGGGGAATTCACTGCTGCAGAACAGAATAAAGAAAAAAGAATGAAAAGAAATGAAGACAGCCTAAGAGACCTCTGGGACAACATTAAACGCAACGACATTCACATTATAGGGGTCCCAGAAGGAAAAGAGAGAGAGAAAGGACCCAAGAAAATATTTGAAGAGATTATAGTCAAAAACTTCCCTAACATGGGAAAGGAAATAGCCACCCAAGTCCAGGAAGTGCAGAGAGTCCCATACAGGATAAATCCAAGGAGAAACATGCCAAGACACATAGTAATCAAATTGGCAAAAATTAAAGACAAAGAAAAATTATTGAAAGCAGCAAGGGAAAAACAACAAATAACAAAGAAAAATTATGGAAAGCAGCAAGGGAAAAACAACGAATAACATACAAGGGAACTCCCATAAGGTTAACAGCTGATTTCTCAGCAGAAACTCTACAAGCCAGAAGGGAGTCACATGATACACTTAAAGTGATGAAAGGGAAGAACCTACAACCAAGATTATTCTACCCAGCAAGGATCTCATTCAGATTTGATGGAGAAATCAAAAGCTTTACAGACAAGAAAAAGCTAAGAGAATTCAGCACCACCAAACCAGCTCTACAACAAATGCTAAAGGAATTTCTCTAAGTGGGAAACACAAGAGAAGAAAAGGACCTACAAAAACAAACCCAAAACAATTAAGAAAATGGTCATAGGAACATACATATTGATAATTACCTTAAACGTGAATGGATTAAATGCTCCAACCAAAAGACACAGGTTTCCTGAATGGATACAAAAACAAGACCCATATATATGCTGTCTACAGGAGACCCACTTCAGACCTAGGGACACATACAGATTGCAAGTGAGGGGATGGAAAAAGATATTCCATGCAAATGGAAATCAAAAGAAAGCTGGAGTAGCAATTCTCATATCAGATAAAATAGATTTCAAAATAAAGAACGTTACAAGAGACAAGGAAGGACAATACATAATGATCAAGGGATCAATCCAAGAAGAAGATATAACAATTATAAATATATATGCACCCAACATAGGAGCACCTCAATACATAAGGCAACTGCTAACAGCTATAAAAGAGGAAATCAACAGTAACACAATAATAGTCGGGAGCTTTAACACCTCACTTACACCAATGGACAGATCATCCAAAATGAAAATAAATAAGAAAGCAGAAGCTTTAAATGACACAATAGACCAGATTGATTTAACTGATATCTATAGGACATTCCAAAAACAGTAGATTACACTTTCTTCTCAGGTGCACACAGAACGTTCTCCAGGATAGATCACATCCTGGGTCACAAATTAAGCCTCAGTAAATTTAAGAAAATTGAAATCATATGAAGCATCATTTCTGACGACAATGCTATGAGATTAGAAATGAATTACAGGGGAAAAAACGTAAAAAACACAAACACATGGAGGCTAAACACTACATTACTAAATAATCAAGAGATCACTGAAGAAATCAAAGAGGAAATCAAAAAATACCTAGAGACAAATGACAATGAAAACATGATGATCCATAACCTATGGGATGCAGCAAAAGCAGTTCTAAGAGGGAAGTTTATAGCTATACAAGCCTACCTCAAGAAACAAGAAAAATCTCAAATAAATAAACTAACCTTACACCTAAAGGAACTAGAGAAAGAACAACAAACAAAACCCAAAGTTAGCAGAAGGAAAGAAACCATAAAGATCAGAGCAGAAATAACTGAAATAGAAACAAAGAAAACAATAGCAAAATCAATAAAACTAAAAGCTGGTTCTTTCAGAAGATAAACAAAATTGATAAACTGTTCGCCAGACTCATGAAGCAAAAGAGGGAGAGGACTCCAATCAATAAAATTAGAAAAGAAAAAGGAGAAGTTACAACAGACACCACAGAAATACAAAGCATCCTAAGAGACTACTACAAGCAACTCTATGCCAATAAAATGGACAACCTGGAAGAAATGGACAAATTCTTGGAAATGTATAACCTTCCAAGGCTGAACCAGGAAGAAATACAAAATATGAACAGACAAATCACAAGTAATGAAATTGAAACTGTGACTAAAAATCTTCCAAAAAACAAGAGTCCAGGACCAGATGGCTTCACAGATGAACTCTATCAAACATTTAGAGAAGAGCTAACACCCATCCTTCTCAAACTCTTCCAAAAAATTGCAGAGGAAGGAACACTCCCAAACTCATTCTACGAGGCCACCATCACCCTGATACCAAACCCAGACAGAGATATTACAAAAAAAGAAAATTACAGACCAATATCACTGATGAATATCGATGCAAAAATCCTCAACAAGATATTAGCAAACAGAATCCAACAACACATTAAAAGGATCATACACCATGATCAAGTGGGATTTATCCCAGGGATGCAAGGATTCTTCAATATACACAAATCAATCAATGTGATACATCATACTAACAAATTGTAGAGTAAAAACCATATGATCATCTCAATAAATGCAGAAAGAGCTTTTGACAAAATTCAACATCCATTTATGATAAAAAATTCTGCAGAAAGTGGGCATAGAGGGAACCTACCTCAACATAATAAAGGCCATATATGACAAACCCACAGCAAACATCATTCTCAATGGTGAAATACTGAAAGCATTTCCTCTAAGATCAGGAACAAGACAAGGATGTCCACTCTCACCACTATTCAACATAGTTTTGGAAGTCCTAGCCTTGGCAATCAGAGAAGAAAAAGAAATAAAAGGAATACAAATTGGAAAAGAAGAAGTAAAACTGTCACTATGTGCAGATGACATGATACTATACATAGAGAATCCTAAATGTGCCACCAGAAAACTACTAGAGCTAATCAATGAATTTGGTAAGGTTGCAGGATACAAACTTAGTGTACAAAAATCTCTTGAATTCCTATACATTAGTGATGAAAAATCTGAAAGAGAAATTAAGGAAACACTCCCATTTACCACTGCAACAAAAAGAATAAAATACCTAGGAATAAACCTACCTAGGGAAACAAAAGACCTGTATGCAGAAAACTATAAGACACTGATGAAACAAATTAAAGATGATACAAACAGATGGAGAGATATACCATGTTCTTGGATTGGAAGAATCAATATTGTGAAAATAACTATACTACCCAAAGCAATCTACAGATCCAATGCAATCCCTATCAAATTACCTATGGCATTTTTTACGGAGCTAGAACAAAAAATCTTAAAATTTGTATGGAGACACAAAAGACCCCGAATATCCAAAGCAGTCTTGAGGGAAAAAAACAGAGCTGGAGGAATCAGACTCCCTGACTTCAGACTATACTACAAAGCTACAGTAATCCAGACAATATGGTAATGGCACAAAAACAGAAAGATAGGTCAACGGAACAAGATAGAAAGCCCAGAGGTAAACCCACGCACCTATAGTCAACTAATCTATGACAAAGGAGGCAAGGATATACAATGGAGAAAGACAGTCTCTTCAATAAGTGGTGGTGGAAAACTGGACAGCTACATGTAAAAGAATGAAATTAGAACACTCCCTAACACCATACACAAAAATAAACTCAAAATGGATTAGAGACCTAAATGTAAGACCGGACACTATAAAACTCTTAGAGGAAAACACAGGAAGAACACTCTTTGACATAAATCACAGCAAGACCTTTTTGACCCACCTCCTAGAGTAATGGAAATAAAAACAAAAATAAACAAATGGGACCTAATGAAACTCCAAAGCTTTTGCACAGCAAAGGAAACCATAAACAAGATGAAAAGACAACCCTCAGAATGGGAGAAAATATTTGCAAACGAATCAACGGACAAAGGATTAATCTCCAAAATATATAAACAGCTCATGTAGCTCAATATTAAAGAAACAAACAACCCAATACAAAAATGGGCAGAAGACCTAAATAGACATTTCTCCAAAGAAGACATACAGATGGCCAAGAAGCACATGAAAAGCTGCTCAACATCAGTAATTATTAGAGAAATGCAAATCAAAACTACAATGAGGTACCACCTCACACCAGTTAGAATGGGCGTCATCAGAAAATCTACAAACAGTAAATGCTGGAGAGGTGTGGAGCAAAGGGAACCCTCTTTCACTGTTGGTGGGAATGTAAACTGATAAAGCCACTATGGAGAACAGTATGGAGCTTCCTTAAAAATCTAAAAATAGAATTACCATATGATCCAGCAATCCCACTACTGGGCGTATACCCAGAGAAAACCACAATTCAAAAAGACACATGCACCCCAATGTTCATTGCAGCCCTATTTACAATAGCCAGGACATGGAAGCAACCTAAATGCCCATCGACAGATGAGTGGATAAAGGAGATGTGGTACATATATAGAATGGAATATTACTCAGCCATAAAAAGGAACGAAATTGGGTCATTTGTTGAGACGTGGACGGATGTAGAGACTGTCATACTGAGTGAAGTAAGTCAGAAAGCGAAAAACAAATAGCGTTTATTAACGCATATATGTGGAACCTAGAAAAATGGTACAGATGAACCGGTTTGCAGGGCAGAAATTGAGACACAGATGTAGCAAACAAACTTATGGACACCAAGGGTGGAAAGCCGTGGGGGGGTGGGGGTGGGGGTGGGATGAATTGGGCGACTGGTATTGACATGTGTACACTGATGTGGATAAAATTGATGACTAATAAGAACCTCCTATATATTAAAAAAAAAAAAAGATTTCCCCCTGAAAACCAACAGGGAGATCATTCAGTATATAAGAGGATTTAAAGGGAAAAACGTCACCCCAGGGGTGCTGCTTCCACCTCATATTATCAGAAGAACCAGATTTATGCACTTGGAGCAGAAGTACCGATTGTTTTCCTTCATGCTGTGGACTTGGATAAGAAAAATATCTCCTCTCCATAATCTCATCATTTACTTTGGCTCCACCTATGTAGCCCTTACAAGAGAATTTGCTAATTTTGTTCTCCAGGACCAGAGGGCCATTGATTTACTTGGGTGGTCGAAGGACACCTACTCTCCTGATGAACATTTCTGGGTGACACTTAACAGGATTCCAGGTATGCGGAACTTGATTTCCATTCTACATAAAGTCTGGAAGCATTGTGTGTGTGTGTGTGTGTGTGTGTGTGTGTGTATTTTACACTTTGAAAATATCTTCAATTGCATTATATATATTTACCTATGTTTCCAGCTTTATGGACACCCTGTAGACTGTTTTGTGTGTCTGTTTCAATGGAATTCATATAACATAAGTTACAGTTCTTACATATCAGTTCTAGGGCTCTGTCTTTGTGACTCTGAAGGACAGGCCTTTGGGGGTGGGACTCAAGGTAAACAGAACTTTGCACTTCCACAAAAAAAAAAGAATTCACACAGGGGTTGTAGGGAAGGGGAAAGGTAGAGGAAATGTTGGTATGAACAGCTAAACAAAACTTTTGCCCAGTTTGAGAGTGTAATTGTAATCGGGTGCAGTTAAGTTACTTGACTCAGGTTATTTAAAAGGTAATGGTTACAGTTGTTTAAAGCAGAAAATAAGAATAATAGGGCATCAAAGTTAGTGATGTCATATCAGTTGGCATTATTTAAGAAACTTACAAGCACAACTGAAAATTCCCAGTTATCAGTCTAGAAATGTTCATAGACATAGACTATAATTTTTTTTTTGGTAATTAAGTGATTTAAATTTAAAAAAAAGCAAAATATTGGAAGCACAAATATTCAGATTAACGGTAGACGCCTCTCAGCAGAGACAATAAAAAAAAGACTTTACAATTCTTCTCAAAAAAAAAAAAAGACTCAAGACATTGTGATATTGGCATAGGGACAGATAAATAGATCAATGGAACAGAATAGATAATTTAAACATAGATCTTCACATATGTATTTGGGCAACTGATTTTTCAACAAAGTGGCCAAGTAAGTCAATGGTCAAAGGGTAAGCTTTTTAACCAACTGCACTGTACTAACTGGATATCCATATGCAGAAACAATTAACTTCAATGCTTACCTCACACCATACACACAAAGAATTAATTCACATTGAATCATAAACCAAAACATAAATGCCAAAACTGTAAAATTTCTAGGAGAAAACATAAGAGAAAATCTTTACAATCTTAAGGTGAGAAAGATTTCTTACATAGAACACAAAAAGCACAGTTATGAAAGAAACAATTGATAAATTGGACTTTATCAAAATAGAAAATCGTTTTTTGAAAGATCAGTTAAAAAAATTAAGACACAAACCGAAAGAAAATATTCACAAAACAGAAATTTGACAGAAAGAATTGTACCCAGAGTATCTTACAACCCAAAAGCAGTAAGGCAACAACCCAATTTTAAAAACAGTCAAGCAGGGCTTCCCTGGTGGCGCAGTGGTTGAGAGTCAGCCTGCCGATGCAGGGGACACGGGTTCGTGCCCCGGTCCGGGAAGATCCCACATGCCGCGGAGCAGCTGGGCCCGTGAGCCATGGCCGCTGAGCCTGCGCGTCCAGAGCCTGTGCCCCGCAACGGGAGAGGCCACAACAGTGAGAGGCCCGCGTACCGCAAAAAAAAAAAAAAAAAAAAAAAAAAAACAGTCAAGGAACTTCCCTGATGGTCCAGTGGTTAAGATTCAGAGCTCCTAGTGCAGGAGGACCGAGTTCAATCCCTGGTCAGAGAACTAGGTCCTGCATGCCACAACTAAAGATCCCACGTGTGGCAACGAAGATCCCAAGTGCCACAGCTAAGACCTGGCACAGCCAAATAAATAACTGAATAAATATTAAAAACAAAACAAAACAAAAAAACCAGGCAAAACAGGGAATTCCCTGGTGCTTTCGGCGCTTTCACTGCTGTGGCCTGGTGGTTCAATCCCTGGTCGGGGAACTAAAATCCCAAAAGCCATGTGGCATGACCAAAAAAAAAAAAAAAAGACAGGCAAAACTGTTACTTTTCAAAAGATGATACAAATAGATATAGTAGCACATGAAAAGATGCTCAACATTATTAACTCATCAGAGAAATGCATCTTGTACATACCATTACACATCCACTGCACTAGATAGACTAAAATTATTATTTTTATTTATTTGGCTGTGCCAGGTCTTAGCTGCAGCCTGCGGGATCTAGCTCCCTGGATCAAACCCAGGTCCCCTGCATTGGGAGCGTGGAGTCTTACCTACTGGACCAAAAGGAAAGTCCCTAGACACACTTGAAAAGACTGAGAATTCAAACTGTTGATGAAGATGTGGAACAATGAAATGTCCATGATGGCTGGTGGGAATGTAAAATTGTACAACCAATTTTAGAAATCGTTCGGCAGTATCTTATAAAGTTACATATACACTTACAATGCAAACCAGCCTTTCCATTCTTAGCTATTTACCACAGATATGAAAACATATATCCACACAAAGATTTGTAAACAAATGTACATATCAGCTTTATTCACAATAGGCAAAAACTGGAAATGACTCAAAGGGCCACAGATGAATGGATAATTGTTGTACGTCCAGTCAATGGACTGCCATTTAGCAACAAGGATGACCTGATGTACTCAACATCATAGAAATAATCTCAGAAGTGCTACAGTGAGTGGAAAAAAAAAAAAAGCCAGACATAAAAAGTGCTTACTGAATGCTTCCATTTATATGAAACTCTAGGAAAGGCAAATCTGACAGGAATAGAAAGCATATGTGTCATAGGGCTGAGCACGTAAGAGGTGACTGGGAAGGGCTAATGGCTAGAATCTATATGTCGATTATGGTGGTGTTACATGGGTGTATAACTTTGTGAAAACTCATTGAATTTTATGTAAATTATACCTTGATGAAGTTGATCTTTAAAAATTTTTATATGGTTTAGGTCATAAACTTCAATTTTGTGTAGGTCAGTGTACTTAAAAGAAATGCAATAAAATGGTCTTCATGTGACAGTATCAATACAAGGTTGTCTTTTACCTTTCCTTGCATATACTAAGCTTTATAAGGACATCTATGTACAAAACTGTTGAAAGTGCACACTTACTGCTGGGAAAGATGCTCTGCAGAAAGTCCCCATTTCTTCACTTTCTTTAACTTTCCTTCCTTGCCCTCTTACCTTCCTTTCTCCTCGGCCCTTTCCTTAATACCAGTAACAATTTATGTTTGTACTGAGCTTTATAATTACAAAGCACTTTCCAACCTCATTGGATTCTCAGAATAATTTTGGGAGCCTGGTATGGAATTATTTCCTCATTATTTTTTTTTTTTTTTTTTTTTTTTTTGCGGTACGTGGGCCTCTCACCGTTGTGGCCTCTCCCGTTGCGGAGCACAGGCTCCGGACGCGCAGGCTCAGCGGCCATGGCTCACGGGCCCAGCCGCTCCGCGGCATGTGGGATCCTCCCGGACCGGGGCACGAACCCGTGTCCCCTGCATCGGCAGGCGGATGCTCAACCACTGCGCCACCAGGGAAGCCCTAACATGGTGCTTTTTCTTTTAATCTTCACACACTTATTTACTGAGCACACACTCATTTCTTTTCTTTTTTTTTTTTTGGCCGCGCCGCACCATGCTGAATGCAGGATTTTAGTTCCCTAACCAGGGATTGAACCTGGGCTCCCTGCAGTGGAAGCACGGAGCCCCCTAACTACTGCACCACCAGGGAGTTCCAAACAGACACTCATTTCTTTGTCTGCCACAAAGAGATAGATAGATATGGTCCCTGCCCTGGAGGAGCTGACATCTAAATTTCCAGTCATATAAGTCACATTTTGTGTGTTACTAGCTAAAAATAAAAAAAACCCTACAAATTATTTGGGTGTGCTAATCACTCTGCCAACTAAACTCCTGAAGGGTCGTGGAGCCAAGCTCCTTGTATGGATAAAGGAACTCTGGCTCCCTAGACAGGGTCTAGTACTCTATGAGCTATACTCTCTTTGAAGCATGAGACACAGGCCCCCACTCCAGCTATAGACCTGCAAACCTTGCCGGCTCCCAGTTCCCAGCACTATAGCTTAAAAACCATATTTCCCCCACCACTCCTTCACCGTTTCTGTTTCAGGCACAGGGAATTAACATTTTTGGAGCACCTTCTTTGTGTCAAGTGCTTTTACATACATTGTGTTATGCTGTAATTGTCACAATTCCATTATGTACAAGTCAATGCTGGAGTCTAAAATAGCTATGTAGTAATGCAAAGAGGACTGGCTTTGGAATCATGAGGACTGAGGTTTCAATTCTGGCTCAGCCACTGACAACTAAAAGTCATTACTAGTTCACTCATTCCTTTCTTCATTTATTCACTAAAATATTTATTGAACTCCTAGTAGATATTCAAGCTCTGTGATAGGAGGTGAAGATTCAAAAGTGAATTAAAACATAATCTTTATTTTCAAGGCCCTTTCATTTGAGGGATGGAATAGGGAGATGAAATTCTTAAACAGATTGTATCAATACAATGATAGATCTTACAGGTTATATTATGAAAACCTTATGACATTTCACAATCTAAGCCCTGGAGTCTTCATTGGTAAATCAGGAATAATTATACCTCACTTCCAGGCACAGTGGCTGGCACATAAGAGATTAATATTGCAAAGCCCACTATTCCAGGGAAAGCGTTTTGTGTCTCCCTTTTTCCTTTTTGTAAAGTAAAAACAATAAGTGATCTTTTAACAAATTGTATTTGAAGGCTTATAATTCATTTTAAGTAAATACATCTACATAACTTTATTACAACAATAACAGGTATGAAAGGAAATTACTGAAAATCTCACCATGCTAGAAAATCAGTTACTTTCATTTGCCAGCCTTGTTTCCCAGTTTTTGTCTATGTAACAAAGCTGTATCTATATATAAATATTTTAGTGTTGTTACATTTGTAATTTTTGGTGACTGTGAAAAATTTAATTGACTGGATTCCTGTAATTTGCTTAACCATTCCCCTCTGGTTCCACATTTCTTTTGAGAGGCAGAGTGATTCATTGGAGAGAATGAAAACTTTGAAAACAGAAACATCCTTGGTTTGAAACCCTAGGCAAACCTCTTACTAAGTGACCTTGGGCAAGTTAATTTAACCTTTCTGAAAATGTTTGCCTGTTTAAAGAAGGTGGATTTTAATAGGGATTATACTTTTATTTTGCATTTAGAGGTGATCTGTGCCAAAATTTGGATACTCAAAAAACAAACAAAAAAAACAAACCAAAAACCCCATAATTTTAGTATTTGATTATAAATATGTAATGTGATAAACATCTTTTACACATAAAGGTCATTTAACCCTTTATGTTATTTCCTTAGGATAAAGTGTCATAAATGGGATTAGTTGGGTCAAAGATTATAAACATTTTTATGGCATTTAGTAACATCTCAAATTGCTTTTCAAAAGGCTTCCTTCAATTACACAGCTACTAGCATCACACATTGCATCAGCCTTACCTTATGGTTACCAAAGGTATATTATTATGTGGAATCTATGTGTAACTGATTGTTTTAATTTTCTTTCTGTGAAGTTTGAACATTTTTCTCTTTCTAAAGAACAGGTCTTGTCTGTAGGAGCGACAGCTCAGGGCCACGTGGGCTGCGGACTGCCCAAGTGGACTACATCTCCCACAGTGCTCCACGGGAGCGCCGACAGGAAGTGGCCGGAGCATCTCCCGCCTCCACGCCGAAGAGAAGAGGTTCTATCCGGGGCCTTGGTGCTTCTCTTTCCTTTCGCGCCGGTTGCCGCTGCGGAGCGCGGCGGGTCCATGTGCGCAGTGAGGGGCGCTATTCCTGGCCCAGTAGCACCCGAGCTCCGGGTTTGACTGCGTCCGCCCTGCGATGGATCCCAACACCATTATCGAGGCCCTGCGGGGCACCATGGACCCAGCCCTGCGTGAGGCCGCGGAGCGCCAGCTCAATGAAGTAAGGACGCTGGGCTGGCGGCGGCGACGGCGGGCGGGCGGGCGGGCGGACTGTGGCAGGCCGAGCCCTCCGGGCCTGGCCAGAGGCGGGGACGGCGTCGCTGAGGGGCCCAACTGGAGCCGTGGGGCGGGGACCTGACGGCGAGTGCCACGCCGGGGCCCTCAGCCTGCTGCGGCGGTGGTGGCGGCGGCGGCCAAGGCAGCCTTTGCGTTGGATCCTGAGCTGGGCCTCTGGCTGCGGTCGAGGCATGAGGAGCCGGCTAGGGCGAGGCGGGCGTGACGGGCTGGACACATGGCTGGCTCGGGTTGCCGGCCGCCCTCTGGCTCATTCCCAGCTCGTTCCTCGCGCCCAGGAGGGGGCGAAAGTCACCGGGAGGTTTTTCAGACGTTTCCGGTAGCAGTCCCGCTGGCGCCGGATTCTGAGGGGCTCCTGGGAATGCAGAGCTAGTCCCACTGGGGGCTGTGCTTGTCAGCTTGTCACTTCCCTGGGCTGATCGGTGACCTGCACAACTTTCTCCTCTCCGGCTGAGCTGCTAGGGACAGCTTTCAGAGGCGAGCCCCCGCTTCTTAGGCAGGGTGCGGGGAGTGCGGGATACCCATGGGAGTCTGATTCACTGCTCTTCTACTCTGTTAACGCCTCGGTCGGGGAGGCAGCGCGATTTAGTGCAAGGTGTCAGGTGAAGTGCACCCTTCTAGTTAGAGCTGTACCACTAATTTCTTGACTGACCTTGGGCAAGTCTCTTAACCTTTCGACGCTTAGTTTTCCCATTCATAAAATTAGGCCACAGGGTTTGCTGTGACAGTCAAGGGAGACGATGTAAGACAGAGTGCCTTGAAACGTGCCAAGCTCCATGTCAACTCTCTGAGCGTTGGTTTCTTTTTTACCCATATTTTTGGAGGAGACCACCCTTTGGAAAAGAGCCTTATTATGTGGGTATTTTATTGTACTTTTTTCAGTTTCATTCTTTGTTTCTAAATTTGTGTAACTTATATTTTAGTGAGTATTTTAAAGGCTTATTTAAAGGATCGCTGTCACTTCCTATGCCTTCCTATGAATTTGCCCAGCTTTATTGACGTTTAGTGTACTTTTTTTTTTTTTTACATAAAGAGAAGTCCCTCGTTAAAATAGAAATTCAGTTAGTTTATGCTCTTCTTAGCTGGTGGGTAAATTATTTAAAAACATTTATATTGACTTCCAGGAGTACTGATAATTGAACATCTTCAGTGTACAATGCTGTTTTAGAGATTCCTGGCCTCAAGGAACTTAAATTTTAAGACCGCCCACAGAGTATAGACAAATTAAGTGTAAAATTATTTAAAAATGAAAAGTTAAATCTATTTTATATGTGAATAAGACCATTAGATCTTGCCAAAAATGATGCTGAAATTCTTAGGCTGGAAGACACCTTGGGAGGAGGATAGATTTCTTTTGGATATAAAATAGAGAGTTGAAAGAAATTCCCACTTTGAACCATTACTAAACCATAGAGGGAGTTGTGGATTGCTTTTTATTTTGATTTGTTTTGTGATAGACACAGGTTAAGATGAACATTATTTTGTTGATGATGTGCTAATGCATATGTAAACCTAGACACACTAAAAGTTTAGTCATAGTGATTTCTACCATGACTTTGCCCTAAAAGCACATTATTTTGACTAAAATACTTGTGTGTAATTATTAATTTTAAAAATTGTTATTTGAAAGAATTGGTTCCCTTGTAGAAAAATTGGGTAAGTGATACTTTCTGCAAATTAGAAATTCATTTATTCCTCAATCAGGTTATTGAATGTTCAGTTGTATGTACTAACATCTTGTGGTAGAGACCTGGGGTAAGTATTTCACAAGCTAGTTTTTAGAAGATAAATCAAAATAGTATTCAAAGCATTTATTACTTAACTCTTAAGCTGCTGTTAGGGTTTTAAAATACTCTGGAGTAGTGAACACTGCTTATCTTTTCTTTCAAAAAATTTGATATCTGGCCTGTATTTCTGTGATGGTTAAATGTTTACATTTTGCAGATTTCTTTGTCATTACACCTAGATTTTTTAGTAATTTTCCTAAGACAACTTTTCTATTAATTAGAATATTTATTCTCATTTCTAATCTTGATTCCATTTTAATGAAGTGCTTCCATTTGAATACTTTTTGCTTTGACTTTCTTGTGGCAGAACCTTGATTTAGGAAATAGATCCCAGATAAGTCTTGAAGAAACTTTACTGTAGTAAGAAGGAGGAAGTTGGCATTTTATTTTTGGCAAGCTCTTCTTGCTTTAGATAAAATAGGGTGAACCAATCAGTCCATGATGTCTCATTCAACTGAAGCTACATTTTGGTTCATTTAGCTAAAAGAAAAAGATCATTGCCATTTGAATGGATCTCTTCAGCTAAGTGAAGTAATCACTAACTCTATAAAAATTGTAAATGTTATCCAAGTATTAGAGTGCAGATGGTTTAAAAACAAAACGAAAAGTGCCTTTGTCTCAGCTATTGCACTTAACTGTTCCATTTGCTTGGAACCCCTTTTACTCAGTTGTCTCCCAGAAACTATCACTGTTCAACTGTCTCCGTATCCCTAAGGAGTGGCCTGACTACCATGCTCCCTGTCTCCCTTCACTTGTTTATTTTTCTCTGTGTCACTTATTTATCATATGTATTTTACTTATTGTTTCCCCAGTATAATTTTTGAGTTTCATGAGGTCAGAAATTACTGTGTTTTGTTACTGCAATTCTTTGTTAATGGTAGGCTTTACTGACTTCCTGTTATAATAGAGAACAGTATAGGCTTTAGATGTCTTATACCACCTCCACTTCAAGGATTTTAAGGGTGCTTTTTTTCTTTTTTAATTTTATTTGTTTATTTTTAGCTGCGTTGGGTCTTCGTTGCTGCGCTCAGGCTTTCTCTAGTTGCAGAGAACGGGAGCTGCTCTTCGTCACTGTGCACGGTCTTCTCATTGCGGTGGCTTCTCTTGCTGCAGAGCACGGGCTCTAGGCGTACGGCCTTCAGTAGTTGTGGCTTGCGGGCTCTAGAGTGCAGGCTCAGTAGTTGTGGTGCACAGGCTTAGTTGGTCCGCGGCATGTGGTATCTTCCCGGACCAGGGCTGGAACCCGTGTCCCCTGCATTGGCAGGCGGATTCTTAATCACTGTACCACCAGGGAAGTCCCTGTTTATATGTTTTTTATGTTACATGTAGATAAAGTTCCATAAGACTGTTAAAGACCACAGTAAGGACACTCTTTTTGGCAGATATTTTCAAGATAAATCTGATTTAGTATTCCCCACTTACTCTGTAGTGTGTTATGAATTTTGATTGTTTTTGAACCTCTGCTGTAATTTGGAACCCATTGTTCTCTCTCATGTCCCAATTTGAAATATGTTTGTATAACAAGCTTTGCCTCAAAGACTGAAGAAAACCATTTTCATTTTTTTTTTTAAACTAAAGATTTCTGCACTAGCTGTGGGGTGTTAAAGTTACTTAACCTCTAACCATCATTTTCCTTATGTTAGTATGGTATGTCATTGTGTTGTGTGGGTTGAGTGAGATGATGAATGTAAAAATTTTAGGAAAGTGTTTGGCAACTACTAAGTTCTCTCCAGATTATTTGAATTACTGTTTAAGTGCCAATTGATTAACCAATCCGACATGCAATACATTTCATTTCCTACCTCAGTCTGCTAACTTTGTAGTTGTTCATCTCAGTGGCAGATGATCAGCACTGATGGAGAAAGAACACAAGTACATATTATTTGGACAATGAGCTCACTAGTAGATAGCATTATTGCAGCATGAAAATTGGCACTCTTATAAACACAGTGCCTGCCACATTATAGGTTCTCTATAGTAAATGTTTGTTGAGTGCAAAGAGAAATAACTTGAATAATAGAAATTTTTTTTGTTTTTCTTTTTAAATATATTTATTTATTTATTTTTGGCTGAGTTGGGTCTTTGTTGCTGCATGCAGGCTTTCTCTAGTTGCTGCGAGCACGGGCTACTTTTCGTTGCGGTCTGCAGGCTTCTCATTGCGGTGGCTTCTCTTGTTGTGGAGCACAGGCTCTAGGCACTCGGGCTTCAGTAGTTGTGGCACGTGGGCTTAAGTAGTTGTGGCTCGTGGGCTCTAGAGCGCAGGCTCAGTAGTTGTGGCACATGGGCTTAGTTGCTCCGCGACATGTGTGGTATCCTCCCGGACCAGGGCTTGAACCCATGTCCCGTGCATTGGCAGGCGGATTCTTAACCACTGCGCCACCAGGGAAGCCCTTGAATAATGTTAAGAATGTTAAGAATACTCATCTTTGAATTGTTAAAGTAGGTTTGTGTTACAGACATCTGTCACTTCTCATTTAAATTCTATACTATATATTCTAGTATATCTAGAAGTGCAATTTTTAAAAATTTGTTTCGCTAATCTAAAATATGTGCATTTGGTATTCATTCAACATTGTTTCTTATATTCCAGACTATTTGCTCTTGAATACAAAGACTGTCTTTTCCTATCTGTACGCGCGTGCACACACACACTCAGAAATACTTGTTTTTTTCATTTGTAAGATAAAGAAAATAATGTCTGGAGGGTTTTGGCAGATTATTATAACAGAGAACAATATCGCTGCTCTCTTCCTGCTTTAGCTGCCAGTGTTCTTCAGTGGAAGCCTTTCTATATGCAAACCTTTACTCATGCTGCTCACCCCTCCTGTTAACCTCTTACCACCTTAAACTGAAATTTTTCCTAACCATAAATCTCATTTAAATCTCTTTTAAACCCTCAGTTCCTAAGCTTAATTGCTGTAAAATGCTTATGTAGGCAGAAATGCTGCTTTTTCACGTGCTTTATGTGAAAAAAAGTAAGAGGACATAGCTTTGATAAGTTTCTTGATATTTTGTTTATCTTTAAAATTCACGAACTACCTAAGTCACATCTGCTGTCTTCACAGATGGTTACTATTACAACCAAAAGTGATTATTTATAATTGGTTAATTTTATTTTATTTTATTAAAGGTTTATGAAATGTTTAATCAGTGAAAATCTTATGTCTGGAAAAGTGCAAAATGATGGCACATTTATAGGACAATATAGCAAGTCTAGAAATTCAGCAAATATTTATGAGGTTATGGTGTATGTTTTTGGAAGATAGAATAGTTTGTAGTCTGAGCAGGTTAACATTCTTTAATTAGGAATATCATGAAGTAGATCCTGTTGTGAATTTTGGAGAGGGAAAGTTCCTGGATTCTTGGATTGTTAGACAGGAAGTTATTCAGTGACAGAGCATGTTAAAGATCTGAAAGAAAGATAACACCATATTAATATTTGTAAGAAAACAATTTTCTTTTTCAAAAATAGATGCATGCATTATTTTACTTACTGTTTCTGTCAGTGGCATGTTAACGATGAGCTTGATTTAAAGTGGGCGCTTTTTTTTTTTTTTTGGTTACTAAGTAATTTATAATTAAGAAGTTTTTTAAAAACTCCTTAGTTGGAAAGCATTACCGCAATTTAATGAAAGGCAGGAGGACACAGTGAAGAGCCTCAGCCTGGTCCCGGTTTTACCACTACACTGCCTTAACCTCACTATGCCTCATATTTCATGTAGGTAAAATAGATACAGTAATTGCCTTTGTCAACTTCTCTAGTAAAGCAGAGGGTAGAAATTCCTTGGCTCTTGAAATTACCTGATTGTATTCATTTTATGTAAACTCTGATGTCATAGTGCCCTTAAGCGCCTCTCTTCCTTATAAATGATGTAAAGTACAGTAACTAATTGAAGGTCTGTTTGGTTACATTACAAAATGGTGAGAATTAATAAAAAGTTACGTCTTAAAGTAAGCTTTAAAAGATATTGACATTAGGTGATTACATTGGAAAATGTGGGTCTAGAAGGGAAATTGATATTGGAGAAAGCATGACTACAGTCTGTCTGGTTCGAGGAGCTGGAAATACCAAGGAGAAAATGTCTAGTAGGCAATTGGGAATGTAGAACTGAAGTTTAGGAGAGAAAGCAGTAATGGAAACGTGATTTTTCTTCTGCAGGTGAATTGAGAGGAAGGGAGTGTGATCCAGAGGTGTGGGGTGGACTAGAGGGCTGCATACCCTTTGGGCCATGCCCATTTTGGGGACATTGAGAAACATAGGGAAAAGGAGATGGGAGAATTGTGCAGAAAAGCCAAAGGGCGCCAAGAAAAGGAATTTCAAGTAAGAAGATTGGTTGTAGGTTTAGTTTCCTTGTTCCATAAATAAATTTCATAAATTTTCTACCAGTGAACATGAATTCCTTTTGTAATAAGTAAAAAAGCTGTTAGAAAAAGAAAGCGTTGTTGATATTTCTAAATGAGGGAAGTTAAAGCAAAATGAGTTTGGTGGGGGCAGGGGAGGGGAGCTTTAAAAATATTGGCAACCTTGGAGAAAATTTCTGATTACAGGGTTAGTGAGTGAAATGCTAGTAAGGGGGTAGGAATAAGTTTGTAGGTTAAAAAGGTAGTAGGGTCAGGGGAAATTTGTCTATGTGATATGTATGTCTTTCGTTTTTTTTTTCTTTTGTAGTTTGACTTATTTTGGGGAGTAAGGGGAGCTACCTGTGGAGTAGAAGTTTTTCAGGCCTATTACTACCTGTTGTAATAATAATTTTCTACTTGTAATTTTTTTTTTCTTTTATGGTACACGGGCCTCTCACTGTTGTGGTCTCTCCCGTTGCGGAGCACAGGCTCCAGACGCGCAGGCTCAGTGGCCATGGCTCATGGGCCCAGCCGCTCCGCGGCATGTGGGATCATCCCGGACCGGGGCACGAACCCGCGTCCCCTGCATCGAGAGGCGGCCTCTCAACCACTGTGCCACCAGTGAAGCCCTTGTAATGTTTTAATAGTCATCTATCCTAGAATTATATTCTTCATACTGCTTCAGGACCTTATTCTTCCTGCAGCATAGATCTGATCATGTAAAAACTTGCAAAAAAAGTGCACACTTAATGGATCTTGATGTGGTCACAATATACCTATTCATTTTTTAAAGAATAATTTTTATAGATTTATTTATTTTTATTTTTTGCTGCATTGGGTCTCTGTTGCTGCTCACAGGCTTTCTTTAGTTGTGGCGAGCAGGGGCTACTCTTTGTTGCGGTGCGCGGGCTTTTCATTGCGGTGGCCTCTCTTGTTGCAGAGCACGGGCTCTAGGCACACGGGCTTCAGTAGTTGAGGCTCACAGGCTCAGTAGTTGTGGCTCATGGGCTCTAGAGCACAGGCTCAGTATTTGTGGTGCACGGGCTTAGTTTCTCCGTGACATGTGGATCTTCCCAGACCAGGGCTAGAACCCGTGCCCCCTGCATTGGCAAGCGGATTCTTAAGCACTGCGCCACCAGGGAAGTCTCTACCTATTCATTTTTGTCTTCCACTGTTTTCTTTCATTTTTCTAGTAATCTCTTTAACATAACCCATACTTCTTTTCCTTTTAAAAATCTTTTCTCTCCATCTCTGTGGGTTTAAATCCTTTAGGGTCTAACTAAAATACTTACCTGTCAGTCTAATTAGAATTAATTTCCCAACCTACTTTAGAGTGGTGATCTTTTATCTCTGTCATATCTGGCATGTTGTAAGTACTAGTAAGTGGAGTGGAGTTAAAGGAGATGGAGATGGAGTTGGGGCTATTGAAGAATTTTGATGAGGTGGGTTAAGGATGAACGTTGAATTATTTGGCATGATGACAGATCATGAGAAGGTAAGAAGTTGTCTGGAAAGGTAGTTTTGTGTTATGGTGAGCAGCTTTTAAACCTGAGTATTAGCAGTTCTAGCTCTACTTAATGATATATAATGACCCATTTGTTGCTTAATTTCTCCTGGTTCTCTGACTGCTAGAAGCCAGATACTTTGACTAATAAAAGATTTATTGTAGCATCTTCTCAAGCCTAATCAGTGTTTGCCAAACTTTGTGATAAAAATTGATGCTAGTGATATTTTTACTTAAATTTATTTTTTATAGTGTAAAACATGAAGACCTTTAAATTTATGATAGTTAATAAATATAGTAATAGTTAACATGTGATAGGAATTCTTCTAAATATGTGATAGTTTGCTATATCCAAGAATGCCAGAAAGTTGTTAGAGATTACCCAATGCTTGAAAGAGTTTTTTCCTAACTTGTATAGTTAGTGTATATCTTTATTTGTCCTGTGTTTTATAATTGTACAGATCCGTGGGGGTTTTTTCCCGTTTTTAAACTTTATTGGGGTATAATTTACATATCGTAAACTTTACCTGTTTTAAGTGGAATCAGTGATTTTTGGTAGATAATACTATTACCACAATCCAGTTTTGGAACATTTCCATTATTCCAGTAAGATGCCTCTTTGCAGTTTGTAGTTAATCCCCATCCCAGTCTTAAGTGATTACGAACCTACTTTATGTCTCAATTTTCTTGAGAACCTGATTTTTAATATTTAGTACTAATTTAAGTCCATTTGTTACCTTCTTAGGGAGAATACAAGGCTACCTGCACTAGGGATTTCAGCTGGATGAGGCCAGTAGATAGATGTCCCAGGTTGAGATTGCTTGTGCTATTCCTGCTGACAGAAATATCCTTTCTTTCTTACCATTAGTCTAGCTCTGTTGTCTGAAAGTAACTTTTTTTTTTTTTTTGGTCAGTTGTACTTTTTGGATTTATGCTGGTTTGTTTATGAAGGCATTCAAAGTGACCTAAAATAATAGGGTAATAAACTAAGTGCTTGTTTTCAGTGTTTAGTTTTGTTGATTTTTTAAAATAAATTTATTGATTTTAGCCACTTTAGTATCCAGTTCAGTGATTTTTAGTGTATTCACAGTTATGCATCCATCACTACAAACTTTAGAACATTTTTATCACCCCTAAAGGAAACCCCATACCATTAAGCGGTTACTCCTAATTCCGCCCTACACCTCCAGTCCTAGGCTACATTTTTTTTTTTTGCGGTACGCGGACCTCTCCCGTTGCCGTGGCTCACGGGCCCAGCCGCTCCGCGGCATGTGGGATGTTCCTGGACCGGGGCACGAACCCGTGTCCCTGCATCGGCAGGCGGACTCTCAACCACTGCGCTACCAGGGAAGCCCTCTAGGCTACTTTCTGCTCATAGATTTGCCTATTCTGGACATTTGATATATATGAAATCATACCATCTGTAGTCTTTTGTGACTGGCTTCTTTCACACAGCGTAATGTTTTTAAGGTTGACACATGTTGTACCAAGTGTCAGTACTTCATTCCTTTTATTACTGAATAACGTTACATGAATGTATGGATATGCCACATTTTGCTTATCCATTCATCAGTTGATGGACATCTGGGTTGTTTCTACTTTTTTATGAATAATGCTGTGAATGTTCAAGTAAAAGTAGTGTTGTTGGCTTTTTCTTTTAATTGAGGGTTAATTTACATATAACACAGAGCTCAAAAATATGTACAGCTCAGTCAGCTTTTACCTAGGTACCACCATCTAGATTAAGATAGGTAGGTAGGTAGGAAGATAGATAAGATAGATGAAACATTTCCATTGGCCTAGAATTTTCTCTTCAGACTTGTCTTCAGGTTATCATTTTTCTGACTTCTGTTAACTATAACTTGGATTTGCCTGTCGTTAAACTTCACATTAATAGAATCACATAGTATGTGATATAGTCTGGCTTCTTTCTCAACATATTTTTGAGATCTGTATTATTGCTTGATTCTGTAGGTTGGTTTTATTTTTTTAATTTATTGTATAGTATTTCATTGTATGAATTGTACCACAGTTTGTTTATACATTCACTTGTTAATGGACAGGTATTATTGTGAACATAAGCACTTATTTCTCTTGGATATATAAGGGGGAAATTGCTAGGTTGTAAGATAGGTGCATGTCAGATACTGCCAGTTTTCCAAAATGGTTGTACCGTTTTATACGTCTACCAGCACTGTGTTCCATTTTTTCCCCCATCTTGACCAGTGCTTTGGTGTATAGCATATATTGTTTTGTGGTAGGATTGTCTTGTCCACTTGTACTAATTCTTTGTGTGTGTGTGTGTGTGTGTGTGTGTTCCACACTGTGCGGCTTGTGGGATCTCAGTTCCCCGACCAGGGATTGAACTCGGGCCATGGTAGTGAAAGCTCGGAATCCTAACCACCAGGGAACTCCCCATTTGTTATGTCTTGATATTTGCCAAAATACTTTCCGTGTTTATTCCTTAGAGCTATCCTGTGAAGTAGATTTTGTTATACTGACTTGGTAATTAAGAGTTAGATTTGCTGAATCAAACTTGCTCAAGAGTTAAAAATGTAGGAAGTGACATCACTTATGTTTATAACTGTCTGATTCTAGCAGTTCATTCCAGGAGTTCACAATTTGATGTGGGAGACAAGATACCTACTGTAATTTTTTTTTTTTTTTTTTTTTTTGCGGTACGCGGGCCTCTCACTGTTGTGGCCTCTCCCGTTGCGGAGCACAGGCTCCGGACGCACAGGCTCAGCGGCCATGCCTCACGGGCCCAGCTGCTCCGCGGCATGTGGGATCTTCCTGGACCAGGGCACGAACCTGTGTCCCCTGCATCAGTAGGTGGACTCTCAACCACTGCGCCACCAGGGAAGCCCCCTACTGTAATATTAATGGCCTAAAAAGTGACATAGTAGTGGTCTTTGTGGGCTCATCGGTCTAAAAATATAAATACGCTTTTTCACTCTGCACAGCCCCTAGGTGATCAGAACTGCTTCCAAAGCCCCTTTTTTTGTTGATTCATTTTTATTCTTTCAATAAATTTGTTGAGTATTTTGAATGTCAAACATATGAGGAACTGGGTATACAGTAAAGTCCTTATTCTCAGTGGAGCTTAAAGTCTAATAGGAGAGGCAGACATAAAACCAGCTACAAATATAATAATTACAAATATGTAATAAGTATTATGAAGTAAAAATACCTTGGAGCTTATGAGAGTAATAGGGAGCCCTGCTTAGCCCTAGTGTGATCAGTGAGGAAATGCTTCTCTAAGGAAATGTTTAAACTGAGACCCAAAGAATGTGAAGCTGTGGACCAGTTAACTCTGGTGGAGCACTGGAGAGAAGTGTTGTAGGTAGAAAGTCACAGCATGTACAAAGACTCTGCAGTGGGGTAATGTGCATTGTTGAAAGGACCTAAAGAAGGCTGCTAAGGTGGGGCAGTGGGGGGTGAAAAGGTTTCTTTATTATTTATTTATTTATGGTTGCCTTGGGTCTTCCTTGTTGTGCGAGGGCGGCTTCTCATTGCATTGGCTTCTCTTGTTGTGGAGCACGGGCTCTAGGCGTGCGGGCTTCAGTAGTTGTGTCTCGCGGGCTCTATAGCACAGGCTCAGTAGTTGTGGTGCATGGGCTTAGTTGCTCCATGGCATGTGGAATCTTCCTGAACCCGGGCTCGAACCCGTGTCCCCTGCATTGGCAGGTGGATTCTTAACCACTGCACCACCAGGGAAGCCCCGAGAAGGTTTCTTTAAATGAGGCTGAAGATATAGGCAGGAGCAAGATAACACAGGGCCTTTTAGGCTTTAGGAGTTAGAGTAGCAAATTGTTAAAAGGTTTGGTTAAAGGGGATTAGTTTACAATTTTAAAGATTATTGGCTGCTAAATGGAGAATGGTTGGGGGGGCAGATGGCTACATCAGGAGAGATGATAGTCACTTGGACTATGTTGGTGATAATGGGAATGGAGAAAGTGGATATAATAAGTATACAAGCATTTTGTATGTAGAATTGATAGGGCCTGATATATTGTATTGGGGTAAAAAAGAGGGAAGTATTAAAGATGACGTTCAGTTTTCAGACATGAATAACTGTGAGGATGGTGATGACAAGGGTTGGGAGAGGTGGTAAAAGGAAGTAGAGTCACAGCTTTTAGGGGAAAAAAATGATTTGAACATAGTAAGTCTGAGAATCCTATGAGACAATGAAGGTAGGGATGTTGAATAGGTCTGTTAGAGTGTCCTGGACTGGAAATGACATGTTTGATTTATAGATAGTATTTAAAGACAGGAGTTGGATGAAACCAGCTAGGGAGCAGAAAAGATGGCCTGTGACTGAGTTCTTGCACCACGTTCTAGCATTTGTACATAGAATGAGAAGCAAGCAAAGGAGCCTGAGAAGATACCAGGAAGAGTGGTGTATGAACTATGTAGGTGGAAGGGTGTTTCATGAAAGTGATAATGGTTAACTGTGTTCAGATCTATTTGGAGTACTGGAAAGGGTAAATTCCTCCCTTTCATCTAACTGCTCCTGTCCAGGTCTTAAATTTAAGCATTACTTCTGGGTTAGGAGGTTCTACTTTTGATTCTTCCATAGTGTTTTCTGTTTCTTCCATTATACTTTATGGCAGTTACCTGTTTGTCTTGTTTTCCTTCACTGTTAAGTTTCCATGAGGTCATGGAGACTCATTGTCTCGTTCAACCTTGTATTTTCAGCTCCTAGCATAGTGTTTTGCACCAAGAACACCTAAATAAATAATTTTTGGAGTGACTGAATGAGCAAAGTATCACTCTGGGTCTAATGTGAAAGACATTTTTTTTATATCCAAAGGGAAATTTTTCTGTTTCTAAGAATGTGTTTGTAGAATGCATGAGAGAGTAGCATTGACATATATACACTACCAAATGTAAAATGGATGGCTAGTGGGAAGCTGCTGAGTAGCACAGGGAGATCAACTCGATGCTTTGTGATGACCTAGAGGGATGGGATAGGGAGGGTGGGAGGGAGGCTTAAGAGGGATGAGGGGATATGGGGATATATGTATACATATAGCTGATTCACTTTGTTGTACAACAGAAACTAATACAACATTGTAAAGCATTTATACTCCAATAAAGATATGAAAAAAAAAGTCTGTAAGGAAGAAACTAAAATAAAAATCACTAGTGTCCATGCGAACACATGCAGAAAAATACTAAAACTTGGGCTGGAAGGAGGAGATAACATTATAGGAAATGGTTATATTGGGGGAGAGGGAATGAGAACACATATGAGAAGAGATTTCAGTTCTTTATTAATAAATCAAAATCAAATATGGCAAATTTAGGAATTATTAAATAACTTTTATACTGTTAATGAAAGTAACCCAGGATCATAGCATAAAATTTGGATAATAGAAAATAACATATACAATAGTTCCTCTATAATCTTACCATCCCAGATACAACTTATTAGCATTTTTGGTGTATTTCCTTGTTTTCTGTATATGTTGCATTGTATATTCATGTAAATATATTTGCTAAATTATCGTATAGTTTGTATCCTACTTTTATTGTATGTTCAAAGCTCTTCATTTAAATTTCCTATTGAAATATGCATATAGAAAAGTGATCGCGAGGATACAGTTGATTAGTTTTCACAAACTGGACACACTTTTATAAAACAGACGTGTTAAGAAATAAAACGTCGGGCTTCCCTGGTGGCGCAGTGGTTAAGAATCTGCCTGCCAACACAGGGGACATGGTGAGTTCAAGCCCTGGTCTGGGAAGATCCCACATGCCTCGGAGCAACTAAGCCTGTGCGCCACATCTACTGAGCCTATGCTCTAGAGCCCGTGCTCTGCAACAAGAGAAGCCACTGCAATGAGGAGCCCACGCACCGCAACGCAGAGTAGCCCCTGCTTGCCACAACTAGAGAAAGCCCGCGTGCAGCAACAAAGACCCAATGCAGCCCCCCCCAAAAAAATAATAATTAAATAAATAAATGATTTTTTTAAAAAAGAAAGAAACGTTATTAGCACCTTGGAAACCGCCCCTCAGGCTGTTAATTTTTACTTATTTAATTTTTGTCTAGCCACTTCATAGAATGTCTCTGGAGAAATTATTACTGAATTGAGGAAATAGGTATCACAAAAGACACTGTTTTTGAGCTGCTGCCACCAGTGTAGGTCAGAAGTGCAATGGTACACGGGCAAATGCAAACATACAAAAGTTTTAGGAGTTAGGTTACTGAATTTTTTGAGTTCCTTATATGTGAGTGATAGGAAATAAGGCTGGAATCAACTTGTGGAGGAGAGCCTTTTGTGCCAGCCAAGCAGTGAAATAGAGTACTGAGAATATTTATTTGCAGAAATTTAAAATGTATTTTTTTATTTGTAGGCACACAAGTCTCTGAATTTTGTTTCAACACTGCTTCAGATTACTATGTCGGAACAACTGGATTTACCTGTGAGACAGGCAGGCAAGTTTCCTGAATTATTTTCTTGGATATATGTAAATAATATCATTTCAAAGGTTCCTAGTTGAGTAGCAGAAGTATCCTGGGAAGGCCCTTCAGTGATTTTCTTCACTGAAAATTGGTTTGCTCCCTTGTGTTTACTACAAACTGCCACAAGTGCCTTGATATCTGGTGACAGAGTTTAAAGGAATGTGATATTTCACTGAATTAAAAAAGAAGCTGGAAGGAGAAATTGATGGGGTTTATTGAAAGAGTCTCCATATTCCCTGTTTTCTTCCATGATGGATGATTCTAAGATACAAACCTCCAGCTGTTTGCTTTTACTATTTTATTGTAACCATTTAAAAGGTACTGTTTCTTAGTTCCAGTTTCAACAAAATATTGAGTAATTCCCTCAGTATCAGAGTCTATGAAAATGTGGCATACTGCTGCTGATATCATCTGTTAGTCTGCAGAATAATGGAATTGACCTCTTTAATGCTTGTTGTTTAATTTATTTGCAGATGTATTTCTTATAGGAAATATAAAGTGCCAATAACCTTACTATTCTAGAAAAACCAGTTATATTCTGGGGTTATTTCTTGCTGTTCTTTTTCCCTACACCAGTTTTATTAAAAGAATTTTTTTTGCTTACGATATTTAATGTATAGTAAGCACATCCCTTTTCTCTACATAGTGTTTATCTTAAAAGTTATGTTTTAATGGCTAAATAATTTACAATAATGTGCCATATGCAGTGAACCATTTCTCAGTTGTTGGAATTTAATCTCAGGTCTGTTTGATTAACAATTGTATTCCCAGTGCCTAAGGTATTGCCTGACACACTGCAGGTACTCAGTAAATGAATGAATCAATGTAAGTTGTTTATGATTTTTTTAAATTGGTATATAAGTAGCACAAAAATGGGACATTTTTTGTGCCTATAAAATACAGTAATTTTGCTGAACCCTGGTCAGCAGTAAATCTTTAAAAAAATTTTCTAGTTAAATAGAAAAAGGTCGCTTTGTTTATTTTAAGTCAGTTCTTTTTTACTAATGAAGTTAACATTTTCCCATTTAGTTATTTTTTTAGATAAGAATCTTTGCCTTTAAATCTCAAAATTTTACTAAGATGTTGAAAGCATTTGGCATTTAGGAGGGACCTTAACACATTAGAAACTTGATTATGTGTATTAGCAAAATTAAATTCTAGAAAGTTGTTTATTAGTATGTACAAAACCAGAAGCAACCAAACTATGAAATTGGTCCTAATTTTCAAAATATAATCATTACTTTAAAATTTATTACATCCTTGTAATAATTGAATGATATTTTGTAGTACATGGTATATGGTGGTTTTATCTGCTAGACTTTGAAAGATGCATTCATTCTGTCTTTGTAGTAGAACTCAAGCATTCTGGATGGAGTAGACTGTGAATCACGAGGTTCTTTCAGTGCAGTTCTCACCTGTTTATGTGTTTTGTTCAAGCAAACACTTTTAAAAATACTGAATCAAAAGTGTACAAATAAGTATATATATTCACTTCCTTTGTGCATTTTTTTTTTTTTTTTTTTTTTGCGGTACGCGGGCCTCTCACTGTTGTGGCCTCTCCCGTTGCGGAGCACAGGCTCCGGACGCGCAGCCTCAGCAGCCATGGCTCACGGGCATAGCCGCTCCGCGGCATGTGGGATCTTCCCGGACCAGGGCTCGAACCCGTGTCCCCTGCATTGGCAGGCAGATTCTTAACCACTGTGCCACAAGGGAAGCCCCCTTTGTGCATTTTGTTGGAAAGAAATACTCAGAGGCTATATCTGGAAGACATAGAGGCTATATCAAGTCTTAATTTTTATCTTTGTTCTGTTTTGGAACTAAAGAATAAAATAGTATTAATCTGAAATATGTCAGTCCCACATGCTGAGTGTTCTTGACTGTAGATGTAGGTTATCTTAAAGCTTTTGTTGAAGGATATTTTAATATGTAGTTGTAATCTTTTTGAAATGCTGTAAGATGGGGTATTATTTTAATTTCCAAGATAAACCAAAGTAGAATATAAAAATCATATTTGTATCAGTTATCCTTGTTTGAATAGGTGCAAGACTCCAGGTAAGTGTTAATTACTAATCAGAGAAGAATCAGTGTTTTGCAGAATTTAGAAATTAATTTTGAATAATTTCCCTTTCCTATACATTCTGTACATTTGTGTTCGAGGATTCTCTTTCTCTCTCATTTGGGTGGATGGGTCAGGATAAAAAGCATTATTACCAAGCTAGTTCAGTTAGAGTTAACTAGCAATGTGCAGGCTAGCAGAATGATAACTGACAGAAGGAGCTAGCAATGTGCAAGGTGGCAGTATGATAACTGACAGAAGGTAGTAGTCTGTAATTTTTGAACATAGCAAATTCTCCCATAAAATAACACGAATTTGAATTGGTATGATTGTGGTGTATGATTGAAATACTTAAATTTATTGACTGAGAATCTTTATATACTGTAATTTTTCTATGATTAAAAATAACAACCTGTGTGTATGTTAGTCACTTTGAGCTGCTCTAACAGAATACCATAGACTGGATGGCTTATAAACAACAAATTTATTTATCACAGTTCTGGAGGCTGAGAAGTCCAGAATTAAGGCACTGGCAGATTTGGTCTCCGAGGACCTACTTTCTGGTTCATAGACCCTCGCATGGTAGAAGAGGAAGAAGCTCTCTAGGGTCTCTTATAAGGGCATTAATCCCATTCGTGAGGGCAGAGCCCTCATTAGCTGATCACCCTACTAAAGCCCTCATCCCCTCATCACATTGGGGGTTAGGGTTTCTGGTTAGGGGGTTAGGGTTATACATTCAGTCTGTATAACAGAGTTATTAATTATAGAAACTTGGTATATGTATGTGGTTTTGTTTTTAGAGGCTTCATTTAGAAAGCGGATTTGGTAAAACAGCTTTCCTACAGAAAACAGGGATGAAAAGTGTTGTGTATAAATGTGTTGTAAAAACAATTTTGTTTGTAGTTTGCAGAGTTCTCTTAGACTGTATGTTTAATAATAACTTTGTGGGTGATTACTGTAGCTGAGCATTAAACTTGTGTTTTATCAACTTTTAAAATTATAGAGTATAGTATTTTGATTTTAAAAGGTTAGCTTTCCTAGCAATGTTTGGTCTGACAGAAATAAATTGAGGTGTAGACACAGGGCTATTTACAGTGCTTTCACTTTCTTTTGTCAAATTGATCTATATTTTAGGTGTTATCTATTTGAAAAATATGATAACACAGTATTGGCCTGATCGGGAAACGGCACCAGGGGATATATCCCCTTATACTATTCCAGAAGAAGATCGACATTGTATTCGAGAAAATATTGTAGAAGCCATTATCCACTCTCCTGAGCTCATCAGGTATGTATATGTTTTAAACTTAACCTTTGTTGCAGATATATAATTTGTGGGCTTTGGAGGGATGCAGAAGAGGGGATCTTTTCAGAACATAAAAATCTGTCATTTTTTGTGGCACAAAACTTAACAAATGCAGTTACAAGGGAATTCTTTTTTGTTTTATTTTCTTGCTACAGTTTATATTTACTAAAAACCAAAACTTCATGTAAAACTTGTGAAACATACTATGATCAGATGAAAGAGGGTATAGAAAGTTATAGAATACTGTCATATACTTTATATTGTATAGTCTTTTGATATTTGAAAGCTCGTTGTGTATGATTTTGTAGAATTTTTTTTTAACATCTTTACTGGAGTATAATTGCTTTACAGTGGTGTGTTAGTTTCTGCTTTATGACAAAATCAATCAGCTATATGTATACATATATCCTCATATCTCCTCCCTCTTGCGTCTCCCTCCCACCCTCCCTATCCCACCCCTCTAGGTGGTCAGAAAGCACCAAGCTGATCTCCCTGTGCTATGCGGCTGCTTCCCACTAGCTTACATTTGGTAGTATATATAAGTCCATGCCACTCTCTCACTTTGTCCCAGCTTACCCTTCCCTCTCCCTGTGTCCTCAAGTCCATTCTCTATATCTGCGTCTTTGTTCCTGTCCTGACCCTTGATTTTGTAGATTTTTTTTTTTTTTGCGATACGCGGGCCTCTCACTGTGTGGCCTCTCCCATTGCGGAGCACAGGCTCCGGACGCACAGGCTCAGCGGCCATGGCTCACGGGCCCAGCCGCTCTGCGGCATGTGGGATCTTCCCAGACCGGGGCACGAACCCGTGTCCCCTGCATCAGCAGGCGGACTCTCAACCACTGCGCCACCAGGGAAGCCCGATTTTGTAGAATTTTTAATGAGAATAGTTGATGTTCTAAATGAAACCTGTCAGTTGATGATGGGGATGAAAAATAAAAATAAAATCACTTGCATTTGTAACATTGTTGGGTTTCTTTTGAGTCAGTAGTAACAGTTTTTGATTAGTGACTTATTTATTTTTGTCTAAACAGCCTTTTTCTTTATATGAGTTAACAAAACTTGAGGTAGCATTTCTTCCTCCTTATTGTTTATTTTTGACTTTTAGGGTACAGCTTACTACATGCATTCATCATATCATTAAGCATGATTATCCGAGTCGCTGGACTGCCATTGTGGACAAAATTGGCTTTTACCTTCAGTCTGATAACAGTGCATGTTGGCTAGGAATTCTTCTTTGCCTCTATCAGCTTGTGAAAAATTATGAGTAAGTATCTCTCTCAATTCCTGTAGAGTTTTGAGAAGTAGAAAAGGCTTGGGAAATTTAAGCTAATTGGTTTGAACATCTTGAAATTTCATTTGGTATATATACTAAAGTTAGTGAATTACATGTTGATTTTAATTGTGTCTACTTTTGAAATAGCATTCTTGTTTTAATTCTGCAGTCTATTCTGTTGATTCAACTATGAAACTCCTTGTGCCCTTTTTTCTTAATCATGATCTGTTTCCCTGTTCAAAACCCAAGTTATCCCTAACTTCTCAATATAGGCTCCTCAATTTGTGGTGATAAAAGGCCTAAAGATAAGGTTTTAAGATGTGAAGGGGGTCAAAGTACATTGATCATTAGAGCTCTTTATTCTGCCTTTCTTTGAATTTTTATCTTAATTTGGGTTCTTGTGAAGTTTCAAGAACCTACCTCTAATTTTTTAAGAAGAATATGTTGGAATTTCATATGATCATTTTTAATCATTGTGTTTGAGGGATTCATAGTCATCTGCTTCAGTGTCGGCATACTTGAGCAAATTATAGTTCATGTAAGTAATTGGTATCAGTAAGAAAGATTTAGGGATCATTTTAGACCTGGGCTTAAGGATCAGAAAAAAATCTAACCTTGGAAGTTGAGGTATAGCACTAAAAGTAGTAAGCCAAATGTTGCAGAGATTTTCTTTTAAGTGTGTGGTGAAAGTAATGAAATTGGTAGGCACTTGAAAGTTTTGATATTAGCAAATTATGAGGAAGGAACACTTACACCATGATGGTGGCTTTATTTCCAGCCCTAACAGCTACACAGATGCCATTGTGAGCCCTCTAATTCTGGGACTTGTAGTTAGCCTCCAATACCCTTTTTGGGTCCCAACTCAAAGTAGCTGATGAACTGCTGCTTTTGTTCTGAGCAGGAGAGAAATAAACCATTTACAGCATTGGTACTGGTGTTTTCTTGTGTTCCCACCAGCTACCCATCTTCCTGCTAAGGAATGTTCCAGCTGTTGCTCCAACCTCTGTCAGAGTGCCAGTTGTAGTTCTGGTAAGTGAGTGACTAAACTGAGAGAGAATAACAGTAATAAGCTGTCATTGTCATGGAAGAGGTTTGTCTCTCCTGTGTCTTAATCTTAGCAGGAGAGAGTATGACAGGGATTTTTAAAATGGGAGACATAGGCTGCTACAGTGTTGGAATTACAGTTCATTTTCAGCTAGTGTTCGATTGTGGAGCACAGCGTGTTCACAAGGGATCTGTGTGGACTGAAGCAGTTCTAAGAAAATTCATGGAGAAATTGGAAGTTGTGATGGCCTTCAGGAGCATAGATCCTCAGGAAGTGCTTGTCAGGTGAAGGAGCATAGAAGGAACATTTGAAGAGGAATGCATCTCACACCACATGGAATAGTATGAGCAAAGAAAGAAAGGTACAGAGGTGGAAATGTGACACTGTCTTTAGTGGGTAGTGAGGAGACCACTAAATGGTATGGATAACTTCTGTTGAAATCGGGGATCATTTTGTCTTCTTTTTTTTTTGGTGGTTGAGGGGGATCATTTTGAATTGGTAAATTGGGACTGTGTTAAAAGAGGGTTTTGAATGCCATGATGGGGGATTTGTATGTGATCTTTTACATGATGAACCGTTGACCTTTTTTTAACAGAACAGTGATGGGCTAGTATTTGAGGATTCCTGTGAGTATGGTTCACCAGTTTGACACACCGCAGCCTTGTGGTAGTAGACTTTTATTGGTGGGAGGAGGTTAGCTCCACATCCTACTCCTCCACCATCTTGATCACTCCCTAGGCTTTTATTAGTGTCACATTTTCACGCTTTCAGGAACTTTCAGGTCGTATGAAATAATATTTGTTTCCTTGCGTAAATTACTTTCATACCCATTAGTTTGGATATGGTACCACCCAACTTCCAGTCCACTACTCAGTGTAGAGAAGGAGGTAGGAGAGAATAATATCTAACATGGAATGGGTATTCAAGCCCTCTTAATGTGGGTGATCACCTGGGTTGGATAATGGAGAGAGGTGCATAATATAATATAGTCCTCACCTTTATTGTTAAAAGATAATATTGTCAGTAATTAATATAGTTTGTCTAATCAGATTGGAGAGTGCAAATGGCTTCCTTTTGTAAATTGTCATTGCTTTATTGACTCAAAGAAATGTACAGGTAACCTTTTAAAATGTATGCTAAGTGTAATTTCTCAGCACATTAAATAATATTTAGAAGTCTGTCAGTTAATTGTTTAATAATCTCAGTCATTATTAGCGTGACCATTTCTCTTGGTGTTTTTTATTCTTGGCAATTTACTTTGCTTCTCATTTCTCCCAGTAGGAAAAAACAATCCAGTCTTTTAAGAGTGTCTACCTTTTAAAACTGTGCTAAGATACTCCATTCTTAGATACATTTTCTCCCTTCAAAAAGGCTACCAGTAGATAAAACTGGAGTCTGGTAGGGAAAATCAATTATTTAAAATTAAAAAAAAAAAAGCCAACAGACTTTTTAACAATACTGTTAAAATGCTAAGGAATCTATATGGGGGAATGTCTCAATTAGCTATTCTTCACTCGTATCCTTGGAGCAAAATGTGATTCAGAATTTAGGATTTTTCAGATTTTAGGAAGGGAACAAGGTTCACATAATACACTCCTATGTACCAGTACCCAGGGATCAAACATATTATTATTGTATCTGATATAAAATATGTGAATATTCACTCCAGATGGGATAAATAGACATCATAAATAGCCTGTTGAGGTCAGGTTTTGTTGCCAAAAGGTTACCAAAGAACTTCTGATTTATAGTGCTTTTAGAAATAGAATATTTTCTGCTTTATAGATGCCACTTCTGCCTTAATGCACTTTGTATGTAAATTACTTAAGGATGGTTATATGTAATCAATTTTATATTGATCAGCTGCTAATGTTTAAAAGCCAAATTGTTGTAGCTCCTCAGTTGTATCAGTATTCACAGTTACAGATGGCATAGTGAGGCGGTTAAAGGGCAGATCCTGAATCTGCTGAGGTTCATACCTAGATGTCTGTACTGGGAAAGATACTTAAATTCTCTGTCCCTCAGTTTCCTTAACTATAGAAGTGAGAATACTAATGGGGCCTTGAAGATTATTTACCTCATAATAAATGCTCAGTAAATTTTAGATACTATTATTTGAGGTTTTTTTCAAGTTGCTTTTTGCCTGTGGTTTGATTCCATAGTAGGTTTTTCTTCTTTCTAGGAATATAAAATTGCTTAGAAAGTATTTGCTTATATTTGTATGAACAGACAAGTAGTTTAAATTTATATTTCATTATATAAGATATAAATATATATATAATAGATATGTGTATATATATATTTACCTACCTGTCTATCTATATGTATATATATAATTGTGAATAAATTCTCACAGAATTAGTTTGTATTCCTACCCAAAGGTATAAGAAACCAGAGGAACGGAGTCCATTGGTAGCAGCAATGCAACATTTCCTGCCAGTTCTAAAGGACCGTTTTATCCAGCTTCTTTCTGATCAGTCTGATCAATCTGTCCTCATCCAGAAACAGATTTTCAAGATCTTCTATGCTCTTGTTCAGGTAATTTTATAAAGTAGTTTTTATATGTAAAGTCAGTCTATCATTTGCCACCTTAAACAATGATAAAGAATTTCAGCATCTGAATAATAATTTCACTTGAAAATCTACATTAAGTGGATAAATTGCTAGTCAAATATAAATTGCCAAAATTACAAATACATTAAAGTCTAACCAAGCATACTTTGCCAAATACACAAATAGCTCTAATAAATCTTAATTTATAAGTGGGCAATCTTAAGTTCTCTTAAACCATCTAATACTATTTACAAAATTAGTAAAATTTTCTTATGTCTTTCACCTTAAGAATTCACAAGTCTGAAAATCAGTTTACTGGATTAGAGTTTATATCTAACGTGTGCTCTGTTATGCCAAATATGCATAGATTGTCGCAGTAATTACAAAACCTATTCCTAAGCTTGATACAAAAATACTAATACTGTGGGCTTGACTGGCACACTGTAATGGGCCTTATTATCTTTGTATATTGTTCTAAATCTTCCTGGGATAAAAGATCTCACTAAAGAAATGGTTGTGTCTATAGTCTCAGTGGACTATAATTACTTATGAAACAGAGTTTTTGATTTGGATTAAAATTCTGGCTCTTTTTGTGCCACATAGCCAAAGAAAGATTCATCTCATCCACCAGGACCTTTGGTTCAATTCATGCCATTACTTATTTTTTTTTAAATCTCATTTAAATAGACCTGTGACTTTATTTCCACTAAGATTATTATAACTGACTCACTCCATTGTTTGGTTGGATTTTCATGCCCTTGCTAGATCTTTAAAGATAATCTAATATCTTTCTAATGGCTGCTTCTTATATAATTTTTTAAAAAATGATTTGGATAGACAATGTACTGTTTTTTAATTGTTTTTCCCTCTAACTGGTAGGATCACAACTTCTAGATTATAAAAATAAGTTCTTTTTATAAATTATTCTAGGGCATAGGACCCAACTAATTTTTTGAGACTAGCATACCTTGAAATCAAAATATAGTACTGTCTCATTTGTGAAAATAGAGGTCCTAAAATCCTAAATAGGATATTGATGTTGTGAGCCTATTAAGTGATGTGATTTATCCCAGGAACACAGGAATGGATCAAGAGTAAAAAACCAGTTTTTGTGATTAACTTTTATATTACACGAAAAGAGAGACCTGTAAACAATCTTTAAGGATGCCAGATAAAGTATTTGATAAAATTTAATAACCATTTCTGCTTTAAAACAAAACAAGGGCTTCCCTGGTGGCGCAGTGGTTGAGAGTCCGCCTGCTGATGCAGGGGACACGGGTTCATGCCCCGGTCTGGGAAGATCCCACGTGCCGCGGAGCGGCTGGGCCCGTGAGCCATGGCCGCTGAGTCTGCGCGTCCGGAGCCTGTGCTCCGCAATGGGAGAGGCCACAACAGTGAGAGGCCCGCGTACCGCAAAAAAAAAAAACAAAAAACAAAACAAAACAAAAATACTTAAGAATCCTGGAATAGAAATTTCCTTACCTTGATAAAAAATGTTCACTAGAGTGCTTCCCTGGTGGCGTAGGGATTGAGAGTCTGCCTGCCGATGGCAGGGGACATGAGTTTGTGCCCCGGTCCGGGAGGATCCCACATGCCGCAGAGTGGCTAGGCCCGAGAGCCACGGCCACTGAGCCTGCATGTCCGGAGCCTGTGCTCTGGAACGGGAGAGGCCACAACAGTGAGAGGCCCGCATACCGCAAAAAAAAAAAAAAAATGTTCACTAGAAATCACAATAAATATACCTCATGGTGAAAATCAGATACATTCCCAGTAATTTGGGAATAAGACAAGGATGCCCACTATCGGTGCCACAGTTCACCATTGTACATAACTAACCAAATCAGCCAGATGAGAAATTTGCCTACGTACTGAAAGAGGAAATGTGGACTGAATGAAGTACTTTTTGTAGGTTTTGTGAAGAGTAAAAGGAAGTTGGATTTTCTTTTGTAAGGATTTTAAAATATTGATTCTTGATTTTAATTTAGTATACACTACCACTGGAGCTGATAAACCAACAGAACCTGACAGAATGGATAGAAATTTTAAAGACTGTTGTGAACAGGGATGTACCTAATGTAAGTCTCTGTGTATTTCTTATATCACTAAGCTTAAATATTTAGTTACCTTTTGAGAATTTTAACTGATATTTCCTAAAACATTCTTTGTGAATTTATATTATTTGTGAGGCAGATTTTTCTAGATAGAGACACCATTTCATTTGTTTACATATGTGAATATATTAAGTGAAAAATTGTAAAGGGTGATTTTGTATATTATTAAGTGCTTGTATTATATCTTTGTTTATTCCATCCTAATTCTGTTTCTTCAGCTTTTAATTGAGTTCATAACATATGTCACCTGACATAGTTAGAAATTTTTTTTCTTGTAGTGAGAACTTTTAAGATCTATTCTCTTAGCAACCTTCAGATAAACAATATAGTATTTTTAACTATAGACACCGTGTTTACATTACATCCCCAGGACTTACTTATCTTACAATGGGAAGTTTGTACCTTTTCACCATCTTCTAAAACTTAACTGTGGTAGTCATTTCACAGTATATACATATGTCAAATCATTATACATTAAACTAATAACAATATCAATTATTTCTCAAAAAGGAACAAAGAGCCTATAGCTGGATTTTAGGCTAATAATTTGTTAGACATGCATGAACAGGGGTAGAACTTGATTTACAAGTTGGTCAAACTTTGTAGTTAGTTATATTACTTGCTTTTTAAATAACAACTTCATAGAGCTATAACTCAAATACCGTAAAATTTACAATTTTAAAGTGTACAATTCAGCGGTTTCCGGTAGTACATACAGAGTTGTCCAACTATGTTATTTTTTTCACATATAATAATGATTTTTAAAATAACCACAATTTTTCTTTATTATCTAGTTTTCTAGAGAGGTAGGAAATTTACAATGCCTGAATCCCTAGTGTGTTTTAAGTACTTTTATATACTTTGCTTATTTAATCCTCAAAATAATTCCTTCTGAATTTATTTTAAACAGAGACATGGAAGGGTTGTGTAATTTATCCAACATAATTTTATTAGTGAGATAAGTGAGACCAGCCTCCTGTTTTGTAGTTTATTGCTCAAATTTTTATTTAAAAAAAATGCAGAAGAAATAAATAGGACGTTTCTTGCGTTCCATGGGAAACTAGTTTGATGTGTTATTTTCTGTACACATTTAATAGGTATAAAATACAGCTTTAAGAGTTTTCATACTTACATTCTGCACCTTTTTTGGTATAATTTGTAATCATAAACATGCACATATAAGTAAACAGTTCAGTGGGTTATGAGAGTCATATTCACCGGAGTAACCATCACCTAGAATGTTTGCTGGTGGCTGGGTCTGGTCATCCCTACCATCACCATTCTCATTTCTAGCACCATAGATTAACTTCACCTGTTCTAAAATCTAATAAAAAGGTAATTTTTTGTATCTACCTTCTTTTGCTTAATATTACAATATATTCATGTTGTGCTATGGTAGTTTGTTCTTTTTTATTGACAAGTAGTACCCCATTGTATGAATGTACTACAGTTTATTTATTTACAAGTTGATGGACATCTGGGTGGTTTTAAGATTTTAAGATTACAAATAAGGCTGCTATGAATGTATATGTTTAACTTTATAAATAACTTCCAAAGTGGTTGTACCACCGCTCTCACTGGCAGTGTATGGGAGTTTTGGTTGTTTCACAGTCTCATTTCTCTGTCTTAACTTAAAAATATGTCATGGATGTCTTAGGTCAATATATAATGAACCAATTCATTCTCTTAATGGATGTTGCATAATTAAACATCCCCTTGTTAATGAATGTTTAGTTCTTGGCAGTTTTTTTCTGTTACAAATGGTTTTGTAAATGAACATTCTCATACATACATATTTATATATGTATACTAATATTTTTGAAACTGGATTTCTAAAATGAAATTTTTCATGCCCTTTTGATTTGAACTATACTAGTTTAAGCTACTTGCCATGACTTTGATTTATATTATTTGGATCTTGACTAAAACGTTTGAGTTTAAACTTTTATAAGACTTTGAGAAAGCATGTCCTTTGTAACTAAGTAGTGAAGTGAAGTGCCTCTTATATTTAAATAAGGGTTAATACTTTTCCTGTTCTAGCCTTTTATTATGAAAGGCCATCATTGGAGGAGGATTCATGTTTTTGTGAGTCTGTTCTGAACTCACACTATTCCTTTTAGATTGTATTGTCTATCATTAAATAAATGTCTCTTTAAAGGAAACACTTCAAGTTGAAGAAGATGATAGACCTGAGTTACCATGGTGGAAATGTAAGAAGTGGGCTTTACATATCTTAGCAAGGCTTTTTGAAAGGTACACATTTCTCAATATATGATAATTTGAGTTTATTTTTTTCAAGAATTTGTTTTTTTTTTTTATAAGTGCTGATATAAAGCATTATGAAGACATGATGGGCATTTGAATGTTCTTTTAGATATGGAAGCCCTGGCAATGTTTCCAAGGAGTATAATGAATTTGCTGAAGTATTTCTGAAGGCATTTGCTGTTGGTGTCCAACAGGTAAGTCTAAGATAATTTTTCCAAGTAGAAACATGACACTATTATGTTAATTTGTCTTGCTTATTTCTAGTTTCTTTGGCATTCAAAGATTGCATGTAGCAGTCTTTAACATTTTGAACACTGTAGTAGTTCTCAAATGTTATGGTCTCAGGACCTCCTTACACTCTTAAATTATTGAGAACATCGACAAGCTTCCATTTATGGGGGTTATACCTTGTGATATGTACTGTATTAAAAATTGAAACTAAACTTAATGGTATTAAGTTATTAAAAAATAACAAACCTATTACATATTAACAGAATACATGTTTTTGTTAAAAATAATTGTTTTCCAAAATGAAAAATTTTTAGCAGGAGGAAATGGCATTGTTACACATTTTTACTACTTTAATGTCTGCCTTAATAAAAAGGCAGCTGTATACCCGTCTACCTCTGTATTCATTCTGTTTCAATTTGTTTTAATGGAAGTAAATAAAGATAATTTGGTCTCAAAGATAAGAAGTTGGAAAAGGAAAGACTTTTAATATACTTTTCATATAATTGGGGAAATTTTTGATATCACACCAACATTTGACAATGGTATTTTCTTAAAGGTTAATTGTAATTTAGAGTTTGAAACTGTAACAATAAACATTTCATCTTCTGTTATATTAACATCCATTGCACTTTGAATGGGTCTTTTATCCATATATGATTTTATAACATACTGCCCTGGTCATTGGAAAATATTGACTTATTGAGTCTATGCCGATTTTCTAAATGTTTATAGATTTCCTTATGTAGTTTTAAAAAATTACAGTCATTAATATCACCATTGATCTCATAACTGTCTTTAAATATTGGAAAGCTGTCAGGCGGATCTAAGTAGTGGATGTAAGATTTTGAGAATTCTAGTTTTGCTTGAAAGCTCAAATTTTAACACCAGTAACATATTGTCAGTTTCCTTGGAGAGGCTCATTTTGTTCATTTTTGAGAAAAAAATCTGCCACACACAAAAGTCTAAATAATCATAATTTGTCTATCAGTTTTTCTTTCATGCTTATGATAATATTTGGTGGGAAAAGCTACTATTTCAGCTTTTCTTCCAACCATCGTACTTTGGTATGTAGCAGAAGTGCTATATGTATACTTCCCATTTATTAATATTTATATTTCTGGTTCACTAAGGACATTCCTAAGGAAAGTTTATTCTGCGATTATGTGGCTGTAAAGAATATGATGACTGCTAGTACACTTTAGTGCCACTCCTTTGATTCATGTTAGGAACCTTAAGTTTTACCATCACTGCTTTTGTACCATCGATGCAAATGTCAACACAGTAAAAAGGTCACATAATGTTTTAGCATTATTATGAAAATAGTTTTGACCTGTCAGACCTTCTGAGAGGTCTGTGGACCATATTTTGACAACTGCTATTCTCAAGTATCAAGTTGAATTAGAACTCTTGGCAGACGTTAAATAAGTAGGTGAATGGTTTGGGTAGGATTTGCCTAGAAGCTGATTTTAACAATATAGTGCTGTCTCAGAATATTGTGGTATGTTCCACAAGTAGCATATGGTTTTCTCTTCTTTTTATACTTAATCAGAAACTAGTCCTTTGACACACAGTGTTACTTCAGTTTGTTTATTTTAAATACTTTGGGAATAAATATGGTTCTCCAATATATAATTTAAAAAATTACTTTCTTTTAAAAAGAATATGGTGGTTATTTTATGATAATGACCTGGGTAAGAAGTGTCAGATGTTTTTGCTAGCTTGTAAGTGGTTAAACTTTCTATTTAAACTTTATTTTTTGATCAAAATTTTTTTTTCAAAGGTTTTATTGAAAGTGTTGTATCAGTACAAGGAGAAGCAATATATGGCTCCTCGAGTTTTACAACAGACATTAAATTATATTAATCAAGGAGTTTCTCATGCTCTCACCTGGAAGAATCTGAAGCCTCATATACAAGTAATAATTTTCTATCTGAACTATTTTTCTAGAAAATGTAATAGAAATAACATTAATTACCAAAAGGTTGAAACAGTGCATTTTTTTGGTTGACCTATGTTACTTAGTCTAGTTCTGGTAATTGTACATTAGGAAAATGATGCAACATCCTGACAAACTTTATAAAAGGTATATTGTGGATATTCAGATTATTTTTTAATCTGAAACTTATCTTAAAATTTGCTTTTAAGTTCTTACTGTTGGATCATGATTATAGTTTAACATGATTAGCTAACATCATGTAATTTGGAATAGGCAAAGGACTATTTCACCAAATTACTTTTGAGGCTAATTTGCTTATGTACTATTTCCAATGTAATTTATTTGCTTTATTTAGAACTGTAGGGTTTGATGGACTAAAATTTCATATTGCATTTTCTTGGAATACTTAATTGCTACCTATGTACACATGTCTTACAATGACTCGTTGCACAGAGGGTAAGAATATGTACGTTGATAGTCGATCTGAGAATGCATTAGATGCTTTACTGAAGTTTGATGTTAAGCTTTAAAACACAAACTGGAGAGTTACTTTTGTTTTAGCACTTAACGGAAATTTGAAAGTTTAAATTTGAAGACCGACTTATCTTAACTTTTAAATTGCAGGGCATTATCCAAGATGTTATTTTTCCATTGATGTGCTATACAGATGCTGATGAGGAACTTTGGCAAGAAGACCCCTATGAATATATACGCATGAAGTTTGGTAACGAATTTTCACTTTTTTAGAAACCAAGTATGTCGGTAGTTAAATTTGTATATAGTAAACTTTGAATATTAAGGCCTCATCTTAGGAACTGAAAAGCCTTCTGTTGTTTTAATGCAATTTATTCATTGTTTAGACTTTCAGGAAGCTATTCATTAGTTTTGGCATTTGAGAATGATAATCTTCATTTTTAGCAGAAACAAATACAGTAGTGTTAGTAGTTATGATTATTGGATATGCTTCTGGCACATGCCAAATCTGTTAGAAATTCAAGGTTACACCTTAAACACTAAGTGTCTAAACTATACTTTTGGATTCCACGTCAGTCATCATGTGTGTGGAAATGGAGATGACGCATACTGGAAGCTAGAGTCTCTGCATGGGACTAAAGAATTGTAATTTGGCTAATGTTGAGTATTAGTCCTTCTTTGTACCAAAATCTTATGTACTTTCAGTCATTTGTACTGTTGTGACCCCATTGTGAAAATTCTCACAGTAGTGGGGTTGTGTATGAAAGAAAATAATCATTGGGAGAAGTTGATGGATTAAGACTTAATTTGTACAGGAAAGAAAAGGAATTAGGCTTTTGCAAAGTTATATGGGGATCTGGGTTTGTTTTCATGCTTGTTTTCTGTGAAGATTTAGCAAAAATTTAAGGTCCTTTTTTGTTGTTACAGAGCATCATTTGCAAATTATGTGAAAATGTTTGTTGAAAAAATTGAAATTACTATTTTCTGTATTAATTTTAAATTTATTCTCTAGATGTGTTTGAGGATTTCATCTCTCCTACCACTGCTGCCCAGACACTTTTGTTTACAGCTTGTAGTAAGAGGAAAGAGGTAGGTTATTTAATATGTGGACAACTTTTGCTTTAATACTTAAAATATGTTCAGATATACACTTGGTTTTTTTTTTTAATTTATTTTATTGAGTGTAGTTGATTTACAGTGGTAATTTCTGCTGTACAGCATAGTGATTCAGTTACACATATACATACATTCTTTTTCATATTCTTTTCCACTATAATTTATCACAGGATATTGAATAGATTTCCCTGTGCTATACAGTAGGACCTTGTTGTTTATTCATTCTGTATATAATAGTTTGCATCTGCTAATCCCGAACATTTAGTTTTTAATGGTAACCGTATAGGTCATTTTGTTGTCAATGTTTTAAAAGTGTTGTTTGGATATCCAGTAAAGCATACTTTTCTCTTTTAATCTAGGTACTACAAAAGACTATGGGATTTTGCTACCAGATTCTTACAGAACCAAATGCTGATCCTCGAAAAAAAGATGGAGCCCTACATATGATTGGCTCTTTAGCTGAAATACTTCTGAAGGTACTTGTGTGTGTGTGTGTGTGTGCGTGCGTGCGTGCGTGTGCACGCGTGCATGCATGCATGTGTGCACGCGTGCATGCATGCACAAGCACAGTTAGTTTGTTTTAATGACAGCAGTTGAGATAAAACAGAATTGAGGTACAATTCACATACCATATGGTTTGCCCATTTAAAGTGTACAGTTCAGTGGTTTTTCGTATATTCAAGGAGCTGTGCAACCGTCAACTCTAATTCCAAAGCATTTTCATCATCCCCAAAAGAAACCCTTTTATCAATCACTCCCCATTTTCTCCCAAATCTCCCAGCCCTAATCTACTTTTTGTCTCCTCTGTGGATTTGGGTATTCTGGGCATTTCATATAAATGGAATGATAAAACATGTGGTCCTTTCTGAGTGGCTTCTTTGACTTATCATATTTTCTGAGTTCATCCATGTTACAGCATGTGTCAGTCTTCATTCTTTTTTTATTGCCAGATAATATTCCATTGTATTGATACGCTACATTTTATTTATCCATTCATCAGTAAGTGGACATTTGTTTCTACTTTTGGGTTATTATTAACAATGGAGCTATGAACATTTCTGTACACATTTTTTTGTGGACATACATTTTCATTTCTCTTGGGTAATACATACCTAGGAGTCAAATTGCTGGTCATATTTTGAGAAACTGCTAGACTGTTTTACAAAGTGGCTGTACCATTTTATATATTCATTAGCAGTGTGTGAGGGTTCCAGTTTCTATGTCCTCATCAACACTTCTTATTATCTGTCTTTTTAAATTACAGCCATTCCAGTTGGTGTCAAATGGTACTCTCATTGTGGTTTACATTTCCCTAATAGCTAATGATGTTGGGAATCTTTTTATATGCTTATTGTCCATTGTATATCTTCTTTGGAGAAATTTCTATTCAAATTTTTTGTCGATTTTTATATTGGGTTTTTTGTCTTTTTATTGTTGAATTGTTAGAGTTCTTTATATATTCTAAATACTAGAAACTTTTCATATACAGTTGACCTTTCAACAACACAGGTTTGAACTGTTTTTGGGTCCACTTAACACGTGGATTTTTTTCCAACAATAAATACTACAGAACTACATGATCTGCAGTTGGTTGAATCTGCAGATGCGGAATCACAGATATGCAGGTCAAATTGCAAATTAAATGCAGATTTTCAACTGCGCAGAGTGTCAGCACCCCAACCCCCTCGTTATTCAAAGATCAGCTGTTTGTGGTTTGCAAGTATTTTCTGCCATTCTGTAGATTATCTTTTTACTTTCTTGCTGATGTCCTTTGAAGTACACATGTAATTTGATTTTGAAATAATGTCCTCTATACTTTTTTGCTGTTGCTTGAGCTGAAGGTAATTCTTTTTGCATATGAGTTATCTTCTTTTCATGTTGCAAGACAATTGTAAAGTAGTTTTTTTTTCTTCTCAGAAAATTGATCTTTAAGGAAGTTTGTAAGCTTGAATATATCCCTTCACAGCCTAGGAACATCATGCTTTTGTGGCACACATTTTCTGGTAAAGAATGGCTGACTGGATTAGATGTATGTTTAGAAACCTCACCTTAATTGTACACATTTCGTCTGACTTCATAAGATCTGAAATTTGTTTTCACTTTAAAGTTAATAAATAACTATTTCAAAGTGTAAGTAAATATTTAGACAACAGTTCATCCTACTCCCAGAAACCTTGCTGCATATGATGCTCCACTGAATTCATCACCATTAATTTGTGGGTATATTTTGTGTATCTTTCAGCTTTTCTATATCTGTCCACCCATTCTTCTCTTCGTTTATAAAGGGTAAATTACGTGGTTATTTGTTGTGTCTGGGAATCTTGAGTGAGTTCTCACATTCAGATTTTTGTTTTAACTTTATATTTTTAAATTTTATACTTAGAGAAAATTTGCAAAAATAGTTCCCATTACTCTTCACCCAACTTTTTCTAATGTTAACATATTAGATAGCCATGCCGCAATTCTCAAAACCAGGAAATTAATATTGATATGATACTATTAACTAATCTACAGACCCCTTTCACATTTGATAAGATTTCCCACTAATGTCCTTTGTTGTTTGGTCCCTGATCCAGTCCAGAATCCCACGTTGCATTTAGTTATCATGTCTCGTTAGTCACTTTCGTTTTTTAAAGTGTTGTCAATTTTTAATGTTGATCCTAATATGCAATTCAAGGAACTCTTCTTAAAAACTTGTTACCATTTAGAAAATATCCTATTTTAAGATTTACAGGAGTATCTTTAGATATCCAGATTATTACCCTGAGAGCAGGATATTTCTCAATCTATGTTGTATTGTTCATTTAGAACCTTTCCAGAGAGGTTCTTTCACTATAATAGTTTTATATTAATGTTTTATAGTTATATTAATATAACTGTTTATATAAATAGTTTTGTAACAAAAAACGTTTAATAAGCTAGGGAATAAAATTAACCACTCTTCCCATTACTTAAACACCATTGATGTTAAGATTTGGCATAATTGCTTTCTAAACAAATGATGTAAAAGGACTAAAAAAATGTACGCAGTGATTTTTGATAGTAACGTTCGAGAATAAGAAAATGGATGTGGATCTTGTGGTTCAAAATTCCAGAATAAATGTATGTTTTGACATCAGTAGTTATTTTTAAAACTTGTGTATCTATTTGGCATTTGAGATGATTGTATTTGGAACTTTATTTTTACAGAAAAAGATCTACAAAGATCAGATGGAATATATGTTGCAGAATCATGTATTCCCTCTCTTCAGCAGTGAACTAGGCTACATGAGAGCGAGGGTATGTTTTAAAGCTGTATTGATTTATACATTTATGTCTTGTAATGAATAACTGCTTTTGTGGACTTTTATATGGAAACTTTTAAATGTTCACTTTAAAGCCATGTTTTATTCTAGACTTTCGTATAAGTCTTTAAATGGCTGCTCATAATGTGTGCATAGTTTTCATCTGTGTCTGATAGCAGCGTCTGTCTGTGTTTTGCATTCAGGTCTTGCTATCCACACAAACATCATGTAGCCAAAGAGTAAGTTGGGATCATAGTACTGGTCGAGTGTTGTGTCTTTGGACATATCTACCACTGGCCAGCCTCCAAATTCCCACACATAGCACTTTGACACTAGAGATATTGTCACATGGTGGAATTTAATGTAAGATACCTATAGTAACTCACTGCATTTTTTTTTAAAAAAAGGCTTGCTGGGTCCTTCACTATTTTTGTGAAGTGAAGTTCAAAAGTGACCAGAACCTGCAAACAGCCCTAGAGCTGACACGAAGATGTCTGATTGATGATAGGGAAATGCCTGTTAAAGTGGAAGCTGCCATTGCACTTCAAGTGCTGATCAGCAATCAAGAGAAAGGTAAAGGATTTATATCTCAAAAATAGTGCAATGTGCTTACGCATAATTGTACAAGGCATAATCGTAGAAACGTGATACATTGTCTTCCTTTTTATTTGAAACGATTTCTTGTTTACTCTTTGGTATATATTGTGTCAGGTTTTAAGGAGTTTTAGCTGTTTTGGCCAAAAGTTTTTTTCTCTGTCTCTTACAGCTAAAGAATACATCACACCATTCATCAGACCTGTCATGCAGGCTCTTCTTCATATTATAAGAGAAACAGAAAATGATGATCTTACCAATGTAATTCAGAAAATGATCTGCGAGTATAGTGAAGAAGTTACTCCTATTGCAGTAGAAATGACACAACATTTGGTATGTTATTTGAACCCAGTCATTTATGCATTACTTAGATTACAGTATTTTCACAGAGCTTCTGTATGTCAGGCACCATTCTAAGCCCTTGATATATATTTTAACTCATTTAATTCTCACACAATCCTATGAGGAATATTCCTATACTGAGAGAATATGTGAGGTATAAGAAGTTTAAGTAATTTGCCCAAATTAGGAGGGGTGGGTCTGGGATTCACACCTGAGCTGTATGCCTCTACAGTGCAGAGCTGTTTACTTGTACTCACATTGCATCATGACTGCCTTGTTTGTGTGGTTTCCTGGAATGCTTTGGACCAACTGAAAGATAGAGATAATCGTTATAAATAGATTTTAAAGTGAAATTTGTGTAAATAGTTATTTCATAGTTGACCTTTGTCTATTGTACATAGCCCTGAACTTCTGAGAATTAACAACATAAATTATTTAAGGGTAATAGAAAATATGGACATGTACCCAACAATTATCCATTCATATTCTCTATACAATGGTTTACTTGGTGCAGTTTGTATTCTTGCTAAATACTGAGGTTTGAAGAATCTAACTCTTGGTATTTGCTGTGTATATTTTTAACAGCTGATTTTGAAGTGGGTAAAGACATTTGGATAAATATAGTAGTGTTCATTAAAAGTATATTGCATTATAAAAAGCTGATTATTATGATTCCTCATAACTAATGACTTTGCTCAGTTGCTCAGTATTTTTCAAAATGATTGAATTCAATGGCAACAAAAACCTTGATGACTAGTATTTGGGCATTGTCAAATGTTAGCCAGTAATTTAAATAAAAATATTCATAATATTAAGCACTTTCTATGCCTTGCCCACAGTATCTATGGAGATGTCAGGAAAAAGAGGTCAAGTAATCTGTTTAAGGTGACCTAGTAAGTGGCAGAGCAGTACCATTGATTATAGAGCCCAAGCTCTTAAGTAATATTAGTTGATTTGGAAATGCTGATCGGTTGTGCTGTCCCAGTGAGAACATTTTAAAAATTAAAAGTTTTAGACAAAAACGTGTTTATACTGCTTTAATGGCAAACCTTAATTACATTCTCTTGAATGTAGGCAATGACATTTAATCAAGTAATCCAGACTGGGCCAGATGAAGAAGGAAGTGATGACAAAGCAGTTACTGCTATGGGAATCCTGAATACCATCGACACACTTCTTAGTGTAGTTGAAGATCATAAAGAAGTAAGAAAACGATCCAGTGTTGTAAAGGTTTTAGGGAATTTCAAGCCAACTGTTCTATGCTTTTTGGAGGGCTCTGACTTACCTATTCTCTGGTCATCTTCTCACATACCTTGATTTTGCTATCTATTAACTAGTACCCTTGTGTAGGTACCTTACAGATATTTTAGAAGGAATAGGAAGGAGGTATTTGTATCACCGTATCTTTACTCTCAAGGCTCTGGGTTTTGGCTCCCTCTTAGGGTTACCTTTTCAGATCCAAAATTATGGTGATTCCTAGGAAAACATATTCTTCCTGGTTTTCCTTATTAATAAAATTTTTTTTAGTTAGGGTATAATACATATAACATATACCACCTTAACCGATTTTAGGTGTACATTTCAGTGGTATTAAGTACATTCATGTTGTGCAACCATCACCATCATCTTCCTAGTTTTCTTCTTTTACTATTGTCTTTTGAAAGGTAAGCAAATTGTAATCATGAATATTAAAAGTGGAATTATTTAAAACATACAGAAAAGAGTAAAAAACATAGAAAACTAACCAGTACCCCTTACCCACCACCTAAATTTATTAGATTTTTAACGTTCCGTGGTATATCCTTAGACTTCCAGTAAGAAAAATTTTCAGATAATGTAATTGAAACCATTAGGGCACCACTTCTTAATCTCATTTCCCTACTTCCTTCCCTTAGAAGTAAGCATTGTTCTAAATTTGGTGTTTATAATTACAATGCAGATATTTAAATCCATAAATCATGTTTTCAGATTATCTACAAACTGCCTTTTGCAACCTGAGAGTTTCAGTAAACTTTCAGATTTCTTTTGTAGATTATAATTGGAGATAGCTAGAAGCCATGAGGAATCCTATAGCTACCTTACGGTTAACAAATCAATTGCTTGCTATATTTGAAGAGTTGAAGATGTATTGAGTATATGTATTCGAAATGGATATCCTGCTTCTATATCTGATTAGTAAATTTGTGTGTGTGTGTGTGTGTGGTACGCGGGCCTCTCACTGTTGTGGCCTCTCCCGTTGTGGAGCACAGGCTCTGGACGCGCAGGCTCAGCGGCCATGGCTCACAGGCCCAGCCGCTCTGTGGCATGTGGGATCTTCCCGGACCGGGGCACGAACCCGTGTCCCCCACATCGGCAGGTGGACTCTTAACCACTGCGCCACCAGGGAAGCCCTGATTAGTAAATTTTATCTCATTCCTCTCCCCCACTTTTTAAACATTCTGATGACTTCCAGGGATTTGGGATCCAATTGAGGACCATACTGACAAAAGGGGAGTGTGTATTTTCTGTCTATCTTGTATGACTTGGGGGCCTAGCTCACTGTTATATAAAATGGAGGTGGCTTAAAAATTATTGGGAGTGGTAGGAATAATGCCTTATTTTAAATAATTTTTCAGTAAGCTACTGATTTACATCTCAATTACACTCTATTATATCTGGCCTGAATTAATCTATGTTTACACACAAAAAGATTTTAGTCTCTGCAGAATGATGTGGCTCCTTTATTTTCATACTTACCTGCATTTTTCCAGGAAATTTTTTTTTTCCTTTACTTTATAGGTAAACTATGCATGTTCTTTCTTCGTCTCATTGTAATGGTGTTTCATTAAATTTCATACCTATATTGATTCATAATATGAGTCATTTCGAAACAGGTTTAAAATATTAATTTGTTCACAATATTGACTTTACATTGAAATGCATTGAATTATTATACATTATTTAATAATTCATTCAGTGTGCTACAATTCCATATGATTTTTTTCTTCTCTTTTAGATAACCCAGCAGCTTGAAGGAATCTGCTTACAGGTCATTGGAACTGTTTTACAACAGCATGTCTTAGGTATATATCTCTGATTGTGTTAAGAATACACTACTATTTCATATGAGCAAGCATTGTCCTAATGACTCAGTATTCTCTTTTAGAATTCTACGAGGAGATCTTCTCTTTAGCACATAGTTTGACATGTCAACAAGTGTCTCCACAGATGTGGCAGCTACTACCTCTGGTATTTGAGGTTTTTCAGCAAGATGGCTTTGATTACTTTACAGGTAAGTCAAGTCATCATAGAAATACTAAGGATTCCTCCCCATTTGTATTCAATTTTAGTGTATCACTTGAATACAAACTTTTGAATATTCTAAGTGTTTTGTTGTTTGGATAAGTTATCAGTAGCAATTAGTGCTCAAAGATGACCCATTATACATTTTGATTTAGTTATCACTTGAGATTTTTTTCTTTAACACAGATTCTTACCTTCTGCCCCCTGTCAGTCTTCTTTGTGTAATCTTTTAACTGCTAAATATGAAGGAATGCACTTTAATAATAGCCTCATTTTTATGTTTAATTATAAGTGAATAATTAAAAGTGAACTTTAGGGACAGAACATTCAGACTTGCTTTTTTTTTTCTGAGATTTTTTTCAGAAACACAGCATATATGTTAGTAAAGATACTTAACTGATGCTTTTTTTATTAATACAGATATGATGCCTCTGCTTCATAATTATGTAACAGTTGATACAGACACACTTCTGTCTGATACCAAGTACCTTGAAATGATATACAGTATGTGCAAAAAGGTAGGTCACTTTTAGTTAATATAAGCATGTGAGGCTGGTGCTATAAAAAGTACAAAATTGTGAAGAGACGTGGTACCACATTATGGTGAACATATTATACGGGTCTGACAGAATAAGAGCTTTAAGAGTTATAAACTGAAAATGGCTTTGATTTCTAGATCTCTCAGTAATGGCTTTGACAAGTATTTGTTTTATGTCTGCCCTCTGACATTTAATTGGAGTTATAAATGTTTGGGTTTGGGGTTTTTAAAATAAATATATTTATTTATTTATGGCTGTATTGGGTCTTCTTTGCTGCGTGTGGGCTTTCTCTAGTTGGGGCGAACTGGGGCTACTCTTTGTTGCAGTGCGCAGGCTTCTTATTGCGGTGGCTTCTCTTGTTGTGGAGCACGGGCTCTAGGCGCACAGGCTTCAGTAATTGTGGCTCGCAGGCTCTAGAGTGCAGGCTCAGTAGTTGTGGCGCCCGGGGCCAGTTGCTCCGTGGCATGTGGAATCTTCCCGGACCAGGGCTCGAACCCGTGTCCCCTGCACTGGCAGGTGGATTCTTAACCACTGTGCCACCAGGGAAGTCCCAACACCAGGCATTTAAAAAATGATTTCGCTTTATGAAGTTTTTAGATGTGTTTGTCCTCATCGATGTCATTCCTTTCTGAACACTTAGTCACAAAATAATCATCTAGTTATGTTATTATTTATTGCCAAATTATATTGTTTATGTTAATACTCTGGAAACAGAGATGTCTATACCATCTACTTTCCTATTCCAAAACCCTTATCCTTAACCCTTAAATTCCTCTAGTGCTAATGAGCACATCAAGTCCATGCTTTTATTTCTTGTCTGGAAACAGCCTTTGCCATCAACAGATTGCCTCTACTTCCTGCTCATCTCACTCTCCATTGTCAGTATGTTTTTAGACATAGTGGTTGTCAACTTGCTATGGTCCAGAATGGCACTACATGAGATGTGCTTTGATTATGTAGACCAGTATTACAGACGAATAACTCCAAATCCTACGGGTGCTTTAGACTATAGTCTGTACAATGACTATTGCAGTCACTCATATTAATTAGAATACCTTAAATACTTCAGCAGCTATAGACTGATTGAAGGTTTTGTGACGCCTCCTTGCAGTTTATATTTTGTATTGATCAGGTTCTTACAGGAGTTGCAGGAGAAGATGCAGAATGTCATGCAGCAAAATTGTTAGAGGTCATCATTCTGCAGTGCAAAGGGCGTGGCATTGACCAGGTCAGTGAAGCTATTAATGATTCGTGTTGGAGGATTCAGAGAGGGAATCTTTCCCTTCACTTTTTCATTTTGGGCATTTGTTCTATATATTTTGTATGTTGTTTATTATGACACCTAGATAACATGTTAAAATTGTTCATTTAAAATTTAACCAATATTTAATAATGATTGTATATTTAATATGTATGGAAATATGACTGGCAAGTTTTATGGCTACTTGTTATGCAAGGTAAGTTTTGACAAGATTTTTTTTTAAGTATATTGTGTTTGCCACACTATCACTTTGCAATAAGATAGATTTAGTCATTAAATTTCCATGGTCAGTTTCAACGGGACTTTGAAAATCCATCTTTATTGAGACATAGTTGAAAGATAACGTTGTATAAGTTTAAGGTATATGGTGTGATGAGTTGATAAATGTTTATATTACAAAATGATTACCACAATAAGGTTAGTCAGTAGGGATATTTTGAATCCAATATTGCTATTGTGGTGGGGCTCTAATAGCTCAGTGAGGACCAATTTTTCTCTAAAATTGGATTTCCCACTGAATTGGCTCAACAGTAAAAATTGGATCATTTAATGGAAGGGGGGTTAGTTGAGGCAACAAGAAAGTTAATATGGGTGGGTAGTTAACGGCTGCTTTACTTACAGTTTTGGAATGTTTCGCTGTCTTTCTCTACAGTGTATTCCCTTATTTGTGGAAGCAGCTTTAGAGAGACTGACAAGAGAGGTGAAGACAAGTGAACTTCGAACAATGTGCCTGCAAGTTGCCATTGCAGCTTTGTATTATAATCCACACCTACTTCTCAACACCTTAGAAAATCTTCGCTTCCCTAATAATGTTGAACCAGTTACAAATCATTTTATTACACAGTGGCTTAATGATGTTGATTGTTTCTTGGGGTAAGTGACATATATTGGATCTTTATTTACTTTGTAAAGAACTCTGCAAAATCTTTTTTAAAGGAAAATAAGGAAATATTTTATTTTATTTTTTAGGCTTCACGACAGAAAGATGTGTGTTCTGGGCCTATGTGCTCTTATTGATATGGAACAAATACCACAAGTTTTAAATCAGGTTTCTGGACAGATTTTGCCAGCTTTTATTCTTTTATTTAATGGATTAAAAAGAGCATATGCCTGCCATGCAGAACACGAGAATGACAGTGATGATGATGATGAAGCTGAAGATGATGATGAAACGGGTAAGGGATTTGCAATGGAGAAAGCCAGTCTTATTACCCAGTTAGAAATATCACTGGACTTGTTCTTTTAGCCCTTCTCCTAAAGAAATGTGGGATCATAGCCAAATGTTTTCATGTTCATTCATTCATAGAACTAGAGTGTAAGGTCCATGAAGGCAGGAACTTTCAGCTGTATCACTATTATGTAAAGCAGTTCTAGGTGTATATAGTTCCAGTGTTGGCAGGTTTTTTGTGTGTGTGCTTTTATATATAGATAGATATATATAATTTATTTATTTTTGGCTGTGTTGCATCTTTGTTGCTGCACGTGGGCTTTCTCTAGTTGCGACGAGTGGGGGCTACTCTTTGTTGCAGTGCACAGGCTTCTCATTGCAGTGGCTTCTTTTGCTGCGGAGCACGGGCTCTAGGTGCGCGGGCTCAGTAGTTGTGGCTCACGGGCTCTAGAGCGCACAGGCTCAGTAGTTGTGGCACATGGGATTAGTTGCTCCACAACATGTGGGATCTTCCTGGACCAGAGATCGAACCCGTATCCCCTGCACTGGCAGGCGGATTCTCAACCCCTGCACCACCAGGGAAGCCCTGTTGGCAGGTTTTTAGTGTTGGTAAACATCTGTCTATTAGTGCTAAAATCTAGCTATATCTACACTGTAAAATTAAGTTAATTAGATGTTGGCTAATACATTTCACCTGTAAGACAGTATAGACTACAAGAATATAAACTGATAGGATGTTGTTTAAAAGAAATTATTGTAAAGGTTTCAAAATATAACACTTGCCATTTTTGTCTTTTATCATTTACTATCTTAGCCAGCTAGGCTTTAAAAAAAAAATCTCATAAAAGGTATTCTGTGGATATAATAAACTATTCTACTGTACTGTTGGTATTTGATTTGGTATATACCATAAGTCTCAGCACACCAAGTGCTGGTTCTCATATTATGCAGTCCTTTTTCAGACTTCTGGTACTAACAGTTGTGGTTAGTTTTCTTAGATTTCTATGAGAATTTTTTTCTGTTTATTGCTGAATATGTATTTAAACACCAATTCCTGGAACTTCCTTGAATTTATTCAGTTGTGATTTTTAATTCACCAACAATGATCACTGTCACTGAGTTACAGTGAGTAACAGAATATTCCAGTGTTAACAAGAGCACCTTTTTATGACTTGGCAGAGGAACTGGGGAGTGATGAAGATGATATTGATGAAGATGGACAAGAATATTTGGAGATCCTGGCTAAGCAAGCAGGCGAAGATGGAGATGATGAAGACTGGGAAGAAGATGACGCTGAAGAAACTGCCCTGGAAGGCTATTCCACGATCATTGATGATGAAGATAACCCTGTTGATGAGTATCAGATATTTAAAGCTATATTTCAAAGTAAGTTAACTTGTTATATGTAATTCAGATAGCTCCGTATGATCCATTTTCCTGAATCAATTTGTTCTTATTTATGTCTGCCCCTTAAAGAAGGGGTTTTGGGTATATCAAACCCAAACTAAAATGTGATTTAGGATTGTTAGGCAGAGTAACCAAAGTTACTTCTACTGTTGCCTTAGAGATTCAGTGTATTTTCCTCATCCTTTTATTTTGCTTTTATTTAGATTGTCATTTTGAAATATGCACGTCATAGGAAAATTGTATAGTTCAAAAAGTTTATACAACAAGTTTGTTTTTCCTACTTCTAATTTCTAACCTCCCAGCTTTCCCCAGAAATATCTACTGTTATGTCTGTTTCTTATGTTTATGTATTTGTGTATCTTTTTTTTCCCCCTGGCTAAACCCATGCTTACCTGTCTGAGAATTTGACCATTTATATAACATTTATGGTCTTGGAATCTCTATTCTTTTCTCCTGTTTCACAGTGTGTGGCTACGGAATACTAGGTGCCAGTTTTTGTTTTTTACATCTGTGTTCTTTAACCCAACTTAAGAAATTAGAATTGGCACTATATTTGAACATCCTTTCCCTCCAGAGTTAACTACTGTGCTATTTTATCATTCCTATGCATTATGAACGTTGATGTAGAATAAATTCTCTGATAACCAAAGCATTAATCTTCCAAGCCCATGACAAAGCAATTGTGATGCAAGCTCACAGAAACACAAGGAATTGTTTCTGAGCTACATGGCAGGCTGTAAGGATTGATTGAAGTGCCAAGAACTTACTGACTGGCTTTTGTCCATGACTTTGTATTTTGTATACTTAAACACATGTTAATCCCTAAAGGATGGTTTATTATAGAAGGCTCATCCACAGTAAATGCAATAAAGTAGAAGTAGAAAATCATGTTATAGAGAACATTTTTAACTAAATACTGCAGAGCACCTTTCTGTGGAAAGACAGTACATATATCTAAGAAAGTGTTTTTTTGAATAAGCAATGCAGAATAAGCAATGCAGAAAAAAATAAGTTGCTTTAACTCTTAATCTTTTAAGGGGTTTGGGCTAACTTTATTTCTAGTTTCCCTAGTTTGTTACTTATTATATAACAATTGGATTAGGCTCTAAATCCTTATTTACTAGAGATAAGAATTATGACTATGATTAGATTTTTGAGGCATCATGCTAAACCAGAATTTTTTCCCCCTGTATCTTTTTTTCACAAGTAATTTAAAATACCTTAGATTATTATTGGGAGAATATAAACTAGATCAGAATTTCAGTATTGGAGGTGGAGTAGAGGGAATAGAACAGAAAAGAACTACCAGGACTCTCTTATTGCCCTTTTTCCCCTTGTTTTCTTTTTGATAGCTATACAAAATCGTAATCCCGTGTGGTATCAGGCTCTGACTCATGGTCTTAATGAAGAACAAAGAAAACAGTTACAGGATATAGCAACTCTAGCTGATCAAAGAAGAGCAGCCCATGGTATGTTAATTGACCTCAACCCCTCTTTTTTTTTTTAATATTTATTTTTTAATTTGGCTGCACCAGGTCTTAATTGCGGCATCAGGATCTTTAGTTGCAGCATGCAAACTCTTGGGATCTAGTTCCCTGACCAGGGATCGAACCTGAGCCCCCTGCATTGGGAGCGCAGAGTCTTAGCCACTGGACCACCAGGGAAGTCCCAACCTCAACCCCTCTTTAATGCAATTAATGACTTTGATACAGCTTTAAAATTTAAATTAAGTGATTTAAAATTACATAAAAGCTACAGTTGTTGGAGGTGATAAGAAATTCATTCCAATCTGTAGAAATGAAAAAAGGAATTTTGGTTTTGGCCGTAATTTACTGATTTTAAGTATAGTTGAAGACTACTTTCAGTGTGCAGTAGCTTTGATAAGGTCGCTAAATCTCATGGGGCTGGTTTGATAGTAGAAAATTCCATTAAAATTGTGAATTTTAAAGTTATGAAAACTGCAATTTTTTTTTGAAAACTGCAATTTTTAAAAACTGTATTAAAGGCATATCATTTCTTTTCATCGTTAAACATTTCAGTATGCCTTTCAATACAGGATGTTTCAGATAATACACAGCCTAGTAGTTTTCTAGAGGTCTTAATACTGCGTCAGACTAGTTTTATATTCAAAGAGGTTCCTCCTTAAAAAAAGGCACAGCTTTCTAAAGTATTTAATTTGAATTTGCCTGCATTAGATTCATTAGCTGTAATTACCTTTGGAGATTGGATCCTTCTGATTTAGTATTTGACTCAAAATAGAGTAAAGATTTTTCTTTTTAAACAATGCAAAGTGAAAGTTGGCTAAGAAGTCTGTAGCATAGAGAAGAGTTCGTCTTCTCTACATAATATACTCTTTCTTCTATACATTTGGAGGGAAAACAGAGGCCAAAGTTTGGAACTTCCTGGCTAGTACTGGTGGTTAAGCTATTGTTAATGTCTGTCAATTCCTTCTTTTCTCCAAAGCAGTAAGGTGATCGAATGCTCTATTAAACATTCACATATTTGTTTTTCTAGAATCCAAAATGATTGAGAAGCATGGAGGATACAAATTCAGTGCTCCAGTTGTGCCAAGTTCTTTCAATTTTGGAGGCCCGGCACCAGGGATGAATTGAGTTACCACTTTCCTGCAGTGTGATTGTAGTGAAGAGCTTGTGTTCCTCCTAGTAGCGGTTCCAGAACTGGTTCATGTTATCCACTCTAAACTAATTGATGAATAGATGGACAAAAAAAAACCCAGGAGGTGGGACCTGATCATGCAACTTGGCACTGAAAATGAATCCAGAGGAATTTTGGCGGGGGAGGGAGGTAACCTGGGGGGCAGGGAGTATTTTCTTTATTTTTTGAAGAAAGTAAGATTCTGACTGAAAGTTCAAGTGACACTGTGGAAATCTGCAACAAGAGGGGATGTCATGAAGGCAGCTTTTCTTTTTCCGAGGAAAAAATAGGCATGGGCTACAGGACTATTTAAAATGTCTCATTTACAGTATAAGCTCAGAGGTAGATGTAATTTTTACACCTATGAGTATTTGTCCGATTTCTGTCTCTTCCTCACCATTGGGTATCTATTCTTTATATGTAAATAAGATAAGGTAATCGATAGCCTTATTCAATCTTCATCATTTTCATCATCAAAGATTGTTCCTATGTAGATTATTGGACATTTATTGTAGCACTACATAACTGATTAAAAAAAAATCTGTAAATGAATTAGCACTTTCATATTGAAACAAGCCTGCTAGCCTATGTATAAAATAGCAAAATGTTTGCTGTTTATAAAAAGATGGGATGTAATGGGGTGGGGGGCAGGGGTAATTTCAAGTTATTAATTTAAAAATGAATTAGCAATTTTGTACCTGGTGACTTTGTGGTGCACTCACCTCTGATAGTGACTTGAATTCGGTATGTTAAAAGGGGTTAGTGATATTTCATTGCTGCTAAAAATGGCAACTCCCTCTGTGTCCTGTTTTTTCTTAAAGCTCTCAGTGTACAAGTGGATATTTGGATACAAGACCTTACTGTAACAAATAGGAAAGATGATATTTGAAGCATGTAAATTGGATATAAAGTTCTACTCTTAAAGAGTTGATAAAAGAGTATGGCTAAACATCTATATATGCAGTCTATTAAAAGAACTTAATTCGGCTTTTATGTCTTCATTTGATTGCAGTTTTTTCCTAATTATAAATTTTTTCCTCATTGATCTGTTTTTATGCTATACCTAGAAAGAACACAAAATGTACACTTTTAAAATTGACATTTAACACCTGCCCACCTCCCTTTTCCCATCTCCTCTCCCCCTCTTGTTGATGGTGGTATCTGGTCTTAGATAGGCTGAAGGCACAGGGTTCCCTCCAAAAACCACTATTGATACCACTGCAGAAACAGGCCAGCAACAAGACAATGTAGAGAGGTTGGCTTGCTTCCCTCTCTTCTAACTGCATGTTCAAAAATAAGCTTTTATTGATATTAAACATCTGTCAGAAGAGTCATACATTGGTTTATTTTTTATATACATTATACACACAATATTTCAAATTGAAAGCAACATCTCAATGGATTCAGGACTATTAAGTGCTGTTGTCAAAACAGACCAGAAAATTTATAACTGTAAAAATGAAACATGCACACATTATTTAAAATGCATAATGAAGAAAACCCATTGGTGTTGTGTTTTTCTTGTATGCCAGTAATTAAGCCACTACTGTTGGCACTGTTTGGTTTTCTATTTTAACACTGAAGGAGTGAAAGTATTTCCTATATTTATGAATTTACTATGAAAATCTTGGCAAAAAAAGAAAAAAAAATGTCTGTCTAAAATGTGTGGGTGAAAACTGTTAATCAAGTGTGTTCCTAATTTGTTTCCCCCCAAGTTGGACACCATCTGTAAACCCTAGGTTGCTTCAGGGGATTTCACTATTATATAAAATCAGTAAAATTAAAGTGGAGTAGTTGTATATATGCAACATTGTGTACAGAGGGGAGATACTGAATAGTATTAAACATTTTCGTCTTCCTTTACCTTTTATCCCCTACCTAATATCTAGTCTACTTTTTTAAATTTCAAACTTCACTGCTCTTTGAATTGATAATTCCAATTTTCACATTGTTATTGGAAACCATATCTAATAAAGGTTTTAGTTATTCCCATGCACAGTATGGAAATTCTCGTTTGCTGAGGTTTTGTTTCAAGAAAATGTATTGGCATGTATTTGAGAACACGTTTTATTGTCTCCTCTGTCATACAGTCCAAACTAATCTACGTTTATGGATTTTTGAAATGAAAGACCTTAAAATTAAACTATATTTAATATTAAATATTGTTCAGATGGTAGTTTCTAATACATCAAATATATACCTCGATTATTTTCAGTATTTCCTTAAATATAACATCAAATTAGAGTTTCTTATAGATTATGGATCTTGATATGTGTCAGTGTTTTTAAATAAGGTTATAGGACATTTAGATAACTTTTCGAGAGTAGTATTTATAAACTTGTAATTAGTTGCATGTAGATTTTATTTATTTAACATACAGCCTTTCCCACAGTTTCACTAACCTATAACTTATTTTTTAATTTATACAAGTTAATTCTGATTTTGTCTGGGTTTCAGTATTTTGTCTTTTTTAATGGCTGACATTAGCATAAAATCTTCACTTTTTTGTAAACTTAAGCCATCCATTTTTATAAAAGCTATTCGTTTATCAGTATTAAATAAAGGATGTTAATCTATTTCTCTGCAGGTAACAGAATGGTGATTACTAATCTACACACCTTATCAAGATAGTGGCTGCTGTGTTCACCTCTAGAAGAGACCAGAGTATAGAGCAGGGGTGGCCATACCGCAGCCCTATGGCTATGTGCTGCTATTCAGTCCCAGATGTAGTCCCTGAAGCAAGCATGAAGAAAAAGTCATTAGGAATTGTATTAATATAAACCGTGTCTTTGGGAAGATCTAGCACAATGATTTAAGGATAGTAGGCATTCCATAAGTGTTTGTAAAATGAATGACCTAAAATTACATTAAAGCATATTGGTTATAAAAATGTCAGTTCTGTTCTATATAATTTTAAATTTTGGTGAAGATTATCTGTGAATATTATCAGTATCCCTCCTGAATTCTAGGTTTTACCCTTGATGAGGTTGGCCACCCTTGCAATAATAGCACTTCACACTTTGGTGCATGTGGTTTTTACAAAGGGAAACTAGACATCCAGCTGGAAATCCAGAATTTCATTACTATGAGAGGAATATATATATATATATATATATATATATATATATATATATATTTTTTTTTTTCCTTCTTTCGGTACGCGGGCCTCTCACTGTTGTGGCCTCTCCCGTTGCGGAGCACAGGCTCCGGACGCGCAGGCCCAGCGGCCATGGCCCACGGGCCCAGCCGCTCCGAGGCATGTGGGATATTCCCGGACCGGGGCACGAACCCGTGTCCCCTACGTCAGCAGGCGGACTCTCAACCCTTGCTCCACCAGGAAAGCCCGAGAGGAATATATTTTAAGTAACTTTTTGAGACGTAATTCCCCTTCGAGGTTTTTTAAAAGCACAGATGAGGACTTCCCTGGTGGCGCAGTGGTTGAGAGTCCGCCTGCCGACGCAGGGGACACGGGTTCGTGCCCCGGTCCGGGAATATCCCACATGCCTCGGAGCGGCTGGGCCCGTGGGCCATGGCCGCTGGGCCTGCGTGTCCGGAGCCTGTGCTCCGCAACGGGAGAGGCCACAACAGTGAGAGGCCTGCGTACCGCAAAAAAAAAAAAAAAATAAGAAAATAATAAATAAAAGCACAGGTGATAATTCCTTTATGTATTTATAGATTCTGCTTTCATGTATAGATAGAAATTTGCCAATTACACTTGGTATTTCCTATATTTAAATGCTTCCTACCAGAGTTTTTTTAAAAAGTTTATTTTAACATCCTTTTAATAATTCAAAATGAAATAAAAAGGAATTTTCTCAACCTGAATAAAGGCATCTACCAAAACCCTAAAGCTAATGGACTTAATGATGAAAGATTAAACACTTCCCCCTAAGATCAAGAACCATGCAAGCATGCCCACTGTTGGCACTTCTTTAGCATTGTACATGAGGATTTAGCCAGGGCAATTAGACATCCAGATTGGAAAGGAGGAAGTAAAACTATGTTCACAGATGACATGATGTCACAGAAAACCCTAAAGAATCCATAAACACAAAGAGCTAATGACTTCTTCAAGGTTGCAAGATATAATATCAATATACCCAAATCAGTTGTATTTCTATACAGCAGCAATGAAATGAAAGTGAAATTAAGAAAATTCCATTTACAATAGCATCCCCAAAATTCTTAGAAATAAACAAAAGTGAAAAACTTACACTCTGAAAACTACAAAACACCTAAATAGAGACATCCCATGTTCATGAATTGAAAGACATACTATTGTGAAGATGGCAATACTTCCCAAGTTGATCTGCAGATTCAGTGTAATCCTTGTAAAAGCTACCTTTTTTGCTGGAATTGACAAACATTCTAAAATCTATGGAAATACAAGGGACTCAGAATAGTCAAAACAATCTTTAAAGCAAACATGATTGTACTAGTAAGGATACTTTTTTTTCTTTCTTTTTTGGCTGCATTTCGCGGCTTGTGGGATCTTAGTTCCCTTACCAGGGACTGAACCTGTGCCCTCTGCAGTGAAAGTGCAGAGTCCTAACCACTGGACCACCAGGGAATTCTCAAGGATAAATACCTTATACTGACCAAAGGAATAAATAAGAGAGTCCAGAAATAAACCCTTAAATTTATGGTCAATTGATTTTCAACAAGGGTCCCAAAACCAATGTAGGAAAGAATCTTTTTAAAAATGGCTCTGAGACAGCTGGGTATCTACATGTAAGAACATGAAGTTGGACCCTTAACACTATATACAAAATAATCCAAAGTGGTTTCAAGATTTAAATATAAGATCTCAAAGTCTTAGAAAAAATACAGGTGTAAATCGTGACTGAATTAGGTAATAGTTTTTGGATAGAACACCACAGGACAAGCAACAAGCACCACAGGACAGGCCCGCGTACCGCAAAAAAATAAAAAAATAAAATAAAAAACAGATGACTTGGACTTCATCAAAACTTACAACTTTGTGCTTTAAAGGACACTTTTCCAGAAAGTGAAAAGACCCCAGAGAATGGGAGAAAATATCTGTTAATCTTGAGTATATACAGAAGACTTAGAACTCAACAACACAAAAACCCCATTTAAAAACAGTAAAGAACCCAAGTAGACGTTTCCCCAAAGAAATAAATGGCCAGTATCATAGGAAAAAATGCTTAACATCACTAGTCATTAGGAAAATGCAAATCAGAATTCATGATGCGATATTTCATACATACTAGCATGTCTATAATCAAGAAGGTGCACAATTACAAGTATTGGTGAGGAAGAAGAGAAATTGAAACCCTCATAGTGTTGATACGATGTAAAATGCTTATCTGTTGTGTAAAAGTTTGGCAGTTCCTCAAAAGGTAGAAAATAGTGTCACCTAGCAATTCCACTCCCAGATGATGCATATATCTGAGAGAAATCAAACATATGTCCACACAAGAACTTGTACACAGTTGTTCATACTAGCATTACTATAGCCAAAAGGAGGAAACGACCCAAACAGCCATCAGTTGATGAATGGATAAACAAAATGTGGTATATCCAAATAATCAGATATTTGGCAATAAGGAATGAAGTACAATTACATGCTACATGTGGATCAGCCTTGAAAACAAAGTGAAAGAAGTCAGTCACAGGATTTCATATACATGAAAGATCTATAATTAGCAAATCAATAGGTTAGGGAACACTGGGCAGGGGTGGGGAGGGAGGAGGGAATGGAGAGTGAGTGCTGTTGGGCTTAGGGTTTCTGTTGGGCATGATGAAAGTGTTTTCCATTAGATAATGGTGATGGTTGAACAGCTTTCTGAATATACTAAAAACTACTTAAGTGTATGTACACTTTAAAATGATGAATTTTATGATATATGAGATTACAAACTTTTTTTTTGCTGTACGCCGGCCTCTCACTGTTGTGGCCTCTCCCGTTGCGGAGCACAGGCTCCAGACGCGCAGGCTCAGCGGCCATGGCTCCCGGGCCCAGCCGCTCCGCGGCACGTGGGATCCTCCCGGATCGGTGCACGAACCCGTGTCCCCTGCATCGGCAGGCGGACTCTCAACCACTGCACCACCAGGGAAGCCCGAATTTTATGATATATGACTATCTCAATTTTCAGTTTTCTTAAGCCTCAAATTTGTTTAAAGTTCTCTAAAAAGTAACATAAAATGTTTATTAAATACAAATTAAGACCTAGCTATCCCCTTATTATAGGGAAAGTATTCTTCCCCCCAATACTTTGTTTTGCTACCAGCTGCTCATTTTGTTTTTTAAATCCCATCACCCTATCAAATAGCCCTAGCTGGTGCGAGTTTGGGTGGGTAGCAGGAGGAATCTTCAGGAGCTTTAGATTGATAACATTTTGTAAATTGAGTTTACTCTCCTCTTAGTTTCCCACTAAAATAAACCTAACACACATTAACCACAACTAGTAACCTTGGAGCTCACTTACTGGGTGATATTTTCAAAGATGTAATGAATGAATGGGGTTAACACGTGGTCCAGGGGTAGAGTTGGTAAAATGAAAAATTGCACACACTGAAGTCACTATAGATAGCTTGAAATGAGGAGAATCATGCAATTAGCCACTAACAAAACATTACCAGTTGTATTATACCTATGTCTATGTCAGCATATATACTGAGAACTATATATCTGAGATTGGAAAGGAACATTTTAAGTAACTTCCTCATACACTTCCAAAAGTATGTTCTAATTAAGCTCTGATTAATGCTTTCGGTGTGGAAGCTGATTAACTGAATGAGTTTATTCTACAGACCAAGGACTCTTAATTCTGGGTCCAGGAGTCCTATGAAACTGGTCTTTAGTATATTTTTCATAGCTTTCATCTGAATCTCAAAGGAGTTGTCAAAGTGCTTAAGAACCACTGCTGTTGACCATTAAAGTGAGGACTGGAGAGAGATGGGCTAACATTTATTAAGCACTTGAAAAGTATCTCTGATAAGCACTGTGCTACATTTATCTACATTCTCACATATCCTCCCAGTCACACTGTGAAATAAGTGTTTCTACTTTACAAATGGGGCTACAGTTTGTAAGACAAGTGACACATCTAACAGCCACAACTTCCAATGGAGAGAGTTGGTTTTAAATTCTTTAGTGTTTTCAGAAAAGAAAAAACAGAAGAGAAATAAGTTTTTTAAAAAAAGAAAAATTCTTCAGTGTTTAAACAAAAGCTACAAATTCATAATAAAAATTTATTATAAACCTATATGAAAATAATTTGATAACTCAAAATCACCTTCTCCTAGACATAATTACTTTTAAGAGTTGAATGCATTATTTCTACGTTTTTTTCGTTTTTTTTTCTCGGGCGCATCGTGCGGCTTGTGGGATGTTAGTTCCCCAACCAGTGATTGAACCCGAGCCCTTGGCAACGAAAGCACGGAGTCCTAACCACTGGACTGCCAGGAAATTCTCTTCGTATCTTTTTTCTATACATATAATACTTTTTTGTTGTTTGTTTTTGTTTTTTTGCGGTACGCGGGCCTCTCACTGCTGTGGCCTCTCCCGTTGCGGAGCACAGGCTCCGGATGCGCAGGCTCAGCGGCCATGGCTCACGGGCCCAGCCGCTCCGCGGCATGTGGGATCCTCCCGGACCGGGGCACGAACCTGTGTCCCCTGCGCCGGCAGGCGGACTCCCAACCACTGCACCACCAGGGAAGCCCTATACATATAATACTTTAATGGTTATATCATTGTACAAATATACCAAAATCAACCAATTCTCCAGGAAGTTTTTAGTTACTGAAAGAAATGTTTTTAAAACCTTGATGGCAACAGTTTTTGAAGGGGGCTAGAAATAAGTTAGCCTATTTAGAAAACTGGGGAAAAGGTCCAGCTTTGTGTAAGAGCATGGACTAGTACTGATTGGCAGTGAAATGTTTTCATGCCATTAATTTGTTAACATGTAATAAGATATGAGGGATAGGAAGTGATTTAGGGAAAATGTGAAGATTCTGGATGGCCCTGAATAGTATGTACATTTGAACTCTGTTCTATATATAGTCAGTGGTAAGTACTGTAACACAAAGTTCCACTACCTATGACAAAATCATTATTAAGGTTTCGCCCTGAATCAGATTAGAATTATAGTATCCTATCCACCACCACCATTCAATGTTTACAACCACTCAGTAGGTCCTGGGGATAAAAAGATGTCCTGTAACTGCAAACTACGATTACAGGGTGATTTTTAACTTCCTTTTCAGATTCTGTATTACCGTGTTTTAACAGACTAGAGATTCAGGACTTAATAAATGACTACATTGCATAAAAGTATTTTGATTCTTTTAATAATATTTCTGACTATAAAATACAGATAAAACATCTAGAAGGTACAGAAACTATAAATTAAAACACCTCGTTTGTCATCTGAACTCTCTGTGAAAAAGGGAAATCTATCCATTGGGTACAAGACTTGAATGAGCCAATTCCTCCAGTTTCAAGCAACCTAATCCAATTTTATGTGCCACATCTTTTATTCTTATAAGGGCATAAAATATAAAAACTACTTTAAACTTCTAAAGACTATGTATTCAAACGACACTCAACGTCCTATTTTCCTTCCAATGGCATTTGGGCACCAATTACGCAGCTATACCTTGGTTAGGGTCTGCAGCCTGCCCCTCACTCCCTACCTAAATGAAGGTCTCGTTAAAAATCTCAAACTGGACTCGAATGTAAATCAAACCACTTTAATTATCCTCACTTAGGCCATTCCATAATCACCTGAAATGCAAAGACACTAGATCAAACATCATCCAGCTCTGTCCAGCTTTTGTAAGCAGGACACAAATCTCCAGTTACAACGGGACCATCCTTCTCAATCTCTTAGTAACTCAAATCTACATTAGGAACACCAGATTTAACAAATCTGGAGTCTACACACTTTACCTCATCTTTATTCAGCCTGGTTGCCAAAGCATATGAATACATACTGAATACTCCTGAAATGACTAGTATTTCCAATGGCTCAGAAAAATTCTGGGTTGAGAGCTACAAGAAACACTACCCAAACTTCACAACTAATTTGTATCCATTCTTAATACTGGGGAGACCGAGTCAATGATTTCCTCAGCCTTTTGACTTTCCTTTAATTTGCGACACACACAAACGGGAAAGTAAAAAAGTTAGCGACACCATTGCAGACGACTTCAAAATTTGAACCTAAGGAACATGAAAGCGCAAAAGCAACCGCAGTGTCTCCCAGCAGAGTCCAAGACCACCACCCCGCTGTCGAGCTACGCCGGAGCTTCAGCTGAGGCAGGAGGCTCATCCTCCTACCAATGATGATGCCCCAGCGACTGGAAAAGCAAAGGGAGACTTGGCAGCCAGTGACAGGCATACAGCAGCTCGCGGAAAAGCAGAGCCTCCGCCCAAGACCAAAGGCCTCAGCTGGCACCGAGAGCCCCCAGGGAGCGGTGAGGCGTCCCATCCTGTCCTACCCCACTCTACCACTTCCCTCCCAACGAGACGACACTCGGCAATTGCTAGGCAAAGCCCACCCGGTCTCCAGAACGCGCTCCAGCAAGCCCACCGGGAGCGCCAAGGCCACCTCCTAGCCCCTGTGGGGAAAATGGCGCCTGTGAACCCTTCTCCCTCCCGGCTAGTCACAAGGACCAGCCTCCCTCCCTCGCTACAAAATGGCGCCTCCTGCTGGGGCCACAGACTCTGCATAATTCACTTGTCAGCGAGGCGGTGTCGCGCTGGGACGAGCGGTTCTGCCAACCAGTCAGAAGCAGAAAACTTTGTTCCGCACTTTGGGTAAGCCACTCAGGCGCTGGCTGTAAGGCCAGGCGAGGCTGACGTCAGGAAAAGGGGCGTGGATAAGGCGGTCTCCTTTCGCGTCGCCTAAATTTGAGCCAATGGCAAGCAGGAAGCGTCCAGTGAGTGACGTAATGAAAGCCCAATGGAGGCTGGGGGCGGGCTTCAGACCCACTATGCTGGTTGCGGGGCTGAGGGGCCGGGCGGCTGTTTCCTGTCCTGGTGCATGGTGGTCGGACGAAGGAATTGTTGGAAAATTTTCTCGGAGGTTCGTATATAAATGTGTTTTTACCCAGTGTGCATTATTCTCCGCCCGGCCGCCGCCCTCAGCGTGGCGGCGCGGGCCCGGTAGGGCCCGGGCTCGGACTCTGGCTCCTCAGCCTCCGCCGCAGGCCTTGCGGATCCTACGGCCGGCCGCGGTAGAGACGCCTGGGCAGAAGCGGAGTTTATTAATAACCCGCGGCCGCCACTCGGGCGGCGGAGCTTTTCTCACTGAGGACGCACCCCCCCCCCGCCCTTGTCTCTGCGCACTGCGCCCCGCCTGTTCCCCTCAGGGGACTGCCGAGGGGAGGGAGTGAAGGAGGGGAGGGTGGAGCCCTTGGGAGCCCGGCGGCGCTTCTCGGCTTGACCTCCGCGCGGAGCGAGTCCCCTGGCGCCGCCGAGGCGAAGCTCCTCCAGCTGAGACGCTGGACCCCGGTCGGCACCAGGCCCTAGCTGGGGCGCCGGCGGCAGAACTGGCTGAGGGCCCGGTCGGCATCCCGCCTGTAGATCGCACCCAGAATTTCCTCCCACTCTGATCGTGCACAGATTTCTTGTTTCCCTCACTTAAAAAAAAAAAAAAATGTTTATGGTCATTGAGGCCTAACAGCGAATATTAGAAATTGTCATTTTTATCATTCTCCTTTTTTCTCGGTTTTGGCCAAAGAGTATACGAATGCTTTGGTTGCTTTGTAACATTTTATTGTGGAACGTAAATCAATTTTTCTTCTCTCCCCTTTTGCTTTTTTTAACATTTAAGTTTACGCATTAAGGAAGTTAAGTAAAGAGTAGATAAGAATACAATTGCTAAACTGATTATTTGTTTAAGATCAGTTTAAGCCTTTGGAAGTGTCTAATCAGCTGGTATAACCTAGTGGGGATGTGAAAAATTGTAGGTTCGAAGTTGTGGTCGGCTTTGTCCCGAACCTTACTAGAAGATACTTGTGTTTTGCTGTAGTTGACAAAAATCTGTGCAGTATTTAATATATTCTCTTGCTAAGTGCTTAGTTTCAGTTCATTGTTAAGTGTTTAGTAAGAGAATAGGTAGTGAGATCATACAAAAGCTCAGGTAAGACAGGTAACTAATTTATCCAGGTGTATTTTGATTACTTTGGAAATTATTTAGTGTACAAATACTTGAGTGCCTATTTTTTCCATAGCTGTCTTTTATTTTTTAAAAATAATGGCTTTATTGATATAATTTATATACCTTTACAATTCACCCATTTAAAGTATTATAATAATTAGGTAGGTTTAATGTATTCACAGAGTTGTGCCACTATCACCAAAATTTTAAAACATGTTCATCACCCCCCAAGAAACTCTGTACCCACTTAAGTTACTCCCCGTTTCCCCATAACACTCCTTCTTCCCCAACCACTAATCTACAGATTTGTCTATTACCAACATTTCATAAAAATGGAATCACACAGTATGTGGACTTCTGTGACTGGCTTCTTTCATTTAGCATGATATTTGCAAGGTTCATGCATGTTATAGCATATATGAGTAGTTCATTTCTTTTTATTGCCAAATATTTCGCTGTATGGACGTAACACCTTTTATTTATCCATTCATCTGTTGATGGACAGTTAGGTTGCTTCCACTTTTTTGTCTATGATGCATAATGCTGCCATGAACAGTTACGGAACAAGTTTTTGTGTGGACATTTGTTTTTATTTCTCTTGTGTGTATATATATACCTAGGAGTAGAATTTCTTGGTCATTTGGTCATACGGTAACTCTGTGTTCAATCTTTTGAGGAACTGGCAAACTTTTCCAAAGTGGGTGTACCATTTTACATTCCTACCAGCAGTGTATGAGAGCTCCCATTCTCCATATCCTTGCCAGCACTTGTTGTTATCAGTCTTTTTGATGGTAGCCATCCTAGTGGGTGTGAAGTGGTATCTCTTGTGATTTTGATTTGCATTTTCCAATGGCTAATTGTGCTGAGCATTTTTTCATGTGCTTATTGGCCATTTGTATATTTTCTTTTTGGAAATGTGTATTTGGGTCTTTCCCCCATTTTAAAATTGGATTGTTTATCTGTTATTGAGTTCTAAGAGTTTCTTATATAAAGGTCCTTTATCAGATATATGATTTGCAAAATGTCCATTGCCCTTTGCTGCAGGTTGAGATATTGCTGTGAAGTAAGGATTCATCATATTCTTCATGGAAGGATGACCTAGCTGTTTTGGGGAATTGTGCCTCTACTATTACTTTAGCTGTTATTAAATATTTATAATGTAGGTACAGTTTATGATCATGGGAGGAGAACTTTCTGAGTCCTGATGTTCTCATCATTACTTAACTTTGAAGTTTTTATCTAGTTTTTGTTTTTGGTTTTTAATCTGAGGTTTTACCCAGTTCTGAGTCTTTTTGCTCCTGGCTTTATTTCAGGACATAGTGATTTTTTTTTTTTTTTTTTTTTTTTTTTTTGGCGGTATGCGGGCCTCTCACTGTTGTGGCCTCTCCCATTGCGGAGCACAGGCTCCGGACGCGCAGGCTCAGCGGCCATGGCTCACGGGCCTAGCCGCTCTGCGGCATGTGGTATCTTCCCAGACCGGGGCACAAACCCGTGTCCCTTGCACTGGCAGGCGGACTCTCAACCACTGCGCCACCAGGGAAGCCCAGGACGTAGTGATTTTTTAAAGAGTTGGGTTGCTTGAGTCATTGCTCTTTGCTTAATTTGCATTTTAAGGGATGGCTTTTGTGAGACAGTGTTTTTTGGTTTTTAATTTATTTATTTTTGGCTGCATTGGGTCTTTGTTGCTTCGCGCGGGCTTTCTCTAGTTGTAGCAAGTGGGGGCTACTCTTCATTGTGGTGCGTGGGCTTCTTAGTTTGGTGGCTTCTCTTGTTGCAGAGCATAGGCTCTAGGCGCGTGGGCTTCAGTAGTTGTGGTTCTTGGGCTCTAGAGTGAAGGCTCAGTAGTTGCAGCGCACGGCCTTAGTTGCTCCGCAGCATGTGGGATCTTCCCAGACCAGGGCTTGAACCCGTGTCCCCTGCATTGGCAGGCGGACTCCCAACCCTGCGCCACCAGGGAAGTCCCTGAGGCAGTGTTTTAAACTTTACCATACTGTCAAAATCAAAGTGATTTTGTTTCAAAGATGGATTTAGACTGGACAGTGACAAAGGCTGTTCCCTGTGTCTGGACTGCCTTCTCTACTCTTCCTACCCCTAGGAAATGTTTACTTATCTTTCTTATGCCCATATTCACATGTAATCATCTTTGCATACCTGAGGCAGAGTTAGGTGCTCCTTACTTTATTAATGCTTCTGTTTATAGTAACTTTTTTTTTAAGTAACTAGTTTTAAAACCATGAAAATAATACATGGTAAATTTCTTTTTAACTTATGGAATGTATACGGTAGAAATTAAAAGGCCCATCCCCAGTCCACCCTCATCTCCTAGTCCCATTTCTGGGAGGTAATGCTGTAAAAAATTATGTGTGTGGATAGCAAGAGTTAAAGAAGAAAACCAGGAAACGAAAAGATTTGATTTATTAAGCTAGTGGGAATTAATCTTATTAACAAATTTTTCTTACAGTATTGTATGCAATGAAAATTCTACTGTTGTACAAGACAAAATAAGATAGTTGGCAGTGTTATTGGAATGGAAGGATGAGAGACTGGAGTAAAGAAGTTATTGCAGTAGTTATTAACATGTGAGGAGTTGGAAAAGAAAGGTTTTGAAGGATAAAAATCATGGAGTTGAAGGGAATGCCCTGGTGGTCCAGTGGGTAAGACTCCACACTCTCATTGCTGAGGATCTGGGTTCAGTCCCTGGTCCGGGAACTAAGATCCCACAAGCTGGGCAGTGTGGCCAAAAAAAATTAAAAAGATGAAATGCTCTCTGTCATACCAAGTTCCCATATATATGGTTCCATTTAAAAAAAAAATCATGGAGTTGACAATTGCCCTGTTGTGAATTTAAGAATGAGGGTGGGCTTCTCTGGTGGCGCAGTGGTTGAGCGTCCGCCTGCTGTTGCAGGGGACACGGGTTCGTGCCCTGGTCCGGGAAGATCCCACATGCCACGGAGAGGGTAGGCCTGTGAGCAATGGCCGCAGGCCTGCGTGTCTGGAGCCTGTGCTCCGCAACGGGAGAGGCCACAACAGTGAGAGGCCCGCGTACTGCAAAAAAAAGAATGAGGGTTTAGTCAAGGATGACTTTTGATCATTTTAATCTGTTGTCTGGGTTTGGTGGAAATAGCCAAGTCCATATGGCAAATTGATTAGAGTGGAAAGATGAATTGGCAAACCTTAATGGTGTATATGGAATGTGTTGTGTTTAATTCAGACAGAAAACAAGATGTATTTTGATATAAAATGAATGACAGGGACTTCCCTGGTGGTACAGTGGTTAGGAATCCGCCTGCCAATGCAGGGGACATGGGTTCGAGCCCTGGTCTGGGAAAATCCCACATGCCGCGGAGCAACTAGGCCCATGTGCCAAAACTGCTGAGCTTATGCTCTAGAGCCTGTGAGCCACAACTGCTGAGCCCATGTGCCACAACTACTGAGGCTTGCACACCTAGAGCCCATGCTCCGCAACAAGAGAAGCCACCGCAATGAGAAGTATGCACACTGCGGTGAAGAGTAGCCCCCGCTCGCCCCAACTAGAGAAAGCCTGCGTGCAGCAAAGAAGACCCAACAAAGCTAAAAATAAATAAATAAATAAAAATTAAAAAAAAAAATAATGACGTGGTACATTACTAGGCGACCTCCCCACCTACCTATTGGTTAGTGTCTTCCCTTTCCTCTGGCATTTGTCCTTTCAAACAGAAGTGCTGAGAGGAAAAAGAATCACTGGCAGACTTTTGGATGTGGCAGTTTGATTTGAGACCTAGGAATGTATGTAAATGTTTTTAGTTGATGGATTATAGATCTGTGTTTTTAAATGAGGAGTGCATGTTAGATTCAACTGGGGAGCTTTTTGTAAGTGGACATGCTTATTGTTGAGAAGATAATATTTAAGGAAAATATACTAGGAGATAAATGTCTGTTATTAAAAGTCAGTTATTCAGGGAATTCCCTGGTGGTGAAGTGGCTAGGACTCTGAGCTTCTACTGCAGGGGGCATGGGTTCGATCCCTGGTCAGGGAGCTAAGATCCCACATGTGGCAGCATGGCCAAAAATAAATAAATAAAATTTTTTTAAAAAGTCAATTACTTAAAATCACCTTTATTTTATCTTATTTTAAACATAAATTTATTTGTTTATTTTTGGCTGTGTTGGGTCTTTGTTGTTGCGTGCCGGCTTTCTCTAGTTGTGCTGAGCCGGGGCTACTCTTCGTTGTGGTACGTGGGTTTCTCATTGTGGTAGCTTCTCTTGTTTCAGAGCATGGGCTCTAGGCATGCGCCCTTCTGCAGTTGTGGCACGAGGGCTCAGTAGTTGTGGCACGTGGGCTTAGTTGTGGCACGTGGGCTTAGTTGCTCCGCGGCATGTGGGATCTTCCCGGACCAGGGCTCGAACCCGTGTCCCCTGCATTGGCAGGCAGATTCCTAACCACTGTGCCACCAGGGAAGTCCCTAAAATCACCTTTAGAAATTATTTTTTGTCTTCCTTTTTAGGGGAAGAAGACTTTCAGAAGGAAAAGGAGATTTTTTTTTTTTACCTTTTTCAAATTGAAGTATAGTTGATTTACATTATTATTCTTTTAAGGTGTACAACATAGTGATTCATTATTTTTATGGATTGAAATTTTTTTTTTAGTTCTTATTCTTTTATGGAGAAACCTTGAAAACATTATGTATAAGTGAAAGAAGGCAGTCACAAAAGACCACATACTATGATTCCATTTACATGAAGTGTCCAGAATAAGCAAATCTATAGAAATAGAAAGTAGATAAGTGGTTGCCTAGGGCTTTGGAAAGGGGGAGGTAGGGTTTTCTTTTGAAGGGTGATAAAAATATTGTGAATTCAGGTTGTGGTGATGTTTGTACAACTCTGAATATACTAAAGTCATTGAATTGTACACCTTAAATGGGTACATTTTATGATATGTGAATTACATCTCAGTAAAGATATTTTCAAAAAGGAAAAGCATGAACAAGAGGAAAATTCCTCTTGAATAACACATCTCTGAAACTTTCTTTTTTGTCTTCTTTCTCCTCTGGCAATACCCTTTTACAGTAGTAGGAGAAAATAGTGAATAAGACAAGAGATAGAGCTGTACAGTCTCTTCTCATTTAGCTTTAAACTACTGATAAGCATTAATAGCAAACATATATATAATACCATGTGCTGTTACAAGTGCTTTGTATTTAACACAGATACCTCACAATACCCTCTGTGAAGTACCCTCCTTTTACAGATAGGGAAACTGTGGCACAGCATGGTTAAGTAACTTGCCCAAGGTCACATAGATAATATGTGGTAAAATGAGATTTTGAAGCAGGCTGTTTTGCTCCAGAGTCCTTATTCTTAAGTATAGTGTTATACTACCGCTCATAAGCATTCCTTCCTAAGTATAACCCATACTTTCCAATCTATCTATAGGGGAATCCTCCTTAGATATGTTTTAGTAGCTGGTTACTGTAAATATACTGCTTCCAGTCTGGAGAAAAACAGGTAATTAAAGTATACTGTGCTAAGTGTTATTATAAGAGTATGGACAGAGTATCTTGGGAAATACATCTAAAGCATTCTGACCCAATTTGGGGAGTTCAGATAAAACTTTCTGGTGGAATCTGAAGAATTTAGCCAAGTAAAGAGAGGAGGAAGAGTATTCTAGAGGGTATGAATAGCAGTGTTCAGAGCCCAGATGCAGGAGACACCTTGGGCTGTTCTGGGAGTGGCAAATAATCCAGCAGCTCATGTAAAAGTTGTTGAGCCAGATGATTAGAAGGTTGACTTTGCCACTTATGTTGTGAAGTTAAGGACATCATTTAACCTTTGTGAGCTTCACTTTCTTGGTCTGCAAAATTGTGATAAAATGGTACTTAATTCATAGGATTGCTAGAAGGATTAAATGAATTAGTAGTAATGCCTGGCATATAGTATTTTGGAAGAGTTAGTTATCATTATAATCATTTTTATTTATTAGTATTATTAACATTTTAATTAATAATAATATTAAATGATACCAGTATCATTAACTACTAGAATTTTAAACAGTATTGCTGGAGTGTAGAATGTGAGGTTGTGCTAGAACAAGACTGGAAGATAGAGTGACCAACTTGTCTTGATTTGCCCAAGACTATCCCAGTTTTAAAAGAAAGTGTCCCCCACCACCAAAAAAAAAAAAGAACTGAGAGTCCCATGACCCAGGAAGCTTCTCAGTCTTGGGTAACGCAGAATGATTGTTCGTCTTATTGGAGAAGTTAGTAGAATCCAGATCATGACATTTGGACTATATGGGGAAATGGGAAAGTTTTGAAGGTTTTGAGACAGAGAAATGCTCTGATTGGAGTTGAAAGCACTTGGACTGATTAGATTGGAGGAGGGTAGGAGTGGATTTTAGGAGGCCGATGTAGTAACCCAAGCGGTGATGGTACCCTGAATTAAGACAACCTAATAAGAGAAGCAAATGGATTTGACAGATATTTAGGAGGTAGAGTGATAGTTCTTAGTGATCGGTTGGAGAATAAGGGGGATTTGACTACTGGGTAGGTGACTGCGTTTATCACTGAGGGAGAAAATACTAAAGTAGAATTTTGTGGCAAACTGTTTTGAGATGGAGGTGACTGTGGACCATGAAGATCACCAAGGCCAGTAAGCAGCTAGATATATAGATCAGGAGCCCTTAAGAGAAAGGACTAGAGAGATTTTAAAGAGCTTATAAATTCCAGAGATCTTTGAAGCCAATGGAATGGATATGATATTCCAAGAGGAAAAGTGCATAAAATGAAAAAACAAACTAGGATGGAAACTTGTGGGTTCTCAGTATTTAGGAACCCATAGGAGAAACGGAAAAGGATTAGCTAGGAAGTTGGAAAAAACCAGGAGCGTGTGGAAGTCACAGAAGCCAAGGTAAGAGAATGTTCTAAGAAGGAGATAAAGGTCAATGATATCAAACCCAATATAAGACAGAAAAGTATCCATCACATTTTTTTTTTTTCTTTAGCTGCGTTGGGTCTTCGTTGCTGTGCGAGGTCTTTCTGTAGTTGTGGCGAGTGGGGGCTACTCTTCATTGTGGTGAGCGGGCTTCTCATTGCAGTGGCTTCTCTTGTTGCGGAGCACCGGCTCTTGGTGCGCGGGCTTCACTAGTTGCAGCAGGTGGGCTCAGTAGTTGCAGCACGCGGGCCCTAGAGTGTGTGTGCTTCAATATTTGTAGTGCGAAGGCTCTAGGATGAACAGGTTTCAGTAGTTGTGGCGCTCTGCGGCATGTGGGATCTTCCCAGACCAGGGCTCGATCCCACGTCCCCTGCATTGGCAGGCGGATTCTCAACCACTGCACCACCAGGGAAGCCCCTATCACAGCTTTTTAATCTGTTTTATGATGGACATTTGAGTTCATTCCAATTTGGAACTATTATGGATAAAGTTGCTATGGACATTCTTGTGTAAGTCTTTTTGTGGATGAATATTTTCATCTCTCATTCATAGGAATGGCCATCGAACTTCATGTTAAAGTGGAGATTAGTGACCAGCCAAAGCAGTTTCAATACTTAGGGACAGAAACCAGATGGATAGCAGTGGGAAATCAGGAAATAGTCTTAGTAACAACTGTTAGAGAAATCTAGCTGTGATAAGGAGGAAAGAGAGACTAGTAGCTGAGTTAGAGGCAAGATTTTGTTTTATCGATTTTGTTTTTGTTTTTTAAAATATTTATTATTTTTATTTGGCTGCACCGGGTCTTAGTTGCCATGTGAGGGATCTTCATTGCGGCATGCAGGATCTTTTAGTTGCAGCACGCGGGCTCTTAGTTGCAACATGAGGGATCTAGTTCCCTGACCCCTTGCATCGGGAGCATGGAGTCTTAACCACTGGACCACCAGGGAAGTCCCTGTTTTTGTGTTTTTTAAATTATTAATGGGAAGGAACTGGGGGAGAGAGGGAAATTTTTTACAGGAGAGATCCCTGAGATCCCTAAGGAGGAAAGACAGATGAAATGCAGAGTACAGGTTGGAAGGATTAGTCTTACCTTGTAGGAAGGTAATATTGTAGGAGAGAAGGAAGAAATGTGTGGAAATGCAGTGAAGTGAGGTTTGTTGGCAGAGAATTCCTCTGCTGACTTCTGTATTTTCCGTGAAGTTGGGAGCTGATTAATTTGCTGAAAATGAAGTGGTGAAGGAGACAGGGTGGGAGGATAGCAGGAGAGGGAGTGGGGGTAGAAGGTTTGAGGTAAATGGAAAATATTTTAAATAGTCATCATGAAGAAATAAAGACATGTAAGTTTGCTGGACTGCTTTGGGGGTTCAGAAGAGGTTGGAAGAGCCCAAGAACTTTTATGGCCCTTCAGGACTATTCCATCAAATAAGTTATTAGATCTGAAAAATGCTTCGTAAATATGACCTGTACAAACAGTTTTTTCTGACTAGAGGTATATGTTTTAACTATCCATGTTTAGTGTCCTATTCAATATACTTTTTTGGACAAAGGATCTATTTTGTTATAGTGTTGTGTTTCAGGAGTGCCCTCTCTCATTTTCATAATTGTCTCACAATGCTTTGCTTCCCTTACCTGTGACAAGATGAGCAATTTGGGTAATAAAATATTAACATGCACAGTGTTTATCTTGAGGGAAATAAAGTACAATCTAGCATCAGTTTTTTTTTTTGTGGCATCATAGTTTTGAAACGACTTTATGCTTTTTTTAACAGAACAATGTCAGAAGTTGAGTTTGAATATATCAGAACCTTTCTCTTTCTCCTGATGCTTCCTCAAACTCCCTAGTCTCAGTGAAAGCAAGCCAGGGCATGCTTAGCAAACTGAGCTATGCAGGTGTGCCCTTATCAAGCCCTGTTTTTTTTTTTACGGTATGTGAGCCTCTCACCGTTGTGGCCTCTCCTGCGCGGAGCACAGGCTGCGAATGTGCAGGCTCAGCGTGGCTCACGGGCCCAGCCGCTCCGCGGCATGTGGGATCTTCCCGGACTGGGGCATGAACCCGTGTCCCCTGCATCGGCAGGCGGACTCTCAACCGCCGCGCCACCAGGGAAGCCCTCAAGCTCTGTTTTTAATGCTACACTGTTGAGGTTTGAGATAGGTTTGTTTTGGTACTTTTTCACATCAGTGGTTCAGTTAAGAACAAACCATCACCAAAATTGACGTTCCTGATGACTAGACCTAGGTGTCCATTTCTCAATTCTTGTCTCTTCTCACCTCTTTTTCTCACAGGTATTTTAGTTTCAGGTCTCCTAGGCCTCATCTCAAGTACCTGCCAGTCAGTTTCAAATATTCTATTTCTGAATGGTCCTGGAACTTGGCAAAAAGTTTGAAAGCCTTCAATTTCCAACATTTCACCCATCTTGATAGAATATTCTACTTCTTTAAAATAGGTAGTATAAACTCTATCCCTCAGTTTTACCCTTTAGCATTCTGTAGAGCCTATGAAAACTCTACATCATTCACCAGCACATTCTAACTACTCTGTACTTAACTGAATTACATTTCATCAGTGGAACATGCTTATTCCCTGGGTGTATTTAAATAAAATTGAAGGGATTTAAAGATAGTTTTCCACAAATGTTAATCAAAGCGTGTTACTGGATCAGCATACTGCAAAGGTACAGGATAGCCTGCTATTTTTTTTTTTTTTTTTTTTTTTGCGGTACGCGGGCCTCTCACTGATGTGGCCTCTCCCGTTGCGGAGCACAGGCTCCGGACGCGCAGTCTCAGCGGCCATGGCTCACGGGCCTAGGCGCTCCGCAGCATGTGGGATCTTCCCGGACCTGGGCACGAATCCATGTCCCCTACATCGGCAGGCGGACTCTCAACCACTGCGCCACCAGGGAAGCCCCTAGCCTGCTATTTTTATGTTGCTGTACTAAGGAACTTCCTCATTCCAGGTTAGGAGATGTCATAAAATGCAGCACAAATGACCATGCTTAAATGGAGAAGCACTTTGTATAGTAGTAAATTTATGAGGAAAATTTGGAATTGAGACCAGGTAATAGAATGGCATAGCTTCTCTGTTAAGTGTTGAGGTGAAACCAGCCTGAGGTTAGGATCTGAGCTTGACAATTTCTGAAGGCCTGGCTTCTGTGGCTTCATGCAAAAAGACCTCTAAGATTTGTTAATCTAGATTTCTTTTTGTTTCATTTCTTACCACAATAAAGGTTACTTGTAGTTTTTATACCTGTACCATTAGATTTATATTTTCATAATAATTTGTGGTAATAATTGTATCTAACAAATTAGACCAAACTTGAAATATCTAAGGGCTTCACATTTTAAAATATTCGTCTGATGTAGATTCATACCACTGAGGAAACACTGATTCTTTTTTTTAAGGGATGAAGTCAGCTAGTATTTAGTTACTAATTTTAACCATCAATTTTCAGACATTTTTTTCTTCCTGCCAATAATTTTGGATATTTTTCACTCTAAAAATTATGAAATCTATCAAATATAAGGAGGAGTACCTGTATAAGTAATTGAATAAAAGCTTATGTATCCACTTGGTTTTTAACAGATCCTAACATTTTTCCATATGTGTTCAGACCTTTTTCTAAGAATTATGGTTAAAAACCCACAACATAAAATTTACAGTCGTAACCATTTTTAAGTGTAGGGTACAGTAGTGTTAACTATATGGACATTGTTGTGTGATAGATCTCTAGAACTTTTTCATCTTGCAAAACTGAAACTATACTCATCAAACAACTCCCCTAGTACTGTAACTACCATTCTACTTTCTAATTCTAAGAGTTTGACTACTTTAGATAGCTCATATAAGTGGAATCATGCAGTATTTGTCTTTTTTTGACTGGCTTATTTCACTTAGAATAATGTCCTCAGAGTTCATCCATGTTGTAACATATGACAGTATTTCCTTCTTTTTTAAGACTAATATTCCATTGTGTATATATAAATTGCATTTTCTTTATCCATTCATCCGTTGATGGACATTTAGGTTGCTTCCACCTCTTGGCTATTGTGAATAATGCTGCAGTGAAGAGGTGTGCAAATCTCTCTTTGAGATTCTGTTTTTAATCCTTTTGGATATGTACCCAGAAGTGGAATTGCTAGATCATATGGTAATTCTATTTGTAATTTTTTGAGGAATCTCCATACTGTTTTTGTTTTATTTTTATTTATTTATTTGGCCGTGCCACGCAGCTTGCAGGATCTTAGTTCCCGGACCAGGGATCAAACCTGGGCCCCCTGCAGTAGAAGTGCAGAGTCTTAACCACTTAGCCAGGGAAGTCCCAATAGTGGGCATTCTAACAGGTGTGAGGTGATATCTCATTATGGTTTTGATTTGCATTTCCTTGACAGTTAGTTATATTGAGCATATTTTCATATGTTTGTTTGGCATTTGTTTATCTTCCTTGGAGAAATTTCTATTCAAGTCCTTTGTCCAATTTTTAATTGGGTTATTAGTTTTTTGATGTTGTGTTGTAGAATTTCTTTCTATATTCCGGACATAACATTTGCTAAATTTCGTAAGTGTGTTTTTTTCTCTTATGCTAATATCCATCATCATCTTCCAGAAAGGCAGGAACTTTATTTATTACACAGATGTCTTCATTTGAGATTCCTGTTGTGCCCCCATGACAGCCTCCTCTGTGTTTGATTTTGGCCCATGATTCATTATTAAAGCACAGGAAGCTGACTACCTTTTGCAAGGTGGCCCTTTCTAAAGGTGTCATGTGTATCTTACATACTTATTTTCACACAACCTGAAAATGTTGGTGCCAGAAATAATCAAGACATGATGGTGGATATGATATGAGCAACTATAGAGTGTTTGATCTCTAGCTTATTTATTTCATCTATTCATTATCATATTTTCCCTAGTTGATCATTTTCTAACAAAGGGCATTAATTGTATCACAGAGCCTTTTTGAGAATAAGATGGGCTGTGTACTTGCCATCACTTATTATCTCTGGTAATTGTAGTGCCCATATGATCTCTTCTGATTCCTTCACCACCCCATGTATTTGCCAGCAGTTTGTGTCCAGGAATCAGCTGTCTCTTCAAGATGTTTCAGTTAGTGTAGATTTTTTTCCCTTAGGATAGATACTATAGGTCCTGAAGCCTTCCTAAAGAAAGTTAACCCTTGACCAGCTTTCAGACAAGAAATAACTTTTATTTATTGCAGATATATCAGTTACCTGTTGATGTAGTTATTTGGAGATTTATAGATAATTCAATGAAAAGGACAAATGCTTGAATTATGGTCAAACCATAGGCATTTCTTAACATCATGACCCAAATTAACTTGTAATCTGCCTTTTTCAAAATTCGTCTTCTAGATGAATGCTGTAAAAATCATAGAGTGCTTTCTACATTTTTATAGGTGTTTTCCCTTCCATTTCCTTGTCTTATTTCTGTTATATAGTGGCAGTACTTGTTCTGAAAATTAGCCTGTCCCAATCCTGTACTCATCAGGGGGCTTAACAGCAGAGTACCAGTTTTACTTTGAGGCTTCTCTGTTAGCCCTTAGATGTAGCAAGGAAGTATTGAAGTTTCAGTCTGCTTTATGAACAGTTATAGATTAGAAATATTTCAGGAATCCCTGAAAAGTCAGCCTGTGATTGACTTTTATCACAGCACTGATACCTGTCAGAGTCTAAACCATAGTCCCTGGCTTTAATCCAAAGAGGGTGTAGTTTATAGTGTTTATAAAACAAAAATCTTCAAGTAGTCCTAACATAAAAATAATTGCAAATTATTACTACTATCTGCATATTGCTCTTTTAAATATTGACACTGAAATAAGATCTTTAGACCTGGAAAGGTCCTCAAGAGATGCTCTGGTATCCAGTTCCCTGGCTCAAGGCAGCTAAATTATCCCAACTCATGTTTGAGACAACTCAAGGCCTACAGAGGTAATGGGACCCGGAGATAGGAAAAGGGAGGAAGGGGGTTGTGGTGATGATTGGTAAAAGAGCCATTCATCCATTTATTCTGCACCAATTGTGTGTCTGTTGTGTGCCAAGTACTTTTTAGGCACTTTAGTCAGCAATGAGCAAACATAAAAACACCTGTCCATTCTATTTGAGGGAGAAATAGATAAGAAAAAAACCAAATAAGTAAATACATGTAATATGTCAATTTATTAGTACTATGCCGAAATATAAAGGAGGGAAGAGGGCTGGAGTATATCATCATTGTGGGGTTGGAGGTACAGTTTGCAATGAGGTGAATAAGGAAGCTCTCGTTGAGGTGCCATTGAACAAAGACTGGAAGAAGATGAGGGAGTAATAATGAAGATACCAGGAAGAATGTTTCAAGCAGAAGGAACATCAATGTAAAGGTCCTGAGGCAGCAGAACATCCAGTATGTTTGAGGGAAAGCAAGGGCACCAGTGTGGCTGAAATGGAACGAATGAGACGGAGAGTAGTAGAAATGGGGGCAAGATCATTGGCCTCATAGGCTAGTGTAAGGACTTTTGGCTTTACTCTGATGAGAAATCATCAAAGGGTTTTGAGCAGAAGAGAGATGTGATCTAACTTTTTCATTCAAAAGGACAATCTGACTGTTGTGTTGAGAGGAGATGAGGGAAGTCACAGTAGAAGCAAGGAGACCAGTTAGGATGCTATTGCATTAACATCTCAGGGTGAGAGATGGTAGTGGCTTGGATCAGGGAGGTAATGGCGAAGCTTGTGAGAAGTGGCCAGGTTCAGCATAGATTTCTGAAGATTGAGTCAACAGGATTAACTCAATCCATTCATGGATTCTAAGTGGGAATCTTCAACCATGTTAAACCCAAAGAACACTAATTATGGGAATTTTAGACATGGTACAGAACTGATGGGCAAGACTTGGGTGTGCTCAATAGTTTACTGATGAATTATTAAAAGCATGCTCTGGACTTTGGGCAAATACTTTTACCCTGCATATTAAGTGAAATTTCAGCTTATTTCAAACACTATTCACTTCCGTAGCAATTTTTTATGGTTCATAAATATTGTTTGTAGATTTTATTTCATATACATCGTTCTTTGTTCTCAATGCCTACATTTTTTTCAAGGTAGAAAATGTTGTTAGCCCAGATAAATCGAGATTCTCAGGGAATGACAGAGTTTCCTGGAGGAGGAATGGAGGCTCAGCATGTTACCTTGTGCCTGACAGAGGCAGTAACTGTGGCAGGTGAGCAATCTTATTTGAAGGGATCATGTGGGTTTGGAAATATTTATCTTAAGGGAAAATGAAAACTTACAATACTGTTTACTTTGTTCCTCCTCCTTTAGCTAAAGGCAACACAAAGCTAAGCCTTTTTATGAGCATTTTTACCCTGGTATGGATGCTGGTATAGTAGGGTGTAGAAATATTTTTTGTAAATGCTATAAGAAATCCCATTTGAGTCTAAGCTAAGCAATCTGCCTTTTGACTAATTTTTATTTTTTAAAAAATTAAACAGCACACACATATGATAGTTACCTAAAGAAAGTAACTTTTTTTTTTATAATAGATGGTGACAATTTAGAAAATATGGAAGGTGTAAGCCTGCAAGCAGTAACACTTGCAGATGGTTCTACTGCTTATATACAACACAATTCTAAAGGTATGTGCCTCATATACAGCCCATTGGTTATTACCAGCAATTCATAACCTCAGAGTCGGAACACCTAGCAGTTATACCACTTTCCAATCCCTCCTACAGACACTGTACTACATATGGTAGTAATTTCAGTTTAACTTAAATTTTGTTTTGATAATTTGAGGACACCTTTTGAGATATTTGGAAGATACTCTGGGGTATCAGAATTAGTGAGGAAGAGGGGAGGGGGTAGTGTCCCTGACCTATTTTTAGTAAGACCTTTCTCACTTTTTCCCTTTAAATTATTATTTAATGTTTTTACAAAATATGCGTAAAAGTAGACATTTGGTTTTGCTTTTATAACATTGTTTCTAAATCAGTGTTTACTTTGCTCCAAGAAATAGCCTAGTTCTCAAATTCCTTGTTTTTTTGGAAAGCTACTGAGCATATGTATACATAGTCAAGGGACTTGTAGCCCCCAGGGATGAGAATGACAGCTGGCCTCATGTATACTGATACATCTTTCTATCTTCCCAGTTTCAGCTTCGCTGGGGTCAGGGTCACGATTCCTAAGTGGCTCTGAAAGGTATATAGAGGTTTGACTCATGTAGCTTGCTCAGATGAGCCACTCTTCCTCTTGAACTTGTCTAATTGAAAATCGGAGGGGAGAAAGGATGGCTGAGGGAGGATTTTCTGCTTTCTGTAGGATCACTGGATGTGTTATTGAATTGCCTCAGAACATTGAGGGAAGAATCAAGATGAACATGATCTTAAGTAGTGTATGTTTTTATAGTTGATATCATTTTGAAATTGTATAAAGTTTAAAATTTTTGCTTGTGCTAATTTATTGGCTTAAATTGCTTTTTCTAGATGGGAAACTCATAGATGGTCAGGTCATTCAGTTGGAGGATGGTTCTGCTGCCTATGTTCAACATGTACCCATACCTAAAAGTAGTAAGTATTTGATATTTACTTACCCTTCTGATTCTCATACTTCAGTATTTGCTGCCTCCAACTGCCTCTTACTACTTAAACTTAGTCCTGATCTCTAGGTCTCCTTCTGAAAGGGGAGAGGATCTAAAGACCATTTTAACTTAATTGAGATTTTCTCTCGAAGTTAATGGAAAAGAAATTACTAGACTTTACTCTGGAGATAAATGGGCAACAGTTCTAAGTGAATATTTCTATTATTTGAGATAAATCCTACATGCCTTCTCATTTTCTTTTTTTTCCTTCTTTCAATTCTCCTATCTCCTGGTAAATATTCCTATAACAGGTATTCTAATATCTTTTTACCTTTAAACACTTATTCAGAGCAGCTTTGCTGAAATTATTTAAATGTTGAAGGATCCATAAAGGAAGTATAGGTTTGTATGATGTGTTTAATGGTTTATTGACTCTGTTGTTGTTGAGTTACCAGAATATGCTTGGAAAATATGGGATCTAAATGTAAACATTGTTCTTGAGCAGGGGACAGTTTGCGTTTAGAGGATGGGCAAGCAGTGCAGTTAGAAGATGGAACTACAGCATTTATTCACCATACCTCCAAAGGTAAATTAGCTTTGAACATTTGAATAAAATAAGGGGGAGGTAGGGTGTGGGAAAAATAAGACCTGCCTTTAGTTGCAGAAATGCTGTTGTCATGTAAAAGAAGAATTATGCTTGTTCTCTCAAATATAAGATGGTAGATTTTGGCACAGTCTAAGGGAAAACTTTCTAATAATTTGAGTTGTCCAGTAACAGGTTGAAATAGCAAACCCCTGGTCTCTGAAAGACTTCAACTAGAGACTGCCTTTAAAATATGAAATTAAACACTTGAAAGTTAAATTGTTGATTTTTTTCTTCCTTTTAAATATAATGTCTTTAGCAAGGTCCTTTGCCCCTTGTGTTGGTCTTTAAAACTAAATAAAAATTTTAAAACTATCTGAAGCAAATATGGCAAAATGTTCATGTTTATTAGCTTTGTGTAGGGAGGACCAGGGGTTTGAGGTGGAATGCATAGGAGCAATGAGCACAGCTCTGTAGCCAGACTATCTGGGTTCAAATCTGGGTCTGCTGTCTTTTAGCTGTGTGCCCCTGAGCAAATTATTTAACCTTTTTGTGCTTCAATTTCATCATCTGAAATGAGGATAATGATAAGTATCCACATCATAGGGTAGTTGTGAAGACAAAATGTACAAACATGTAGAGCACTTGGAACAATATTTGTCACATAGTAAATGCTCAGTAAATATTAGCTATTGTTATTACTTTATAAAATACTTTATTATAGAATGACTGTAAATGTTTTAAAAGACTATATTTAGTTGTGAAACCAAAGGAAGAAATTTTTTAAAATATAGAATATTTGAATTTGTAAATAAATTTATTTAAAGTTGAGAAAAGTAAACTCTGAAAATTTTTTTTCCTTAGCAGTGGGAGTTGATCACAGGTTCACTGTAATTGGCTAGATTTATTATTTCACAATGCTGTATGTTTCTTAGTATGGTTATTTAGAAGGGGGAAAAAACCATGGAGTCATACTGACATGAGTTCAGATCCTGGTTTCTCTGATTTTTTTTTTTTTTAGTACTCCTTTTTTATTTAAATAAATTTATTGATTGATTGATTGCTGCATTGGGTCTTCGTTGCTGCATGTGGGCTTTCTCTAGTTTTGGAGAGCGGGAGTACTCTTCGTTGCAGTGCACGGTCTTCTCATTGCGATGTCTTCTCTTGTTGCGGAGCACGGGCTCTAGGCGCGCAGGCTTCAGTAGTTGTGGCACACGGGCCTCAGTAGTTGTGGCTCACGGGCTCTAGAGTGCAGGCTTAGTAGTTGTGGTGCACGGGCTTAGTTGCTCTGTGGCATGTGGGATCTTCTCGGACCAGGGCTCAAACCCATGTCCCCTGCATTTGCAGGCGGATTCTTAACCACTGCTCCACCAGGGAAGCCCTGCATACTGATTTTTGACTGTTAATTGTTAGTTTTTTTTATTTCCTGGGTCCTAAGGAAAGTGACTTTACTTCCTCAAGCCTCAGTTTCCCATTCGTACAATAAGGTGGTAAATATACCTGCCTCACAGAATCATTGTGAGGATTGAATGAAATAACATACGTAAAGCACATGGGCCCTGCTCACAGTAAATATTCGATAAAAGTTCCTTCCCTTCTTCCTTTAAATATGTAACTGTTTATCAGACTACCTTTAATTTAATGCTATTCTCTTCTACTCCCTCAGATAGTTATGACCAGAGTGCATTACAGGCAGTTCAGCTGGAAGACGGCACCACAGCTTACATCCACCATGCAGTGCAAGTCCCACAGTCTGACACCATCTTGGCAATTCAGGCTGATGGGACAGTGGCAGGTCTACACACTGGGGATGCCACGATCGATCCCGACACCATCAGTGCTTTGGAACAGTATGCAGCAAAGGTACAGCATTTTACAATGTGAAGAACATCCCAGATACAGCATGTGGGATCTTCCCGGACCGGGGCACGAACCCGTGTCCCCTGTATCGGCAGGTGGACTCTCAACCACTGCGCCACCGGAGAAGCCCCTCAATTAAGTTTTACATCAAAAGGGCTGTGTTTTTTTCCCTGCATTGAAATTATATCATTTATATAATTTAAAAGGTTTTTCCCCCATTTTTTATAATGGAAATTTTCAAACACACAGAGAAATAAATGATAATGTACCCATGTACTTATCTCCCAGCCTAAACAGTTATCAATATGTGAAAAATTTTTTAAGCTTTATTTTATTCCTGTAGGTGTCCATTGATGGAAGTGAAAGTGTAACAGGTTCAGGAATGATTGGAGAAAATGAGCAAGAGAAAAAAATGCAGGTATGTAAGGCTACTTTTTTATATTAGAATCTCTTTCTCTTAGCATTTCTGAGCCCTTCTAGGGATGAAAGCAAGAACTCACTACCTCCCTAGGAATATCTTACCAATTCAGAAAAACAGTGTATGCATTAGGCAGCAGCTGTCTCAGATTACCTCCTCAGGTCTCAGAATTCATTATATGGATGAAAGTGGCACTAAAGAAATAGAAATATCACAGAAATCCAGATGAAGCTTGTGTTCTGGAGTCCAAAGCAGTTTTGGAGACCAGGCGGTCTTCTGTCTGCCCCACCCTCGGCAGCTTGTGGATCCTTTTTCTGGGCCTTCACCCTTACTGTGACTAACCCTTGCTACTTTTTTTTTTTATGTTTTTGTTTCTTCTGTTTACAAATGATTCCCTCCATACTTTCCTTTTCAACTTCTGGAGAGAAGGTCCAGTCTAGCTAATTGTCATTGTTCCTTCTGGGCAAAGCTGTTTTTACTGCTTCTACCAGACTCCTTCCTGGGCTGCAGATGGCCACTGGTTGGCTGCCCTTGATTCACATGCTCACCTTGGGTCCAGTCCTTGGCTATCCCTTACCCAAATAACAGCCTAGAGCTGCAGAGCCTCGCCAGGGTTTGTAGTTAAGTACAGAGTAGTCACAGATGCATTCTGGGAGATCTACAAGTCAAATTTCAAGACTCTGTTATGAATTATGTGTTTTTGTGTTTGTTTGAGGGGTTGGTGTTTGTGTGGGTGGATGTTCTTGGAGCTTATATAATCACTGTAGTATATTACTGCTTTAATGCTGCTCCTTTTTTTCTCAGCAATTATCTCTAGTATTTGGCTGACTGCTCCCTCATAGTTTTTTGCAGTCTTCCAAGTGTTTTATCATATTTAACTCCTAAAGTTATTGCTTCAGGCAACACTTTTTAACTTGAGCATTAGCATCACCACTTAATGCCATTGAGTAGTACTGTTGGGGGTTATCAAGAAAATTTTATATTTATAATAATAATAAATAATAAAAGAGGGCTTCCCTGGTGGCACAGTGGTTGAGAGTCCGCCTGCCGATGCAGGGGACGCGGGTTCGTGCCCCGGTCCGGGAAGATCCCACGTGCCGCGGAGCGCCTAGGCCCATAAGCCATGGCCACTGAGCCAGCGTGTCCGGAGCCTGTGCTCCACAACGGGAGAGGCCACAACAGTGAGAGGCCCACATACTGCAAAAAATAAATAAATAAATAAATAAAATAATAATAAAAGAAATCACTGGTAAAAATTTGATGCTTTTAAACATTGCTGGATAGCCAGTATTTCTATTTATCACTGAAGTGATGCCATGAAGTAGCAGTAATATAAACACAGTTTGTAAATCATTAAGCCCACCAGCTTTGAAACTACATGATTCTTGGCAAAATTTTCAAGTCTTTGAATTCATAAAATGAGACTTTAATATTTTTTATACTGCAGTATGTCAAATCTATCAAAGTCAAACTCTACTAAAATGCAAACACAGTGTAAATATATACAAGAGATGTAGGTCAGTGCCTTGGAGTGGCCCAATAGGGTTCTGTCTCTTATTAGTGACTAACAATTAAGTTTTTAAATAATAGAATATTTTTAAAGAAAGACAGTTGTAACTACACTTGTAATAAACTAGGTCTTACAAAAAATGAATGAATTTACCATTGGTCCGTATAACATTATACTATTAGCATAAAATTCTATTACAATCAATAATTAATTTCTGAACTCAGAAACATACTAGGAATTCAGAACTGCTGAAACAGAATGTCGTAAAAAGCACGCTTACTCTTTATCTGCAGATATATAACCATTTGGTGTTTGTGCCAATAGACAAAGAAAATGAAGAAAGTTGATAGGATTTTTGTTCTGACTGTAGCTTTTTCTCCTTTTCCCTTTGTACCTCTCCTTACAGACTAGATCTATGCTGTCCAAAATGTTGTCACTACTGAGCACTTGAAATGTGACTAGTCAGAATTGGCATGTGCCGTGAGTGTAAAATACATACCAGAGTTAAAAGACTTACAATGAAAATAAGAATGTAGGGCTTCCCTGGTGGCACAGTGGTTGAGAGTCCACCTGCCGATGCAGGGGACGCGGGTTCGTGCCCTGGTACGGGAAGATCCCACATGCTGCGGAGCAGCTGCACCCATGAGGCATGGCCGCTGAGCCTGCGCGTCCGGAGCCTATGCTCCGCAACAGGAGAGGCCACAACAGTGAGAGGCCCGCATACAGCAAAAAAAAAAAAAAGAATGTAAAATATCTCATTAATAATGTCTCCTGTTGATGACATGTTGAAATGATAATATTTTGGACATACTAGGTAAAATAAAATAATTACTAAAATTAATTTCACCTGTTTCTTTTTCCTTTTAAAATGTAGTTACTAGAACATTTTAAATTATAAATGTGGGGACTTCCCTGGTGGTGCAGTGGTTAACAATCTGCCTGCTGGTGCAGGGGACACAGGTTCCATCCCTGGGAAGATCCCACATGCCGCGGAGCAGCTAAGCCCGTGCACCACAACTACTAAAGCCTGCGTGCCTAGAGCTCGCGAGCCACAACAAGAGAAACCACCTCAATGAGAAGGCTGCGCACCACAACGAAGAGTAGCCGCTGCTCGCCGCAGCTAGAGAAAGCCCGTGCGCAGCAACGAAGACCCACCACGGCCAAAAAAAAATTATATATGTGGCTTGTATTTGTGACTCATATTTCTCTTCATTAAATGCTAGACCAGAAGTTTCTGAATCTTCTATCCTCCAAAACAATTGAGTACCATAGTTGAGGTTGAGGACCCAATACGTGGTATTAAAAGGTCAAAATATCCCAGAAGAACCGCTGCAAATAAGCAGGACCTGTAACGTCTTGGTTTGTCTCTTAGTACTCATCCTACTTCTGCCAGAGTTGCTTAAGAAGTTGTAACTCTGTGTCTGGCTGAACTTTAAAGTAAAGAGGTCTATACCTAATGCGATAGATTTTTTTTACAGTCTTGTTTCAAAGCTTTAGATTTTTTTTCATTGTGATGCTTACAGTTTAGAGCTTTTTCTTTCATCTATAACATAAGCATACTAGTTGTGCTGCTGAGCTGATCTCTTACTTGAAACCAGATTTCATAGAACAAGAAAGACCTAGAGTATCTAAAACTTAATGCGCTTGTGGGAAGGCAGTTTTGCCCCCTGGGGGACATTCGGCAGTGTCTGAAGACAAGTTTGGTCGTCACAATTGGGGACATATTCTGAGTAGATGTCCTGCAAGGCATAGAACAGCCCCACTACAACAAAGAATTATTCTTTCAAAATGTCAGCAGTACCGAATTTGTTTTGTTTTGTTTTGTTTTTTTGGTGGTACGCGGGCCTCTCACTGTTGTGGCCTCTCCCGTTGCGGAGCACAGGCTCCAGACACGCAGGCTCAGCGGCCATGGCTCACGGGCCCAGCTGCTCCGCGGCATGTGGGATCTTCCCGGACCAGGGCACAAACCTGTGTCGCCTGCATCGGCAGGTGGACTCTCAACCACTGCGCCACCAGGGAGGCCCCAGTAGTACCGAATTTGAAAACACTCATCTGAAGTACTCTGTTTAAGGTTGCCCATGTGTTCAGTTGTAAGAACCATAAGGATGATGGGATATGTGTGTTTCAGGGAGGCTATGACTGTTGTCATTGCCCTTCAGCTACACCACCCTTAGTTAAGCAGAACAGCGTGCTATTAAAGTAACATGTAATTTGTAATAAAAACATCTCAGTCGAGCTTCCATTCTGCTATGTAGTATCTGGTGTGACTGTGGGCAAATTACTTAATTTCTCTGGATCTGAGACTTATTAGCTAAATGAGAACAATAATCTTTGCCTTACCCATCTCGTGGGGTTATGAAAACCAAATGAGAGTTTCATTTGATTAATATTTTAGGTAACACATGAGAATGTAATTTGTAAATGTGTTAGCATCATGCAGCATTGTTGATGCTTTACATGTTCTGTTAGAATCCAAGGTCCTTTTTCATGGTTTCCATTAGTTTTGACTTCATTAAAAACTAATTTTATTTACATTGGAGATCAAAGTCCTTTGGCTTGGCAGTTTTTTAAAACAATTTATTTTTATTTATTTATTTTTGGCTGCATTGGGTCTTCGTTGCTGCGCAGGCTTTCTCTACTTGTGGTGAGCAGGTGCTACCCTTGGTCGCAGTGCACGTGCTTCTCATTGTGGTGGCTTCTCTTATTGCGGAGCATGGGCTCTGGGTGCATGGGTCAGTAGTTGTGGCTCATGGCTCTAGAGCTCAGGCTCAGTAGTTGTGGTGCACAGGCTTAGTTGCTCCACGGCATGTGGGATCTTCCTGGACCAGGGCTCGAACCCGTGTCCCCTGCATTGGCAGGCGGATTTTTAACCACTGCGCCACCAGGGAAGTCCCAGAGTCATTTTTGAGCCAAGTATGACAATCTGCACAGATAGGATGTGGCAGCACCATCACCACATGCCCACAGAGTAGAAAGTTATTCTTCAATTTTCATGGTACCTCAATTTCTAAAATAGGTCATAATCTTTAAAAAACCTCTAACATCAGTGCAGTTGTTTAAAGTCTTGTGTTGAGTTCCAGAGAAGTGATCTTCTACTTAACACTGTGTAAGTATAGACTAGGATCATATGGATTGTAATGTCTCCCACAGGCGACTCAAATGACCTAACCCCCTCTTTTCCTTTGCTTTTGAAATTGATTTTTACATTGTTTAGAACATATGTCCTAAAATACATATATACATTATAAATATATATATACACATATATATACATATACACACACACACACACACACACACACACACACACACACACACTTAATTCCCTGGAGTATGTCAAGGAACACCTGCATATAATGCATTGATGGATGCTCCCTGGCTTGACTTTTCTAGAGTGGGAATCGACCTGTGAGCGCTGACTATGCCCCCTTGTGGATCTCCTTTTGACTTCTTCCAGAGCTGCTGACTTCAGCCGTGGAACAGAATTAACCTAACTGGCTCAGCATGATAGAATCTTCATAAAATGATGACCTGAGTCTGGAAAACCACATTACAGTTTTATCTTTTTTATCCTGAAAATTGTAATTTCATCTACTTTATTTCTGTATAAATAATTTAAATCATACTTTTTGTTTCATCTAGATTGTCTTACAAGGACATGCAACAAGAGTAACTGCTAAGTCTCAACAGAGTGGAGAGAAGGCCTTTCGATGTGGCTATGACGGATGTGGAAAATTATATACAACAGCTCATCATCTTAAGGTATATATGAAGGAAAGGCTGTGTCTAGTTATGAGAATAGGGCATTAAATGCCAATATAATGTGTTTGCAGTATTCAAACACCATTGTTCTCCCCCACCTATCAAGATACAAATACACTCACACAAAAGCCTATGCAGATTTTAGAAACTGAACTCTTTGAGGGCTTGGACTATGCTTTTTTCATCTCTGGCTCCCTCAGGTCCAGCATACTACGTGACACATGATAGGGGTACTCTACATATTTGAATACATTTTTCTCAAATGTGAAATTTATGTAATTACATGGGAGATATATGTGTAATCATTCCGTTAACAGTGATTTGCTGAAATATAGTGAAAGTTGGTGTTAATTTGTCCTGTCTGTCAAATACATAGGCCAAGTATTTTGATTGCAGCTAAACACAACATACCATGACCCATAAAAATAATAGCTAACATTTATTGAATAACTCACAATGTGTCAGGAAGTGTGCATTTAGCATATTTGGAATAACATCCCTAGAGCCCATCTCCACTACTTATCAGTGTTTACATGTTACTTGACCTCTTAAGTACCTCATTTTCCTTATCTATAATATTGGATGATAAAAGTACCTCCCTCAATGAGTGGTTGTGAGAATTAAGTTAGTTAATTCTGTACATGTAAAGTACTGAAGAGAATGGCCTGGCATGTGGTAAAGGTTCAGTAAATGTTGGCCATTGTCATGAGTATTCATTTGTCACAGCAGCCCTCTATCGTAGGTACTATTATGTCCCCACTTTACAGAGAGGACTTTGAGGCTGAGAGAAGGCAAGTGCCATGGCCACACCACTAGTCAGCAGTGAAGCCTTGCCTCAGATTGAGGCCCCTCTGCCAGCAGCCTCCACACTCTTAGCCTTATGTTGTGTAGCGTCTCCTTGTACTCCTGCGTCTCACCAGGTACATGTTCCATTCAAACACCTTTGACCACTCTAGAAAAACTTGAACCTCTTATTTTTTAATTTATATATATATATATTTTTTTATTTTTGGCTGCGTTGGGTCTCCGTTGCTGCACACGGGCTTTCTCTAGTTGTGGCGAGTGGGCTTCTCATTGTGGTGGCTTCTCTTGTTATGGAGCATGGGCTCTAGGCACGTGGGCTTCGGTAGTTGCAGCACGCGGGCTCAGCAGTTGTGGCACGCAGGCTTCAGTAGTTGTGGCTCACGGGCTCTAGAGTGCAGGCTCAGTAGTTGTGGCGCACGGGCTTAGTTGCTTTGTGTCGTGTGGGATCTTCCCGGGCCAGGGATGGAAGCTGTGTCCCCTGCATTGGCAGGCGGATTCTTAACCACTGTGCCACCAGGGAAGTCCCCTGTTCCTTATTTAAAATGAGTACTTCTTAACATACAACATTTGGTCTATATTGAGAATTATTGACCTGTAGTTTTTGAGAAAAGAAGTTATCTTTTGTTTTTCAAAAATAACATACAAGCAACAACATAATTCAGCAGTGGGGAAATAAAAAAGGTCTCTGTGGAGACCATCCACCTGTGGAGTGCCTCAAGGAAATAAACTCATGCCGTGTTTTAATAACAGGTGCATGAGCGATCACACACAGGAGACCGGCCTTATCAGTGTGAGCATGCAGGCTGTGGGAAAGCATTTGCAACAGGTAAAAACATGAATTTTCTTTGTTTCTTGGTTACACTTGGGGGTCAAGCAGAGACGGGTCAGAGGCAGGAACTGACCCCTTGCCTTGGTCTGAATTAGTGGGCACACAGTGACTAGTTTTCCAATCTCTCCCTTACTGCGTTTTGTCCTGTTTGCTCTGTTCTCTCTCTGTGTTCTCATTTTGCTCCTCAGACCTGTTTCTGCCTACTGTGTTTGTTATTTCACTCCATACTCTGCTTTCTTTTAGCAGGAAAAACAAAAGTCAAGCATTAAGGCTGACACAGAGTTTAACATTAGGACAGACCTTAGGGGGAACCATGGGGAACAGGGGCTTAGCAGTGGGACGGGTCCCTCCCAGGTACACATCCAAGAGGGCCAGGACCGTTGCCAGGCCTCCTGACTTCACCCTATTCCTCATTCCATGTCACGATTCTTTTTGGTTTTGTTTCTCAGGATTTTTTCTTTTTTATTATGAAAATTTACAAACATTTATATAAATGAAAAATGTTAGAGTATACCACCATAAACAGTTCAGCATGCATATCAATATTTGTTTACATTTCTTTTTTGAGGTAAAATTTACATACAGTTTACTGTACAAATATTAATTGTAACATTCTATAAGTTTTTTTCCTATATTCATCCATTTATTCATTTATTTATTTTTAAAAAAATTTTATTGGAGTATAGTTGATTTACAGTGTTGTGATAGTTTCAGGTGTATAGCAAATGAATCAGTTATACATATTCATATATCCACTCTCCCCTTTTTTTTTTTTTGGATTCTTTTTCCATATAGGCCATTACAGAGTATTGAGTAGAGTTCCCTATGCTATGCAACAGGTTCTTATTAGTTATTTTATATATAGTAGTGTGTATATGTCATTCTGAGTCTCCCAATTTATCCCTCCCACCCCCCACTTATCCCCTGGTAACCGTAAGTTTGTTTTCTACATCGTGACTCTACTTCTGTTTTGTAAATAAGTTCATTTGTACCCTTTTTTTTAGATTCCACATATAAGCAATATCATATGATATTTGTCTTTCTGTGTCTGACTTACTTCACTCAGTATGGCAATCTCTAGGTCCATCCATGTTCCTGCAGATGGCATTATTTTGTTCTTTTTTATGGCTGAGTAATATTCCATTGTATATATGTACATATCTTCTTTATCCATTCCTCTGTTGATGGACGTTTAGGTTGCTTCCATATCCTGGCTATTGTAAATAGTGCTGCAGTGAACATTGCGGTGCATGTATCTTTTTGAATTATGGTTTTCTCCGGGTATCATGTCTTGATTCTACTTCAAGATTTTGGGGTATGAGTTGTAAACATCTAATAAGATTGGGGCACTTTAAAAAAAGAAGCACACAATCTCTTCTAGACAGAGATGAAACTATTGAATTTTCAGCAGGACAGTCCTGAGTTGTCATACTCTTGTACCTTTTTAATAGTTATTCTGTTGTGTTTGCCTAGTATTATATCCTTGGTGTTTACTATATTTTTCAATAACTTAATCTCAATGGGCATGCTTAGAGGGGTCTTGTGTAATTACATTTCTTTTAAATTTTTCTTAAAGGTTATGGATTAAAAAGTCATGTCAGAACTCATACAGGAGAAAAGCCATATCGGTGTTCAGAAGATAATTGTACTAAATCTTTCAAAACTTCAGGAGATCTACAAAAACATATCAGAACTCATACAGGTACTGGTGTGAAGAAATGTCATATCTAGGCCAGGAGTTCTTAATCTGCAGGAAGGAACTTGGGGAAGTAGTTTCTGGAAGCGTTTCAGGGAGTCAACGTCAAGGGCTTCTCTTAAACTCCCAAAACTCCATGCAATTTGCCATTCGTGCATGTATGCTTCTTTCCAGGATGAGGGCCTGTAACGCTGTTAGATTCTCAAAGGGGTTCATGTTCCAAGAGATTAACGATGGCCCTAGACCACCAACCCTCTCAGTTTTCAGGAATTATCTGAGCAACAGTCTTATTTACCTAGGATTATACATCTACTTAGTAGCGCAACAGAGACCAGAACCTAAGGCACCCAATTCCTTCTCAGTTTAGTACTGCTTCTTCTGCATTAAGCTGCTTCTAAAAAAAGTATCTGAACCCCTCACAGCCCCACAGAAAGAAAGGCTTGTTACTTCCTTGTGATCATCTCCCCTGTCCTTAAATTCCTTCTCTGCTTTTCCTAAAGGGTACTTTGTTCTTATCTTCCCTCCCCTCCCCTCCCCTCCTTGTACTTGATTATTTGCAGATTGGTAATATAAAGGTAATTATTTGCTTTGGATCAGAGCTGGAAGAGTTTCAGAAACTGTTGATAAGAGATGCTATTATAAGCTGTTGACTAAGTAGTATAGCATAAGGTCCTTTAGTTTGAGATTTTACTGCAGATGTTTTAAACATAGTGTTATCGCTTTGTCCCCAAATACTTCTAAGTATTCTGAGATAGTTTAGCAGATTTTCATGGAGGATTCTTCCAGTCATTAAAGTTTAACTTTTAGTTCAAATATGATCCCAAATCGGCTTTACTTTACAGTGTTCAGGGACAAAGCTGTAGGTCCCTGCTTCTATTTCATTCGTGCTCTTAGTTTTATCTGTTATATCAGAGGCAAGCGTCTCCAAGCTCCTGAGAATAGTAATATATTCAGCAAGGATTTTTGATTCATATTATGTGTTAGACACTAGATTTTAAAAGGACCAAAAATTCTTTTTCTTCAAGTATTATAGAATAAAGTAGGAGGTAAGCTTTTAGGGGATTCTAGGGTTGTTCTAACGTAATCCTTATTCCAGACTCTATTTTTCTTTTATATTTCTTTTTGATATGTATTTCTTTGTCTTCTTTTCTCAGCTCATTTTTTAATATGCCTTTCTGGGTAATTCCATTTTGGAAAGTCATGTAATCAGTGATGAGTTTTGAATACTGTTCAGATTTTCCTATGTAAATTTAAGTTTGGAGTAGATGATGCTGTTGACAGAAAAAAAGAGAAAACAACTCAAAGGGAAGTTCAATACAAAAAGGCTAGAGTCTGAGCATGAATGATCCTAAGCAGAATTGAAGGATAAGACATTTCAATTTTCTGTGTATTTTTGCACCATTTAATGTATATCCCTTTGTGTTTTCAGGAGAAAGGCCCTTTAAATGTCACTTTGAAGGCTGTGGTCGGTCTTTCACAACATCGAATATCAGAAAAGTGCATATTAGGACACACACAGGAGAAAGACCTTATTACTGCACAGAACCAGGATGTGGGAGGGCATTTGCCAGTGCAACCAATTATAAAAACCATGTGAGGATACACACAGGTAACGGTCTCTAGTTCTTGGTCTTCTGTCTTTCAAGGCTCAATTGAATTCCTGCCTCTCCTATAAACCATTTACAAGTAATCTCTTCCCTCCTTCCTGCCACTTGGCATGGTAGAAATGGATTATGCAACTTGAAAAAACTTCACCTTAGCATTTTTTTTTTTTTTTTTGCGGTATGCGGGCCTCTCACTGTTGTGGCCTCTCCTGTTGCGGAGCACAGGCTCCGGACACGCAGGCTCAGCGGCCATGCCTCACGGGCCCAGCTGCTCCGCGGCATGTGGGATCTTCCCGGACCGGGGCACGAACCCGTGTCCCCTGCATCGGCAGGCGGACTCTCAACCACTGCGCCACCAGGGAAGCCCCACCTTAGCATTTTTACATTTATTTATTCAACAGTTATTGACCATCTGCTCTTTGTTCCCCTGCCAGGCACCAGAAATACAGAGACAGACAAGATATTTTCCAGGACAGTTGATTTAGGGAGGCATAGTAGACATGATTATTGCAGAGTGTCTATGGATATATATTTTTAACAGCTTTATTGAGATATAATTCACGAACTGTACAATTCATCCATTTAAAGTATATGATTCAGTGTTTTTTATTATATTCACAGGGTTGTACAACCATCACCAAAATCCAATTTTAGAACATTTTCATCTCACCTGAAAGAAACTCCATACTTGTTAGCAGTCTTCTCCCACCCTACCAGCCATAAGCAATTATGGATTTTCCCATTCTGAATATTTCTTATAGATGTACAGTATATGGTGTTTATTGTCTGGTTTCTTTCCCTTAGCATAATAGTACTGAGGTTCAGCCATGGCATATCAATAGTTCTTTCCTTTTTAATTACTGACTAGTATTCCTTTATATGAATGCATCAAATTTTATTTATCAATTTACCAGTTATTTTCACTTTTTGGCTATTATGAATAATGCTGCTGGAGTATTCATGTACAATTTTTTGTCTGGATGTGTGGTGTTTTTATTTTGGCTGTACCACACAGCTCTTGGGATCTTAGTTCCCTTGCCAGGGATTGAACCTAGGCCCTTGGCAGTGAGAATGCAGAGTCCTAACCACTGGACCACCAGGGAATACCATTTTTTTCTTTTTTTTGGATATATGTTTTTATTCCTCTTGGGTATACACCTAGGAGTGGAATTGTTGGATCTTATGATAACTTTGTTTAACATTTTGAGGAACTGCCAAATTGTTTTCCAAAGTGGTTGCAACATTTTACGTTCTCACCAGCAATGTATGAGGGTTCCAATTTCTCCACATCCTAGCAAACAGTTGTTGTTATCTCTCTTTTTGATTTTAGCCATCATAGTGTGTGGGAAGTGGTATCTACCTCATTGTGCTTTTGATTTGTATTTTCCTAGTTTGCTAATGATGTTGAGCATCTTTTTATATGCTTATTGGCCATTTGTATGTATTTTTGGGGGAAATGTCTGTTCAGATTCTTAGCCCATTTTTTAAATTGGGTTGCCTTTTTTTTGGTTGGGTTATAAGAATTCTTTATTATATTCTGTATACAAGTCCCTTGTTAGGTATGTGATTTACAGACATTTTTTCCTGTTATTGTGGGGTTTTTGTTTTCATTTTTTTTTCAATTTCTTGATGGTGTCATTTGCAGCTCAAAAGTTTTTAATTTTTTTTTTTTTGGCCACGCTTCATGGTTTGCAGGATTCCTAGTTCCCCAACCAGGGATCATACCCGGCCCCCTGCAGTGAAAGCGCTGAGTCCTAACCACTGGACTGCTGGGGAATTACCCAAAACTTTTTAATTTTTTTTTAATTGGAGTATAATTGTTTTACAATGTTGTGTTAGTTTCTGCTGTACAATGAAGTGAATCAGCTATATGTATACCTATATCCCCTCCCTCTTGGACCTCCTTCCCACCCTCCCCCATCCCACCCATCTAGGTCGCCACAGAGCACCGAGCTGAGCTTCCTGTCCTTTATAGCATGTTCCTGCTAGCTATCTGTTTTACGCATGGTAGTGTATATATATCAATCCTAGTCTCCCAGTTCGTCCCACCCTCCTCTTAAAACGTTTTAATTTTGATTCTCCATTTTGTGGTTGTATTTTTTTTTATTTGAAGTATGGTTGATTTATAATATTGTGTTAGTTTCAGATGGTTGTTTTTTTTTGTTTTTTGTTTTTTTGTTTTTGCGGTACGCGGGCCTCTCACTCTTGTGGCCTCTTCCGTTGTGGAGCACAGGCTCCGGACGCGCAGGCTCAGTGGCCATGGCTCATGGGCCTAGCCGCTCCGCAGCATGTGGGATCTTCCCAGACCAGGGCACGAACCAGTGTCCCCTGCATCGGCAGGCGGACTCTCAACCACTGTACCACCAGGGAAGCCCAGATGGTTGTATTTTTGATGTGAGTGGAAAGGTGAATGAGAGGGAGATTTTTAATGTATTGTTTTTATTACTGATATTAAGAGTAAACTTGTGATAATTCAAAATGAAAAGACATTTTTGAAGAATGGAACTTTAGTTGCGTAAGTTAGTCTGCATTCTACAGACCCCTGGATATCTCTGGAAATGTTTTCAGGCATTTACAACAATCCCTTTCCTTTGAAACTGGTACATTCACAAGTTTTGAATATTGCTATGGGCAGAGGGGAAGCCTTAAGAGGATTTAAAGAAAATTTGTTTTTTTAGGAAAAAAATCACTCTGTCAATACCGTAGAAAGAAGTTAAAGGGAGATGAGACCATAAGCAAGGAGACTGATTAAGGGCCGTTCGAATATTTGAAGTGAGTGAGATGGAGAAGGATAAAAATGAAAGACATTGAAGAGGTATCAGCAAAGGACCTGGTGACCAAGTTAGTCATGAGGAAGGATGTGGAGAAGAGAAAATCCTATTGCACTGTTGGTGGGAATGTAAATTGGTACAGCCACTATGGAAAACAGTATGGAGGTTCCTCAAAAAATTAAAAATAGAACTACCATACGATCCAGCAATTACACTTCTGGGTATTTTAATGAAGAAAACAAAAACACTAATTCAAAACGATATATATACACCCCTGTGTTCATTGCAGCATTATTTACAGTAGCCAAGATATGGAAGCAGCCTAAGTATCCATTGATAGATGAATGGATAAAGATGTGATACACATAGGGACTTCCCTGGTGGTCCAGTGGCTAAGACTCCATGTTCCCAGTGCAGGGGGCCCGGGTTCAATCCCTGGTCAGGGAACTAGATCCCACATGCCTCAAATAAGAGTTTGCATGCCGCAATTAAAAATCCTGCATGCCACAACTAAAAGATCGTGCATGCTGCAACTAAAGATCCCACATGCTGCAACTAAAAGATCCTGCATGCCACAACTAAGACCCAGTGCAGCCAAATAAATAAATATTTAAAAAAAAAAGATGTGATACACATACAATGGAATATTAGCCATAAAAAAGAATGAAATCTTGCCATTTGTGACAGCATGGATACCTAGAGGGTATTAAGCTAAGTGAAATAAGTCAGACAGAGAAAGACAAATACCATATAATTTCACTTATGTGGAGCTTAAAAATAAAACAGACAAACGTAAAACAAAAACAGACACATGGATAGAGAAAACAAACCTGGTAGTTGCCAGAGGGGAGGGGCTTGGGGGATGAGTGAAATAGGCGTGGGAGATTAAGAGGTACAAGCTTCCAGGTATAAAATAAATGAGTCATGGGATATACAGCATAGGGAATATAATCAATAATATTGTAATAACTTGGTACGTTGATAAATGGTAACTAGACTTATTGTGGTGATCATTTTGTAATGTATAAAAATATTGAATCAGTATGCTATACACCTGAAACTAATATTGTAAGTCAATTATACTTCAATTTAAAAAAGTATAATTTCAAGACAAAATCACAAAACAACCCCCCTCCCACCAAAAATACAAATTCATTTCCATCTTGACTGTGGTTTGGTGCCACCTAGTGGCAGTTTCTGCTCCAGCCTAAATATGAATAGGGCTGGTTCTCTGAGTTGGAATTGCCTGACATTTCCCTGCCTGGCCTTGCCCTTGTCATATCTCCCCCACAACCATTCCTCAAGATAAGAACTTTAACCTGCCCTGCTTTGAGAGTGCAGGCTGGGCAAAGGACAGAAGCAATCTCAATTACTAATGTCTAAGACGTATATTACAGATTACATTAGTGATTTTATATTTGTGGTTGGTTTTACTGGTTCAGAACCATGGAAAAAGATGGAGTTAACCCAAGAAAGGTGTAAAATGAGAACAAACTGGGATATGCATATGTATACACACATAAACACATTTTAGAGAGTATATGAGTTCACAATAGTACATCCAATTCCAGCTCATCTTACAGAGCTCTTTTCTTCCCTCATTCCGTATTTGTATGTCCCTTCTTCCATAGTAAGTGCTCTAGCTTCCAACAACATTGACACATTTATTCATTGCTTAATCCTTTATTACACCTAAAATAGTTTCAGAGTTGTTTTGCCCATAGCACTACAATAAACAAGCCTACCAAGAAGAGCTGAAGATTTGTTTGCAGTTTTCCCCACTCCAGCCTAGTCCAAGACTGAGAGCATTAGTCAAATACTGTGTGTATGAGTTACTTTAATTAGTTTATTCTCCCCCTGCTACTCCCCACCCTGGCCCTGGCCCCCATACCCCTTCTAAGTGGTTACAAGTATTCATTTAAACTAAGGTTGGGGGGACTTCGCTGGTGGCGCAGTGGTTAAGAATCTGCCTGCCAATGCAGGGGACACAGGTTTGAACCCTGGTCCTGGAAGATGCCACATGCCACGGAGCAACTAAGCCCATGCGCCACAACTACTGAGCCTGGGATCTAGAGCCCGTGCTGCGCAGCAAGAGGAGCCACCGCAATGAGAAGCCCACACACCACAACGAAGAGTAGCCCCCACTCACTGCAGCTAGAGAAAGCCCAAGCACGCAATGAAGACCCAGTGCAGCCAAAAATAAATAAATAAATAAATTTATAAAAGAAAAAAAAACTACAGTTAGGTTAATTTGTTCCAGTTTGCTCTCAGTGTTAGATTCCCCCCACTACATATTAACAGTGTCTAGATATTTTATGATATTAAATAATTATTGTTAATTTTGTTATTTAAAAACATCTGTCTTTTATACAATCTGAAATTTATAGATGAGATAGAATGCTATCTGGAGCTGTTTCAGAATAATCCAGGGTGGGAAGAGGGGGCAGAAATGTGTGGTGAATAAATGAAACTATATTGGCCATAAATTGATAGTTGAAGCTAGATGATTGGTACATGGGGGTTTATTGCACTGTTTCTCTATACTTTTGTGTATGTTTGAAATTTTCTATAATGAAAAGTTCTAAAAATATATGTCCTGCCTACATTGTTCTCAGACTGTTTCATGGAAAAAGAATTACTTTGTATTGAGTTGTTTTTAGTGAATATTTAATAGCTTTTGATTGGATGCAAGAAGTCAACTGAAGTTAATATAAAATGTGTGTCCTTTTAGATTTACTGAAGTGTCCAAACTATGTCTCATAGACTTTTTAGAAAATCTTTGTTTATTATCCTTATAAAACCCTTAGGGTGGGATTTCCCTGGTGGCACAGTGGTTAAGACCCTGCGCTCCCAGTGCAGGGGGCCTGGTTTCAATCCCTGGTCAGGGAACTAGATCCCACATGCATGCCACAACTAAGAGTTCACATGCCACAGCTAAGGAGCCTGCCTGCCGCAACTAAGGAGCCCATGTGCCACAACTAAGACCCGGTGTAAATAAATAAATATATATATATTTGGGGACTTCCCTGGTAGTGCAGTGGATAAGACTGCGCTCCCAATGCAGGGGGCCTGGGTTCAATCCCTGGTCAGGGAACTAGGTCCCACATGCATGCTGCAGCTAAAAGTTCGCATGCCACACAACTAAGGAGCCCATCTGCTGCAACTAAGGAGCCTTGGAGCCCCAACTAAGGAACCCGCCTTCCACAACTAAGACTTGGCGCAACCAAATAAATAAATAAAAATTTTTAGAAAATAAATAAATAAATATATTTTAAAAAACCCTTAGGGTAAGCTACATTAGTTATACTAATAATTGCATTTATTATTGCCATTATTAGTAAAGTATCACTAATGATATCTAGATTATCTAGTTACAGGTAACAATAACAGTTTCACCAAATCTTAGAGTTAACTGGGCAATAAACATCTCCATCCTTATTTTTCACATCCCTTGTAATTAAGGGGAAAGTAGTATTCAGGCATGGGATGAGACTCAGGGTGCAGACCACCTTTTGATCCAAGTTGAAACCATAGTTAAGGAGTCTTTTCTTGTTCACTGCCTCCTAGCAGGATAGAAAGGGATTTGACAGCTATTTATTTTTGCCACTAGAGGTTCCCTCTCTCTGCCCCCTCCCCCACCCCCTCCCCCCTCCCCCCACCAGAAGGTATGGAATGATTATGCCTTTGTAGGTAAAAGTTGATTTTTTTGTATGTGTGTGCTGTTCTTAGGGGAAAAGCCATATGTTTGTACAGTCCCTGGGTGTGACAAAAGGTTCACAGAATATTCCAGTTTGTACAAACATCATGTTGTTCACACTCACTCCAAACCGTACAACTGTAACCACTGTGGGAAGACATATAAACAGATCTCCACGCTGGCCATGCACAAACGGACAGCTCACAATGACACTGAGCCCATCGAGGAGGAGCAGGAAGCCTTCTTTGAGCCTCCTCCAGGTAAGGGTTTTTTCCAGTATGTCTATGTCTGTGTTTGAAAATCAACAGTTATGAACGTAATTTATGACTTAAAGCATTTTCTCAAATCATAAAGTTTTTCAAATAGTCACACAAACATATCATTTACAGCTGTGATAATTGCTATCAAAAAAAGGCGCTTAGTGCTCTGGGATATAAGAGGGGAAGTTAGTCTAGTCTCGTAGGTCAGAGAAGGCTCCCCTGAGGAAGTGATTTTTGGAGAGATCTACAGGGTGAATAAGGGTTAACTTGGTGTAGAGTCAGGGATGTTGGGGGTTGGGGGGGTGGTAAACAGGGAGCAAAGGCAAGAGAAAGATCCAAATAGAGGGACTGACACAAGCGAAAAGCCCTGAGGTGGGAGAGAGCAAAGTAAATCGGAGAGACTGAAAGAAGCCTGGCCAGCATGGCACTTCTGCTTGGGAAGGTGGTATGAAATGAGACTGCACAGCAAGGCAGGGGCAGCCTAGACTATTTGGGTGTATTAAGATGTTGGTCTTAATCATAAGAGCGGTGAAGCACTCCCAGATAACTCTTAGTTGATTCATGTGCTATTCAGTAGTGTTGTTGGAGACAAAAACATTCATTTCAATAAGGATAAACTCTTGGAAAAAATATTTTAGAGAATTAGATTCTATGATTTCAGTTAAATAAATCAGCATAGTTAAATAGGTAAAATGAAGTAGGTTTTTCTAAAACAAACAAACAAAAAGAAACATATGTTGTCCTGTTTCATTGAGTACCTCCTAAATGGAGTAAATTTGAAAATTAAAACATCTTTACCCATTCTTAACAACTAGTATTGAAGTGTTGAAAAACATTTAGGTAGGAAAAAAATGGTTGGAGAATAAGGAAAAGAACAGATCATTCACTGTCTACTCAGATAATTCCCTGGAGTTCTAATTTGTCTTTTCAGATATCAGTCATGTGATAGTAAGAAAATAACAATTCCTTCACTCTTCTATTTTTGAGTTTTTTTATTTTTGGCCACGCCACATGGCTTGTGGGATCTTAGTTTCCTGACCAGGGATTGAACCCGGGTCCCTGGTAGTGAAAGTGCCTAACCACTGGACAACCAGGGAATTCCCCCAAATTCCTTCACTCTTGAATGCTATGCTGTTTTCTAGCCAAAGCAGTGTAAGTGTGCATTGTTAGATATCACAACAGCTGCTAAATCGTTGCAATTAGAAAGCAGACTTTCATGATGTCAAACTTAGGTTTAAGACTGTTCCTCTTTTAAGCTTCCTCAATCTCTTCCTTAAATGTTGATATTTCAGATTGTTAGAATTTCTTGTGTTCTAGAAGATAATCTATAATAATATACATTTTGTTAAAAAAATTAAAGTAAGATTGTTTTTCCAAGAATAAGGATGGGTTTATGTTCTTTTTCTCCCATATGGTCCCCTAGGTTTTGAACCCATTGGAATAATGGTATAATAATAAATATAATAAACAGCCATGGAACAGAACAAAAAGAAATGAAGTGATGAGTGTCATAGAGATTACACCATGATGACTATAGCTGTATGAGTGTAGGCATCAACCATAACTTTGAGAAGTACTCATAAATTAGCATATAAAGTCCTTCTTTGAAGGAAAAAAAAATATTTACCCTTTTTCTGGCATCATGAGAGGTGGAAAGCAATAGAAGAGAGGGATCAATAATCTTCCTGGTTGCCAAGTATGGCAGTAATTGACTATTGAAATTGCTGTTTACTTGCTGGTTCTTTGTGAAATAAAGAAGTGGAGGGGGGCTCCTGTTCTGTTACTTACTAAATGGTTAACCTTAACCCAGATAATATGCCATTACGTTGTCTTTACACAATGATGTCACTGTGTACTGATGACTTATAATCAGTCACTTGTGTTAAAAGAGTAAGTAACTTAGTGTTAGTACGTTGTGTTTACATACCATTCTGGTTTTGTGGTTAATGTTTATGAAGGTTGTCTTATCATTTTTAGCAGCTTCTTAAGTGACTGCAAGGACTTAGTGCATACTTGCCATGTTGGAAGGGTTATTTGCCAGTTAGTCTCCCTGTACAGTTCCCCCACTCCCTGCCGCAGCACACATGCATGGTATCACATAATTACTCCAAATAAGAGAATAAGCAAGGTCTCTCAAAATTAGAACAGTTACACTTTATGTGGAAGTTTGGTTTGGTCTGCTTTGATTTGGTTTGGCTTTGCAAAAGAGGAGGTGGAGAGATTGGCAGGAGGTGCTGGAAGCCATTTTCATGGTTTAGAATTTAGGGACTTCCCTGGTGGTCCAATGGTTAAGACTGCACTTCCAATGCAAGGGCCTCGGGTTCAATCCCTAGTCAGGGAACTAAGATCCCACATGCCACATGGCCAAAGAAAAAAAAACATGATTTAGAATTTAATACACATGCCATTTAACTTCTGTCAGTTTTCTCTGTAATATTTAAAATCTCCTCTGTTTTCTAAACAGCTTGGTTGTTTGATCAAATAAATAATTCATTTGTTTTAAACAGGTCAAAGTGAAGATGTTCTTAAAGGGTCCCAGATCACGTATGTTACAGGTGTAGAAGGGGACGATGTTGTGTCTACACAAGTAGCCACAGTAACCCAGTCTGGGTTGAGTCAACAGGTTACACTCATATCCCAGGACGGGACTCAGCATGTAAGTACCCACCAAAAGTCAAACAAGTTAAATAATATTTCTCTGAGCCTGGGCTTGAAAGGCAGGTTGGGTCCCAATTGAAGAAAGCCTTGAATTGGGGCACAGAGTTTGGAGTTTAGCTTGTAGGCAGTGCTGGATCTCCTGGAGGCTTTCTAGTAGCCTGTTGAAAGCGACTACCTGCAGGGAGATTAGTAAAGAGAGAAGGTTTGTGACTCTGTAGAATTCAAATGGTGTTATGGGTATTGTTCAAATGTGAGGTGGTGAAGGTCAGAACCACAGTGAAATTGAGGGCTTGAAAAGTAATAGATCCATATGAAACCCAATTCAGAGAAGGGATAGGATTGAGAAGTCAGCAGAGGTTTGGCTGAGGTGACGAGGACATCATTGAAAGATCCTGGCAAGTCAGTGATGGGCACATCTGTAAAATTTCCAGAGTGTGACTCTCTCCCTACCTGGAATCATGGGAGTTCACTTAACTAGCTTCACAGAATTAATAGAAGAGGTATCTTGATTTCCCCAGGAAAAGCAATATAATGGCTGTTGTTCAATAGTCAAACTTGTCATTGTTTTCTAGATGCCACTAGCCTAAAATAATTCAGACTTGATTTCATTTTTAAGCTCTAGCTAAGGTTGTCTTAATAACTGGTGGAAATAGACATATGGGGTTCTTTATCCTTCTATATCTACCTCTTCCATGGAGAACTCTCTTCTTACCTGTCTCTCTCAGACCTTTACCTCCCATGATTAATTTGCCCTCTGTGTTGATAACTGTTAATGTGCTGATGTTAGCTAGAAGGCAGAACGTATTCAGGATAGGAAAATAAAAAGCACTTGTACCATCCCATTCATTCCTCTTCCCCTTACTTTTGACATCACCAATTCTACACAACACTCTTTGTCCACTGATTGGCATATAAGATTTAACATATTTACTAACACAATTTTAATTCAGCATCAACCCTAAGCCTTTTTTAAAAATTAGGTCATCACAGATAGGCTCTGTGGAGGTCATTTGATCTAACTTCCTTCCCTTCCTATACTGGAGAAATTCCCTCTACAGCAGCCCCCATATAGATGAGGCAGTTTCTCTCTGAAGAGACGGTCTGTTCCATTGCTGGATAATTTGAGGGTTTATCAGACTGGAACTTACCACTGTGTGATCCACTCATGGCTTTTCTCTGACCATATAGAATGTGTCTAATCCCTCTTCATATGTTTTAAAGCGGCTATTTTCCCCATCCCAATGTTGTATTTTCTCTAGATATAACCTTCCCATTTCCTTTAGGGATTTCTATTCCATTCCTTTGGTCAATTAAAAAACAAACATTTATTGAACCCAATGACAGATATTTTGGTAAAGTTAGTGTGGGGGGTACTGGAAGGGGGGGTATCGTAGTCTAGTAGGAGAGGGACGTTCCTAAAATGAAAAATAATTTCTCATAATGATGGGTATATAATCGACAGGTATGTAAAGTATTGTGGCAACCTGGAGGAAGGGGTAAATGATGCTTCCTGAAGGAATCTTGGAGGCCCTTGTAGAGAATGGCCATTCATCTGGATCTTGAAGAATTTTTATGAGTTAGCCAGGCAGAGAGTGAAGGAAAGGGCAAAGTCACAAAAATATAACAGAATATGACAGTCCCGGGGATGCAAATGATCTGTTGTGGCTGGAGTGCCAGATTTGTGTGCTGGTTTGGAAGTAGTGAAAGATGAGTCTGGAGAAGCTGTTTAAGGCCAGATGATGAAAGGTCATGAGTGCCATGTAAGAAGTCTGAACTGTAGTGATGGGGAGTCACTGGGGATTTGAGCAGGGAGCATAATGAAATTTGTTTGGTTTTTAGAAAGGTGACAAGGTAGAGGATGATTAGGGACGGGTTAGACTAGATATTTGGAAAGACATTGTATTGCAGAAAATTAGATGAGAGAAAAATAGGGGTCTAAATTGTCAGTAGAGATGGAGAGGAGTAAATGCATTTAAGGAATATTCAGTTTTTCCAATAAAGATATTAAAAAAAAAAAGGAATATGCAGTTTTTCTGATGACCTCTTTCCATTGTAAAATGCTTATCTGCTCCCAGAGTAGACTTATACAAGGATTAGGCCTAGCCCTTAATAAAGACTGCCAGATAAAACAAGAAACATTGCCTGATTGTAAAATGCATTGTATTGCAGGTGAACATATCTCAAGCTGACATGCAGGCCATTGGCAATACCATCACAATGGTAACACAGGACGGAACGCCCATCACAGTACCTGCTCATGATGCAGTCATCTCCTCAGCAGGAACACACTCTGTTGCTATGGTTACCGCCGAGGGTACAGAAGGGCAGCAGGTAATTGCTTTTTTCTTTTATATCAGTCAATACATATATCAATATCAAAACCGTTACATAGATGTACAGTGTGATATAGTGGTTAAGCACACAAACCTCAGATTGAATCCCAGTTTTACAACTTCTTAGCTACATAACCCTCTGAGTCTCAGTTTTTCCTCATCTGTAAAATAGGAGTGATTATTGCATCTACCCCATGAGGTTAATAGAAGGATTAAGCAAGATAATGCATATAAAGTAGTCAGCCCAAGTATATATTAAGTGTTCATTAATGGTTGCTCTTCCTATCATCATTATCATCATCAGATACTTAGAAAAAAAATTCATTTGCAAAATTTAATTTTTTGAATATGTAATATATTCACATAATTCAAAAGTCAAAAAGTATATACAGATAGGCAGTGAAAAGTCTTCTTTCCACCCCTGCCCCCATAGAGATAATCCACTTTTATCAGTTTCTTGTGTAATTTTCCCAACAACTCATTAAGCATATACAAACAAATACAAATAAAGTCATCTTCCCCTCCTTCCCTTTTTATGATAGTAAATTCTATACTCGTCTTCACCTTTCTTTTTTTTTAACCTTAATAATACATCTAGGAAATCTTTCTATTTCATTTTATAGAGAGTTTCCTCTTTTTTTTTTTTTTTTCCTGCCATGCAGCATGGCTTGAGGGATCTTAGTTATCGTAGTTCTCCAACCAGGGATTGAACCCGGGCCCCGGCAGAGAAAGCACCGAGTCCTAACCATTGGACTACCAGGGAATTCCCTCCTCATTCTTTTTTTAAGCTATATCATATTCCACTGTATTGGACATGCCATAATACATTTAAAGTCTTTTGCTGTTTCAAACAACACATAACCTTGTGCACATGTGATTTTGCATGTGTGTGAGTACATCTGCTACTAGATAAATCCCTAGAGTAGAATTGCTGGGTGAAAAAACATATGCATTGGTAATTGTGATAGATATTCCCAGACTTCCTTTCTAGGGTTATATCCATCTACATTCCTAGCTGCAGCCTTTGAGAGTGCCTCCTCCCCTTCTGACAGTCAATATAGTGGTAAAACCTTTGGATTTTTGCCAATCTAATGTATCTCTTTGTAGTTTAATTTTTCATTTCTTTTAAAATAAATGATATTGGTTAATAACATTTAAAAACCCTTCTTGTGCTATGCTGAAGGCAGTGCGGGGTTTCACTGCAGCTGCCTTACCCTGTTCAGTGAAAAAGTCTGTCAGTTAGTAGCTGTCATTCTTCCTAAATTCGGTTATAGATTCAATACCATCACAATAAAAATTCCAGCAGGAATTTTTGAAGATACAGATAATCCGATTCTAAAATTTACATGAAAATACAAAGGACCTAAAATAGCCAAAACAGTCCTGAAAAAAGGAACAAAATTGAAGGTTTTCTACACCTTGAAATAGAAAACTCAGAATCATAAAGCTTCTAGAAGAAAAGTGAATGTTTTTGCAACCTTAAGGTAAAAATTTCTTAGACAGGATACAAAATGCACTAATAATAAATTTTTTTCTTTTCTGATAAATTGGACTTCTTCAAAATTAGTTCTGCTCACCAAAGACAATGTGTAGTAAAAGATTAGATAAGCCCCAAACTGGGAAAAAAATATTCACACTATATCTGACAGTGGACTTGTATTGAAAATATATGACAAACTTCTATAAATCAATAATAAAAAGGTGAACAACCCGTTAAAAATGAGCAAATCAGGGGCTTCCCTGGTGGCGCAATGGTTGAGAGTCCACCTGCCAATGCAGGGGACATGGGTTCGTGCCCCAGTCTGGGAAGATCCCACATGCCGCGGAGCGGCTGGGCCCGTGAGCCATGGCCGCTGAGCCTGCGCGTCCGGAACCTGTGCTCCGCAACAGGAGAGGCCACAACAGTGAGAGGCCCGCACACCGCAAAAAAAAAAAAAAAAAAAAAAGATCAAATCATCTGATTGCTTATTTGAACAGACCCCTCACAAAAAAAAGGTACATGAAAGGCAATAACACAAAAAAGTGCTCAACATCTTTAATCATCAAAGAAATGCAAGATAAAATCACAAAGAGACACCATTTCAGACACAGGGAATTGGCTAAAATAAAAAAGACAAACAAAACCAAATGTTGGCAAAGAAATGAAGCAACTAGGACATTCAACACACCAGTGAGAGTATAGAATGTTACAACCATTTTGAAGAACTGTTTGGCAGTTTCTTATGAAGTCGAACATACCTCTACTCTATGACTCAGCAATTCCTTCTAGAATATATACCATATTCCACTTACACGAAATCCAAGAACAGACAAGACGATCCATGGTGATAGAAATCAGAAAGTGCTGCTTGGCTGGGGAGGAAATTGATGGAATGAAATATGAAGGAACTATTCTACATCTTGTTTTAAGTGGTGGTTTCACAGTTGTATCTAACTGTCAAAACTCAACAGAACACCTAAGATCCATGCATTTTTATTGTTTCTAATTTTACCTTATGCCAAAACAAACAAAAAACGCAGCCACTAGCTTTCAGGCTGTCTTATGGAATGGTCCCACCTAATCAGTTTGCAGTCATTTCCGTGGCTCTGGGATTCCTGGATGGGTTTATAGCCCAGCTTGGGTAAATACACCTTGTACAGTTGCAGGTCTGGAAAGATAGTGACCCTAAAGCACACATTCTTATATAGCTTATCTGTAGCCTGTGAGCTAGAAAAGTTCTCAAGAGAGAAGGCTTTGAGGGCTAGAATGAAGCCAGGCAGCTTCCAGCAACTAGGGATATCACAACAGGGATGGGGTTTCACTTGAGGACCTGCTGCTGCTACTGTTCCTTCTGCTGTTAACTACATGTAGGCCATTGGGCAAAAGTTGGCTATCCACTGGGGTGTTTGGACCCCACCTATGAATTATCTGTAACACTTAAATTGGTTGTAACCATTTCTTTACATGCATGGGAAGAAAGTAGTCAGTCCTTCCCTAAGTCTTTTTTTTTTTTTTTTTTTTTTTTTGGTCGTTAAGGTAATTGCATTTCTGAGACTCATTTTTCCAGGTGCCTTTGGAAGCCTAGTTAGCAGGTATAGACTAAAGAGTCAGTGCTTTCCATCTATCTTAGTTAGTTAATTTCAGATTACAAAAGTAATACATATTCCCAATGGAATAAAATAGAGAATCTGGAAATAAACCCTCACATATATAGTCAACTAAATTTTGACAGTCAGAATTTGATCTTTCAGTGGGAAAGGGCTTTTCATTTGTCTTTTCAACAAATGGTGCTGGGAAACCTGTATATCCACATGAGAAAAAACAAAGTTGGACCCTTATCTTATACCATATATAAAAATTAGCTCAAGATGGATTAAAGACCTAAACTTAAGAGCTAAAACTATGAAACTCTTAGAATAAAACATAGGTGAAAATCTTCATGATCTTATTTCTTATGTATGATACCAAATGCACAGGCAATGAAAGAAAAAATAGATAAATTGGATTAGGAGATTATTTCTTACATATGACACCAAAATGATAAGTGATGAAAGAAAAAAATTAATTGAACTTCTTCAAAATTAAAAACACTTGGAAGTTCCCTGGTGGCCTAGTGGTTAGGATTCCAGGCTTTCACTGCCGTTGCCCTGGTTCAATCCATGGTCGGGGAACTGAAATCCCACAAGCCACGGGGAACGGCTTAAAAAAAAAAAATTAAAAACACTTGTGCATCAAAAGCCACTACCAAGAAAGTGAAAAGACAATCTACAGAATGAGGGAAAATATTTGCAAATCATACATCTAATAAGGGATTAATATCTAGAATATATATATATTTTTTTTATTTTTTTAGGATTTTTTTGATGTAGACCTTTTTTTTTTTTGATGTAGACCATTTTTAAAGTCTTTATTGAACTTGTTACAATATTGCTTCTGTTTTGGTTTTTTGGCTGAGAGGACTGTGGGCTCTTAGCTCCCCGACCAGGGATCGAACCCTCACCCTCTGCGTTGGAAGGCGAAGTCTTAACCACTGGACTGCCATGGAAGTCCCTAGAATATATTTTAAAATAATAAAATAATAATATTATGAGGGGGAAAATATCTAGACTATATAAAGAATTCCTATAACTCAACAAGAAAAAAGCAAGCAAACGAATTTAAAAATGAGTGAAGGGGACTTCCCTGGTGGCACAGTGGTTAAGAATCAACCTGCCAATGCAGGGAACACAGGTTCGAGCCCTGGGCCAGGAAGATCCCACATGCCGCGGAGCAACTAAGCCCATGCACCACAACTACTGAGCCTGTGCTCTAGAGCCCGCGAGCCACAACTACTGAGCCCGTGTGCCACAACTACTGAAGCCCGCACGCCTACAGCCTGTGCTCAACAAGAGAAGCCACCACAATGAGAAGCCCACACACTGCAACGAAGAGTAACCCCTCTTCGCCGCAACTAGAAAAAGCCCACGCGCAGCAACAAAGACCCAACACGGCCAAAAATAAATAAATTTTTTAAAAAAATGAGTGAAGAACTTGAATAGACATTTCTCCAAGAAGATTTACAGATGGTCAATTAGCACATGAAAAGATATTCAACATCATTATCATTAGGGAAATACAAATAAAAACCACAGTGAGATCCCACTTCACCTACATTAGGATGACCGTTATCCAGAAAACAGAAAATAACAAGTTTTGGGGATGATGTGGAGAAATTGGAACTCTTGTGCATTGCTCATGGGAATGTGAAATGGTGCAGCTGCTGTGGAAAACAGTGTGGCAGTTCCTTAAAAAGTTGAACATAGAATTACATATGATCCAGTAATTCCACTTAAAGGTATCTACCCAAGAGAATTTGAAACTAGAGACTCAAACTAAAAGTCAGCTATTTACCTTGGTGTTAAAATAACCAGTCTCAACATTTAAGACTATTTACTTCATCTTTTTTTCTGTGTGTATGCATATGTGAACAAAGTTAGGATTATAATACAATTTTGTATGCTTGTCATCCACTTAACACTACATCCTGAGTACTTTCTCATATCAATTAAGTGTTCTTTTTTTAATATTTTATTTATTTATTTATTTATTTATTTGGTTGTGCTGGGTCTTAGTTGCGGCAGGTGGGCTCCTTAGTTGCAAGCTCACCTTTTCCTTAGTTGCGGCTCACAGGCTTCTTAGTTGCGGCATGCATGTGGGATCTAGTTCCCTGACCAAGGGTTGAACCCGGGCCCCCTGCATTGGGAGCTTGGAGTCTTAACCACTGTGACATCAGGGAAGTCCCTAAACATTCTTTTAAAAGGATTTTTAATATTTACAAAATAATCCATAAAATGGATATACATAACATTAACTCATTCCACATTCATAAATTGTTCTGCAAGCCCCTTGATTATTTTCATAGGAAACAAATTCTAGACATGGAATTATTAGATTAATGGTATGAACTATTTTAAGTTTCTTGCTACATATTGCCAAATTATTTTCTGGAAAGTTTTAGCAATCATGCCATGGATCTAAAAGTGTTCTTGTTTTCACTGTATTCTCACTAGCATTAGGATTTTTTTTATATATTTGCATAATTCACAAGCCAAGGATAAATTATATTTTTACTTTCATTTGTTTGGTGAGGTTGAACATGTTTTTCATATTAGCCTGAAACCTGTTTTTTCTTCATTGAGGTAAAATTTATATACAGTGAAATGCACAGGTTTTTTGTTTGTTTGTTTGTTTGTTGGGTTTTTTTGGCCACAGCACGCTGTTTGTGCGATCTTAGTTCCCCAACCAAGGATTAAATCCGGGCGCCTGACAGTGGAAGCACAGAGTCCTAACCACTGGACTGCCAGGGAATTCCCTGCACAGATCTTAAATTTACAGTTCAGTGAGTTATTAAACATACACACCCATCCCATCCCAAACAGGATCTAGAACATTTCTATCACCCCAGAAAGTTCTCTTGAGACCCCTTCCAGTCAGTCTCCACCTAGTTATTCTGATTGTATTATTTTGTTTGTTCTTAAACTTTGCATAGTGGAGCCAGAGTATGAACTCTTCTGTTTGGGGGTTTTTTCTTTTAACATAATATTTTGGAGATTTATCCATGTTCTTGTTTATAACATCAGTTCATTGTTTTTTATTGCTGAGCAGCATTCTGTGGTAGGAATATATCACAATTTGTTGATAGATTCTCCCCTTGATGAACATTTGGGATGCTTCCAATCTTTGATTATTGTGAATAAGGTGGCGGTGAAAATTCTAGTACAAGTATATTTGTACACATATGGTCTCATTCTCTTAGCTAAATACCTGTTAGTGGAATTGCTGGGCCATGGGGTAGAGGTATATTTAACTTCATGTGAAAGTGCCAAACAGTCCTCCAAAGTGGTTTGACCATCGTACACTCCCACTAGCAATGTATAAGACTTCTCTTTGTTTCACAGCATCAACATTTTGTGTTGTTACTTTAAAAAATTTTAGCCATTCTAGTGGATGTGAAATGATATATCATTGTGGTTTTAATTTGCATGTAGGTTGCTTAATTTCTTAATATCTGGTACTTCTCTAGATACCTGTTCTTTTTTTTTTAATAAGGAAATGTGTTTTCTTTTTTTTTTTAAATAAATTTATTTTATTTTTGGCTGCATTGGGTCTTCATTGCTGTACACGGGCTCTTTAGTTGTAGAGAGTGCAGGCTTCTCATTGTGGTGGCTTTTCTTGTTGCGGAGCACAGGCTCTAGGCACGCAGGCTTCAGTAGTTGTGGCACGCAGGCTTAGTAGTTGTGGCTAGCGGGCTTAGTTGCACTGCGGCACGTGGGATCTTCCCAGATCAGGGCTCAAACCCATGTCCCTTGCTTTGGCAGGTGGATTCCTAACCACTGTGCCACCAGAGAAGTCCAAGATACCTGTTGTTCTTGATTTTTAATTTAAATCTGTTACGGTCAGAGAACATATTCTGTAAGATTTCATTATTTTGAAATTTGAGACTTGTTTTCCCTGTGTCTTTCATTGATTTCCCATTATATTCCATATGTATTTGAAAAGAATGTGTGTTCTGCACTTGTTGGGTGTAGCATACTACACATTAGGTTAAGGTGGTTGATAGTGTTGTTCAAATATTTTATAACCTTATTAATCATTTCTGTATTTGTTCTAGTTACTAAGAAAAAGGAATTAATACCTCCAACTATGATTGTGGATTTGTATTTCCCTTTTAGTTGTTAGGGGTTTTTTTACTTCCAGTATTTTAAATCTCTGTTATTAGGTGCATACATATTTCATTTTAATTCCTCAAATAACTTCCTAATTATACCCTTCTGTGTTACTTTTTTGTGGTTGCTCCAGGGATTAAAATGTGCATCCTTAAGGTATTGAAGTCTACTTAGACTTAACATTGTACTACTTTACATAAAATCTAAGAACCTTGCAACAGTATATTTTCATTCATGCCCCTACTCTTTGTGCTGCTGTAATATATTTTACATTTACATGTTATAACCCCGGCAATGCAACGTTATATTTTAGCATTAAACAGTTAATCTTTTAAGTAAGTTATAGGATGACAGGAAACATAATATTTTATACTTACCCACTAATTTATCATTTCCAGTGCCTTTTATTCCTTTCTGTAGATTTGAGTTTCCATATGGAATCATCCCTTTGGCCTGAAGGATATGCTTCAGCCTTATTTGTAGTACAGATCTACAGTGACAAATTCTGTTTTTGTTTATTTGAAAATATATTATTTCACCCTTCTTTTTGAAACATTTTTGTTTTGAAGGATATTTTTGCTAGATATGGAATTTTTGGTTGGCAGTTAATTTTTTTCTTTCAGCACTTTAAATTGTCTCTGTCCTTCATTGTTTCTGATGAGAAATCTGCCATCTTCATATCATTGTTCCCCTGTATATAATATATCAGTTTTTCTCTGGCTATTTTCTAGATTTTTTTAGTAATGTGATTATGGTGTGATTTTCTTTGTATTTATCTACTAGGTTTCTTTTATATAATTATAAGACAATATATATAATATTATAAAACATTATATAATATTTTGTAGGGTATTTGTTTTTTTACCAGATTTAGGAAAAGTCTGGCCATAATTTCAGCAAAAGATTTTATTCTGCCTCATTCTGTTTCTCTTTTCCTTCTCGGTCTCTAATTATATGTATATTAACTTGGTATTGTCCCACAAGTTGCTGGGGAGCCATTCTTTTTTTTTTTAATCTTTTTTTCTTGGTTCTTCAGATGGATAATTCCTATTGATCTTAGAGTTCACTGACCTTTTCTTTTGACATCATCATCTTCTATTAGGCCCATTCAGATAATTTTAGATATTCTCATTTTTGATTGTAGAATTTACTTTTTTTTATAGTTTTCATTTATTTACTGAGATTTCCTCTTGTATGCATTCCATAAACCTTTTAACATATTTATAATAACTGTGTTAAAGTCCCTGTTTACTAATTCTAACGTTTTGGTCATCTCGTGGTCTGTTTCTACTGACTTCATTTTCTCTTGACTCTGGGTTACATTTTCCTCTTCTTATGTGTTGTAATTTTTTTATTGTATTCTGGACATTATGGATGATACATTATAGAGATTCTTAATTTTGTTATCTTTCTCTGAAGAATGTTCATTTTGCTTTGTCAGGTAGTTAAGTTACTTGTAGAGGCTGGGTTTTATACTTTATTAAAGTAGTTCTGTTTTAGTTTTGCCATTTAGTCTCAGGGTGAATCTTCAGTCCTGGGATACAATCTTTACTCCTAAAGTGTGGCTCTTAGGGTTTCAATGGAAAGCCTGAGGTATTTTCCAAACCCTTCTAACTTGGTGGGATTGAAGTTCTAAATCCTGTCTGTCCCGTGGTATCGCTGAAATCTCTTCTCAGCTTTTCAGCCTTCTAGCTGCTGCTTTCTACCAGATTTATTGGAACCCCCCCAACATGTTTGCAGTTCTGAGGTCTTAAAGAATTGAGGGGAGTTTATACACAGGTTTGGGAGCCCCTTTCCCTCTGGTTTTCTCCTTTCTAGGATATCCCTCTCAATACATAGCCATTCTGGCAGCCATAGACTCCATTATCTCTGATAGCTTAAGTTGCCCTGTGCTGCTCAGACTGGTGAGTGCCCTCAGTGCCCTCATAGATGTGACCCAGTGTGGTTCTCTTCTTTTAAGAATCCCCTCCATTTCCTGCCTGCTTTTCATCATTCACCACTGCCTTCAAATGGTTGCTTTTTTATATTTTTTTCCACACTTTATGATTGTTATCTGCAGGAAGGGTTAGTCCAATATAAGCTATTCCCCCACTGCCATACTGAAATCTGTTGCTGGACTATGGAACATTACTGGAATTGATCCAAGCTGAATATCTATTAGCTCTAAAATCTAGCATTTTTAATGGATTAATGGCCAAGTAAAATAGTAGTTTCAGTTTTTAACTTATTCTTTCTCTGAGTTTGGCTGGACAAAATTCTTAAATATATAACAGAAGTAATTGATGCCATTTTCTTTGTTATCCACATAGCAAAAGCTATATTTGTGGTTTAAGAGCCACAAAAGCACTTTTAACCACTTTGACTAGATGCTTCAGGAACAAGATGGAAAGATTCCATGGAATCTAAAAGAGGAAGTGAGTATAACAAGATGTGTTGCTTCAAATTCCCTGGCGGTCCAGTGGTTAGGACTCTGCGCTTCCACTGCAGGGGTCATGGGTTCGATCCCTGGTCAGAACTAAGATCCCTCAGGCCATGGTGAGCCCCCCCCCCAAAAAAAAAGATAGTTGCTATTTTGTCAGTAATGGTACTGGTACTTTGTTTTCCTAGTTAATGGAAATCTTTTTTTTGTTGTTTTTTTTGGCAGCACCATGCAGCTTGCCGGGATCTTAGTTCCCTGACCAGGGATCGAAACTGGGCCCTTGGCAGTGAAAGCACCGAGTCCTAACCACTGGACCGCCAGGGAATTCCCAATGGAAATCTAACTTTATTTTTAATTCTTTTGTCTTATTTTTTATTTTTAAAATTTTTAATTGTTTTTTATTTTTTTAATTTTTATTTTTTTAATGGAAATCTAATTTTAAATGCAACAGATAAACAGGAGAAAATAGTATATCTACCAATGATCCAAACTCGGGAATAAATAGACATACGAGATGTGAATTAGTCCACGTGTGTAACTTCCCAGGCAGCCTCTTAGGGATAATAGAATCTAGGCACAGTCATGTCTCTCCTGGTTAATGGAGCCTGACATAGCAAATCCACTTTTTCAGTGTCCTCTACCCTGTTTGGCCATTGGCTCACTTTATAACCTTAGATACGTCCCGTCTATCTGAGCCTCAACTTGTTCAAATAAAAAAGAGGAGTCCATGGAATTCCCTCGTGGTCCAGTGGTTAGGACTGCTGCTTCTCACTGCCAAGGGCCCGAGTTCAATCCCCGGTCAGGGAACTAAAATCCCACAAGCTGCGTGGCACAGCCAAAAAAAAAAAAGAGTCCAGAATAGACAATATGTAAGGTCTTTTCCAGCTTTAGGCTTCTACAAGTGTATGGTCAGAAGGGAGGTTTTCCTTTTGAATTTGAAGACAGTCCCTTGTGTTAAATGGATTTTAACCTATTTAAATCATAGTTTTAATTTTTCTGTGTATTTTTTAAGGTTGCAATTGTGGCTCAGGACTTGGCAGCATTCCATACTGCATCATCAGAAATGGGGCACCAACAGCATAGCCATCACTTAGTAACCACAGAAACCAGACCTTTGACCTTAGTGGCAACATCCAACGGCACCCAGATTGCAGTTCAGGTGGGTACAATGGCAACTGTCCTCCATTGACAGCAGTGCTGCTCAACTCTCAGCCTTGTACTCTCTGCTTTATGCGTAACCTTCACAGAGGCAGGGCACAGAATCATCTGTATTACTTAGCCACATTAAGGAAATTGCTGCGTTTGAAGTAGACTCAGACTAAAACTTTTGTTTTCTACCATCCTTGTATATTCTAGGGGAATTTATAACAAGAAAAATAAAGCTCCTGGTATATATATATACCTGTGTGTACCTGGCCAGCTATCTTTACTCTCAGAATAAAAGTCTAATTAGGCAGGATTCTATAAAGCACTTAAGAGTTATTCCTTGGAAATGAACCTGTTGTAAACAGAGACCCCAAGTTAGTCCTCTGAGAATCACTGCACAGCTGTATTTTATGGTGGGAAATGTCAGAAGACTGTGAAGAACACATTCTCTGGGAAGTCACTGCATTCAGGCAGAGAATCTAGAATGCTAGGTGTAGAATACCTTTCCTTGGGAAGATTTTTTTTTAAATGTATTTACTTGGAAAAGGGTTAGAACATACTCAGGAAAATGTCAGCTATTGGTTTTAATTTAGTTTATGGGCATAAAAGCTAAAGGCTCAGGAAGCTCTCTATCTCCACTGGAAAAGATGAGCATCTTTTGTTCCTTGCATGCTTGAAGGTTTATCAAAATCCTAAATAAAGAAACTGCATCCCCAGCAGGAATTTGTTTTTATGTTTTGTGGATCAGCAGTAGTACCTTAACAAGCCCAGGTGTCAGAGTTACAGAGAGAAATTTTACTTCTGGTATGTTATATTTCTTTGGCATCTTGACTGTGGTTCTGTGTATGTTCCTGTTTCAGCTTGGAGAACAGCCATCTCTGGAAGAAGCCATCAGAATAGCGTCCAGGATCCAACAAGGAGAAACGCCAGGGTTGGATGATTAATCCTCAGAACAACGGAGCAATAAAGGAAGAGGAGCCTTTCATCTTCAGGCAGCAGAGATCCATGAAGCCCGGGCCCAGGAAAATTAGAAATTTTTCATTCCTGAAACACTGTACACATTTTTATGCAAGAGTGGAGAACAATTTATTCTTGACACTTTTGTGTATATAACCCTTGGAAAAGATTTCCCAAACTGATTCATTGTGTACAAGGAAGTATGAAGTTAGGGTAATACAGTAAATTTTTATGTTACTCTTTTATCAGATTGCAAAATCCTAGAGTCTACATGCAAGACCAGTGAAGTCTTATGGAGACTTATGATGGATTTTTAACTTACTGTGAAAAATTAAAGGCTGTATCTAAAATGTCAAAGGTTCTATACATCAAACAATCATAATTCCAAAAGCCATCATGGATAATAAAGGATGTAAAGCCTTCACATATTTCCCTCAGCTAGTAGAGTGTCTGCAGTTTTTGTTCTACTGTATACTTGTCCATTTTTATTTGTATCTTACGGTTTGAAGACTATTCATTACAGTTTTCCATCCCTGTTAACTAACAGCTCTTCAAGCTGAAGTGCTAATTGTATTAGCATTACATTGGATTATATATAAAATTACAAAGTTTGGTTATTTAAAATTAAAAAGTTAAATCCAGTACTTTCGTTTTGTTAAAGATTTTCCTTAGCGTTCAGTTTCTTGTTACTGTTTTTTAAAAATAATAAACTATCAAAGTTTCACCACAGGCTGGAGCCCGGGATAATAGTGCTGTAATTGGAAATGGCTTTACTCTGAAAATTAGGTTAGTGGGTTGGTGTAAATTATTTATTTTTGCTTATGTACTTCTGTTTTAAAGCTTATTTACCCTAAAGTTTATTATTAATTTTGAATACAGCAATTTTTTAAATGTTACCTTTATATTTGTTTCATTAAATTGGTATGGAGGTGGGGGGAAGTGTTGTAGAAAATACCACGAACATAATAAAATACAACACATATATTGAGAGTATATTGTGTATCAAGCACAAAATAAGTACTTTTCCATACATTTTTATCTACTCATAATAATTTTGTGAGATATGTGGGATTTACTACTCCTGTTTGTACATAAGGAAGCTGAAGGTCCAAAGAGGTTAAGTGTCTACCCAGGCCTTACAGCTGTGGTGAGGCAGGGCAAAGACTTAAGAACCCAGACTTTCTGACTCCCAAGTCCAGGGTGTTTTTTCACCACACCACAACTGCCTTCTCAGATGATAACCTGTGGCAGAGATTATCAAGATGAGCTTTGATGATCTCGATTGCCCAATGACCTGAGCACCTGAAAAACCATCTCTAATGTTGGAAAATCAGTGTGGGGTTTACCAAGGTCCAAAAAAAGGGGGGGGAGGGTATGTGAGGGTTGTCCTGCAACAATCACTTCTTTGCTGTTGTTGACCATGCTTTGTTTGCCAGGGAGCTGAAACGTGGCTGTTTTTCATTTCAAGCCTTACAGTAAAAAGGAAAAAAGGTTGTGCCGTTTTATTTAATATAAATGTTATCTTTGATCAGGTTCTTTGAAGTCTTGCTAAAAAGGGTCATGATTTAGTCATTTGAAATGGGAAACCCTTCAGGGTTGGGCGGGGGGATTGGCTGCTTTCCCTTCAAAGCTCTTCATAGATAGATAACATTAGAAAAGGTCTCAGTCACCCACGTCTCAGTCTCCATTCTTTTTTTTTTTTTTTTTTTTTGCGGTACGCGGGCCTCTCACTGTTGTGGCCTCGCAGGCTCAACGGCCATGGCTCACGGGCCCAGCCGCTCCGCAGCATGTGGGATCCTCCCGGACCAGGGCACGAACCCATGTACCCTGCATCGGCAGGCGGACTCTCAACCACTGCACCACCAGGGAAGCCCGAGGAGGAGCTTTTTATTCCGAAGCTGACTGTTCCTTATTCATACTATATGTTTTCTGACTAAGGACTTGCTCATTCGGAGGAAGAAGAGCCTGTTTCTAGCTCCATCTCTGAGACTAGGAAGTTAGAACTTAGTCTAATGCACTCAATCACTAGGAAAAATTTTCAAGTTTTCCTAAACAACTCTTCAATCGGTGACAGACCAAAACTAAATTATAGACTAGTTTTAAGTACACAACAATGAGAATGTATGATCTTCAACTGCATGTAAAAGTATGAATGATCCTCATAAATATAATGTTCAGCAAAGGAAGCTGGACCTAAGAGTGCGGGCCAAACTACTCTCATTATCTGAAGTCAGGACAGTGGATACTATTGGTAGGGAGGGGAACTGGGGGTGAGAAGAAAGCCCAGAGGGAAGTTGAAGCACTAGCATCATGGGCATGTCCATAGGGCCCTGCACTTAGAAAGGCCCCACTGGTGGTTTAATGCTCTGCTGTCACCATCTTAAAGTTCTTAATAAAACTGGAACATTGCATTTTCATTTCTCATTGGACCCTGTAAACTATGTAGCTGTAATGTTCTATATCTTAATCTGAGTGTTGAATTTGTGAATATTCACCAAAGTGTACATATTTTGATATGTTTGCTCTTCTGTATGTATATACCTCAACATGAAGTTTAAAAAAGTTGAATTATAGATTATTTTAAAAATAAGTCAATTGGGCTTCCCTGGTGGCGCAGTGGTTGGGAGTCCGCCTGCCAATGCAGGGGACACGGGTTCGTGCCCCAGTCCGGGAGGATCCCACGTGCCGCGGAGCGGCTGGGCCCATGAGCCATGGCCTCTGAGCCTGAGCGTCCGGAGCCTGTGCTCTGCAGCGGGAGAGGCCACAACAGTGAGAGGCCCACGTAACGCAAAAAAAAAAAAAGTCAATGAAACATTACTTATGGAATGCAGCCAAAGTTGTATTCACAAGAAAATTCATGACCTTAAACACTTTTACTGCTGAATAAGAAAAAATAAAAGTTCATTAACAAAGCAGACAATGCAGGAAATTAGAAGCGGAAAAAAAAGTCACAGCAAAGCAAAATTTAAAGAAAGCAAAAGGAAGGAATTAATAGAGATAAAAGCAAAATGAATTATTTCAATATCAGAAAAACAACTGATTAATAAATCTAAGATCTAGTTCTTTGGGGTGGGAGGAAAGCAAACAGTAAAACTGATAAACCACTAGCTAACATGATAAAAAAAAAAGACAAAACAAATATACAATGAGAAAGGGCTTATAACCATGGGTACAGAGGAAATGATGAGAAATACAAGTGAAAACTTTGCTCAGTCCTATGCTGTTACAATTTAAAATCTGAATGAAATGGATAATACTCAAGGAAATATAAATTACCAACAGGGACTCAAAGACAGTAGAAAATCTAAACAGATAAATAACCATGGACAAAAGCTATCAAAAGCAATACCTCAAAAAAAAAAAATCTGAACCTAGACACATTAAGAGCAACATCTTTCAGACGTTCACATAATCAATCATTCTCATACTATTAAAGCTGCTCTAAAGCACAGAGAAAGAAGCAAACATTCCAGTGTTTCATGAAACCAAAGTCCTATAAAGATTGTACAACAGAAAAACTATGGACCAGTTCCATTTATAAATATAGATGCAAAATGACTAAATGAAATACATGAACATAATTTTGCAGTATGTTCTGAAAACGACTACAGTTTATTTCAGGAAGAATAGAGTGGCATAATAGAAGGAAAATCTATCATCTAATTCACCACATAAATAATTAAAAAGAGGAAAAAGCAGAATAATGAAGAGAAATGCTAAAATGTGATAGAATTGAATATTCATTCCTCATAAATATTCTGACAAAAGGAAAAGAATACTTCCCTAATATAACAGATATAAGTCATGTCCACATGCACACATACACATAACCGCATCTTATTAACCAATATTATTCTTTTTGTTCCAATAGTATTATTATGTTTTTTTAATAAATTTTATTTATTTATTTATTTGGCTGCGTTGGGTCTTCGTTTCTGTGCGAGGGCTTTCTCCAGTTGCTGCGAGCAGGAGCCACTCTTCATCGCGGTGCACGGGCCTCTCACTGTCGCGGCCTCTCCTGCTGCGGAGCACAGGCTCCAGATGCGCAGGCTCAGTAGTTGTGGCTCACGGGCCCAGTTGCTCCGCGGCATGTGGGATCTTCCCAGATCAGGGCTCGAACCCATGTCCCCTGCATTGGCAGGCAGATTCTCAACAACTGCGCCACCAGGGAAGCCCTCCAATATTATTCTTAATATCCCCATTGAAGTCAGGAGCAAGACAGGAATGCTCTCTACCTCTCCTATAATTAGCACCATGTTCTAACCAACTTAGCTAACCAGCCATTGAACACCTCTCCTCTTATTTAATGTTGTTCTGGAAGTGCTAGCTAATGCAATTAGACAACAGAACAAAGTAAGAGTCATAAATACCAGGAAGAAGGACAGAATTATCAATTATATGATTGCCTACGTAGAAATCCAAAATAATCAACTGAAAAATTGTTAGAAGTAATCCAGGAGCACAGAACATGTTTTGTGTCTTTATTTCATCCTCGCCATTTTTCTGTGCTCTTGTTGTTTCTAACCACTGGTTTACAAGCACACAGACACACAGGGCCCTGGAAATCAGCAGAGCTTGGTAGTGGTGGGTGGGAGTTGGGGTAGGCATCAAACAGAAGGCTGGGCTGCTTCAAGAGCCTTGAAGGCAAGGCAGGTGATCCAGTCAGAATTGTCAGGAGCGTGTGTGAGCAATCCTACGTCCCAAACTGAGCTCCTGGCTCAGTTAAGATTCTGAAGCTGGTAACCAGGGACAAAGCCTCTTATTCTGTGTTTAAAAGTGAGACTGTAATAAATCAGAGGGCTCCTGGAAGCCCCTTCCTTATCAGCACCTCACCACAGACTGCAGCCAGAGAACAGACCTGCAGGAAGACCAGTCCAGATGAAGTAACCAGGCTAAGAAAACAGAAGCACAGGCTCCTTTCCCAAGAGCAAAGCCAGGGGAGGGAGATAGGGAGGTGGGGAAGCGAGGAAAGGGAAGGAGGGATAGGGCATCAGTGACCAGAAAGAGAGGAGAGCTCTAGTGTGTCAGAAAAGGCAGGGTATGGGTCTCTAGGACTTGTGCCATATTCCACCTTCCCCATCCTGTTTTAGAGCAATGATTCGGCCTTTCTCTTGGCTCTCTCTTTAGTTGGTACCTAGGCATTTTGGAAGTGAGAGTTTTTGATAATTTTGTATATTGCTCCAAATGTCTTCCCTGTGGTAAATATATTTACTCTAGGTTAATTTTAAAAAATTGAATCATTATACAGTTTTGCAACCTTTTTTCGTATCTTAGATATCTTTTCATTTTGTACATATAGCTCTATCTCATTATTATGCAAACTGTGGTTACTTATTATTTAATGGACATTCGGGTGGCTTCCAATTTTTGGTATTTTAAACAATGCCTACAACACAATTCCTCCAAATCTCCATTTGGCTGATTCCCTCACTTCATTCAGATTCCTGCTCAAATGCCACCTCCTCAGAAAGGCCTTCCTAGATCATCCTATTTAAAATAGCACCTCCCTCCAACCCTCTACCACTTCTTAATCCCTGACACCTCCCTTTTTCTTTTATAGCATTTATCACTACTTGATATTTTTTGTACCTTTGTTTAATTATATATTGTCTGTCTCCACCAGAGGCCTCAAAGTTTTATGAAAGTAAGGACTTTGGTTTGTTTCACTGCTGTGTTCCTAGTGCCCAGAAGGGTGCCAAGCCCACAGGGGAATCTCATTAAGTATTTACTGAATGAATTAATACAACGATAAACATTCTTTTATATATTTTTGCAAACCTGTAGAAATGTTTACTAGCATTGCTGAGTCAAAGATTATAAATATTTAAATTGTAACAGAAGTATTCAAAACAATCTTTTAGGGACTTCCCTGGTGGTGCAGTGGTTAAGAATCCACCTAGCAATGCAGGGGACACGGGTTCGAGCCCTAGTCCAGGAAGATCCCACATGCCACGGAGGGACTAAGCCTGTGTGCCACAACTACTGAGCCTGCGCTCTAGAGCCCGCAAGCCACAACTGCTGAGCCCGTGTGCCACAACTACTGAAGCCCACGTGCCTAGAGCCTGTGCTCCACAACAAGAGAAGCCACCGCAATGAGAAGCCCACACAACGCAACCAAGAGTAGCCCCCCCTTGCCACAACTAGAGAAAGCCCGCACACAGCAACGAAGACCCAACCCAGCCAAAAATAATTAATTAAAAAAAAATAATAACAAAACAATCTCTTAAAAGTGGTACCAATTTACACCCACCCCCATAGCAGACAAGAATGCATTTCTCCAAACCCTCTGCAACACAGCATAGTATCAGTCTTTATAATCTTTCCTCTTGATTTTAGAATTTAAAATACATGCGGATTTTATGGTATAACAAAAAGGTAGAGGTGCCAAGTCTGACTGTCTCTGATTCCCACTCCCCTCAATCACGCCGTACAGGAAGTGTGCCCTGTAGTCCAGACTCTAGCAGCACACTGCACAACTAGCCTGGCCCATGGCTGGTTCCTGTGACACTGTCTTCATCAAGTCTCCCAGTGAGTTCTTACCCTCACCTTACCCCATTCCTGACAGGGTAGAAAGAGCTATTCTTTAAGTCAGTAGTAATACAGTCTCAGTAATGCTGGCTCTATGACTGTGTGATACAGGCATTTAACGTATCTGGGTTTCATTTTCTTCATCCGTAAAATGTGAATAAAAATACCTCTTGGAGGGTTCCTATAAAGATTAAGTAAGATAAATATGTAAAGCATCTGGCTCGGTGCCTACCATACAGCTGGCACTATAGCCTTCCCAACTCCCTTTAAAGCACTCCAGCTTTTTGTGGCACTTAGGACATTTCCCATATGCTGACCTGTATAAAAAGTAGGGGCAGTGGGTAGGATATGGATGGTGCTTGAACATGGCACGCACTCAATAGAAGATGCCAGGTAGAGTTGATTTTTGCATTCAGGAACTAGTCCATCCTCACTGGTATGTTTTTTTCCACGTACATATTTACACCACCATCAGCTGATCGTATCCCACACTGCCGCGTACTCTCTACCCAACTAGCTACTGGATGAGCTCATCTCTCAATCCTGTCTGAGCTGAACAAGGCCTTTTACAGAACTTTAAAACTGACTCACCACTGAGTCATCAAAACATAGCAATACCCAAACACACTCCTGTTGCTTCACAAAAGACCAGCATGGGATGTCTGCCTTATCTCCTTTCCCTCTCCTACTGAGACTGGGCCCCTTGTCTCACTGGAGAGGAGTCATCACATCTTTTGTGCGGCAGTAATCTGAACAAAGCTGGTTTAGATAATCACAGTGTGGCCAGCAGACAACTCGTGGTCATCCGGGTCATTTCCTGTGTATGTCACTAACCCAGGAGGAGAGGCAATTAATCAATTACCCGATTGTGTATTTAGCACCGGCATTCTGTTGGGCACTCACTTACTGATTCCTCCTGTTTATAACATTTCTGTGAAGTGACCTTTTCAGTTATTGAAACTCATGAAGAATAGAGAGAAAAGCAGCCCTTTGCAAGAAATATTGGAGAAAATGGGGCTACTTCGTTCCATTCCAGTAAAAAGAAGTTCTAAAATTGCAAATAGGAAGCATGATGTTTTGGCTAACTGCCTCACAGAGCTGTAATTTTAAATGTGCGTTGAGAACTCCTCTCTTATCTAGAAATAATATGGCCAGTGGTCAGTATTTTCTCTTGGGAAAAGTCTTAAAGTAGTATTCTTGCCACAGGCCTTACTGATTGCAGTGGACTATCAAGTCGTTGAAGATTAGGGGGGCCTGTGTAAAGGCTGAGATAACTGGGGGCAGGTCTGAAGGCTTCTTTCACTAACAAAACTGGTTATAGCCAAGGTTTTGTGTATGTACAGACGCAACTGTTAAGCACCCCGGCACGGTCTCTCAGTGTTGAAGCCCTCAAGAAAAAACTGAATGAGAGGGCTTCCCTGATGGCGCAGTGGTTGAGAGTCTGCCTGCTGATGCAGGGGACGCGGGTTCATGCCCTGGTCCGGGAAGATCCCACATGCCGCGGAGCGGCTGAGCCTGCGCCTCCGGAGCCTGTGCTCTGCAATGGGAGAGGCCACAACAGTGAGAGGCCTGCGTACAGCAAAAAAAAAAAAAAAAAAAAAAACTGAATGAGAATCTTAGATCCTCAAAGTTTTTGTACATAATCTATATAATTGCATGTAATGGAATCTTCCCTTGATCTTATATAAATGTCAGAAGGATAAATGAAAATAGTATGTTAGTAATCCTTAAAGAGTCATCAGGCATGAAAATAAATTATGCTCATTTCATTAAAATACAAGCTTTCAACTGGTCACTCTTCCCTAGCTATACTTCTCAAGTTCTTATCAATACTATCTCTGTTCTGATTTGATTATCCTTGCTGGTTGTACACAACCTTTAACTGTTGATCCACGTTAAGCAAACTTATTTTGGTGACACCAGGAATCACATGTTGCATTTACTGAGTATAAAGCCATTAACAAGTATGAATATTCTCGAATAACACTGTTATAAGTAAAAGCACACATAACATTTATTGAACACTATTCATAAGGGACAATGCTAGTCTCACATTTAATCCATTGAACAACTAAGGAGGAACTGGATTTGATTATTCTGTATCAGAGTAAGCTGATGAACATGTGGTGAAATGGTCAAACAGTGTCATCCATCAGAGGGTATTAAGGCAAGTGACAAAGGAGAGAAATCTAATCTATACCTGAGAAGTCAAACAGGAGCAGTGGTAGGAGTTACCACATTCTAGCCTGAGAACTGGATTCCTGGGGCCAACCAGCAGTTCGTAACAGAGCTGGGTTGAAGTGAGATTAGGTTTGCTGAGAGAACCAGCAGAAGGAGATAGGTAAAGATATTAAGCAAGATGAAGAAAGACAGTTTAACTTTTTTAGCATATTATTTGGTTTTTAAGTGAAAAACAGATTTGACCAACATGGCTTTTTAAAAAAATTAGATATCTATCAGAGTAGGCTCTTCTTTAGAAAAAGTTATTATTTCTCCAGAATCAAAAACATAATCTGGAAATGATTCAGCTTTGGGTAAAATCTGGCTAGTCTTAACAAACATTCCTAGAGACTTTACATCACTGTGAAAAATTAGGTCCTAGTTCTGAAGGACTTTTCATTCAAAAGTTCATGGCTTATGTTAATGAGAATATGCACATATATTTATGTGCTGTATATATTATAAGTATTTGAGGACTTCCCTGGTGGCACAGTGGTTAAGAATCGCCTGCCGGGGGACACGGGTTTGATCCCTGGTCTGGGAAGATCCCACATGCCGTGGAGCAACTAACCCCATGTGCCACAACTACTGAGCCCTCGTGCCACAGCTACTGAAGCCTGCGCACCTAGAGCCTGTGCTCCGCAACAAGAGAAGCCACCGCAATGAGAAGCACACCCACCGCAATGAAAAGTAGCCCCCGCTCGCTACAACTAGAGAAAGCCCACATGCAGCAACAAATACCCAATGCAGCCAAAAATAAATAAAATAAATAAATTTATTAAAAAAAAAGTATTTGAGAAGGTGATGTAGGACTCTCAATTATAAATTTTCAGGGCAGGAATCTTGCTTATTTTGCTGCTAAGGAAGGTGAATAGGCTGACAACCGTGGCACGAAAAAGCCTTTTACTTGCTAAATCATCAGTCTAAAGGAGATAAACAGGTTAAGTTTGCTCTCCCAATACCCAGAGGCAAAATTTTCACTCAGTTATTACAACATTACCACAAGCCTGTGGATTCTGCAAAAGTTGCCTAGCAACATTACAGTTAGAAACAACACAGGGTAGGGAAAGAAGAGGAAATTTGAATTAGATATGCCCTGGGGCAGGTGGGCGTGACCCGTACAGTGAGTGCTGTACTCTGAGGAGCATGAAATTTTAAAAATCGGAACAATCATTTAGAATTTCAGTTAGGACATTGCTGCAGTTAAACCATAACACTGTGCCTGTTCTCAGCTGGAGGAGGCAGGGCCTGGGTTTCTTACTCATTTTGGCACTTTTATTTTAAAGAACACTACATTTTAATTATTCCAGAAACATTTATTAAGAACCTTCTTTGGGGCCAAGGCACATTGCTGGTTGCTGGAGCTCTAAAGACTAATAAAACTCCATCTCAGCGCTGGGTGGGAGAGAAGCCAGACATGTAAACAAAGAGTGTTACATAGTCCATGCCGGGTGCAGTGGAAAGTCTGGAGCCGGGAATATCTATTTTACATGGAAGTGGTGAAAGTCAAATGGTTCTTGCTCTGATTACTGCTTTTAACAATACTTAAAAAAAAAATTCCTTCTTTCCCCCAGTAATTTTATACATTTGTTGGGAATTTACCTTTCCTATTCTGTGTGAGGACCTGGGTGTGAACCAAGAACTCTTCCCTTCCCATCCGGAACCAGGCCTCTTTGCCCCAGCCAATTTCAAGAACCTCCTAGTTCAGGGAAGCAGAGAGGTGGAAAAGTTAAGAGGTGACAAAACCCAAAAAATGTTAGAAGATTGTTTACCTCCAGGAAGGGGACTTGGGCTGGGGGTTGCAGGGTAAGTCGGAGACTTCTATACCATTTGAATTAATAACATAGAAAAATAAACCAATCAACAAATATTTTAAGTAAGGGCTCTATTATTCACTCAGAAGATATTGAGCACCTAACTCACATCAGAATACTGCAATAAACAAATGGAAAATGTCCCTATACTCAAGGACCTCATTTTCTAGAAGGGAATAAGAATAAACAATCAATACACTTTGAAATAGATATAAGCCTGTAAAGGAAATAAGCAGCGTGTTGTGAAAGAGTGGGGGGGGGGGCGGCAGCGTGAGCTTGCGTGCGAAACGATAGAGGATATAGGATTCCTATATGGGAGAGGCTTGGGGCAAAAACCTCGCTCTGGAGAGGTGTTTACTCAGCTTTAAAGTTTCTGTTTACCTAGGAAGCACACTATTTTTACATACAACTCATGTTACAGATCAATAAAGAGTAGAAGTTTTCTAAAGTTATTTTTATTTACACTTCACATGAAATGAGAAAATGTTAACTATCCGTATCAAAGAATTTATATTTCTCACTAGGAGAGAAGTGTTGGAGGGAGGGTGCTAAAAACCACTCCTTGGCTTTGGCCACGGATTATCAGAGAACACCTCTCTCTGATATATACAAAAGGGTTAAGTTCCAGTCTTCTGAGAGCTTAAAATTAAGTTTGGACTAACACACAAAAAAGACACATTTATACATCAGTTAGCAAATATTTGGAGAAGACGACTGTTTACCCTTCACTGCTTCTTCAGTTATGTGATCTCAGGGAATTTCCCCTGTGTTTCCATTGTTAAAAACCACCTTGAGTTTAACCTTTGAAAAGTGTTAGAACAACATATACGGTCGGGTGTTAATATCCATAAAGTGCCACAATAAGAAAAACAGACAAGAGAGATAAATGCAAATGGCCATTAAGCCCATGAAAACTGTCCAGTGATATGAATCAAAACAAAACTACATCTACAAACATTAAGTACCCACTGATGTCCAGAATTCACCAACGGTGTACTCTAATCCACCGCTTGTGAGAACGTAAATTTTTTTTTTCTGGAAGGCAGTTTGACAGTTTATATATACTTTGAGCCAGTAATTCTCACTTCTGTGAATGTATCCTAAAGAATAAAAAACAAAACACAGGAAAAACAACACGCGAAGGAACAATATTCATTACGGGGTTACTCACAACTGAAAAATTGTCAGAAGCTTCTATGTGCGACAGTAAGAGACGGATTAAATCACAATTTGACGTAGTACTAGAGAAATTTTTTCTCAAGTTGCTTTGAAATTTGCAGCGAGCTGAGCCAATCTGTTTTGCCAACACTTGCCCACGTGCTGGCAAACAAATATAAACACCGTGGCCGCGTGGTGGGCACTTGGTTTTGTGCTTAGGGCCCAGTGTGGTGCTGCTTTATTTACTGTGCGCAAGTGGGGGGCGGGCGGTGGAGAGCGGGGACGGCAGAAGGGACTATGGCCTGCGAGCGCTCCCCTCGCGGCGGACACACCGGCCCCTAACAGACTCTCTGGGGGAAAACTGAGGCTCAGAGGTCGCCCCGCATCCAGTGACCTCGCCTCGAGAACTCGAGCGTCCGTCTTCCGGCTGACTTCGATATCGGCCTAACCCATTTGCACACGGTCGCAAGGGTCCAGAGGCCGGAGGCACCATTCCCGATTCAGACCTCGACCCTGCAACCAGACTCCCCACAGCCACGCCCACTGAGCCCCAGGGCCCGGCACCAAAGGGATGCGGGACAGGATGTCGGTCTCCCTGGGCAGCGCCCAAGGGCCACGGCGGTCCCCCTCTCCCCGCGACCCGCAGGGATCCCGAGGGCTACCCCGTCGCAAGTCCCGCTCCTGACTCGGGGAGCCGGAGGGGCGGCGAGGAAGTCGTGTCCAGGCCGGCGCTCGGCTCGGCCTACTCCAGTCCGCACCCTTCGCTCCTCCCAGAGGGCTGCCTCTGCTCCCCGGTCCGGCCCTGTCCGGGCGGCGGCGGACCCAGCTCCCAGCCATCCAGCTCGCTCATAGGACCGGAGCACTGTGCCCGCCCAGGCCTGGATCCGCGCGGAGCGGGGGGCGGGGCGGGGGCGTGGGGGCGGAGCCAGAAGGTTCGCGCCAAAATCGCGTAGTTGATCCCTCCCCCGCGGGCTGAGTCGCGCCCTCCTTTTTTTTCAAACCCCGGGCTGGGCGGGGATTGGTGGACTGGGCACTCACGTGGTTAACGGTCGCGGGAAGCCGCGGAGCCCGAACTTGCTGCTGGACCTGCGGAGACCCCAGCCTCGGCGCCCGGGCCCCCCCGCCTCTGCAGAAGAGTCCGCGCCGCCGCCGCCGCCGCCCCCGCCGGCCGCCGCCCCGAGAGTCCCGGAGCCGCCGCGCAGGCCCGCCGCCGCGGCCACCAGGCGCGCCCAGTCGCACGTGGCGGACCCGCCCCCTGGGCCGGCCGTGCCCTGGACTCCGCGGGCCCAGGTTCTGCGGTCCTCCGCCTCGGCCCCGTGGGCGCGATGAGCTTCCTGAGCCGGCAGCAGCCGCCGCCGCCCCTCCGCGCCGGGGCCTCGTGCACCTTGCGTCAGAAGCTGATCTTCTCGCCCAGCAGCGACTGTGAGGAGGAGGAGGAGGAAGAGGAGGAGGAAGGCAGTGGCCACAGCACCGGGGAGGACTCGGCCTTTCAGGAGCCTGACTCGCCGCTACCGCCCGCGCGGAGCCCTACAGAGCCCGGGCCCGAGCGCCGCCGCTCACCCGGCCCGGCCCCCGGCAGCCCCGGAGAGCTGGAGGAGGACATGCTGCTGCGGGGCGCCTGCCCAGGCGCGGACGCGGCGGGCGGCGGGGCCGAGGGCGACTCGTGGGAGGAAGAGGGCTTCGGCTCCTCGTCGCCGGTCAAGTCGCCTGCAGCCGCTTACTTTCTGGGCAGCTCGTTCTCGCCTGTGCGCTGCGGCGGCCCGGGGGATGCGTCCCCGCGGGGCTGCGGAGCGCGCGGGGCTGGCGAGGGCCCCTGCTCGCCTCTGCCCGACCACCCGGGCACCCCGCCCCACAAGACCTTCCGCAAGCTGCGGCTCTTCGACACGCCGCACACCCCCAAGGTGAGAGGACGCAGCTGCTGGGGCGCCCCGAGCCCGCGCCGGCCTAGCCTTTTAAAAAGGCAGTGGCGCCGGGAGCCGAGCGCGGCGCTGCCCGGGTTCGGTTACATAACCGCCGGGCCGCACCCGCGCTCGCTCTTCTGCGCCGCAACAAAAAAGTTGGCAGCCCCTCTTTTGGGCCCTGCCCAGAAGTTGTCCGTTAAGATTATGTAACTGAACAATGGGCCTCGTCTGGAACTTCATCTTTCAAGGGGGCTGATCGGCGCAGGCCAGGTGGCTGACGATTTAACGCCCGCCGAGTCGGGGCCTCCCCGAGCGTGGCAGCGGGGAGTGTGGCACCGATAACGTGGTTTGGAATGATGCTCGAGTGGTCCTGGCCCGACCACCTGACACTCCCGAGCGCCGCAGCCATCAGGTGGCTTTTAAACGCAGTGTTCTGTCCTGTAATTTGGGCGGCGCACGCAGGAGTTCGGTTAAAAAAAAAATTCATGCGCTTATCGTTTCGTATCAGGTGGCCTTATGGGGGAAAGTTTGAGATACGGAGGGAGACTGCGCTTCGACTTGGGAGAAAAGGCTGGCCTTCAAGCATTTACAGTCTTAAAAAGATTCGTAAATAACTAAGGGGTAGCGTTTAAGCCTCTTTCCGGACAGAATATTTATTGGGTAAGCGTTTGTTTACACCCTTGGGTTTGCAGTTCCCAAGTTTGGTCAGCCTAAGTGTCAGGATTAGGAACGTCCAACTGTTAAAAACCAGCGTTGGTGTTGTTGCCTGGACCCTCAGGCTTTCATATACCGTTAATAAGGTATCTTAAAGAAGTAGCTGTTCAGCACCTGTTTGCTGAATGGCTAGTGAGTAAGCAGATGACCACCTCTAGAACTTTAGAAGTAACACAAGATTTTAAAATGGACACTTCCCGAAATTAAGACAGGTGCCGCATTTATAAGATTAGTGCAGGAAATGCACCTTTTTAAGTGAGTCAGTTTCAGTACCGTTACTAGTCATAAATCTCAGGAAGATGTGTGCTTTTGTGCTCTACTGTTTGCTAGCCGACTTGCCCACGGCAAGATCCCTCTGGAAGTGAGGGGAGGAGTCCTACGGAGGAGACTTTCAAAGCCCTACTTGGATGGGGGAGGGGAGCTTTTATGGGGCTCCCTGACTGCTTTCCACTTTTAGATGGATTGAAAGGTTTTGTTAACTTTTATCCTCTAGAATGAACTTAATTTTAGTCTGCATTTATATTCTTTTTAGGGTTAGAGACCTTATTTTACTTGGCCTTTTCAGAAAAGGTGGTTAGTATCCAGCTTCAGGCTCCTAAGTTAACACTGTTTATTTTGCTTGAAAGATAACAAAGGCTTGTGTGTTGCTTTGACCTACACATTCAGCCTTGTGAAAGCCTTGTTGAAAGTTAGGTTGAGAAGGCCAGCTATAGCACTTGGATCCTAAACATTTTTTTCCCCCTCCTAGAGTTTGCTCTCCAAAGCTCGAGGAATCGATTCCAGTTCTGTTAAACTCCGAGGTGGTTCTCTATTCATGGATACAGAAAAGTCAGGAAAAAGGGAATTTGACATACGACAGACTCCTCAAGTGAATATTAATCCTTTTACTCCAGATTCTGTGTTACTTCATTCCTCAGGACAGTGTCGTAGAAGAAAGAGAACATACTGGAATGAGTAAGTTATTTATTATTCAACAGTGTGGTTCCCCAACCATCCAAGATTGGTTTGGTATACTTATTAAAGTTTTCGTTTCAACTGAATGACATGGAAGTTTATGCACTGAGAATTTTCTCCATTATTAGCAGTTCTCAGTAATCACCTGTGGAAAAGAGTGGTATGGGAAAGGAAGGAATAAAGAGCCTAGATAGTAGGAAATCTGCTGGTGTCAAAATGAGACAGGCAGAGAAGGTTGATTTCCAAAGGCTTTAATTTTTATATGTGTGGTGGTGTTGGTGTATCTAAGCAAGAACAACATTTCCATCAGTTGAGCTGTATCTTGTCATTACAAAATTAAATGCTTTCTTTTCTGTTTTCATTCATTAAATATTCATTTTGTTATATACCTGTCAGACAAAGTTTTGGATCTCTAGTTGATGTATTTGTCAGATATGTTGATGGAAAAAATAATATTTTTCAGTTCCTGTGGTGAAGACATGGAAGCCAGTGATTATGAGTTTGAAGATGAAACAAGACCTGCTAAAGTAAATAGATTTTGATTTTATTGCTTTTGAAATTTGATTTTCTACGTCTTAACAAGCTACCACATATACATGTTAAATAAGCCACATAATGCAAGCTACCATATATGCATGTTAAAACATAATTTTTAGGGAGGAGTCAAGATGGTGGAATAGGAGGATGCGGAATTTGTCACTCCTCACAAGTTCATCAAAAACACATCTACAAATGGAACAATTCCCACAGAGCACCTGCAAAACATAAGATATAATTAAAAAATTTCACACATAGTGCTATCACCATAGTGAAAAATTCATTTTCATACCTTTGTATTTTATATATATATATATATATATATATATATATATATATATGGATACACTTTTTATTACAGAGAATTACAATTACTGAAAGCAACATGAAGTCACGGTATACAACAGAATTTCATGAGCTAGAGAAGATTGGCTCTGGAGAATTTGGTTCTGTGTTTAAATGTGTGAAGAGGCTGGATGGATGCATTTATGCCATAAAGCGATCAAAAAAGCCATTGGCTGGCTCTGTTGATGAGTATGTATTAAAGATTTTGTCTTCTTCTCTTTTGTTCAGTATGATGTTACAAATGTTAAGGTTTTAGGTGGTCAGTCATTGAATTTAATTCTCTAACGTTTGAGAAGTTGTAATGATTTGATCAGATCCATTTCATTTTGTGCCATTAGTTCTTACTGGACTTGGAAGAATAATATAAGGGGTCTGATCTTGGAGCCTAACTTAAATTTCTTATTTCTAGTAGCATCCATGAATTCATAGTAAAGTGGAGTTTCATCTTTTCTGAATTCTAGGGCCAGCAAGCTTCCTTCTTTCTAACATTCTTTAATGGAAGTCTTTGGAAAAATCTGGTACAGAGTTTTAACTCCCTCTCTTTCAAGCAAGTTGTCCTTCAGCATAATGATAGATCCAGAAGTCAAGATTCTTTTATGAACTTTCAGATAAATTAACTCAGTTCAGGCTTGAATAAAAATGATTTACCATTCTCTTAATCTCAAACTTCTAGGCAGAACGCTTTGAGAGAAGTATATGCTCATGCAGTGCTTGGACAACATTCTCATGTAGTTCGATATTTCTCTGCATGGGCAGAAGATGACCATATGCTTATACAGAATGAATATTGTAACGGTGAGTAATATAATGGTTCCCTTGTAAACTCATAAGCCCAAGAAAATGAACACCAAGGAGATACTTCTTTTTATCTAAAGTCTTGCTCTAATTCTATATATCTTTTATCTCTTGTAAATTCAAAGATCAGAAGCCTGATCTTTGAATTTCAACATGAATTTCAAGTGCAAGTAATTCTTACGTAGAAGTTAGTATTGAAAACCTTGTTCTTGCGTGCATATTATTTGTATGCCTGTTACTCAAATTAAACTGATTTTCTTGAGAGGACAGCAGCCTTGCCATATATATTTTGGTATCCCTAGCACTTTAGCATAGTGTGTGTGGGGGATATAGTAGTTAATAATCCAGGCTCCCTGCATCTAGCCTTCCCTTTCCATTTCATTTTATGTGCTCCTAAAACTGATATTGGTTACTCATAAAATGACAGTGACTCTCCATTGATATAAATTTAGCCATTTGTTGAATCTTGCTCCCCCTTCCATCTATCCAACCTAGTTTACCACTAGAATCCACTGAGATGTTTCTGTAAAGTAAGAGTTATGCTCTTTTAGTTCCCTAGTTGTGTCTCCCTCCCTCCTTCCCCCGCTAAAACAAGCATTTATAGAGGTTTAACTTTGGACCTTTGTATAGCTTTGAATTTCATCAGGTCCTTCAGCAATCAACGTGTGTCCTTCCTTTTTTATTAAAGCTTTACCAGAGTCCCGGCCTCACTTCTGATTCTCACAGACAGCTGTTATTAAATACTTAAATCTTTATATATGATGGATTTTTATTTCTGTATATCTTCAGTGAATATTAGAGAATTTAGAATTTAATGAACAGTCGAGTAGCAAAGATTATTTTTGTTGATTCTCATTTTTTCTTAAGACCAGCCATTTCATAGCTTGTGAATAAATAAGTGTTATAGGTAGTAGATTCAGGTTTTCTGTATTTGAAAACAAAACAGCAGTAAAAGACTCATTTCTCATACCTGACTTCTCATTGAGTTGTCATTTTAATCTCCACCCTTGAAAGAATAAGTGCTCAGTGTACAGCATTGCTGCTATTTTGTTTCACACATCTGTTGAAATGTTTCTCTTCATACCATCAAAACATTTTTGAAGCTATCGCCCATGGCCTTGTGTTTCTTAACCTCCATTTTTTAGTAACTGCATTTAATAATAGTACAACTTGACCATAATACCTTCTCCCCTCCATATTTGCTAGATGCCGTCTCCTTTTAGTTTCTATCTGCCTCTCACCTTGTTGGATGTGCCTGGCTCTCTTAAGTATTTCAGCCACAGTCCAGATACATGGTTGTGTCATTCAGATGATTTTGAGAAAACTCTTGGGCCTGGGAGTTGGGAGGGAATGAGCCATCTTGCTAACCCTCTCAGATTACAGAGACCTTGTCCTGTAATAATCTTTTGAAATAGTTTATTATTTTGGAGCATTGTAAAACACTTAAGGAATATGGATCTTTAAAAAACAAATAGACCTCTGTAAAATAGGACTGCCTCTTTGTATGGTTGTTTATTTTGCTTAGATGAAAGACAGTGAGGCTATCTAGATACATTTGTGAGCTCTTTTGTTTCCCTTTTCCACCATTCTCTCCACATAAACCCTTGAATGTCCTAATAGGCCTGGTCTTTAGATCCTTTTCTACAGTTTCACAGGGAAGGATTCTGTTATCATTCATTTGTTGTGTTGATTAACTGATATCCTTTATCTTAACTGAATTTCCTTATTGTCTCAAACATCGTTTGCATTTTGAGCCTTTTTTCTTGGTTTGGTGATAGACTGAATTTCTACTCTTGATAAACAGGTGTAGAAAAATGTTGATACATAGGGGAGGAGAACCTGAAATATCAGATCAATGGTTTGCTTTTCTCACCTCTTGCCCTTTCAGCAACAAGATAGAAGAACTGGCCTAGCTGTAGTTGCTAGACCCACTAAAAAGCAGCCATGTTATTTCTTGGTAAACTTGATCTAGGACTCCAAGCTCACCTGTCTGACAGGCTTCTTGACCTGCTCCCTCCTAGACCCCTCTTCTTCCTGCAGTTCAAGATTTGTTCAAGTTAAGTTCAGAAAACATACTTAATCCTAAGCTCTCCAGGTGTGTGATTTATTTATTTTTTTTAAACACATTTGACGTTTTGTTATTCGGTCTTGTTCAAATTATAGGACCTCCTTTTCTGAGTAGTATATCATTGACCTAGATTTTATTACCTTGGTTCTGATTTTATTATTCCTAACTAAGCTTTAAATGGAAGTGGTTTATTTATTTATTTATTTATTACAATAGCTCCTCGTTTCCTCTGAGACAGAATATAAACAAAGTTTTTAAGTATAAACTTAAAGTTTTTTAAAGTATAAACAAATTAGCTAATTGGTTTGACTGATTCTATAAAAGTAGGTTATGTTCTTATTCATAGTAAGGGTAGTATAAATTAAAACGATACTAAGATACTGTTTTTTACTTAGAAAATTTTTAGACTCTGTTGTTAAGTGTGTGGGAAAACAGGTATTCTCACACATTAAACATGGGAGTATGAATTGGTACAGCCTTCTCTAAGGGGCACTCTATGTGTGTGTGTTATTGCCCCAGATTTATCTTCCAAATCCCCAGATTTACATAAGCTTATGCTAGCAGAATTTAAGTATTAGCCATTTTGAAATCAGAAACTGAGTGTACTGTTATTTTATGTGAGCTTTCAGAGGTAATCAGATCTCTTTTGCCAGATAAACAGAAATGGCCCTCTCAGCTACAGAAATTTATTCTATATGTAATAAAACACTGTTTCCCACACACACTATGCATGTGTATATTACATTGTACATACCCTTTGACCCAGCAGTTTGTTTGTAGGAGATATACTAAATATGTGTGAAATGACCAATGTACGAAGTTATTCCTGCGACCACAGTATGTAGTATTAAAGGCTTGGAAATTATTTCTAAATGTCCATCAATTAGGGGATTGGTTAGTGTATTACCATTCAATTATACAGTGGAATTCTGTAGACACAAGAAAGAAAGGGGTAGTTTTGTATATTGGTAGAGAATGATCTTCAAGATAATGAAAATATGTTTTCGCTTGTGTAAAAAGGAGTTGAAAAGAATACATAAGAAACTGATAACATTGATTTACTCTGGGAAAGAGAACCAGGTGCATTGCTGAAGTATGTATTCATAAGACAGAGACTTTACATTGTACTTTGTACCCATGTGAGTGTATTACCTACTGAAAGAATAAATAAAATTTGGATTTCACAAACAGGTTGAAGAGAATAGGTCCTATATAAAATGTCACTTTCTTGGTTGTGTGTGATCATACAGTAAAGATGGAAGAAAAATAGTATTTCAGGAAGAAGAAGATTCTAATTTTTCTTGTGTTTGTTAGGTGGAAGTTTAGCTGATGCCATAAGTGAAAACTACAGAAGCATGAGTTACTTTACAGAAGCAGAGTTGAAGGATCTCCTTTTGCAAGTTGGCCGGGGCTTGAGGTATATTCATTCAATGTCTTTGGTTCACATGGATATAAAACCTAGTAAGTATTATAGATCCTCTGACGTGTGTTCTTTAGGGTTATAGAGAATAAATGACTTCATTAAAATAATATGGGAACATAAACATCTTACTTTGTTTTTTCATTGTTAGTTTTAAAAGATTTTTGACCCACTTATTAGTATTGTTTTATTTCCCATCACCTCTTCCCTTGTTATCCCAAATTTGAAATAACAAACTCACTTTTACTAAAAGTTAAAAATGTGCTGCATCTTATGGGAACCATGTAGTCTCGGAGTGGGACTTTGGGGAGACTAAAAGAACCTGTGTTTAAAGCCCATCTCTTGTACTAGGCTATAGACCTATAATTTTAAATTAATGCTGGTGCCACTAACATGGTTACTAGAATAAAATGATAAATTTGAAAACATAGGTGCTACAAACCTGGAGGTATTTCTAGTCTGTAAAAGAAATAATAAAATTGTCACTGTATGACCCAGAAAACAAAATGATAGATGTATTGTGATTATAAATGTATTTAAAATGTTGCAGATAAATAAGCACTGGAGAGTTTAGGAACATGGTGGTTTTATTTTTTTTCTCTTTACCATTAGATCATTTTCAGCTAAAAATTGATTTTTGTATATAAATGGCTCTAGTAGATCGACCATACTATGGCTCAGAACAATCTCATAGTATTCTTTCAAAGGCTTATGAGGTTTCAAACTGAAGATGCAGTGGTACGAATCAAGGTGTAGGCCTACATAATTTTATGTTAAACTGAAACAAAATTGTATTACAGAAGTAGTAATTAGTACATTGTAGAATATTTTAAAATATAGACAAGCTGGACAAAAAAAAAATTAAATCCCCATTCTTCTATTAATCTTTGGAACTACAGTTATAATGTCAGTGCTACTAACAGGGTTATTAGAATAAACTTAGCTGTGAAGATGCTTTGAAAACTTATGTGATGTACAAACATGGTGGTATTTCTAGCCTGTAAAATGCCATCAAAATGTTACTGTTTTATTCAGAAAACAAAATGGTACATGCGTTTAGATTGTCTTGCATTAAAAAAAGTATGCAGGGCTTTCCTGGTGGCGCAGTGGTTGAGAGTCCGCCTGCCGATGCAGGGAACACGGGTTCGTGCCCCGGTCCGGGAGGATCCCACATGCCGCGGAGCGGCTGGGCCCGTGAGCCATGGCCGCTGAGCCTGCGCGTCCGGAGCCTGTGCTCCGCAACGGGAGAGGCCACAACAGTGAGAGGCCCGCGTACTGCAAAAAAAAAAAAAAAAAAAAAAGTATGCAGGTGAATCCTACACTAACATTTTAGTGCAAATTCCTCTCATTTAATCAAAAATAACATCATAATGTACATACTGTTTTATAACTTTTTTTTTTTTCTTGGCGGTACGCGGGCCTCTCACTGTTGTGGCCTCTCCCGTTGCGGAGCACAGGCTCCGGACGCGCAGGCTCAGCGGCCATGGCTCACGGGCCCAGCCGCTCCGCGGCATGTGGGATCCTCCCGGACCGGGGCACGAACCCGTGTCCCCTGCATCGGCAGGCGGACTCTCAACCACTGCGCCACCAGGGAAGACCAATAACTTTTTTTTTTAAGACAACTGTCTCTACCTTTCCATTTCAGTAAATTTTTATCTCATCTAGTAGCCAGATCATATTAAAATTTTTCCTAGTTGACCACAGTCCTTAACAGTTGATTCGTCCAAACTCATTTCCATTTTAGGACCATGCATTACACCAGGTTAAATCTATTTTTCTTTTTTAGGTTTTACCCTTCCCCTACTTAAATAATAAAAATAATACAGACCTTGTCTTGCAAGATATCCTTTCTTCTGGGTTTGACTGGTTGCTTCCTAGCTTATTCCTTTCTCTATCCTATCAATTAGAAGTTATAACTAAAAGGTTGATGGATTTAAGTTAAACATTGTAGGCTAGGTGTTTTTAAGTTGAATTTAATGAGGTGGTTTTTTTTTTCTTTTTTAATCTATGGAAATATGTGTGATTCACGGGAATTTAAATCATTTTGCACAACTTAGTTATATGAATTATGTGAAGAATATTTTTACATTATCTTGCTAAAATGTTTATTTTCCAAAAGGAAAAACTATATTTGAACTGATGGCAGTTAACGTGGATCAGTAAGGTTTGCCCATACTCACTCATAGCTTGTATTAAATGTCAGACAAACATAGTGGATTCTTATATTACAAGTACAAAAGTTGAAAATATTAGGGTTTGTGAAGTTTTAAATTTACAAATATCACCATAAAATAAGTTGTCCTGTAAATAAAGCAAAATTGGAAAGATGACTCTAGTGAATGTAACATTTATAACTTCTATACTATATTGATAAAACTACTAAAATAAAATCTGCCACTAAAACTTACGTTAATCATGAGCTTACCTGAATTAGAAAAAAAAAAATGTGTACAGCAGAAATAATGAACCACAGAACCTCATTGGGATGTAGATGCTGTATGGTCAGCCAAACTCAATAGCTACATGACTTATTCTTTTCACACCAGCCTTGTAGCATTAGATTAAAATTTGTTCTTTGGCAGCATCACAAATTAGTATGTTAATTGCCTTTTGTATTATTTCTAAGTAAGTAAAACTGCTGAAGATCAGTGTGTAGGTGACAAGGGTCTAATGCAATGGTTTCCAAGTGTTCAAGGACCAGTGCTAGGCCAGAAAATATATTCCTAGAAAATATAGTCCCAGTTCTTGTCCCCTGAGATTTTCATTCTCACTGAGTTTGGGGTAGAACACATAAGAATCTATATATTTAAAAGCTTTCTGGTTGATTCTGTTATATGACTTGTTTGTGAACTTTGGTTTAACTGTTAACTGTTAGTATGCTAACCTAAATAACTGTTTGACAGGTAATATTTTCATATCTCGAACTTCAATCCCAAATGCTGCCTCTGAAGAAGGAGATGAAGATGACTGGGTGTCCAACAAAGTTATGTTTAAAATAGGTAAGAAAGAAAAATAACCAGATTATTTCCTCAAAATAAAGAGGGAGAGGCTGGTTTGTTTTAATTCTTGACTGTATTTTTTTCAATACTTCTAGGTGACCTTGGGCATGTAACAAGAATCTCTAGTCCACAAGTTGAAGAGGGTGATAGCCGTTTTCTTGCAAATGAAGTTTTGCAGGAGGTAGTTTTTCTCCTTTAAGCCATTTGCTTTGTAATACTTAACCAGTTGCTAGAAAACTATAAATGCAGATGTACTGAAATTTTATGCTAATAACTTGTAGAAAGGTAATACAAAATAGAAAGTGTAAACTGTTAGCTGTGGACGTATTTAATCTAGCGAAAGTCAGTAAAGGCAAAGATTTATCATCTTCAGCAGTGGTGGAGTTGCAGTAAAAGAAATTTCCATACACTACTGGTGGAACTTTAAAATGGCATTGCCTTTTTGGGGATCAAAGTGTTAGTATTGGGACTTCCCTGGCAGTCCAGTGGTTAAGACTTCGCCTTCCAATGCAGGGGGTGTGGGTTCGATCCATTGTCAAGGAGCTAAGATCCCACATGCCTCGTGGCAAAACGTAAAACAGTAGCAATATTGTAACAAATTCAGTAAAGACTTTAAAAATTGTCCACATCAAAAAAATCTTAAAAAAAATGTTAGTATCTTTCAACATTTTAAAATCATGTACGCTTTGACCCAAAATTTCCATTTCTAGGAGTCTCTCATTAGAGATAGTCATATACAAGTAAATTGAGAATGATGTAAATATGTGTTTAGCAGTAAGGGAATGATTAAGTAAATTATGGCACATAGTTAATACTGCTATTTCAAAAAGATAAGAGTTTTGAATGAAAATAGAACAAGTAGAACAAATGAAGTGTATGATTACATTGTTCTTTTTATATGTATATTTGTGTTTTATATGTATATGCGTATTTCTGACTTGTTGATGTATGTATGTTTTGTATTTTCATATGAATGCCCCCAGGGGGATAGGAGTTTCTTCTGAGAGTTGAGCTGGGCTAGTGATAAAGAAGAGGCCTTTTAGAAATGCCTAAATACTTTTAGAAATGTATTTACTTTCCCACCCCAGAGTGTATATTATTTTATCATTAAAAAAATAATAATCTCCCCAAATTTAGCTTGTTCTCTGAATAGGTCCTAAACTTAAATGTGGCATTGGACATTTTAATTTCGTTTTATTTCTCACCCAAATCATCATTGAGGTGTAATCTTACTTTATTTTGGCCATTTTTATATTCCCTTAAGTTTCTTTTTTTTTAATTTTACAGAACTATACTCATCTACCAAAGGCGGATATCTTTGCCCTTGCCCTCACAGTGGTATGTGCTGCTGGTGCTGAGCCTCTTCCCAGAAATGGAGACCAATGGCATGAAATCAGACAGGGTAGATTACCTCGGATTCCACAAGTGCTTTCCCAAGAATTTACAGAGTTGCTAAAAGTGAGCATTTTATGTATGAGGCACTTTATTGACATGATTCAATATTTTATTAAATTGCATGCCTTTACATTAATTTTACTTCTCTTTTTAAGGTTATGATTCATCCAGATCCAGAGAGAAGACCTTCAGCAATGGCATTGGTAAAGCATTCAGTATTGCTGTCTGCTTCTAGGAAGAGTGCAGAACAATTACGAATAGAACTGAATGCTGAAAAGTTCAAAAATTCACTTTTGCAGAAGTAAGTGATGGGGTTTTTATTTGTTTTGTTTTTACTTTCTCATTTTTATTCTCAAATTTTAATGAGAGATGATGTAGGCTTTCCATCAGTGAGGAATATAGTGGCTTGGCATGTTACATGGTTAAAGATTGGGGATTTCTGCTTTACACTGGTATTTGACCTATAAATTTGTGTTGTTTCTAAAGTTTGAAATTATGGACTTAAAAATTTTTTAACCTTGCATATATTTGCAGTGGTGATAATCCCCAAGCCCCAAATTGTCACAAAAACTAAAATGAGCAGGTATCAGTTTTTTCCCTCCACACTCTCAACATAAACTAACATTTTCCTTGAAACGTTCTATTCTACTTATTTATATGAAAGGATGAAATAAATGTCGATTAGGTTAGTAGATGATTCTCATATTTGCTCTGAATGACCTTTGACATTTTTGAAAACTGGCTGGAATGATCATTCTAATTCATTTGCTTTATTGCTGCCGTTTTGATTCTAACCTAATAAAACTGACTTGAAATATTTAAAGGTTCCTTTGCCATTAGTTTGATAGCCATCATAGTTCATATAAAGAGGAAGTAGAATTTTCCTTTTGTCTGTATTATGTAAAGAGATCTTCACAATACTGTATTTTTTCTTTCCTCAGTTGCATGAGTAATGATATCATGCAAAGATCTCCCAACTGATAATGTAGTTTGTATTTGGCCTCTTAGGATCCCTTCCTAGGATTAATACAGTAGGTGAAAAGTCTTGTTTCCTATTTTTGCGTTCTTAGAGAACTCAAGAAAGCCCAGATGGCAAAAGCTGCGGCTGAGGAAAGAGCACTCTTCACTGACCGGATGGCCACAAGGTCCACCACCCAGAGTAATAGAACATCTCGACTTATTGGAAAGAAAATGAACCGCTCTGTCAGCCTTACCATATACTGAACTACTCATTTCCCACCCCCCAAAAAAACTGTGACAAGAGGAAGCTAGGTTGAAATCACTGCTAGAATCCAGTTTGCAATTACTTTCTCAATCGGTGTCAGTAGTTTTACTGAAATATGTTTTAGGACTTTTATTTGTGAATTACAGTTGAAAGCTGTATTTTGACTAGTGCTATATCAGGCTTTTGTCTAGTTTTACCAGTCTGTCTTCTGTAGGATGTCAGTCACTGTTGGATGTTACACCAGCCTTTCCAGGGTTAACCACTGTGGTGGTGTGCTGCTTATAGTTAGCTGTTGCATTGTAATAAAAGGTATCTGTCTCTGTAGTGACTTGTAAAAAAGGACTCAAGGGCTTTATTACATACCTATTCTCCCTTTGAAAAGGGAAATGCTAAGAGACTCAGTACTCCTCAGCCTTCAATGTACCTGTGTGTCAATCTTACATTTCTTTTTTTTAAATTGTGAATTATACTTGTATATCCCACTGGGAGCACTTTGTAGGCATTGCATGCACCATGGAATGATGATTCTGTGGAAGTACTGCCTTGTGAATTTGCTGCTATTTTAGTTGTGTCTTTGCTGTAAAATTGTAGCATTAAACAATCATCGTTGTTAATAGGCTTTCTTTTTAAAACAATTATGTGAAATATATAGCTGCTCTTGATGAAAAGCAGCTATTTGCCTTTTTTTTTTCTTTGAACTTTGAAGCTAGTGCATTGGAGAAATGCACCTCCCCCCCTTTGGAATGCTGTATTAATGTAGTATAATTATTACTGGTTTTGTACTTTTTCCTGATAATGCCCTTCCCTGACTCTTTTTAAAAAATGTTTCCTCCCTTCACCCAAGTTTTGTACTTGATTATATTGTTAGTCTGTTTTTAAATGTTTTGCCTGGTTTCTCTTCAATATTTGTGTATATAAACTAATCTTGGTGATACTGTACATAGCTATTTGAAATGCCAGAATGACTTCTGACTGTCCCAAGCTTATCACAAAATATGTTTTATGTGTGATTAGCCATTTGACTAATAATACTGGCTAACAGATGTTGCAAAAAAATAGAATCTGTCTATTGTTTGTTTTTCTATTTTGGTTTAAAACATGTTTGCACTAGTCTGTTTGACTTGTGTTTTATTAACATTGATTGGCATATTAAAAGTCACTCTGAGCTTACTTTAATTGTCTAAATCTTTGTGATGCCTGTTTTCTACTAGTTTATCTCCATTATCACTACATTTTAAAATGTAGAGTATAATGTATATGAAATACTAAAAGCAGAGGGCACATTTTTGACAGAATATGAAACACTGATTATTTAATGATGAGCTTTAGTCTACATTAGTTACATTTTGAGATTTAACAAAAATTTACCCATTAACCCTCAATGTTTTTTGTCATAAATAATATCTTTACATCACATTGCATATTATGCATTTGATCTGCTAGAAATGTATAATGTGGTTTAAGATAGCTTTAGATTATTAAGTGAATATAATGGATAGGACTCAACTTTTTAATTTGAACTGAGTCATAGAAGAGTTTTGAAGTGGAGAGGGTTTTAACTCACTAAACTGGCCTGGATTTTAGAATTGAGAGTGCAAGTTTAAGTGATTAACAGTGCTAATTCTATGTGACATCTTTTTCTGACATAGATTAGAACCAGAGAGTAAGCAGTGAAGGCCTTTTAGCAGGTAAAAATGAACATTGCAAGATCCTTGGACTTTTTGATCATGGGTACATCATTTCTCTTGATTAGGGTCTATTTCTTTCTGCTATAAACATTTCTAACAAGCTTGATTATTTTAGCTTTTAAGCCCACGGCATGTTAAGAAGTACAATTTAGAGGCACTAGAGGAGTTGGTGCAGATAAATTAGATATAAAAGCTGACAGGTATGGAAGACAGAAAAAGCTGTATAGGCTGGAGCAGGTAATACATTTCAGCCACTGAGGACAAAGCTATAAGAAATATAATAATTGGTGTTTGTGAGCATCACTAAGTCGCTAATGTGCATTTTTCTAGTGCACTAGCTTCAAAGAAAAAAATCAGGTGTTTTTCATCAAGATTTGCAGTAAGTTTTTCACATTGTTTAAGAGTAGTGGATTGAGTAGGAAAAAAATCTGATTTTCTAAGAGGGAATTCTGAGGCTCTCTGAAAACTGATCATGAGAATTGGGCTCATATTCAATACAGTGTACTTAGGTTAAGTGCCTTTTATGTACTAACTGGTAGACCAAGAAATAGTGTTTGTCCACTAGGGACTTGGGATAAAATAGAGGAGATTCATGTAAACACAAAACGACAATAAAATGTGGTAAGTGCTATGTTGGAGGGATGGCTCAAAGGACAATTCATGTACCTACACCTTGGGAAGAAGCTGGTGGCAGGTTAGAGAATGGATCGTGGGAATTAGGTTTAGATTGGCTTCAAGGCCATTGTACTAAATCAGTGTAAAAGTAAGGAGGGCCTGAACTAGGAGGTCTATGCATGGAAACAAGGGGATAGGATTTCATTAGATGGGCACACTGCACATTGAACAGGTTTTGTTTGTTTTTATAATGGAATAAGAACTTGTTAGCATAAGGTCAGAATTGGGAGAATCAGCTGCAAGTGCTAATATGGAAGCATTGAAGAATTTCCCAGAAAAATTAAAATGCAGAGGCCTGTTATTGTTTGAGACAGATATTTAACACTGATAAAATTACTTTTTTGGAAAGCTAACTTAGGAAGAAAATTTTAAAATATTGATTATGCAGTTGAGTAGGAGGAATCCCATACTGCAGTTGACTACAAATTGAAACTGTTGCCTTACCTTTATCTTGCCAAGAATCCAAGGCAATCCCCTTTAATTAATGAACTAATGTCTTTTGAAGAGCCGATTCTTAAGCTTTGATTTTTTTACTCTGTTCCAGAGGGCAAGAAATGGTATTTTAAAAATTGGTAACAGCTGGGTTTGGGTAATGCTTTAGGCTGTCTCCTAATTCTTAAGCAGCAGCATCCTGACATTAGTTTTTCTTCCTCCCCAGTTCATGTCCACAAAGCATCTCACTGACTTTAGCCAGCAGATCAAAGTTGTTGCGTCCTTCTGGTATTTTTATTTGTGAAATTATTTAAGGCCAGTTAAAGCAATCAACAAACAGGATGGATCAAAAGAAATTTTGGAAGTGTTTTGGATGCTGTGAAAATCATAATTGAAGCTTGGAACTAGGAATTTGGAGGAAACTGCCTCAGTATTTTGAAGGCATTGGTTTAACTGTAAAAAGCATCACTGAAACTGATTGACATTGCCGAGTGAGTGGATCTAGACATTTCTCCTGAAAACCTGGTTGTACCGTTAGACATTTCTCAAGCTCAGCAAAGTAGATTTTTATATAAATGCGAGAGTAAGACATCATTGAAACTGTCCCTCTCCCAACATTTAACTTTCAAAAACTTTGAGAGGCTTTCATCTGAACGTCATTGAACTTTTTTTTTCTTTGTGGCAGATGACCCTAATTTTCAATGCAGTTCAAAGGTCTCTGGAGTAAGGAAAAATATCTGTGTATGCTCTAGGAAGAGTTACCAGGAAAAGATGACATGTTCTGTCCAAACTTCGTTAAACTAAGAGCCTAAGAAACCTCAGCCAGTCCAGCCCATGAAGAAAAATGCCTCAAAGAAACATTTATATTATAATTCATATTGTTTAGTTTTATATGGTTAATAAATATTTTGAAGAGCATATTCTTTGTTTTGAGTTTTGACATTCTTGAGGTATGAAATGAGTTTCTAGGCCTGGAATTCCAGTTTATGGCTACCAATCCATTACACCAATGGGAAATGCAGGTTCAGTGTACAATGATTCCATTTAGGTTGATTATCTAGGAGAGGAGTTACCTTTCCACAGATTAGCATATGGAGGCTCAGGTGAGTTCAGTAACAGGAACTCAATTTGGTAAGTAGGAGAACCGGAATTTCAACTCAGATCTCATAGCAAAGAATCATGCTTTTTCCAGACACATGAAAGTTGAGGGCAACACTAATTAAAGGGCAGAGTGAGTCAGCAAAGGAGAACAGGAAGGAACAGTATGAAAATTAGGAAAACTGGGAAGACTCTGCTATCAGGGAGACCAAGAGAGAAGTTTGAAGGAGAAACTGGTTAACTGTGACTGTATGCAGAAAAGATTAAGAAATGACTCAAAGCTCCATGAATGCATCTGAAGTTCACTAGGTCTTCGGCAAGCAGTGTCAATGGAGGGGGAACAAAAGACAGGTTACAGTGAGTTGGGTGTAAATGGGAGATGGGCAAGTTGAGACAGCAAGTATAAATTATTTTTAAGAAAAATGGCTGAAAAAGCAGGGCAAGAGAGGAGAAGGCCATACAGCTGGAGAGGAATCTTTGGGTCTTGTGCTATCATTTATTGATCACCTATTATGTGCTAAATGTTTTCCGTACATAATGTCATTAATCCTTATAAGAATTCTACACAAAAATCCCCATTATACACATGATATTTAGAGTGGTAAAACAAATTTCCCAGATGATATAGGTACAAAGATTCAGTTTTCAAACCTAAAGTGTTTGGCTGTACTACTAGCCCAATTCATAGCAAGTCCTTTGAGCCTGGAGCAGAGGAAGAATGAGTGTGGATGAGACAAGTTTGGAAGTGTTTGGGGGAATGCAGGAAGTGGGGGAGGGGAATCCAGTCTGAGGCCTCTTATCGAGTCCCATGAACTGAAAGTGCCTGTGCACAGATGCACACACGTGCGAGGAATGCTGCCCTACCCCACTGCATTCTTTCCTTCTAAATGAGAGAAATACATAGAGTATACTATATAACCATTTAAAGCAAAGTTTCAAGGAATTTTTATGACTTAGGGAAATGTTTGAGTTATAATGTTAAAGTGAAAAAAAAATCAGGAAGCAAAATTGTATAAGGGATTTTTTTTTTTAAAGCATTAAAAGAATGGAGGCCTAACAATGACTGTCATTTAAGCGGTGAGATTGTGGGGTATTTCCCACTCTTTTCTCCTTTATGAACCTTCTATATTTTAAACAATGAGCCTTTATTTTGTAATCAGAAAAAATACACTTTAAAAATGTTTGAAGTTATTAGCATGTGCAGTCAGTACAAATTGGGCAAGTCAGCCAGCTTGCAGAGACTTGTCCAGTGATCACACCCGCAGGCCCTAAAATTTCTGGTAATGAGACTATTCCCTTGAATCCAGGGGCACCTATGTGACCTGGGCTGGGTCAAATGGAGTTTCTCCTGGAACCCTGAAGTATCTCCAATTGCTATTAATATGTTGGCAAAGATGGGAAAGCCAGACTTTCCACTGCTTGGAAAAAGCCTATTGCAGGAGGAGAGAATGAACCAGCACAGAACCAGAACTGAGAAATGAGGAGAGCAAGATCTGACAGTGTTATCAGTCCCTGAAGCCAATCTTAGTTTGGTTCCATTACTGTTTTTATTCCCCTTTTTGTCCTAAGCTATACTGAGGTGAGTCTCTGTTGCTTGTAATTGAAAGAGCTTGAGTGGTGCAACATATTTCTCTAAACTGACAGCCATGAATTAAATATTCTAGGCATTGTACGACTGAGAAGTGTATGCCAAAGATTCTAGGGTTCCTGATAAATCCCTTTGTTAAGGCTCCTGCTGTGTCAAGACTCGTGTGTGATGGCAGCAGACTCCTCAGTATCCCACCCTGGCCTGCCTCATTTTTTCTGGTTACATGTGGTTATAGCATCAATTTTCTAGTGGTTCTTTTGTGTGAAGCACCATGCACAGCAGTTCCAGAAAGAATTCGGCTGATAGACTTGACCTCTCCTGAACAGGATTAGAAAACACACAGTTTTATTAACAGCTAAAGAGACTTACCCAGCCTGGTGATTTAGACAATAATTAGACTGTGCAGTCTGTTTTCCTGTCTGTATACACTATTGCTATGAGGTCAAAGATGCTTTTTTTTTTTTTTTTTTGGTTGTGCTGTGTGTCATGCGGGATCTTAGTTACCTGACCAGAGATCGAACCCGTGCCCCCTTCATTGGGAGCACAGAGCCTTAACCACCGGACCGCCAGGGAAGTCCCAAAGATGCTGGTTTTTTTTTTTTTTTTTTTTTTTTTTTTGCGGTATGCGGGCCCCTCACTGCTGTGGCCCCTCCCGCTGCGGAGCACAGGCTCCGGACGCGCAGACCCAGCGGCCATGGCTCACGGGCCCAGCCGCTCTGCGGCATGAGGGATCTTCCTGTACTGGGGCACGAACCCGTGTCCCCTGCATCGGCAGGCGGACTCTCAACCACTGTGCCACCAGGGAAGCCCAACAAAGATGCTGTTTTTGAATGAAGAACCTGGTGATAAAAACCAGCGAGGAGTCTTAAATTTGTATTTGACATATAAATTTGGGAAAGGATGGTATTTATGCCTCTTCATTCAGAGAGGTGGAGGGAATATTGAAGTTGGAGAAGGCAGAGGACCTAGTTCCCAAACAGATTCCTGGCTCCAGCTTTTTTTTTTTTTTTTTTTGGCCGCACAGCGAAGCTTGCGGGATCTTAGTTCCCCCACCAGGGACTGAACCCAGGCCATGGCGGTAAAAATGCCGAGTCCTAACCCCTGGACTGCCAGGAAATTCCCTCCTGGCTCCAACATTGAATGAACTGAAGTACAGAGTAGAATTGCACCCAGTTTTACTTTGTCGATTACATTCTTTGGTGCAGTTTTTCAATCAACATGTATTTTGAGGACCTGCACTGTGCTGGGGATTACTAACTAGTGCTAGGCACTGAGCTACAAATACAAACAAGGTAATCCCCCACCCTCTCCATTGCACTCAGTTACATGGAGGTATTAGAAACATCTAACTATATATACAGTAAAATAAGTGCATTTGTTTTAACTTAAAAAAAATTATTTTATTTATTTATTTATTTTTGGCTGCATTGGGTCTTCATTGCTGCGTGTGGGCTTTCTCTAGTTGTGGCGAGCGGGGGCTCCTCTTCGTTGCAGTGCGCGGGCTTCTCATTGTGGTGTTTTCTCTTGTTGCAGAGCACGTGCTCTAGACTCACCGGCTTCAGTAGTTGTGGCACATGGGCTTAGTAGTTATGGCTTGCAGGCTCTAAAGCACAGGCTCAGTAGTTGTGGCGCACGGGCTTAGTTGCTCCACGGCATGTGGGATCTTCCCGGGCCAGGGCTCAAACCCGTGTCCCCTGCATTGGCAGGCGGATTCTTAACCGCTGCACCACCAGGGAAGCCCAATAAGTGCTTTTTTAGGGCATGCGTAGGCCACTGTGGGGACAAAATGATAAGCAATTAATCCAGTGGAGAGAGGGGTGAATGTTGCTGCTCCCAGGAGAGGTGACACTTCATCTAGGTCTGGAAAGATGAGTACGAGTGTGCCAAGTGGATAAAGTATCAATAGAAGGGTTTCTTAGGTAGAGGGATTAGCATAAACAGGGCGCAGAGGAATGGAGCTGTGTGGGGTATTGGGATGGGGAGGATGTACTGTGCGTCAGAGGAGAGGAAGTGAGCTAGTGTTGCCCAATTGTACTGGGAACCCAGCTTCACTTTGTGAGGTTCATGTTTTCCATTTCTGGGTTTCAATTCTGAGATAAACTGCTGAGAAATACGGATTTCTGTTTATTCTTGTTCAGAGAAGAGTTGAAAATAATGATGAATGAACAAATGAAAGAAAAATATATAATAGGTCCTAGGCCTTGTCAGTCAAGGAAAATGACTCTGGGAGGAAAAGGAGGGAAGAGCTTCGATCACCATTGCAACTTTGGCCTCTTCCAAGCCCCCTCTTCTGGCAAGAGCCCAGAGTCCGCTCCTACTGCAACACTGGTCCTGCCGTCTGCTCCGTTAGCAGGCCAGTTGCAGGCACTATTCCTCCTGTCGCCTGTACCATCCTACTGCCTCCAGTGTTCCCGGTACTGCCTCCCCTGTGCCCAGGCCCCTGTGCCTGAGCCTTGGGCATAGCCACCCCCATGCCCCTTCCTAGCCCCTGGTCCCTGAACGCTGAGCAGCCCCAGCAGAGACAGGAGTTCGGGCAGGTGGAGGTCAGGGCTGTGCTTTGGAGCTAAGCATCCCTTCGCCCTTGGCACGGGCCACGGCTTCTCTTCCTTTCTTATTCCTTGGCCGCTGCTGTTGAGCCCCCGGGGTGTTGCTGTTATGATCTTGGCTGGAGTGCTTGCCAACAAGGCTGGGGCAGAAGGTTCTATGTAAAGGCTGAAATTAAAGGGGGAGGATCTTAACCAATGTAGCTAGAAGGTGAATAAGAGCTAAATCTTAGAGAACTACAAGGATCTGTGTAGAAAACCAAATTCAACTGCAGGCCAGAGGCAGAAGGCTTGGATCCTGGCTTGGATCAGGCTGGCACAACCCCCATCTACTGCTTCACTGGTTGTCATTCGTGTGTCACACTGGCTCCCCGAGCTCACCCACACTGGCTCGCACATCTGGAGGCTCTCGCACAGAGAATCCCTGGCTTCACCCAGGGAGAGAACCAGACCCACCTGGGGAGTCTGCGACACGAGCGCTCCTCCCCTTCTCCCTTTCCTCCGCACTCCGTCTGGGAAGGAAATTCTTCCTCAACCACCAGGCTCCTTCTGTGAAACTGGAGCACATGCAGATTTACATCTGTTTGCATTTTCCCTTGGCAGGGAGGCGACTTCAAGGCTCTCCCTTTGGGCATAATAAAAAGAGAGAGCAACTCAGAGATAAGATGGTGTGAGGGAGGGAAATACAGAGGGCAGCTTGGGACAGATGAGAGGGGTTGATGCCTTAGAAGTACAGCAGAGGGAGAGCAGCTGACAGAGCAAGGAGAGAGGGCTCAGCCATGTTCCTATGTGCTTTAACCCTTGAACTTAGCATGGGCAATGTGTTAAGGCTATTTGACTGTGTTTTGGATAAAGATTGAAAAACACTTACTTAGCAGTGATGTAGCAATCCTTGCTAGGGGTGAATGCCTGTATTCTAATTACAGGATTGTAATTGTAATGTTCTAATACTTCCTTCTGCCCTGAGAAGTGTTTTTATTAACATGGGGTGGGTGCCCAGTGAGTGGGTCCGTGCTTTGGGACTCTGTCTCCTTGGCACAGCTGATTGATCCCGTGATCACCTGACTCAAGAGGGCTCTCAGATCTCCTCACAGCCCAGCCATCGGTGGTATTGTTACAAGACCAGACTCGGGTCTGCTTGCCCTCCGTGCAGCAAAGCCAATCTACTGACACCGAGTCGTGGTGAAGGAAAGTATGGCATTTATTGCAGGTGCTAAGCAAGGAGAAAGGGGCCACTCATGATCAAACGTCCTAAACTGGATGGCTTTTGGGGAAGTGTTTTCAAAGTCAGAGTGCGGGAGGGGGCTTCGGGGTGTGTGATCAGCTTGTGTACATCCTTCGGATTGGTTGGTAGCAAGGTAACAGGGTGGTACTTCAGGAGTCAACATCATCAACTTTCTGGGTCCAACCGGTCTGGGGGCAACGTGCTGGTGGTCAGCAGGCAGTCAACTTCCTCCACCTGGTGGGGTTTTTAGTATCTGCAGAACAACTTAAGAATGTGCGTCTTTACCTCTTATCTTTACCTCTGAAACAGAACTGGGGGTCCTTGTGACTGATTTATTGTTTAAGTTATGCCTACTCTCCTTCTTGACTGCCCTATCTTTGTTTCTGCATTCTTTACTTCCCCAAACATTAACTGCTGGGACCTGTTCTTTGTTCCACAAGGAGGGCTTAGGAGGTCACAGTGTACTTCCGTAGCCTCTTTTCCCGATCAAAAATCAGCGGGGACACAGAGGGGCCTGTCACTGGGAAGGCCCCTACATGGGCCTGCATGGTTTCAGTATGGGGGTCAGTCCCCACCCTGAGCCAGGCCAGAGTCCCTTCTCAGAGCAGAGAGAGACTAAGCCAGTTCCTCTCTGCAGGGGCAGGTGGGATGTGAGAGGCCAGGGAGCTATTGGCACTCAGCCTCACTGAGGAGCCCGGTCTGTAGTGGGAAAAGTTGAAGTCAGCATGCAGAGAGAACACTAGATATTGAATCCTTGGTTCCAGTTATATCTGACCGAGGCCCAAACTCAGGGTTTCCCTCCCATTCCTCTAGTTTGGTTGCTATTGAAACAATCATTTATCCTTCCAATAAGCCCCATGCCCCTGTTTTTCTTTCTCAAAGTAGTTAGTTAGTTTTCGGTTTCTTGCATCATGCACCAAGAGGTCTCTCTTTTTTTTTCTTTGCGGTACGCGGGCCTCTCCCGCTGCGGAACACAGGCTCCGGACGCGCAGGCTCAGCGGCCATGGCTCGTGGGCCCAGCCGCTCTGCGGCATGTGGGATCTTCCTGGACCAGGGCACGAACCCTCGTCCCCTGTATCGGCAGGCGGATTCTCAACCACTGCGCCACCAGGGAAGCCCCCAAGAGGTTTCTCTTACACAGATGACAGACTGAGTAGGTTAAATTAATCCTATCCAAGCTTTCTTCTTTCTCAGACCTCCGATTACTCTGCATCCCTTGATCACAGTGATACCCAAGGGGAGCTGTGTCAGTAGGGACTGTTTTGCTCCCAGCCAGTTTTGAAAGCTCCATTACCAGATCTTGCATCTGCCTTTCTAGGAAACTCTCAGTCCTAGAAAGTCCTGGGACCTGCCTCTGAGAGCCCACAAGAGAATACAAGACCCAGAAACCTAGGCACTTTCCTGGAGGGTTCTCATAGGACATCTGTTTTTAGCTTTACATGTGACCCATCCTCTTCTCATAGAAAGCTGAATATCTGCAGTAAAGCAAAACTCATTGTTAACTATGCAGACAAATGCACTGTATCTGCTCACCTAGACCCTGCTCTGTATTGCATGACTCATGTCAACTGCCAACCCAAGAGGAGCAGCTGGCCAAGGCACCATATTTCCCCCTGAAATCATCTGTGGGAAAAGAATTTACAGTTGAGCAACTCAGGACTTTAAGAGGAAAACAAGATTGTAAATGATTTTATATTCACCAACGTGCTGAATCAAAGGTAGGTTTGGGACATTTTAATGCATCTTAAATTGGTAATAATGAATACTATTCAAGTTTCCCTTTCTATCCAGGGGAGAGGCAGCATCTGCTGGTCTTAACTTAGACTCTGGCATTTCACACAGAGTATGATGCCTTAGTGAAGAGAAAGGGGAGTTCAAGTTACAGAATAGAAAGTTCAATTTTGGACATATTAAGGTTAAGGTCCCTGAGGGGCACACTGGTGGCAATATCCAATGGGTGATCAGCTATATATCCATGCCCAAGTTTTAGATTTGGGCATCATTGGCGTTTGAGTGATCATTGAGACCTGGGCCTGAGAGAGAGAATCTGAGAAGGATTTGTAAAATGAGAGGAGAAGTAAACCCAAAGAACAACAATATTTATGGGGTTGATGGAGGAAAAAGGGAACTGTGACAAAGATGGAAAAAGAGCATCCGAGGAGACAGAAGAAAATGAGGAGTGACTGGTGTCTTGGTAGCCCCAGGAGAAGAGACTTTCAAGAATGAGGAAGTGGTCAACGTAGAGAAGGGGACTAATCAGATAAGGACTGAAGTGTCCCTCTAGTTTAGCAGCATAGAAGTCTCATGACATCAGAGGGAGCAGTTCTGGAAGTGTGGTAGAGAATCCAGATGTCAGGGGGCTGGAACTGGACACCCTGGTCCCAGTCCAAAGGGGAAAGGAATTTCCCCCACCACTGCTAAGCAGTATGTGTAGACAAGAAGATGGAAGGATAAGGAGACAAAGGAGGTCGTGAGGTAAGGGAAGGAGAGCTACAAGTATGGCCATGTTTGGAGAATGGGGGTTTTGTCAGACAATGGAGCCCTTCAAGGTGATGACAAGGCTCAGAGTGTGGCCAAAGGATGAGTGGCCTAAGTGGCAAGAAGGGCAAAGTTCATTGGGGACACAGGAGTCAGAGACTTTAAGATGTAGAAGGTATTACCCAGAGACACTAAGTTATCCAGGCTGATGGCAAAATTTCCCAGTGAATGTTGGGAGGTGGGAAGATAGCAGTGCCAATGAAGGGAGACTCAAAGCAGAGTGATGGTCCAAAAGAGGCCGTGAGAGGTTGAGATTTCTGTTACCTTACCTTACTTGAGAGTATCCTAAATGAGACAAACATTATCTTAGGCATCTCCTTGTCGCATCAGCCCCTCCATGCCACCTTTCAGGGCCAGGGTATGTCTTTAGGGCAGGGCATGGTGCAGATTCTGGCATTCTTACCCTTCAGGGGACTGATTCTGAAGATGGAGCCTGATGTAAACTACGAACTAGGGAGGGGGCCAGTCTTCTTTGTCAGAGAATATTTGGCTTCCAGCCTCTATCTTGGTGACCCAGACACCCATTTATATTTTGTAGAACCTTTTGCACTACCACACCTGTCTTCTTTTTTTGGCTGTGCCTTTCGGCTTGGGATCTTAGTTCCCCGACCAGGGATTGAACCTGCGTCCTCGGCAGTGAAAGCTCAGAGTACTAACCACTGGACCACCAGGGAATTCCCACACCTGTATTCTTAATAATCTCCCTAAGCTAGTTTTCTGGGTTTTTGTTTGTTTGTTTGTTTTGGTTTTCTGTTAATGAGAATGTTTCCTCCTGTCTCTGATCTTTACCACATTGTATTACCTGCTTTCCTTTCCCCTCTAATTTATGCAGTGAACATTTATCCATTGCTCACCATGTGGTGGCAGACACTGTTCTGGGCACTGTGGATACGTCAGTGAACAAAACAGAAAACCATCTCTGCCCTCAGAGGCTTACCTTCTAAGGAAATATAGATAATAAACAAAATACACAAGTGAAAGATTATATATATATATATATATATATATATATATATATATACTTTTAGATAGTGATAAAGTAGAAAATCCAAAGCAGGGAGTTTTTCGTGTGTTTGTTTCACTGAGAAAGTTGTTTTGGCTTTTGAGTAAAGATCTGAAGGCAGTGAGGCATGTACCACATTTGAGTATGGAGGGGAAAACATTCCTGGCTGAGGAAACAGGTCCTTCAGGTGGGCATGTGCCTGGTGTATTTGAAGAACAGCAAGGAGGCCAGTCTGACCAAGAGGAGTGATGGGAGGGGAGAGGCGTAGGAGAAAAGGTCAGAGAGGTGGTGGGGCCTTTAGGGAACAGTGAGCAGTTCAGCTTTTACAGATATGATAGATGGAGAGACATGGTAGGTTTTAAGTAGAGAACTGATGACCTGATTCAGCTTTTAAAGGAAAGAGAGGACTCAAGGATGACTCCAAGTTTGGAGCCTGAGCAATTGAAAGAATTGACTTGCTATTAACAGGTGAAGACTGTTAGAGAAACTACTTTGTCCATGGTGTGTGAGTGTGTGTGTGTGTGTGTGTGTGTGTGTGTGTGTGTGTTTGGGGGAGGAGGAATGGAGAACAGGTGGTCAGTTTTGGACATTTACATTTGACATCCATTTGGAGAGGTCAGATGGACAGACAGATGTTTGAGTCTGAAGTTCAGGGCAGAGGTTCGGGTTAGGAATCTGTTTTGAGAATCATTAACATAGTGATGGTATTGAAAACCACAAAAGTGGGTAAACTCACTCAAGACTTTTTTTGCTTTTACTTTGAAGACCCTTTCCCTAAACTGTGGCAGTACTTTATTTAATTCATATCTTTAGATACTTTATTTTGAAACGGACTGAGTGTACTGAAAATGAAGAAGTGGCATTTTATGTCTGGAGGAGGATGGGGTGAAGCAATGTTTTTGCAATGTCACCTTCCATTGAGGTTAAGGTTTTGTTAATTTAGTGAAGATAAAATGACACATATTTAACTATATCACTTCAGCTTAATGAATTTATCATTGTCTTAATATGTATATAAATCAATTTTTAAAATATTCAAAGTATTATTGTGACTCCATTTTTTTCTACTTTGCTAACATTATGTGTTATAATTTTAAAACACTTTTGCAACTTTAGTAGATGTTAAGTGCTATGTCAAGGTTTTTTTTTTAAAATTAAAGTATAATTGATTTATAATATTATATTAGTTCTAGGTGTAAAACATAATGATTCAATATTTTTCAAGGTTGTTTTAAGTTTAAAATGTTTGATTTTCAAGGACAATGAACGTTTCCCCATGCACTTGTATAGTAATTTTATTTCTCCTCATGAATTACATACTTAACTTCTTTGTGTATTTAGTTATTGATATCTTGGTTGTTTTTATATATTTAAACAAGCTTTTATACGTTTGAGGGGTTTTCTGCTTGTTGTCAATATTTTTCTTTTAAAAATCCTGTTCAATTTTTGTATTTTCGAAAGTTAGTTTTCTTTTGCATTCTTCTATTGCTTTACAGCTTTGAGAATGCTGATATTTAGCCATAAATCGGTTTTATCCTATTTGATATAGTGTTTCTATGACTGTTCTTTAAAATATTTAGAATTTTAATCCACATGGAGTTTATTTTGAGGTATATTGTGGAACTTACATTTTTTTCTCCAAGTTTTCATTCATTTATCCGAGCATTCCTTACTAAGTAATCCCGCCTTACACCCGTGTTTGGGAGTATTACTTTACTGTGTGTCCCATCAGGATTTTAGACACACGCATATGTTTGTTCAGTCTCATTCCTTTCGGTTGATCTCAGCTTCTATTTTTGGCTCTGGTTTCAGCCGCAGCCCAGCAGGAGAAAGGAACGTTTCGCCCCCTGCAGGCTGACATTACCGCGCAGGACCTGAGCAGCCTGGGTCAGGGCGGCAGGGACGCTCGCCCACTGGTATCTGCCCTCCGAGCCCGCAGGCCGGGGGGATGTGTCGCTCTGTCTCTGCAGCGAGATTTGGGGCCCTTTTGACCGGCTTCCTTCTGTTCAGGTCTCTTGGGGTCTCTAGTATCCCTTAGAGCTGGGCCTGTATCCAGCTGTCGGGTGGGGACTGTCCCCTTCGGGCTCTCCCTTTAGCGTCTTTTTTTCCAATTCCGTGACCCCAGGGCCCATGGCCCGTGGCTCTGGCCGTCTGCGCGGAATTCCGCGGCACCCAGGCGCTGCGCCCGGATAGCTTCTGGGCGCTGACTTTCCAGCTCACTCAGAAGCTGCTCGCTGGGCCCGCGTATTTCCCCTCACTTCCCCGGCCGCCCCGATCCTTCTCGGCACATCACTGACTGTACCTACTCCTCACAAGGAGCTCACTGTTGAAGTGTTGTTGAAGTAGACACAGTTCAAGCATGAAAAATAAAATATTTATTTATTCAGCAGATGCACACATACCTACTGTGCGCCAGATACTATTGTCAGATGAGTCCCAGACTGAGCCAACCCGGGGCTTCTAGAACCAACCAAGTTTGGTTGCCAAAGTCGAAATCAGGTCTTGGAGCATCTCAGGGAATGAGTAGAGAGCCGGGAGGGGGATCGTCCTGGAGTCGTCAGTGATGGAGAATGCGCTGGGCCACGCGCCCCTCTCCTCCTAGTCTCCCCTTCAATCCGCGAGCCGCCGGGCCAGGGAGAAGGGTGTCCAGGAACCGCACAGTCTCGGGCCTGGTGCCGCTCCGCCCGAGGCCGAGGCCTGTCGGGAGCCGGAGCCCGACAGCTGCCTCCACGCCGCAGCGCCCGGTGCTCCCCTCGGGCCGGAAGGCGGCGCACTCCCGGGTCGGGCCAGGCCTGCAGGCGCGCCCAGGAGGGGGAGCTCGCGGGCAGGACATTCCGCCGCTCGCCGCAGCAGTGACGGCCGCCTACGCCCGGGCCCCGCGGGGCTCTAACCAGGGGAGCTCACCCGGAGCGCCCTCGAGGGCTGCGCCACGCGCTCAGGCCCGCGCTGCTGACTCTTTTAGACACGCGCAGACAATCTACGTCCGGAAAACCCGCTGATGATTGGAGAGTAAAACTTAAATACAGGTGAGCCAACCAACGGCTGCAGCATTTCCGTGAAAAAACCCCGGAAAGCAGAGGTGCCCTCCAATGCCTGGGCCCTGGGACCGGGGAGAGGCGGCAGGACCCACTCTCTTGGAAAGGACACTTGGACGACAGCCTTGCTGCAGGGATAGGGGACCCCTGGGATAGAAGAGCCCTTTTAACATGCTCCTGGACCTGCAGGGGAGTTTACTGTCTGCCTGGAGAACATACATAACATCAACAACAACAAAGTCTGTGAATTCAGTATTTCTTTTAAGTTAGTTGGTATTTATTCATCACAAACGTATCAAGAGACGAAAAACAGCGCTCACGTTGTACCCATTGTATGTAAAACGTATTTACCGAGACCCAGCAGCAGTTCTTAATCTGGGGGTACAGGGCCAAGTAAGATTGTCTAGGATTTAGGGAGTCCATGACAACCCTGAAATTTTTTCCAATTTGGCGGGTGATGTGCCTTTTTCTAGTAAGAAATTTTGTATCTTTTATGATGACCAATGTTCATAACCTTAGTTTGGTTAAAAAAAAGCTTGTCTAAAGTTGACATTCAGTGGGTTTCTAGATTCAGAACCCTTGGCACTAACACAGAGGTCTTCCTGAGGGCCTGAGGCCCATGAATCTGGACCCCAGTGGAAGAGTTTGGTTCTCCAGTGAGGGTCATTAGAGCTTGGACTTGACTTTTTCTCCTTACAGAAGCTCCTCCCCACCTCCACCACACCCCCCAAAAAACCCTCCAGGGGCACTGTTGGTTTCGTTTTAAAGCCAACTTGGGTTCAAGTAGATTTACTTCTGCATTTCTCTGCGCTTAAATAGAAATAACTCTCTGGTGGCTTTTTTCCCCGGGTTAGTCATGCAAATGCTCTATGCCTCACTTACCACTGGGTTTCAGCCTCTGGGGCAGCCCTCGGCGCAGGCGTGGCCCAGGACCCCTCTTCCGCTTGCTGGAGTCTCTGGGGGAACTTGGGTGCTGACTTCACTGGGCTGGGATTTTCCTCAGCCAGTGTGCCCAGGGAGTTAAAACGTGTTCCTTTTAAGGGAAAAAGAATACAAGAATTTTTTTTTAATTGTGAAGGAAAAAAAAATTACAAAACCACCACAATCTAATTAATAGGCCTAACGCAATAATTTGTTTTAAACATCAGCTCTCCTGTGTGCACGCATTTTGCATTGCTGTGACTATAGTAGCACAATAATTGTATACTGAGAGCTGTTCTATTTCACAACCTACTACTTTTACTTAACATACCATAAACATTTTACTATCTTCATAATCAGTGTTTTTAATGGCTATATACTTTTCTACCCCACAAGCATATTTCATCATCTCCCTTTGTTGTACACTTTCATGGGTTTCAGGTTATTGAGGGTGTGTGTGTGTGTGTGTGTGTGTGTGTGTGTTGTTATGCTATGAACTTGTGTTCAGAGAGTTCATGCTGAGGTCTTTTTTCTCCAGCCAATTTCTGGTGTCATGATGAACGCTTAAGCTCCAAAGAAGCCGGCCTTCCTTCCTTCCTTCCTTCATCCAGCAAATATTTAATGAATGTCTACTACATACCAGGCACTGGTCCAAGCACTGAGGATAGAGAAGTGAACAAAATAAAGTCTGTGCTACTATGGAGCTCAAATTCTAGTTAAGGGAGACATACAATAAACATATATCTAAAATATTAAGTATTATATATTATATTGTCAGATAATCATAAGTGCAACAGAGAGAAATGAAGCCAGGTGAGGGAGATCAGGTGTACTCTGTTTTTATAGAGTAGTCAGGGCAGATTTTTTTTGATAAGGTAACATTTGAGCAGAGATATAAAGGAGGTGAAAGAGCAGTCCTTTTGCAAATCTGGGGAAAGGGTTTTCTAGGCAGAAGAAACACAAGTGCAAAGGCCCTGAGGCAGAGGAGTGTGCTTGGCATGTTGGAAGAGGCCAGTGTGATAGAAGTGGAGTGAGTGGGAAAGATGAAAGTGGATGTGAGCAGAAAGGTGGATTGTACCACACCCTATGATAGTGGAGCCATTAGACAGTTTTGAGCAGAGGAATGAGATGCTCTGATTTACCTCTTAAAAGAATCAATTTTGTTGTTGTGCAGAACAGACTGTCAGAGTTCAGAGGTTGTTAATAATGTAGGCAAGAGATGATACAGTGCTTTGGACTAGGGTGCATTGGTAAAGGTGGTACAGTTAGCCTGGGCGTGGATCCAGTAGGATTTGTTCATGGTTTGAATGTGAAATTTGAAAGGAACCGTCAGTGATGAGTTAAAGTTTTAGGAAGAATGGAATTGCCTTTTTTTTTTTTTTTGAGTTTTGCTGTTTGTTCATGTGTTTGTGTTTTGCAGGGGGAGACAGGGAATTAGGAACGTAGTTTTGGACATGTTAAATTTGAGATGTCGCTTAGAAAGATAAACGAGTAAGTCAAGTAGGTGGTGGAATCTAGGAGCCTGCAGCTTAGGGGAGAAGTCAGAGCAGATTTTGGAGATGTCAGTGAACTCATGATATTAAAGCATGAGAAGGCATGAGCTCTAGTTCAGACCTCTCTCCCCATTTATCCAGTTGACATCTACTTGACATCTCCACTTAAAAGTCTAAATGACAGCCCAAGGTCAACGTGTCCACACCCAAAATCTGATCTTAGCCCCTAAACTGCTCTACCCACAGCCTCCCCTGCCTCAGTTGATGAGGTTGCCATTCTTCCATTGCTCAGACTAAAACCTGAGAGTCATACTTTACTTTTTCTCTCACCTCCCACATCCAATCTGTCAGGAAATCCTGTTGGCTCTGCCTTCAAACTATATCCAGAATTGAATCCAAACACTTCTCACCACCTGCACTGCCTCCATCCTGGTCAGACCTTCTCTTAGTTATTTGTTGCCTGGGTACTTACTGCCGTAGTAGTCTCCTACAATTTCCTCTGTTTCTACACACCCCTCCACCCCCCGCAGTCTATTCTTAACAAAGGAGCCAGAGGGATTCTTTCAAAACATGTAAGAGCAGGTCCCTCCTCTGCTCAGAACCCTCCAACAAAGTCCTTATAAGAACCCACGAGGCTCTGTGCGGTCTGACGCAGAGGAGTGCACCTCTGTCTCCTACTGTTCTCTTCATTCATTTTGCTCCAGCGACACCGGTCCCCTTGTTGTTTCTCAGACATTCCAGACACACTCCCACCTCAGTTCTCTCCACTTAAAACATTCTTCTCTCAGCTACCCTCCTATCCCATTCCCTCACTTTCTTAAGATTTTTCTTGGCACACTTTCTCAGTGGGACTGTCCCTGGCAGCATCTTTCTGCCTGCACTCTGACCCTGCTTTCCCTGCTCTACCTTTTTCTTTTTTATCTAACTTTTTTTTTTTTTTTGAGGTACGCGGGCCTCTCACTGTTGTGGCCTCTCCTGTTGCGGAGCACAGGCTCCGGACGCGCAGGCTCAGCGGCCATGGCTCACGGGCCCAGCCGCTCCGTGGCATGTGGGATCTGCCCGGACCGGGGCACAAACCCGTGTCCCCTGCATCGGCAGGCGGACTCTCAACCACTGCGCCACCAGGGAAGCCCTTTATCTAACTTTTTAACCACATAACCTATGTATTCAAATACATAAATATTTGAATGTAAGCTTTTGCAGAGCAGGAATCTTTTTGTCTTTAAAAAAAAAGATTTATTATTTATTTATTTATTTTATTTATTTATTTTTGGCTGTGTTGGGTGTTAGTTGCGGCATGCGGGATCTTCATTGAGGCGCGCGGGCTCTTCACTGCGGTGTGCGGGCTTCTCTCTAGTTGTAGTGTGTGGGTTTTCTCTTCTCTAGCTGTGACGCGTAGGCTCCAGGGCATGTGGGCTCTGTGGTTGTGGTGCACGCAGGCTCGCTAGTTGAGGTGCGCAGGCTCAGTAGTTGTGGTGTGTGGGCTTAGTTGCCCCGCGGCGTGTGGGATCTTAATTCCCTGACCAGGGATGGAACCCAGGTCCCCTGCATTGGAAGGAGGGTTCTTTACCACTGGACCACCAGGGAAGTCCCTGTTTTGTCTTTTCAAATTACCCATGTGTCCCAAGTACCCAGAGCAGTGCCTGAAACATGGTGGATGCTCAATACATGTTTGTTGAATGAATGAATGGTTGAATGTAGAACATAATGAGATGAGTCTGAGGGTCTCCAAGGCAGATTGTGGTGCTGAAGCTGAAATGTGGGAGTGATGGAAGCTGCCAAGAGCGAGTATAAGTATAATGCTGAGACTCCTGGGCTGGGTGAAGGGTACAGGTAAAAGATTATGAGGACCTGAACCAAGAGAGGGTATGGAAGGATATTTTAAAAGTGACAGTCTTGGGACTTCCCCAGCGGTCCAGTGGTTAAGACTCCGCCTTAAGACTCCGCCTTCCAATGCAGGGGGCACAGGTTTGATCCTTGGTTGGGGAACTAAGATCCCACATGCCTGCCTAGTGTGGCCAAAAAAAAAAAAAGTGACAATCTTAAAAAACTGGAACTTACAGAGACCATGTAGTTATTTGTTCATTTATTCATTCACTCAGTCATTCATTCATCAAATGCGTTCTCTGCTCCTACAATATGGAAAATATGGCGAAAGTCAATGCTGTATCCAGTCAGAGCTTTCCTGAGTTAAAAGGTGAAATGTCCAAGTGAATGAAAGAGCTAGTGTATTCCCTGAGTAGGGCATTTGTCTCAGTCTCATAGGGTTACCAACACTTATATGAGCTGCCAAGGTGGGAGGAGTGAAAGCAGAGTGAACTGAATTGGCTGGTGCTCCTGTGGCAAATCCACTTGCTCTTTGCTGCCCAGGACCTCTGGGCCTGCCTTGGGTCAAGGAGGCACAAATATGGGGCCAGAGCTCTAAAGCTTCCCAAACAGCCGTGTAGGCTGAGACCCTGCTTACTGCCCCCCACTCCTGCCCTCTGTGTACTAAGGTGGGTCAACTCCTGGGGCAGGATGTGTTGGCCAGTGGAGAGGGTTCTGGGAAGACCTACCAATTAGACCAATTTTGAGATTCATCTGGGTTAACCAGCGGGGTTTTCAAATATACAAGTCCCTGAAAGGACTGATATGGATGGGGATTAGGGTGAGCAGAACTCTGGGAGGGGGAATTGGCTTGCAGGGGCTATGCACAAATAAATACACTGGGCCCTGGAGTCCAGAGGCAGCTGGAAACACAAAGGGTGCCACAGTTTCATCTTTTCCAATCCTGAGTATATCCGTGTGTGCATAACTTGCCACATTGCTTTAGACCTTCAAGGCAAGCAAAGATCTGGATCCAGGGCAGCATGACACAGGAGTCTGGCCCCCTCACCTTTGACTCCTGTCCACATCCTCTCCCACTTGGGTCTGGCATCATAAAAATCATCGCATCTTGTAACTGCAGTTGCTTTACGGAAATGAGATTGGATGGGACAAAGAGGCTAACTTTTCACTTTTACACTAAGGTGTTACTTGAATTCTTAAAATGAGCAGGAGTTATTTTTGTTATTTAAAAAATGGGTGGTGGGTGGAGCCTGAGTCATAAAATCACTCAGTTTCAAGAAGGCCCTGCGTTTGCGTCCTCAGTATTTGGACTTAGACTTTCAGCAAGTTAGTCTTATTTTTTATTTTGTATTTTATTTTATTTTATATATATTCATGTACTTCATTTATATATTCATGTACTTTATTTATTTATTTTGGGCTGCCTTGAGTCTTTGTTGCTGAGCGTGGACTTTTCTCTAGTTGCGGCGAGGGGCGCTACTCTTTATTGCAGTGCACAGGCTTCTCATTGCAGTGGCTTCTCTTGTTGTGGAGCACGGGCTCTAGGCGCGTGGGCTTCAGTAGTTGTGGCACACGGGCTGAATAGTTGTGGCTCGCGGGCTCTAGAGCTCAGGCTCAGTAGTTGTGGCGCACGGGCTTAGTTGCTCTGCGACATGTGGGATCTTCCTGGACCAGGGATTGAACCCGTGTCCCCTGCACTGGCAGGCGGATTCTTAACCACTGTGCCACCAGGGAAGTCCCAGTCTTATTTTTAAAAAAGGAAGACATGGAATACAGACAAGACATGTAGATAAGCCAGCAAGTGTCAGTATTACTGACATCTATCCCCTCACCTCTACCCTCGACGCTACTGCCTTGGTTTAGGCCTTATTGCCTTTCTCCAGGCCTGTCAACTCGACAAGGGCAGGGCCGTGGTTACTATTTGATCTCCAGATCATAGTACAGTTCCCAATACAGAGAGGCCAGTCCATTAATAAAATTAAAAGTGAATGGACTATGGTAACAATCTCCTCTTGGTCTCCCTGCCTCTAGTCTTAGTCTCCCTGCCTCTTGCTGCTAATTAAATTCAACAAAGATTCATTGATACACCTACTATGGGTACATATTTCCTGCTGTTGTCTTTAGCCAGCAGTCCTCAAACTTTTCAGCTGCTGTATTCCCCACAGTCATTTTTAGAATTTGTATTAGAAGTTTAAATAATTTCAAAGGATGTAATTTCTGGTTGCACATACGGAATTTTTTTTTTTTTTGGTAGCGCCACGCGGATTGTGGGATTTTAGTTCCCCGGCCAGGGATTGAACCCGGCCCTCAGCAGTGAGAGTATGGAGTTCTAACCACTGGACCACCAGGGAATTCCTGCATATATTGACACCTTAAAAAATGTATCAATAGGATCTAAATACCATGGCAGTTTGATGCCCACAATTATTCATTAAAAAAAAAGAAAACAAGGTCTTCTTTAAAGTTGGAATTGTATCTTGCATCTTCTTAGACTTTTCCATTGAAAGTGCAAATCCATTGCACTTCTCCCCATGGAATTTTATCCTGATATAACATATTTTTATCCTTAGAAGTTTTTTATTGATTACTTTATTATTCTTTTCTGCAACAAAAAACCATATGAATTGAAATTAAAAAAAAAAAATTTCCTGGGCTTCCCTGGTGGCGCAGTGGTTGAGAGTCCGCCTGCCGATGCGTGTCCTGGTCCAGGAGGATCCCACGTGCTGCGGAGTGGATGGGCCCGTGAGCCATGGCCGGTGAGCCTGCATGTCCAGAACCTGTGCTCCACAACGGGAGAGGCCACAGCAGTGAGAGGCCCATGTACCACACACACACACACACACACACACACACACACACACACACACACACACTCTATATATATATATATATTTCCTATGATTATCAGATTATGGATGTTAAATTTCTTCTGGACTCAATTAGCATCATAATTATTATTAGTACATAATTGGTGAGAACAATATAGATGTTATAAATTATGATAAATAATTATTAAACATGAAAAAATTTCAGTAAAAATGTTTTGCTCAATGAGATGATAGGCCTATGTTTTTATTTGGCCTGTGTTTTATTTGGTGGTTAAATATTACATTGTTCACAAAAATAAGTAAATGAGAATGGAAGTTTTCTTTTTCTTTTATTTTATTGAAGTATCATTGATTTAAAAAGTTGTGTTAATTTCTACTGTACAGCAAAATGATTCAGTTATTATATATATATATATATCCGTTTTCATATTCTTTTCCATTATGGTTTATCACAGGATATTGAATATAGTTCCCTGTGCTATACAGTAGGACCTTGTTGTTTATCCATTCTAAATGTAATAGTTTGCATCTACTAATCCCCAACTCCCAAACCATCCCTCCCCTCCCCTCCCTCCTTGGCAACCACACGTCTGTTCTCTATGTCTGTGAGTCTGTTTCTGTTTCGTAGATAAGTTCATTTGTGTCATATTTTAGATTCCACATATAAGTGATATCATATGGTATTTGTCTTTCTCTTTCTGACTTACTTCACTTAGTATGATAATATCTAGGTCCATCCATGTTGCTGCAAATGACATTGTTTCATTCTTTTTTATGGCTGAGTAGTATTCCATTGTATACATGTACCACATCTTCTTTATCCATTCATTTGTCGATGGACATTTAGGTTGTTTCCATGTCTTAGCTATTGTAAATAGTGCTGCTATGAACATAGGGGTGTGTGTATCTTTTTGAATTATAGTTTTCTCCAGATAAATGCCCAGGACTAGGATTGCTGGATTATATGGCAACTCTATCTCTAGTTTTTTGAGGAGTCTCCATACTGTTTTCCATAGTGGCTGTACCAATTTACATCCCCACCAGCAGGGTAGGAGAGTTCCCTTTTCTCTACACCCTCTCCGGCATTTGTTATTTGGAGGCGTTTTAATGATGGTGGCCATTCTGACTGGTGAAGGTGGTATATCATTGTGGTTTTTTTTTTGTTTTGTTTTTCTTTTTGCGGTACGCGGGCCTCTCACTGCTGTGGCCTCTCCCGTCGTGGAGCACAGGCTCCGGACGCGCAGGCTCGGCGGCCATGGCTCACGGGCCCAGCCGCTCCGCAGCATGTGGGATCCTCCTGGACTGGGGCACGAACCTGTGTCCCCTGCATCGGCAGGCAGACTCTCAAGTACTGCGCCACCAGGGAAGCCCTGATTGTGGTTTTGATTTGCATTTCTCTAATAATTAGCGATGTTGAGTATCTTTTCATGTGCCTGTTGGCCATCTGTATGTCTTTTTTGGAAAATGTCTATTTAGGACTTCTGCCCATTTTTTGATTGGGTTGTTTTTTTGTTATTGAGTTGTATGAACTGTTTGTATATTTTGGAGATTAAGCCCTTGTTTGTCGCATCATTTGCAAATATATTCTCCTATTCCACAGGTTGTCTTTTCATTTTGTTTATGGTTAACTTTGCTGTGCAAAAGCTTGTAAGTTTGATTAGGTCCCATTTGTTTATTTTTGTTTTTATTCCTATTGCCTTGGGGGACTGACCTAAGAAAACATTGGTCCGATTTATGTCAGAGAAAGTTTTGCCTATGTTCTGAGAGTTTTATGGTGTCATGTCTTATATTTAAGTCTTTAAGCCATTTTGAGCTTATTTTTGTGTATGGTGTGAGGATGTGTTATAATTTCATTGATGTATGTGACTGTCCAACTTTCCCAACACCACTTGCTAAAGAGACTGTCTTTTCTCCATTGTATATCCTTGCCTCCTTTGTTGAAGACTAATTGACCATAGGTGTGTGGGGTAAGGAGTTTTGATATTGTAGACTTTCTCAATTATTTGAGCCCCTTCTGAATTAAATGCCAAAAATCACATAGCAATCTTTTAACAAAAATTATTTTTAATAATCTATCGGTTGACACCTCAATTTTCAGTTTTGTTGAAAGCAAAAGAGTTGGAAACTACCTAACTTTCAAAAGGACTGTTACCCGGTTAGAATCACTCACTTTTCAATTTCTGGGAAGCATACCAGAAAGGATTTACCAAGACTTAACAAATTAATATTACGTATATATTTTATTCTTTCAGATGGAAAGAATTCTTATTTAACCCAATACACTCAGAAGGAACTGGGAACATAAAAAATGAATTTTAATATGCCTTGCCCATTCAGCTCACCCTTAAACAACATGACTTTGTGTGGGTCCACTTATATGCAGGTTTTTTCAATAAATATATTGGAAAAATTTTTTGAGATCTGTGACAATTTGAAAAAATTCTCAGACAAACCACATGGCCTAGACATATTGAAACATTTTTTTAAAAGTTAGGTATGTCATGAATGCATAAAATATATGTACATACTAGTCTATTTTACCATTTACTACCATAAAATTTATACAGATCTATTATAAAAAATTAAAATTTATCAAAACTTAGGTACACAAACACTTACAGATCATACATGGTGCCATTCGCAGGCCAGAGAAGTGTAAACAAACATAAAGATGCAGTATTAAATCATAGTTGCATAAAGTTGACTGTAGTACTAACTGTACTACTCTAATAATTTTGTAGCCACATCCTGTTGCTATTGCAGTAAGGTCAAGTGTTGTGAGTATCTGCTTAAAAGGCTTTGTAAGGCTAATCATCTCCACATGAGCAGCTACTAACTGCTCTCTCCAGTAAGAAACATATCACAGTAAAATGTGATCTCTCATGGTTCTCACGTATTTTCCATTGTGTTTAAGGCAATACTGTACACCTTGAGTAACATCATAGGACCCATACGAAGTTCTATCAGTGATGCCGGAAGTGCTCCCAAGAAGCAGAGAAAAGTCATGACATTACAAGAAAAAGTTGAATTGCTTGATACGTACCGTAAATTGAGGTCTGCAGCTGTGGTTGTCCACCATTTCAAGACAAATGAATCCAGCGTACGGACCATTGCAAAAAAAGAAAAAGGAATTCTTGAAGCCCATCGCTGCAGCTACTCTAGCAGGAGTGAAAACCTTGCACTTTTTGCGAAATGCCTTTTTATCTCGTATTGAAAATGCAGCTTTTATGTGGGGGCAGGATTGCTGTAAGAAAGGCATACCTGTAAACTCAAATGTGATTCAAGAAAAAGTGGTCATTACATGACAACTTAAAGCAAAAGGAAGATGAAGGATCCAAGGCTGGAGAATGTAATGCCAGCAAAGGATTGTTTGATCATTTTAGAAAGAGGTTTCGCTTAGAAAATGTCAAGACAACAGGAGAAACAGCTTCTGCTGACCAGAGGCAGCAGACAGGTTTCCAGAAGCCATTAAGAAAATCATTGAAGAGAAAGGATATCCATGTGAACAGATTTTTAATGCAGCTGAAAGTGCCCTATTCTGGAAAAAAAAAAAAAAAGCCATAAAGGACATTTATTAGTAAGGAACAGAAGTGAGCAGCAGAATTTAAGGCAGGCAGGGGTAGGTTAACTCTACTGTTTTGCACAAATGCAGTGGGGTTTGTGACCAGGACTGCCCTTATCTACAGAGCTGCTAAACCCTGAGTCTTGAAGAGAAAAGATAAACACCAGCTGCCAGTCTTTTGTTTGTACGACAAGAAAGTCTGGATGAGAACCCTTTTTCTGGATTGGTTCCATGGGTACTCTGTCCCTGAAGTCAGGAAATACCTTGCCAGTAAGAGACTGCCTTTTATATTCTTTCGATATGGGACAATGCCCCTGGCCACCCAGAACCCTATGAGTTCAACACTGAAGGCGTCAGTGTGGTCTACTCACCCCCAAACACAGCGTCTCTAATTCAGCCTCTGGATCAAGGGGTCATAAGGACCTTTAAGGCTCATTACACATGGTACCGTATGGAAAGGATTGTCAACTCTATGGAAGAGGACCCTGCTAGAGAAAACATCATGACAGTCTGGAAATGTTACACCATTGAAGATGCCATTATTGTTATAGAAAAAGCTGGGAAAGCCGTCAGTCCCCAAACAATAAATTCCTGCTGGAGAAAACTGTGTCCAGATGTTGTGCATGACTTCATGAGATTTACTACAGAGCCCGTCAAGGAAATCATGAAGGACATTGTGGATGTGGCAAAAAAGGTGGACTAATAGACACCACACTGGAGGCGTTCACAGAAGATGACTTGATGGAGGTGAGTGCTTCTGAACCAGTGTCATACGAGGAGGAAGAAGACACAGAAGAAGCAGTGCCAGGAAACAACCTGACGCTAGACAATCTGGCAGAAGCATTCTGATTAATTAAGACTGCTTTTGACTTCTTTTACAACATAGACCCTTCTGTGATACGGGCACTGAAACTAAAGCAAATGGTGGAAGAAGGATTGGAACCGCACACTTTTAGAGAAACGAAAAAGCAAATACGTCAGACAAATTATGTTGTGTTTCCATAAAGTTACACCGGGTGTGCCTGCCTCTCCTGCCTCTGCCACCCCTGAGACAGCAAGACCAACCCCGCTTCTTTCTCCACCACTCAGCCTGCTCAACGCGAAGATGACAAGGATGAAGACCTTTATGATGATCCACTTCCACCTAATGTACAGTAAATAATCATCATGTGGTACAGTTAATAAACTTATCTGTTGTACATGTTTGTGTCTTTGTATGAAAGTCTAATACCTGCACAGCAAGAACCGTATGAGATATTTTTGTGTCAGCATCAGCATCTCCTAAGTGTTCGTCTCGTAGAACATCGTGTGCAAGACTGGTATTGAAGAGGATACCCTATCCTTATGTAGGCATAAGGTGAGTGATACTTAATATAAAATTAATAATGTGTTAGTTTTCTTACTGTTTTATAACTTTGCTTTCAAAGACTTACTTTACTGTACAGTATGCCTCTCTGATAATTGGAGAAACCAGGTATCAGCCTATCATCACAGGTAAGTTGTTTTTAAAAAAATGTAACAGTGTTTCCAATACTATATTATGAATATGACTATAATACTATATGCTATAAAAATTTTAAAACGATTCATTAGTGTATGGGCTAGGCTACCGTGAAGCAGCAGTTGTATCAATTATACTAGGCTACCGTAAAGCAATCATATTGCTGCTTCTTCATTATCAGTGCATGAATACCTGTAAATAAAAATTTCTTTTTTACATTATCTTTTCATTTTTCATGTCTGTTATTAGTGATACTTATAACACCTACAGTGTTTTGTATCATATAAGACAATACTCATGAAGGTGCTGACAGATGATTCATCCTGTAAACAGAGGATGTAAGTTCATGGTATTGATAAATAAAGTAAAATACTGTAATTGTATTTTCTCTTCCTTATGATATCTTTTTTTTAAAATTAATTAATTTATTTGGCTGCATTGGGTCTTAGTTGCTGCACACAGGATCTTCATTGAGGCATGCGGGATCTTTTATTGCGGCATGCAGCCTCTTCGTTGCAGTGTGTGGGCTTCTCTCTAGTTGTGGCACTCAGGCTCCAGACTGCGTGGGCTCAGTAGTTGCAGTGCACTGGTTCTCTAGTTGTGGCGTGCGGGCTCTAGAGCGTGCGGGCTCAGTGGTTGCAGTGCACAGGCTTAGTTGCCCCGTGGCATGTGGGATCTTAGTTCCCCGACCAGGGATTGAACCTGCGTCCCCTGCATTGGAAGGTGGATTCTTAACCACTGGACCACCAGGGACGTCCCTTGTGATTTCTTAAATAACATTTTCTTTTCTCTAGCTTACTTTATTGTAAGAATACAGTATATAATACATATAACATATAGAATATGTGTTAATGGACCATTTATATTATAGGTAAGGCTTCCGGCCAACAGTAGGCTATGAGTAGTTAAGTTTTGGGGGAGTCACAAGCATATAATGTGATTTTTGACTCTGCGGCTGGGGCGGGTGCTGGCACACCCAACCCTCACACTGTTCAACTATATAGTTTTTAAAAATAATACATGTATATAGGGTCAACTATATAATTTTTTAAAATAAAATGTGTTATTTTTTCTTATTATGGGCTTTACCTATAATTTGTTAAAAGCTTGGAGCTGCAGATTTGGTGCATTCAATTTAAGGGAAATGTCTGTCATATAAAAATATTGGCAACCCCAGATATTATCAAATTAATCATCCCATTAGTCTTCATTTCTCAATTTCAATAAACATGTGTTTCCCTATGGCACACATATCTCATCTGAATTCTAGCTCCAGACGAATGGCTAGATAAGGCGGAGATCCTTGTCCTGAGCGTGCTTCCCTCTACTCCTCCCTACTCTTACGGATTCACCTGAGATCTTACCACCAGAATCTTCACCACTTGTGAAATCTCTACCTTCCAGTTCTCCAGCTCACTTGTTCTAGGCACTTGATGCTGTGGTGGGCAGAACAGAGGTCCCCCAAAGATGTTCACATTCTAAACCCAGGAACCTCTGAATATACTACCTTACATGGCAAAATGGACTTTGCAGATGTAAAAAAGCTACAAAGTTTAAGATAGCTAGGTTATCCTGGATTGTCTAGGTGGGCCCAGCCTAATCACATGAAGCCTTAAAAGCAGAGAACTTTCTCTGGCTGGAGTCAGAGAAATGCAACAAAGAAGTAAAGCAGAAGAGATGTGGCAAAAGGGGCAGAGTCAGAGATATCTGAAGTGTGAGGAGGACTCCATGTGCTGTTGCTGGTTGGAGCATAGAAGAGACAACATAACAAGGAATGCAGGAGCTTCAAGAAGTTATAGAGGACTTCCCTGGTGGTCCAGTGGCTAAGACTCTGTGCCCCCAATGCAGGGGGCTCAGGTTTGATCCCTGGTCAGGGAACTAGATGCCTCATGCTGCAACTAAGAGTTCGCATGCCACAAATAAAGGTCCTGCATGCCACAACTAAAAAAAAAAGATCCCTCATGCTGCAACTAAAAAAACAAAGATCCTGCATGCTGCAACAACGATCCTGCGTGCTGTAACTAAGACCTGGTGCAGCCAAATAAATAAATATTTTTAAAAAATAAAGAGCTGATGCTAGAAATTAAAAAGAAAAAAAGAAGTTATAGAGACTCCTGGCTGACAGCCAGAAAGGAAATGGGGACCTGAGCTCTACAACCACAAGGAGCTGAGTTCCTTTTTTTTAAAGTGAAGTATAATTGACTTACAATATAATTGACTTACGATACTATATCAGCTTCAGGTGTACAACATAGTGATTCGATATTTTTATACATTACAAAATGATCACCAAGATAAGTCTAGTTACCATCTGTCAGTATACAAAGTTATTAAAATATTATTGACTATATTCATGCTGAGCATTACATCCCAATGACTTATTTATCTTATAACTGGAAATCTGTGCCTCCTAATCTTCCTCACCTATTTCACACATCTACCCCTCCCCCACCCCACCACTGGCAACCACCAATTTCTTCTCTTGTATCTATGAGTCTGATTCATGTTTATTCCTTTGTTTCATTGTTTGGATTCCACATATAACTGAAATCATATGGTATTTGTCTTTCTCTGTCTGAGATTTCACTTAGCATAATACCCTCTACGTCCATCCATGCTGTCCCAAATGGGAAGGTTTAATTCTTTTTTATGTTTTATTAAAAAAACTAATTAATTAATTATTTATTTTTGTCTGCGTTGGGTCTTCGTCGCTGCCCATGGGCTTTCTCTAGTTGCATTTAGCGGGGGCTACTCTTCGTTGCGGTGCGCGGGCTTCTCTTGTTGCGGAGCACAAGTTCTAGGCACGCGGGCTTCAGTAGTTGTGGTATGCAGGCTCAGTAGTTGTGGCGCATGGGCTTAGTTGCTCCACAGCATGTGGGATCTTTGCGGACCAGGGATTGAACCCGTGTCCCCTGCATTGGCAGGTGGATTCTTAACCACTGCGCCACCAGGGAAGTCCCTCATTCTTTTTTATGGTTGGGTGTATATATATATATTTTTTACATCTTATCTATCCACTTATCTATCAATTGGCACTTAAGTTGCTTCCATTATGTTGGCTATTGCAAATAATGCTGCAGTGAACATAGGGGTGCATATGTCTTTTCAAATTAGTGTTTTTGGTTTCTTTGAAAAAATACCCAGAAATGGAATTGCTGGATTGTATGGTAGTTCTATTTTTAATTTTTTGAGGTAATGTCATACTGTTTTTCATAGGGCTGCACCAATTTATATTCCTACCAACAGTGTACAAGTGTTCCCTTTCCTCAATATCCTCAACAGCACTTATTATTTGTTGTCTTTTTTTTTTTTTTTGCTCTACGCGGTCCTCTCACTGTTGTGGTCTCTCCTGTCGCGGAGCAACAGGCTCCGGATGCGCAGCCTCAGCGGCCATGGCTCACGGGCGCAGCCGCTCCGCGGCATGTGGAATCCTCCCGGACCGGGGCACGAACCCATGTCCCCTGCATCGGCAGGCGGATTCTCAACCACTGCGCCACCAGGGAAGCCCTATTTGTTGTCTTTTTGACAATAGCCATTCTGACAGGTGTGAAGTGATATCTCATGGTTTTGGTTTTGATTTCCCTGATGATTAGAGATGTTTAGCATCTTTACATGTGTCTGTTGCCCATCTGTATGTCTTCTCTGGGGAAATGTTCAGGCCCTCTGCCTATTTTTTTAAAAATTAAATTAAATTAATTAATTAATTAATTATTTTCTGCGTTGGGTCTTCGTTGCTGTGCGCGGGCTTTCTCTAGTTGCGGCGAGCGGGGGCTACTCTTTGTTGCGGTGCACAGGCTTCTCATTGCAGTGGCTTCTCTTGTTGCAGAGCACGGGCTCTAGGCATGTGGGCCTCAGTAATTGTGGCACATGGGCTCAGTAGTTGTGGCTCATGGGCTCTAGAGCACAGTCTCAGTAGTTGTGGCTCACGGTCATAGTTGCTCCACGGCATGTGGGATCTTCTCGGACCAGGGCTTAAACCCGTGTCCCCTGCATTGACAGGCATATTGTTAACCACTGCACCACCAGGGAAGTCCCTCTGCCCATTAAAAAAAATTTTTTTTAATATATTGAGCTGCAAGAGTTCTTTGTATATTTTGGATATTAACCCCTTATAGGATATATCATTTGCAAATATCTTTTCCCATTCAAGAGTCTGTCTTTTTATTTTTAAAATTTATATATTTTTTGGCTGTGCCACGTGGTTTTTGGGATCTTAGTTCTCTGACCAGGGATTGAACCCAGGCCCACAGCTGTGAAAGCACGGAGTCCTAACCACTGGACTGCCAGGGAATTCTCTCTGTCTTTTCATTTTGTTGGTAGTTTCCGTCACTGTGTGCAAGCTTTTTAGTTTGATGTAGTCTCATTTGTTTATTTTTGCTCTTGTTTCCCTTGCCAGAGGAGATATATCCAAAAAAATATTGCTATGGTTTATATCAAACAATGTATTGGCTATGTTTTCTTCTCAGAGTTTTATAAAAGTTTCAGTTCTTACATTTAAGTCTTTAGTTCATTTTGAATTTATATTTGTGCATTGTGTGAGAGAATAGTCCAGTTTGATACTTTTCTTTTCTTTTTTAACATTTATTTATTTACTTTTGGCTGTGCTGGGTATTAGTTGCAGCATGCATGTGGGATATAGTTCCCCAACCAGGGATCAAACCTGGGCCCCCTGCATTGGGAGTGCTGAGTCTTGCCCACTGGACCACCAGGGAAGTCCCTAGTTTGATACTTTTGCATGTAGCTGTCCAGTTTTCCCAGCACCACTTATTGAAGAGACTGTCTTTCCCCCATTGTATATTCTTGCCTCCTTTGTTGTAGATTAATTGCCCATATAAGTGTGGGTTTACCTCTGGGCTGTCTATTCTGTTCCATTGATCTATGTGTCTGTTTTTGTGCCAGTACTATACTGCTTTGATGACTGTAGCTTTGCAGTATAGTTTGAAACCAGGGAGAGTGATACCTCCAGCTTTGTTCTTCTTTCTCAAGATTGTTTTGGCTCTTTGGGGTCTTTTGTGTTTCCATGCAAATTTTGGAATTATTTGTTCTAGTTCTGTGAAAAATGCCATTGGTATTTTGATAGGGATTGCATTAAATCTGTAGATTGCCTTAGGGAGTATGGTCATTTTAATAATATTAATTCTTCCAATCCATGAGCATGGTATATCTTTCTATTTGTTTGTGTCATCTTTGATTTCTTTCATCAATGTCTTATAGTTTTCCAAGTATAGATCTTTCACCTCCATGGTTAGATTTATTTCTAGGTATTTTATTCTTTTTGATGCAGTTGTAAATGGAATTATTTTATTAATTTCTCTTTCTTGTATTTTGTTGTTAGTGTAAAGAAATGTAACAGATTTCTGTATATTAATTTTGTATCCTGCTATTTTACTGAATTCACTTATTAGTTCTAATAGTTTTTTGGTGGTGTCTAGCATTTTCTATATATAGTATTATGTCATCTGCAAATGGTGACAGTTTCCTTATTGATTTTCTGTCTAGATAATCTGTCCATTGATGTAAGTGGGGTGTTTGTCTCCTACTATTATTGTGTTAGTGTCAAAATTTCCCTTTATTCTTGTTGATATTTGCTCTATGTATATGTGGCTCCTATGTTGGGCACATATATATTTACAATGGTTATGTCTTCTTCCTGGATCTATCCCTTTATCATAATGTAATGTCCTTCTTTGTCTCTTGTTACAGTCTTTGTTTTTTTTTTTCCAATATTTATTTATTTATTTGGTTGCGCCAGATCTTAGTTGTGGCACGTGGGCTCCTACAGATGCAGCAGGCAGGCTCCTTAGTTGCGACTTGATAGCTGCTTAGTTGCAGCTCACCAGCTCCTTAGTTGTGGCACCAGTCTTTGTTTTAAAGTCTATTTTGTCTGATAGAAGTATTGCTACCCTAGCTTTTTTTAAAATAAATTTATTTATTTTATTTATATACTTTTGGCTGTGTTGGGTCTGTGTTGCTGCATGCGGGGTTTCTCTAGTTGCAGTGAGTGGGGGCTACTCTTCGTTGCAGTGCATGGGCTTCTCATTGTAGTGGCTTCTCTTGTTGCGGAACATGGGCTCTAGGCATGTGGGCTTCAGTAGTTGTGGCACACAGGCTCAGTAGTTGTGGCTCATGGGCTCTAGAGTGCAGGCTCAGTAGTTGTGGCATGTGGGCTTAGTTGCTCTGTGGCATGTGGGATCTTCCCAGACCAGGGCTCGAACCCGTGTCCCCTGCATTGGCAGGCAGATTCTCAACCACTGCACCACCAGGGAAGCCCCAACCCTAGCTTTTGTTTGTTTTTTTGTTTGCATTTTCATGGAATACCTTTAAGCAATCATCTCACTTTCTGTCTGTGTCTTTTTTTTTGCGGTATGTGGGCCTCTCACTATTGTGGCCTCTCCCATTGCGGAGCACAGGCTCCGGACGCACAGGCTCAGCGACCATGGCTCACGGGCCCAGCCGCTCCATGGCATGTGGGATCTTCCCGGTCTGGGGCACGAACCCATGTCCCCTGCATCGGCAGGTGGACTCTCAACCACTGTGCCACCAGGGAAGCCCTGTCTGTGTCTTTAGATCCAAAGTGAGTTTCTTGTAGGCAGTATGTTTATGGGTCTTGTGTTTTTATCCAATTAGCCACTCTATATCTTTTGATTGGAGCATATAGTCTATTTACATTTAAAGTAATTATTGATAGGTATGTACTTATAGACATTTTGTTAATTGTTTTCTGATTGTTTTTGTAGTTCTATTTTTTTTTTTCTTCCTTTCTTCTTGCTTTGCTTTCTTCTCTTCTGATTTGATGACTATCTTTAGTGTTATGTTTGGATTCTGGTCTCCCTTTTGTGTGTGTATCTATTATAGGTTTTTGGTTTGTGGTTACCATGAGGTTCATATATAACAACCTATAAATATAGGTGATTATTTTAAGTTGTTAATCTAAGTTTGAACACATTCTAACAACCCTACATTTTTACACCCCCCCATGTTTAATGTTTTTGACATCATATTTTATATCATTTTGGTTTTTGTATCCTTTAATTACTTATTGTGGATATAGGTGATTTTACTACTTTTGTCTTTTTTTTTTTTTTTTTTTTTTTTTGCGGTACACGGGCCTCTCACTGTTGTGGCCTCTCCCATTGTGGAGCACAGGCTCCGGACGCGCAGGCTCAGCGGCCATGGCTCACGGGCCCAGCCGCTCCGCGGCATGTGGGATCTTCCCGGACTGGGGCACGAACCTGTGTCCCCTGCATCGGCAGGCAGACTCTCAACCACTGCGCCCCAGGGAAGCCCCTACTTTTGTCTTTTAACCTTCCTACTAGCCTTGTAAATGGTTGATCTACTACCTTTACTGTATAATTACCATTACCAATGAGATTTTTCCTTTTGTAATTTTCATAATTCTTGTTGTGATCTATTATTTTCTGCTTAGAGAAGTCCCTTTTATATTTCTTGTAAAGCCAGTTTAGTGCTGTTTAACTCTTTTAGCTTTTGCTTTTCTGTAAAATTCTTTATCTCTCATGAAAATCTGAATGATAGCCTTGCCAGGTAGTGTATTCTTCGCTGTAGTTTTTATCCTTCATCACTTTGAATAAGTCAGGTAGCTCCCTTCTGACCTGCAAAGTTTCTACTGAAAAGTCAGCTGATAGCTTTATGGGAGTTCCTCTGTATTTAACTAGTTGCTTTTCTCTTGCTGCTTTTAAGGTTCTTTCTTCATCTTTAATTTTTGCCATTTTAATTATAATGTGTCTTGGTGTGAACCTGTTTGGGTTCATCTTGTTTGGGACTCTCTGTGCTTCCTGGACCTGTTTTCTTCCCTAGGTTAGGAAAAATTTCAACTATTATTTCTTCAAATAAGTTCTCTGCCCTCTGTCTCTCTTTCTTCTCCTTTTGGGACCCCTAAATGCAAATGTTGGTACACTTGATGTTGTCTCAGAGGTCTTTTTTTTTTTTTTTAAAGATTTTTTGATGTGGACCATTTTTTAAAGTCTTTATTTAATTGGTTACAATATTGCTTCTGTTTTATGTTTTGGTTTTTTGGCCCCAAGTCATGTGGGATCTTAGCTCCCTGACCAGGGATCGAACCTGCACCTGCTGCATTGGAAGGTAAAGTCTTAACCACTGGACCACCAGGGAAGTCCCCTCAGAGGTCTCTTAAACTACCCTCATTTTTTAAAAAATTATTTATTTATTTATTTTTGGCTGCGTTGGGTCCTCTTTGCTGCGTGCGGCCTTTCTGTAGTTGTGGCGAGTGGGGGCTACTCTTCGTTGTGGTGCATGGGCTTCTCATTGCAGTGGCTTCTCTTGTTGAGGAGCATGGACTCTAGGCATGCGAGCTTCAGTAGTTGTGGCATGCATGCTCAGTAGTTGTGGCACGCAGTCCCAGTTGCTCTGCGGCATGTGGGATCTTTCCAGACCAGGGCTCGAACCCGTGTCCCCTGCATTAGCAGGCAGATTCTTAACCACTGCGCCACCAGGGAAGCCCTATCCTCATCTTTAAAAATTCTTTTTTTGGGACTTCCCTGGTGGTACAGTGGTTAAGAATCCACCTGTGGGGCTGGTGCCAGCCTGCTGATTGGGGATCCAGGACCTGGTGGGGCAGGCTGTCTGGCCCGGGGGTCCCAGGACTGGTGCTGGTGAGTGGGTAAGTTCACAGGCTAATAAGCTAGAGGCAGTACTCCAAAAAGTCACTTGCCAGAACCAGTGTCCTCATGGTAGAAAAAGCTCCCAAAATTGGTTGTGGCCAGCATCTGTGCCCCAGGGAGTCCCAGTTGCCTCCTGCCTCTCCAGGAGGCTCTCCAAGGTCAGCAAGTGGATCTGACCCAAGATCCTTTAAAATTACTGCCTCTGCTCTGGGACTTGAAGCATATGACATTTTGCATGTGCCTTTTGAGAGCAGAGTCTCTCTTTCCTACAGTCCTCTGGCTCTCTGCACACAAGCCCTGCTGGCCGTCAAGGCCAGATGTTCTGGGGGCTCATCTTCCTGGTGCAGGACCCCTGAGCTGGGAGCCTGACGTGTGGCTCGGACCTTTCACTCCTTAGGGAGAACCTCTGCAATTGTGATGATCCTCCCGTTTGTAGGTCACCTCCCTGAGGGTGTGGGTCTTGACTATATCGTGTCTCCATTTCTCCTACCCATCTCATTGTAGTTCCTTCTTTCTATCTTCAGTGGTGGAAAATCTTTTCTGCTGATCTTCAGATCGTTCTCATAGATAGCTGCTCAGTAAATGGTCGTGTGCTTGTGGGAGGAGGTGAGTTTAAGGTTTTCCGAGTTCGCCATCCACATCTCCTACCTTAAGGAAATAAAGTTAGTTAGCAACCTATATTATCTCAGGAGATTTCTCCTTAGAATCTCCTGAGAGGAATACAGTCCAACCAACACTTTGATTTCAGCTTTTATGAGACTCTAAGCAGAGAACCCAGTTGAGCCATGTTGTACCTGTACTTCTGACCTACAGAACTATGAGATAATCAGTGGGTATTGTTTCAATCAACTTAGTTTGTAGTAATTTGGCAGTAATATTAATAGAAAGTGAATATGCTGTACTACAATTATTTACATTATAATCTTTTAAAAAATTTATTTCATTTATTTATTTTTGGCTGTGTTGGGTCTTCGTTGCCGCGCGGGCTTTCTCTAGTTGCGGTGAGTGGGGGCTACTCTCCATTGTGGTGCGCGGGCTTCTCATTACAGTGGCTTCTCTTGTTGTGGAGCATAGGCTCTAGGTGTGCGGGCTTCAGTAGTTGTGGCACGTGGGCTCAGTAGTTGTGGCTCGTGGGCTCAGTAGTTGTGGCTCGCGGGCTCTAGAATGCAGGCTCAGTAGTTGTGGCGTGCGGGCTTAGTTGCTCCACAGCATGTGGGATCTTCCCAGACCAGGGATCAAACCCGTGTCCCCTGCATTGGCAGGCGGATTTTTAACCACTGCTCCACCAGGGAAGTCCCAATTCACATTATATTCTAAGCCATTGATCCCCACCACTTTATCACTATTGGTCAGTCCCTCAGGCCTTTATTTCCTTTAGACTCTCTAGTCTGTCATTATAATTATTTCCTTATAAGCACCCTCAGGTCTCTTGTTCTTTCCCTTTATTGCGGTGCTGCTCAAACTTGACTGGGCGTAGCATAAGCCTCACCTGAAGGGCTTGTTAAAACACAGATTGCTGGGCCCTACCTGCTGAGTTTCTGATTCAGGACATATGGAATGAGGCCTGAGACTTTATATTTCTTACCAGTTTTCAGTGATTCTGATGCTCTCTGGAGACCACACAGTGAGAACCACTGCTTTGCTACAATCACCCTGATTCAACTCAACTCCGTCTTTTCTGCACGTGCAACCAAGTAGCTGGATGTTGCTCAAGAGAAACCACCAACTGGGCTGACTGCTTTTGTTTAAATTTGTGATTACAGACTCCAAATGGGCCCTCAACAACTGCCTAGCTGTCCTCTCACATTTCCCTAGTAAGGTTTCTAACTTTTCTCTCTTCTCAAACCTCCAATATCCTGCTCACCCTTAGTTTCAGCAGATAACCTCACCTCCCACGCTTCATTCAGGAAGTCGAAGCCAGGAGATGGGAACTCCCTCATCTTCCCACCTACGTACGAGGCTCTAACTCAGCTGGAGGCTGCTCCTTCTTCCCTCCCATCACCAGCCAACCTCTGCTTCTACGCTCTGCATCCCACTGCTCTCACCTCTCCAAGAACTCTGCTTCTTTAATCCCCTCCTTTCTCCTATGCTACTGATTGTGTCAATCTGGTTATGCCTTGTATCCCCATTTTTAACCCTCCCTTGATTCTATTTACTCTCCCGGCCACCATCCCATCTCTCCACTCCCATTCACAGCAAAAATTCTTGAGAAGGTTGTCGACTTACTGTGTTTCTACCTCCTCACTTCCCATTCCCTCTTTTAAAAGATGCATGGGAGGTGTATTTGTTTATTGACTAAATATTACATTGAATACTCTGTATCTGTTGAGCATTGTTCTGTGGTCCCCACTATCATGAGTTGGTGGACAAACCCCAAAATGTGGTATTTAGAGCGAGTGACAAGTGCTACGCAGAAAACAGAAGAAAGTGGTGGTTTTCATGATTCATAGGGCATTCAAGAAATATATACTGAGCACCTACAATGCACCAGGAATAGTTTTAGGCCCTGAGAATGCATCAGTGAAAAAGCAAAGGTTTCTGTCCATATGGAGTTTACATTGTATTGGAGAATATACAAAATAAACAATGATAACAAAAACTTAAAAGTACATGTTCGTGTTATGTGGTATAAGGAAAAATAAAGCAGAGAGAGTTAGGGAGTGTATGCAGGGGGACTGTAATTTTAAATAACGTGGTCAGCTAAGGCCTCACTGAGAAGGTGACTTGAGTAAAGACCTGAGGAAGCTAGAGGAGTTAGCTGGGCAAATACCCGGGGGAAGAAAGCGCAAGAGCAAAGGCCTCAGGGCATGAGCATGCCTGGCTGGTTAGTGTAACTGCAAGAAACTGCAAGGAATGACAGGAGGAGTTGGCCTGGAGCTAGGGGAGCAAAGGGAATGACCAAGAGTCATAGAGGAGCCAGACTGAGAAGGGCAGAGTTTGGTAAACTTCTCTGTAAAGCGCCAGATAGTAAATATTTTAAGGTTTGCAGGCCACACATGGTCCGTCACATATTCTTCCTTTAAAATTTTTAAACAACTTTAAAAAAGTGTAATAGTCTTCTTTCCTGGGCAGTACAAGGGTCTGGCCCTCTGGCCTTAGCTTGCCACCCTCTGAGACCCTGTAGGCCGTTGTGAAGATTTTGCTTTTACCCTGAGTGAGATGAGAGGCACTGGAGGATTCTGAGCAGAGGAGTGACAGGACCTCGTTTAGATTTTAAAGGATCTCTCCCACTGTTGTGTGGAGAACAGACTGAAGGGGCGGGGAGGGGAGTTGTGTGAAGGAGGAAGCAGGGACACTAGAGTTTATGTTATATGTGGGGCAAAATAAACCACCCCATAACTTAGAGGCTGAAACAACAAACTTTTATTGTTACTCATGGTGCTGTGGGTCAGGAATTCGGACAAAGCACAGCAGGGCTAGCAATTTCAGGGGGCCTGGAATGTCCCATACGGCTCCTTTGCTCACATGTGTTCACACACAGTCGGGGTCTGGCTGCAGCAGCAACACCAGGGTCACAGTTCTGACAGTTTAGTTCTTGCTGTTGGCTGGATTCCTTGGTTCACCTCCAGATGGTCTTATAGCTTCTCCCTCTTCAAGTGGCCTCTCTAACAGGGTAGCCAGACTTTGTTTTTTTCCCCCCTTGGCCATGCCGTGTGGCTTGCGGGATCTTAGTTCCCCGACCAGGGATCAAACCCGCGTCCCCTGCAGTGGAAGCGTGGAGTCTTAACCACTGGACCGCCAGGGAAGTCCTATAGCCAGACTTCTTACATGACAGTGCAGGGCTTCCAGAGTGTAAAAAGCTGGCACGCCTTCTAAAGACTTAGGCTCAGCACTGGCAAGCATCAGTTCTGCCACATTCTCTTTTTTTTTTTTTTTTTTTTGCGGTACGCGGGCCTCTCACCGTTGTGGCCTCTCCCGTTGCGGAGCACAGGCTCCGGACGCGCAGGCTCAGCAGCCATGGCTCATGGGCCTAGCCACTCCGCAGCATGTGGGATCTTCCCGGACCGGGGCACGAGCCCGTGTCCCCTGCATCGGCAGGCGGACTCTCAACCACTGCGCCACCAGGAAAGCCCCACATTCTCTTATTTAAAGCGGGTACAGGGCCACCTTGGTTTTGAGGGGAGGAACCATTCAAGGACATGAATACAGGAGCTGTAGTTCACTGGGGGCACCAAAGTGATAGTCCAGCACCACTGAAAGCTATTTTAATAATTGAGGCAAGATGTGATGGTGGTTTGGACCAAGGTGTTAGCAATGGAGATGGTAAGAATTCACTGGTTTCTGGATATGTTTTGAAGGTAGAGTTGAGAGGATTTGCTGATGGCATTGTATGCAGGTGTGAGACAGAGAGTCCAGGGTAACTCTGAGGTTTTCAGGTTGAGCACCTGGAAGAATGCCATTTACTGAGAAGCAAAAGACTGGGGGAGGGGCAGGGTTAGGGGGCTGTCAGGAGTTCCAGCTTGTAATTTTAAGTTTGAGATTTCTATTGTGGATACTCAAGTGAGATATGAAGGAACAGTTGAATATGCAGGTTTGGAGAGGTCTGTTGTAGATATATAATTTTCAAGTTGTCAGTGTATAGATGGTATTTTAAGACCATGAGACAGGATGATATCACCAAGGCAGATTAAAAGCAAGAAAGGGAAATTTCCGGGAGGCAGAAACCAAAAAGGAGCCCAAAACTAGTATGATGAGCAGAATTAGAAGCTGGGACAAGGTAGGTCTCAGTCACTAAGGATGGGATTTAATGTTGTTACAGCAACAGGAGATGAGGCTTTGGACTTGGTAAGACTTGGAGCTGGAATGAAGGTCCCATCATAAAGTATGAAAGGGTCCATTAGAAGTCTAGCAGGGTGATTAAAAATCCATACTCCATGGAAAAATTTCAGAACAGTGTGGACAGGAGGTGTTCCTAAAACCTTTCAGAGAGAAAGAACTGTTTTCTACAAAGCCCCAAAGATCAGAAGGCATCTGAATTCTCACCTTTCTTATGGAAAGCTAGGAGGCAATGGAAAAATGCCTTCAAAATACTGATAAAAAATAATTTTCAGCTTAGAATTCAAACCCTACCAAACTATCAAGTATTTTCAGACATGCAAAATCTCAAAAAATGTTACTTCCTATGCACTTTTGGGACACAACAGGAGAATTTGCTCCAGTAAAGCAAGGGGTTAAACCAAAAGGGAGAAAGAATGGGAACTAGAGGACCAGGTCTTCATCATGAGAGAGAGGTGAAGGAAATCCCCAAAATGATGGTGAATGGAGAATCCAAGATGACGATGATGCTGCTAGCTTAGAGGACAACCAGCTTCCACTGGAACAAGTCAGAAGGCTCCAGAGGAGATTTCAAGGAGATGGGATAGATAGCGTGCCTAAAGGGAAGAAGTATACTTGAGAGGAGATATACACAGCTGATGGAACATTTGAAGATACATTAGGATAAGGACATAGAAAACTAAGCAAACAAAAATCTAGACTTAAAAAAAATTTTTTTAATTAGTTAAATTAATTTATTTTTGGCTGCACTGGGTCTTTGTTGCTGCACGCAGGCTTTCTCTAGTTGTGGTGAGCGGGAGCTACTCTTCATTGTGGTGCGCTGGCTTCTCATTGCGATGGCTTCTCTTTGTTGCAGAGCACGGGCTCTAGGCGCGCGGGCTTCAGTAGTTGCAGCACATGGGCTCAGTAGTTGTGGCTCGCGGGATCTAGAGAGCAGGCTCAGTAGTTGTGGCGCACGGGCTTAGTTGCTCCACGGCATGTAGGATCTTCCCGGGCCTGGGCTCGAACCCATGTCCCCTGCATTGGTAGGTGGATTCTTAACCACTGCGCCACCAGGGAAGCCCTAGACTTATTTTTAAAAAGGGGAAACAAAACTAAAACTAAAATTGCCAATTGATTGTAATATGCGTCATGATTTCAGAGATGTTAAGATGTGAACAAATGTACGTGTTAGAATCAAAACTCAGTTGTTCATTAGGAAGGGCCTGTGAGTGGTAAGAATTTCTTAATTTTTATATGCTGAGATTCACCTTCTCTAATACTCTTGAATAATAATTTGGCAGAGTATAAATTTCTTTCATTCCTAAGGCTTTTCCTTCAATTCTGGAAAAAAACATTCTCAGTACTTTTCAAATATTTCTTTCTCTGCCATTTCTTTCAATTCTCTGGAACTCCTATTATATAAATATTTAAACCTTTTAATCTGTTCTCCATATTTTAACTACTGTTTCTTTCTGTTTAGCTCATGTTATATTGTGAGTGAGTTCCTGAGTTCTCTCTTCCAATTCTCTAATTCACTCTCCGAGTGTGTTCAATCTACAGTTTCTCCCGTTATGGCCTTTTTTTATTTTTTATTTTTGGCTACCCTGTGTGGCTTGCAGGATCTTAGTTCCTTGACCAGGGATTGAACCCGGCCCTCCGCAGTGAAAGCGTGGAGTCCTAACCACTGGACCTCCAGGGAATTCCCCTGTTACGGCCTTTTAGATTTCAATTAGGGTATTTTTCATTTCAAGGATTTCTAATTGGTTATTGTTCATATTGTTTCATTTCAGTCTATTTTTGCTTCATAATTTCCTTTTGAAATGGAAGGTGTGCATTCAGCTCTGAACATTTTCAACATCCTATTTTAAAGTCTTTCTATACTCTTTTACAAATTTCCAGTGGAAATTTGAGAAAATTTCTGATCTGATGGTTAATTTCAAAGGCCATCTTTCTCACCAAGTAGCTTCTTTCATATGTTTTGGAATTATGGTTCGAGTGAGAAAAGATTTGTTTTTGTTTGATTTCTCTCTCTTTCTGACTTTCCTCTCATCCCTTCTCGGGATGCCACCATCTGGCCCTCTGGAGCTCAACCTAGAGCCAGGGCTTTGGATTATGATCCTTCAGCCCCAGATATTAGGGAAATGGCATATCTAGTCAAGGGCCAGTAGACAACTTGACAATCCCTGGTAGCAAGGTGTCCTCACCTCCCCAGGCTCTAATAAAGCCAGAGTTCCTAGATTGACAGCTGTTTTCTTCAACTTCTTTGCCCAAGCAGTGGAACCCACATCAGCCTCTGCTGTCAAGCCGTGAGTTTCAGTCCCTCACATTGAGGGGAGCACTTTACCCCCACAGGAGCTGAACGCCCACCCAGCTGCCAAAGTCCAGCTTCCAGACTTGGAGCCCACGAGCCTGAGACATGGGCCCCACTGATCTTACTGTGTTTCTATTTCATTTCTGGCTCATGGAGATATGTGAGGGTCCAGCTATATCTTTTTATTTATTTATTTATTTATTTTTGGCTGTGTTGGGTCTTCTAGTTACGTCAAGCGGGGACTACTCTTTGTTGTGGTGAGCGGGCTTCTCATTCGGTGGCTTCTCTTGTTGCAGAGCACGGGCTCTAGGTGCGCGGGCTTCAGTTGTGGCATGCGGGCTCAGTAGTTGTGGCTCCCGGGCTTAGTTGTTCTGCAGCATGTGGGATCTTCCCAGACCAGGGCTCGAACCCTTGTCCCCTGCATTGGCAGGTGGATTCGTAACCACTGTGCCACCAGGGAAGTCCCAGCTATATCTTTTTTTAAAATCATTTTTATAATTTTAAATGTCATGGCTTGCTATGTGTTTGAAGTAAAGGGGTTTTGGGAGATAAAAACTCACTTCCTTGTGTTGACTTCAATCTCCTCACTCCTGCTTTCTGTCCCCCACCCCTCTACTGAAACCACTAAGTCAAAGCCACTGATGCTGTTCAAGTTGCCAAATCCAATGCATGTTTCTCTATCCTTATCGTACTTGACTATTTGGCAGCTTTTGTCATAACTTCGTTCTTAAAACATCACTCTCGGGCTTCCCTGGTGGCGCAGTGGTTGAGAGTCCGCCTGCCGATGCAGGGGACACGGGTTCGTGCCCCGGTCCGGGAAGATCCCACATACCGCGGGGCGGCTGGGCCCGTGAGCCATGGCCGCTGAGCCTGCGCGTCTGGAGCCTGTGCTCCGCAACGGGAGAGGCCACAACAGTGAGAGGCCCACGTACCGCCCAAAAAAAAAAAAAAAAAAAAAAAAAAAAAATCACTCTCTGCCTGGCTACCCAACAGTCTCATGATTCTCATTCTCTTTGTCCTTTGCAGCTCAGTAGATCAGCTATTTTAAGATATTCCTTTGTCTTCTGCCATTTATTTTTGCTCACGATGGCCTGCTAAAGCCTGTTCATCTTTTGTAGGTAGTCTGTCTTTTTCCATAGGTTGCTTTTAAGATTTTCGTTTCTTATATTTGATGGTCTCCAGTTTTACCATGATGTCTAGGTAGGCATTTATTTGTATTTTGCTCAATATTTTGTGACCTGCACCTGATGGATAATGTGAATTCGGGTCCCACATTGGTGCAGAACAGGCTTGGGGTTCTAATTTATCATCGATGATTCCTTCTCCGCCTGTCGCCCAGGCCAATGGCAGACTTTATTGCTCCTTCCCCAGGCTAGTAAGCAGAGTTTTTCTATCCTCCTGTGGGGAGTAGATAGGACTTTTATTCTAATTCCAGGCCTTGCCAGGGCTCAAGGCCTCATCTTCTGCTGCCACAGCAACATTAAAATCCCATCCCTAATGCCTAAGACCTATCCCGTCTCAGCTTCGCATCCTGCTTACCATGCTAGCTTTGGGTTCCCTTTTGATTTCTGGCACCTGGGAATTTCCCTTTGTGGTTTTCAGTCTCGGATACATCTTAAGAAAAAATTATCCAGCATTTTCTTTGTGTGAGCAGTGGGTCCTACTTCAGTTCCGTCAGCTTGTCTTGGTTTCAAGACACCGTTTTGGAACTCGGAGCCAAAAATTTGACTCTTTCTCCTCACTGGGTTCTTTTGAGTCTTCCTTCCCGTGTCAGTAAACCTCATCTACAAGATCTAGTACAACTAAGCTGGCGAAAATTGAGTTTCGGTCAATTGAAACCAGTGTTTAATACAGTGGGGTTTGGGAATTTCTGACCTTCAGCGTAAAGTTCAAGTTCCCCAAACATTCTGATCCTATATATGTTCCTAACTCTATTTCCTGTTATGCTCTCTTATACACCCAATGCTTTTTTTAATATAAATTTATTTATTTCCTTTATTTATTATTTTTGGCTACGTTGGGTGTTCGTTGCTGCGTGCAGGCTTTCTCTAGTTGCGGCGAGCAGGGGCTACTCTTCCTTGCGGTGTGCGGGCTTCTCATTGCAGTGGCTTCTCTTGTTGTGGAGCATGGGCTTTAGGCACGTGAGCTTCAGTAGTTGTGGCATGCAGGCTCGGTAGTTGTGGCTCACGGGCTCTAGAGCGCAGGCTCTGTAGTTGTGGTGCACGGGCTTAGTTGCTCCATGCCATGTGGGATCTTCCTGGACCAGGGCTTGAACCTGTGTCCCCTGCATTGGCAGGCGGATTCTTAACCACTGCGACACCAGGGAAGCCCACACCCAATGCTTTTGACACACCCAAGTACCTGTTATTCTCCATATGCCCCTGAGATTTCTCACATCCATGACCTTGCATATTACCCTTTACCCAGAATACTTTTGCCATCACTTCAGGCCAAATCCAACCTGTCTTTCAAAGTCCAGTTCAACTGGTGCTCCTGCAAAGACTGGCTAATCTTATTTGCGTTTCCTCTGGATTTCTGTCACTGAGGGAGGCAGCTATGGTATAAATGACTGAATCTGTGAATTGATATCAGGACCTGGTCTGCTACTCCTTAGCTATCTCTTATTACCTCTCTGAGCCTCAATTTTTCTTATATAAAATAGAGATAGAAATATCTACCACATGGAGTTAAAATTTCTTTTGGCTCTTTTGATTTTGAGGGACAACAAAACCCAACCCAAACTGGCTTCTGATGAAACAGCATTTATTGATTTATATAGGTGAAAAGTCTAGGGGCAGAGATGGCTTCAGGCATGGGTGAAGTCAAATCTCAAATGATATAATCAAGCCTCTGTATCTTTCCTTCTTTCAGTTCTGCCTTTCACTCTGTCACCTTCAGGCTCAGGTTCAAAGAGTGGCAAGCATTTCCAGAACCCACAGTCTTCATGCTTCAAGTCCAGCAGACAAACTTGAGAATCTCTTTCTCAGAAGTCCCAACTAGGGAATTCCCTGGCGGGCCCAGTGGTTAGGACTCCGCGCTTTCACTTTCACTGCCGAGGGCCCGAGTTGGATCCCTGGTCGAGGGAATTAAGATCCTGCAATCTGTGCAGTGTGGCCAAAAAAAAAAAAAAAAAAAGAAGTACCAACTGTATTTTCATTGCTCTCGGTGGGTCATGTTCCCATCCCTGAGGTGGTCACTATGGCCAGGAGAACTTGACGCTTGGGTTGGCTGTGGCCCAGGAGACGTGTTCTGCCTCAGACCCTGGGTGCAGCCCTGGCAGCAGCACACAGGATCAGAGTGGGTGGGTGGAGATTCTTCACTGAGAAGTTAGGGTACACTTACCAGAGGGGGAAAGGATGCTGAATGAGAATGATGGCAGATGTCCATCACAAGTATGTCGAGGATCAAATGAGATAATATAAGGAAACTGACCTCAGAAAGTCCCATTCAAATATAAATGACGATTATTCTTTGGTTATCTCTCTCTTGTGGCATGAAGCACTCTCTTCCTTTGATTACAGCATCAAGGAAGCATCAAGTTCATGCTGCATCTCCCCTACTGCACCCTGAGCAGTTAGGGAGCAGGATTTGTGTCCTAGTCATCTCTGGGTCATTTCACCACTTCTAACTCAGCACCCAGAAAATAGGAAGTACTCAAAAATTGATTACGGAGTAACTGAAAGAGCCTAAAATCCAAAGCGTTCCCCAGAATTGTGCAAATCCCTAGGCCAAACTCTTGAAGGCCTGGGAGAAGTTTACACTTTCATTGCAGTCATAGGTAAGTCAGCTCTAGCTTTTTTCATAGTGGGTTGGGGTTAGGGTGAGAAATAATTTCAGGAAGGTGTGTCCTTGCATTGATTTGTTGACATGGCCAACCAAAGGCTATTCAGAGAAAAGAAAAGTCCTTCTGGTTTATTTGTTGACTTATTTGATTTCTGGTTTTATTTTTCTCTTCCTGCCCTCACTGTTAGCAGGGTGAGCTTCAGGAAAGTACAGACTGAATGAAAGAATTTCCCAAAGGCACAGACCAGCAGGACAGGTTTGGGGTTCCCTCCTGCTTCTTGAGGCCTGAGCGTCCAGGAAGTTTTGAGTTTAATTAAGGGAACTGGATATCAGATCTAGTTGAGCAGTTGGAAGACCAGCCCAGTGAATCTGTTCTGTGTCTCTGCAGTTGTATTCATTTCCTTAGATTTCCTGTCTGAACACAGAGACTGGAGCTACTGGGGCCATACTGGAGTTTAGGAAACGAACTCTTAAGAGAGAGGATGAAGGACCCAAATCACCTCTTGAAATAGTCTACAGCTGACTGCTGCTCCAAAGTTGGCCTGGACCTGCTTTTTGGCTGGTTTTGCAATAAAAACACTAACTCTTCAGCCACAAGTGTTAAGTAGGAAAGGCGATATGGTTTAACATATAAATATATGGAGGCTGTAGGGACCCACTAATTTTCAACCTGCCCTCTCTTTTGTGGTAGCAATAATCCTAATCCAGAAACCTGGGCCCTAACAGGGCAGAAAGAACGGGGACAGTTTTTTTTTTTTGCGCGGTACGCGGACCTCTCACCGTTGTGGCCTCTCCCGTTGCCGAGCACAGGGTCCGGACGCGCAGGCTCAGCGGCCATGGCTCACTGGGCCCAGCTGCTCCGCGGCATGTGGGATCCTCCCGGTCCGGGACACGAACCCGTGTCCCCTGCATCGGCAGGCGGACTCTCAACCACTGCGCCACCAGGGAAGCCCGGGACAGTTTTTTAGAGAAGGAAAATTACATGATTATAGGTATTGTGAACGTGGACATAAGCACTTGACTAAGTTGCAGAGTCATTGTTGGAAACTGTTTTAGCTCCTGTATATCAAAGAAAATTGCTGATGGGCGGGGGAGTGGGAATGAGAATTGTCCAAGGGCACTGTTAGCAGGTCAGGAGTCGCCAAAGGAAAATCCGATCTGGGCGGGTCAGCAGCACTCAGCCTGCTGCTTGGTGGGCTTGAGAACACAGGCTGGGTGTTGCTTAAAAGGAACTCCCTATTCTCTATCTTCATTTCCTGGACTGTCCAAGTCAGTGCAGATTCATTTCTGGAAGGATATCCCTTGACCTTACCTCCCCTCCGTGTCTCTGTCACTTCCCCAGTTGGCATTTTATCTTTCTTCCTGACACTGGCTTCCTCTTCGGGCCTCAGCAGTGTTCTCACAACTTTTTTGCGTAACACTCTCCTTGCCTGAACCTGCTGTTTGGTCTCTCTTCCCCACAGGTAGCCACAGGTGTTCTGCCCAGGCCCCTGCAGCAGCACACCCTTAGAGAAAGGGCCTGGACTTGGAAGCTACAAAGAGGTGAGTTCTAATCCTAGTTCTGCCATTTATTAACAGGATGAACTTGAGCAAGTTATTTCATTTCTCTGAGGTTTCAGTGTCCTCATCTGTAAGATGGGGATAATCTTTCTTACTGGGTTTCTATGAGGATTTGATAAGATAAAGGACCTAGGACAGTGAGCAGGTTGACCCTTTGTAAATGGCAGCTCTTGTTAAGAGTGAAGAGAGGGCTGGCGAGGACACGTTGTACAAATACCCCCTTCCCACCTCACCAGTGATAGCATCTGACCAACAGAATCAGGCGTTTACCCTGGCGGAAAACTCCTGCATAGATGGGAGCCTCCACTTCCTCATTTGTAATGTGCTGTAATATTTCACAGTCGGTTAGTCAGGAAATTGTTCTTAATATCTAGCCTAAGTTCCTCCTGCTACCATGTGTCATATCACAATTTTTAAAAAATGACACACAAACAGACCCATGAAAATGAGCAGATTTTTCTGTGAGTCAGAGGCACTCACAGGCCTTGGGGTTTACTCTTATCTTCGAGAAACCAGGGAATATTTGTTGTGTGACCCCTGCGGGCCAGAAACTTGTGCTGGGCTTTGCTGGGAAGCTCTGGAGAGGTGTGACAAGACTCTCTTGGGACGCATGTCTCGTTTGGACCAGTGGTCTCAGTCTCTCTCCCTCTCTTTTAATTTTTGGGTTACAGACTAATCCTAATTTATAAAGCCTGGGAAGACAGCAAAGCAATTTAGTAGGACTGCTCATGCTGGTAGCTAATCACAAATAGCAACTTGGCTCTGACAAGGACTGAAATAAAAATTGTCTTTGTCTTTGAGATTTAAGCAGAAGATACCAACCAGCCCCATGCAGCAGATTATTTTGTTTAACTATGCGTGTGCATTTTGCAGCTAATCCTTCTTACTGAGCTGTTACTATGAATCACGTCTTTTCAGCTATGTAGCCCCAGATCTCAGTGTCTGAGAAGCTCCTGTGGGAAGAAAATGTTTGCAGACTTTCACATGTGTCTACCCTATGGATGTACCCTAAAGCTGTGGGCTGAGCTGTAAACTGGCCGCCTGTGGACCACAGACAGCCCGTAGATGTGTGCTGTTTGGCCCCGCAGTGTTTTGTTTTTGTTCTTTTAGTTGAATTGGTTGCCCTAATCTAAAACTCCACAAGATTCACGTGATCCAGTTTTTTGGCTTCTCTTGAAAAAGGGAAGATCTGGCAACACTGAAGCTGCATTTCCTCACAGTAGCATCACCTGGGCCTGAGCAGAGATGCTCCCTGTAGACGGGATCAGCGTTTCCTACTGCTTCATTCCCACTCATTTTCCTTCATGTATAGATCCTGCCTGGGCCTTGAAGGCATTTAAACTGGGGGCTCCTGGCCTGTGAAGTCCCCTTTGGTCACTGATAGCACAGCTGCTAGTGATCTGTTCCTTTGGACACTCTAACCTCTCTTCCTACACCAGAAACCAGTGTTTGTAATTTCTACAGATATCAGCAGAAATCAGTTGTGATCCCAGCATAAGTCAGTGTTTGTAATTCTTGCAGCTATGTCTTCCCTGAGTTTATAATAAATGCCACAGTTGAAGACACGTGTCATGTTACCAGTAGGTTCTCATGTGAGGATCAATGGCATGGACCCCTGTTTGAAATTTGCCTCACCACACTGTTTCTAGGTTGTTCAAAGTCCAGGGGGCTTCTGTCTGGGCAGAGGAACATTCTCTACAACTTCCGGTATAACTGCTGCTCAATTTATCCAATTTATATGCCTAATAAACAAACAAAACTAATAAATTTGGGGGGGAGGGTTTCATTTTACTTTATTTTTTCTTTAACATCTTTATTGGAGTATAATTGCTTTACAATGGTGTGTTAGTTTCTGCTGTATAACAAAGTGAATCAGCTATACATATACATATATCCCCATGTCTCCTCCCTCTTGCATCTCCCTCCCACCCTCCCTATCCCACCCCTCTAGGTGGTCAAAAAGCATCGAGCTGATCTCCCTGTGCTATGCAGCTGCTTCCCACTAGCTATCTATTTTACATTTGGTAGTGCATATATGTCCATGCCACGCTCTCACTTTGTCCCAGCTTACCCTTCCCCCTCCCTGTGTCCTCAAGTCCATTCTCTATGTCTGCATCTTTATTCCTGTCCTGCCCCTAGGTTCTTCAGAACTGTTTTTTTTTTTTTTTTTTAGATTCCATATATATGTGTTAGCCTAAGGTATTTGTTTTTCTCTTTCTGACTTGCTTCACTCTGTATGACAGACTCTAGGTCCATCCACCTCACTACAAATAACTCAATTTTGTTTCTTTTTATGGCTGAGTAATATTCCATTGTATATATGTGCCACATCTTCTTTATCCATTCATCTGTCAATGGACACTTAGGTTGCTTCCATGTCCTGGCTACTGTAAATAGAGCTGCAGTGAACACTGTGGTACATGACTCTTTTTGAATTATGGTTTTCTCAGGGTATATCCCCAGTAGTGGGATTGCTGGGTCATATGGTAGTTCTATTTTTAGTTTTCTTAAGGAACCTCCATAGTGTTCTCCATAGTGGCTGTATCAATTTACATTCCCACCAACAGTGCAAGAGGGTTCCTTTTTCTCCACACCGTCTCCAGCATTTACTGTTTGTAGATTTTTTGATGATGGCCATTCTGACTGGTGTGAGGTGATACCTCATTGTAGTTTTGATTTGCATTTCTCTAATGATTAGTGATGTTGAGCATCCTTTCATGTGTTTGTTGGCAATCTGTATATCTTCTTTGGAGAAGTGTCTATTTAGGTCTTCCGTCCATTTTTGGATTGGGTTGTTTGTTTTTTTGATATTGAGCTGCATGAGTTGCTTGTAAATTTTGGAGATTAATCCTTTGTCGGTTGCTTCATTTGCAAATATTTTCTCCTATTCTGAGTGTTGTCTTTTCGTCTTGTTTATGGTTTCCTTTGCTGTACAAAAGCTTTTAAGTTTCATTAGGTCCCATTTGTTTATTTTTAAAACTAATACATTTTTAAAAGTTTCTTAAACTACAGTTTTACATTTAAATCCCGTTATAAAATGTTTCTTTTGGGTGAAAATAAAAGAAAGCCCTGACTCACAATGGCTTAAACGATAAGGAATTGTATTATCTCACATGACATGAAGCTCTGAGGTGGGATAGGCTGTGGGCATGTTGTGCCCAGGCTGCAGCTCCACTCTATTATGATTCTCTTGGTTCTGCCCTTCTGTGTGTCCTGGTAGAAGCCTCAGGCTTGTAGCAGTGTGGCCGCAGCAATGACATTATCATATCCAGACACAACAATTCAGAGAAAGTGGAACTTTTATTTCCCTTTTTTGGTACTGTGGAAACCTCTCTCAGAAGCCTCACATTGACTTTAATTCCCATCTCATTGGCCAGAGTTTTATCACATGCCTGTTCCTAAACCAATCACTGGCAAGGAGAATGGGACTGCCCGTTGGCTTTTATTAATTATCTCAGAGTGGAATGAGCGCTGAGAAGTCCATGATAATGATCACCTCATCACTTGCTCAAATTCCCTTAAACAATCCAAGTTATAATCACAAATCCAATAAGACTGATTTCTCAAACACTGAAACATCCCAACACACCAAACAGCAGACAGAATCACGAAAATAAAATAATCACAAAGGCTATAACCACATTTAAGTCTAACTTCAAAATATTAAAACCGTGGATTTAATTTCTTTTTCATTACTTCTATACTTATTTGTAGATGTAATATTTATTTTGATACTTTTCTACGTTACAGTGATTTTACTAGACCCCAAGTTAAAATAATACCATTTTATGCTGGCCACGGTTGTAGGTTATTTATGTAGGTTGGGGTTATTTATAATTGATTCTTGGCTGGAGCAGGGGATTTTGTGGCACCTTCTAAACTTGAGCTGGCATGCATCCGGCTGCCCTTCCCCCTTTTATAACAGCTTTATTGTCATAAAATTTACATACCATACCGTTCATCATTTAAAGTATACAGTTCAATAGCTTTTAGTATACTCATAGAGTTATGCCACCATCACCCAATCCATTTTAGAGCATTTTCATCATTCCAGTGGGAAACCCATTAGGAGTCACTCCCCGTCTCCCCACTCCTCTAAGCCCCAGGCAACCATCAGTCTATTTTCTGTCTCTATGGATTTGCCTGTCCTGGACATTTCATACAAATGGAATCATACACCCTGTGGAGGCTGGGTCCCTTTTAATCATTACACTTTACTTGCTCCATCAGTGACATTTGTCATGCCTATACCTTTCATGGGGGATTTCCTGAAATTATGTATTTTATAGTTTTGCTTAGTTAGTACAGGCATACCTCATTTTATTGTGCTTTGCTTATTGCACTTCACAGATGCTGTGCTTTTTATAAATTGAAGGTTTGTGGCGACCTTATGTTGAACAAGTCTATCGGCACCATTTTCCCCACAGCATTTGCTCACTTCACATCTCTGTGTCACATTTCAATAATTCTCCCAATATTTCAAAACTTTTTCATTCTTATTATACTTTTTATGGTAAGCTGTGGACAGTGATCTTTGATATTACTATTGCATAAAAATTATGACTCACTGAAGGTTCAGGTGATGGTTAGCATTTTTTAGCAATAAAATATTTTGTAATGAAGGTAGGTACATTGGTTTTATAGACAATGCTATTATTGCACACTTAATAGACTACAATATAGTGTGAACATAACTTTTCTATGCACTGGGAAGCCAAAAAATTCATGTGACTCGCTTTATTGCAGTATATGCTTCATTGTGGCTGGAACTGAACCCGCAGTATCTCTGAAGTATGCTTGTATTATATAATTGGTTGTACTGCCTTTGTTATGTATTTACACAGTTGTTTGGAATGATTGGAAATATAAACGTGCCTTATATATTAAGCATTCACTCCCTTCTTTTCTTCCTCCATGCCTTCCTTCCTTTCTTTCTTCCTTCCGAAAATGTGTTGAGCATCTTCTCTGTATCAGGTATTGTGCCAGGCACTTGGAGTCCAACAATGAACATGCGGGTAGGCCCATCCCTTCATGACTTAGAATTGGGTGGAGGTCCTGTCCTTTCTGCTGATGACGAGGAGGCCATGCCATGTGGGTGCTGCTGAGCACCGTTCCAGGACTGGTCAGCGTCCTCAGAATAGCTTCCTGCTCCTTTTCATATTTCCAGTCTTCCCCTACCTCTCCTACCATCTAACCTTTGACATACTATCTTCAGGTGTATACTTACCACCATTTATGCAAACTTTTCCATACATGCTTCATTATCTTATTTTCACAATAGCAACTCATGAAAATCAGATTTGCTTTGCTACCAAGTTTTATTTGATGACAACACTAAGCTGTTCATTTGTTTCATATTTATATCTAGATCCTTCCCCCAAAAGGATTAAAATTGAAACAGAACACAGGTCATTTATAAATAGCCAAGGTATAGATGTTAACAGCTAAGAAAATCTTTCTTATAGCTGAGCACTAGATTTATCTTGGACCAGAAAAAGAATGCAAACAAATTTGCATCAATGGAGAGACTTCTGAATGGTGATAGATGATTCAAATAAAGATTATAAAAGAGAAGAGATTATAATCACAGGTTTGGTGTGGGGTTCAAAATTAAGGAAGCAGAAGGTATATTAAATAACTATATTTTTACATTAGAATAAATAAGAGTTGGATAAAAGTGGAAAGATTTAATGCAAACTGATGTGGACTTAGAAAGAAAGATATTCGTCAGGTTTGTCACCTGGAAACAACTTGACTCACTACCAAATTGATTGGCACACCCAACATCCAGATTTTGGATTCTACTATGCTCCTTAAAAAAAGCCAAGACCTTTAAAAGCATAGCCAATTCCATGTCTTGGAACAGGGAAAGACAAGGAGGAGCCTGTAACATCTGAGAAAAGGATGCTTCCAAAAATATTTAAAGTAGTGCTGATTGGACATTGAAGCCAATATAACAGGGCTCTCAGCGGTCGTGTTGTGATTCTTTTGAGCATCAAAAAAGAATAATAATTACAGTTAATTATAACATTTCTAAAGTCCATGGTTCAAAGTGAAAAGTTTTAAAGAGGCATATAAAAAGGTAATTATAACACCAAACGGGACATCCCTGGTGGCGCAGTGGTTAAGAATCCGCCTGCCAGTGCAGGGGACCCAGGTTCAATCCCTAGTCTGGGAAGATCCCACATACCGCGGAGCAACTAAGCCCGTGCACCACAACTACTGAGCCTGCGCCCTAGAGCCTGCGAGCCACAAGTACTGAAGCCTGCACAACCTAGAGCCTGCGTGCTGCAACTACTGAACCCTCATGCCACAACTACTGAAGCCCTCGCACCTAGAACCCGTGCTCTGCAACAAGAGAAGCCACCGCAATGAGAAGCCTGCACACCGCAATGACGAGTAGCCCCCGCTCGCCGCAACTAGAGAAAGCCTGCGCTCAGCAACAAAGACCCAACACAGCCAAAAAATAAAAACAAACAAACAAAGAAAAAACACCAAATGAGACTAAATATAATAAAATATATTTAAATATTCTTATTAATTTTCAAAGTAGGTGTTACTAATTTTGACCTCTTTGTTTCTTCTGGTAAATACATTTTGTGTATTTCTGGGGCTCAGGGCAGGCCACCTCAAAATGTGCCTCAATGGCATATAGATTATTTTGAATTAAAGTTACTTAAGAAACGGCCAACATAAGAGGGACACTCTGACCCTCCCCTTGGTCTCCCTGAAAGCGGGAAATCAGTCTCTCACGTGAAAGGTGCCCTCCCTGCATCTGGAGGTAGAAAGGACCCTTATTACTAGAGGTAAGGAAGTCAGGCCACGAAGCCTGTATAGACAAACCTGTCGCTTCTTTAATGTACTCCCTCAAGCCCAACTCTGTTTAGATTCTTCACTAACTGAGCAGCCAACACATAAGTTTCTTTGTCCTGTCACTTCTTCACAAACTTATTGTTTTGTTTTGGTTTTTTGTCTAAACAGTATAAAAGTTGCCTGCTTTGGCCACTACCTAAGTCTCGTTTCTATGGCATCTCCAAGTGCATGAATTAAAATTTGTTTCTTTTTCTCCTGTTAATCTGTTTTGTGTCAGTTTTATTATTAGTCCTCAAGAGGGGTAAAGGGGAAATTTCCACTTCCCCAACAGTATAAAGTATAAGTATATATTTCCCTCAGTGTAATGAGGGACGAATGTATACAGGGAACAAAAGTAAGCCAAAGAATTATGTAAAAAGCAGAAATTGTACTAAGAACAGGAAAATAGGATTAACCTGATGGTCACATAATAACCAGGTAAACAGGGGGTCTGATAATGTGTTACAAGATGGGGCATCAATCAAATACCATAAGGAAAGAAAGCTGACTCGGAAGTTTCCATCCTTTGTTTCCTGGGAAGTGAAATCTGCCGATGATTCTACTAATGTATCAAAGGTTAGATGATGGGAGAGATGGGGAAAGATTGGAAATATGAGAAGGAGCAGGAAGCTATTCTGAGGACCCTGAACAGTCCAGGAGTGGTAAACTCAGCAGCACCCACATGGCATGGCCTCCGCAAGTCATCAGCAGAAAGGATGGGACCTCCACCCAACTCTAAGTTCATGAGGGGAAGGGCCAACCTGCATGTTCATTGTTGGACTCCCAGTGCCTGGCACCATACCTGATACAGAGAAGATGCTCAACACTAATTTGTGGAAGGAAGAAAGAAAGAAGAAAAGGAAGGAAGGCACTGAGGAAGAAAGGAAGAGAGTGAAGAATGGAAGATTTTTTTTTTCTTTTTGACATTGCTGATTTTCCCTCCATTTTTATTGAGGTATAATTGACAGATAAAAATAGTATATGTTTAAGGTATATGACTTGAGTTTTTTTTTTATAAATTTATTTTATTTTATTTTTGGCTGTGTTGGGTCTTTGTTGCTGCGTGTGGGCTTTTTCTAGTTGCGGTGAGCGGGGGCTACTCTTTGTTGCGGTGCACGGGTTTCTCATTGTGGTGGCTTCTTTTGTTGCGGAGCACGGGCTGTAGGTGCAGAGGTTTCAGTAGTTGTGGCTCACGCGTTCTACAGCGCAGGCTCAGTAGTTGTGGCGCACGGGCTTAGTTGCTTCGCGGCATGTGGGATCTTCCCGGACCAGGGCTTGAAACCGTGTCTCCTGCATTGGCAGGCGGATTCTTAACCACTGCACCACCAGGGAAGCCATGACTTGATGTTTTGATATATGTATACATTGTGAAATAATTCCTCCAGTCAAGCTAATTAACATAGCCATCACCTCACATAGTTACCAGTTACCATTTTTTTTTGGTGGTAAGAACACTTAAGATCTACCCTCTTAGCAAATTTCAAGTATACGCTACAGTATTGTTAACTATATTCACATTGCTGTACATCAGATCTCCAGAACTTATTCATCTTGTAAAACTGAAACTTTGTGCCCTTGATCAACATTTCCCTACTTCTCCCTCCCGCCAGCCCCTGGCAACTATCATTCTATTCTTTTTTTTTTTTTTTTTTTTTTTTTTTTTGCAGTAGGCGGACCTCTCACTGTTGTGGCCTCTCCCATTGTGGAGCACAGGCTCTGGGACGCGCAGGCTCAGCGGCCATGGCTCACGGGCCCAGCCGCTCCGCAGCGTGTGGGATCTTCCCCGACCGGGGCACGAACCTGTGTCCCCTGCATCGGCAGGCGGACTCTCAACCACTGCGCCACCAGGGAAGCCCCAAATGTATATTTATGATAAATCACGATATCACATAGCCAAAGCACCATTCTTTTTTTTTTTTTTTTGCCTTCATACTTCTGTGCATGCAGCTAGCTACCTCTTTCTTTCTGGAATGTCCTTCCTTCTCTTCTACAGCTATCTGTGAACTTTCACTAATTCTCAAGACTCAATCTCCATGTCTAACAAGGGCTCAATCTCTGAAATATACAAACAGCTCATACAACTCAACAACAAAAAACAAACAACCCAACGGAAAAATGGGCAGAAGACCTTAATAGACATTTCTCCAAAGGAGACATACAGACAGCCAGTAGGCACATGAAAAGATGCTCAACATCATTAATTATCAGAGAAATGAAAATCAAAACTACAATGAGGTATCACCTCACACCGGTCAGAATGGCCATCATTAAAAAGTCTACAAATAACAAATGCTGGAGAGGGTGTGGAGAAAAGGGAATCCTCCTACACTGTTGGTGGGAATGTAAGTTGGTACAGCCACTATGGAAAACACTATGGAGGTTCCTCAGAAAACTAAAAATAAAATTACCATATGATCCAGCAATCCCACTCCTGGGAATATACCCAGACAAAACTGTAATTCAAAAGATACATACACCCCTATGTTCACAGCAGGACTATTCACAATAGCCAAAACAAGGAAACAAGCTAAATGTCCATCAACAGATGAATGGATAAAGAAGATGTGGTACATATATACAATGGAATACTCAGCCATAAAAAAGAACGAAATAACGCCATTTGCAACAACATGGATACAACTAGAGATTATCATACTAAGTGAAGTAAGTCAGAAAGAGAAAGACAAATACCATATGGTATCACTTATATGTGGAATCTAAAATATGGCACAAATGAACCTATCTACAAAACAGAAATAGACTCACAGACATGGAGAACAGACTTGTGGTTGCCAAGGGGGAGGAAGTAGGGGGGAGGGAGAGGGATGGACTGGGAGTTTGGGGCTGGTAGATGCAAACTATTACATTTAGAATGGATAAACAAGGTCCTATCACATAGCACAGGGAACTATATTCAATATCCTGTAATAGACCATAATGGAAAACAATATAAAAATGAATGTACATATGTGTATAACTGAGTCACTTTGCTGTACAGCAGAGATTGGTACAGCATTGTAAATCAACTATACTTCAGTAAAATGAAAAAAAAAGACTCAATCTCCACATCTGAGAAGCTTGTCCTAACTCTACCCTCATCCCTATTCTCAGTGGGTCAGGCTGACATGGAGTTTTCATGCATTCCATGGGGCAGTAGATATGGCCTTGGTCTCAGTGACAGATGATTAAATCAGAATTTTCATTGGAACATGGGGTTCAGCCTAAACTCCAGCTAGTGATGTTGGAGGAGGCTTTCAGAGTTAACCCTGTCACACAATTCTTACAGTTACAAGATCAGATTTTGCTGCTTTTGCACCTTGAGCAAACCACCCAACCCTAAGGCCTCAGAGGGTTTTGTCCTTATTGGCATCAGAATTCCATTATTCTCCTCCTTCCTGTTTTTCACGACTGCCCCTCCCATTTGGATGGGCTTTAGTGACTATGCCACGCTTTCACAGCTGTTATTTTATTTGATCCTCACAATAACCCCATGAGGCGGAGAGAGCTGTGTTCACCAGTTGAGGAGACTGCAATTTGTCGTGGTTCTGAGAACTTGAATCCAGGCATCGGTTTATGAAACTTCCCATGGAACCAGAAGCTTCCTCTCAGGAAAGCTTTGGGGTAATGGCAGTCACAAAGATGCTATCAGCCCCTGAGTGGCCAGGGGCCGGACACCACTCCCACAACTGCCGGCTTCAGGCACAGTTGCTCAGCATTTCTGCTTCTTGTTGCCAGATTGTGCCCACTGATTACAGGGCATTTCAGTGATGGGATAAAATTCATATTTTATTTAAAAATTTTCTCCGCCTGTTTGGGCCTCTTCCTTCCGCTTTAGTGTGTGTTGTGCATCTGCATTACCCAGACCTCCTTAGGAGAATTTTTTTTTTTAATTTATTTTCTAATTTATTTTTGGCTGCGTTGGGTCTTCGTTGCTGTGCACAGGCTTTCTCTAGTTGTGGTGAGCGGGGACTACTCTTCGTTGTGGTGTGCGGGCTTCTCATTGCGGTGGCTTCTCATTGTGGAGTACGGGCTCTAGGTGCGCGGGCTTCAGTAGTTGTGGCACATGGGCTCAGCAGTTGTGGTTCGCGGGCTCTAGAGTTCAGGCTCAGTAGTTGTGGCGCACGGGCTTAGTTGCTCCACGGCACGTGAGATCTTCTCAGACCAGAGCTGGAACCCATGTCCCCTGCATAGGCAGGCGGATTCTTAACCACTGCACCACCAGGGAAGCCCTAGGAGAATGTTTTCCTTCTTAATCTTATAAGGGGTCATGATGACCCTCTTCGTATGTGCAGATCTGATTGTATCCACTGTCAGTATGTCTTTTGGTGTAGAACCCTTTGTCTCAAAAACTTATATACCTGTGCTTTGACCTCTAACAGGCAGAACAGTCCTCAGAGCTTTCTGCGAGACTGCTTCCTGCATTATAATCCTCAGGTTGGCTTGAATAAAATCTTCCATTTCTTTCTTAGATTGACTATCAGTTGATTTTTTTCTTCGACACAGACCTTTGGCCAAGATAAGATGAGAGCTCGATAGAGCTCACTGGCAGGCCTAGTGCTCCTTGTTGGTTACCAGGAGAGACTGGGGATTAGAAAGAATTTTATTTTTGAAACCAGCATATCTTGGCTCCTTTACAGTCCCTCTAGATTCTACTTGAAAATTGAACAATTCAAACTTAGTTCAACTCCCTTTTTCTATTTTGTCTTAGAGAAATAGTAGAAGCCAGTTGGCAATTTCAATGTTATGATTGGAAATCTCCTTAGCCAGATCCACAAGATCATTAAGTATCTTTACTAGTTTTTATTAGATACTCTTCCTAGTTTTTACATTATCTCAGGCAACAGTGTTGCCAAACTTTTTACCAGCTATAACTCTATTAGTTTGCTAGGGGTGCCATGATAACATGCCACAAACTGGTGGCTTAAACAACAGAAATTTATTGTCTCACAGTTCTGGAAGCTAGAAATACAAGATCAAGCTACCAGCAGGGTTTGTCCCTTCAAAAAGCTATGAGGAAGAATCTTTTCCATGCCTGTCTCCTAGCTTCTGGTGATTTGCTGGCTATCTCTGGTGTTCCTTGGCTTGTAGACCGATCACCCTGATTTCTGTCTTCATGTTCACATGTCATTCTTCCTGTGTGTTTGTGTCCAAATTTCCTCTTTTTATAAGGATACCAGTCATATTGGATTAGGGCCCACCCTAATGACCTCATTTTAACTGGATTACCTCTGTAAAACTTCATCTGAGACACTGGAGATTAAGACTTAAACATGTGAATTTTGGGGAGAGACAATTCAACTCAAAGCAGCAACTTTCAACAACAATTCCCTCACTGTCTTTCAAACCTTCCCTTGAGATCCTTTTAGCTTCTGCCACCCCCCTGCCCAAAGCCAGTAACACATGCTTTTTGTTAACAGTATCAAACTTCACAAATTTCAGTATCAGTTAGGGGCTGGTCAGGGAAGCAGCACCACTAAGGAATACAGGATTTATCACAGGGATTAAATACAGCACAATTGTAGGAAAAGCTGTGGGAGAAAACGTCTGGAAGGAGATGGCTGGAGGATCAAAGGAAACTAACCAGGGATCACAAAGGAAAGCTGCTGAAGAATTCTGTGGAAGGCTGTAGCCTCTGCACCCAGAAATGGCCTGAAACTGATAGGTCATCAGTGCTAGCAGTCAGGAAGACAGCTTGGATTGAACTGGGGGAGAGTGAGGGCAAACTAGAATCCACAAGGACAAACTGGAAGCTATGAGGACAAAACGGAACCCATAGCTATCTCTCATGCTGCTGATGCAGGTGGTCTGTAGGAGAAGTTGATGCATTTACCATAGAACTACATGTGTGCCTTGCCCCAGGGGCTTGGAGAAGCTGAAATAGGAGATGTGGTGGGAGCTGGAGGAGCTGGGGACCAGTTGCTGCTCTGCACCAACAGTGTGCCAGCAGGTCAATAACAAGTTTACAATCTGCAGCTGGTACCTGGCATCTTCAGAGCACAAGGGCTGCTGCTTCACTTGCTCCTTTCAAATCTTACACAAATTTCTCTTGTGACCAATCTTATCTTGGAACCAGACTGGGAAGGGAAATTTGGGGAACTGAATTTCAGTTTAGTTAAATTGACACCGCACAGAACTACCACATGAGCCAAATATCAACAGTTGCCTGGTACCAGGATGCTGTGTCTCATATGTGTACTAGTGTCTCATTTAAGCCTCATCACAGTTTTGCAAGATAAATATTAGCATTTCCACTTTACATATGAAGAAATGAAGCCTCATATTTGCTCATAGGTAAGCAAATGGTGGAGTCTGGATTCTGCCCTACATCCGTGGGGTAGCCAGCTTCCAAGATGGGTCCCAGTGGTTCTTGCCTTCTGATACTCACGCTCTTTTGTATTTCCCCTCCCACCTTAAATAGGTCTGACCTGAGTAATCAGTAGAATATTGCAGAAATGATAAGTGACTTTTGAGGCAGGATCATAAAAGACATTGCAGCTTCCACCTTTCTCTTTCTTAGACCACCTGCTCTGGGAAAAGCCAGCTGACATGTTGTAAGGACACTCAAGTAGCCTGTAGGTGGACCCATACAGGGAGGAACTGAGGCCTTTTGTGAACAAGTCCATGTGGGTGAGCCATGGTACAAGTAATTTCTACAGCAACAGCCTCCCCTTCAGATGACTACAGTCCCATATCCTGACTGAAACCTCTCAGGAGACCTCAAGCCAGAACTATATGGCCTTTAAATTCTGGACCCACAGAAAATATGATATAATGTTTATTATTATTTTAAGCTGCTAAATTTTGGGTTAGTTGGTTACACAGCAGTAGATAATTAATATAATGTGTTAGGTTCCAAAGCACAGCTCCTTCCATGACATCATTTTGCTTTAAAATTTGTTCAGATTATGAGAGTGGGGATTGTGGAAGAAGTAGGATTTTTTTTTTAATATACATTTATTTATTTATTTATTTATGGCTGCGTTGGGTCTTTGTTGCTGTGCGCGGGCTTTTCTCTAGTTGCGGCGAGCAAGGGCTACTCTTCAATGCGGTGCGCAGGTTTCTCATTGTGGTGGCTTCTCTTGTTGCAGAGCACAGGCTCTAGGCACGCGGGCTTCAGTAGTTGTGGCACGTGGGCTCAGTAGCTGTGGCTTGCAGGCTCTAGAGTGCAGGCTCTGTAGTTGTGGCACACGGGCTTAGTTGCTCTGTGGCATGTGGAATCTGCCCGGACCAGGGCTCGAACCCTTGTCCCCTGCATTGGCAGGCAGATTCTTAACCACTGCTCCACCAGGGAAGTCCAAGAAGTAGGAATTTGAAAGTTCAAAATGTACTGGTTATGTGACCCCCACCCCCCACCCCAAAGCTTTGAAATATCTTTTTGGTGCTTCCAGATACAGAGAGAGAAGGAGTGTCATCTAGTGGTTAATCTGAACCTTGAGAATTAGGAGGGTTTCTTTTTTGTCACTACCTAGGGAAAGCTGAGCTGGCATGAAGAAATTAGAGGTTAAATCATGTGTTTTTGTTGACTGGCAGACTTGAGCTGGAGTTGGGGAAGATCATTGACAGAGACTGGATTCTGGCAGAGCAAGGAAAGTCCTGACAAATGGAGAAGTGGGGCCTCTAGGGCCCTCACAGTGAGAGACTGACAGTCCCTCTGCTTTTGCCCCTTCCCTTCAACTGGGCCATCCTTTCCTCTGCCCCACCAAGTTCCCTTTGGCCTGAAGCTCACTGAAGCTGCTCCTTCCTTTTCTGCTCTTTTCCAAATCCCCCTTCCTTTTAATGATGCCCTTTTCCTTTTAATAAAGTTCATATATGTGCCTTTAGGAACATAAAAGAGGAAAACAAAACCAAACTTCATCTGAGAACCGTTTCCCTTTGAAAACTCTTGGTATTTGTTTTTCTATCCATTTTGTCCAGATTTGGTCTTGGATTGGAGATGCAAGGCACTGTGCCTGGTGACTTAATCAGACTGGAGTCAGCCAGCAATATTTATTATCTTAGGATGTGAGCACTAGGAGAACCCTTCCAGAACATCTGGAGCAACCACGCTCATTTCATACGTGGAACATTTGAAGCCCAAAGAGGTCAAGTGATCATTGTTAACAGATATCAAATGAACATCTGCAATGAGAAGGACGCTCTTCCGGGCACAGATAGTTTCTTTTGAATGGTCCAACCATTCTGATTAGTAAGATGGGTGGAGTGATTTGTTGGGGTCCTTCCAGATCTCCTATTATGCAAGCACAGAAACATCAGGAAACAGCAGCATTACCCACATCAAACCCTTCCTAAATTGTGAACTGTCCCTCAACAGCTGAGAGTTAGAAAAGGTTGTCTGACCCTCTGATTTCTAAACCCACCTTAAACCTCAACTCTTTGCCCCCGGAGACCACTACACAGTAGGCATCAAGAGACGTTTGCGAAATGCATGCACCAACTTCCCTCGAGGCCCTTCCCTGCTTCCCCTTCCCCTCCTCTCCCACTAGGTACTGTGCCAGCATTTGAGCCCCTGACCGGGGACTTTTGGGGATCTTGTCTGGCCTCCTCAGACAGTGACCCCGTCCCCGGGTCAGGAGCAGGGCTCCATTTTTCACTGTGGGACGCTGGACTCTCATATTTTTTCTCGGGATAGGGGCTCTTGTTTGGGGGGCATGCGAGCATCGAAAATGGCCCGAGCTGGTCTTGGGAGCACTAGGGGGATGCGTGGTAGCGCTTGCCGTTCTAGCCGGGAAAGAAGGCCGGGCGTTCCTACCGGCAGGGAGAGGCAGACCACCGGACCCAGAGCTCCAGCTGCACAGCGCGGTTCCCCGCGGGCGCCGAGTGGGCGGGGCCTGGCGGGGGCGGGGTCTGCCGCTGTCAGGTGACAGCGCGGCGGGCGGTGGCGGCGGCAGAGGCCAAGGGGCGTCAGACGCGCCGAGTGGCTGGCGGGACAGTCGCGGCAGACGGGGTAGCAGGGCCGCGGCCATGGGGGGCTTGAAGGACGAGCTGCTCAAGGCCATCTGGCATGCTTTCACCGCACTCGACCTGGACCACAGCGGCAAGGTCTCGAAGTCCCAGCTCAAGGTGGGCGCACCCGCCTACCGCGGGCCCGCACTCGCCCCTACCCGGCGCGTGCTCTACTACCACCGGGTGGAAGCGGGCAGGCGGGCGGTGACCATAGGGGATGGCGGACCGGAATGCGGCCGAGCGGCCTGCTCGGGGTGGAGGGAGCCGAGACCGGGATTTAGCATTTTTCGCCTCCCTCTTGCTTTCGGGCTTCGCGCTCGGACCGGTGCGTTAGTTCCCTCAGGGCTCCTGGTGCTCGGGGTGGAGGGAGCCGAGACCGGGATTTGGCATTTTTCGCCTCCCTCTTGCTTTCGGGCCTCGCGCTCGGACCGGTGCGTTAGTTCCCTCAGGGCTCCTGGTGAGCAAGGGACGGCGCGGGTGGGGGGCTCTGAGGGGCGAGCTGGTCTCCCTGTTGGCGCGGGAGGCCCAGAAAGTTTGACTCGGAGAGGGCGGTGGGAAGCTCCCTTAGGAAACCTATCCAAAGTTTCCTCCCTGCTCTGGGAGAGGAAGGGACTTGCCCAAGGTGACTGGTCAGAGCCCTCTAAGGGGCACGCTCCGCACCGGGGCAGTTCTCAAAACGGCCAAATGCCCTCCAGGCTACCAGGCAGTTCTGAGAAGAGAGAAGTGCCCCAGAGCCTGGCCCGCAGCGGCCTCCAATTTTGGGGCGCTTTGGCGGTGGGGTACCCTCTCCGACTAGGGAGGAAGACCTAGCGTCCTCAGGTCTGGAACGAATCGAGGGTGTGCCGTGTGCCGCAGGGACCTTAGTTTCCGGGTGAGAAGCTCTGATCTGGCGCTTTGCAAAAGCAAGTGCTTTTGCAGAGTCTTTATTGTGACTGCCAAAGACCCCATCATTAAATGAGCGTATAAGGTATAAATAAAGGAATGCTTGTAAATTGAGTAACCCCAAGCAGGGTAAGTGGCATTTAGCCAGGAGAAATTGGCAGCTTCTTGAAAGTGTAAAATATGGAAACAGACAAGAAGAGCCATTCATAGACATTTAAAAATATACACATTTTGGATCTGAATGTCTGATTTTCTTAGCCTCTTCTGGGAGTGAATTTCTGAAGATTGAGTTTGCTTTGTATATTTTGTGCAGTAATCAGGAGGTTCTCATGACTAGTGGCTTTTATGCCAGTAGGACTTAGCATTCTGCCTGTTTTCCTTTTACCCTTCTCTTTTTTTTCTCATTCATAAAAACATAGTCTGGAAGGTTTCATAGAGATCATCTATTTAATCTTTATTTGACTTTATTTTTAAAATTTACATAGAGTAAAATTGACTATTTTGGTGGATGGTTCTGAGTTTTAACATATATAGATTTGTATAACTACTACCAAAATCAGGGTTCCATCATCCCCAAAAGTTCCCTCATGCTGCCCCCCTCTTCCTCAACTGCTGGCAATCAATGATCTGTTCTTAATTGCTATAGTTTTGTCTCTTCTACAGTGTCATAAAAATGGAGTCATACAGTATGTAACCTTTTGACAGTGACTTCTTTTGCTCAGCATAATGCCTTAGAGATTCACCTATGTTGTTGTGTATCAATAATTCGTTTTATTGCTAAGCAGTATTCCATTGTATGGTTGTACCATAGTTAATCCATTCACCCTTGAAGAACATTTGTGTTATCTCCATTTTTTGGTGATTATGAATAGAGTTGCATTTTACTCTTCACTGTTTTTACTTTTAATTTACCTATACCACTATGTTTAAAGTGAGTTTCTTGTAGATGGCATGTAGTTGTGTCTTGTTTTCTTTTTTTAATCCATTCTAACAATCTTTTAACTGGTGTGTTTAGACCAACTACATTTAATTATGATGTTCGATTTAGGGTTACCATTTGACTATTTGGTTTCTGTTTGTTTTCACTATTTTTTCATTTTTTTCTCTTCCAATTGATGGCATTAACGAAATATTTTCTATTACTTTTGTTGTACACCATTCAAAATTGTCTTTGTGGCTGCTTATGGAAAAAGTGTCCGGAGGATTCTTGACTGTGGGCTTGGCAGGAAGTATTAAATCCTAGTGCATAGCTTTTACCCACAGGATGTTGATAATGCAAATGTGTCGTTGTATTTTGTCTCTGTCTGCTTAACTGAGAGATTTCGGGATTGATTCAGTTCTGTTCATCTTGCCAGTGTTTCTGGAATTGGAAATATTAACAAGTTTCTATTTAGTTCTCTCCTTTTTGGAGTTTTGACTCTGAAGTTCGACGTTCGCTAGGAATAGAGTTTTTGCCTTAATTTGCTCGTTCATTCATTTGTTCATAAATAACCTTTTGCATATACTTTGTGTAAATTACCATGCTAATTTTATAAAAAGATCAGTATTTTTAGGCTCTTAAGAGTTAATATCTCCTTGGAGAAAATATCATACAATTGATTTATTAAATAGCAGACTAAAAATTACATACCCAAAATGAGGTTAAAATTTATTGCTTTGGAAAACTGTATGGCCATTTTAAAATACTTTGGACACTTGTCTTTTTGAATTACCTTCACAGTTTTTGATGTGAGTGGTGACACTTCATGTGTTAGATACTGTGCCTAATTCTAAGGGTGATATGATAGTGAAGGTGGGGGAAAAAGAAACATATGAATTTTTGCGTTCAAAGAGTTTAAATGTTGGTAGGCAAACTAAAAGAATAGGCAACCGTTAGAGAAGTCTCTCTGCCTTTCTGTGTATATATATAGATTATATTACTTAGACAATTACCCTATCCTTAAAAAATGTAAGATCTGGTGGTAGAGATAAGAAGTACAGGAATACTATGGAGAGGAAGATGTTGAATGTGATAGAAGATAAGAGCCCATGATGAATGTGATAGAAGATAAGAGCCCATGAGATTTTAGAGGAAGAGACCAGTACTTTTTTTTTTCTTTTTTGCGGTACGCGGGCCTCTCACTGTTGTGGCCTCTCCCGTCGTGGAGCACAGGCTCCGGACGCACAGGCTCAGCGGCCATGGCTCACGGGCCCAGCCGCTCCGCGGCATGTGAGATCTTCCCAGACCGGGGCAGGAACCCGTGTCCCCTGCGTCAGCAGGCGGACTCTCAACCACTGTGCCACCAGGGAAGCCCAAGACCAGTACTTTTTACTGGTGGAATTACTTCATGAAAAAGCTTTGAAATTACCTCTGAAGAAAGCTAGAATGTGATTATGTGGAAATGGGAGGAGGATTAAGCCCATCCTATTCATTCATTCATTCATTCATTCTTTCTTTCTTTCAATGGGTATTTATTGACTGCTTTTAGCTCTAAGGGATCCCTGTGAACTACTGCAGGCCACAGGAATTAATCAGGCATTTACAGGGACTTCTGTGTAACTGATTTTGATTGGAGTGTAGGATATGAGTGTGTTTGTGTGTATGTATAAGAAAGAGTTTTTTTTTTTTTTTTCTTTTTTGCGGTATGCGGGCCTCTCACTGTTGTGGCCTCTCCCATTGCGGAGCACAGGCTCCGGACGCGCAGGCTCAGCGGCCATGGCTCACGGGCCCAGCCGCTCTGCGGCATGTGGAATCTTCCCGGACCAGGGTACGAACCCGCGTCCCCTGCATCAGCAGGCAGAACCTCAACCACTGCGCCACCAGGGAAGCCCAAGAAAGAGTTTTTGATGGATGGATATTTGCCTGGAGATGATGTCCTTGGGTAAGTGTGGGGCTGTTGGTACAGGATCTTGGTAGTTGAAGCTTGGAAAAAGGAGAGAAGAGGTTCAACAGTGGCCTTGGGGAATGGCTACAGTAGGTGGTGAGAGGAAGAATGGAAGCCAGGGGACCATAAATGGGATATAAGAACCACTTTGGGGCAACACTGGTGCTGAGGAAGAAGAGATTTTCAAGGAAAACATCGTCTGTTATCTTTGAGAGTTAATTTATTATTATTATGTACATATATTTTGGATATTGTAAAGTAATGATATTGATTCTTCCCTGCCGTAGCTCATAAACTACATTATTTCTTCTTTTGTGAAGAGAAGTTGTGAAAAGTTTGGAGTATTGGCATCATCTTGGGAATAAATTTATTTTTGACTTTTAAGGAGATTTCTTTGCAGTACAGTACTCATTTAGATAAATGTGTTTGGGTCACTGCTATAATTAGTAAATATTTTCCTTGAGGTCCCCCAGTTTAGTACAAAAATCTTACTGTTTTTCTTTTGGCTGTGTTGGGTTTTCCTTGCAGTGCGAGGGCTTCTCATTGCGGTGGCTTCTCTCGTTGCGGAGCACGGGCTCTAGGTGCACGGGCTTCAGCAGTTGTGGCTTGCGGGCTCTAGAGCGCAGGCTCAGTAGTTTTGGCGCCTGGGCTTAGTTGTTCCAGGGCATGTAGGATCTTCCCGGATCAGGGCTCGAACCCGTGTCCCCTGCATTGGCAGGTGGATTCTTAACCATTGTGCCACCAGGGAAGTCCCCAAAAAGCTTATTTAAAAAATTTTTTTTTTAATTTTAAAAATTTACTTTATTGAAGTATAGTTGATTTAGAGTGTTGTGTTAATTTCTGCTGTATAGCAAAGTGATTCAGTTATACATATATACATTCTTTTTCATATTTTCTATTATGGTTTATCACAGGATATTAAATATAGTTCCCTGTGCTGTACAGTAGGACCTCGTTGTTTATCCATTCTATATATAATAGTTTGCATCTGCTAATCCCAAACTCCCAATCCATCCCTCTCTCACCTCGCTTTCCGCTTGGCAACCACAAGTCAAAAAGCTTATTTTTTATACTTAAATTTTATTATTAACTAATAGCATTTTTTAAACATCTTTATTGGAGTCTAATTGCTTTACAATGGTGTGTTAGTTTCTGCTGTATAACAAAGTGAATCAGCTATACGTGTACATATATCCCCATATCTCCTCCCTCTTGCATCTCCCTCCCACCCTCCCTATCCCACCCCTCTAGGTGGTCACAAAGCGCCAAGTTGATCTCCCTGTGCTATGCGGCTGCTTCCTACTAGCTATCTGTTTTACATTTGGTAGTGTATATATGTCCATGCCGCTCTCTCACTTTGTCCCAGCTTACCCTTCCCCCTCCCCGTGTCCTCAAGTCCATTCTCTACGTCTGCGTCTTTATTCCTGTCCTGCCCCTAGGTTCTTCAGAACCATTTTTTTTTTTAGATTCCATATATATGTGTTAGCCTAAGGTATTTGTTTTTCTCTTTCTGACTTACTTCACTCTGTATGACAGTCTCTAGGTCCATCCACCTCACTACAAATAACTCAATATCGTTCCTTTTTATGGCTGAGTAATATTCCATTGTATATATGCGCCACATCTTCTTTACCCATTCATCTGTCAATGGACACTTAGGTTGCTTCCATGACCTGGCTATTGTAAATAGAGCTGCAGTGAACACTGTGGTACATGACTCTTTTTGAATTATGGTTTTCTCAGAGTATATCCCCAGTACTGGGATTGCTGGGTCATATGGTAGTTCTATTTTTAGTTTAAGGAACCTCCATACTGTTCTCCATAGTGGCTGTATCAATTTACATTCCCACCAACAGTGCAAGAGGATTTCCTTTTCTCCACACCCTCTCCAGCATTTATTGTTTGTAGATTTTTTGATGATGGCCATTCTGACTGGTATGAGGTGATACCTCATTGTAGTTTTTTTTTTTTTTTTTTTCTGTACACGGGCCTCTCACTGTTGTGGCCTCTCCCATTGCGGAGCACAGGCTCAGCGGCCATGGCTCATGGGCCCAGCCGCTCTGCGGCATGTGGGATTTTCCCGGACTGGGGCACGAACCCGTGTCCCCTGCATCGGCAGGCGGACTCTCAACCACTGCGCCACCAGGGAAGCCCCTCATTGTAGTTTTGATTTGCATTTCTCTAGTGATGAGTGATGTTGAGCATCCTTTCATGTGTTTGTTGGCAATCTGTATATCTTCTTTGGAGAAATGTCTGTTTAGTTCTTCCACCCATTTTTGGATTGGGTTGTTTGTTTTTTTGATATTGAGCAGCTCATATTAAAGGAGATTAAGCCTTCATCAGTTGCTTCATTTACAAATATTTTCTCCCATTCTGAGGGTTGTCTTTTCGTCTTGTTTATGGTTTCCTTTACTTTGCAAAAGCTTTTAAGTTTCATTAGGTCCCATTTGTTTATTTTTATTTCATTTCTCTAGGAGGTGGGTCAAAAAGGATCTTGCTGTGATTTATGTCATAGAGTGTTCTGCCTATGTTTTCCTCTAAGAGTTTTATAGTATCTGGCCTTACATTTAGGTCTTTAATCATTTTGAGTTTATTTTTGTGTATGATGTTAGGGAGTGTTCTAATTTCATTCTTTTACATGTAGCTGTCCAGTTTTCCCAGGACCACTTATTGAAGAGTAATAGCATATTTTTGAGTAAAACAAAAATTACCATCTGTATAAATTTTGAAACTTAAAATACAAAGAAAAAATTAACATAAGAAAGATATTTGTTGGGACTTCCCTGGTGGTGCAGCGGTTAAGAATCCGCCTGCCAATGCAGGGGACACGGGTTCGATCCCTGGGAAGATCCCGCATGCCACGGAGCAACTAAGCCCGAGAGCCACAACTTCTGAGCCTGCGCTCTAGAGCCCGTGAGCCACAACTACTGAGCCCGCGTGCCACAAATACTGAAGCCCGTGCACCTAGAGCCCGTGCTCTGCAACAAGAGAAGCCACTGCAATGAGAAGCCTGCACACTGCAACAAAGAGTAGCCCCCACTTGCCGCAACTAGAGAAAGCCCGTGTGCAGCAATGAAGACCCAACGCAGACAAAAAAATTTATTAAAAATAAAAGATATTTGTTGAGGCAAACATAGATTTTCATTAAACTTAGCAATAAGATAAAAATACAGAACACAGAATTTAAAAACTACTTGTGACTTACATAAGCTACTATAGAAGCAGATGTTGGACTGTCCTCTAATCCAGCAGTCCTCAACCTTTTTGGCAGTAGGGAGACTGGTTTTGTGGAAGACAGTATTTCCACAGGGCAGCGGCGGGGGATGGTTCAGGTGGTAATGCGAACAGTGGGGAGCGATGGGAACGGCAGATGAAGCTTTGCTTGCGTGCCACTCACTTCCTGCTGTGCGGCCAGTTCCTAACAGGCTGCGGACCGGTACTGGTCTGCGGCCTGGGGCTTGGGGACCCCTGCTCTAGCCACAGTGGTGTTTCTTGTTAAAACAACTGGGCATGAGGTCATTGCAGGTCAATATCTTGATCTTCATTAAAGAACACCCCTTATCACCTCCATGCCCTCCAACAAATAGGGAACCAACTCTGCCTCACTTTCCTTACCTTGATTCTTTCTTCCACATTCCCTGTGATTTCCTTGAGCTTCCTCCTGGCAATTTGTGCACCCTCTCCAGGGGACCTCTGTCTCTTTGGCTCCAGTTGTGGCATTTTTGGCTCCCTACCTGAGTTGTAGCTGTATAGGTCTCCACCCGCACAGTCAGCCTGTGCACCCCCATAGCAGTCATCAGCTATATTAGCTTAATCTGTAATTGGATTTTTAGAAGGCAACTCATTTTTTTTTAAAATGAATTTATTTATTTTTATTTTTGGCTGTGTTGGGTCTTCATTGCTGCACGTGGGCTTTTCTCTGGTTGCGGCAAGCAGGGGTTACTCTTTGTTGAGGTGCGCGGGCTTCTCATTGTGGCAGCCTCTATTATTGTGGAGCATGGGCTCTAGGCGCGTGGGCTTCAGTAGTTGAGGCATGTGGGTTCTAGAGCACAGGCTCAGTAGTTGTGGCACACGGGCTTAGTTGCTCCGTGGCATGTGGGATCTTCCCGGGCCAGGGCTCGAACCCGTGTCCCCTGAATTGGCAGGAGGATTCTTAACCACTGTGCCACCAGGGAAGCCCGTAACTCATTTTTTTAACTGTCATTGATTTGCTGTCACTATTTTTCAGGCTGGAACACAGAGGGATACTAAACTAAGTTATTGTTTCTTCTTTTTTTTTTTTTTTTTTTTTTTGCGGTACGCGGGCCTCTCACTGTTGTGGCCTCTCCCGTTGCAGAGTACAGGCTCCGGACGTGCAGTCTCAGCAGCCATGGCTCATGGGCCCAGCCGCTCTGCGGCATGTGGGATCTTCCCGGACCGGGGCACGAACCCGTGTCCCCTGCATCGGCAGGCGGACTCTCAACCACTGCGCCACCAGGGAAGCCCTAAGTTATTGTTTTAAGTTAAGCTTGTTCTAATTGTGTGGAGATCTACTTTTCAGCTGCTGAAGTAGATAGCAATAGGCTTATGGTGGGAGAGAAATCTTCAGAAACACATTCTTTACTTGCTTTTATACTTGTATTCATTAATAGCCCTTCCTTAGAAAAAACTGTAGTTTAAGTCTATGTTCATCTTGAATTCAGTTAAAAACTACTGGGAGAGATTTTGATGGAAACTTTTCTTTATATCTATAGGAAGGTGCTACATACATGTAGGTGGCTGAGTAAACATTATTGAACTTTTTTTCCACCAATTTTTCCCTTGGTTTTGATGTTTGTGCCCTTCTTTTGTCTTTTTTTTTTTTTTTAATGAGGGACATTTGTGTGTGGATTCCATATTTTAGTAAACTTTATTAATATGCCATCTGAAACAGACATTGTTACTTTTAGGTATGTAAGTTTACAAAAGTCATAAGGGAAATAGGTATTGGACATATTGTTTGAAGGAGAAGCAACAATTATTTTCTTCTCCATTGGTGTTTATAAATTATCTTCAGATTATTTAGAATTTTGATGGTCTTGCAGAAAGATACTAAATCTCCAGTGTTACTTAGAAATACATGCAATTCCAAGAAGTTGAAGAGATGAAGCCTATCATTTAAACAAATGTACATCAAAAAGAAACTTTTTGAATAGTTCATATATACATATGGTATAAAATTCATAATGTACTAAAGGGCATTTACAAAAGTGAAAAGTAAGTTTCCTCCAACCCCTGGCCCACACTAGTTACCTGCCCCTGAGGTAACCATTGTTACTAGTTTTTTTTGTATTCCTTCCAGAAATCAAAATGTACCTTAAAATTGAACTCTCCTACACTGTTGATGGGAATGTAAGTTGGTGCAGCCACTTGGAGAACAGTATGGAGGTTCCTTAAAATAAAATTGCCATATGATCCAGCAGTCTCACTCCTGGGCACATATCTGGAGAAAACTGTAATTCAAAGAGGTACATGCATCCCAGTGTTCGTTGCAGCACTGTTTACAATGCCTATTGACTGATGAATGAATAAAGAAGATGTAGTATATATATATATGTATATATACACACACACACAAACACACACACACACAATGGAATATTACTCAGCCATAAAAAAGAATGAAATAGTGCCATTTGCAGCAACATGGATGGACCTAGAGATTATCATACTAAATGAAGTAAGCCAGACAGAGAAAGACAAATATCGTATATCACTTATATGTGGAATCTTAAAAAAAATACAAATGAACTTATTTACAAAACAGAAACAGACCCACAGACATAGAAAACAAACTTGTGGTTACCGAAAGGGAAAGGAGGAGGGAAGGATAAATTAGGAGGTTGGGATTAACATATGCACACTACTATACATAATATGTATAGTATATTCAATATTTTGTAATAACTTATAAGGGAAAAGAACCTGAAAAAGAATATATATCTGTATATATACAACTGAATTACTTTGTTGTACACCTGAAACTAACAGAACATTGTAAATCAACTATACTTCAATAAAAAAGTACCTTAAAATTAGTACTCTTACTGTTATAGTTAGTGTTGTCTTCTTAAATATAGCAAAATCTAGTGATAGTTTTCCAACGTCTGTTATAATTTTACTTTACAATTATGGTTGCAGTGTGAATTACATGTCAGTGCTGGAAATGTCTTGAATAAGATTATTGGCTCTGCACTCTTATCCTGTTGTTTTTAGAAACGCAGGGTTTTGTTTTGTTTTAAATTGTGCCCTTTTGAAGTAAAAGAGCTCACAACTAGTGAGGATGTAAATGAAAAAAAATTGAGGAACAACATGAGTAGTTTGAATCTTTATTCATTTCTCAATGATAGATTTTCAACTAAATGTTCTTTAATTTTTGCCCTGCGGTTGATTTTCGTATCTTGTGAATAATGCCATGTGTTCTGTTCCCATGTAGGCATTTAGCTTCAAAAATTTTTAATCTTGCTAGTTACAAAAGTAATTGAGCCAGGCCAGTGGTCTGTTGAAAATATAAAGGAAGCAAGTTGCAGTAAAGGGCTTTTATTGTGTGAAACACAATATAAAAGATTTGGTTAATTCTTGTGAATTTGGCATGTATAGTATTCCTCCCCTAATCTTTAGTGTTATGTTTCTGTTAACCCCTGTGGTTAAAGTTGTTTCTGTTCTAAATACCTAATTTAAAAAAAACCCCATTTAGAGAACCAGAGCATGACTTAGGAGCGAGCCTGTGAAAGTCTTTGTAAATATTTTTTGTATCTCACCAAAATGAAACAGTAAAGACAGCTCTCCAAATAAAGAACATGTAAGAGACATTCAAACATCTTAAAATGGTAATAATGGATTCTGGATTATTTCCTTTTTCCGTTTCTTACTTGCTAGAAACTTTTCAGTAAGGTAGACTGGAAGTTTTTGTTTTTTTGAAATATGTGTAAACTTTTGCTTTATTGTGGATAATACGCAATCCACGAGGTACTTTTGTGTGTGTGGCCTTCCATCTTAATAGCCAGTGCATTTCTAATCTTATGACTCAGAGGCTCTTAACCTTCCTGGTCCCCATTTTGTATTTCCTTTGGGGTCTTACTGCAGTCCCAGAGGTACATAGTAACTGGAAGCTAGAGACGGAAGAGGCTTTGAATAACCATTTCTCACTTATTCAGTTTGCCCTCTCATTCCCCGACCCCCCCACCGCCCCACCCCCCAGGAGGGTTATTGTAATCCCCTCAATGATTATTAACACATTGGAATCTGAATCCTGCAACATAAGTCTAAGTTAGTCTTTGCCTCAGCTTCCTTTGTGTTTCTCAAGGCTTCATTTCATAAATCTATTTTTCTCCTCTGCTTTCTGCTTTATTTCCTTCTTCTCATTCTACCTTCAGATTCCTTTTTTTAAACCCAAAATCTGTGTCTACTTGAAACTGCAGTTTTCAGAAATTAATTTTTAATTGTAGAAAGGTATTTGGGAGTAAATCTGCATATAGTCAAATTTCATATAAGGAGATCTTACAGTTAGGAAGAGATTTCTACAATGTCAGAAAAGTTAGTTTTTTCATCTCAAGGTTCTTCTATGCCTTCTTTACCCTTTGCTTCCTTAGGAATATTTAGCTTTACAGCCACAATGGCTTACCAACCAGAAGTGACAGCAGTTAGGATAAAAGTTGTTCTGTCAGATGGACAATGTCGAAGGTATTATATTTCACTGGGTAGGCACCTCTGGGAGGATGGAGCACCTGCATTACCAGGCAGCACATCTCCATCAGTTCTTTTTTTAATTGAAGTATAGTTGATTTACAGTGTTTTGCCAATCTCTGCTCTACAGCAAAGTGACTCAGTTATACACATACATATATTCTTTTTTTATATTCTTTTCCATTATGGTTTATCACAGGATATTGCTATACATGTGGTATACATTAGGACCTTGTTTATTCATTCTAAATGTAATAGTTTGCATCTACCAACCACAAACTCCCAGTCCATCCCTCATCAGTGCTTTTTGTTCATAGGGTGTTGTATGTCTCAGGCAGATGCTGTTACCTTGGAGTTGAGAGCAGGAGCTGGTAGGCAGCTGACTTAACTCTCAGTGACTTCCTTCAGTGATGATTTGAGAAAATGCTGTTAGATAATGGGACACCAGGCTGTTAGATCGAACTAGGTTGGAATTCTGAAGTTCTTCACCGGGGTGACTTTGGGGAATTTGCTTTGCTTGTTGTATTTAGGACTCTCTGTTAAATGGGAATTATAAGACATTTTAACAATATACTTGCTTGAATAGATGGAGCTCACAACCTCTATGTGTTACAACAGAACATTTACCAGCCAACTGTTTCGTACCAAACACTGATGTTGAAGAAAATTGATCTACAAAACAGTATACAAATTTGAAGGTTTTAATCTATACCTTTTGCTAGGGACTCTGGGGAAGTGAAAAATATACAGCATTGTCCCTTACTTTGAGGAGTGTGCAGTTTAGTAAAGAAGATAATACATGAAATGACTACAACAAGATAAAGTATAAGCAAGTTCTAGAAAGTGTGGAAAATGAGGGCTGTAGGCCATGCTGTCCAGTACATTAGCCATTAACCACATCTGGCTGTTGAGCATTGAAAAGTAGCTAGTCCATGGGACTTCCCTGGTGGCGCAGTGGATAAGACTTTGTGCTCCCAATGCAGGGGGCTTGGGTTCCATCCCTGGTCAGGAAACTAGATCCCACATGCATGCTGCAACTAAGAGTTCGCATGCCGCAACGCCCGCCTGCTGCAACTAAGACCTGGAGCAACCAAATAAATAAATATTTAAAAAAAAAAAAGAAAAAGTAGCTAGTCTGAATTGAGATGTGCTGTAAATATAAAATATACACAGGATTTCAGAGACTTAGTACAAGAAAATAACATAAGATATCTCTTTTAAAAATATTGATTACATGTTGTAGTTATAATATTTTGGATACATTAGTAAAATTAATTTTACCTGTTTCTTTTTTTTTTTCTTTTCTGTATGCAGGCCTCTCACTGTTGTGGCCTCTCCCGTTGCGGAGCACAGGCTCTGGACGCGCAGACTCAGCGGCCATGGCTCACGGGCCCAGCCGCTCCACGGCATGTGGGATCTTCCCGGACCAGGGCACGAACCTGTGTCCCCTGCATCGGCAGGCGGACTCTCAAACACTGCGCCACCAGGGAAGCCCTCCCTGTTTCTTTTTATGTTTTAAAAATGTGGCTATTAAAAATTTTTAATTCCATATGTAGTTTGCATATTTCTGTCAGATGGAGCTGCTGTAGAAGTTTAAAGGAAATAGAGAAAAAGATGCAGACAGTTTTAGGGGCTTCCCTGGTGGCACAGTGGTTAAGAATCTGCCTGCCAACGCAAGGGACATGGGTTCGAGCCCTGGTCCGGGAAGATCCCCCATGGAGCAACTAAGCCTGTGTGCCACAACTACTGAGCCCACGTGCCACAACTACTGAAGCCCGCGCGCCTAGAGCCTGTGCTCCGCAACAAGAGAAGCCACCACAATGAGAAGCCCGCACACCACAATGAAGAGTAGCCCCCACTTGAGCACCTAGAGAAAGCCCATGCACAGCAACGAAGATGCAACTCAGCCAAAAAATAAATAAATAAAATAAATCTGTAAAAAAAAAAAAGATGCAGACAGTTGTAGACGAGAAACGTTTCATGGAGGCGATGGAATGTCAGCTGCTTCTGGAGGGAATGGGGCAAATCTTGTCCAGTATAGTCACAGAAAGATGACAGGTATGATGGTGGCATTGTGGATAAGAGCAGGAGCTAAAACTTGGAGTATTTGTGAGCAGTAAGGAAATACTCTGGGTGGAGTAGTGTTTGATTTGAGGCATGGTGGAAAACTAGGATTTAAAGGGAGATGGGGTTACATTTTAGATGGTTTCGTTCTTGTACAGCATACATGATTAATATGTATTTGTGGACTATGTTAGAATGAGTAGTTTAGAACTGATCCTGTAAAGAGAGGAAGTTATTAATACTTTTTGGGTAGATATATGACAAAGGTAGAGTTTTGAGATTATTTTAACAATGTGGGTGTGTTGACATGAGGGGAGAGGCTGGAGATGGGGAGACCAAGTGGGGGACTTCTGTGAAAGTTGACGCGTGCTAGACTGGGATGGTGGCAGTGGGAATCAAAACCGATATGCTCCCTACCCTCATGGAGCTTGAAGTCTTGTGAGTGATATAGATCAGCAAACCGACAATTCAAATATGATATAAAGTACACAGTGCTGGGAAACACAGAGGAAGGGAACCTACCTAACCTGTGGTGAGAATTGGAGGAGTTAGGTCAGAGAATGCTTCTAGAGGAACAGTTGTCACTGACCTTAAGAAATGTGTGAAGCTCCTCTATAAGAACAACTGTGATGAAAGATTTGGAAAGTAAATCCCTTGGAGGCACAGCAAAAAGTGTCGGGAGAGAGAACACTGGTTAGGGAGTCAGGAGACTTGTCTCTGCTCTGTTATTTGTGTGACCCTGGAAGGTTTCTTCTCCTTGCTGGGCTTCATTTTCCTCATTTGCGAAATGTGGGATAGCAGACAAGATCTTCAAGGCTTAGCCTTCTAATTGAACTTTGTCAGCTCGATATGTTTACCACGGTCTTATCCTGGTGAGTGGTCTTTGTTAGGGCCTCAGAAGGGAGAATGGGAGCTGCTGCTGGGGGCGGGGAGCCCTTGTTTCCCCAGCCCCACATTCTCTGGTTAGCCAACAGGGGAGCTCACTCAGTGGAGAGAGGAATGGCATCTGAATTGGATCCAGAAATAGGACAAACTATAAATTTAAAAAGTACAAGAGTAGGAGAGTCCATAGTTTTGTTGTTAAGGGAATGGTGGTACCAAAGTTAGAATCGGGGTGGGAAACCTGTTTTGGGGAGAAAGGTAATGAACTCTCCTTTGGATTTTTTGGATGTGAGGCAAATTTAGCATAGAAATCTTTCATCTTAGTGATATAAACCAGAGCTCAGTTGATAGGTCAAGACCAGAAAGGGATCTGAGAGTCATTCAGGTGACTTAATGTTTTCAGAATTAAAGCACTTTTTTAAGAACTTGGGGCTCAAAATTGGGCTTTGGGAAATGTCCAGATTGGGAGAATGAAGGGTAAGGGAGGTGACCCCATAAAGGTAGACCAAGGTAGAGTAAGTTCTTTGAGAAATTTAGAAAATAGTATATCATGGGACCAAAAAAAGTCTTGAGCGGATGATCCAGACTGCTCAGTGCCAGAGACTTGGGAGAGTGAATTGTTTAGAAGGTATCTATCCCAGGTTGGGTTCTTCAGGAAACAGATGCTGAGACAGAGTTGGGAGTGCAAAAGGGTTATTGGGAAGAAACGCTTATGGGAAAAAAGAGAGGAAACAGGATTGGGAAAAGGAGCTGTCAAATCATGATACAGACTTAACAAAACCAGGAGCTCTGGAGCAAAGATGGCCTGTTAGAGGATGTCCACCCTGGGGAGAAATGGTGTCACCAGCTTGCTCAGTCATTGGCTGAGGTGGACCCCGAAAGTACTAATAACTAGAGGCTCTCAGCTAACCACAGTCCTTGTAGCAGGGCAGCAGTTCCTTTTTTGAGTGGTGCAGCTCTTTGTCTACCACAGAATCTTTTTGAAAAAGCAATTTCATGCCATTGATAGGGATAGAAAGAAGCCATATTATAGTGACTAGAAGGGGACAGAGTGGTCAGAGGATGGGGCAGCAGAGAGGTAAACCTCAGATTTGTGATCTTTATCATCACCTTGGGTGTACACTGTGGCTTCAGATTGCCTCTTGGAGAAGAGTGTACTAAATTGAACTACCTAATTTCTCTGTCTTCTGCTATAGACTTCTCTCTCATACACTGTTAATTCCTCTTGAGCCCTTTCCTCAAAAATCTTTAGTGGAATTTTTAGAAACTGGACTGCTTTACTAGATCTCGGGTCAGATGAGTAATGCCTTCTAGTTCTGGTAGTGCTAATAACTAATGGAGGTTTTTTTACTTCAAAAATGACCTGAATTAGAGATTCCAATTAAACAAAAATTCTTCCTGGAAAGAATATACTGGTAGTATAGTGAAATACATTAAAAGACCCACATCTAGGGCTTCCCTGGTGGCGCAGTGGTTGAGAGTCCGCCTGCCGATGCAGGGGACGCGGGTTCGTGCCCCGGTCTGGGAAGATCCCACATGCCGCAGAGTGGCTGGGCCCGTGAGGCATGGCCGCTGAGCCTGCACATCCGGAGCCTGTGCTCCGCAATGGGAGAGGCCACAACAGTGAGAGGCCCGCGTACCGCAAAAAAAAAAAAAAAAAAAAAGACCCACATCTAAATAAAGGTGATAGAGAAGCAAACTAAATGAAACTAAACAACAACAACAAAAAAAAAACCAAAAAAAGAAAATTCTTAAATGGGACTCATTTAGTAAACATTTGTTGACATCAGGCACTCTCCCCTCGGCACTTTATTAGGTTTTTTTTTTTTTTTTTTCCCCCGGTATGTGGGCCTCTCACTGCTGTGGCCTCTCCCGTTGCGGAGCACAGGCTCCGGACGCGCAGGCTCAGCGGCCATGGCTCATGGGCCCAGCCGCTCCGCGGCACGTGGGATCCTCCCGGACCGGCGCACGAACCCGTGTCCCCTGCATCGGCAGGCGGACTCTCAACCACTGCGCCACCAGGGAAGCCCTTTATTAGGTTTTGATATTGCAGAATAGATACAATAAAGATCTTCTCTTTAAGGAGCTTACAGAGTAGTGGGAGAAATAGAAACAGAAGCTTATTGGAATTAAATCTTCTTACACATGATTTATCTTCCTTTTAAAAAAATATTTATTTAGGCTGTTCTAGGTCTTTGTTGTGGCATGCAGGATCCTTTTTCTTTTTAATATTTATTTATTTATTTGGTTGCTCTGGGTCTTAGTTGCGGCCGGCGGGCTCCTTAGTTGTGGCATGCATGTGGGATCTAGTTCCCTGGCCAGGGATCGAACCCGGGTCCCCTGCATTGGGAGTGTGGGGGTCTTACCCACTGGACCACCAGGAAGTCCCAGACTTATCTTCTTAAAGACATTTGTTTATGCTGTGATCCAGTGGGAGGCTGGAATCTAAGGAGGCTGCCCAGATCAGGAGACTTTGTTGCCCATAGTGCGGCTTCTTCAAGAGGCATGGCAAAGCATAGTTCTCTGTGAATGACTCAAGTGAGTTAATTTCATCAACTTTATAGTCCTACGATGATCTCTTCATATTTTTTAATTTTATTGGTACTCTCTAGCTGAAACCCCAGATAGAGAGCACTAATAAAGTTAATTTTAAAAATTAATTTAAAAATTTTACATAAATATAAAAGCTTCACTTTTTCTGATTATAAAGGTAGAACATAGAATATTCAAACAATACTTTAAGCCAGAGGTCCGCAACCTTTTTGGCACCAGGGACCGGTTTCATGGAAGACAATTTTTCCACGGAATGGGGGCGTTGAGGGGGTATGGTTCAGGCAGTAATGTGAGTGATGGGAAGCTATGGGGAGCAACAGATGAAGCTTTGCTAGCTCCCCTGCTGCTTACCTCCTGCTGTGCAGCCTGGTTTCTAACAGGCTGCGGACTGGTACTGGTCCATGGCCTGGGGGTTAGGGACCCCTGCTTTAAAGTATAGAGACAGGGACTTCCCTGGTGGTCCAGTGGTAAAGAATCCGCCTTACAATGCAGGGGACGTGGGTTTGATCCCTGGTCAGGGAACTATGATCCCACATGCCACGGGGCAACTAAGCCTGTGTGCTACAACTGCTGAGCTCATGTGCCTCAACTAGAGAACCTGCGTGCCACAAACTACAGAGCCCAGGTGCCTTGGAGCCTGCGCGCCACAACTAGAGAAGAGAAAACCCACCCCCACAGCTAGAGAGAAGCCTGGGCACCACAACAAAAGATCCCGCATGCCTCAATAAAGATCCCATGTGCCACAGCTAAGACCCGATGAAGCCAAAAATAAATAAAATAAATAAATATTAAACAAATCTTTAAAAAAAAAAAAAAGTATAGAGACAAAGGTAAAAGCACCCGAAATTCTACCAACAAAGGCAGATGCAGTTAACTTTGCAATGATTTTCTAACATCTTTCGCTCACCATCCTTCCTCCCTCTCTCTCCCTCTCTCTCCCTTGCTTCCTACATGTATACACATGCATGCACATGTGTGCATATACTCATACATATATATCCTTTTATATAAATAGGATCCTATTTCATATGCTTTTGTAGCCTATTTTCTTAAACAGTGAGTTAGGGTCATGTTTCCATGTCAGTGCACATAGATACAGACACCATCATCCTTTATGACTATGAGCTATTTCATTGTGTTGATGAGTTATGCTTTGTTTAACTACTTTACTATTCACAGATATTTGAGGTGTTTTGATGTTTTCAGCCAGGGATGCTGCTAAACTTCCTACAATGCATAGGACACCTCCCCCTGCTCCCCAGCAAAGAATTATCTGGCCTAAAATGTCAGCAGTGACAGAGAAAACCTGCTCTATACCTTCTCCAGTGTTGGGTGTTGGCAATTTTTACTCCTCTGTGTCTGCTCAAACACCAGGTGTTGTTTTTCAGGCAAAAAGTAGTAGCTCTTTTAGTTTGCATTATGTTGATCACTAGCGAAGTTAAGCATCTTTTCCTATACTTATTAGTCATTAGCTTCTTTTGTGAATTTTCTATTCATGTCTGTGGTCCATTTTTGAAATAAGGTGTTCACCTTTTACTTAATAATTTCTAGGAGTAATTTGAATATTGGAGCTATTAGCCTTTTTTGTTTGTTTATGGTGTCTCTTTTTAAAGGGAAATTTAAGAATTTTTATGTGGTCAAATTTACCAATATTTTCTTTCTGATTTCTGAAGAGGGCTAAGTTAGTGAATTATCCAAAATAACTTATTAAAGGTAGTCTATGTAGAATGTAATCCAGTGGCATATACTGTAGTTCAATGGTATACGTTCTGTGGACACATCACAACAGACGGTTTTGAGTTAGGTATCCTTCCTTAATGTGTCCATAAGTGTTATGCTCCCAGTGAGTCCTCCCTTAACCCTCTGCTAGTCACCGTAAAGGATATGGAAGAACAACATTAGGCAGGGTTTCCTCCCTTACTGAGCTGCAGTTAGGTATTTGAGATATTACTGGTATGTGAAACAGAATTCACGTTAAGTGCTGAATAGGAGTTCAGTGGACAGAGGGGGCGGTGAAGGTTTCCTAGAGTTTATGAAGAATAACCCAGTCTTGAAGGATGTGACTAGGCAAAAGAGAATGTTTCCAGTATAGGGCATGATTGTGGGACAGGCAGTTAGGAGACCTGGGTTCTTGTTTCTGATTTGTTACTAATCAGTTTGTGACACAGGCAAGTCTCAGGCCTCAGTCTTTTTTTTTTTTTGAGGTATGTGGGCCTCTCACTGTTGTGGCCTCTCCCGTTGCAGAGCACAGGCTCCGGACGCGCAGGCTCAATGGCTATGGCTCACGGGCCCAGCCTCTCCGCGGCATGTGGGATCTTCCCTGACCGGGGCACGAACCCGTGTCCCCTGCATCGGCAGGTGCACTCTCAACCACTGCGCCACCAGGGAAGCCCAGGCCTCAGTCTTTTTATCAATGAAATAAGGAGATAGCAGTAGGCTATTTCCTAAGAGCATTTTCATTGTTAAAGTATTATGGTTTTACTGTGAAAAGAGAATTTTTAGAATGAATTTGTTCAGCATTTATTGAAAGCCTTCTTCATTCTGAGTAGCACGTTAAGTGCTGTGGGGATGCAAGGGGAGGTAAGACATGGGCCTTTCAGAAATTTACAGTCTTATGGGAGAGAGAAAATCATGTGTGGTAGTGTAAGATAAGAAATACAGAGTGCTTGGGAAATGCAGAGTGGGGAAGGCCATCTTGATTTTGGGAGGTGGAGGCTTCAGAAAGGGATGGCGGTTATGTTAGGTAGAAATGGAGGTGTAGGGGTGATTAGAGCAGAGGCCTGGATGGGGCAGGGGAGTGATACAGGGTTTGTTTGGGATGCTGTGAGTAAGCTTGTTTGACTAGTTTTGTACAGTTGGTGCAGAGGGGTGGGAAAAAATAAGGCTACAAATGTAAAGAGGGGCTGGCTTGCCAAGTGACTTAAATACGGAGCTCAGATACCTCTTTGGTTTTTACTTCTGTAGGCTTTTGATGACTTTCAGACAAGGTGATAATGTGAGGTCAGCAGCCCTTGGAGATTAATTTGGTAAAAGTGTCTAGGATGGTGATTGATGGCATTCAGACACTGAGTCAGAGATGACTGAGATTTCTGAGGCTGAGTGTGATAAAGATAATTTAAGAGAAAGCAAGCAGGCCTTAAGCAGTGACAAGCAGGATGAAAAGATATTGTCGGGAAAGGGAAAATGAGTCCTTGTGGTAAGGGGCGGGACTTCTATTAAGACAATGCTCTTAAGGCAGGGCATAGCTCTGGTAGGAAGTTGGTCATTCTGTTAGGAAGAGTTTTCTGGTAATTCGCCCTGAGCTTGAAATTTTATAAATCAGACAGGAATTTTCACATTTAAAAAAAAAGGTTGCCCATTATGAATTATAGTTCTGTAATTGTGTCGGTTAAGATAAGCTTGTCGGAATAGAGATCCCTACCCCCCTTTTTTTCAGTGTTGAATTTTGCCCATTACGCACATCCTGTAAAGGGAAACAGTCTGTGACTAGGGGGCTCATTTCAGAGAACCTTTGTAATCTCTACATCTTTGGGAGGGAGGAGGGTAAGCATTAGGCACTCATGTGTTAAAATACTGTTTAGTCATTCATCATCCCTGATATCTTTTCAGGATAGTTGGAGCAAAATGCTTAAAAAGGGTAAATGGCAAACCGCTGTAAAGGAACAGACCACACGAGCAGTTAATTAGTCATCTCTCGTCAGCGGAGGCCCTGCAGAGGCATTAGCAGACAGCTAGGAAGGAACTGGAGAGATGAGGGTCTGGCATGGATGTGGATCTTTTATTGTAGTAACAATAGTTTATTCTTCAAATCGGGGCCCGAGAGCAAAGTTGCTTAGCAATTATGTGGGCGTTGAAAGAATGGCCTTTGGAGGAGCAGGCATTTGAAGTAGGATAAATTCAACTTTCTCAAGAAACTTGCAAACACTGATTAGAGTGATTGAGGGGCAGTGCTTTTACAAATCAAGAACTTGTAGTGCTATTTCCTCTTCATTGCTTTTGTCCTCATCTGTTTTCCAGCTTCCGCATCGGGGGAGGAGGCTAGTACCTCTTGGAACAGTTTCCCCCAAAGGCAGGTGCTGAGAGATGAGGGCTTCCAGAGAGAGAGTGGTCCCAGATTTCTAGACGGATGTGTTCTTCACCACTGGATTTAAGTTGGCTCCACTGAATAGCTCCAGCCATGTTGCTGGGTGCTGGAGAACTGACCGGGTGGGCACCAGTCCATCACTGCACCTTAGCAAAAACATGCATGCATGGCCACAGCATTCATGTCACTTTTGTATAGGCAGGGCTCTCTTTTTTTCCAGGAGGAGAGGGAATGTGGCCGGGCAGGGAAAGGGCACCAAAGTATAAGGTTTGGTTTCTAGACCTAGTTTCACGGCACATAAAACTCTGTCATCTGGGGGACATCTCCTTATCTCTCACTCAGCCTCTTCATCTGTAAAGTAGCAATACCATCTACTTTCCAGGGGTGAGACTAAAACCAACTAATGGATGATGTGAGTCTACTCTAAAAAGCATAAACTGCTGTTTAAGCTTCTGGAGATTTTACTTCTTATTATTAGTTTATATTCTGGCCTTCAAGAATTTTTTTTTTTAAATACATTTTACTTTTTACTTTAAAAAAAAACTTGAGATACTGTCTAGGCTTTAAAAAAATTACTGATAAAATTTTTTTAAAGTTTAAAAGATAGCATATTTTTTTTCTTTTAGTTACAAAACTTTTCCAGTTATCTATTATTCAGTTTGTTATTTTGTTTGAAGAAGACTTCCCAGTTCTAGGCCTTACTAACAATGAAAAAAGCCAAATTTCTGATCTAAATTATAGTTCTTTCTGTTGAGTTCATGAAATGAGTTTGGGTTGATAGTTAAGGATTGAGCTTTTAAAAACATTATTTTTAGAGACAAGTCACCAACTCTTCCTTTTGCAGTGAGGATACTGAGACTAAGCGAGTAAGTAGCAAAATATTCTAATATTTAAAAAGGGTAAATGGCAAACCACTGTACAGGAACAGACCACATGAATAGGGCTGGTACTCAGGTCTCCTCCTCCAGGGTCCTTTAATATAATCTGCCTCCCTCACAGTTTGCTTAACTAAATGAAGGTGGTTGAGAAAGTTATCACTGGATTTAGTTATCCCTGTATTTAATTGTCCAAGGCTGAAGTCTAGAGTTTAAATCTAAATCTTCAATGGGATCACTGGTTGAACTAAAGCAGCTCTGCAAAGATGTTGTTGACTTTAGAAAACTGGAAACATAATGTTCCTTGTTCCTGGAGAGTGTTGGACCAGCAATTACAAAACCTGACTTCTAGTCTCAGTTCTCCTAAGTAACCTAGTCAAGAAAAACAAATTTAATCTCTTTGAGCCAGTACTCACCATCTATAAGATGAGAAGGATGACAATATGGTATCTAAGGCCCCTGCCAGGGCTTTAGTTGGAGGATCTGTGAAACCCAAAGGCAAAGAAAGGGATGGGTGTGAGAGAGATTGGTGTCTGCTTTTTGTACCCTGAGGATTTTGCATTAATCAGTTACTTTTCTCATATTATTTCTCTATTGGAAAGCTTTCCAATTGCCCTTTTCCTGTCCAAAAGCTCTTTTTATTTTAAGGCCTAGGTTACATTTCACTTAGTCTGTGAAGTCATTGCAGCACACACTATTCTTTCTGAGCTCATTTATTGCCCTTACATCTTATTCATCCATTAGTCATGGTACATTGCTATGGAATATGTCTTCCTTTTATACCTAATCTCTAGGGAGTAAGTTAATGTAGAAGAAAAAGTGTAGAGTTCGAAGATAAGTAGATTCAGCTGTATGGGCTTAAGCTGGCCATTAAGAAAAGTGTGCGCGCGCGCGTGTGTGTGTGTGTGTGTGTGTGTATGTGCGTGTGTGTATATATATATATGTGTGTATATATGTGTGTGTGTATGTGTATTGTGTGTTTGTACGTGTATGTGTGTATATATACGTGTGTGTGTGTGTGTGTTTAATTTTTAAAATAGTTTTTATGTTTTTTGAATAGGGAAAATTTTTTCCTAAACTTAATGAAAAGGGAGATACAGTAAGAAATCTTCTTTTGCGCCTGGTCTGCAGTCATACTAGTTTTCTCCCCATGGTTACTCGTTTCTTATATATCCTCTAGAGTATCTTATTTTTTCTTCCTTTTCCTTTTACACAAAAGATAACACACTATATGTAGTCTTAGGTACATTGCTTTTTTCACTTAAGTTATCTTGTAGATCTTTACGTATCACTACTCAGTGAGTTCCTCACTGTTCTTAACCTTCTATGAACGTACCATAGGTTAACCTGTGGTTGGGAATTTTAACTTGAGTAAAGTCCCAAATAATTTAAAAATTTGAAGGACCGTTGAGCCTTATATGAGGAGTATGCTCTTTATTTCTCTATATTTCCATGGTATGTTGCAGTTTTTAAGCTCCTTACATTCCTGAAGTTGATCCTCACAACACCTTTTTGGAGGTAGATAATTACTCTGTAGGTTTTACTAGGTAAATAGAGAAAGGAAATGTCTATTTAGGATTTTGCTGACTGTGGTGCAAGATTCAGTAGAAGCTCCACCGTGCCCTTTTCATGTGCTCTACTACTGGCAAATAGTTTTACTTGAGAAAAACAGCCTGCTTTGTAGGGGTTGATAGAAGTCTTCATTGCTTCATTTATAACCATTTGTGAGTTTACTTCCTTTACTTTACTTACTTCCTTAAAACCAGTAGAGCATGTAGAAAAGGATCTCCACATAAATGAAGCTTTGAGAAACAAAACAAATGTAGAAAGAAGATATGCAAATGTTTTTTTATAGGTTAATTTTTTTAATCTTAAAAAATTCTAACGAAATATGTGTGTGCAGAAAAAAGTAACTTGCTTTATGGAATTGAAAGTATTCATTGAGATGAATTTGGCTCCTTAAGCGATTAAATGGGTAGGGCTGAGACAAATAGGGAAGATTTTAACCTGGGATTTAACATCTAATAAGATTCTGTGTTAGAGGCAGCATGGCCTTAGCTCTGTAATTTGACCTGTTTAGAATGCGCAAATGGAATGGAAGGGATTTAAGTTTTATATTTAGATTTTCATTTAATAAGAAAAAAGAGTAGTACTGAAAGAGCCCAGACTGCTAACTCAGCTACCTGAATGTTAAAGTGTGCACTTCGATTATTGCAAGACCAGGATGCAGATTTTTTTTTTTTTTTTTTTTTTGTGGTACGCGGGCCTCTCACTGTTGTGGCCTCTCCCGTTGTGGAGCACAGGCTCCGGATGCGCAGGTTCAGCGGCCATGGCTCACGGGCCTAGCCGCTCCGCGGCATGTGGTATCTGCCCGGACTGGGTCATGAACCCATGTCCCCTGCATCGGCGGGTGGACTCTCAACCACTGCGCCACCAGGGAAGCCCCAGGATGCAGATTTTTGACAGAATATTTTCAACCATTTTGGTGACTCCTGAGATTTTTTTGCTATTGATTTTTCATGTATTTCTAAATCGGGCCCTTGATTTCTTTCTCTTTTTATATTTATACTCTTTTATACTCATCCTGAAAACTTAGCCTAGCATCACAGAATTTTAGAGATGTTTGGATGCTTAGAGATTACTAATTAATATTTGGTATATTTGTATATTAACTTGGCCCTTTATATTGAACAAAGGAGAGAACTGAAGCCCAGAGAGGTTGTGGCTGGGCCCAGGTCAGCCACCTTGTCCAGAACCCCCAGCTGCAGCTGTTCAGAGCCAGGTTCTTTCTCTTACGGCTCTACTTGACGGACTGCTCTACTTAGGAGAAGTTTAATTTTAAACACATTCTCTTGCTCTTTCCCCCCTTTTTCTTTCTAATGTGGGCCAATTAATAAAAGACTACAAGGAGTCTGGTAGTCACAGATCTTGCATGGAGCCTGGCTCATTGTAGGGCATGTAAGAGAGACTTGTTTGAAGTGGACCAGAACTAGGGAGGCAATGAGACACTATGGGTAACAGGTGGGGAGCTGGCAGCCGGCAATTTATTCTTCATCTTTCTCTCCCCAGGACAGGGAGCAGCCAGTTGTGTTCGGACAGTGAAGGTGCCGTGTGCTGGTTAGTGGATGCCTCTAAACTACCCTTTTTCTCCCTTAGGTCCTTTCCCATAACCTGTGCACAGTGCTGAAGGTTCCACATGACCCTGTTGCCCTTGAAGAGCACTTCCGGGATGATGATGAGGGGCCTGTCTCCAATCAGGGCTACATGCCATATTTAAACAAGTTCATTTTGGAAAAGGTATGACTCTAATCTCTTCCTTCTTACAGCATTGTTCAGATTGCACATTTCAAGTGGGCCCTATAGCCCCTTGTTGGTGAGTTCACTAAGGAGTTTAGGTGTGAAGCATCACGAGATAAATCAGAAAGGAAAGAAAGAATGAGACTGACAGTACTCCTATTTCTCTCTCTTCTCCAGTGTCTTCTAAAACTTCGTTCGATATTTTTATGACTTGGCTCTTTTTGGAAATTAAGTATTCTGTGTTAATCTGTACCTGTCTTCTCTTAGGGAGCTGTTTTTTCTTTTAAATTCTGGTTCCACATGTACTGGCAATGATTGTTAAAGCATGGATATGATGGGGTAAAATGTGATGTCAATTATCTTTATAGATATCATACAGCAAAACTTTCATCCTAGACTTTTTCGGGTACCACTTGGATGTTTCCTCTGGGATATGTTATGAGTAAAGATGCTGTAAAAAATGATTATGCAGGCTCCCCTGGTGGCGCAGTGGTTGAGAGTCCGCCTGCTGATGCAGGGGACACGGGTTCCTGCCCCGGTCCAGGAAGATCCCACATGCCGCGGAGCGGCTGGGCCCGTGAGCCATGGCTGCTGAGCCTGTGCGTCCGGAGCCTGTGCTCCGCAACGGGAGAGGCCACAGCAGTGAGAGACCCGCATACTGCAAAAAAAAAAAAAAAAAAAAAGATTATGTGTTTGGAAGCCATATTGGTATTTTCTGCTGGGTTTGGTTTCTCCCTTGGTTTGGATAATTAAGAATTGACACATTAAAGTTTTGACTTTAATGTTCTTTTATTTTTTTTAAAGAAAATAATCTAAATTGATGGCACATTTAATTAAAAACATTGGTGATTAAAAAATTACAAAAAGTAGCTTTGTTATTAAATAGTCAATTAATACAAATATATGAAATAAAAAGTAAAACCTCTTTACCCTTTTTAGTCTGACTCCGTAGGAGTAACCACTTTTAACTATTTGATGAACATCTTTGCTGACCTTTTTATAGACATGCAAATACACACTTATGCAATACATAGTGTTTTGTTTCTATACCAATAGGATTATGCTACATATAGTTCAACTTACTTTTTTAACTGAACAATATATTAGTGTCATCTTTCCATATCATGTACATTTAGTTTAGGTATGAAAGTAATCATATATGCACATGAAGGGTTGGGAATTACTGCTTTTGCTTATTTATAACACCAAGCTTGAAATTTTTGGATATATGTCAAAAATGTCTTTCAAAAAGTGACAGTGATAATACTTTTAAATTAAAAATAAAACACATTAAAAAGCCTGTTTTCCAATCACCTAAATACCATAACTATTGACATATATTTTTCTGTTGACTTTTTTGGGATTTTTATAGCTACTTATATGTATAAATTCTTTTTATAGTTAAGTGTCTTTTTTATAAAAGCAAAGTACAGTAATTAAAATTTATAATAATAATTTAAGTTACTGGTATGGAGAATGCCAAAATGTTGGTCAGCATTCTTTTTAAAAATCACATTATATGTTTTAGAAATTTTGCAGCAAAGATTGTCCAAATTACAGTGTATTCATCTAGGTAGTATTCTTTGTACCTTGTACCTATTCCTTGTACCTATATCTATTATTCCATATCAGCCCCATAATACAATTTTTTGCTCTTTATTTGTGTGTATGTTTTATACATATACTTGGTCATGCTTTAATTAGAAACAACTGCAGAGGGAGAAACCACACCATAATGAAATGAAAGACGATCAGACTCACAAAAGCCGCATATTGTGTGATCCAATTTATGTGAAATGTCCAAAATAGGCAAACACATAGAGCTATAGAATAGATTAGTGGTTGCCAGAGGCTGAGGGGAAGTGGGAATGGTGAATGACTACTGATGGGTTTGGGATTTCTTTTTGGGGTGATGAAAATGTTCTAGAGTTACATAGTGATGATGATTGCAAAACCTTGTGAATATACTAAAAACTACTAAAATGCACACTTTAAGGGTGAATTTTATGGAATGTGAATTATATCATGATAAAAAAGATTCAAACAAATTATACAGAAACTGATGTGTGAGGTTTCAAAACTTCACAGTATGATGCTGTACTATTTTCTAAAGCTTTTTTGGGCTGTCTTTCTGTTTATTAATCAGGTAGCTCATTTGTGTTTATAGTTGTATTATAAGTAAATATGTCTTTTTTGGTGAAGAAATTCTTTTTATTTAGAAAAAATTCCCCCAGCTTTATTGAGATTATTGATACCTAATATATGTAAATTGAAGGTGTACAACGTGATGATTTTTCTTAATCTAACTTTAAAAAAAATTTATTTATTTTTGTCTGTGTTGGGTTTTTGTTGTGGTGCATGGGCTTCTCTTGGCGGTGGCTTCTCTTGTTGCGGAGCATGGGTTCTAAGTGTGCGGGCTTCAGTAGCTGTGGCTCTCGGGCTCTAGAGCGCAGGCTCGGTAGTTTTGGTGCGTGGACTTAGTTGCTTCGTGGCATGTGGGATCTTCCTGGACCAGGGCTTGAACCCGTGTCCCCTACATTGGCAGGCGGAGTCTTAACCACTGCACCACTAGGGAAGTCCCCCAACATGATGATTTGATACATATATATATTGCGAAATGATTACCACGGTAAGGTTAGTTGTGTTATCATTGCCTCCCATAGTTACCTTTTTTTTCCCCTGTGGTTATAGCTTTTAAGATATACTCTCTTAACAACATTCAAGTATATAGTCCTGTATTGTTAATTATTGTCACAATGCTGTGCACTAGATCCCAGATCTTATTCATCTTAAAGCTGAAAGTTTGTACCCTTTGACCAGCATCTCGCCATTTCCCCTACCCCCCAGCTCCTGACAACCACCATTCTACTCTCTTATTTCTTTGAGTTCATTGTTTTAAATAGTCTGCATTATAACTGAGAACATATAGTATTTGTTTTTCTGTATCTTAAAGAAATTCTCTTAACCATGATTAGTTACAACAGCTTCAGAATCCTTGAGTTTACTGTTTGATATTTCTGCACTAATTTAAATAAAAGGCAAGAGGTTTTGAATACAACCATAGTGGTGAGAACATTTACACTCCATTAACAACCCCTAAGACAAGTGGTTAGGATATGGTACATGTCCAGATCCCACAGAAGGGGTTAAAATTAGGTATATCCCTCTTTTATTCTCCCAATATCTATTTTAATCAAGTTTAGGCCCTATGAACTAGAAACAAGACAGTCAGTCTGCAATGGACCATCAAACCCAAAGGACTCCCTTTCTCTGTGCGTCTAGGACAAACAATGGCTAGTCCCCTAATTTTTTCCCCTAAAGTATGTGTTAGCACTCTGGCATCATGGACTTTAAATAAATAAAAAATAAAGACTTATTGTCTTCCCTACTTTTAAAATACAAAAATGTGTTTTAAACAGATACTATAACCTCATCATATTTTTACTTTTCAAAAATTTCAATTTATTTAAGCAAAATCAAACCAAGTTCACATAGTAAATATGTCTTATGTTCAGCAAATGTTTGATGACCTGCTGTGTGCATGTGTTTAATCTTAAAAACTAAAGACAATAAGCAGAATTATGTCTGTTATTAAAATATATAGAACAGGGACTTCCCTGCTGGCACAGTGGTTAAGAATCTGCCTGCCAATGCAGGGGACACGGGTTTGAGCCCTGGTCCGGGAAGATCCCACATGCCACGGAGCAACTAAGCCCGTGCACCACAACTACTGAGCCTGCGCTCTAGAGCCCAGGAGCCATGACTACTGAAGGCCACGCACCTAGATCCCGTGCTCCACAGCAAGAGAAGCCACCACAATGAGAAGCCTGCGCACCGCAATGAAGAGTGGCCCCCGCTCACCACAGCTAGAGAAAGCCTGCGCGCAGCAACGAAGACCCAACGCAGCCAAAAATAAATAAAACAAAATAAATAAATTTATATATATTAAAAAAATATATATATATAGATACACATATATATAAATGAAACATACTGGGGGATTCTCAGAAATCTGGAAATTGCTTTGTTTTTCAGTGCTAGAATTTGTGTGGGCTGGACTAGTAGATAGAGAAACATGGTTGAATATCTTGAAGTGCTGTACCCTGATACCACATTTTGTTCTCCTTGATGTAACTCTCTTTAAACATCTTGAATTTTAACGTTTTAAAATGTTCTTTGTTTTAGTATTTAGGTATTTAAAAGTTTTGTAACTGGGGGAGAAAATACAGCAGTATTTAAAAAGTCCAAAATTAGCCACAAAATTTGGAGAAAAACTTTATTCACAGAGCAAGTGAGGATGTGATGAAACAGTGAGCCCTTGTTTATTATTGCTTAGCCACCTGGAGTGGAATTTTGCCTGGCCTTCAATCCAAATAAAGCAGGCAAGGTTTTTGTGGTGTGGGTTTAAATTGAGCAAAGATTAGTGCCTTGTTTTGAAACTTGGTTGAAAAAAATGCCAATAGTGACTGAAGAATGTTAACATAAAAACTTAGAGATTGTCATCAGTTATGCAATGAAAATATGAAATGATTAAACACTTGCAAGATGTGCTTTCCTATATGTGTGTGTGTGTGTGTGTGTGTGTGTAAAGTCTCATTTGATCCTCATGGTAATCCTGTGATGATGCACAACTGGAATTCTTATCCCCATTTAACTCGGGAGGAAATAGAGTGCATAAGGTTGCCTAGCTAAAAAGGGGTAGATAGATTTTGAACCTAAGCCATTTCACTTCTAGACCAGTGTCCTTTTAACTATATGTACTATTGAGGGATTAATTACTCCCTTCCAGAATTAATGTTTTCCAGTTACTGGATATGTAAGGGCAGGGGTAGAATGGTTTAAAAGCCATTCTGATCATCTCAGACTATCTCAGCCTCCTTCTAGTTCTCTTAGGTTCTTTCTCAAGTGTTTTAAGGTGATTTTTTCTTCTTAATTAGTATCTGGTGTTCCTCAGTGTTCATTTTGGTCATTTTCCCCCCAGGTTATTTGAGAGGTTTTCTGCCTTTGCCTAAGAGAATTACTCAGAAGGGGTTGAGACCAAGAGATAAATTATAATGAAACTTGCTTTGCAAAAAGTAATTTTTCTATTTGGTTTCTATATTTGCTTCTTCAGAGAGAATAATTCCTGTTGTTCTTCACATTGATAGAATTTATTTTCAGCTTTCCTGAGGCTTCAGATGATTAACATGTGTGTTCTTGTAGCAAATATTTTTCCTCCGCTGATTGTTAACTTTTTCTTTGCTTATTTGTTAAATTTCTTCTTTAGAAGAAATAGGATTAGAAGAATAGGATTCTGGGGACTTCCTGGGTGGCGCAGTGGTTAAGAATCCACCTGCCAATGCAGGGGACATGGGTTTGAGCCCTGGTCCGGGAAGATCCCACATGCCGCGGAGCAGCTAAGCCTGTGTGCCACAGCTACTGAGCCTGCACTCTAGAGCCCGCAAGCCACAACTACTGAGCCTGCGCGCTTAGAACCCATGCTCCGCAGCAAGAGAAGCCACCACAATGAGAAGCCCGCACACCACAACAAAGAGTAGCCCCCGCTCGCCACAACTAGAGAAAGCCTGCGCAGAGCAATAAGACCTGACGCAGCCATACTAACATACATAAATAAATAAAAGAATAGGATTCTGTGAACATCTAGGAAGAATTTTTTGTGAGCTTCCCCCCACCCCTCTTTTTTTTGGGCAAAAAAACCACTGTGCCTGGCTTATCTGATAGTGAGTAATTGAAGAAAGTGTTATATTGTTAACTTTTTACTATTGAGCCCTAGTAGACGACATAAAAAACTAGTTCTGCCTCAGCATGTTTATGAGGCAAACTAAGCCTTTCATGAGATTTAATAGCCTAATGGGCTTTTTGGTCCAAATCATGGTCAGTTATTTTCCCTGATTCTACACATTAAAGGTTGGTCTGGGCTATTTGATGATTAAAAACCAGTAATCCATTGGCAATAAGCCAAGTCCTAATTGGGGAATTTGCTGCTTTCTAACATAATCCTTTTTTTTGTTTGTTTTTTTGGGAAACATACACACACACACACACACACACAAAAGAAAAACACACAAAGAGAAAAATTTTTGTTCAATATAATGTCCCTTTTCTAGAGTCTAGCAGTCTCTGCTTTCTGTTTTCCTAGGCTGGACATTTTTACTTTCTTACCAGATGCTTGCTCTTCCTGTGTTAGTTATAGTTCTATAAAATGAGTTTTCAAATTTCTTTTCGTGGAATGAATATGCCTTCGCATTCAAAATGTGGTCAAATGTATGCCTAACAAGTATCATTTAGTAGGAAGGGGTACTGCTCTTAAGTTTCCGAAACCATGCTTTTGTACAGCTCTTTCTTATTGTCCTATAGCCTATGTTATTTTTTTCTTTCATTGTTGCTTGAAAGTTATATAGTATTAACTTGGTACAGTGGTCAAGTTGGACTCTACATTTTGATCAGATTTGTAAAGTTACACAGGACTAAAAACTTCGGAGTGATTAAAGAGGTTCCCTGCTGAGAATATGGATGACTTTATGTCATTGAATACTTTGGCCAGCAATATAAGAGTGATGTAGTTTAAAGAAATATTGTTTTCAAAAATAGCAGCTTTACTGAGATGTAATTCATGTACCATACAGTTTAACTATTTAAAGGGTGCCATTTGGTGGTTTTTAGTATAGTCACATTTTTGTGCAACCATCACTAAAATCAGTTTTAGAAGATTTCATTACTCTCCCTCAAAAAAACTGTACCCATTAACCCTTACTCTCCTCTCGCAGCCCTAGGCAACCACTAATCTACTTTCTACCTCTATGGATTTACCTATTCTGAACTCATACAATATGACTGGAATCATAATATGTGGCCTTTTGTGTATGTCTTCTTTCACTTAGCATCATGTTTTCAAAATTCATCCATGTTGTAGTACTTAACAGTACTTCATTTCTTTTTATGGCTGAATAATATTTCATTACGGATATACCATATTTTGTTTGCACATTGGGTGATGGATATTTGAGTTTTTCCCGCTTTTTGGTTATTATGAATTTACTGCTGTTAGCATGCATGTTCAAGTTTTTGTGGGGATGTATATTTTCAGTTTTCTGGTATATACCTAGGAGTGGAATTGCTGGTTCATGTGGCAACTCTGTGTTTAACCTTTTGAGAAACTGCCAAGCTGTTTTCCAAAGCAGCTGGGCATTTTACTTTTCTACCAGCAATGGCTGAGGGGTCCAATTTCTTCATATCCTCACCAACATTTTTTTTTTTTTTGCTGTACGTGGGCCTCTCACCGCTGTGGCCTCTCCTGTTGCGGAGCACAGGCTCCGGACGCGCAGGCTCAGCGGCCATGGCTCACGGGCCCAGCCACTCCGTGGCATGTGGGATCCTCCCGGACCGGGGCATGAACCCGTGCGTGTCCCCTGCATCGGCAGGTGGACTCTCAACCACTGTGCCACCAGGAAAGCCCAACATTTTTTTTATTCTAGGCATTCCAGTGGGTATGAATCTTACTGTGTTTTGATTTGCATCTCCATGATAATTAATGTAAAATACTGTTTTTAAAGTTTTTTTTAATTGTAAAGGCAATAACAGGATATTGTTGAAATTAAGAAAAAAAAGGAACTTATTAAGAAAATATGTATCACCCATAACTTTAACATATATAGGCAGTTACTGTTAACATTTTATATGTGTGCTTTGAGTTTTTATTTTATTTATTCTTTTGGCTGCACTGCACGGCTTGTGGGATCTTGGTTCCCCAACCAGGGATCGAACCCAGGCCCTTGGCAGTGAGAGCACAGAGTCCTAACCACTGGACTGCCAGGGAATTCCCAAGGTTTGGTTTTTTAAAATATGTTTTTATATATTATTTTTCAAGTTGGGATCATATTGAACAATTAACATTAATATTGTCCCATATCATTAAATTTTTTTAAAAAGACGTTGAGTATACATATGCTAACATTTATTTAGAGTCTATTGTGTATCAGGTACTAAATGTTTTAAACAGGTTTCTAATTAAGTCTTTATGTCAACTCTGTAGGTTAAGTACCATCATTACCACCATTTTAAAGATGAGACGGACCCTGGGTTAAATTGCTTGCCCAAGGTCACCCAGGTACTAAGTGGTATTCAGTGACTGTATAATAGTTTTGTACTGTGACTTTATACCCATTCCCTTTTTGGTTGACTTTTTTTTTTTCCCACTCTTATAAATAATAGTGACTATCCTAGATAAATCTTTATCTGACTCGGATTCACTTGTTAGGATAGATTATTTGAAGTGGAATCTCTGATCAAAGAGTATGAATGCTTTCTGAGAAAAAAAATTTCTACAATCAATTTCTAAAGCGTCAAATTGGCCAGTTTCCCTGTCTTCTGAGAACTGTCTCTGTTCCACAGCTACTTTAGTCTTGAGCTGGTTTATATGAAATTTCTAGTTTAGAGAACATGTGAGTTTAGTTTTGTAAATACTTTTAGTGCTTTGAGTCAGAATTGAGGTCATACCTTATTCTTCATATGTATGAATTTTGGTGTGAAGTAATTATATGTTAAAAATAAGAAGGACTCTACACTTTCTTCCTGGGAAATTATCCTCCATTTGGACACCTTGAAACCACTAGCAGCCATTATTATTAAATGTGAGACTATTGATTTAATATGTGTGATACAAACTGGAATTTTGGAGCACAGTTTGTAATTGTAGATGAAATGGAGTATGGAATCATAGATTTCTAGACCTTTTGTAGTTAGAACAGACCTAGAGACCATTTCAATTTATGGATTTATTTTCATTGAGGTAATATTGAATATTGAATCCATACCTTTCAATGCCTTGCTGTTGTTTTAAGCATCTTTATCATGGCACACAGGGCCACGTTCAATTTGGCCTCTGCAACCTCTCTAGCCTCCTCTTCTTCCTCTCTCCTCCCTTCTTGTTCACTTCGGTCCAGCCACCTTGACCTTCCTCAGATTACTAAGACCCTTCCTGCCACAGAGTCTTCAGACATGCTGCTTCCTCTGCTGTAAAGTTTCCTCCACCCGTAATGTGGAGGTCTTGTCTTGATTGTCACTTCCTCAGGGAGGTTTCTCCAGGTAGCACCCCACCCATTCTAGACCTAACCAGCTTTCCTGTAATGTATGCTTGCAACGTTTTGTGCTTTTCCTTTTTGCCACAGTTTTCACCACATAAGTGGTTGTGTTATTGCTGTATAGTTTGATATCTTATTACCCCCCTGGAGTGTAAGTTCTGGGATGGCAAGGACTGGTTCACCCATGTCCCACACTGTTGATTGTTTCCTTTGTGTGCAGGAGTTTTTAAGTTTGATGTAGTTTTGTCTGTTTTGCTTTTGTTGCCTGTGCTTTTAGAATCATACCCAAGAAATCATTGCCCATTCCAATGTCATGAAGCTTTTCCCCTATATTTTCTTCTTGGAGTTTTATCCTTTTAGGTCTTACACTTAGATCTTTACTCTGTTTTGGACTTAATTTCTGAACATGGTGTAAGATAAGGGTCCATCTTCCTTCTATTGCATGTGGATATTCAGTTTTACCAATACCACTTGTTGAAGAGATGGTCCTTTCCTCATTGTGTGGTCTTGGCACCCTTCTTAAAGCTCACTTGACAGTATACATTAGGGTTTATTTCTGGGCTCTCTATTCTGTTCTATTGGTCTATATGTCTGTTTTTATGCCAGTACCATACTGTTTTTTGTTTTGTTTTTTTGGCTGTGCCACATGGCTTGTGGGATCTTAGTTCCCCGACCAGGGATCAACCCCATGCCTCCTGCAGTGGAAGAGTGGAGTCCTAACCACTGGACTACCAGGGAATTCCCCAGTACCATACTGTTTTGATTACCTATTAGCTTTGTAATAGGTTTTGAAATCAAGAAGTGTAAGGCCTCCAACTTTGTTCTTCTCAAGATTTTTTTTTTTTTTTTTTTGCGGTATGCGGGCCTCTTACTGTTGTGGCCTCTCCCGTTGCGAAGCACAGGCTCCGGACGCGCAGGCTCAGCGGCCATGGCTCACAGGCCTAGCCGCTCCGCGGCATGTGGGATCTTCCCGGACCGGGGCACGAACCCGTGTGCCCTGCATCGGCAGGCGGACTCTCAACCACTGCGCCACCAGGGAAGCCCATGTTTTTTGTTTTTTAAATTTTTTGGCTGTGCCGCAGGGCATATGGAATCATAGTTCCCCAACCAGGGATCGATCCCACATCCCCTGCATTGGAAGCACGGAGTCTTAACTGCTGGACTGCCAGGGAAGTAACATCTCAAGATTGTTTTGACTATCATGGACCTTTGAGATTCCATATGAATTTTAGGATGATGTTTTTTGTTTCTACAAAAAAAAAAAAAAATGCCTTTGAGATTTTGACAGGGATTGTGTTGAATCTGTAAATTGCCTTGGATAGTATAGACATTTTAATAATTTAAGTCTTCCAGTCCATGAGCATAGAGTGTTTTTCTATTTATTTGTGTCGTCTTTAATTTCTTTGAGTAATGTTTTGTAGTTTTCAACGTACAAGTCTTTTGCCTCCTTGGTTAAGTTTATTCCTGAGTATTTTATTCATTTTGATGCTATTGCAAATGGGATTGTTTTCTTAATTTTCTTTTCTGATTGTCATTGTTAGTGTATAGAAACACAACTGATTTTTGAGGGTTGATTTTGTATACTGGAAGTTTGCTGAATTGGTTTATTAGTTTTAATAAACCAGTTGTTGGGTGGAATCTCGAGAGTTTTCTACATAAGAAAAAGCATTTGGGGCTTCCCTGGTGGCGCAGTGGTTGAGAGTCCGCCTGCCGATGCAGGGGACGCGGGTTCGTGCCCTGGTCTGGGAAGATCCCACATGCCGCGGAACGGCTGGGCCTGTGAGCCATGGCTGCTGAGCCTGTGCGTCCAGAGCTTGTGCTCCACAACGGGAGAGGCCACAACAGTGAGAGGCCCGCGTACCGCAAAAAAAAAAAAAAAAAAGAAAAAAAGAAAAAGCATTTTATCTGCAAACACAGATAATTTTGCTTTTTTCTTTCCAGTTTGGATGCCTTTTATTTCTTTTTCTTGCCTAATCTCTCTGGCTGAGTCTTTCTGAACTGTGTTGAATAGAAGTGGTCAGCGTGGGCATCCTTGTCTTGTTCCTCATCTCTTCTCTAAGAGAAGGGAAAAGCTTTCAGTATTTCATCTTTGAGTTTGATGTTAGTTGTGGACTTTTCATATATGATCTGATGTTTTCTTTTCTTAAAGGTGTAAATGCCATCGTTTGATATACTTCTACCTTTGATCATGATTAAACTAAAGAATAGTAGATTAGAATATAGAGAAGTAATAAGCCAAACAGACAATTTATTAAAATTAAATAAGACACAGAGAACTTGCACCGAAAAGCCACTATTTATTTCCTGGGAAAACTAATTTATGGAGAATCTGCTTGGTTTCTGATCCCACTGCAGTCTGACTTATATCCAGACTTCTCGGCTATCTTGAAGGTAACTAACTAGTGACCACTGAATTCCAAAACCAGTAGTCTTTTCTTAAACGACTCCTCCTTAATTTCTCTGTAGCATTTGGCACTGCAGTAGCCCCTTCTTATCCTTAGTTTCTCTTTCCACGGTTTCAGTTACCTGTCAAGCGTGGTCTGACAATATTAAATAGAAAATTCCAGAAATAAAGAATTCATAAATTTAAAACTGTACGCTGTCCTGAGTATCATGATGAAACTTTGTGTCTTTCTGCCCTGTCCTGCCTAGGACACCAGGACATGAATTGTCCCTTTGTCCAGTGTATCCCACCCATTAGTCACTTAATAGCTATCTGAGTTATAAGATCAACTGTTGGGGTATTGCAGTCCTTGTGTTCAAGTAACTCTTTTTTTTTTTGGTTGTGCTGCGAGCCTTGCAGGATTTTAGTTCCCCAACCAGGGATTGAATCGGGGCCACAGCAGTGAAAGCGCCAAGTCCTAACCACTGGACTGCCAGGGAATTCCCAAGTAACTCTTATTTTACTTAAAAATGGCCCCAAAGCACAAGAGTGGTGATGCTGGCAATTCAGATAGCCAAAGAGAAGCTTTAAAGTGCTTCCTTTAAGTGAAAAGGTGAAACTTCTATACTTAATAAGGAAAAAAAAAAACTGTATGCTGAGTTTGCTAATATCTGTGGTAAGACCGAATCTTCTATCCATGAAATTGTGAGGAAGGAAAAAGAAATTCTGCTAGTTTTCTTGTTGCACCTCAAACTGCAAAAGTTATGGCCAAGTACATGATAAGTGCTTAAAGATGGAAAAGGCATTAAATTTGTACAGTAAGAGACTTCCCTGTTGGTACAGTGGTTAAGAATCCGCCTGCCAGTGCAGGGGACATGGGTTCGATCCCTGGTCCGGGAAGCTCCCATGTGCCGTGGAGCAACTAAGCCCTTGTGCCACAACTACTGAGCCCACACGCCTAGAGTCCATGCTCCACAACAAGAGAAGCCACCACAATGAGAAGCCCGAGCACCACAACGAAGAGTAGCCCCCGCTTGCTGCAACTAGAGAAAGCCTGCGTGCAGCAATGAAGAACCAACACAGCCAAAAATAAGTAAATAAATTTATTTAAAAAGATTTTTTTTACAGTAAGATATTTTGAGAGGGAGAGAGACCACATTCACATAACTTTTATTACAATATATTGTTTGTAATTGTTCTATTTTATTATTAATTATTGTTGTCAATCTCTTATTGTACCTAATTTATAAATTAAACTTTATCATAGATTTATATGTATAGGAAAAAACACGTGTATATAGGGTTCAGTACTACCTGTGGTTTCAGGCATCTACTGGGGTCCTGGAATTTATCCCTTGTGGATAAGGGGAGACTCCTGGGTTGATCAAACCTTCCTCTTACTCTTTCCTCACTCAGTTTTCATGTCTTTGTGGTTCTCCTACCACTTTGACTGTTCTTCTAATCATCATAATTCCTCTTCCTCCTCCCGCTTGTAAATGTGCGAGTCTCTTGAGGTTCTCTTTTTGATTCCATCTATTTTCTCACTTTATGTTTTCTCTCAGTGATCTCACTGACCATTGTGGCTTCAGTCATTGTCGACATGCAGTTGATTCACAAATCTGCCTCTTCTGTTAGGTTACAGTTCCTTCCTCGATTGTCTTTGGACACCTCCATCTAAATGTCTTCCCAGAACTGCAGGTTGAAGATTCACATAATTGAACACCTGTCTTTCTTTCTCCCTTGTGTCCTCTTCATGCTGTGGCCATCCCCAAAAATGGTTGGTGTGCTGCTCCTGCCATGCCTTTGCTCATGGCATTTCCTTTCCTATCCGTTGGAGTACTTTTCCTTGTACTCTTCAATATACTTCAAGGTCTGCCTCAAATACCGTCTTTTCTGCAAAGTACTAATGTGGGCTGCAGATGACCTGCTCGTTCTTTGCTCTAAACTTGGGAGTTTCCTACAGGCTATCTCTTAAAACTATAAAGCTCTTTGTGATTTTTGTCTGTGTTTGCTTTTCTAGCCATAAATCTAGCCACTCCCCCTCAGGAACTCAATAATTCACCTCATGATACACATAGAATCACTTCTTGTTCCTCAGGGCAAGACTGTATGCTTTCATGCACATGTCATTTTCCCTGGTGGCATATCTTCCACTTAGTGCTTTTTGGGGGTGTGGGTGGATAGAGTTGATAGTAGTGGTCTTTCAAACTAGTCCTGTAGAGATGTCTTCCATCACATAAATAGATGTCCTCCATCTACTGAATTCTACAAGCAGTTTGGCATAGAGAAGAGACAGAATTTGAGCTTTGATTTTAAACCCTGGTTTTGATATTTACTAGCCATGTAAACTTGGTACTCAACTTTTCTGAACCTCTATTTCCTGATCTGTAAAATTGGGAGAGTGTTTAACCTTATGGGGCCAATACAAAGTTTAAATAAGAAACTGCATATAAAATGCCAAGCATATGCTAAGTCCTCAATAAATGGTGTTAAAGAAAAAAAAAGAAATGAAAAGAGAAGAGAAGAAAAAGAGAAGCAGCAGTTATTATTCCCTTCATGGGGTCATTTGTGTACCATGGGGGCATGGGAAATGGTGTCAGACTGAGACAGGGTGCTCAAGGCAGAGCACAAAGGATATATCTTCTTACTCGTGGGGAACTGGTTTACTAATGACAAATTCTAGCCAGAGAATGAGAGAAACTTCCTCCTGCAGCCAACTAGTGACTTCTTCCTTACATTACACACAGCACTTCATTCATCTTTCTCTAGAAAGAAATGCTTTGCTCATGTTGTCCTGTCACCCGCTCTGCCTCCTCCCGTACATTTTCCATATTGTCCCCAATATGGCTTTTAAAATGCAGGTTGTATATGTTGCCCCCTCCCTCTCTTTCAGTACAGATAAATCCTAACTCCTTGCTGTGAATTATAAGGCTCTTCATGATCTGGTCTTCACCTACTTCTCTAGCCTAGTCTTTCACTGTGCCCCATGCAGTGGACATTTGTCATTTTTTCATCTGACCAGTATCAACTCTTTTCTTATGTCTGGGAAATTCCACAGTGTCTTGGTGGAGGACAGGACCTATCTCACATCTCAGATATTGAAAAGTTTGGATCCTCATTTTCCCAGCTCCCTGGCAGCTAGGGCTTAGGAATGTGACCTGGTGGGACTTTGAATCTGCATTGAGGTGGGGACTTTGAATCTGCATTGAGGGACACGGAGGATCAAGGACTGGGTCAGTGGCAACAGTGATGGCCTCATGTTATATTGGCAGTCGTGTCTCCACCCGCTGGTACCATGAGTAGTTTCAATTGCAGTTATGACTGCCTAGCCTAGATTGGTAACGGCTTAGTTTCAGAGTCTAGGTTTTTCAGCCCTTGTGTTGGATCTTTGAGGTTACCCATTGCTTTTCCAATAAATTCCTTATCTGTTTAAAGGAACTCAAGATCATTTCTCTTATTTGCATTTATAAAGAGCCTTGACTCATACCGCCCTCTAGTACCAAGTGCCCCATTCACATTAACCTTCCTGCAGTTCTTCCAAACTAACCATGGTTGTTTCTGCCTCTGGGCTTTCTCACATTCTGTTCTACCTGGAACACTCTTTACCTCATTCTCAAATTGTTTTGACTCTTGGCGGTCCTTTAGGACTCAGCTCTGTTATGTCACTTTTTCTGCAAATCTTCCCCCAATTCTTAAGATTGGGTTAGCTCCTCAGTGTTCCCACAGAATCCTCTGCTTACCTCTATATAATACTTATCACACTATATTGTAATTGCCTTGACATCCCTTGGAGACATGGGCTAGTAGTATATTCAGTGTCTTTGCATTGTCCCCGGCAGATAATAATTACTATCTAAATTTTATCTGTTGAATGAGTGAAAAACTATTGAATTATACTCTGTGTTATGTTAAAATTTGTCTATTTGCATGTCTGTTTTTCCTAATAAACTGTGACTATTCTAAGAGCAGCGGCCAAGTTCTTCTTCACCTTTATATCCTTAATTTGTAGCATAGTATTTGGCTCATAGTAGACACTGAGAGAATGTTGAATGCATAACTGAATGACTGAGTGGCAGAGCTGTCTTTTTAGAATTTCAGTTCAACAGTTTTTCCCAAGAGAAAGTATCTTCTTTGACCATATAGGTAAAGATGAGATATCTGCATGTAGCTCATATTGAGTAATTGACATTCTCAACTTCTCTGTATCAGGATTGGTAATCTGTTTAGAAGATAATGTTTACACATGAAAAAAAAACTATTTGACAAGCCAGTATTTTATGTGCCGACTGAGTGATACGGGCAGATGTTGCTTCAGTGTCAGGCTCAATATAACATTCTTTTTTTTTTCTTAATATTTATCTATTTTGGCTGTGCCGGGTCTTAGTTGTGGCTCGTGGGATCTTCGTTGTGGCATGTTTAGTTGCGGCCTGCGTGTGGGATCTAGTTCCCTGACCAGGGATCAAACCCGGGCCCCCTGCATTGGGAGCACAGAGTGTTACCCACTGGACCACGAGGGAAGTCCCTCAATATAACATTCTTTCTTTCTTTTTTTTTTTTTGTGGTACGCGGGCCTCTCACTGTTGTGGCCTCTCCCGTTGCGGAGCACAGGCTCCGGACGCGCAGGCTCAGCGGCCATGGCTCACGGGCCCAGCCGCTCCGTGGCACGTGGGATCCTCCCGGACCGGGGCACGAACCCGCGTCCCCTGCATCGGCAGGCGGCCTCTCAACCACTGCGCCACTAGGGAAGCCCTCAATATAACATTCTTAATCGAGTCTTTGAAAGTGTGGTACCTAAGCAACTACTTAGGAAATGGTTATTGGTTAATTGGATTGATTAAAATAAAAGCCTGTAGTAGGCTTTGTCTTTCTGTTTTATTTGGTTTACATGCTGCTTATTTTGGACTGGTTCATTGGAATTTTTCCTCGTTCCTTTTTAGGTCCAAGACAACTTTGACAAGATTGAATTCAATAGGATGTGTTGGACCCTCTGTGTCAAAAAAAACCTCGCAAAGAGTCTCCTGCTCATTACAGAAGACGATGCATTTAAAGTATGGGTTATTTTCAACTTTTTATCTGAGGACAAGTACCCACTAATTATTGTACCAGAAGAGGTAAGTGTGGCTCTGGGAAGTTTTACAGGGCCATCTTAGCATTTAATAGATCTAACTTGGAAGTAGATATGGAAGGAGATCCTGTACTAGTGTTTTTGGATCAGAGGCAAAAAAGCTTAGATCCAAAAAAGTCCAAAAGTTAGTGATTTAGGGTTATGCAGTAACCATGGAGATTTGCACACAGGGTGGGACTCTTCCTCTCTAAACTGCTATAATTATAGACAAATCCATCCTCATGTTCAAAGAGTCTTTATTCAGTACAAGTCACAACATAATTTTCTGTCTACTTACATATTGGCAAAACCATAAGAAATGGCTGAGTGATGCTAGGGAAACACATAGGATCCAGAATGTTGTTCCCAAGGCTGATTTATGTGAGGAAATAACTATTCTTGTTTCAAAGCCAAGGATGGAGACTTTTTTAAGACCATACGTTCTAAAGTAAATGAAAAAGGACATTTGCTTGTTTTGTTCTGGGTTATTTTCCCTGAGCTTCCAAGGGGCGGGGGGATGGCGGGGGACAGGGGGAATACAGGAGTAAGGATTCTGTGCTCTCTTACTGCCCTAAAAAATGATCCATGCAATACATGCTTATTACAGTAGTAAATTTAGAAAAGACTAATAATATGCAGATTAATCAACTGTAGTCCTCCCCTTAAAAAAAGTCATTTGTAATCCCCTAACCTTGGACAAATGATGTAACCTCTTGAGTTTTAATTTCCTCATCTATAAAATGGGGCTCATAAAAATGTTTATTCTAAGGGTTGTGAGGCTCTGTATTTAAAGGACTTAGTTCAGTAAGTGAAATACGTCAGAGAAAGAGGAATACTGTATGATTTTATGCATATATGGAATATGAACAAACAAACAAACCAAACCAAACAAAAACATGTAGATACAGGGAACAGAACAGTGGCTACCAGAGGGGAAGTAGGGGTGGGAAGGGTGAAAGGGATAAAGAGGGTCAACTTTTTGGAAACTAAGTTTTCGGTGGTGAGCACACTATAGTGCATGTAGAATTAGAAATACAGTGTTGTATACATGAAACTTACATAATGTTATGAACCAATGTTACCTCAATAAAAAATCTAAAATTAAAAAAAATAATTAAATCGCGACTAGGGGGAAAAAATAAATGACTTAGCTCAGTGCCTGGCACATGATATGTACTCAGTAAATGTTAGCTCCTATGACTAATATTATTGCATACATTTTTGCACACTAGTCTGCTTATTTCTGTAGGATAAATTTCCAGCAGTGGAATGCTAAGTCCTAAGAAATGCACACTTTCAGGGTATGAGATGAACGAAGCAGAATTGCCCTTCAGAAAGGCTGTACCATTTATATACCTACCAGTAGTGATTGAGGGTGCCCATTATTACCCATCCTGCCAGCATGAGTCTAGTCTGTGATTTATTTGTATGATTCATGTTTATGTTAGGAAAATCTGTTTAAAAGTTCACACTGCAATATTTTATTTCAAGTCAGCAAGGATTAATCGACTGGCAACAGTAAATGAGGCAATAAGAGGAATACAAAGTGAAAAAGATGACTTCCTGCCTTCAAGGAATATGCAGTCTGCTCAAGGAAAAGAAAAAAATCAAGTGTAATTCAAAGCAAAATAAACTACCTGTTATAAGAGAGGTGCAAATGCCATGCAAATACAGAGAAGGGAAAGATTTATTCCAGTTTGAGGGAAGTCAGGGATCAGGGAAGGCTTTTTAAGAGAGGCAGTATAATGTAGTGGTTAAAAGCAGGGTCTTAAACTTTTTCAGTAAAGGGCCAGACAGAAAATATTTGAGGTTTTGTGGGCTTCCTGGGCCATATTGTCTCTGTTATAGCTACTCAACTCTGCTGTTAATAGCGTGAAAGCAGCCACAAGACAATATGTTCCTGTGCTTTAATAAAACTTTTACTTATGGATGTTGAAATTTGAGTTTCATATAATTTTAATGGACCATGAAATATTATTACTCTCTTGATTTTACCCCCTCTAACCGCTGAAAAATGTAAAAACCGTTCTTGGAGCAAGTGTGTATAAAAACAGGCTGAGAGCCAGATTTGGCAGCTGGGGTAGATTTGACTCATGGGCTGTAATTTGGTGTTGCTTGGTTAAGAGCAGGAGTCTGGAGTCAGATTTCTTGGGTTTGAATTCTGGCTTCCACACTGCTCACTAGCTGTGTGACCTTGGGAAATTTACTTCATTAGTTTTTGCTGCAGTTTCCTCAACTGTAAAATAAGGCTAATGCTAGTATCTGCCTCCTAACTGCTCTTGTGAATATCAAATGAGAAGACTGCCTGGCCCTTAGAAAGTGCTCATTGTGTTACCTATTATATTTAGTGGGAAGGTAGCATTTATGCTGGGCCTTAAAAGACGGAAGAATTTTGACTAATGAAGAAGGCAGAGGAGAAGACTTCCGGTTGGAGGGAACAGTGGGCAAGGTTATATGAGGCAGGAAAGGAAAGGAAGGGCATGTCGGAGATGAGTGAGGTATCCAGCTTGACTGAATTGCCAGTCTTTGAAACAGCTGGATTGACTGATTTAAGCCAAAAAGGGAATTTTAAAAAGGATGTTGGGTAGCTGACAGAATGGCTATGATGGCTGAAAAACCAGGTGTGGAGGCTATGCAGTGAGGAACCACAGGGAAAATGTGTGTTGTACTTTTACCACGGAACACCTCTGGCCCTGCACACTGGGTGCTGTCCAGGAACTCAAATCTTCCTGCAAGTAACTGTTCTTGCTACCATGGAGAGTTTTCTGTGCCTATTTCTCAATCACAGTCAGGGCATGATGCATCTAATTGTTATAACCTAGGTCACATGCCATGAGCTAGCTGCAAAGGAGGCCTGGAAAGTGTCCAATTGTGTTTTTAACTTCCATATTGGGAATTCCCCAGACATAAGAAGCGGGTTAGGTGCCGGGCAGTCAAAAAGAATGACACATGCCCTTTCTAACTAGAATGTGAGGGCTGTACAGAGATAGAGACAAGTTTCAGGTCTGGGCGACTGGGAGGTAATATAGTATGGTTGTTTAAAGCATGGTCTTTCAAATCAGACTGCCTGGTTTAAATCCCTACTTGACCACTTTTTAGCTCTGTGACTGTGAACAGATTACTTAATCTCCCTGTTTGGGTTACCCCATCTGGAAAATGGGGATCACTACTTCCTTCACTGGACTCTTGTGAGGACTGATAGTTGATACATGTGAAGCATTTAACTTAATGTCTGGCTCCATGATAAACGCTCACTAAATTTTGTGTGTGTGTGTGTGTGTGTGTGTGTGTGTGTGTGTATGAATGAATGACAGGGTGATGAACAAATTGGAGATATGATGTATGATGATGGGTTTGGTACATTTGGCATTTTGAGTGGATCATCCTTGTGGAGCTGTCCTGTTTGAACTGAAAGAGTACGTTTAGAGCTGTGAGAGATCAGGGCTGGAGACAGAGACAGGGAAGCCATGGGAGTAGGTTAGATCAGGGAGGAAGAGACAATAGTGGGAGAAGCGAGGGCTGAAGACAGAATTTTGGGCCCATTTCTGTAGCAGGGGGAGGAAGTAGATTTGGTAAAGGAAGCAGAACTGGATAGTCTGTGAGGTTGGTGGAGAACTGGGAGAGTGTTGAGTCATGGGTGCCAAAGAAAGAAAAAGTTCTAAGAAGCAGAAAAGTAGTTCCTAGCATTAGATTCTATAGAAAAATTAGAGGGTAATGAGTGAGAAGTTGCCCTTGGATTTAACAATTAGGTGGTCATTGGTAAGCAAGGAGAAGGCAGTTTCACTGTAGCGGTGGGGACAGTTTCTTAGTGCTTAATAATAATAATAATGTAATTGTGCACGTATGTGAAAGGGGAAGTAAAAAATAAAACATGCTGAGCTTCCCTGGTGGCGCAGTGGTTGAGAGACCGCCTGCCGATGCAGGGGACACGGGTTCGTGCCCCGGTCCGGGAAGATCCCACATGCCGCGGAGCGGCTAGGCCCGTGAGCCATGGCTGCTGAGCCTGCGTGTCCGGAGCCTGTGCTCCGCAACGGGAGAGGCCACAACAGTGAGAGGCCCGCGTACCGCCAAAAAAAATAAAAATAAAAATAAAAAAATAAAACATGCTATGGAATTTTTGTCCACAAAATTTTTTTTAATACAGAAACATATAGAAGGGAATAGAATGTTGATAGATGTAGAAAAAGATATGCTAATGGTATTTTTAAAACCTAGCTGCTGCTTAGGGAGAGTGGGAGGGAGATGCAAGAGGGAGGGAATATGGGATTATATGTATACATATAGCTGATTCCCTTTGTTATACAGCAGAAACTAACACAACATTGTAAAGCAATTATATTCCAATAAAGATGTTAAAAAAAACTATATTACAACAGTGACTATAAGGAAATCTTTCAAAAAAAAACCTAGCTGCTGCTTGGAAGAATTGTGCTAATAAATCTCCAGTATTGTTTTTTAAGACATTTTGTAGTTATACTTAGTGTTGTAAATTTATTTGCGTTTTCTTTAGAACTGGAGATGGGGTGGGTCTCTTACCCGTGATCTTTTGATCTCTAAAATATCCACAGTGGACTTGAAAGTGGCTTTGTCCTGATTTCAGAATTAGAAATTAGTTTGTAAGGAGACTTAACCATATTCCTCAAAGCAGCTCTTACTTGATGTGGAGGACTTGTCATTAGTAGATTATCACTGAGTCACAGGCTCTGGAGGGAGCCAGTCAGCATCAGCTTCCTGACTACTCTGCCTATGACACTCAAAAGATTTATGCTCGGGGGCTTCCCTGGTGGCACAGTGGTTGAGAGTCCGCCTGCTGATGCAGGGGACACGGGTTCGTGCCCCGGTCCGGGAGGATGGGCCCGTGAGCCATGGCCGCTGAGCCTGCACGTCCAGAGCCTGTGCTCCGCAGCGGGAGAGGCCACAACAGTGAGAGGCCTGCGTACCGGAAAAAAAAAAAAAAAAAAAAAAGATTTATGCTCGGGACTTCCCTGGTGGCTCAGTGGTTAAGAATCCGCCTACCAAGGCAGGGGGCACGGGTTCGAGCCCTGGTGTGGGAAGATCCCACATGCCGCGGAGCAACCAAACCCATGCGCCACGACTACTGAGCCTGCGCTCTAGAGCCCACATGCCACAACTACTGAAGCCCGCGCACCTAGAGCCCGTGCGCCACAACAAGAGAAGCCACCGCAATGAGAAGTCTGCGCACCGCAACGAAGAGTAGCCCCCGCTTGCCGCAACTAAAGAAAGCCTGCACGCAGCAACGAAAACCCAACGCAGCCAAAAATAAATAAACTTATTTAAAAAAAAAAAAAGATTTCTGCCCTAGGTGGCCTGAAAAACTGGGACCTACATAAGACTTGATGTGGGCCATGACTTTATTTTTATGCACCCAGAGCCCAGCCAAGACTTCACTGCTTGCTTGCCTTCCTCTTTGCAGGCTGACAGGAATGTCTTCGTCCTCTCCTAAACAAGTTAATCTTATTCGAGAAGGGAATGGCCTCTTTTTGACTTGTCAGGATAGTCAAGTAGCATACCTTGTCATGTCATTGTTTGGACTTAACTGTTGTTTTGATGTCCTTCGCTCCCTCAGCATTCTTCTGATTAGAAGTAGAAATAGCGTTAGTTTTACGGATTATTCCTCTGTGGCCAGGAGTACTTGTGGGGGAAAAGAAGGGATCATTGAAACAGATTTACGTGGAACTGCTTTGTCTGGCTGCTGAACCGGCCTCCTAAGGTTTAAAATATGGCCTTGTATTTATTGAGCTCCTAGCACATCTCCTGGCCTTTGCCAAGCACTGCAAATTCAAGGTTGCACAGTTTATGAGAAACAGTAGAGTCATTTCTTAAGGTGCCCATTCTCTGTTAGATTTTGTTTTCTTCCTAAGTACTTTAATAGTGTTAAAAAAACTATATTTTGAATGAGTATTAGACTTACAGATTTTAATAAAATTAAGTATGAAAATGTACATTTAAGAATAAATTTTGAAGTATAATGTCTTAATTTGTCATGAATGAGTTTGATTTGTATTATTACAAACAGTTTTTAGGCTTTATAAATTTAAAGTAATTTTTATGTTTCCAATAAGTCATTTACCATAATGATGGTTTGCATTTTAAGTCCAAAATATTTTTAAGTTAAGATTTAATTCTCCAGCTTTGATTAATACTATATGAGATATAAGTAACAGTGGTAGTGACATGAATAACATAAGTGGGGTAAGTTTGCTTTTGACTCAGTTTCCCATCACCCAGAATATCAATCAATATCAAGAATATTGAATACATTAAGTGAAAGTGACTTAGTACCAAAAGTCAAGAAATTGCATGTCCCCATTTGAGATGGTTCTATAATTTTTGTCAAATGATATTCCTGGAAATGTGTGTCTGTAAAGTACAGTTTTTACATTAGCATTCATTTCCCACAGAACCAAGAACAAAACAGGATGTTTGTCTGTTGCTTATTTGGAAGAATTGCCTTCTTGCAATTAAATATTAAACCTGAAATAGTTTTAAGAGATCCTTTATTAAGAAATAAAATCTGAATTGTTATTAAGTTAATAAAGACCCTCTTCAATGATTACAGTGAAACAACTTCTAACAAATAAACTTTGGAGCCAGAGGCCTCAAAAATCACATGCAGCTTGAAAGTTTATTCTTTGTTATTTTTGGTGCAACTTGCCTTGGGAGGAGGAAGTAAGCTGCTTCCTGAAACTGAATGAGCTCTTAGAATTGGTGCAGTCCACTCAGACTAACACAGCAGCACGTGATTTATTACTTAGTATCATCGAATAGTTACTGAGAATGGGAATGTTTGTCTCTCCTTGGCCCAATATAAGGAAGTAAGAGGTCCTTAAGTTATTTGGTTATAAGTATATGACTGTGTTGAAAGCCAACAGGAAATGAATCTAGATTAGTTGCCTGGAACAGTCACTGGGAATGCAGAGCAGATGCTGAGTGCTGATGACAAACTCTGGAGGGTCGGGGGAGGGCAACTTCAGAAAGGTTCAGGATGAATCTGGGAAGCTGTTTCTAGAGCTGAGTTTGCTGCTAACAGGAAACAATGTTAAAGACATTCCAATATACATGAGGAATTGAAGCTCAGAGTGTGAGGGGCACCAGTTCATTCACAGTGGTAAGTGAGGAAAAGCTAAGGCTGTTTCTTGACTTGTCATGCCCACTTTTTGTTGTCCTGTCCATGCATGTGGCCACACCCATGGCCTCACTACTAAAACTTCTAGCAGTGCCTGTACAACCTTTATCCCAAGTTGTGATCAGGCAGCATGGGCCCTCTTTTTGCTGCCTTAGGGAGATTGAATTTCTGTGCATGATAACACCTCTAAGTTATTCTACTTTGGTCAATTATTTATATAATTGACTTTTTCTCTCTTGTGTCTTATTGCCTTTAAGCTTTTTTCCTTCTACTCTTTTCTGTCCTGTTCTCTCCTTCCCTTTTCCCTTTCTTTTCTTCTTAATAATTTTCTTTTTCTCTTTTCCACTGCCTATCCCTATTACTTCTGTTTAAAAGCCAAGAAAATAATATCTGATAAGCTAAAGAGCAGATGTTACATCTTCAGCAAGAGAAAGGAAAGACCTAAGTGTGTTTTTCTCCAGCAAGTAAACATTTGTTGAATACCTACTGTATGCTAGATTTAGGGTATTAGATAATCTGCATACAAGAGGAGCTTATAATATCTCATCAAATTACAATAGAACTCTTGATATTTTTTGACCTTGTGATATTTTGCAAATGTATATTTCTTTGCAAACATGTTTTTCCTATTGTTGGCATTCTTTTTCTGTTAAAGTATGTTATTTCACAAACGACATTATAATCAAATTGTTGGAAGTGCAAAGAAGAGAAAGAAAAAATTAATTCACAATCCTATCTGTAACAAATTAGGCTCTAATATTTTGCTCTAGTATTTTTCAAAATATTTATATAAATTTGTGCAATGGAGATCATAGGTAAATTTAATTTTGCATTCCTCCTCACTTAATATTATTTCATAAATGCTTTCTTAAATGTAATTTTATTTTTTCTGTTTTTTAAAAATTTAATTTAATTAATTTATTTTTTATACAACAGGTTCTTATTAGTTATCTATTTTATACATATTAGTGTATACATGTCAATCCCAATCTCCCAGTTGATCCCCCACCCCCACCCTCCGCACTTTACCCCCTTGGTGTCCATACGTTTGTTCTCTACATCTGTGTCTCTGTTTCTGCCTTGCAAACTGGTTCATCTGTACCATTTTTCTAGATTCCACATATATACATTAATATACGATATTTGTTTTTCTCTTTCTGACTTACTTCGCTCTGTAGGACAATCTCTAGGTCCATCCATGTCTCTACAAATGACCCAATTTCGTTCCTTTTTATGGCTGAGTAATGTTCCATTGTATATATGTACCACATCTTCTTTACCCATTTGTCTGTCAGTGGGCATTTAGGATGCTTCCATGACCTGGCTATTGTAAATAGTGCTGCATTGGGGTGCATGTGTCTTTTTTGTTTGTTTATTGAAACAGAAAGTCACAAAAATTATAATCATCCTCATCAGTTCACTCAGCCCCATGTAATTAATTTTTGTTTCATCTTGATCTTTTTTTTTTTTTTTAACATCTTTATTGGGGTATAATTGCTTTACAATGGTGTGTTAGTTTCTGCTTTATAACAAAGTGAATCAGTTATACATATACATATGTTCCCATATCTCTTCCCTCTTGCGTCTCCCTCCCTCCCACCCTCCCTATCCCACCCCTCCAGGCTGTCACAAAGCACCGAGCCAATATCCCTATGCCATGCGGCTGCTTCCAACTAGCTATCTACCTTACTACGTTTGTTAGTGTGTATATGTCCATGACTCTCTCTCGCCCTGTCCCAGCTCACCCTTCCCCCTCCCCATAACCTCAAGTCCGTTCTCTAGGAGGTCTGCGTCTTTATTCCTGCCTTACCCCTAGGTTCTTCATGACATTTTTTTTTCTTAAATTCCATATATATGTGTTAGCATACGGTATTTGTCTTTTTCTTTCTGACTTATTACTTCACTCTGTATGACAGACTCTAGGTCTATCCACCTCATTACAAATAGCTCAATTTCGTTTCTTTTTATGGCTGAGTAATATTCCATTGTATATATGTGCCACATCTTCTTCATCCATTCATCTTTTGATAGGCATTTAGGTTGCTTCCATGACCTGGCTATTGTAAATAGTGCTGCAGTGAACATTGGGGTGCATGTGTCTTTTTAAATTTTGGTTTTCTCTGGGTATATACCCAGTAGTGGGATTGCTGGATCATATGGTAATTCTATTTTTAGTTTTTTAAGGAACCTCCATACTGTTCTCCATAGTGGCTGTATCATTTTACATTCCCAACAACAGTTCAAGAGGGTTCCCTTTTCTCCGCACCCTCTCCAGCATTTGTTGTTTGTAGATTTTCTGATGATGCCTATTCTAACTGGTGTGAGGTGATACCTCATTGTAGTTTTGATTTGCATTTCTCTCATAATTAGTGATGTTGAGCAGCTTTTCTGCCAATTTTTGTGTTGGGTTGTTTGTTTCTTTAATATTGAGCTGCATGAGCTGTTTATATATTTTGGAGATTAATCCTTTGTCTGTTGATTCGTTTGCAAATATTTTCTCCCATTCTGAGGGTTGTCTTTTCATCTTGTTTATGGTTTCCTTTGCTGTGCAAAAGCTTTTAAGTTTCATTAGGTCTCATTTGTTTATTTTTGTTTTTATTTCCATTACTCTAGGAGGTGGATCAAAAAAGATCTTGCTGTGATTTATGTCAAAGAGTGTTCTTCCTGTGTTATCCTCTAAGAGTTTTATAGTGTCCAGTCTTACATTTAGGTCTTTAATCCATTTTGAGTTTATTTTTGTGTATGGTGTTAGGGAATGTTCTAATTTCATTCTTTTACATATAGCTGTACAGTTTTCCCAGCACCACTTATTGAAGAGACTGTCTTTTCTCCATTGTATATCCTTGCCTCCTTTGTCATAGATTAGTTGACCATAGGTGCATGGGTTTATCTCTGGGCTTTCTATCCTGTTCCATTGATCTATATTTTTGTTTTTGTGCCAGTACCATATTGTCTCGATTACTGTAGGTTTGTAGTATAGTCTGAAGTCAGGGAGTCTGATTCTTCCAGCTCCTTTTTTTTCCCTCAAGATTGCTTTGGCTATTCGGGGTCTTTTGTGTCTCCATAAAAATTTTAAGATTTTTTTTTGTTCTAGTTCTGTAAAAAATGCCATTGGTAATTTGATAGGGATTGCATTGAATCTGTAGATTGCTTTGGAGTATAGTCATTTTCACAATATTGATTCTTCCAGTCCAAGAACATGGTATATCTCTCCATCTGTTTGTATTATCTTTGATTTCTTTCATCAATGTCTTATAGTTCTGAGTACAGGTCTTTTACCTCCTTAGGTAGGTTTATTCCTAGGTATTTTATTCTTTTTGTTGCAATGGTGAATGGGATTGTTTTCTTAATTTCTATTTCTGGTCTTTCCTTGTAAGTGTATAGGAATGCAAGAGATATCTGTGCATTAATTTTGTATCCTGCAACTTTACCAAATTCATTGATTAGCTCTAGAAGTTTTCTGGTGGCACTTTTAGGATTCTCTATGTATAGTATCATGTCATCTGCAAACAGTGACAGTTTTACTTCTTCTTTTCCAATTTGTATTCCTTTATTTCTTTTTCTTCTCTGATTGCTGTGGCTAGGACTTCCAACACTATGTTGAATAATAGTGGTGGGAGTGGACATCCTTGTCTTGTTCCTGATCTTAGAGGAAATGCTTTCAGTTTTTCACCATTGAGAATGATGTTTGCTGTGGGTTTGTCATATATGGCCTTTATTATGTTGAGGTAGGTTCCCTCTATGCCCACTTTCTGCAGAGTTTTTTATCATAAATGGGTGTTGAATTTTGTCAAAAGCTTTTTCTGCATCTATTGAGATGATCATACGGTTTTTATTCTGCAATTTGTTAATATGGTGTATCACATTGATTGACTTGCGTATATTGAAGAATCCTTGCATCCCTGAGGTAAATCCCACTTGATCGTGGTGTATTATCCTTTTAATGTGCTGTTGGATTCTGTTTGCTAGTATTTTGTTGAGGATTTTTGCATCGATATTCATCAGTGATATTGGTCTGTAATTTTCTTTTTTGGTAGTATCTCTGTCTGGTTTTGGTATCAGGGTGATGGTCGCCTCATAGAATGAGTTTGGGAGTGTTCCTTCCTCTGCAATTTTTTGGAAGAGTTTGAGAAGGATGGGTGTTAGCTCTTCTCTAAATGTCTGATAGAATTCACCTGTGAAGCCATCTGGTCCTGGATTTTTGTTTGTTGGAAGATTTTTAGTCACAGTTTCGATTTCATTACTTGTGATTGGTCTGTTCATATATTCTGTTTTTTCCTGGTTCAGTCTTGGAAGGTTATACCTTTCTAAGAATTTGTCCATTTCTTCCAGGTTGTCCATTTTATTGGCATAGAGTTGCTTGTAGTAGTCTCTTATGATGCTTTGTATTTCTGTGGTGTCTGTTGTAACTTCTCTTTTTTCATTTCTAATTTTATTGATTTGTGTCTTCTCCCTCTTTTTCTTGATGAGTCTGACTAATGGTTTATCAATTTTGTTTATCTTCTCAAAGAACCAGCTTTTAGTTTTTTTTTTTCAGCTTTTAGTTTTATTGATCTTTGCTATTGTATCTTTGTTTCTATTTCATTTATTTCTGCTCTGTTCTTTATGGTTTCTTTCCTTCTACTAACTTCGGATTTTGTTTGTTTTTCTTTCTCTAGTTCCTTTAGGTGTAAGGTTAGGTTGTTTATTTGAGATTTTTCTTGTTTCTTGCAGTAGAATTGTATTGCTGTAAACTACCCTCTTTGAACTGCTTTTGCTGCATCCCATAGGTTTTGGATCATCTTGTTTTTGTTGTCATTTGTCTCTAGGTATTTTTTGATTTCCTCTTTGATTTCTTCAGTGATCTCTTGGTTATTTAGTAACTTATTGTTTAGCCTCCATGTATTTGTATTTTTTACGTTTTTTTCCCCTGTAATTGATTTCTCATCTCATAGCATTGTTGTCAGAGAAGATGCTTGATATGATTTCAGTTTTCTTAAATTTACCGAGGCTTGATTTGTGACCCAAGATGTGATCTATCCTGGAGAATGTTCCGTGTGCAGTTGAGAAGAAAATGTAATATGCTGTTTTTGGATGGAATGTCCTATAAATATCAATGAAATCTATCTGGTCTCTTGTGTCATTTAAAGCTTGTGTTTCCTTGTTAATTTTCTGTCTGGATGATCTGCCCATTAGTGTAAGTGTGGTGTTAAAGTCCCCTGTCCCCTAGTATTATTGTGTTACTGTCGATTTCCTCTTTTATAGCTGTTAGCATTTGCCTTATGTATTGAGGTCCTCCTGTCTTGGGTGCATTTATATTTATAGTTGTTATATTTTCTTCTTGGATTGATTCCTTGATCATTATGTGTGTCCTTCCTTGTCTCTTGTCCATTCTTTAAAGTCTATGTTATCTGATGTGAGTATTGCTACTCCAGCTTTCTTTTGATTTCCATTTGCATGGAATATCTTTTTCCATCACCTCACTTTCAGTCTGTATGTGTCCCTAGGTCTGAAGTGGGTCCTTTGCAGACAGCATATATATGGGTCTTGTTTTTGTATCCATTCAGCGAGCCTGTGTCTTTTGGGTGGAGCATTTAATCCATTCACATTTAAGGTAATTATTGATATGTATGTTTCTGTTACCATTTTCTTAATTGTTTTGGGGTGTTTCTTTGTAGGTACTTTTCTTCTCTTGTGTTTCTCACTTAGAGAAGTTCTTTTAGCATTTGCTGTAGAGCTGGTTTGGTGGTGCTGAATTCTCTTAGCTTTTTCTTGTTTGTAAAGCTTTTGATTTCTCCATCAAATCTGAATGAGATCCTTGCTAGGTAGAGTAATCTTGGTTGTAGCGTCTTCCTTTTCATCACTTTAAATATATTGTGCCCCCCCCCACTTCTGGCCTGTAGAGTTTCTGCGGGAAATCAGCTGTTACCCTTATGGGAGTTCCCTTGTATTTTATTTGTTGTTTTTCCCTTGTTGCTTTTAATAATTTTTCTGTGTCTTTTAATTTTTCTGTTTGATTACTATGTGTCTTGGCGTGTTTCTCCTTGGGTTTATCCTGCCTGGGACTCTCTGTGCTTCCTGGACTTGGGTGGCTATTTCCTGTCCCATGTTAGGGAAGTTTTCCACTATAATCTCTTCAAATATTTTCTCGGGTCCTTTCTCTCTCTTTTCTCCTTCTGGGGCCCCTATAACGCGAATGTTGGTGCATTTAATGTTGTCCCGGAGGTCTCTTAGATTGTCTTCGTTTCTTTTTTTCTTTTTTCTGTTTCACAGCAGTGAATTCCACCATTCTGTCTTCCAAGTCACTTATCCGTTCTTCTGCCTTAGTTATTCTGCTATTGATTCCTTCTAGTGTATTTCTAGTGTATTTTTCAGTTCTTGTGTTGTTCATCTCTGTGTGTTTGTTCTTTAATTCTTCTAGGTCTTCGTTAAACACTTCTTGCACCTTCTCGGTTTTTGCCTCCATTCTTTTTCCGATGTCCTGGATCATCTTCACTATCATTATTCTGAATTCTTTTTCTGGAAGTTTGCCTATCTCCACTTCGTTTAGTTGTTTTTCTGGGATTTTGTCTTGTTCCTTCATCTGGTGCATAGTCCTCTGCCTTTTCATTTTGTCTTTCTGTGAATGTGGTTTTCACTGCACGGGCTGCAGGATTGTAGTTCTTCTTGCTTCTGCTCTCTGCCCCCTGGTGGATGAGGCTATCTAAGAGGCTTGTGCAAGCTTCCTGATGGGAGGGACTGGTGGTGGGTAGAGCTGGGTGTTGCTCTGGTGGGCAGAGCTGTGTAAAACTTTAATGTGCTTGTCTGCTGATGGGTAGGGCTGGGTTCCCTCCCTGTTGGTTGTTTGGCCTGAGGCGACCCAGCACTGGAGGTTACAGGCTCTTTGGTGGGGCTAATGGCGGACTCTGGGAGGGCTCACGCCAAGGAGTACTTCCCAGAATTTCTGCTGCCAGTGTCCTTGTCCTCACAGTGAGACACAGCCACCTCCTGCCTCTGCAGGAGACCCTCCAACACTAGCAGGTAGGTCTGGCTCCATCTCCTGTGTGGTCACTGCTCCTTCCCCTGGGTCCTGATGTGCACACTACTTTGTGTGTGCCCTCCAAGAGTGGAGTCTCTGTTTCCCCCAGTCCTGTCAACGTCCTTCAGTCAAATCCCGCTAGCCTTCAAAGTCTGATTCTCTGAGAATTCCTCCTCCTGTTGCCAAACCCCCAGGTTGGGAAGCCTGACATGGGGCTCAGGACCTTCAATCCAGTGTGTGGACTTCTGTGGTGTAATTGTTCTCCAGTTTGTGAGTCACCCACCCAGCTGTTATGGGGTTTGATTTTACTGTGATTGTCCCTCCTACCATCTCATTGCAGCTTCTCCTTTGTCTTTGGATGTGGGTTATCTTTGTTGGTGAGTTCCGGTGTCTTCCTGTCGATGATTGTTCAGCAGTTAGTTGTGATTCCAGTGTGCTCGCAATAAGGAGTGAGTGCACATCCTTTTATTCCGCCATCTTGAACCAGTCTGCCTTAAATGTAATGTTAAATGGTTGAATAGTATTCTACTCAGTGCAGAAGGAAGAAACATTGATGGAGTTCATACTGTGCCAGACATTGTGCACAGTGTTCTATTTTTGTCCCATTTTATCCCCATAGTAGTTCTGTATGATGGGTGTTATTATACCCATTTCATAGATGAGAAAAATTGAGACCTAGCTTAGTTTATTTCCATTTCATTAATTGACCTCTACTACATTCTATGTATGATTCTGAGTTCTGGAGAGTCAAAGATGAGTGGGACATTGTCCCTCCTGTAAGGATTTCAGAAAATCTACAGGGGGCAGCGTATGAGTATAGAGATAGTTTCAATACAGTATGCTGAGTGCAGTGACACAGAAGAGGAACACCTGACCTGGGTCAGAGCAGTTTTACCAGAGCAGTGCTTCTCAAACTTTAATGTGCATATGGAAGAAGTACTGGGGGTTCTTGTTAAAATGCAGATTCTGATTTTGGGGTCTTCGGTGCGGGATGAGATTCTTCATTTCCAACAGGCTTCCAGGTGATGCTGATGCTGCTGGTCCACATTTTGGACTATTTTGAGTGGGAATATTATAGACAATGTAGGATTTGAACAGATACCAGTTAGCTGGGTAGAGAAATGGGGAAAGGTAATCTAGATAGGACAGCATGGGGCAAGGCATAGAAGCATAAAAAAATGTGTTAAATGGGTAGACTACTTATAATCTATAGCAGGTGTTGGCAAACTACAGCCTGCTGGGTGAATTCAGCCCACATAGCCTGTTTTTATATAGCCCATGTGCTAAGATAATTTTCACGTTTTTAAAGGGTTGTTAAAAAATACCAAAAAAAACAAAAAAAACCCGAACAAAGAAGAACATATACCAGAGATGTAGAAAGTCTTAAATGTTTACAAGCTAGCCCTTTACAGAACATGCTTGCGATCTGTGTTGATGGTGGTTATTGGTGGAGTGTAAAATCTGCAGTAGGGCATGGCAGGAAATATGTTAGAGACAGTAGGCAGGGGTGATCACAGGGGACACAGAGGAGCTTGGCCTTTATCTTTGAGGTGATAGGGAGCTAGGCAGAGTTTAAAGAAGGGAGGTGATGGGCTTCCCTGGTGGCACAGTGGTTGAGAGTCCGCCTGCCGATGCAGGGGACACGGGTTTGTGCCCCGGTCCGGGAAGATCCCATATGCCGCGGAGCAGCTGGGCCCGTGAGCCATGGCCGCTGAGCCTGCGCGTCTGGAGCCTGTGCTCAGCAACGAGAGAGGCCACGACAGTGAGAGGCCCGCGTACCGCAAAAAAAAAAAAAAAAAAAAAGAAGGGAGGTGAAAACAGTAGGATTTTGTCACTGATTTGATGTAAGGGAGTGGGGAAAAGGGTCCTGACATGGGTGAATGGTGTTGTTCCCAACTGAAATCCATAATTGGAGGAGAAGCCATTTGAAAGGTAGAGATGGTTCATTCATTTTTGCACATGTTGAGTTTGAGAGAGCACTGTAGGATACCCAGGCTTTCCAGAAGATAAGAGAGATCAATTCTCATTCAGTATTACTGCATCACTGTTTTGTTTAACTGTTACTATTTCATTTACACTTTTAAAGTACTTTCATGTCACGTGTACATCCATACTCATTCATCTGAAAAAAACAGGTTGTTGAACAGCAGGTGTCTTGTAATCCCTTTCATGCAATGTGATGTGTGTGTGTGTAGAGCTGTCTGGAAGGATGCGTGCAGTATTTTCTACTGTTTTTCTATACAAAGCTATGTGTTTTGGGATTTAATAGACTTTTCTGGCCCAGGCTAGGAATTCACCATTGTTTGCAACATTGTCAGCATTCTAATGAGAAGCAGCAGCATTAATTTCAAATAATTGGCTTATGTGGAAAATTAATAAATTGGTGACTAAGTTGTACATACTTTGAGATGCTTATTGTTCAGTAAAATTAATATTCTGATATATTGAAATCCAACAGAGTAATCAGATCACATCAATTAGTTTGTGTATGATAGTATGTGTGCAGTTTGCTTTAGTTCTGTATGCAAATATACTATACTCTTAAAGGTTCCAGTTTTTGATTACTTATTCTAGTTTAATATAGAATAAATGGCATTTTATCCATACCCTTCTCCCTGGTAGTATCATGATTCTTGAAAGATACACTTTTGGCACTATAAAAGAATATTTCCGAAATTGACCTTTCAGTGTAAGTAACACAGGTACATATCTAAGTTTAAACGTTATTTTTTTGCTATGAAATAATGTTTTAAAAATTCTTTGTATAGATTGAATACCTGCTTAAGAAACTTACAGAAGCTATGGGAGGAGGTTGGCAACAAGAACAATTTGAAAATTATAAAATCAACTTTGATGACAGTAAAGATGGCCTTTCCGTGTGGGAACTGATTGAGCTTATTGGAAATGGACAGTTTAGCAAAGGCATGGATCGGCAGACAGTGTCCATGGCAATTAACGAGGTCTTTAATGAGCTTATATTAGATGTGCTGAAACAGGTAAGAGTCCTATAACACTATTTCTCCTTACCTTTAGAATTTGACATGTTTGAAATAAAACAAATTTGCATTACAAAGATGAGTCTAAGTCACTTATACTTTTACACTGATTGAGAACAGGAATAAAGTTTCTTATTTTCCCAGTCTTGTGTTAGGCTTTCATTGTAAAGAATTACAGTTAAGCATTGGGAAATTACTATTTTGAAATAACTGTTTAACTGATCACATTTCTAAACATTTTTAAAGTACTTTTATGTCACGTGTACATCCATACTTATTCATCTGAAAGATCCCATGGCATATTGTTCAGTGAAAAAAAGTTTCTTGAACAGTAGGTGTCTTGTCATCCCTTTCATGCAATGTGATTTGTGTTTGTAGAGCTGTCTGGAAGGATGAGTGCCAAAATGTTGATTGCCGCTGGATTGTGGGATTTCTGTGAATTTTATTTTATTCTTTGTTCTTTTCTTATTATTGGACTTACTATTATATATGTTTACACATGTTGATCTCTCTTTATATATATGATATATATTATTTTTATAAAATCATAAAAATATTCTTTCTTTTGGGAAAAAATACCTTTATATAGTAAAGTTGTGTTTATCATATTAGATGATAAAGTTTGTTTTCTCAGCACCTGCATAGCATCTGATATACATATGGAGGCTTAATGCTTATTAAGTAGAATTTATATATTTTTAGTGGATTAGATTAGATTTCCTACCTTATTACATTGAATAATAGCTCTGATTTGGGATTTCCTTACTTTGGTCCTTTCTTTGCTCTGTTAGGTGATATTGTTTTTGCTCTTTTCTCCAAATGGAGCCCATCAAAAAAATTAATTGAGGCTTAATTTGTGTAAGTTTTTGGTGCTGCAAAGAGTTATGAGACATGGTCTCTGTCTGAAGAGGATTTCCAGACAGATTAGGATGGCAGAATATAGAACTACAGATGAATTGCAATATGAGATAGCTTTGGCTTAAATGTTCAAGGATTAGCAAACTGAACAAGTAATATGATTAGAACTTAGTGTAATAATCAAATGATACAGCCAAGATATTATCATATATTTAACAATGTGTATAGTCTAGCACAAGCTATCAGCACCTATAGATTTACTATTTAAAATGTGAGTTAGGGCTTCCCTGGTGGCACAGTGGTTGAGAGTCCGCCCGCCGTTGCAGGGGACACGGGTTCATGACCCAGTCCGGGAGGATCCCACATGCCGCGGAGCGGCTAGGCCCGTGAGCCATGGCCGCTGAGCCTGCGCGTCCGGAGCCTGTGCGCCACAACGGGAGAGGCCACAACAGTGAGAGGCCCGCGTACCACAAAAAAAAAAAAAAAAAAAAAAAAAAAAGAGTTATTCTTGAATAGTACTGAAGGGTTTTGGCCTATAATAAATGTGTAGTTTTGCTGAAGTAAAATTTTTAATCATACACCTTTGATGCTGATGTATGGGAAGGAAGCACAGGGCTAGTAAGTGTGAGCATAGAAGCTATACTTAGAAGCCAGTAGCCTAACTACTGGTCCAGTTCTTTTTCTGCTCCTTTGGAGCAGAGTCATCCTCCAGAATTGTGAGGTCAGGTAGAGAGGTACTTTGGTGCCAGAGGGTGACTGGCTGAGAAGATATGCTTGGCCAAGTTGACTGATAGGTTTTAGCATTTTCATTGATGGAGGTCTAGATTTACTGAGAATCACTGTGAGGTCTAGGTCTAGATTTACTGAGAATCTCAGATCACTGTGTGTGTGCATGTGTTTGTGTTTTCTATTTTAAAGGGAACAGATAGAATAGTATAATGAACTCTCGTATACCCATCACCCAGCCCCAGGAATCACTGATACCTGCTTAATCCTCCCCGCCTACTTTGACCTCTCCTGTCTTATCTTGACACAAATGCAGACATTTCATTTTATCTATAAATATTTCAGTAGGTATCCCTAAAAGATAAGGTATTAAAAAAAGAAACCCCACAATACTGTTAACATCAGGGGGTCTTGCAGTCTCTTATCTGCATATAGCTTTTGGCGAGGTTGGGGGGTTTGGGTGGGGGGAGGAGATGTCTCTGAGTGTCTAAAATTCTATGTAAACTTTTATCTGCACATGCTTGCATGAATTTGACTGGGTATAGTGCGCTGCCTTTGTAGCTCTTCAAAGGGTTCATGATCCACAAAGGGCAAGAACCTTTGATATTCATGTATTCAAGGCCACACATCAGATAATGGAGTAGGCAAGAATGTCAAGGAAGAGGTATCAGCTCTTATAAATAAAAGGACAGGAGTTTATATCAGATTTAATCTTTCATAGGGTTACATGATGAAAAAAGGCCATAGACGGAAAAACTGGACTGAACGCTGGTTTGTACTAAAACCCAACATAATTTCTTACTATGTGAGTGAGGATCTGAAAGATAAGAAAGGAGACATTCTCTTGGATGAGAACTGCTGTGTGGAGGTAAGAGTCAACGGTTACCTCTTTCCAGTGCTGCCCCCTGCTGTTCAAGTAGTGTATCTTCCTTCTTCTAGACTCCAGAGCCTTAAAAATAATCTTAAAATTTACATTTCCAAAATAATACAGGCTTACAGTAGCCATAGTTTCTGAACCAAAAAATTAGATGCCTGACAAAATTTTTTTCTAATGTGAGTTTATTTTCTTATACTCGAGAATAAAATATAGGGATTAAATCTCATTTGTACATGTAAGGGATCATTTCTTGAATAAAATGGAGTCATAAATAAGAAAATAAAGCAAAACAAATTCAGTAAGAAAGTGTTTGAAATCATGAATATATCAGAAAACCTGGGCCATTTTGAGTGTAATAGATAAACCAAAAGAAGATGTGAGCATTGCCTTGGAATACTTACGGTGACTTTCAGAATACTTTAGTCACAGCTGCTAATTCGGTTAAAGAAGTGAAGTCCTCAAGAACATAAAGTTTTGAGTTTTTAATTTATAGCTGAACTATTGCCACATCTGTATTTGTTGAAGAACATTTAAAATACCTAAGATCTCATTCATAAATGATAATGTGTTTTGATGGTTGAAATGGTATGTATTAATGTCTTAGGGTGTGCAGTGCCCAGTAAGGGGTCTTCTTAGATTCAAGTAAACATGGAGACTCACAAGATTACCATAGGCCATACCAGTCTACTTATAAGGATATAGGACAAGAACCAGCAACAATACCCCTGGTGCAAGGAAGGCAGAGACGCATCTGGAGGGTGTGGGAATCACCCTGGGTTAGAAGCCTCATATCCTATAGGAGTCAAGACCTATTGGAACAGTCCATGGGTATATCTTCCAGGGTTCCCTTAAGAGATGTGCTAAGGTACAAGGGTTGCTGTGCTCAGGAAAGCCCAAAGCATGGCCCATCAGGTGGTGTTGGTTCTCCCAGTCTAGGTGTAGTACACTAATCCAGGGTCATTTTTACCATAAGTACTGTTGCCTAGGGGGCAGCATTAGAAAATCTGTAATATTCATTTATAGGTACTTCTTATATAAATAAGATTGAACTTAATCTAAATACTTTAAAATAAAATTTTAAAGACTAATTTTGCTTTCTGTCTTAGTCCTTGCCTGACAAAGATGGAAAGAAATGCCTTTTTCTCATAAAATGTTTTGATAAGACCTTTGAAATCAGTGCTTCAGATAAGAAGAAGAAACAAGAGTGGATTCAGGGTAAGGTAATTTTTATTACTTGTCATGATATGACTTGAGAGCTCTTTCAGCTTTGGATCTCATTAAAGATACTCGGCATTGTTTCCTCATTGTCTACAGTTATTTCTATGTGAAACAGTAGCTAGAAGAATAACAAAGTGAGAGGAGTTCCCAAAATTTTCATCAATTTCATTTGCCTGATGAATGTGTGGGAAAATTATAAACTGGACATTTTAGGTTTTTTTACGCTTACTATTTAAAGAACATGGAATTTCCCCTTTTAAGGACTATAAAGAATTTTAAAGTAGCCATTTTGAGTATTTAGTAGCGTGTAAAACGAAAGAGGAATTGTGCAATAGCTTTTTTTTTTTTTTTAACATCTTTATTGGGGTATAATTGCTTTACAATGGTGTGTTAGTTTCTGCTTTATAACAAAGTGAATCAGTCATACATAAACATATGTTCCCATATCTCTTCCCTCTTGCGTCTCCCTCCCTCCCACCCTCCCTATCCCACCCCTCCAGGCTGTCACAAAGCACCGAGCCAATATCCCTGTGCCATGCGGCTGCTTCCCACTAGCTATCTACCTTACTACGTTTGTTAGTGTGTATATGCCCATGACTCTCTCTCGCCCTGTCACAGCTCACCCTTCCCCCTCCCCATAACCTCAAGTCCGTTCTCTAGGAGGTCTGCGTCTTTATTCCTGCTTTACCCCTAGGTTCTTCATGACATTTTTTTCCTTAAATTCCATATATATGTGTTAGCATACGGTATTTGTCTTTTTCTTTCTGACTTACTTCACTCTGTATGACAGACTCTAGGTCTATCCACCTCATTACAAATAGCTCAATTTCGTTTCTTTTTATGGCTGAGTAATATTCCATTGTATATATGTGCCACATCTTCTTTATCCATTCATCCGATGACGGGCACTTAGGTTGTTTCCATCTCCGGGCTATTGTAAATAGAGCTGCAATGAACATTTTGGTACATGACTCTTTTTGAATTTTGGTTTTCTCAGGGTATATGCCCAGTAGTGGGATTGCTGGGTCATATGGTAGTTCTATTTGTAGTTTTTTAAGGAACCTCCATACTGTTCTCCATAGTGGCTGAACCAATTCACATTCCCACCAGCAGTGCAAGAGTGTTCCCTTTTCTCCACACCCTCTCCAGCATTTATTGTTTCTAGATTTTTTGATGATGGCCATTCTGACTGGTGTGAGATGATATCTCATTGTAGTTTTGATTTGCATTTCTCTAATGATTAATGATGTTGAGCATTCTTTCATGTGTTTGTTGGCAGTCTGTATATCTTCTTTGGAGAAATGTCTATTTAGGTCTTCTGCCCATTTTTGGATTGGGTTGTTTGTTTTCTTGTTATTGAGCTGCATGAGCTGCTTGTAAATTTTGGAGATTAATCCTTTGTCGGTTGCTTCATTTGCAAATATTTTCTCCCATTCTGAGGGTTGTCTTTTGGTCCTGTTTATGGTTTCCTTTGCTGTGCAAAAGCTTTGAAGTTTCATTAGGTCCCATTTGTTTATTTTTGTTTTTATTTCCATTACTCTAGGAGGTGGGTCAGAAAGGATCTTGCTGTGATTTATGTCATAGAGTGTTCTGCCTATGTTTTCCTCTAAGAGTTTGATAGTTTCTGGCCTTACATTTAGGTCTTTAATCCATTTTGAGCTTATTTTTGTGTATGGTGTTAGGGAGTGATCTAATCTCATACTTTTACATGTACCTGTCCAGTTTTCCCAGCACCACTTATTGAAGAGGCTGTCCTTTCTCCATTGTACATTACTGCCACCTTTATCAAAGATAAGGTGTCCATATGTGCATGGGTTTATCTCTGGGCTTTCTATCCTGTTCCATTGATCTATCTTTCTGTTTTTGTGCCAGTACCATACCGTCTTGATAACTGTAGCTTTGTAGTATAGTCTGAAGTCAGGGAGCCTGATTCCTCCAGTTCCTTCTTTCGTTCTCAAGATTGCTTTGGCTATTCGGGGTCTTTTGTGTTTCCATACAAATTGTGAAATTTTTTGTTCTAGTTCTGTGAAAAATACCAGTGGTAGTTTGATAGGGATTGCATTGAATCTATAGATTGCTTTGGGTAGTAGAGTCATTTTCACAATGTTGATTCTTCCAATCCAAGAACATGGTATATCTCTCCATCTATTTGTATCATCTTTAATTTCTTTCATCAGTGTCTTATAATTTTCTGCATACAGGTCTTTTGTCTCCTTAGGTAGGTTTATTCCTAGATATTTTATTCTTTTTGTTGCAATAGCTTTTGAATACTTCAAGTAGTTTTCAAGATCTGTTACTTTCACAAGAAATCACTAGTTTCAAATAATTATCTCAAGAATGCAAACTTCTGATTTAATAACTTTCAAACTAAAGTATTACTCCAAAATTAGTAAAGAATGAAACACTTTATGAGATTTTATTTTTAATCATGAAAGAGGATTCTGAATGTTATATTCTTGAACATAGGTAAAATTGTTTTATTGAAAATTATGGTCATTTTGATGTAGTTTAAGAGTTGGAAGCAAGTATACCTGGGTCTGAATCCTCTCTCCTGGGCTTCTGGGGTTGAGTTAGGAATTCTCTAGCAGCTTTCTTCTTCTGTGGAATGGGGCAAATAATAGTATCGACCTCTCAGGTTGTTGTGAGGGTTCATAATTAGAAAATGAAGATATAGTTGCATATTTAAAAAATGACACATCATTGCAGAAATGTTTGTGACAGATTGCAAACAACTTAAACGTCCATTAATTGGGGAGTGGTTGAACAGATTATGGTACAGCTACACAGTGGAGAATTGTGCAGTACTGTGCAGTATGTACTGACATGGAAAGCTCTCCAAGGCTCTGAAGAGTGTGTTATGCCAACATTTGTGTCAACAGAAGATGGAGAACGTATATACATGTTTATTTGTATATGCTTTAAGTATCTCAGGAAAGATGCACAGAAACTGTTAGCATTAGTTGCTAGTGAAGTGGAGAACTCAGTACTGGGGGATAGGAGTAGGAGCGAGACTTCATCTATGTCCTTTCATGCTTTTGAGTTTGAACAATGTGAAAGTATTAGCTCTTTAAGTAATTGAAACGATCAGGAAAGAAATCAGATTTCACGTAAAAATTATATAATGCACGTAAAGGGTGTATATATAGCAAATATTCAAAAAATGGTAGCTGCTGTTATCACCTCGGGAAGGGAGTATATAGGGAGATGGTTTCATAAGGTATAGATGAGGGGCAGACTAAATACAGCAGGTAGCAAATCAGATACCAGGAACTTTATATCTCAGCCCTTGCTATGTCTTGTTCTTACCTGGCCTTTTGGGAAGTATAGGAAAGGGAGTTGGAAGTGTTGGGATTTCCTCAAATGTGTGTTATATCCCCAAATCAAGATCTGTTTAAGCACAGATAGGCAGTTACGGAACTTTGGAGCTGGAAGGGACTTCAGAGATCATCTCTCTCATGTTAGAGATGAGAAACCCGTGCTGTAAGAGGTTCTGTGACTTGCTCACGGTCACACCACTGCTCAGTGGCAGGATCAGAATTATCCTGGGTCTCTGGTTTTATTCCCACTATGCCATTTACATGTTAGGCTTACAAAGAATAAAGGGTATTCCCTGTTTTTTCTCCCATGCCTTTCACAGCCATCCATTCTACCATCCATCTGCTGAAGCTGGGCAGCCCCCCACCACACAAAGAAGCCCGCCAGCGTCGGAAAGAACTCCGGAAGAAGGTGCTGGCTGAGCAGGAGGAGCTGGAGCGACAGATGAAGGAGCTCCAGGTGGCAAATGAAAACAAGCAGCAGGAGCTGGAGACCGTGAGGAAGGTGGGCGTGGACGCTGGGCTGGGGGCGGGCTCTCATTTCACTGCAGAAGCCACAGCGACCTCACTTACTTGGTAGAGCTTTGGTTCTACCAAGACTAGGTTAATGCAACCGTAGAGAGATTTTTTTTGTGAACTGTGCTCGCAGGAAGTACATCTAGACCACTGAGTGAGACGCCCTGGTTTACCCAGCCCTTGAAAGTTATGAGGGTCTCAGGGTAGCAGGGACATTTCATTGACCAGAAAAGAACATTTATAAGAACAATGAGCACAGTTGAATTTTGTCAGAGAAAGATGAGACATTGTATTCCCCTAAGGATGTCAAGGTCACTTTTGGTGAACTGGACAGGATCTGTTGCTCTTTTAGGTTTTCCCCCTTAGCTCCCATCTTCACTCATGAGGATCTTGGAAGACCCTTAGTGTTAGAATTGTGGGGTTTTACTTATTGTTTGGAGTCAAAGATACAGTCTGGGTCAGCTTCTCTTTCCATCTCAGGGCTAGGAGGTCAAGTACCACAGGCTGTATGAGATAGTTGACATTCATTGGGAAACTTTCTTCCTCAGTTGTGTATATCACAATTCTGGGTGTGGTGCTGAGTCCTCAGTGTGTGGTCATGGTCTTTATTTGGGGCGCCTTTGGGTTGATCCTTTCTGCCTTGAATCACTGAGCACCTGCTAACCACAAGCTCAAGCATCCTTTTGTGTCCTCCTATGCAGCACCTGTGCCCTGGGATGTGGCATACTTTAAGGCCCCAAATTCCTGGTGGGGTTCTCCCTTTGCAACCCCTAGAAATGCCACACTCTGTGCTGACTTCCTCTGTTTCTGAAGTTGGTTGTCTGTCTTACTGGTGTTTCCTGGTGTGTGATGAATCATTTTTCTCTTGTTGCTTTCAAGATTTTCTTTTTGTCTTTGGTTTTCCACCGTTTTACTATGATGTGTATGTCTGTATGATATGAAGTATGTGTTAAACTCTTTGTATTTATCTTAGAGTTCATTGAACTTTTTGGATGTGTAGGTTAGTATTTTCCATCAGATTGGGAAAGTTTTCAGTCACTATTTCTTCCAATATTTTTCCTTCTCCTTTCTCTCTTTCCTATCCTTCAGATACTCCTGTTATGTGAATGTTGGTGTACTTAACGGGTGTCTCACATTTCTCTGATGCTGTTTTCTTCTCTGTTCTTCAGATTGCATAATTTCTATCAATCTATCTCTTTTTGTTTTGTTTTGTTTTGTTTTGTTTTGCTTTTTGTGGTACGCGGGCCTCTCACTGTTGCGGCCTCTCCCGTTGTGGAGCACAGGCTCCGGACACGCAGGCCCAGCAGCCATGGCTCATGGGCCCAGCCGCTCCGTGGCTTGCGGGATCCTCCCGGACTGAATCATGAACTTGTGTCCCCTGCATCGGCAGGCGGACTCTCAACCACTGCGCCACCAGGGAAGCCCTATCAATCTATCTTTGATAGATTCTTCCTATAGCCCAAATGTATGTATGAGAACCTCTAGTGAATTTTTCATTTCAGTTATTGTACTTTTCAACTCCAGAATTTCCATTTGGTTCTTTTTTATAATTTCTGTCTCTTTATTGATGTTGTCTGTTTGATGGGATATCATCATATCATCTATGACTTCCTTAAGCATGGTTTCCTTAGTTCTTTGAACATATAATAACTTCTTTGAAGTCTTTGCTAAATCCGGTATCTGGGCCCCTTCAAAGGCAGTTTCTATTGCCTGCTTTTTTCCCTGCGTATGAGTCACACTTTTCTCTTTCTTTGCACATCTCATAATTTTTTGTTGAAAACTGGATGTTTTAGATAATACGTTGTAGCAACTCTAGATATGGCTTTCGCCCCTCCCCTAAAAGCTTGTTTTTGTTGTTTGCTCATTTATTTGTTTCATGATTTGGCTGGATTATTTCAGTGGAGTCTGTTTGCCTCATGGTGTGCAGCCTCTGACTGTCCTCCTCCAAAGCACAACCTTGGGCGTGCACACAGTGCCTTGGGGTGACCGAGGTGTCAGCAGGGCTTTTTTGGCATTCTTTTGTTTTATACAATTTTTAAAGTTTACACTCCATTTACAGTTATTACAAAATAGTGGCTATATTCCCCGTGTTGTAGAATACATCCTTAAGCCTATCTTACACCCAACAGTTTGTACCTCCCACTTTCCCTACCCCTATCTTGCCCTCCCCCCTGTAACCGCTAGTTTATTCTCTATATCTGTGAGCCTGCTTCTTTCTTGTTATACTCACTAGTTTGTTGTATGTTTTAGATTCCACATATAAGTGATATCATACCGTATTTGTCTTTCTCTGTCTGACTTATTTCACTTAACATAATGCCTTCCAAGTCCATCCATGTTGCTGCAAATGGCAGAATTTAATTATTTTTTATGGCTAAGTAGTATTCCATTGTAGATATGTATTCACCACATCTATTTTTTATTCATTCATCTGTTGATAGACACTTAGATTGCTTACATATCTTGACAATTGTAAATAATGCTGCTGTGAACATTGGGATGCCTGTATCTTTTCAGATCAGTGCTTTTGTTTTTCTTGGATATAAACCCAGGAGTGGGGACTTCCCTGGTGGTCCAGTGGTTAAGAATCCACCTTCCAATGCACGGGTTTGATCCTTGGTCAGGGAACTAAGCTCCCACATGCTGCAGGGCAACTAAGCCTGTGCGCCGCAACTAGAGAGCCCCTGCGCTGCAGCTACTGAGCTTGCGCGCTCTGCAGCCCACATACCACAACTAGAGAGAAGCCCGCGTGCCACAACGAAAAGACCCTGCATGCCGCAACAAGGATCTTGTGTGCCGCAACTAAGACCTGACACAGCCAAATAAATAAATGTTCAAACCCAAAAAACCCAGGAGTAGAATTGCTGGGTCATATGGTAGTTCTGCTTTTTATTTTTTTGAGGAACCTCCATACAATTTTCCACAGTGGCTGTACCAGTTTACATTCCCACCAACAGTGTACAAGGTTTTGGGTTGTTTGTTTTTTTGATGTTGAGTTGTACGAGCTGTTTATATATGTTAGATATTAATCCCTTATTGGTCATATCATTTGCAAATATTTTCTCCCATTTGGTAAGTTGTCTTTTCGCTTTGTCAATGGCTTCCTTTGTTGTGCAAAAGCTTTAAAGTTTAATTAGGTCCCATTTGTTTATGTTTGCTTTTATTTCTTTTACTTTAGGAGATACATTAAAAAAAATTGCTCTGATTTATATCAAAGAGTATTCTGCCTGTGTTTTCCTCTAGGAGTTTTATAGTATCTGGTCTTACATTTAGGTCTTTAATCTATTTTGAGCTTATTTTTGTATGTGGCAGCAGAGCTCTTTGTCTCCATTTCTGATCTCTGTTAGTCTCTCAGCTCTCTGTTAAGCCGGATGCCTCTGCTGGTATCACCTCCAGTTGTTCATCTCACAGTGGCTCTGTTGTTTTCAACAATGCCCTGGAACCTACCTGGCCCCACAGTCTGATATTTAAATTCTGGCCCACATGTAGTTTTTGAGGCCTGTCTTTGAGACTTGTTCCTACTACACGGGGGCTCTTTGCTGGCCTCGCCTGTCAGACTTCTAGCTGGCCTGTGGTTTAGTTTGTTGGTCTTGTCGACTGAAAAAAAACACAGCTAAAATCTGAGAGTTATGTTTTGTTCGGGGACTTTACTGAGGACTCTAGCCAGCCCGGGAGAAAGCTTCTCAGCTCTGAGGAACTGTTCCAAAGAGGTAAGCGGGGAGCCAGGATACAAAGGAGTTTTTGTTGAAAAAAACAAAACAAAACATGTAGTTACTGCTAATCACAAAAACCAGATATTTCAAGTTAACGATTTTAGTGCTTTTCAATGTATGGGAAGATGCAAATCTGAGCTCATTAAAATTATTTCTTAGATATGCATCTTAACTATCTAGGGCCAGTATCCTGTTTTCCTCCATCCTGAATTCCTCCCAGGGTGCACTGTTGGGACAGCTGCAGTGGCTGATGGCTTGATGGTGGGCGATGTTCTTTGTTTATTGGAACGGCAAGCAACATTTTTTTGTCTGCACCCTCCTGTGAGATACCTTAGCCCTAGATTGGAAACTGAGGAGAGAGGGAGGCTTATGTTCTTGGTTCCATGGCCATGGGGTAGAGCCTCCTTCCACTGCCATGTCGGGGGAGCAGTAGGCAGAGAGGGGGCTGCACCGTGGCTCATATGCCATAGACTTTCACTATTCTTGCTGAGATTCAGTTGATTTTCTTGCTAAGTGTTCTCCGTTTGCTGTATGCTTTTAGGATAATTCCCAGAGACTTCAAATGGTTGTTTTTGCTTTTCTTCTAAATGTTGTTTTGCCAGGGAAAGGGTCTGTGGAGTTCCTCATGCACCCTTTGGGAAATTGAGCTCTGATAAAGTTTTAAGGAATAATGTTAAGATGACAAAACTGTATAGGACAAGCTCAAGAAATAGATTCGAACCTCATGAATGCATTTGCAAGTGAATTTAACTTAATGACTGTACTAAAATTTTCTTGGCAAAATGTTGTTCAGAGTTATGAGGAATCATTCATTTACCTAATTTGTTTTGTATGTTGACTGGGAAAATTGTTGGAATGGAATTCCAGTGGATCTACAAGTTTTATTCGGTCTTTATTGAACACTGAGAATGTTTGACTTCCTCCATAATGTTTAAGTGTGACCATTTCTCTCCAAATGCACTTCCATTGTAATATTCCCTGCTTTTCTGTGGATGGGTTTTTGGGTAGAAACTAGAAGAAGCAGCATCTCGGGCAGCAGAAGAAGAAAAGAAGCGCCTTCAGACTCAAGTGGAACTACAGGCCAGGTTCAGCACGGAGCTGGAGCGGGAGAAGCTTGTGAGTATCGCATGCCCAGAGGTGCTGCTGCGGCCTTAACTCACAGAGCCAGCCCCGGTCGGCAGTGGGGCAAAAGCCTGCCTGGGTTGGTGGAGGGTGAAGAGCTGGGAGGCTAGAGTGAGATCATCTGGCCAGCTTGGCTCTGCTGCTGACTTGCAGTGGGCTCCTGGGGAAGTTACATGTTTGTTATTCATTCCTTATCGGTTTATTGAGCACCTTCTATATGCCAGGTACCATGCCAAGGATATAAAGGTAAACCTTGCACTCAAGACCCCCAAGTAGAAATTTATGGAATGGGATGGTAAGTACTGTGGGTAGGAGGACTAAAGTTCCTGGTTTGCTTGGGACAGTCCCTGCCATCCTGGTACAATTATTAATAGCATCCCTTTCAGCCTTCAGAGTCTTGCCTTGGAAAATAAATAGCTACGGAAAAAGTAAGCATAAGTTCCATGACGTTGCACCTCTGTCATGAGCAGAGTGAGGGTTCTGAAGTCAGGAGAACACGTGAACGCTGGCCTGCCGCTCTTGGCAGCTCTGACTCATCATCTGATTAGAGGTTCTCATCCCCAAGAGACCCAAGGTCCAGGTCGCTTCAGGCAGCGAGCTGGTTAATTGGAACACAGGTCTCCTCACATGAGTTGCAGTGTGTGGGAGAGGGCTGGGCCCAGGGCCTGTTAAATAGGTGCTGTGACGTTCCCTTTAGCACTCTTTGTTGCTCAGACTTGAAGTGGACGTGTTTGTGTCGCGAGAAGAAGGCATGTATGACATGGGGGGTGCTGCCCTCGTGGCCAGAAGATCTGGGTTTGTGTCCTCTGCTCCTGCTGATGAATAACTTGTTTCTCTTCTTCAAATTAGGGGGATAGTCGTATGATCCTTCATGACCCTTATGAGGGTGAACTAAGCTAATGCAAGTAAAAGTGTCTTATAAACTGCAGAGACGTATGCTAATGTGTATGTTATTGCATTTAGGATGTCCTTGTCTTTTAACTTATAAGGCAGAGATTCAAAGCTCTTTTATTTTAGCTAGAATGGAGAAACCATAAATGTGTTAGAACACTAATTAAGTGCTTGAGGTCCCCCTGGGGCCAGAGGTGCCCTAGGGAGGGAGAAGGGACAGGGTGCTGGGCAGCCAGGTAAGTGCAGAAGGGCTCACTGCAGGCCAGTCTTTCCTTTTCCCCTTATTTTAACCCTTCGGCTGTTCTGACTGGGAAAAGGTTCATTCTCTTTAGAGGAGACTCTTGGTAGAAAGATGGTGATTTTAAGACAGAAAGGAGTTTAAAGAGAAATTATACAGGGAAATATTTTTTTCTTGAGTCTGAAATGTGGAGTGAAAGGGATGAGAAATATACCAGGGCAGGAGAACAGCGTTTAGGGTGTAGTTTGTGGACCCAGACTCTTTGGTTGTGGTCTTGGGTCTTGGCATTGGGTGTGGTGCTCTTGCTTCCTCGGTCTTCGGGGAGTGAAGGACGGGCCCTGTCCACCCTGATGGGCTGCGGCTGTGGGCTGTGCTGCGGCTTCACTCAGGGTGGTGGTGGAGCGGGAGGCTTTCCCTGAGGGCGAAGTCAACCTGAGTTTAAACATGACTCTTTTATACCGTCAGATCAGGCAGCAGATGGAAGAACAGGTTGCCCAGAAATCCTCTGAACTGGAACAGTATTTGCAGCGGGTCCGGGAGCTGGAAGACATGTACCTAAAGCTGCAGGAGGCTCTCGAGGATGAGAGGCAGGCCCGGCAAGATGAAGAGACTGTGCGGAAGCTTCAGGCCAGGTGCCGGTCGCCTCATCCTCTGTGCTTTATGTGCTTTGCCTGGACTCCTCATACACTTTCTAGGAATGACTAACTCTGCTGGAGAGGGAGGGGTCTCTGACAGATTGGAGAGACCCTGGGGGCTTGGCTGGCTGGGCTATTTATTCCCAGTCTGGGCCGCTGGGAGACCCTTGCTTATAGGGCTAAAGACAGGGCTCAGCTACCCTCTCCCAGTTTCTAACTTGCTTCCCCATTTGCTTTCTTTAAGATGTCATGTCAGGGGATGCAGCGCTAAAAACTGTTTCCCCAGCTGGTCAGTGCAGGCATATCTTGTGCTTTAAGCTACGCCCCCTGTTTTAGGAGCACTTGTGGGATGAGCTGGGGTACATTTTCCATGGCTGCCATGCCACACGTGGAGCAGCAACAGATGTTCTTTTAATCTTCAGGAGGAAAGAAAGAAGGAGGTTTCTTTGTTATGTATGTTGCCAAAAATGACTTCAAAAATAAATGAATTAGGTTTTGAAAAGGTTGATTCTATTAAGGAAAAAATTATCTTCTAAATAGAAAATTAAATGCCTAGCACATTGCCTGGCATTTATGGGTCCCACAAGTGTGTGTTCACCATGTTGTTAACCAGGGGATGGGAACCACCACCCTGTTGTTATTGGGCAGTGATGTTAGCACACCATCCACAGCATGGGAAGGTTTGGTTCCATGTGACTTGCAAAGAGAGACATTCTAAGGGACATTAGATGTTTTTGAACCTCCTTATCATTTGTGATGTGTCAAGAGTTTATAGATCACCTTGTGCAGAGAATTCACAGGTGAGATATGATAATATATATTTACTTCTCTGAAGCTGTGAGGGAGGTTAATTATGACACGGCAGAGATTAGATCATAAAGGAAACCAGATAACTCCAGAAATTTATTAAAGTATTAGTTATTTCATGTTTATAGAATGAGTGATGTTTTGAATAAGAGAGTTTTGGATAATTGATGCCAGTAGTTTTTAACCAGTGGTAAATATCATCATCCCCTATAAACCTTTTAAAAAATACTCATGTAGGGCCTGTCACAAATTTAGTAAATCAGAATATCTGTGGATAGGAGCCCAGGCATGAATATTGTTATTTAAAAAGCTCTCGCTAGGGAATTCCCTGGCGATCTAGTGGTTAGGACTCTGTGCTTCCACTGCAGGGGACACGGGTTCTATCCCTGGTTGGTGAACTAAGATCTCTGCATGCTGTGCAATGCGGCCAAAAAAAAAAAAAAAAAAACAGCTCTGGCTAATTATTTTGTACACTCTGATTTAAGTAAATGGCAAAATGGTTTCAACCTTTTAAATGCAAATATAACTACTACATACAGCTCTGCTCCAATAAGCTGATATTACTGCACAAAAACTAACTCGTTTTTCTTGGGGTGTATAAGGCCATTTTATGAATTTTACTACTCTAAATTGTTCTTTTACCTTAGTTTTTGGAACTTGACTTTAGTTTTTGGAACTTGAAGTGGACAGATTCGCGCCCTCTAGTGGTCATTTTTTAAGTGAGGCGAGTCCATCTCTTTCCCGAAGTCACAGGAGGCTGGGCCTGATTCAGAGGGACATTTTTTTTTTTTTTTTTTTTGCGGTACGCGGGCCTCTCACTCTTGTGGCCTCTCCCGTTGCGGAGCACAGGCTCCGGACGCGCAGGCTCAGCGGCCATGGCTCACGGGCCCAGCCGCTCCGCGGCATGTGGGATCTTCCCGGACCGGGGCACGAACCCGTGTCCCCTGCATCGGCAGGCGGACTCTCAACCACTGCGCCACCAGGGAAGCCCCAGAGGGACATTCTGTCAGATTGGCAAAGGGGGCTTTCTCCTTGCTCCCACTCAGGGTAGGCCTTTCTGGGTAGGAAATCAAGGGAAGTCATCGTGGAGTTGAGATAGAAACATTTAAGTCTGGTACTAATGAACTGTAATATAACCTTAGGCTGTGTTTATAAAAATAAATTTTTAATTTATTTTTATTTTTGGCTGTGTGCGGGCTTTCTCTAGTTGCGGTGAGTGGGGGCTACTCTTCGTTGCGGTATGTGGGCTTCTCATTGCGGTGGCTTCTCTTGTTGCGGAGCACGGGCTCTAGGCGTGTGGGCTTCAGTAGTTGTGGCACGTGGGCTCAGCAGTTGTGGCTCGTGAACTCTAGAGCGCAGGCTCAGTAGTTGTGGAGCACGGACTTAGTTGCTCCGCGGCATGTGGGATCTTCTGGACCAGGGCTGGAACCCGTGTCCCTGCATTGGCAGGCAGATTCTCAACCACTGCGCCACCAGGGAAGCCCTAGAGGGCTTTTTAGTTAGCCTCTGTCCTTTCTTTAAGCAATAGCAAGTCATTCTTCGAACGTTTGGCATCTCATTGTTCTTCCAATGGATGGTGCCTTCTCTGTCAGTGTCTTAAATTTTCTCAGAGATATTTTTTATAGTGAATTGTTTAAATACAAGAACTTTGACTTGAGCCATCTGGATCTTGTTGGGGTTTTTTTTCCCCACTAAAATTGAAGTTTTTTTAAAAAAATGTGTAATCCTGAAGGTTATCGATCCTCTCCTGAATGGGAACTCAGAAGGAAACTGTTCATTTAACATTTGGACAACTCAATCATTGGAAAGTTCTTGAGACGGACCCATAGTCTGTCCGGTTATAACTTCCACCCACTAAATTTTTGTGTCTGTGAGGCCTAGGAGCGTACCTTAGGTCTGTATTCCCAGCAACTAGTACAGTGCACGGCACACAGTAAGTGCCCAAGGAGTCTTTTTTGAACGAATGGAGCCAGGTTCTACGCATGGGGCCATGTGGAACAACAGTCTCTTCCATGCAATAATACTCTTCGTGTATTTGAAGGCAGGTTGGCGCTGAGCCCTGGAGTGAGGTCTGGGTTTGATTCCCAGCCCTGGTACTTCCTAGCTGTGTAATTTTAGAAAAGTTAGTTCATTTCTTGCAGCCTTCATTTCCTTATCTATACAATAAGCTCGTAGGGTTGTTGTGAAGGGTAAGGGAGGGGATGCTTGCAAAGAGTTTCGTGTAATGTCTGGATTTGGTGGTCACTCGGAGTATGTTGGTTTCTGTTCCTTTAGCTCATCTGCAGATGGGGAAGATATGCAACGTATAGAATGTCAAATAAGCATTCAAAAAAGGTGCTGACAGGCTGGAATGATGGTCTTAGAGCAAGAAGATAATTTAAAATATCAACAGAACAAGTATAGGATCCAGGGTACTTGGCTTAATAGCAGCTCATTTGAAAAGATTCAGGGTTTTACTTCCCTGATATGACTGATTGCCAAAAACCTCATATACTCTCAGGCAGCCTTCATGAAGTGTTCGGAGCAAGTGAGGTAATAGTCCCACCATAATAATAGGAGCTGATATTTATTCAGCACTTATGACATGGTAGGCACTGTTCTAAGTACCTTACTTGCATTATCACGTTTAATGGATCAGCAAACCTTTGGTGGTAGGTATAGTTCCTATTCCTTTTTTATAAATGAAGAAACTGAGGCACAGAGAGGTTCAAGTCTTTAGTCAGGAGTCTTGTTTGTAAACCACAGGAACCAACTTGGGTTAGCTAAAGCAATAAAAGCATTTGTTGGAAGGTTCTTGAGAAACTCACCAATTCCACAGAAAGGCAGGTGGCCAGGCCTTGAACACAGGCAGGAACCAAGGGAGGCTGAGCAGCCCTGACCAGGCCACGGCAAGAGCCCAGCGAGGGTGCCGCTGATGTCGACATTGGCACCGTGGGTCGGTCAGTCAGTTGTCCCCATTGCTCCTGCCATCACTTGACACTAGATGTTGCTGCCACCAAAAGATAAATTCTTCACTGTCTCTGCTCCTTTGTGTCAGTGGTTTCCATCAAGACATCCCTAGACACGTGAAGGGGATTCAGGCTGGGCAGCCTAACCTCCTGCAAATGTCCCTTCCCCTCCAGACTTTCACCACTAGGATGAAGAATCCTTCCGGTCTCATTCACTGTTGTATCCCCTGTGCCTAGAAAAGCACATGGACAGTGTGGAATATATACACACTGAGTAAGTGAGTCCACTCTGCACTGGTCAGCCCACGTTGGCAGTGATGTGTTCACTGCGGATGTCACACTCCGAGGGACATCTCAGAGGGTGCAGATTGGCCCTTGGTGGAACCCGGGGTAGGGGATGGGAGAGCTCATCTTACTTGAGGAAGAACTTTCTAAGAATCAAGGCTGCCAGAAATAAACTGACCTGGTTTGTGAAGCATGGCCCATCACACAGAACTGGAGAACAACCCTGTAGGATGTTGTAGAGGGAATTCTTACAACGGTGTGGGACTGGGGATGGGGATTGGGGTAGTCAGGTAGGGGCTGTAGAGTCTGTTACGTTACTTCTGCTGTTGTCGGTTTTAGAAGCGCAAATGCTCTTGGGTAGTAGTTACTGGCCTGCCGTGTGGCTTGTTACCATAATTCTGATGGTCAAGCCGGTAGAGATGCGTCCCGTCCTGGGCTGGCATCTAACCACATTGTCTACACTTTGGGTACAGGTAGGGCTGCACGTTAATTTATTTATTAAATACTGGCATAGCTGGATATTCTCAGATAGGTAGCCTGTTATTAAAAGATAACATTTTGAAGTCACATAGGCCTGGGTTGAAATCCATTACTTACCTGTGCGTCATACTTTTAAACCCTTTGACTTCATCTGCAGGGATAATAACACCTTGCAGAATTGTGGAGGGTTAGCAAGGAAGGTGAAGAGCCTGACAGGCAGCGCTTCGTTAGGAAATGGTGTCTGCTCACTCTACCTTTTGTCAGCTCCTTCTTCTCTTGCTTTCATTAGTCAGCTTTTTCCTTGGTGATAGGTCTTCACTAGATAAAAAATGTTTTAATGTTGTAGCAACCCGGCAAATTTCAAAACCTTGCCCTGCCACCTGCCTGCCAGGTGAACGACCTAGTGCAGGTCACTTAGCCTTTGTGCCTCACTTTTTTCATCTCTGAACGGAATAATAATAGTACTTAAGTTTATTGTGAGGATTAATTGAGAAAACACACTTCCTTCTTGGCCCGTTAAGCCTTCAACGCATGTTATTTTTACTGTCATTTTTTTTTCATAAAAGGGTGAAACAGAGCTTGGAGCAGGACTCATGAGTCACCTTAGCCACTTTGTGAATCTAGTTTCCCTCTTGTGAAATGAGCGGTGGGTTAGATGACCCCCAGGCTTCTCTGCGACTCTGGCGTGCTCCGACATCTGCTGGGTCAGGGGCGGTGACCGGGCGGGTCTGACGCCGAGCTCGCATCGCAGGTTGCTGGAGGAAGAGTCGTCCAAGAGGGCCGAGCTGGAGAAGTGGCACTTGGAGCAGCAGCAGGCCATTCGCACCACGGAGGCGGAGAAGCAGGAGCTGGAGAACCAGCGCGCCGTCAAAGAGCAGGCCCTCCAGGAAGCCGTGGAGCAGCTGCAACAGCTGGAGCTTGAGCGGAAGCAAGCACTTGAGCAGTACGAGGTCATTAAACCCAGCCCTGCAAACACGTGCATTTAAATATTCTTAAACATTTAAAGCTACAGGATATTTGCTTTACTGTAAGAAGCGGTGTAAGAATTGTGTTTAGCTGTAGGTAGGAATTTTTTTACAGGCAATGGGGCGTAACAGTTGGAGTCCAATCAAGAGACTGAAACTACACCGGCAATATGAACAGGGAAGGTTTAATATAAACGACTATTAACTCTAACAGGGGATTACCTCCTGAGCAGCAAAGAAAACTCTGAGCTGCAGGAAGGGCAGACACAGGAAGCAGCCACTGCCTCTAGGGCTGAGGCAGAGCGCCCAGGGGAGGAACACATCCACTTTGCTCCCTTAGCCCAGTGCTGTGAGCTAGTCCTTCTTGGAGAGGGCATGGCCTTTGCCCACTGGGTGGCAGAAAAGCTCAGCGAGGCGCTGAGACTGGGAAGCCACCCTCTGGGGCACTGGTGGAAGCTGCCCACAGCGGAGGTGCCGCTAAAACCCACTGGAGTGAGCACCATGGGTGTCCCACTTGCCGCAGGAGCTGCTGCGCAGAGCACAGTGGAGCCTCCTGCAGTGTCCCGCCAGCCCTTCCACTAATGAAGCTTAAGTGGTGCCAGCTGTCGAGGGAACGTTAGCCAAACGGCACAGGCAAGACAGCGAAGGGTGGGTTTGGAGCCGAGCGGCAGTAAGCCGGAACTGGCACACAAGGGTCTTATATATTCATCTGTAATTAGTGCAAATTACGTCCTCTGTGTGACCTCGGGCAGGTTACTTAACTGCTCTGAATCCTAGTTTCCACATCTGTAAAACGGGATAATAATATTTCGTGCTTCTTATGGCTGTGATGATTTAATGAGATAATCCACTAGTGTATAGTAAGTGCCTAATCATTGTTATTTGACTCTTAAACTACCTGTGTGTTTGCATAGTCTAAAATCTGCTTTTGTTCTAGGGAGTTAAAAAGAAGCTGGAGATGGCAACTAACAAGACCAAGAGCTGGAAGGACAGAGTGGCCCAGCATGAAGGGTTAATTCGATTGATAGAACCAGGTAACACATTCTTTGAAGTAATCAGATATTTGGTCAATTTATTTTTCTGTTTTATTTGTGTACTTGAATTGTGCTAAAAATAAAACCCCAAAAACCAAACTTCCTCAGCCCAAATATACAGAAACCCAGCTGTTTACAGTAAATTTCTCTTGAATAATCACTTGCCCTCTGATAGATAAGAAGGCCTGGTTAATCCCCTTTGTATACATCTTCTAGTTGTTTTGGCTGGTATAACCTTTATGGATGTTCCTCAGAGAAGAAATAACGTAGAAAAGTTACTCCTTTGTCTGTGGAAAAATGATAATGTTAATTGAAGAATATAAGACTTCCTATGTTTAATGCATGTTTGTCTCTTAGGTTCAAAAAACCCTCACCTGATCACTAACTGGGGCCCTGCAGCTTTCACCCAGGCAGAGCTTGAAGAGAGAGAGAAGAGCTGGAAAGGAAAGAAGGCCACGGAGTGAGCAGAAGTCACGTCAGTTATGTAGGTTCTGAGTATAACTGGAAAGCTTTATGCTAAAGACAAAAGGACCTGGCTTTGCTGCTTCTAACTCTTCTTCTTTCAGTGCCTCCTGGTCAGTATACTAAGGAAGCCTTCTTACTTATCTGCCTGTAAAGAAGGGCTTACCTGAAAAGAAAAAAAAAGTCAGCATCGTCAAGCTCTTTATTTACCCTTTCTCTGAAAACTTCAGCTTCTGAAAGTTCCCGTTAGCTCCCTCAGATTGCCGGTGGGGCCAGCGCTCGGACAGCGCAGTGGCGTCCTCATCGACCCGTGGCGTGTGGCTGGCAGCGAGCGGCGCTCAGCTCACCGGCTACCAGAACCTCTGCGGGCCAGGCCGTTGTTCTTCCTCCTCCGAGTGCTTGTTCCTAAACTAGATGGGCCATCCTGCTCGCCGTGGCCCGCAGTTGACGTGGACTGCCTGTGACCACGGATGCTCTACTGGAGAAGGCGTTTCTCTCGCACGTGGCCCTCGCTCTGACTAAGTGGTTGCCGTCTGTGTCTCTGGTTGTGCAGGTTCATGCAGTGTGACCAGTTGGTCCTGGCCCCAGCGGCGCTATCTCAAGGAGGCAGAAGTCTTTCAAACAGTGCTTTGGCTGAGATAGATACTTACGAGTCAAGGACAGCACAGAGATGAACTAAGTAAATCCCATTTGGAATGATGTCTTGATACTAACTGAATTCCTCCTAATATTTAAAATGGTTTCAACTGTCCAAGTGCCGGCAGACCCCTTGGTTTTACTTTTGTAGTTACTGTACAGAACATTTCAGGTGTCCGTGAATGCTTGTCCTAATCAGACCTTTTCCTTGATAAATAGGGATATGATCATTTCTAGGAATCATTCATGAAAAAAGTTTTAAAATGTATTTTTGTGACGTGCTATGTTGAGAAGGAACAAAATATTTATAATTTTCAAACATTCTTACCTAAATGTTGTACAATGTAATATGCTGAACTTAATTTTTTTGCTAATTTTCTAAGGTATATTAAAAGTGTTTTGTATGGTTTTTGTCTGTTGTAGTAAAATGGAATCAGTAAGAAAATAAAAAAATACCAGAAGAGCATACATTTTCAACTGTCTGATTTGATAGGACAGGAGAGTAAGGTTGTGTGTATGTGTGCATGTTTTCATATAATGAGATGAACTTGGATTTAGGGACACTTCCTGAAAACACTGGGTTTGCAGTTTGGAGCCCCCAAACCAGTGCTATCATGAAGTTAGCTATGGCCTCCAATTTGGCATTTGAGTCATTCATGTGGGAAACCGTGGTGGATGTGTCAGCTCACAAACGGGAACTTACAAAGATGATTTCTCCCTCATTGTTGCTGTGCCCTCCAAATCCTCTTACCTCTGCTTTCCCGAATTTTCTTTTTATGCCTCTTAGTTTTTCTTTCAGTTTTACCAGAGTAAACAGTGTGGTTTTTTTTGTTTTGGTTTTACACAGTTGCCAAGATTAAAACGCCTCTTGTGGATTAAGCAGGCCCACTCAGTCCAGCGTGATTGTCTTGGAAAACTGATCATTTCCTTCTAGAGGACAGAACACACTGGTTGGTGTGGTTGGTGTTTTTTTAACTTTTTTTTTTTTGGCTTCGTCGGGTCTTAGTTGCAGCACGCGGGACCTTCGTTGTGATGCTCGGGCTCCTTGCTAGATGCGGCTCGCGGGCTTCTCTCTAGCTGTAGCGTGCGGGTTTTTTCTCTTCTCTAGTTGTGGTGTGCAGGCTCCAGGGTGCGTGGGCCCTGTAGTTTGCAGCACACAGGCTCTCTAGTTGAGGCGCACGAGCTCAGTAGTTGTGGCACGCGGGCTTAGTTGCCCTGCAGTATGTGGGATCACAGTTCCCTGACCAGGGGTCAAACCCGTGTCCCCTGCATTGGAAGGCAGATTCTTTACCACTGGACCACCAGGGAAGTCCCTAACTTCTTTCTCTACTGCAGTGGTTCTCAACCAGGGATGATACTCCCTGAACCCCCCAAGCAGAAATCTGGAGGGGCAGTGTCTGGAGACATTTTAATTGTCACTCCTGGGTTTGTTACTGGCATCTACAGGGTAGAGGCCAGAGATGCTACTAAACGTCCTACAATTCACGGGACGGTCCCTGTAACAAAGACGTAACATAGCCTAAGATGTGACTAGTGCTGAGGTTGAGAAAACCTTCTCTGCAGAAAGGCAAGATCTAGGTTCGGAGCACAACAGTCTCTTAGAGTCAGGGTTTCCCCAGGAGGAGCAGCAGGAGTGACCTCTTTGGTGTAACTGGGGCGCACGTGGGGGGAGAGTGGCCGCGGGCTCTGTGAGCAGGCAGAGAGCAGAGGGCGGGAGCCTTGGCTCACCCCGTGCGGGGCGTCGTGCTTCAGGAACGCTGTAAATGCCTTTTCAGCATAGGTGCAAAGGGAATTGCTTTGGATATGCTTTAAAGTCTCCCTGGGATGCAGGTTGCTGGGGCGTGAAATGTAAAGCTGCCGTGACCTTGATTTCTTCACGTGAGTGGCTGAGCACGGGGAGGGGCTGTCGGAACCATTCGGCAGCTGGTGGGGGATGAGTGTTCAGATTTACGGCCTGGCTGGTGATGTACCTCACAGAGCACTGGTGCCTGTTACACTTGGCAGAGCCTCCGTCGTGCCTTCAGGGTCGTGCCAGCAAGGCATAGCTGCCCTAGTGGAGCAGGGATCAGGTGACGCCAGGCCACGGGAAGTGGGGAAGAGGCGCGGCCCAGCTGTTACCAGTTCCTAGTAGGGGCTCAACATTTACTGAAAGAATCAGTCTTGGGAATACTTTAAGTTCTATCTGTTTCTTTCCTCTTGCTCTCCCTCTACTTCCTTCCTTATTTTGATATTCATTTTGAGACCTGTAAAAGTCACCCCTCAACTTTAGGAAGCCATATGGTGATATCTACTCAAGCTAAAGACAACACCTACACTATGGGCCAGTGGCTCCCCCAAGGGAAATGAGGCAGGTGTCCCCAAGAAAGCCCTGCAAGGAGGTTCACAGCAGCTTCATTCAGGATGACCCAAACCAGCAACAACCAAAGTGCTCATCAGCAGAGAACAGATCAATGAATATGGTATATTCAGACCAAGGAGACCATACTTTATTTAAAAAGAGTGTCACTGAGAGATGCAGCAACATGGATGAATCTCACAGACATTATGTTGAGCAAAGAAGCCAAACACAGAGAAAATACTGTTTGATTCCATTTATATTAATTTCCAGAACCGGCAGAGCTAATCTGTGGATTTCGAAGTCAGAATTGTGGTTAGCTGGGGGTGGGAAGGGTGGTTATTGACTGGAAACAAGTGAACCTTCTGGGACGCTGGAAATGGGTAGCGGTTACCTAAGTAAAAGATATCAGCTTTACACTCAAGATTTGTAGTTTGCTCTTTGTAACTAGTGCCTCTAGAATGCTGGACTGGCTAGCCCCTAGGGGTCAGCTGGTCCAAAGCCCTCAACTTTGCACAGAAGGACCTGGAAGGGGATGGGCCAAATCTACCCAGGAACAGCTGCCCCTCTTCCAGGATGTGGTTCATGACAGCACCTGCCCCCTGCTGGGTCCTTTAAATACAGTTGATGTCACACGTTTTTAATCTCAGTTTTTTCTATCTCCCATCACGCAGCTGGTTGCGTGTCCCTGCTTCACCACTCAGGAGTGGCCCTGACCCCTCCTAGTCGTGTGCTCAGCTTCCATTGACCTTTCTGAGGTTGCTGAGTCTTTGGCCTTGGGTAGTGGGTACATCTGTGGTGGACACTCAATTCCATCCAGGGCTAGCCTCAGATTCCTTTTCCACCTCTACCACGTAGACGCAGCACACTGACTCTCAGGGCTGTGCACCCACAGGAATGAAGGTCTTCCTCACTGTTTATGTCCACCTCCTCAACAGCAGTCCTCAGGGCCCAGCTGAGGGCCGGCGGGACGTGATGAGTGGGAGAGGGAAGCTTTGTCTAGCAACCCCCATTCTGTTCAGCCCTGAGCCCCGCAGCCTGCCCTTCTTCCCCATCTGAATCTCTCATTTCCTGTCCCGTATCACCCAGCCTCTTCCCCTTAACCAGCACCCTCTGCTTTGACCAGCAGCCCACAATGGGTCTCTTAATTACAATGTGTCTTGGTGTGTTCCTCTTTGGGTTCATCCTGTATGGGACTCTCTGCGCCTCCTGGACTTGGGTGATTGTTTCCTTTCCCAGGTTAGGGAAGTTTTCAGCTATTATCTCTTCAAATATTTTCTCAGGCCCTTTCTCTCCTCTTCTCCTTCTTGGACTGCTATAATGTGAATATTCGTGCCTTTGATGTTTTCCCAGAGATCTCCTACACGGTCCTCATTTCTTTTCATTCTTTTTTGGTTCTGTAGCAGTGATTTCCACTACTCTTGTCTTCCAGCTCACTGATCTGTTCCTCTGTATCACTGAGTCTACTATGGATTCCTTCTAGTGTATTTTTCATTTCAGTTATTGTATTCTTCATCTCTGGTTGTTCTTTATATTTTCTAACGCTTTATTAAAAGCTTCTAATTTCCCGCCCTGTGCATCCATTCTCCTCCGAGTTCTTTGATCATCTTTACGATCATTACTCTGAACTCTTTGTTTCGGGTAAATTGCCTACCCCCACTTAGTTCTTCTGGGGTTTTGTCTTGTTCCTTCATCCCTAGGAGGCCCCGGGGCTAGGGCTGGCTCACTGGTGGGCAGAGTCAGGGTCCCGAAGACTCTGCGTCTGCTGCCCACCCACTGGCAGGTGAAGCCAGGGCCTGGGGTTAGTGCCGGACTACTGGCAGGCAGAGCTGGTTCCTGGAGTCTAGCTGCAGGGCCCAGGGATCCTGGAGTTTGCTTTAGATCATTTGCTGGGCAGAGGGTAGTTCCTGACACACCTGGGTATGAGGTTCAGGGTGTCCCGAAGGTTGCGTTCGTCTGCAACGGGACGAACAGACGAGTGGACAAGTGGACAGGGCCAGCCAGGCCCCCGTTGGGGAATTGTAGTTGTCTTCCCCCTGGTGGGTAGAGCTGGGGTTTGGCCCTCTGGTGGGCCGGGCCTTGTCTAGGGCTGCGTCTAAAGGCAGCTGTGGGCTCTTTAGTCTTTAGGCAGCTTGTCTGCAGAAGGCTGGGGCTGTGTCCTCGCCCAGTTAGTTGCTTGGCCTCAGGCGTCCCAGCGCCGGCACCTGCAGGCTGTTGGGCTAATGAGCTGGAGGAAGACTTTAAAAATGGCGCCCGCCAGCAGCGGCGTCCACGCAGCAGAAGTAGCTCCTGAGAAAAGCTGCTGCCGGTGACTTTGTCCCCAGGGCGAGCCGCAGCCATGCCCCCTGCCTCTCCGGGAGACTCTCCAAGACCGGCAGGTAGGTCTGGCCCAGGCGCCTATCAAATTATTGCTTTTGCCCGGGTGTGCGTGGGACTTTGTGTGCGCCCTCTAAGAGTGGAGTGTCTATTTCCCCCGGTCCTGAGGGGCTCCTGCAGTTAAGCCCCACTGGCCTTCCATGCCAAATGCTCTGGGGGTCGTCTTCATGGTGCTGAACCCCCGCCTGGGCTGGGGGCCTGACGTGGGGCTCAGAACTCTCGCTCCTGTGGGAGGACCTCTGCACTATAATTATTCTCCAGTCTGAGGGTCGCCCACCCGGGGGTAATAGGGTTTGATTATATCGCGAGTCTGTCCCTCCAACCTGTCTCGTTTTGGTTCCTTCTGTTACCGAATTAAGTCGTATGGCCCCTACTTGGGCCCTTTAGCCCAGCTGAGGCTCTCTGCCTTGGTGGGGTAGAGTTCTTTTTCGTTTTGGGTTCAAGCAGCCGATAATAAAACCAAAGCTGAAATTGACATAGCATAGGCTTACCCGGCGGCCAGAGAACGGAGAAGCCGGAACTAAGATCAACTTCTGCCACCTGGCGGGAGGGACTTAATTTTAAAGAGTAAAGACAAAGGGAGGAGGAGCAAGGCTCCTATGTGGAGGCACATGCAGTAGTCTGCGGGGGAAGGGGCAGGGCTTTTTCTGAGGGAGTGGGGTCCCATCCCCCTTTTATCCTTTTTTGGTCCTTAATATCTGGTCTTGGCTGCTGGTAGGTGTGTTATTTAATATGCTAATGTAGTAAAATCAATGTATAATGAGACTTGGGCTCTGTTGGAGGTCAGATTCATCGCCATCTTGGCCCCGGCTGGTTCTATCTGGGTTTTTCTTTTTTCTTCTTTTTTAAGCCATTAAAAATCTGCTTTTCTTATTCAGTAATGTAGATTTTACCAGAAGATTGATTAAAAACTAATCTTTTGAAATGTCACCAAAATAAAATCCTCGACAGATACAACACAACTAAGTATATCATTAAAATATATTCTTAACAGAATAAAAGCCTAGAATCAGAACATTGGTTGAAAACATAGAAGCTCTACAGAAGCGGTAAATTAGGAGCTAGTCACATTTTAAATTTGCCATCAGTGTTTCTTTGTTGAAGCCCAGAAGATAGAGCAAATTGAACGTATGGTATAAGTTAACACCGTGGTTTGTTTGTTTTTTTTAACCAGATTCTGGAAAAGTAGGATTAAATAAGGAGAGCTTTTAGATTATAAACTTAAATATCCACTTTTGCTGGTTTTTCTTTTTTGTGTGAGTAGTTTCATTTCTCATCTCTGGACCCTTTAAAGATTTATGTTCACTCCTGCTAAAGGGTATGGGGGGCGTTGGTAGGCTGTGAGCAGGGACACTCCTGCTAAAGGTGGGTGTTGATGGGTTTTGAGCAAAGACTTGGAGCAGCTCTGGCAACATTTTTTTATGTCTTTAGTTGTAGAAGATCTTTTCTGGTAGGTTCCGGTCTTTTTCACCGATGGTTATCCTGCAGATAGTTGTAATTTTGGTGTGCTTGTGAGAGGAGGTGAGCTCTGGGTTTTTCTCCTGCAATGTCTTGGCCGCTCTCTCACACGGTGGGTCTCTGAGAGCAGCCTCCCTGGGGTCCTATCTTCCATGTCTTCTCTCCTCTGCTCTCAAAGTCTCTACCCCTCCTATGGGTCAACCAGGACCATCCTGGGCTGGTTCCCCCGGGAAGATGCACTGTAAGCCCACAGGCTGGTTTCAGGGGTGCCGAGACTGCGGTCACCTCCATGCTCACCTGTCCCGCAGCCCCTCCGGAGCCCAGGCCCCATCCCCCCATGCACTGCCCCACGCCGCCGACGGGGCTCTTTGTTCCCATGTGGAGGCCATTCGCGCCTGAAATATTTGTTCACAAGGGACATGCAGGGAATCCAAAAAACGTAGATTTCATCCCCAAGTCCCAAGGCCCTGTTCTCCTCACAGCACAATTAGCTGTAAGATAAAGGGACAGTGTGAATGGCTTCTTTCTACAGTGGCTGCCCTCACAGCCTGAGATTCTAACTGGTCAGTGCTTGGCTTTCAAAAGTACTGAGTTGGAAAGAACCTGGATTCCAGAGTGACACAGACCTGGGTCCTACTCATGGTTCTACCTTGCAGGGTTACCTTGGGTGAGCTGGGTTCAGAGTCTGCGTTCTCAGAGGGAATGTGTCCTTCTAAGGGTGTCACACATGGAGGCACATCTGTCCCTCATCGGTGAGGGAATACATAACCGGCTCAGGTTTCTCCACTTCGCAGAGACATACTCCCTGCTGATGTGTTGTCTCAGTGCATTTCCTTAGAGTCTTGTGGTGAGGGGTTTCCATCTTGGCTGGGGCAGGTCCCCTAATGGGCATTTTGCCAGCAGACTGGTAAGCTCTGAGGAAATCCCACAGGTGACTGAGGTAGGTCAGTCATGGGGGCTACACTTCCACGGGCAGGTGTCACTTGTGAGTGAATAAGCGAGGGCCTAGAGTGAAGGCTCCTCCCAGCCAGGCTCCCACTTGCCCAGTCACACCAGCTGCTTGGAGGGCCCCAGCAGGCTGCAAAGTGGATCTCAAGGGTCTGGGATGGCCGCCTCCCAGGAGACCCCCGAGGACCCCAGGCTCTGCTTTCCCCTCAGAGATCTTGTGTCTTCCTTGTGGCCACTTCAGCTTTTCTCTGTGGTGGCCAGAGCTGTTCTCCACAGTACCTTCTGGGGCCTCACCCAGCGTTCTTGCTGATTCCCCCTCAGCACCAGTGGGGTACAGCTCCCACCGGTGCTTCAGCTCTGATGAATTCTCCCAAAGGCAAGCCTAGTGCTTGGGAAAGGCAGGCAGCCTCCTCGTAAATGTTGGCTTGTTAATAGCCCCTTTCTGAAATAAATCCCTGGTCTCAAATATGTCCCCAATACAGTCCCCCTGGGCACCATCAGCGCTTGATTGACCCACCCTACAACTCTCCTCTCATCGGTGGCTTTTACCCCACCCTATCCTGAGGTTGGGGACACGTTTCCCTTTCTTCTTAAAGAAAGTTAATCCCAGCATACTCGGAGGGTGGACCATCAACTCCAATGACGCAAGTCCTAGTTTCCTTTCTTCCAGCCAATCCTGGGAGACTTCATGCCAATGGAGACGCTAGAAAACCCAGAATTCCCTTGGCTGGACAGGCTCCATGTGATTTTAAAAAAGCAGTAATGTTTGTAAGATTTTTTCTTATCACAAGGTAACACCCACACAGTGTGGAAAATGGACAGGGATGCAAAGAGAACAGGATCCTGCGCTCTAACCCGCCCCGCAAAGACAATCCCACACCCAGAGCCACCGGACCAGGTCCTCGAGCAGCCCAGGTTCTTGAGCGGCCCCGGCCCGGAGGCAGGGAAAGGTCCCCGCTTTGTGGGGAAAAGCCCTCGTGCAGGGCGCGGGGACCCGCGGGGCCGCCAGGGGGCAGGCGTATGCCGCGGACCCGGGTCCCGCCTGGACCAGGCGCTCTGCTCCGCGGCTCCCGCGGGCTCGGGCCAGGCGTCTGGCGGGGGCGGGGGGGTGGGGGCGCCCAGGGTGGAGGAAGCCCCGCGCGGGCCCCACCGGGAGCGAGCGCTGCCGTCAGCTCATTTTATCCTCGACAACCCGGAAACTTGGCGCTGCTTTCCTATTTTACCGATGAGGAAGGTGAGGTTCTGAGAGTTAGGCAGTTGCCCAAGGGGACACAGGTCACGAGGGATCTGGGGCAAAACCCAGGTGTCCGGACTCCAGGGCCGCTCCCAGCCATTCCCAGCACGTGCGTGTGTGGGCAGGTTCAGGCCGGCCAGGGGGCCACATGGGGCGAGGGTGGGAGCCCCCCCGTTCCCGCTCAGCCCCTGGGGATTTCCTCTTGGGGGCCTAAGGAGGGCCCTGCTGGCGCCCGGAGGCATGTTGATCATGCCTCGCCCCTCCCCCGACCCCGGAGGCACACAGCCCGGGGCCCTGTTACTGAAGGCGCCTCGGAAAGGGGGCAGTCCTCGGCCCTGTGCGGGGCGCTTGGCTGGAGGCTGCCGTTAGGGGTGAGAGTGGGTGAGGAGGGAGGCGGAGCAGCCAACAGGCAGGGGCCTGTTTCCTGCCTGGCCTGACCCCGGCAGTCCCCGGGGAGGCCCCAGCAAACTGAGCAAGGTCATCCAGGGCGAAATTCCAGCCTGCGCCCTGAGCAGCAACTTCGCTTTTCCCAATAAGGCTCAAGAAAGGACACGGAGTGTCCTCCCCACACCCCCTCCCTGTCAGCACCTCTGGTTTTGTGAAGCCTCCGCTGCAGACAGTCTGCCTGGAGAAGAGACAAAGATAGACCCTGGGACAGATAAGGAGAGACAGCGGGCATAGATAGGGCGAGGGACACAGATGAGGAGATGGGGGTGCAGGGCAGCAGCCCATGCAGTGGGTCTGGAGCCCCAGAGGTCAGAAAAGCTTCCCGATCGCGCTTGCTAAGCCACGACTGGGCTCTGGTGTTGGAGAAAGATGCAATCGTGGTGGAAACAGAAGGGTTTTTGTGTGGTGGGAAAGTGGATTGGGCTGGCAGCCCCGCCCCTCTGGGCCACTGGTACGCGATGTGCGCCAACCTGGGACTGGTGGGTGAGGGTGCTGGAGAGTCAGTGGGGGGCATGGCCTCCGAGCCTCCAGATGGGGGGCCCTGTACCTGCGGTGGAGGGGCAGGTGGGGCACCCTGGGGCAAATGGAGTTGCGTCCAGGCTGCTCAGTCTCTCCTGCTCAGGACCTTCTCTTCCTCTGTATAGAATATTTGCACCCAGCACTGGCTGTTTGGCTTGGCAAGTGAGCAAGGCCACAAAGTCATAGCTGGCCTGCGGGTTCTCAGTCAACGTATGCAGCTGAGTCAGTCACCACTACTTCCCTCACCCCCTGGGGGCAGGAGCCTCGGCTCCGCCCGCACACACAGACACATCCACACAGGTATGCTCAGACGCCATGCGGCTGAGTAATAGCCGCCTCTCTGAGAGCAGAGAGCACGTGCCTGCGCACATGCACACAGGTGAATGACGCGCATGCACCTGATTCTGAGTCACCAGAGCTGTTGAACCCTGAGGGAGGGCACCGAGAGTATGTTCTGCCTTCCCTATTTAGATGCAGGTACCCATATGTATGCGTGTACGTGCCGCCATGCATCCTGCTGCATCGTGCCAGGGGATCAATAAATATTTGTGGAATGGATAAATGAGTGAACAAATGAGTAAATGAACAAACACGTGAAGATGTGAGTGACACCCACACTGCTTGGAAACTCCTGTAAACTCGGTAAAATCGGTTGGGGCAGTGCTGCAGGGTGGGTCCCGAGTCTGTGTCTGCAGGGAGTTGTCTTGCTCCAAATATAGCCTCCGTGGGCCGGCAGGGAGCCAGGGCTGCCTCCCAGACCGTGACTTCACTGGGCCTGAGGCCCAGCCTCGGAGGAGTTGGAGAAAATTAACAGAGAAGAGGCCCCAGCTTTCCACAACCAGGGCTGAAGTGTGAGACTAGAGCTGGTGGGTGACTGTGTACTCAAATGTCAGCGGCTTGAGCTGTAGGGCAGAGGGTTCTGCAGATGGGCCCAGAAAGGACCACTTCTGGGTTGGGATCCTGGGAACTACCTCTCCTGGATGTCTTGGGCCAAATGTGCGGGAGGCACAGCCCCACTTGAGGGCGGGGGCAAGCATGGTGCCTGGGTCCCTCTGGTGGGTGCCCAACCAAGGCCTCTTAGATGGTCCCCCATCTGGGCAGGCCTGCTTGCAGGGCCGTTCCCCGTCTGCAGCTTGACTCTTCCTTTCTCTAGCGGCTATGCCTCTGCCCTATTTCATCATCCAGAATATTGCAGCATTACCCCAGCTGATCTTCCTGCCTTAAGACTACCCCCTCTGGTCCATCTTGTTCACTGCTGCCAGCATTATTTTTCTAAAATACAGACCTGATTATATAACTTTTCCGCTCAAAATCTCCATAGCTTTCTGCTTCCATAGCTCCCCCCTATTTAGCAGTAAAGTTGGATTGCCTCAGCCTGGTGCCCAAGTCCCTTTCATAACCTGGCCCTGCTCTACCATGTGTGTTTTGAAAGGCTGATGTATGAAGGGATCGTTGGTTATGTGCTGACGGGTGGATTCGTGGACGTTAGGCTGACGGATGCTTGTAGGGATGGAGGGGCCCATGGACTGTTTGATTTGTAGACGAATTATGAGATGTCTGGATGATTGGGAGGCTAGTAGTGGGGGTGGATGGGTGGCTGGTTGGAAGTCAAGGCTGTTTCGGTCGCAAGGAACAACCCGCCCCCCGCCACATGTCATCAGGAAAGGGGCAGGGGATGATTGTGACCTGGGTGCCTTGCAAACCTCACTGGCGCCCTGGCCTCATGAAGGTTGGGACTGTGGCTTCTCCCCGTGTCTTGAGCAGCTCTTGGTCTGGTCGCTTCTGCTCTTTGGTGCCCTCACTCACTCCTCTCCCAGCTGGCTTGGTTTTCCTCCTCATGGCCCAGCAGTCGTCCTCTCAGCTACTCTTTGCTCCGTCCTTCCACAGGTTTTTATCAAGTGACTGGTTATGTGCCTGTTTGCACCTCAGCCTTGCTTCTGTGTGCCGAAAGATAGACTGTGAACAATAAGCTACTGCCCTTGCTGAGTGTGCTTTCTAAAGGGAGGGACAGACGCTAAGCAGTTACATGCGAGGTGGTTACATGCTGTGGAGCCAGCAGCGCAGGGCGAGGAGGTGGGCGGCGAGTGGAGAGGGGCAGGGGATGCTCAGGGAATGTCTCTGATCAGGGAGTATTTGAGCGGAGATCTGAACAAAGCGAGGGGTGAGCCCTGACGATATCTGGGAGAAGAGTGTTCTAGGAAAAAGGAATGGCAAGTGCGGTGGCCCGGAGGCGGGACCCCTCTGCATGTTCGAGGAGCATCAGTGAGGCGCATGTGGCTGATGCAGAGTGAACAAGGGGAACAGAGGTAGGAGGTGAGGTCAGATTAGCAGAGGGACTGATCACCAAGGGTTTTACAAGCCATCGTTACGACTTAAACTTTTACCCCAAGAAAGAGGGGCAGGCATTGGAGGATGTTCAACATGGAAGCGACAGGCTCGTATATTTTCAAAGGGCCATCTGGCTGCTGTGTTGAGAACAGACTGAAGGGGCTAGAGGTGGAGGCACGGAGGCAGTTAGGAGGCTCCTGCAGAAATCCAGGAGGTGGACCGGGGCGGCAGTGGCAAAGGCGGTGACAGGTGGTCCAGTTCAGGATGTGCTTTGAAGGCACAGTACCAGGATTTGCTGATGGATGGGCTGTGGGTGTGAGAGAGAGAGGAAAATTCTGTCAAGGATGACCCTAAAAGTTTTGGCCAGGGCGACTACAAAGATGGAGCTCCCGTTTCTGAAGAAGTAAGTTGTCTTTTTGGCAGGAGGCGGTGCAGGGAGAGGCGTTACGTCACAGTTCAGATTGCATTGCAGAGTGATGCTCAAGGGGGGATATTAAGATGCAGTTGGATCTAAGAGTCTGGGGTTCAGGAAGGAGCTCTAAATTGGGGTCCCGATGAGGGGCTTGTGCCATGTAGATGGCATTTAAAGCCAGGGGACGATGAGCTCATCTAAGGAGAGTGCAGACAGGCAAAGGGTTTGAGGCATGACCTCTTGGCCACGCCAGTGTTCGAGGTTTAGGGGAAGACCAACCTCCACAGAGACCTGGATGGAGCGTCCAGTGGGGCCGGAGGGAGAGCAGCAAACGAGGGGGCGAAGAAAATGTCTGAAGCTGGAGGGAGTGAACGTCACCTAGAGCTGCTGATGGCTCAGGAAGGACAAGGCTGGAGTGAAGGTTTGGTGGACACAGCAGTTCCTGGTTCTCAGTCCCGCCCGGTGTTTGCAGGCTCTGCTTCCGGGGAGGTGGTCGTGCAGATCAGCCTGGACGAGGAGGACCTGCAGTGTGGCCCCCGCCACCCTTGTCTCGGGTAATGACACGGGGACGTGGCGGGTGCCCGAGGTCCCCACAGCTCCTGAGCTGTACCGTTGCTCTGGGTCCCACTCTTCCAAAGCAGAGGCGAGCAGCAGGCTTGATGGAAAACTTGTTAACAGGAAACTTAATGGAACAAAAGCTTATTGTCGCTCAGGATGGAGTCTGCAGCATGAAGGGACCTGACTTTTCAGTAATACCTAACATTCGCCCTCTCCGGGGAAGGCACCATGTGATTGGCTAAGTCTGTCACCTCGAACACAGACAACCTCTTTGGGCAGACATTTTTGCCAAGCTACTCAAGTTGTGTATTTGTGTGTGTATACACACACACATATATCCCACAAACATGAATATATATATAGATATAGTGCACATAGAAACACAGTTGCCTTAGTTGAGGAATCCCAAGAACCAGCCTGTGGTCTAATCAGGGTTAAGGAAGTAGAACTGGTTTCACTTAATACATATGATATAACCCTCAAGATTTATGCAGAAAGAAATGTTTGTGTCCATTTTCCTCAGCAAGGGGAGGTACTAGAGCTGCAAATACTCTTTTCTAGTATAAATGGGCTGTGAGAATAGTGACTTGATAACCAGGTGTGTATGTCATGAATAAAGGAATCTTTGTTTAGGCCAGTGAGCCATTAGGTCAGACTGGACCAGACAGATGGGCAGAGGCGGCTGGACAGAATGTTAAAAGGGGTGATAGGTAGCTGGCCGGATGAGTAAATTGGATAGAGAAATGACAGGTAGATGATGACTCTAGATTGATGGGTATGTGAATTTTAGGTTAATGGATGGACAGTGAATGGAGAGAGAGATGGCTTGATCCCTTGTGGCAGTGGTGCTTCAGAATCGTCTGGCAGGCTTGTGAAACACAGGCTGCTGGATCCAGCCCCCAGAGGTTTTGATTCAGTAGATCCGTGGTAGGGCCTGAGAGTTTGCATTTCTAACCAGTTTCCAGGGGATGCTGGAAACTCCTGGATCAGGAGCCAGGGACCATGCTCTGAGAACCACTGCCCTCTGGGGTGCCTGGGATTGTCCTACAAAACAACAGCCAAGGTGGCATTGCCAGGCCAGGTGGAGGGATAGGGATGGCATCCAGCAGGTGTCCAGGCATCCTGTCACTGGCAACAGGCCTTTGTCCACGGTAGGCCTGGGGGCCCATGGCTCTTCCCCTGGAGATGTAGCACCCTTGGCACCGCCCAGCACTGTCTGGCTGGCTGCCTCCAATCCCTGCCTTCCACAGCTAGGGTTAAATGGAGTCCATAAGGTGTGTGCATTTGGCCAGCGAAGGCTGGGGGGCAGACACATGGAGCAATCAGGGGCAGTGCCCCGGCCAGCCCAGTGCACGGGGCAGAGACCTCCCTTCCCTGAACCCCTGCATGCCCCCTGTACCTCGGGAACTGCCCTCAGAAGTGCTGGAAGCCACTCCAGTGTTCCTTAACCTCAGCATCCCAGAGAAGGTGTTCTTGGCAGGCCAGAACCGGCCAGGATGGCTCTTGGGGCTGCTCCCGGCGGCCCTGGGGCGCAGTGCGGCTGGGCGGGCAGTGAGGACGCCCCGGGCTGGAGGCTGTGGGTCGTGCCCCCCACAGCCCAGCGGCAGACAAGCAGAGCGGCCCAGGCGAGCCCCCTGCTGGCCCAAACCATCCTTCTGCTTGCCGCCCCTGCTTTCTCAGGTTTGCTAGCCTCGCGTCTCAGCGGAATCCTCCTGAGCAACATAGAAACATGCTCAGGTCTCCCTCGCCCTAAAAAGCGAACAGGCAGCCCCTTTGACCCCGTGTCCCCTCCAGCTGCTGCCTCCCATTCCCGGTACACGTCCTCCAGAGAGCTGCTCGTTCGCCTGTCTCCGTTTCTCCCCTCTCATGTACCTGCCCGCCCACCAGAGTCTGGCTTCTGCCCTCCGCCCTCCACTCAGACGCCCCTGTCAAGTCGCTGGCTTCTTCCAGGACGCCAAGCGCTCAGCCCCTCCCCGGCTCCGCAGCGCCCCAGCCCTCCAGCCCTCCGAGCACTCCTGGCTTCTCCCACTGCTCTTCTCCGTTCCGTGTGTGGCACCGCCTTCCCCTGCTTCTCTCCGCACCCCTGGCACCCCTCCTGCCAGGTCCGCCCTCCACCCAGTGCCCTGCAGCCACAGGCTGCCTCTCTTCCCTCTTCTTCTGAGCTCTAGCCCTCGGCTTGGATGACCGTCCCTACTTTTCTGTCCCCCAGATGTGCGCCTCCAGCCCCTTCCTGGCTACGAGGCCATCCCAAAGGCACGGCAGCCTCCACGGGCCCGGGGCCAAACTTACCGTCCTGTCCCGTCTGGCGGCAGCCCTGGCCAGCGCCCAGTGAGAGGCACCAGCCAGCTGTGCCCCTCAGAAACTTGGAGGCCTTTGACACACCTCTCCCCCTGGGCCTCTGTGCCCAGATGAGCACATCTCGCCCCATCTTATTGCCTCAGTCGCTTTGGACTGTGTGCAGCACTTTGCATCATCACTGCCCCATCTGAATCCAAACCACTGTCCTTCTTCCCTGGACCACAACGGCCTCCTAAGTGGTCTTCCCACATCCTCTCTTACGTGCCTCTGGCCCTTTTTCCATGTTGCAGCTGCTTTGCGCACGGATTCTGCTCTTGTTTTTTTTTTTTTTTTTTTTTTTTGATGGCTTAGGTGCATTTTATTGGTTTTCTTTCAGAATCCTTCTACAAAAGAGCAAAGTTAAAAAGCAAGTCCCTGGCAAGAGGCTGAGGACCATTCCTCTTTCCAGAGAGCCCTCCCCCTCCCCGCGTTCCCCACCTGTGTCACTGCTGTGGTTCACGGGGGCAGAGGGCCTGTTACTCAGGACAGTCAGAGAAGCTCTCACACACACAGATGGGAGACGACTCGCCTGGAGAGGGTAGGGCCGGCTTAGGGTCACAGCAGGAGCTGGAGTCTCCAGGGCAGGAGGGCAGGCTGCGTGTAGGCTGGAGGCCCGTTAGACACGGAGCTCAGCCAGGCCTCCTCAGGAACCTAGAAAAGGCTGTGAAATTTGCAGTATCAGGTTTCGGAAAACACAGGGTCAGGGTCAGCGGAGCAGCTGGTAGTGGGGAAGGCCAGGCCCAGCTAATTTCCTGTCAGAGTGGCCCAGAGGCCCCAGCCCCTCTCCGGCTGGCCACAGGGGAGGAGATGCCGGGAATGGCTCACATTCCTCTGGCTGGGGCCACGCCGGACCTCAGGGGACCTGTGGGGAGTGAGGAGGTGGACGTGCTGAGGCCGGAGTTGGGGGCCCTCTGCAGGGACCAGGCCTCTGCCGTCCAACCCTTTGGCTGGAGGGGGGCCAGGGGCTGTAGAGCAGAGCAAAAATCCATCACAGCTGCTGGAGCTTTAGGACAAAGGAGCCCAACCTTACATTTCAGATGAGGAAACAGAGGCTCAGACAGGACCAGGTCTCACAGGATCACACAAGCATCCTGGTTCTAAGCCCCAAACTCTGTTTCTTCTGGCCAGGGCTGCATTTCCTGGAAGGCCCAGCTTTGCTGAGCTGTGTGACAGTGGGGGACAAGCGGGCTAGGTCTGTGCCCCTCTTGGAGGGAGGCAGGAACCCTCACTTCCAGGCCGGGGTGCGTGCTTCCCAGGTGGTCTAGCTGTGGGGTGGGCAGCCCATGTGGGGAGGGCATGCGTGTGAGCTGTGAGTCAGCTGAGGGCCCGTGTGTCCTCCCAGTGGAGGACCCCAGCTCATTCCACGCACAGATGGAACTCTCGTCCTGGTCCAGCCCTAGGAGGCTGAGGCTGTGGAGTCCTGGCCTTGAGTGGCCTCTAAGTGGCCTGGCCAGGCCCAGGGGGAGGCAGAGGTCATGGGTCCCTGGCCCGGTTGAAGTACGATGCCGGGGAGGATGAGCCGGGGATGCAGTCACACAAGCCTGGGTGCAGACGAGGCTCTGTCAGCTGCTACCGTGGGACCTTGGGCCAGTCAGTTAACCTTTCTAAACTACTGGCCCCTCAGCTGCAAAGCAGGGAGGGGCTACTCCATTTCTCTCTGTCCATCAAGTGGTACGGTGGCTCTGTGACTTGGGCAGGTCTCCTGCCTGACACTGTGGGACAGAACCCCTTCCAGAGCCCAGAAGGGCTGCCCGTGCCCTCGCTCCACGGGTGCCCCCTGCTCCCCGCAAGCAGCAAGTGGCCTCCTGGGGAGGCGGGGCCCGGGCTCCGCGCTCCACCTGGCCATCCTTCCCTGTCTCCCGGCAGTTGCCTCTGAGGCTGGGGACATTTTCAGGTGTCCCAGGCATCCACGCACCAGTCAGGCCCCAGGTCCTACAGATGCCAGCTCAGGCCTGTCTCCGAGGCTTCCACATCTATCCAGCCGCGCTGCCTTCTCAAATTTGAACAAGCACAGCGGCCGCGAGCTGCTCTCCCTTCTCACTCTCCCCCGTGTGTTCTTCACTAGGGAGATCTTTTTAAACCGCATCACAACCTGGTTTAACTGCCTTCCCTGCCCTCCTCCGTGCACCTTTGCATCCGTGAATTCAGCATAAATGTCAGTCACTCAGGGAAGTCTTCTGTGATCCTCAGAACTGGACTAGGATCTCCTCGCATCTTTCCACAGGCCCCGTCACAGCTTTGATTACACTAGATACCAAACCTTGCGTGTCTGGATAATGGCTTATTTCACTTGGGGTCCAGCATAGCCAGAACAGGCATCAGCACACAGCAAGCAAGAATGATGGACAAATGCCTGAAAAGATGGACACGCCATAGTTTGGGGTGATGGGCCCATTCGTAGTAGGTTCCCTCCTACAGTCAGAGGTTTGGGGGAACGTGTGCCCCTTGTTAGGGCTGACCGTGGCACCTCCCATACCAAGGCCCTGGGCAGAGACATAACTTCTGGTCACCTCCCTTTGGTGAGGCTCAAGTGATGGGGTCATGGCAGGGACCCCCAGCCCCACCTGCTAAACTCAGCTGCCCCCAGGAAATTTGGATGTTGACAGAGGCAATGGGTGGGCCCGTGTCCGACAGCGTCTGCATGTATAAGTGCCTACGTCACTGGGGTGTGTACACGTGCAAGTGTACGTGTGTGAACACGTAGCGCTTGTCTGTTGCCTGTGTGTCAGGACTCTGTTTGCGTGTGTGTGAGTGTCCCCCTCAGGGCCTTGCAGCAGCTCCTTCCCAACCCAGCCCAGACCCTCGAGCCCATACCCTCCATAACACCTCCACCCTCTGCCTCCCTCCTGCCTCTCCCTGGGCCATCCCCCATGCAGCATCCCTGCCCAGGGCCCCGGTGCCCTACACACACCTCTGTAATTTCATGTATCACGGCAGTTCGTCTGTATGATGCTGTATTAGTTTTCTGTTGCTGCTGTAACAAATTACTACAGACTTAGTGGCTTAAAATGGCAGATTTATTACGTTACAGTTCTGGAGGTCAGAAGTCCAAAATGGGTCTCACTGGGCTAAAATGAAGGTGTCAGCAGGGCCGTATTCCTTCGTGGAGTTTCTCCCAGCTTCCAGAGGCTGCCCACATTCCTTCGCTCATGGCCCCTTCTGTCTTCAAAATCAGCGATGAGTCTCTCTCTTATCACATCACTCTGACGCTCGCTTCTGCCTCCCTCTTCTGCTTATAAGGACCCTTGTGATGACATTGGGCCCATCCGGGGTAGTCTCTCGAGGTCAGCTGATTAATAGCCTTAATTCCATCTGCGACCTTAATTCTTCTTTGCCACATCAGGTAGCATCTTCACAAGCTCTGGGGATGCGGACACAGACATCTTTGGGGGCGGTGCAGGGACGACATTATTCTGCACATCAGAGATGGTCTGTCCCTTCTTTCACTTGTGAGCTCTTTGGGCCTGTGCTGTGTCTTACACATCTGCAGATGCCTCAGGAGCAGAACAGTGCCCAGCCCACGCTAGGTGTTCATTATATATTTGTTGGATAAATCTGATTCAGCCAACAATTTGTGGAGAATCCATTTTGTGTTGGGTAATTTTACACATATCATCACAGCTTTTGTTCCCATTTTATAGGTGAGGAAATTGAGGCTCAGAGAAGTTAGGAACCACCCAAGGCCAAAGAGTAAGTGACAGAGCAGAAGCTCAGTGGACGTTGACCTCAGGTAGACAAGGCTGACACCTTTGTTCCTTTGAGTCTGGAGCTCCAAGAGAGACAAGCCCCTAGACCTTTGGTGGTGGCCATGAAAATGCACCTCTCAGGTTTCAGACTGGCCCCCGCTGCAGTGTTCTGACACCCGTCACCATTTGCTCTCAGGTCCCCGGACTGCTCTGACAGGCAGTCTTGGCACGAGGTCTCCCCCACTGGCCTTGTTGCTTTCTTAGATCTGAACCGCAGCCTAAGACTCTTCTGCTCCACCTTCTGTCCTCCCTTCTCTCCTCCATAGGGGTCAAACCTACATGAGTCTGATGTCCCTCCCAGCTGCCCCCCACTCTCTGCCCACCTTCCCTCACAGGTGTTACCCCTAGAAATCTCTTGCACATAGAATCCCGTCTTCCTGTCTACTCCTTTAAGTACCAGAACTGACATAAATGGTCTGAGGAAACAGTGTAAGAAGAGGACCTGAGGCTGTCTCACTCTGAGGGGAGGGGAGGAGGATGCCATCCTGGCTGGTGGGTGCCCCAGGTGGTCCCTAGAGCAGGTAGTAGCTCAAATGCTAAATATTTCACTGGTGAGGACTTGGGAACATTTCCTAGAGGGGAAGAATTCTGTGGCAGGGGTGATAATTCAGGCATTTGAAAAATAAGGGGGGAACAGTGCCTTCTGAAGATCGGCTGGTTACTGCTTGCTTGTCCTGACGCCCCGCAGAGGGAGGAAGGACAGCGAGCGGCTAACAAGCAGCCAGTGGGTGAGTGTGACAGCAGGGAGCCCGGGGGTGTGTGTGTGTGCCCGAAAAGGGGCCCTCACCCCTGGAGTGGGGGGCAGGTACAGCTGAGTGGCAGGTGAAGACAAATAGAGTTGCAGAGCTCCAGATGGGTCCGAGCCCTCAGCCAAGGTAGTTGTGTGAGGACCGGGCCCAGCTGGGGAAATCTGGAACCCTGAGACCTGAGCTGAAGGCATCTGCATAGTACCCCTGAGGTCACGGGTGCTGCATCTTCCCTGACCCTCTGGGCTGGCAGGGGTGACCCACCCATGAGAACTGCCATCTCTGCTGCACTGAAAGATGCCACGGAGGCCTCGCTCCTGCAACAGTGCCCTCCCAGGAGTTGCCCCTGCTTCCTCTCCTGTCTGCCAAGGACAATGATTAGGGTTGAATTCCAGAATAATCTGGCTGGGGACCTGCTGGACCTGATAAGGGGAAAGAGACTATCTTGTGAAAGAATAGGAACTATTGTGGATACTGGCAGGAGGAGGGGGACGCTCCTGGGATTGGATTTTGAGAGTGCTTGATGAAGGGAGCTGGAGCATAAGACCGGATAAGCAAGATTCCATTGACGTGAGGACACTTTGTTGAGACACAAGATTTAATACCCTAGCTAGGATGCCAGGGGATGCAGCAGACTCTTTGAGAGGTCTGGAAAAAGCAGAGGCCGGCACTCAACGAAACGGAAATACCCAAGTTCCCCTGGCAGATGGTAGAGAAGAAATTTACAACAGCTGAGGAAAACGGGCACCTAGAATGATGTATTATGTAAGGCCAGTAGTGACGGGCAAGGCAGAGGGCAGACAAGGGGGCTTGCCCTACGGAAAGCTGTAGAGATGGTGAACAGAGCATGGTGCTCCTAGGGGCAAGACGGACAGGCAGCCAGTAGGCTCTGCTTCACATCACCGGCCAGGAAAGCAGACGGGAGTGGAGGAGCAGGAGGCAGGGCAATAGCAAGTCACGGTCCCTTGCTGAGTTCCCAGACCTGAGCCAGTTTTCAGACACGGAACCCGTCGACTGAAGAGGTGGCCAAGCCTCTAGGAGGAAGGACCCTGCAAAACTGCAACCAGTATGTACCATGGGGATGCCTTCAGTTTTTCCCCAGAGGTCTATGGCCATTTGTTTGGGTGACTGTTCACTAGAGAAAGGGGAGCAGTAGACGGAGTTTGAGTTGACATTAACACCTGGAGACTCGAAGCATCATCACAGGCCCTTTTTCAGAGCGGGGCCTATGGAGGTCAGGTAGCAAGTGGAATCCTGGCTACAGTTCGGCTTGCAGTGGGCTCACTGGGTCCACAACCCACCCGGCAGTCCCTTGTACTCCAGTGTTTAACTAGAATTCAGGTGCTCTGATAGTAGGGGTAACCCCACATTGGGTGCCTGGCCGAGTGGGTAGGAGCTCTCATAGTAGAGAAGGCCAAGTGGAAACTTCTGAAACTGCCTTCTCACTCCCTCACCCTGCTCAAGGTAGTAAATAAAAAATAACATCTCATCCCAGGGGTTATGGCAGAAACGAATGCCACCATTAACCACTTAAAGGACGCATGGGTGGTGGTCCTACCATTTCTCATTTAATTCACCAGTCCGACCTTTGCAGAAATCAACAGATCCGGGAGGAAGACTGCAGACTGTCTCAGGCTTAACCAAGTGATAGCCCTGTTTGCAGCTGCTGTGTCAGATGTGGAATCATTGCTAGAGCAGATTAATAAGGGCTTAGGTATGTGGTTTGCGGTCATTTGGCAAATGTGTTCTTTTTCCACTCCAGTTTGAAAAGAGGATCAGAAACAGCTCACACTCACATGGGCTGAACAACAATATTCATTTACAGTTTTGCCTCAAGGCTACGCTTGTCATAGTATAATCCCTTTGTGGTAATATGCCCTTTGTCATAATATAATCCCCAGAGATCAGGGCCACGTGAGTACCACGGTGATCCACTACATCAATGACACCATGGTGATGAGACAGGATGAGTAAGAGGTGCCTCTGTGCTGGAGGCCTGGCGAGACCACATGCAGTTCAGAGTGTGGCATATAAACCTATGAAGACTCAGGGACTTGCCACTTCACTTCGTGAAGTTTGTAAGGGGTTCAGCGGCCAGGGGTATGCCAGGATATCCCCTCCCAAGTGAAAGAAATTGCTACATCTTGTCTCTTTCACAATGGTGAAGACAGCACGGTGCCTGGTACCCCTGTTTGGGGTTTGAGACAGCATATTGGTGACATGGAAGGCTGCTGGCTGTAGGTGGATCCCATAAAAGGAACAGGCACTGCAGAAGGTCCAGGCTGCAGTGCAAGCAATCCTGCCACTTGGGTCATATCATTTGGCAGAGTCTCTGGTGTTGGAAGTGTCAGCTGGGGGAAAGGGAAAAGATGTAGTATGAAGCTTGTGAGAAGTCCCAGTGGGCGAATCACAGGGCAGGCCCCTGGGATTCCACAGCAAGGCTACGCGATCGGCAACAGGATCACACACCTCTTGAGAAACAGTTTCTGGCACGTTACTAGGCTCTGGTTCCTAAGCTCTGGAACATTTGACCAAGGCACACCATATGGGGCATCTGAAACTGCCCATTCTGAGTTGGGGTCTGTTGGACACATCAATTCAGAGTCAGATGGGCCTGGCAGTAGAATATTCATAAGATGGAATTGCTCCCTCTGGGGTTGAGCCTGAGCGGGGCCAGAGGGCACCAGTAAACCGCATGAGGACATAGCCAGTGCCTGTCCCCTGGCTGGTACTTATGGCCACATGGAGGGTCCTGTACAACCAGCTGAAAGAGGAGGAAAAAGCCTGGGCCTGGTTTATGGATGGGTTGATGTGGTACGTGGGTGCAAACTGAAGATGGACAGTGGCTGCATGACAGGGTGTAAAGGGAAATGGAAAATATTCCCACTGGGTAGGGCTGTGAGCAGAGGACTTGGTCATGTACTTCGTGTACAAAAAGTGGCCCAAGGTAGTGAGAAGACACACACGCTCTTGGGCAATGGCCAAATGGCCTGTTTGGTCAGGGGCCTGGAAGGAAAAGGATGGGAAGACTGGGGACAAGGAGATGTGGGGTAGAGACAAGCGGATGGACATACGGCAGAAAACATGAAGATTTTAGGGCCACGTGTTAATGCCCATTAGAAAGCACCCAACACATTAAGGCAGTGAATTTAAGCAAGTAAACAAAATGACCTGGACCGTTGATGCTAGCTGGTCCCTATCATTGGCTACATAGAACCAGCACGATGGGCATAAGTGGAGTGGCCACAATGGCAGAGGCAGAAGCCATGCAAAGGCTAACGTGGGCCCCAAAGCACAGACTCCCACATACCAAGGCCATTCTAGGCACTGCCGCCCCTCAGTGTCCAGCCCGCCAGCAGCAGAGACCTATGCTGAGCCCTCATGTGGCACCATTCCCGCCTGGGGCATGTCCGCTACATCAGGCCCTTTCCATCCTGGAAGGGCCAATGGTTCATCTTCACAGGAATAGAGAACTCTCCTGGGTTTCCCTTTCCTGACCACAGAGCCTCAGTTAGCACCACTGCCCAGGGACTTACAGAAGGCCGGATCCAAAGGTGTGGAATTCCACTCAGCTTAGCATTTGGCCAGGGACACAGCAAAGGTCCTCTTGCACTATAGTTCATGGCTGCCACCAGGGCGCTTAGAACTCCTATGTCCAGGAACCAGCAGGGATCCTTGACCCTGATCAGCAGAAGGCAGGGCTGCTTCTACACCATGTGGGCAGGAAGGAAGGTGTGTGCTGGTGATCTTCTAGCTGCCTCCAAGTAAGCCCCACTGTAACTGAGAAAGGACCCGTGCAGCAGCCCTGACCTGAGACAGGTCTAATTACCAAGTCTTCAGGTCCCTCCTCCCCCATCAAAGGTTTTGGTCACATCACCAGGCAAGCTGAGGTTGTTGAGAGTGAGGGGAATTCAAAATGGAGAGTGGGGGAGGGAGAGCGTGAGATGAACTCCATGACAGGGTAGTTAGCCCTCCGACTCCCCTCTTTCTCTCCTGAGTCTCCCTTAGGAAGAGAGGCCCAAGGGAAACAGGGAGGAACTGCTCTCTGAACCTGGCCACAAGGGGTGGACTGCAACCGCCGTGAGAAGACTTCCCCCGGGTCTCTGACTGCAGGGACTGTGCGTGACTGTCTGCCCCAGCTGTGCTTTCTGGAATCTACTACTGTGTTTGCTTCCCTGGCTGCTGCCTGCTGATGACTAAGCGGGGCAGGGCTCCCAGGCAGGCCCGCCCTTGGGAGGTGTGGGGTTCCTCTGACGATTCCTGAGGACTTCTCACCTGTCTCGCCAGGCTTCCTTGGAACTGCTCCACAGTCTAAGTCTCCCACCCAACTTTTCCTCCTCCCTCCCTTCATCTTTCACAAGGTCACACCTGCACCCAGGTCTCCTGGCCCTCCCAGCCTCCCCCGCTTTCCTTTCCATTCCGGGCCTGCTTCTCAGAGGACTGGGGCTAACACACCTGCCTCCCCAAGCAGGGTTCTGGACCAGCAGCCTCAGCATCACCTGGGAGCTTATTAGACATACGGAATGTCAAGCCCTTCTCAAACCTACTGAATCAGAATCTTTATTTTAACAAGGTGATTCATACACGCACTATAATTTAAGAAGCATTGATTTATAGATGATTTGGTCTTGTTCAGCAAATCCTTTAAATCTCAGTTTGGAATCTCAGTCATTGCAAAGGTGAACCGTTGGAATCACAAAATCGCAGATCTGGGTCCTTCATTTTATAGGTCAAAGCCTGCAGAGCTAAGGCGAAGGTTCAGCGTCATATAGTGAATTAGAACAGAGCCAGCACCCGGGTCTCTCGCCTCCCAGCTCTTTCCACTTTGGCTCTGCTGTGAGCAGGCCACTTGCTCTAAATCTGCATTGCCTAGCATGGTAGCACTGGAATGTGGCTAGTTGTGGTATAATAAAAAACAAAGTTTTTTGGGGGGGGGTCTTTGTCCTGGGTTTGCGGTACAGAGTTGCTAAAACATTTAGAATTTCCTGAGTGAGAGGAGTGCCTTTGTTATTCATAATGAGTCCCTTTGACCACACGTGTGTTTATGTGAATGCAGTGACTCAGGCTGGCGCCCCTAGATAGCTTTAGGATGAGGACTGGTTACCAGAAGGAGAAACGTGTGAATAGAGTGGGAAGCTACAGCCTCTAGGGGGGCTGGAGAGTGGGTTATGGAAACATCCTGAACAAGATCCAGAGAGCTTCCCAGTTGGCGACCACACGGAAGTGCGGGGAGGGCGGCACGCCACTCACTGCTCCCGAGCCTGGCCCCACACGTCTCTTCCACGCGGCTGCTGTTGTTTCCTTTACGCCAAACCAGTAAACATAAGCAAAGTATTTTCCTGAGTTCTGTGCGTTCTTCATGGCCCCTGGGACTTGCAACTGGCCTCTGAAGGGGGGCAGTCTTATGGGACCGAGCCTTTAACTGTGGGGTCTGTGCTGACTCTGGGGAGGATGTATCAGAACTGGGTGCGCTGCTGGACACCCAGCTGGTGTGGGAGAACTGGAGAATGGAGTGGGAAAATGACACGCATTTCATAAGTGGTGTCGGAAAAAAGATAACACAGTGGTCCAAACTGAGATGTGCTGTAAGTGCAAAATACACACTGGATTTTGAGGACTCAGTATGAACGAAGACTATAAAATATTTCATTAATAATTTTTTATACTGATTACATATTGAAAAAGTGTTTTTGATAGATTATCGTAAATATATTATTGAAAATAAGATAAAATGTTATAAAATTAACTTCATCTATTTCTTTTTTTTTAAACAGTTTTACTTATTTATTTGGTTGCACTGGGTCTTAGTTGTGGCAGGCAGGCTCCTTAGTTGCGGCAGGCAGGCTCCTTAGTTGTGGCATGTGGGCTCCTTAGTTGTGGCATGGGAACTCAGTTGTGGCATGGGAACTCTTAGTCGTGGAATGTGGGATCTAGTTCCCTGACCAGGGATGGAACCCGGGCCCCCTTCATTGGGAGCACGGAGTCTTATTCACTGCACCACCAGGGAAGTCCCTCTATTTCTTTTTACTTTTTAAAAAAGATATACAAGTGGCTTGCATTATGTGTCTATTTGGCAGTGCTGCTCCAAGCCCTATCTCTTCATCAGCACTGCTTTATTTTTGGCTTATTTCATAGCTCTGGTTGCTGGTTGCCGTAGCTGAGGGCATTTCCTGGTTATCAGCCTAAAATCTTGAGATTATTCAGAAGTTCTTTATGAGATAATGGGGTTACTTAACAACTCTTAAAAGAACTCCTAGTGAAATATCTATAAATGTCAATTTTCACTGAGAAGCAAACCAGCCGTACCATTAACAGTTAACGCTCTGGCTCTGGAGTGAGGCCTCTGGGTGGAGGGTTTGGGAGGTAAGAATAAAGAACCTGGGCTGAAGGTGTTGGGGAGTGGGGCTTGCGCTCATGTGCTCCCTCGGGTCTGCATCTTTCAAGAGCCCGGAGGAGAAAGGCTTTGTCACAGGAGCCGCGGGGGCAGGGGCACCAGGCCCCAGTCCTTCTTCCTTGGAACCTAGTGCCCTTCTCCCCGTCACAGCTAAGACGGGCGGAATGAAGGGCGTCCTGACACTTGTGCTCAACTCCCAGTCCCCGTTGCTTCCCTCCTTACTGAATGTCAGGGACACAGTAGGAGAGAATGGCAGGTCTCAGGGCCAGCCATTCAGAAGAGAGGCCTGGGGCTAATGAAGGCCTGAGGGCCCTGGCCTGGGTCGCATGAGCCCTCTAGACTGAGGAAATCTGAAGGCTTAAGAGGGGGATGCCACTGCCTCACCCTGGGGGTCCCCCTCAGGGAGGGCTCCTGGATGTCAAGACTTAGAGGTTCAGCCCTGAGGAGAACCTGCATTCTGATGGCTCCATTCGAGATGTAGTTAGAGTCCCCAAGGTAAACTCCAAGGGCTTATCTAGAGGAACTGTTGTCCAGAACTGAAAGCACTGATCCTTCATCTGTGCTGTTTAACTATTTCCTGAAGCAGAAAAACCTCCTTCCAAACTAGAGTTAAATTTCTCCTGCCTAAAGTTCTCACAAATTGCCATGTGCCACAGGTGGTGGGACTGCGACCGGGAAGAGGTGAAGCACTTAACCAACTTCACACAGCTCACCGGGGGCTCAGGGTGGGAGTGGCGGCCTCACGTCTCTCACCTAAACTCTGCAGCAGTGCGTCCAGAACCCAGAAGCTCAGGCCAGCCTGTCCAGTGTCTCTGGTTACTTCCTGAGCAAAGGGCAGTGATGACATTAAGAGAACCAAGGCAAGAAATGGGTTATGCTGCATTTTACCCTTGAACTTTTAGCCCCACGTATGAATCATAAATGTTGCCTTCTGAGTGCTAAGCAATGCACAGTGAACTTTATTTCAGTAAATGAGGGATGGTTCTTCTTAAGAAATAAATTTAATTCAAGGTGGTTAGTGAATGCAAGGCATGTAGCGCCTTCATGAAAGTTACAAGAATCCAGTTACAAAAGAAGCACTGTGTGAAGTCTCAAATAGCTGAGGGTACAACGGGCTCCATATTTTACAGAGTACAAAAAATTATTTCATATACAAAGAAAAATACAAATAATGTGCAAAAACCATTTTCACAGGTGGCAATTTATAAAATGAAAATGATAGAAAAATCCTTCATTCTTATCATCCCCCAATTTCTTATATATTAACACAATTCTATTTTCTAGTGTGTAGATAATTTTAAATTTGAAAATCTGATTTATTTTTAATCTACAAAGCGGCTTTTTAAAAAGGGAACCATTTCACTACTGAAATTTTATGAATGAATCAGTTAATTTTATATTAAATTATAAGCAGACTATCTGAAAAACAAGGATATAAGAACTCATATATACATATTTTTGAAATATTAGTTTGGTATTTAACATATTAACATTTCAAAACAAATGTAATGATCTAGCTACCTACGACTCCAGCCAACCGCAGCGGCCGTTGCAGAAAAGCTGTTTCTGTGTGCCATGAGAAACAGTATTCCTGGTGTCTTAAGCTGAACAAACACAGGCTATCAGAAGTAAAGAAAACCTAAAGACCAAACAAGTCCCTACTGTTCATGTGCAGAGGTGCCGTTTGGGTATCCAGTCACGCCACAGTGCGACCTCGGTTTACACAGCCCTTGTCATAGGGGTCGTGTGGTCATAAACAGCTGGCTTCTGTCTCTCAAACATCTCCACTTTATTAGTTCAGTGCAAGTTGTCTGTTTTGTGAGTTAGTGCATTCAGCTTTTTGCATGTTATTTTGTGTAAGAAGCCGTCAGGGAGCAGAAGAATACATGGGAACACAAAGTCCTGCATCCTCAGGGCACCTTTGGCCTAGAAAATTCAGTGTTTTGGAAGCAGTATTTTCCTGCATTGGCCTGGTGATTACTGCATCATTCTCTGGACAATCTTTTTCCATCAGGATAATCTTGTGTGCCCCCCTTTGCCTGCCACTGAGCACTGATGGTCTTGCTGTGAACCCCAATGGTCGAGCAGGTATCACGGAAGCACCTTTGACAGCACCAGAGAACTGAGCATCTCTAAGGTCAGGTAGTAAGAATAGGAGCCTTTGATGGGAAACCTAGTCTATGCAGAATGGAAGATAGTCTTGGAGGATTTTGATTTTTGCTTGTCAGAAAGCTCTCCAAGGATATTAGGACCTTGGAGAACAAAAAGGATCTATGTATCTTTCATGAAGAAGGACCCAGGTGGGTGGTAGCCACTTTGCCTAGGGGATGGATGACGGTCGGCTCAGGAAGCATTCTTCTGATCCCTAACCATGAAGACCCTGTTAGAACAACCTAGTGCAAGATACAGGGAGGGCCTAGGGCTCTTGACCAGACCTGTGTAACACACCCACTCAGGCTAAGCAGGCTTAGCAACTGCTAAAAGAGGGGAATGGGTTAAGTCTGGGTAGGAGAACCTTAGGCCCTAGGATGACTCATCAGAACCAGCAGGAAGCTGTCAGCTCCTCAAGGACTCACACACTTTTTTCCTATCTGGCAGCACAAGCCCCTCCTCCCTCTTCTGTTTGGGTTGACCATGGGCATCAGGCATCAGATATACAGCTCTGGATCCTGTCCATCCACTGCTGGGCACTCTGTCCATCCTGGGCACAGAAGTTATACACACGTTTGCTGGTCTTGAGCTGTAAAATCAAATGAAGAGAACCAGAGATAAAGGGCAGGGCTAGTCTATGGCTTTGGGCAAGTGTGCAAATAAATCCCTGTGACCTTCCCTTTCCGTTCTGCCCCAGAACCTCTGTTATTTTCTCTGTCTCCCACTACCACACTGTCATTGCCTTTAGAGTCATTATACTTTCCTGGCCCCCAAAGTCAAGGGGGATGTCAACAGAAGGGCCTGGCAGAGAAGAGAGACACACTAGGAAAGCCTGACTTTGCATCTTCCCGGGGCCTTCCTTGACTGAGGAAGAGGGTCGGGAATGGCTGGAGTCTCTGGCCCCGCCCACGCACTGCACCAGTGCAGCACAGGCGCCAGGAAGGCCGAGCTTCATCCACACCACTATGGGGTTGGCTTTCATGTCCCCTTTCCATCCCCTTCTCTAAGTCTTCAGTTGGGGCCACACTGGCAGCCCTGAGTCAGGGAAATGGCTTCATAGCCTGAGCAGGGCCGTAGAGTATGACCTGTGTTCCATATGAAGTTCTGCTTGGCTCTGGGGATTAGATAAATCCCCTATCATGTGGCCCATAAAATGCCCCAAGGCCCACCTAAGGACTGCTGAAGATGTTAGGGCAGACAGTCATCATGTGTGACTAAGGATGTTTTTTTGTGGATGATCAAGCATGAAGATCAATGGATACAAAGGGAAGTAATATCTGTTCTTGACAGTAGGTGGTGAGTGAATAACTAACAATATTTAACAAGGCGTTCATCTGCTTCCACGTGTAGCTGGATCCCTTTTAAAGCAGTCTTTTGTGCAAAGCGATGTGCAGCCTTTCTGAGACATGTGGACAGCAGGGAGAGGTCAGGTTTGGGAATGAAGAGTGCTGGGTTCAAGCTCTGTAGCAATTCCCACAGCCGGGGTGGGTCTGTGACCCATGTGCAGTTACCACCAATTGCTGTGAGGCCCCATGATTCTTGGAGGTGGATGGATTGTAAAGGATCATGTGCAAATAGAGCCAGGAAAAGGCAAGATCGACTTACATCAAAGAAAGCCTTGTCACTCGTGTGCTTTGGGGCTCCCATGCTGGGGCCAGCAGGGATGACCATTTCTACCTCAGCCAGATCAATGTGGCCTTTACAGCTTGTGTCCTCACCCGAGTCATAGTATCGCAGCTGGAACCAAAAAGATACATGGGATATAAGAGACACAGAAAGGGAAAACAGCATGGCTTTTCAAAATGTATTTGAATACTTTCCCACATCTTGCTAAACTACGCCTGGAAGAATAGACAAGAAGTTAAAAACACTGGTTGCTTCTAGGAAGAGGAATTAGACAGCTGGGAGAAAGGTGGAAAAAGACATATTTTTTGAAATTTGAACAAATAAGTGTATTACACATAGAAAAAGTCAACTAACAACTGTAAAAAAATATATATATGTAACATATAAAAAAGGGTTAATGTTTAGAATATATACCGAATTCCTAGAATTGAGAAGAAAAAGATAAACAACCTAATAGAAAAATGGTCAAAGGATTTCAACAGGCAAGTCACAGAAGAAATGTGAGTGACCTATAAACATCTGAGAAGATGAACAACCTAACTGATCAAAGAAAAGTAAATGAAATCAATGAGATTTCACTTTTCACTTAGATTAAGAAATATTAAAATGGCTGACAATATTCAGGTTGAATGGAAGGCACTAGGTATTCTCAAACACTGTTAATGGGGATATAATTAGAAGCCTTTTAGAGCACAATTTGGCAATATGAACTAAAATTTAAAATGTTTATACCTATTGATACACCTTTCCCACCTCTAGAAATTTATCCTACAGAAACACTCCCACAAGCATGCAAAGACACACCTATAAAGAGGTTTCCTTCAGCACTGCCTTTATTAGCTAACAACTGAAAAGATATCTGTCAATATGGTGTTGGTTAATTAAATGATGGTACATCAATAATATGGAATTCTATACAACATTTCAAAAATGTTAAGATCTATTATGAACTGGTAGGAAAATATGTCCAAGCTATCTTTATTTATTTATTTATTTATTTATGCGGTATGCGGGCCTCTCACTGCCGTGGCCTCTCCCGTCGCAGAGCGCAGGCTCTGGACGCGCAGGCCCAGTGGCCATGGCCCACGGGCCCAGCCGCTCCGCGGCATGCAGGATCCTGCCGAACCGGGGCACGAACCCGCGTCCCCTGCATCAGTAGGCAGACTCCCAACCACTGCGCCACCAGGGAAGCCCCAAGCTATCTTATATTTAAAAAGCAAGTTTCCAAATAGCATGTAGATATAAAGTGACTTTTGAAAAACAATAAATAGCTCAACATTTGAATGAGTGGTTACTGTGTGTAAGGACTGGACATCACTCTAACTAAATTAGTCTGGACTTCACTCTCTATAATCTACACGGCAGGAATGTGTGTGGCGCCTCCGTCTCTGTGGTTCTGGCCTCAGACTTTTCTCTGCCTCTCCATTCAGGCATAGTGTGAGTAGGACTAAACAGAAAAACCATATACCTTTCGTGTTAAAGCAATCTAAAAGACTGGCAAGAATGCAAATATAATTTGATGTAATTGTAAATTATAGAAAAATTATGACATTCTCCTGTTATATTTAGTGATTTAATGAAACTTTTCTACACAGTGTAGGCTCTATGGTTTCAGAGACAATGTTGTTTAAAGTCCAGCCCCCTAAAAAGGGCTTCCATTGCATATCTGTAAAAACTTCTCTATATTCTTCCACAAAGATTCTGTGTAACCTTTATGAAACTCCTTGAGCAGAGGGAAAGGGGGTCCCCATGCAAAGTATTCATCTGTCAGGAGTCATCTAGGTGCAGGTCCAACAAGAGCACTGTACTGGCGTAACAGTCCGTACCTTTCTGAACAGACTCCATGTTGGACATAAATGCATTGAGAAGCTGCTCAAGGCTGACTGGTCAGGTCCAAGGTACAGTGAGGTCTGTGGTCAGAACGTAGGAGGCCATGCGACTCTCACTAGTGAAGGGTGCGGAAGGGCTGGGTTCCACCCCAACCAAGATCACTGGAGCAAAGATTCTGACACTCAGGATTGTGCGGGGTGCTACAGCCACAGCAAAGGACCTAGCAGTGGGGAAAAGGCTTCCCAGCGTGGTCTGGGAGGGCCAGTCTAGTACTTGCCCACTGTGGATTTCAGGCTTGGGTGGGCACATCCCCTTCTGCCTATTTCAGGGCTCCCTCCATCCTCTGTTGCTGTCACCTTTGAGGGATAATGATGCCTTCTTTAGTACCAAGTACAGTGATGGGCACAGGTAAAGTGTTCAATAAATGTTTGTTGAGTAAATGAACACCTTCGATTTTGAATGGATGTGTTATGCTGCAAAGATGAAGGTAATCTGTCTTCTGGGGAGTATTCATAGGCATGGGTTCTGTATGTGCATGTGGTATGCAACAAGCTGAAAACCTCAGGTCCTCTCGTGGCCTGGGTTTTAAGCAGGTAGCAGGAGATAACATGAGCATTAAAAAGCAGAGTTCTATTGCTCTTAATGCTCTGGGCTCAGCAGTCACTGCCTCTGCCTGCACACACCTGCACTCTCTCAGAAGGCTGCTGCACTCAGTCTCAGGACTACTGCTCCTCACTGGGTCCATGGAGGAGCCTCAGGCAGCATATGAGAGGCCTTAGGAAAGCATTCTGTACATGAAGGCTGTGCCTTTCTGCTGAGAGTCACACAACAGCCGGGGACTGAGCCTAGCCTAGGGAGAAGTGATTTCTATAGGCTGTGATGGTATTTATTACCTGATGTTTTGTTACATCCAAAACGAACCAGCGGGGCTTCCAACCTTTCAGCAAAGCCCCTCTTTTGTAGAGCGTTCCCTCAAAGGACCTAGAAATAATGATGACATAGCAGTTAATTTGATTTTTCATTTAAAAAGTGCTGTAAAGGGGATATCTGTTGTTTTTGTTGGTCAAGCCTGTATTTCCCCCAGATGATCCAAAACAGATCCATCAGAGCTCCCCCTAGAATTTTTCTATTAGACCTTTGGGGAAAGGCTGCCTCTTTCTGCTGGAATTACCAAACGTGTGAGGTTTGGAGCTCTCAGTAGCCATTTTTTATACCATGTTGGGGTAGATGCAGCCCATGGGAGAAAGCAGAGCTGGCAAACAACAGAAGCCTGAAGATGCTGTGTAAGAAACTGGCACATCCTTGGCCTTCCCAATTTATGTGAGTAAATTCCTCTCTGCTTGAGCTAGCATGCGCTGGATTGCTGAAGTTTGCCCCTGAAAACGTGCTCACTAACACATATTCCCTCAAGAGATCTGGTAGACATGAGACAATAGCAATCAGGACCCGCCACAAATAACTACAACCTCTTGGCATTATTTTAGTTGTAATTTTGACTTTTCTTCTTCCAAGAACCATCTAACGCATTTAAAACAGAGACAAAGGATTAAAGCGGATCCATTTTAAGTTTACAGAAGGCGGCACGGCACAGGCCTAGCTTATTAAGGGCCTGCGGTGTGGCCGAGGGCAGGGTGGGGAGAGCTTTTTCAGTACACCCGGGAGGGCTTAGCAATGTCAACCTGTTTTCATCATTCTTGGACGTGTACTGGCTGTACAGCGTGGCTGCTCTCCGGTCCACTCCGTTGGATGGGGAGATGCTGGCGTTCTGTTCCTCCCCCATGCTGCTGTCTGGGAGATGCAGCAGAGACCTCTTCTGATAGGAAGGGAGGTTGGTAGACACAATTCCTGGGGAGCCCAAAGGGTGTCTCTGGGGCTGAAAAAGACAGAACAGGAGCTAGGAAAGCTTTCCAAAGACTTTAAGCAACTGATCCGATAATTTCACTTCTAAAAATTTACCTCAAGGAAAAAACTGGACCATATATATGTATATGTAAAATATATATAAAAAGATGTTTATCCTGGAGTTTTTTAGGAAACTAGCAGAAAACTAGAAACCACCTAAATGTCTATCATTATGCGACTGCTTAAAAAAAAAAAAGGTATTTCCATACAATGGACTTCTAGACAGCCATTAAAAATGATGCTGATTTACATAACAGGGACAAACTGAAGGCCATGTACGCCACATATTAAGTAAAAAAAATGCAGGTTTTTAAAACTGCATGTATAGTAAATCCCTTTTATATGTGTGTTTAGAATTATAAAACAAGTTTGATGGCATAATGGTTTATTTCTAGGTTATAAATTTTGGGTGATTTCTGTCTATTTCATAACTTTCTGTATATTGTCTTATTTAAAGGAATACACATATCTCACTTTCATAATCAGAAAAAAAATTAAGAAACGATTTTATTCTTCTGAGAAAAAAAGCAGTAAGACACCACCTACCTGTGGCCTGTCTGATAAGAGCTCCTGAGTTGCCATCTGAAGGCAGGAGAAGGCACCCCAAGGACCCCTTCCTACCACATTGGAGGCTTCCTTCTACACTCCCTTCTCCTTGACTCCTCTGTGACATCTGACCCTGCCGACCTCTCCTTTCCTGAAGTGCTCTTCAGAACACTCCTCTGTCCTAACTTCCCTTCTGTTGCACTTGGAGTCAATCTGATGTGGGCTTGACTGGTGGCCACCCCACATATCAGCTGTGTGATCTGAGCCTGTCCCAGCGTGCCTGAGCTGAGACGCCACTCCCTCACTGGGTTAACAGAATGCAAAGTGTGGGTGGCGCTCAGCACAGCCCTTCCACGTACTACAGGTGAAGGGGCTGTGAGAAGCAGAAAACAAGAGTATTTGGTTTAAAAATATTTTTACAATAAATGTTTCTTAATTCAGAAACAAAAAGGGGGTGTGAACAACGGAAAGCAGCATATTTTGCTCGTTTAAAACATTTCATTTTCTCTGATTATTTCTCTGGCGCAGATAAGGTCTTGGCATTGCCCTCCTCCCTCATGTGGTAGATCTCATGTGGTAGATCAGCTGAAACCACAGAGGCGCTACACCAGGAGTAATTTCCCCTGGATACAGGGCCCTGGAACGTAAGTGTTACGTCACTGTGGTAAAGTGAGGCACTCAGGAAGTACCCAGTCACCCGGGGCTTTCTGCCCTGGACCCTCAGGGCATGGCCCTCCCTTTGGCCGTAAGCCTCCCGAATGGCCTGCGGCAGAGGCCCCACCTGACCTAGCGCCTCCAGAAGCTCAGAAGCAGCTCTTCAAAGGGTTTTGCCAACTCACACGGTCTGCTCTGGGCTCTTCTTTAAGGTCCACAGTTACCCGTTCCCATAGCTGCTGCCACTTCTCAGCTGTTTGGTTCAATTTATGCTCCAGTCTTTCAATTTCCTGCAAAGTAATTAAAAGGAGTTTTCTGACAGATAAGTATTTCATAGAAATCAGGATGTTCCCCAGAGCCACACCCCCTCTGTACTAGATGAACAGCGTGGCCAGAGGGCAGTGAAAAACCGCGGTAAGCATGGGGCCTCAGAAGCCTCCCAAGCCAGGAACAGAGGTGGGAGCTCTAGCCGGTGTGATGCATTGTGGCAAAGGTGATTTATTAGGACCTGTAACCGGGCCTTTTCGTACAGATGGCTTAAATAGATGAAATAAATATCCCCAACACCTTCACCCTTGGCCAGCCCATAGGACATCTGATGGCCACAGCAAAAGGTCAAGCACTGGGCCGGTGTCCAAACTGTAATAGCTGAGGTATATGAGAAGTCTGTCCTTGACAGAGGAACCCCTCAACTCTGATGATTCAAACCAGATGTAGAAAAAATGAACCAAGAAATGCCCAAGGAATGGAGTTTCCTTCAGACAGGGAAGCTGGAGAGCAGAGCGGCAGCCTCTGTGACCGTGTTTTCACTGAAGCACGCTCGTCCTGGTCAGGAAACTGGACGGGGAAGACTCTTCAGGAACTGTTTGGCCCGTATCTGGGCTCAAACCCTTTCCTCAGGGCTGCTGTTCTCATCAGGGTAGCTACTGCCAGGGTGGCTTCACTCCAGAATATTCCTTGTAGAAGATGGTTGGCAGTGCTCCCATCAGGCCATCAGCTACCCACACTTCTGACCAGAGGAAGTAAGGCACCCACAAAAGCCATAACCCAGGCCTGACTCAGGCTGCTTGGCCAGCTGAAACAGCTGCGAAGCTGCAAACGGCTCCATGTGCTCGAATGCTTCCTTCTAACGCTGAAAAGCTCATTTTTACTGAGACTCTTTGCCAGTACCTGAGCCTGGTTCCCCACTGATCCATGGGAGCAAATCTGGTGTCCTTATGCTCCTGTAGTGCTAGCTATAGTGCTAACCCAAAGTAAGGAGAGCTATGTCCAGGAGCTGGTGAACCAGTCTTAACTAAGCTCAGTTCCTGAGGCCTCATGTGCCTCCAGGTCCCCTGGTGCCCCAAGAGTGTGTCTACACACGGCTGACTTACACTGACAAGGCTGGTGAGAGCGTCGGGCTGAGCACAGCTGACATCATCATAGCATGGCCACACTGTTCTCCTCTGGCTCTGGGGCCCAGCTCCTCTGGTCAGTTCAGAGTCTTCGGAGGGGAATTGCTTAGGGGTCAGCATTGTCCAGTCATATGAAGGCCCTGTGGAAAGGGTCTCCTCTACATAGTAATCCCACTTCTTGAGGCTGGAAACGTTTACATTGGGCTTCAGGGCCTGTATAAAGAAAATTCTGAAATATAGTTTCATCTTGACCCCAAAGTGCCCCAAGCTTACTGGCAGGCCAGCCCCTAACATTGCAGGGTCCAGGGAAAAAGTATGAATAGAGGTTCAAATACCATATATCTATATATTTAAACATTATACATCAACATAACTATTAGATAAAATATGTTCTATGCTCCTACCTTGACAAATATAACTTCCCAATGACCTAGAAGGCCAGGCTCCAATTGAGAATTCTTGGACTTCTGGGAATTCTACACCAGGAAGTGGTGGCACTGGGAAAGCTGGTCCCAGCTCCCAGTTCTTGGCCTAAAGCCCTGCTCCTCTTGACCCAGCTCTTTCCTATAGTCTGAGGGTCTCTTATGAACATGTGTATATACCCCAGCCCATGCAGCTAAACTCTTGTCTACTCCCTGTCCAAACAGCTACTCCTTAGCTGCCCTTTTAGTTTAGGGATACATTCACTGGCTTGGGGAAGTGGTCTGGTGACTAACTTGAATTTGGGCAAGGAATCTTGAAGTGCCAGAGCATGGTCTAGATGAAGGAGAGGCATCCAAGCATGTACCCTTGGTTTCTCATACACCTCACCTCATGAGAAGGGTGCCTCTGGAGAAAGGCCAGGGTGAGGTCCTATTGCATGGGGCCCAGGGCCAGGCCTTCCTTGCTCCTGAGTAAGGTGGTCTACTCCACTGCAGAGCCTATTTCATGCAGACATGCATGGCAGAGGATGGCTGTCCCTGAGAGGTCATCCTTCTTGGGCTGGGCTCCAAACATCCCTGCTTCTCACAGGGGTTCTTCCATGGCTTTGGTACAAATGGACTTAGGGAAATCTTTTCTGCTTACACGGCCTGCTAAGGTTTCAAGTTTTGTTTGTTCTTTCTTCCCAGGGAAAGTTGACTTGCTCTGACTTTCTTGAAGTTATCCTTTCTATGGTTGGGGGGCCAGCTCCTAATTTTTGTGGTCAAGAATTTGGTATCCGTCTCCATTCCATCATAACCTAAACCCATAGTGTATCAACTTTTAAATAGCTTCTGGTATGAAACCTAGTCGAATGTTTATAAAACGCTTTAACAGCTTATATATGCTCAAAAAGTAAGGAAAACTTTAACACAAAATATTCCAAAAATGAAACATAAATGCTTTCTTTCTGTACCTCTGTTTCCACTGGTGAATATAAATAATTAAAGAAAATGGGACTCCTCTTGTGCATTCTATCGATACACTCCCAAATACAAATTCCTCTTTTGGCACGCTTGTCTCCTTTATCATCAAATAAAGTTCCTGTAGATCCCCCCGCCAAAAAAAAAAAAAAAAAAAATCAGCAAAACAGAAGTCAGTTAAATCAACAGTTTGCCTAAAAATATGATGCACGTAGCAGATGAAAAATGGAATATTTCACACGGCTCTAGAAACAGCAGCGCACGTGCAGAAGCCTTAGAAAATGACTGCAAAGCTAAAGATAGGAATGGACTTCATAGCTATATGGAAACAAATCCAAATGGAAGGAAAACCTGGGATAAAGTTTTCCCAAGCATTTAGCAGGACAGCATGACTCCCTTCCAATCGACATCCCGCGTCTATATCTAGATTCATAGAGGTCCATGCCAGGAGACATTCTACACATTTTTCAAGAGAAAATGGAAGGAAAATGATTTGATGAAACTCAGTTAAAAACATAATTTTATGTTTCTTTTTAAAGTTGTTGGCTGTTTATTACGAAGCTATTTAAAGTGTTTTCTTTGGTAGTTTATATATACCACAAATCATGGTCATGGAGACTTTGGATGTCAGAAGGATGCGGTCCGTATCCTTGGATGACTTAAACACAAAAGCTGAATTTGCGGGGGGGGCACTTCAGGTACTATATTTGTACCTTTCAAACAGTCAATCTGTTACTCACATGAGCCCACTTTATTTTTAATAGAGAGGAAGATGTGTTAGGGTGAGGCAGGAGGTATTTCTTTAAAAGGCCAGGAAGGGTGCCTCTCGTAGCAGTGCTGTCTTGCTTTGAATGAAAAGATTCAGTCAAAAGTCAACAAGCATTTTATTTATCATAAAAGAGGGTCTCATGCCCAAGGCTGCACAAAATCCTATAATATGAGGGGCCTCCAAGACTAATTAATGTTTCTTCTCTACCTTTCAACTGTAGAGTGCAGAAGAGTAGTTCTCAACCCTGGCCACTCATTAAAAAAAAAAGGGCTTAAAAAAATCCCAGTGCCTAGGTCTCACCTCAGACCCATTAAATCAGAATCTCTGAGGATGGGCCCCAGACATCAGTCGTTTAAAAAAGTTCTCCAAGTGACTCTAATGTCCACTGTAACCAGCTCTACTTAATGTCTTCCCAACACACGGGTGCTTAAAAAATTAAGGTTTCTGATTATGATGTGTGGAATGACAATTTTATGAGTCAACAGAGGTCTGGAAGTACAAACAGGAAAGGAAATGGTCTCATCAGTGCTGTCTCCTTTACCAAATGGATGAAATATCATGCTAGATAATTTTAATAGCATGCACTGAAAAGCAGTATTTCTTTGCTTTCATATTTTAAACTGAGAACATTAGTAAATATTTTCAGCCATTAAGAGAGTCTTCTTTATGAATATTCAGATATATATAATATACTGAAAATAGTCAATATAATATACTGATTTTCTTTATTTACTTGTCTTCTTAACAAAAATACTCATGTGTATCCCCCTTTCCCCCCCACTATAAAAACAGCAAAAGAAAGAATGTAAAATTCCCCTTGGGGAAACGTTTTCACAGGGGCTGACTGGCTTTTGAGAATCTACTCTTTACAACTATTACTGCTATGAAAAATTATAATAACAATGGTGATGTCTAAAATTTGTTGAGTTCTTTGTGCTAGCAACTGTGCTAAGAAATTTACAAATATTTCCTAATGGGATCATCCTGGCCCAAAGGGGTGGGTGATATTATTATCCTCATTTTAAAGATGAGGAAACTCAGAGAGGTACCTAACCTGTCCAAAGTACTTGGCTGGTAACTGGCAGTGTTGAAATTTAACTATTCTGTTTGCTCCAGAGCCCATGGCGGTAACTGCTATACAGACTGCTTCCAGGGGCAGGCAGCTTATCTACCAGAGTGTACCAGGGATGGAAAAACTATGCATCAAGTGTTTCTCCACTAACAGTGATACTGCTTGGAGATCATAAAATAGTAATAAGCAGATTTAACTTTTCAAAGGTGCTACATGATGACCACTTGGAGCCCCTAAGAGCTAACACAGCACATAATCTCACTCACTCATGTCCATTCTACTTTCGTAGTTTGTAGAGTAAAACCTTAAAGTGGCCTTGCCACACTTGGGGGTGGTTATTTTATTAGTGTCTTTAATTAAAAACACATAAAACTAACAAGAAAGATGGAACAAGGGCATGCAAACACGTACCGTGCTCTAATCTTTCATAGTCTGAATCCAGGAGAAATGTTTTAAAGCGATTAGACACATAGTGGAAAGCCAAGAACTTTAAGTAATAGGGATTGAATTCAAACTCAGTTGGATACTGGTTGTGAACCTGAAACACACAAGGCAAAGGAAAGAGTAAGAATCAAATGGAACAAAAAGTGGATGCCATGCCACTGAGTGCTGACCTGAAATATGCAGGAGACCATTTGGTCACTCAGTCAACTGAATCCCTACCATGAGTGGAAGTCGGAAAGGAACCAGCCTTTTGACAGACACCATGCTAGGGTTTTTTTTTTTTTATAAACGTAATCTCATATAATCTCCATAACAACACTGCAAGATAGGCATTATTTTCTTCCGGCTTTATTGAGATATAACTGACATACAACATTGTGTAAGTTTAAGGTGTACAATGTGATGATTTAATACACATATCTATTGTGAAATGATTATCACAAGAGGGTTAGTTAACACCTCCATAACCTCATACAATTACCTTTTTTTTGGTGGTGGTGAGAACATTTAAGATCTATTCTCTTAGCAACTTTCAACTATAGAATACAGTATTTGTTAACTATAGTCGCCATGGTGTACACTGGATCTCCAGAACTTACTCCTCTTATACCTGGAAGACAAACATCTCTCCATCCCCCCGCCCCCAGCCCCTGGTAACCACCGTTCTACTCTGTTCCTATGAGTAAGGCTTTTTTAGATTCTACCTGTAAGTGAGATCATACAGTATTTATCTTTCTCTGACTTATTTCACTTAGCATAATGCCCTCAGATTCCATCCACATTGCTGCAAGTGGCAGGATTTCCTTTTTTCTCATGACTGAATGAATTTCTCATGTTTATATATATAACATTTTCTTTATCCATGCATCTATAGATGGACACTTACATTATTTCCACTTCTTGGCTATCGTGAATAATGCTGCAATGAATGTGGAAGTACAGATATCTCTTTGAAATAATGACTTCATTCCCTCTAATATATCCGGAAGTGGGACTGCTGGGTCATACGGCAGCTCTATTTTGAACTTTCTGAGGGACCTCCATATTGTTTTCCATAGTGGCTGCACCAGTTTACATTCCCAACAAGGGTTCCCTTTTCTCCACATCCTCACCAACGTTTGTCACCTCTTGTCTTTTTGATAACAGCTATTCTAACAGGTGTGAAGTGATGTCTCGTTGTGGTTTCGATTTGTACTTTCCTGATGATTAGTGAGTGATGAACACTTTTTCATGTACCTTTGGCCGTTTGTATGTCTTTGGAAAAATGTCTATTCAGATCCTGTGAAGATGAGAATTATTACCCTCCCCTCCCCCGCTTTACAAACGAGGAAGCTGAAGATGAGCAAGATTAAATAATTTACCCAAGGTCATTCATAGCAACTAGTGAGCCCAGATATGAACCCTGGCTTGCTAGGCTCCTCGGGCTGTGCCTCCTTCACTACTTTATACTGTGCTAGATACTTGATATGCAAATTATCATAAGTTGTGGTTCTTGCTTTCTAGGCATTTGTGGTGTAATAGTGTGTAATACAGTAAGAAAAATTATACTTACAGAAGTTTGGCAGTGACAGGAATGAGAAGAGAAGGTGGTGGTTTGGGGCGACAGCAAGAGACGTTTTCCTGACAAAAGAAATGTCGGGAAATGTAGGGCAATGTAGAAGGAGCCAACAGAGAGAGAATAAACTGTGGAGAAAGAGCTGATAACTAAGAGAGTAAGGCCCTGGGAAAGCAAGAATGAATGAGGCTAAGGGTCCAGAAACAGGGAACAGCCTTAAAAATGAGGAGGGACAGAAGAGTAGATAAAAAGAAAGGTATGTTCAAGTGCTAAGGGAAGGGGGAGGAGCTTATGCCTTTTAACATTAATTTTCCATCAGTAACTTAGTGAGGTCACTGGGAGAGGAATAAGGATGAGGGAATGACATGGGAGGGTGGGAGCAAGGCAGAGTCCGGAACAGTCACTGAGCTATAGCGTGCTTTAGGCAACCTGTACGCAGACTCCATGGAGCCATCTCATGTGGCAGAAGATAGGCTGATGACCTTGTGGTGCTCTCCAGTCCACCCAGCAATCTCACCTTTGGATTGCTCACTCTCTCATGACCAGTTAGAGAATTTTGCTTGGTTGAGATAAGTTCCAATCATAATTGTATTTACTTAAAAGCTGTTTCAAATGAATACTGCAGGCAGGCTGTCTAAAAGCCAGCTTTCCTCTCCATGTTTTAATTTGGCAATGTAGACCAACACTTGGTCAGCCAAACAGAGCAGACATGTGTGCAGTATGTTGATTACCCAACAGATCAGTGGGAATTTAAAGTCATGATCTGGATATCAGTGATTTTATCAATGTTTATCATTTGATTAGAAACCTAGTTTTCTGTGATGATTAAAGGTTTTTTTTCCTATAACATTTTTTCTGGCTTTTACATTGAACTAAAATTTTAGATCATAAGTAATACAACATAAAATGGATGTTAAGAAGATGTATTAAAACAGAGTTTGACTCTTAAGCAATGGGCTTGTGTACTGTGGACCTGCTTTCTTGACCTGAGCCACTGCCCTTCCAGTTGGTTCTGGTCTCCCCAGGACAGGAACACTTTCCCTGAGACAACTGGGATGTGGCTCTGAATAGCGAGGTTGTGCGCCATATTCTACGTTTTAGAACTTAAACTCTTTAGCCTGGGTTCCTGGTTCAGAATCAGTAGCACCACCTCAAGGGGCTGGTGCACACATGATGGAGGGGGGTGACCTGGATTGTGGGTGGTGTGACAGAAGAAGGAGACAGGTCCAAGAGGATAGAACTTGGCTCTCTACCAATCTGAGAATCTCAGGGAGGAGAATCTGCAATGTGCTTGGGCAGGGTGAGCTCCAAGAACAACTTTGCCCCAACAGCCCCTGGAATAAACCTTGGTAATCACAGGCCAGACCCTTGGCTCACTGTGTCCAGGGGAAGAAGAGTTCAGGGCTATTTCCACTGACCCAGTCCATGACAGTTCAAAAAACTCTTTTAAAAACTTATTAAACAAAGCTCCAGAATAACAAAACATTTCTCTCAATGACTGTTCTCCATAAAAACCACTTGCCTCACACATAACTGTATCTTTCCTTGATTATTCTGATATTTAATGCGCTTAGGAATATAATTTTCATGACCCACTTCTGAGGTAAAGTAGAATGGAAATCATGACGAATACAACCTTAAGTTGAACTTACAGGCATTTCAGGGAGATCAGATGCTAGGACTAGAAGCAGAACTCCTCTACAAGTGGAAAAATGCTTTCATAGCCCACTGTACTGAGTGACTGGCCTCAGCACAAACCCTGCACTCCACAATTATGTTAGAAAAGCTAACACTTCTCCAAGGCCGCTGGCACCAGCCTTGCTTGAATTGGAATTGGTGCTTAGAAAACATTAAGGTGTGAGAGCTTGGGGGCAGCAGTGTCTGCGTCTGTGTGCCACAATGGCACCTGCAGTTGCTAACTGCTTGGGGAAAAAAAACAGTCTGTCCTCATACTGGAGTTAGTTATCAGGTCTGTTGGAAGTGGAAGAGAAGATGCTGAACATTTTTTTTTTTTTTTTTTTTTTTTTTTTACTGTGTAGCAACAGTTTAAGCAACAAGCATATGAAGATTTCTTCAATGAAAAAAAAATCAAATTGACCTGAGTCAAATGCTGGGTTGATTAATGCCTAGATAACCACATTTGGAATCCGACATTAAGAAATACAAGGGATTTTCTGAAATGTCTTTTTACCATAATGAGAAACAAAGACCTGATTGTATTCACAAGACAAAATCTGGTGCTTTCTCCACCATTTAGTCCTACATCCCAGGGACTCAATTTGTCCAGTTAATTGGCTTTTTTTCCTCATCAATGGGACACCTGGCCTCTTCTGCTGTATCCCCCCACAGTGGTCTCCACAAGGCACAATCCACGTGCTTCCTTCTCCTTCTGTTAAGTATTGTTTTAATAGATGAAATGGGATCAGGCCAAAGAGACTGCCTCTAAGAACTTATTACAGGGAATGCATGAGAGTTTAGAGGTTTGTTAGCCGCAGGATTTTTTTTAAACAACTTTAATGAGGTATAACTGACATACAGTAAGCTGCATATATTTAAAGTGTACAATTTGATACCTTCTGACGTCTCCACACATCTGTGAAATCATCACCACAATCGACATAGTGAACATATCATCCATAACTCCCAAAAGTTTCCTTGTGCTCCTTTTGCATCTTCCTGCACCCTCCTCTGCAAGCAATGACTGATTTGCTTTTTGTCATTACAGATTAATTTGCATTTACTAGAACTTTATATAAATGGAATCATAAGTATGTACTCTTTTTTTTTTTTTTTTTTGTTTTGCGGTACGCGGGCCTCTCACTGTTGTGGTCTCTCCCGTTGCGGAGCACAGGCTCCGGACGCGCAGGCTCAGTGGCCATGGCTCACGGGCCTAGCCACTCCGCCGCATGTGGGATCTTCCCAGACCAGGGCATGAACCTGTGTCCCCTGCATCAGCAGGCAGACGCTCAATGACTGCGCCACCAGGGAAGCCCTGTACTCTTTTTTTGTATGCCTTCTTTCACTAAGCATAATTATTTGAGATGCATCCATGTTGTTGGGTTAGCAGTACTAAATTCCTTTCTACAGCTAAATAGTATTCTACTGCATGGATATACCACAATTTGTTTATTCATTCACCTGTGGATGGACATTGGGTTGCTTCTAGGTTTTTGGTTATTACATATAATGTTGTTGTGAACAGTTATGTATGAGTCCTTTTATGGGCATAAGGACTTCATTTCTCTTGTGTAACTGCCTAGGAATGGAATGCTGAATCACCTCGTAGTAGGTAGGTATGTTTAAATTTTTAAGAACTGTTTTCTCAAACAATGGTATAATTTTATATTCCCACCAGCAGTGTTAGAAAGTTCCAGTTCTTCCACATCCTTGCTAACACTTGGGGTGGTCAGTTTTAAAAGTTTAGTCATGAAAATAGGTATTTAGTAATATCTTATTTTGGTTTTAAGTTGCATTTCCTAATGATAAATGATATCAAGTATCTTCATGTGCTAATTTTTCACCTATATATCTTTGATGAAGTCAGTATAAATGTTTTGCCATTAAAAAAAATAGGTTGGTTGTTTCTTATATATTGTTTTGAGAATTCTTTATATATTCTTGATACGAGTCCTCCAGCAGACATGATTTGCAAATGTTTTCTCCCACTCTGATTTGTCTTTTCATTTTCGTAACAGTGATTTTTGAAGAACAAAAGGTTTTAATTTTGACGAAGTCTAATTTATCAATTTTTTCTTTAATGGATGATGCTTTTGGTGTTGAATCTAAGATATCCTTGCCTAATAACCCAAGATCACAAGGATTTCTTCCTATGTTTTCTTCTAGAAGTTTTATAGTAGATCTTACATTTAAGATCTATGATCCCTTTTGAATTAATTTTTATATTGATGCAAGGTATGGGTCAAAGTTAATTTTTTTTTGCATCTGGAAATCCAATTGTCTGGTACCATTTGTTGAAAAGACTAGTCTTTCTCTACCTATTGCTTTACATTTTTTTAATTAAAAATTTTTAATTGAAATATAGCTGATTTTCAATGTTGTATTAGTTTCTGGTGTATGGCAAAGTGGTTCAGTTATATATATATATATATATATATATATATATATATATATATAAAAAATGGTTTATTACAGGACATTGAATACAGTTCCCTGTGCTATATATATATAGTAGGACCTTGCTTTTTATCTATTTTAAATGTAGTAGTTTGTATCTGCTAATCCCAAACTCTTAATTTATCCCTCCCCACCCCCTTTACTCTTTGGTAACCATAAATTTGTTTTCTAGGTCTGTGAGTCCGTTTTTGCTTTGTAAATAAGTTATTTGTATCATATTTTAGATTCCACAAATAAGTAACATCGTATTTCTACCTATTACTTTTGCATCTTTGTCAAAAATCCGTTGTCCGTATATATGTATGGAACTATTTCTGGACAGTATTCCATTGATCTGTTTGTCTGTCTTTGTACCAATTACCACACTGTCTTGATTATTATACTTTTATAATAATATCAGATAGTGCTAGTCCTCCACTTTTGTTCTTTTTCAAAGTTGTTTTGGCTATTCTAGATCCTTTGCATTTCCATATGGATTTTAGAATAAGTTTGCCAATTTCTACAAAATAGCCTCCTAGGAGTTTTATTGTGATTACACTGAATCTTTAGATTAATTTGGGGAGACTGACATCTTAACAACATTGAGTTTTCTGATCCATGAACAACAGGTATTTCTCGATTTATTTAGGTCTTTAATTTCTCTTAGTAATGTTTTATAGTTTCAGTGTCCAGGTCTTTAATGTATTTTGCTGGATTTCTTTCATGTTTTTTGATACTGCTGTAAATGGTAATGATTTTTAAGTTTCAGTTTTCCAATGGTTTATTGCCAGTATTGATTTTTGTATACTGAGCATGTATTCTGCAGCCTTGCTAAACTCATTTATTCTAGTAGCTTTTTTTCTTTTATGGGGGGGGCAGGGATAGATTCCATGGACCATCATGTTATTTGTGAATAAAGATAGTTTTACTTTTCCCTTTCTAGCGTGGATGTCTTTTTAAAATCATTTAATTTTTTTCCCCAAATGTTCAATTTAATTAAAAAAAAATTTATTTTGGCTGTGCCAGGTCTTAGTCGTGGCACGAGGGATCTTCATTGTGGCATGTGGACTCTTAGTTGTGGCATGCGGACTTCTTAGTTGTGGCACGCAGACTCTTAGCTGCGGCATGTGAGATCTAGTTCCCCGACCAGGAATGAAACCTGCGCCCCCTGCATTGCAATCATGGAGTCTTACCCACTGGACCACCAGGGAAGTCCCATGAATGTCTTTATTATTACCATTTTCTTGCCTTATTGCATGGCTATGACCTTTAGTACAATGTTGAATAGAGGTGGTGAAGCAGGCATTCACATCTTGTTCCTGATCTTAGGAGGAAAGTGTTCAGTCTTTCACTATTAAGTATGATGTTAGCTGTACTTTTTTTTTAATAGATACTATTTTTAGTTTGAGAAGATTCCTGAGAATTTTCACAAGGAATGGATATTGTATTTTCTGCATCTATTGAGATGATGTATGGTTTTTTTAAAGTTCCTTAATATGGTGAGTTACACTGATTGATTTCAAATGTGAAACTGACTGTGCATTCCTGGAATAAACCCCATTTGACCATGGTATATTACCTTTTAAATATATTGTTGAATTTGATTTGCTGAAATTTTGTTTAGAAAATTTGAATCTATGATCATCAGGGATACTGATCTATAGTTTTCTTTCCCTGTCTTTGTCAGACTTGGGTAATGCTGGCCTCATAGACTGAGTTGGGAAGTACTCCCTTTGCTTAAATTTTCTGTTAAGAGTTTTTGTAGAACTGCTATTATTTCTTCCTTAAATACTTGGTAGAATTTACCAGTGAAGCCACCTAGGCCTGAAGTTTTCAGTGTGGAAAGATTTTAACTACAATTTCAATTTCCTTAATAGACATAAGCGTATTCAAGTTATGTATTTCTTCTTGAGTGAGTGGGGTAGTTTGTGTCTTTCAAGGCATTTGTCCATTTCAACTAAATTTTTAATTTTATTGATGCAAAATTGTTCACAATATTCCCTTATGGTCCTTTTAATATCTGTAGAATCTGTAGGGATGTTATCATTCTCATTTCTAATATTGGTAATTTGTGTCTTTTCTTTGATCGGTCTGGCTAGAGGTTTATTAATTTTATTGATCTTTTCAAACAAAAGCTTTTGGTTTCATTAGTTTTATTCTTGGCCACAAGATCTGGGGGGCCTAAAGGCAAGTCTGTTTCAAATAAATTTAGCCTTATTGTATTATGTAGAATTGGGAATGACAGGCATCTCAGCCTACAAATTAATTCTATGTGAGCATTTCCCCAAATATGCTGATGAATAGAGTTTTAGGCCTCTTTCAGTCATCATCTGGATTCTGTTGTTCAAAATAATTTTGCATTTATCTTGATGAAGAGAAAAAATATACAGATTTAAAATACTAAGACTAAGCTGTTTGAAGCATTTTGGTCTTGTTTTCCATTATGGAGTAAAATCTGCCAATTTCACTTATTTATAGGAAGAGAATCTGAAATGGAATTTGGAGAAATATGAATTTATAGGGTCTTATTTTTTGCCCATATGCCATTAAGTACTTTGTAAAATTTAAAGGCCCATAAAAGTAAGCTATGACTCAAATCCCAGGAAAGATCAACATTTTGGGAATAAAATATAATAAGTTAAAAGTGGATTTTGCTTTCAGGAATTAGAAATATTAAGCTACAAGAGACCCTATTTTTAATGGTATCAACATTTTAAAAATTATGGGTATGTTAGACACACCCTAGAAAAATAGGTAGCTAACACTAGTTTTTGTTATTTCATAGATTAAGATTTAATAAACATTAATTGTATACCTTCTGTACTGTGCCAATCACTTCACATAAGATTTTTAATCCTTCTGCGATATATACATATATAAAGAAATTGAAGCACAGAGAGGCTGAATAATTTGTTAAAGATCAAAAATTAGTAAATGAGACTGATAGGCAAACTCAGACTTACTTTATGGGCTCAAATATTAAAAGCTTTAATGTGAAGTTGCTTTGTTATAAATCAGCTTGGAGTGTGTCAACTTTTGCCAATTTTCAGTTGACTGGGAAGCAGGCAGACACCAGAAACTCTTGAATACACCATGAATCAATTAACTGCAGTTATTATGCCAATATGCATGGATAAATTTTAGAGTAATAGACCTATGTGAGGGCGACTTAGCTCCTCACACATGCACTCACAGGGAAAGCTCGTATCTTTAAAAGGCAAATAGGTTTTCTCTTTGGAATAGGACCTAGCATAGTGCTGGCATATGGTAACTGTAGGGAGAATCATACCACAAAACCAGACCAGAGTGAGTCAATTTACAATTTGAATAAACTTCAAAGGCAAAGTTATAACGGTTACTTGCTTTTCTCAAAGTAGCAAATAATGAGAAAGTTCTAAGACGCACTCAAAGATTTACTCTAATGCTGGAATAAAGGAGATGCTTTTCGTATACGTCATGCTTTCATTCATATTATACATATCTTTTCCCTTAGTATTATAAAAAGAAATTTTAGGTAAAAAAAATTTTTGTTTTGTATTTGGATGTATTTTCCTTCTGAATTTGGTTCAACTATTTTAAGAAAAGGAAGCATCCTGTAATGATATCATTTGAGCTAAGCCAATTTCTTTTAGAAGCAACAAAAAATCTGCCAGATGTTGCTATTATGAAACTGTGATCTAGCATTTATAATTCATCTGACACCTGGATACACTGGCACAAACAATGGCTTTTTATATGATGAGGCAGTTCTAATTTGAGATCAGCGCTTCATTTGTTTTCTTTGTAACTCTATTAGTACTAATGGGCAAGTCTAGGCATACGTCCATGGACTGCCTTTTGGCATTCGGTATGTTAGAAAAGGTTAATAAGCAGGGAACACATTCCACCTGGGGAAGTTTTGCTAGCTGCTGCATAATTTTGCACTTATTTTTAAAAATGTTGTTGAGGCTTGGCTCTGTTTTGTGCTCCTGAGAGACTGAGGATAGCACTAATTCGAACTGTCTGGCAAAAGCCAGAGTCATGTAGAGCATTAGTGTTCACTTGAAAGGTATTCGAAGAAGGCATTTTCTAATGCCTAAAACCACTATGTAGGAGATGATGAAACGCTACCTTATAATTAAGTCAGCAAGAGTCAAAAGCTCTATTTGTTAACTACAGTCTTCTGTTTTTGAATGAATAAATTGTCCCTTTTCAGCACAAAATAATCTACTTCACCAAAACTGACACCTATCATAGCCAAGCATTCTTTAAATACTGCAATTAATGTCATACACTCACTTTGCCATGACTTGCCTGAACTTAGGTTATTATGTGTGAGAGTATTAAGTTGAAGGGTTCAGACAAAGTTTTAAAAATTTATATTTTAATTTTTTTTTAATGTAGTATGACCAGATTTGAAATCATACTAAAGGGGTCTTCAGACCCGGAACAATATTATTTTCTACAGTTTGTGAAGCATTCACTTACAAATAATTGAGTTTTCATTAAAAGTCAACTTTTGTTTTCAGTTTCAGAACTGAAATTTCTTACTGATTGTGAGTAGATTCTTTTGCTGACTCTAATATTTAGGTATGCAGAATTCTGCAAGTTGAATATGGGTATTTAACACATTTAATACTGTATTTAACTTAAGCCAAATTCAGCCATACAAACTCAGTCCCCAGCAACTCTCCCTCAATTAAAGGAAAGGAATTTTTAAAAGATAAAAGTTGAAAATGAGGTGGGGAGAAAGGGAGGGGAGACAGTAGCAGGCCAAGAAAATTCAGAAAGATGGAAAACAGAAGGAAGAATAGCAGAAAATGACAGGAGATGAGAAGCTACACTGGGATGAAAATGATTTGAAAAGGTAACAGTTTGCCCTGTAAACCCAGAAAGGCTCAGGACTCAGAGGCCCAAGTCCTATATAGGAGGAAAAGGGGGGCTAAAAATGAGAACTAGTTTTAAGTCTAGAAAGGCAGTGGTGAGACCTCCAGGGTCCTTTCCTATCTCATGTAGTCTTTCCTGCCTCATGACTACCTTCTTGCAAGCAAGAGATTAGAGGTTTGTTCTCTGGAAAAACCAAACTTGATAAGTTCTGGACTTGGGAACACCATGCACAACTGGGTTAATGATGAGACTGAAAACAGTACAGAAAAAGTAAAACTCTGCACACTTAACTGGGATTTCCCTGGACCAGGCAGCCAGGGTTATAAGTACTTTCCTGGGTATCACAATGGCAAATTTTTCTCTAGAGAAACTAGAGAGCTGCTGGGTTTTTTTTTTTTTTTTTTTAGAACTCCAGTTTACTAAGAAGCTGGACTTACTAATTAAAAATTTTTTTTCATATTCAGTGAAGTATAATTTAAATATACTAAAATTTCCCTATTTTAAGCCTACAGGTTGATTAGTTTTGGTCACTGTTCATTTGGTTATACATTTGTATAACCACCACCACAGTGAGGATACAGAACAGTTCCCTCATCCTATAAAGTTTGCTCATGTCCTTTCGAAGTCGACCCCCTCCCCTGACCACTGGTACCAGGCAACCACTGATCTGTTTTTCTACCACTACCATTTTGCCTTTTGTAGGGTTTCCTATAAATGAAATCATATATTGTGTAGTCTGTAGTCTTTTTTACCCATTTTTCCCCATTTTTATTGAGAAATAATTGGCATACATCACTGTATAGGTTTAACGCTACAGCATGATCGTCTGAATTACATATACTGTGAAATGATGACCACAATAGGTTTAGTTAACATCCACCATCTCATATAAATAAAAAGAAAAAAATTTTTCTCCTTGTGATGAGATTTTTTCTTTTATTTTATAAATTTATTTATTTATTTTTGGCTGCATTGTGTCTTCGTTGCTACGTGCAGGCTTTCTCTAGTTGCGGTGAGCGGTTTTCTCATTGCCGTGGCTTCTCTTGTTGTGGAGCACAGGCTCTAGGCGCACAGGCTTCAGTAGTTGTGGCACTCAGGCTCAGTAATTGTGGCTCGCAGGCTCTAGAGCTCAGGCTCAGTAGTTGTGGCACATGGGCTTAGCTGCTCCATGGCATGTGGGATCTTCCTGGACCAGGGCTTGAACCTGTGTCCCCTGCATTGGCACGCAGATTCTTAACCACTGTGCCACCAGGGAAGTCCCTTATGATGAGATTTATCTGACTTTTTTCATTGATCATGATTTTAAGACTCATCCATATTGTTGTGTGTATTAACATTTCATTCCTTTTGCTTGCTGAGTAGTATTCCATTGCATGCATGTACCAGAATTTGTTCATCTGTTCACCAGCTGATGGACAATTGGTTTGTTTTTCATGCTACTCCTTTATAGTCGCACCCATTCCCCTCCCCCACTATCTCCAAACCCTCACAACCAATAATTTATTCTCTATCTCTATAATCTTGTCATTTTGAGAATGTTACATAAATGGAATCATACAGTATGTGACCACTGGAGATTGCGTTTTCTTCACTCAACATCATGCTCTTGAGATCCATTCAAATGGTCGCTTGTATCAGCAGCTCACCCCTTTTCATTGCTGAGTAGTGTTCCATGGTATGGATGCACCAGTTTGTTTAGCCATTTACCTGTTTCAGGACATTTTGTCCCCTCCCTCCTGCAATTTCTGGCTATTATAAATACAACTTCTATAACAATACTTTCATATTTGAACCAAGTTTCTTACAAAAAGCATACTGTTACGTCATGTTTTATTTAGACCATTTCCATTTTTAATGCAATTATTGGTATGTTAGGGCTGAAGTCTGTCATTTTACTTTTTGTCTTCAGTTTGTTCTATTTTTTTTTTCTTTCTGTTTTCTTTTCCCTGCCTTCTGTGGATTACCTGAACATTTGTTAGAATTTTATTTTGATTTATCTATAGTGTTTTTGAGTGTATGTCTTTATGTAGCTTTTTTAGTGGTCATTCTGGGTATTACATTACATATCTTGTTACTGTCAACTGGTGTTGACATTTTAGTGAAGTGTAGAAACCTTACTTCCCTTTACATCCCTTTGTGCTCCCCCACTTATAATTGTCTTAACTATTTCCTCTACATATATTGAGAACATCAAAACCTGTTATAATTTTTGCTTCAACCATCAATTTAGAAAACTGAGGAGGAGAAAAGTCTATTGTATTTATCCATATTTTACTTTCTGTTGTTCTTTTTTCCTTCCTGATATCCCAAGATTCCTTCTTTTATCATTTATTTTCTGCTCGAATAATTTCCTTTAGCCATTTACATCTATGATCCATTTCAGGTAAATTTCTGTGAATGATGTAAGGGTCAGGGTTCATACTTTTTTTTTTTTTTTTTTTGCGTTACGTGGGCCTCTCACTGCTGTGGCCTCTCCCGTTGCGGAGCACAGGCTCCGGATGCACAGGCTCAGCGGCCATGGCTCACGGGCCCAGCCACTCCGCGGCATGTGGGATCTTCCCGGACTGGGTCACGAACCCACGTCCACTGCATCAGCAGGCGGACTCTCAACCACTACGCCACCAGGGAAGCCCCATACTTTTTTATATAGATATACAGTTATTCCAATACCATTTGTTGAAAAGTTTCCTTTCCCCATGTCTCATTTTATAATTGTTTTCTGTGGGGGAAGTTGTCATTAGAGTTTTAATCCCTCATTTGTGGAAACAGCAGTTAAACTTACTTCCTTTAAACTTTATTTCACCCTTTGAAATCTGAGGATGTTACCTCAACATATTATATGAAAAAAGGACAGTTACAAACTTTTATTTCAGCCATAAAAAAGGTTTAAGTTAATTTTAGGATAAAAATATGTGAAACCAAAAATATGGATATTTTCAAATGCCTATGGATGATATCTTAAAATAATCAGTAAAGAAGTTTGTAAACAAGTGTCCTATTCTCAGTTTAATTCTTTTAAAAAAGTTGACATGGGAATTCCCTGGCAGTCCAGTGGTTAGGACTCCATCTGTGCCTTCACTACCAAGGGCCTGGGTTCAATCCCTGGTCAGGGAACTAAGAACCTGCAAACAAAGCAGTGTGGCAAAAAAAAAAAAAAAAAAAAAAAAAAAAAGGTTGACATGGATTCAGTTGGATTCTTATTAAAAAAAAGTCTACATGGGTGACTTTACCTGCCATTCCTCTCATTCCCCACTGTTTTGATTACTGCAGCTTTGTAGTATTGTCTGAAGTCTGGGACAATTATGCCTCCTGCTTTGTTTTTTTTTCCTCAGAATTGCTTTGGCAATTCTGGGTCTTTCATGGTTCCATATAAATTTTTGGATCATTCTAGTTGTGTGAAAAATGTCATGGGTAATTTGATAGGGATTGCATAAATCTGTAGGTTGCTTTGGGTAGTATTGCCATTTTAACAATATTAATTCTTCCAACCCAAGAGCATGGGATATCTTTCCATTTCTTTGAGTCCTCCTTAATTTCCTTTATTAATGTTTTATAGTTCTCAGTGTAAAAGTCTTTCACCTCCTTGGTCAAGTTTATTCCTAGGGTTTTTTTTTTTTCTTTTTTGGTGCAATTTTAAATGGTGCAATTTTAAAAGGTACTTTTTTTTTTCTTTTTTACATTCCCTTTCTATTTCATAGTTAGTGTAAAGAAATACAACTGATTTCTGAATGTTAATCTTGTATCCTACTACTTTGCTGAATTCATTTATTAGATCTAGTAGTTTTTGTGTGGAATCCTTAGGGTTTTCTATATATAGTATCATGTCATCCACATATAGTGACAATTTTACCTCTTCCCATCTAATTTGAATATGTTTTATTTCTTTTTCTTGTCTGATTGCTGTGGCTAGGACTTCCAATACTATGTTGAATAGAAGGGGTGAGAGTGGGCATCCTTGTTCCAGATTTTAGTAGGAAGGCTTTCAGCTTTTCACCATTGAGTATTACACTGGCTGTGGGTTTGTCATAAATACCTTTCATTATGTTGAGATATGTTCCCTGTGTACCCACTTTGGTAAGAGTTTTTATCATGAATGGATGTTGAATTTTGTCAAATGCCTTTTCTGCATCCATTGAGATGATCATGTGGTTTTTGACTTTTCTTAATGTGGTGTATTACACTGATTGATTTGCATATGTTGAACCATCCTTGTGAACGTGTGATGAACCTCACTTGGTTGTGGTGTATGATCTTTTCTATGTGTTGTTGGATTTCGTTTCCTAATATTTTGTTGAGAATTTTTGCATCTATATTCATCAAAGATATTGGCCTGTAATTTTCTTTTTTGGTGGGATCTTTGGTTTTGGTATCAGGGTGATGGTGGCATCATAGAATGTCTTTGGGAGTGTTCCCTTCTCTTCAGTCTTTTGGAAGAGTTTGAGAAGAATCCGTATGAGTTCTTCTTTGTATGTTTGGTAGAATTTGCCTGTGAAGCTATCTGGTCCTGGCCTTTTGTTTGCAGGGAGATTTTTTAAATTACAGATTCTATTTCACTTCTAGTGATCAGTCTGTTCAAATTATCTATTTCTTCTTGATTCAATTTAGGTGGGCTGTATGTTTCTAGAAAGTTGTCCATTTCTTCTAGGTTGTCAAATTTGTTGGCATATAATTGTTCATAGAATTCTCTTATGTTTTTTTGTATTTCTGTGATATCAGTTGAGATTTCTCCTTTTTCATTTCTTTTTTCTCTTTGGGTTCTCTCTCTCTTCTTCTTGGTGAGCCTGGTCAGGTTTGTCAATTTTGTTTACCCTTTAAAAGAACCAGCTCTTGGTTTGATTTTTTTTTTTTTTCCAATCCCTATATGTTCTTTAAGTGTGAACACCACATTATGAAGATTGTGATTTTAATTTTTAAAGATATCCACTTTTATATGCCAAAGACATTAAAAGCAAGTCAACTGCATAAAGAGTGATTTTTTTTTCTTTTTATAAATTTATTTATTTATTTTTAGCTGTGTTGGGTCTTCATTGCTGTGCACGGGCTTTCTCTAGTTGCAGCGAGTGGGGGCTACTCTTTGGTATGGTGCTTGGGCTTCTCATTGCAGTGGCTTCTCTCGTTGTGGAGCATGGGCTCTAGGCGTGCGGGCTTCAGTAGTTATGGCACATGGGCTCAGTAGTTGTGGCTCACGGGCTCTAGAGCACAGGCTCAGTAGTTGTGGCGCACAGGCTTAGTTGCCCTGCGGCATGTGGGATCTTCCCGGACTACTTCCTCTTCCAGGGATCGAACCCATGTCCCCTGCACTGGCAGGCGGATTCTCCACCACTGTGCCACCAGGGAAGCCCAAGAGTGATATTATTTCAATGCAGGGGTAAAATTGGTTGAGTGTACTTATTAAGACAACAGAGGCATCCAGTGAGGAGCCTTAAGAACCTTTCAAGTGAAATTTTGACATTATTATATTCAAATTGGATGTGAGGAAGAGTAATTCTTTAAGAAATGTAGAGCCACTGAAAGTTTTTGTTTGTCTGCTTTAAAGGTTTTTTGTAAATGAGAGTAACAGCTTCATATCTGAGCATTCAGAAGATGTTATTAGCAACTCAGGACATCCTAGATGGTCTTGATGAAGGGTGGTGAGAGCCTCAACAAGGCTGAACCAGGTGGTCATTCAAATTTTCATTTATACGTATTTATTGAGGGTCTACTACATTCCAGAGACTAAAATTATAATTGCATTAGATATTAGGGATATGAAGGTTAATATAACATAGACCCTTCTCCCAAGAATTCTCAGTCTAAGTAGAAGGCAACAGACACGTACAAATAGATAGATGCTAGTGTACAGATGCTACCGAAGAAGTCTGTACACGGTTCATAAGAATACAAATGAAGGGGCCAGGAAAAGGTTCAAAGATTACTTAGAATCATGGAATAAAATATAGTGCTGAGAACAGTGCCTGGTGCATAGTAAGCGGTCAAGAAATATCAGTAATGATGACTGCAGATGGTAGTGGGATATAGGCATGAAGGCAGGAAATAGCCTGTGCGTAGCATAATAAGACAATGTGCAGGATAAGAAGTGCTTTCATGAAGAACTTGTATGCGTTCAGCTATCCAGAAGTGAGAAAAAATGCTTGCTCCTCCCCTTTAGTCTCAGTTAAGCTTTCTGTTTCAGAGACAATGGGCTTCAAACTTCTCCCTCATGTACTTGTCGAAAGATGTCTGAATAAAAAAGCTAATATTCAAACAGGAAGCAAATATATAATTTGCTGCAAAGAGTTTAAAAGTATAAGCTCAACCTTGTGACCAGCTTCTCCAGATACTACTCAAATCAACTAAAATTACTCAATAGGTCTTTTCTTTAAGAAGCTGATGGGAGCAATCAAAAACATAACCTCCAGTGCTTGTGTATGTAGGGGATGGGGTCGATGGAAAAGTCACTGCTGATGGGTATGGAGTTTGTTTTGGGGTGATAAAATAATCAGAAATTGCTTGTGGTAATTGCACAACTCTGAATATACTAAAAACTACTGAATTATACACTTTAAATACATTTTTTAAAAAATTATGAAGTGAATTGACAAAGCTGATCAAGTGATTAATGGAATAAAAAACAAAACATAACCATACATAAGATGATCTAGTTCCAATACTGGTTCCTAAAAACATTTTTACTTTTCTTTCCAACAGATACTTGAGGCCAATGTATTTCAATTTCAAAGAGGATCACTGTTCTGACAAATATGTTTGACATGCCAGAACCCATTCACTGTTGTGGTGCAGACGGAACAGGCTATAAGTGTCAACCTTACTTTTTCTAGGCCATTTTAGCCACTGGTGCCAATGCCTTCAACTTTTAAACCCAGTGCCATCCAATTCTCAAGCCCAATACTGACCAAGGCCTGAGATGAAGGTAAGAGGGAGCCCAGAGCATTCACATCTCCCCCACTCCCAGCTCCTACTGGGTTTGACTGGATTATATACCTGGGTTGCTGTCTGGTCTCTTTTTTAAAAAATAAATTTATTTTATTTATTTATTTTTGGCTGCGTTGGGTCTTCGTTGCTGCACGCGGGCTTTCTCTAGTTGCGGTGAGTGGGGGCTACTCTTCATTGCGGTGTGCAGGCTTCTCATTGCGGTGGCTTCTCTTGTTGCGGAGCACGGGCTCTAGGTGCACGGGCTTCAGTAGTTGTGGCTCACGGGCTTAGTTGCTCCGCGGCATGTGGAATCTTCCCGGACCAGGGATAGAACCCGTGTCCCCTGCCTTGGCAGGCAGATTCTTAACCACTGCGCCACCAGGGAAGCCCTCTGTCTGGTCTCTTGATTAGCCCTAATTATGCCACCCAGTAGAACTGAGCCATTGTTCTCAACCTCAGAGGCTTGCCTGGTCGGGCCCTGATTCTTTCTCTAGGGGTTTAGCTCTACCTCCTATATTTTCAGGCATAAAGTAGGGTCCTCCCCAAATGGGAAGACCACGTGCTGTATTTCAGACTTGGCCAACACCTAGAGAGTTTTACTGTTCTACACTAGATCAAACCTTCTTCGAGAACAAGCCAAGTTTGCTCCGTTACATTAGATGGTAATTTAGAGTGCTGCCCACTTCACTTGGGAGCCAGCTCGATAGCCAGCTCAGCTAGCCTAGTTTCAGAAACCAACTAGTTTTTTCTTTTCCATTTCCAGGAATCTACTGCTGAGATTTTAGCAAGTCTTACGGCTGAGTCCATCAGAGCTGTGACATAAAGGTACCTGGCACAGCAATGCAATGCTCAGTAAATGCTAGGTCTTTTCTTTCTCTCGTATCAAGTCGATTTAAGCTTGCTCTACTTACCTGGTGTACACAATCTAAGAACTGTAGGAAGACTGGAGTGAAACCACTGCCCTGACAGCTGAGGGTCAAGCTGCTCCGCTGACTGAATTTATGACCAAAAGAGAGCCACTCTTTTTCGACCAGCATCCGGAAGCCTTCAAGTGTCCTATAAAAGGGGTCACTGAGTAACTGAACCAGGGAGGTCACCTAGGGTACAAGCAGGTTGGATACTTCATTACTTTCAGTCCTGAAAAATTCCTGCTTCTAAGACAAAGCACTTCCTTTTGATGACAGCTAATTAACAAGCAAAGTTACCTGGATGGCAAATTTGTTCACTAACTGCTCCAGGACAGCTAAGTGAATTAATTCTACAAACTTTCCATTAAAAACTGAGACTCAAATTCATTTTGGCTACATTTTCCTTCAGAGGAGAATTAAGAATTTAATCCTTGCCTGGCCAGTTTGCTGACTGTGGCCTTCTCCTAGGTTAATTAATAAGGTCAGAGGATCAGTTCAAACCTACATCTACTTTTTGGCAGATGTAGATTAATGTTTTACTGTAGATTATACTCGTACTTTTCCTTTTCACTCTGGAGTGAGTAAAGAAGGGGCTTACAGAGAACCAGAGAAAGGACTGACAAAACATGGGAAGGATGGTCCATGTCCTACACCGCTGGTCATGCTTGCATGATGCTTCTGTGGTGTGGGAGCCTGATGCCCTGAGCCAGAGCTCCAGGCTCTGTAGGGCCTGGAAACTCACGGCACAGAGCTTTTTGATGGATACCAGGTGGTGTTTAACAGAGGACTTTCTCTGTCCATAAACACATTAGTCATTATACAAAAGATTCATCTGCAGAATTTTGAAATAACTGAATTAAAATACAAATATAAAATTAAATATATGAAAATATGTTTTAATAATTTACTTGTGCAGTGATGTCCCAGCCTTCTTCCAAACACACCAAAACTGAGGAACCATTCTCAAGTACTTCTGATACAACCACAGCAAGCTGCAGTATCCTGTGAAGCTAAGAGTTAAGAAAGGAGGCCACAATTAGACCAAGTGCTTTCTGAGCACCAAGAACAGACAGACTTGCTATCAACCTTAGATAATCAAACAAGTTAGGGATTAAAATATTTGGACAAAAGAATCATATGAATTTTAAATACTTAAAGTTCTTTGTCAAAATCAAGATTAAACAATGACACATTTTAAAACAATGTGTTCAAGTGATACTTAATGAAATAAACTGACCTTACAAGATTCCCCTCAAAGCAGAAGAGCTATAATTCTTTCCAGTGGAAAAGAGTGAGGTTCTATGTGGCCCTCGCAACATAGTTATTAGATTTAAAATTTGTTCTTATGTGATATAGTGAGTTCTATTTCCGATGGCTACACAACTTTGTAAATATACTAAAAAGTACTGAATTGTATACTTTTTTTCATTTTAAAAACCTCTAATATTAGAGAAAATATACCTACAAAAAAAATCTCAGGAGAAAGAAAAATATTACAAACTATATATAATGCATCTCCCCAGAGAAATTACAAAAGCTATTGCTTCTATCAAATGTGAATTCTATACTAAAGTATTTGTACTGTGTATTAAATGGGAAGAAAACTTTCATTTGTGCTCAGCTTTTTAAGCCAAGACAACTGACTCCAAGTCCCTAATGAACAATTAGGGTGTGAGCAAAGCACATAGATTTCAAAACTAAATGTGTAACATTCTGGTTTAAAAAAATTTTAAACATTACTTGACATAACTTGTAGAATGAATCCAACTCTGAACTAAAACAAAACACTCCCACCCCCATATTTTAAACAGTGGTAGGCTATTTTTTTAAATTATTTTTTTAACGTCTTTACTGGAGTATGATTGCTTTACAATGGTGTGTTAGTTTCTGCTTTATAACAAAGTGAATCAGCTATACATATACATACATCCCCATATCTCTTCCCTCTTGCGTCTCCCTCCCACCCTCCCTATCCCACCCCTCTAGGTGGTCACAGAGCACCGAGCTGATCTCCCTGTGCTATGCAGCTGCTTCCTACTAGCTATCTATTTTACATTTGGTAGTGTATATAAGTCCAAGTCACTCTCTCAGTTCATCCCAGAGCTAGGCTATTTTAAACACAGGAACAAGGCACATGTCCTCTTCAAGAATGGGAAGGTCCTCACTCACTGTTCCTATAACACAACTATTACCAGGCCTGAATTCTCTTGGGCTTAGCATGTGCTCTGAGTTAACTTTTAAACTGCCAATATCCCAAGTGGGGCAATGTTTTCCATTGTTTTTAGTCACTAACTTCTGATATGAATCCACTTTGAAGTAAGGAGTAGAACACAGAATAGGAGAAACATAGATGGATAGGTTGAGTGGTAGGAACACTTTGGGGCTGGGGCTTGTAACTTAGGGACAGCAGGGAGTATTGATCAGCTCCTTCCATGGGTACTCAAAGTATCCTGAATTGCCTTAACAGTAATTAACACAGCCTCATATAATAGCTAATTGTATATGTGGCTGTTTTCCTAGAGTTTAAGTACCCTTGAGAATAGTCACTGCCCTGGGTACTTACATCGTTTCCTGGCTTTTTTTTTTTCTTTTTAGTCCAATGTACTGTGGGAAACAACCCTTTTTCCTCCTCAAGAGAAGCAGGAGAAAAAAGAAAAAAGAGAGGCGGGAGGCTTGGAGGTCAATGTGGACAGGGGATAGAGGGGCTGTGTGCTCCTACAGGGGGAGAAGGAATAATGGACATAGCACCAGGGGCCTAAAGACAAGGCTGAAGGCTGTATTGCAGAGGCTCTTGGCCAAATATCTGCATCAGTGTCTAAAACATGCATGTCATAAATAACTTTCTTTCTGTGGTTTGGAAGAAATGTGGGTTAGGTGTGCTGGCATACCTATTTCTCCTTAATTTCTCAATAAGTGTTCAATTAAAAACATCCCAAGCTTGACTTAGCTGAAGGAAGGATATGTGGTTTTTCCTAAACCTTAGGTAGGCTTCAGGGCAACCAATGTGCCTTTGTTGGGCTGGCTTGGGAGTGAAGCCACCACCCAGAGACACAGAACAGGCAGAGACAAATGAAAGAGGAAAAGCCCCTTGGAGTCACCTAGCAATCACATCCTGTCCTGGATCCTCACTCTGTTAGTAACAGGGCAGGAGCCCTATAAATACATGTTGTTTAAATTGTTGTATATCAGGAAGTTTCCATCTAAGAATAATAATCTCCTTCTTAGCATCTATGGAGACCAAGCAAGTTTCAACAACAGAGAGAGAAAAACCCAGGGATGGAGAATTCTACCCCTTCATTTCCTGTATCACATGGCTCCCTGGAACTGAAAGGCCTTTACAGAGGGCACACAATCAAGGGAGAATGTCAGGTAGTGGGGAACACAATATTTTTTTCCTCAAATATCAATTCTGTACCCACTTGGGCCTCTCTTTCCTTGAGTTATAAGATAAGCTGCTCCAGACATTACCTGTGGGAACCACTCAGAGTCTCCCAGGGCTCTCAGGAAGGTCACTTCTGAGTCAGTAGGGATGGTGCTTGGGACACAAGCTCTCATCAGTTTTTTAAAACTGGCTTTCACTTGTCGGATGTCATGAAATTCAACAGGAACAAACTCACAATTTAAAGCAAATTCTAACTTGAAGTTCTGTGGATGAAGATGCAGAGAGAATTAGGCAGACGACGTGTTATAGGTAAAAAAACAATGTTTTCAACAGGGTAATGCTTAGTGATATACAGTTAGTTGAGGCCAAAGAGCTGCAGGGGCTGCAGTGGATCAAGAAAGTCAATCATTTTTTGCTAATGTGTCAGTATTGCTGGAAAGAGCCATTCATTAAAGTCTAGTGGTTTGACTTAGCTTGCTGTCATTCTGAGAACTTGAAGAGGCTACTAGTAGACTGGAACCTGATGGCGCTTATAGGACCAAATATAAGCTACTTACAAGGCCATGAACCTGGAGGTCTAAGGAGGAACCAATGACGCATGACAGCATGATTAATCTAAAACTGTAAACTAAGTCTCCCCAAGATGTGAATTATAATTAAAAGGTAATATGCTGTTGAGGTTCCAGAGCTCTACAAATTAAAGTTTATAGACATACACATTTGTTTCTTATTATGCAAGTAAAACATAGTCATTGTGAAAATGAAAAAAAAGCAGAGATAAACACTGAGAAGAATATAAAAATCACTATCTCACTGCCCTACGACTACTAATATTGTATTCTTTTAAAGCCAATACTAAAAAAATACATATACAGTAAAACATGAAAGGCTTTGTTGATTTCTAACTTTTGGACTATTTTTCACTCAGTATGACACATATATCAATCTTTGTTTCAGTATTTTTATCATTTATATTTTTAATCCATATGGAATTTTTTCTATGTGAGTTTGCAATTTTAACTAAAGAATGCTAAATTGGTGGCCCATTGAAATAGTTTATTTTGATAATCTAGTTGCCTACTTCTGAAGACGATTTAAAAGTTCTCTAACTTCTTACGCCAAAGAATGAATTAATTTTCTCATGTTCTTTTCACTTTCTTCACATTCTGCCCAAATTACTCTACTGGATCATCTGCTTTTCTAAGAGTAAACTGCTTTTTGGAGATTGGCTGTCCAATAATATGAATGTACTTAGTTAGCACTGCTGAACTGTACATGTTAAGATGGTAAATTTTATGTTATTTGTATTTTACCACAATTAAAAAAAATTGCTGCCGAAGACTTACCTATTGGGTCTGTTTCATGTTTTATATTGGTTACTTTATTTTTTAAAGGCCTATTAAAGTTTTAAAATAAAAAGTAAAAACCCCCAAGTTGTTTTTCTTAAACAGCATTACCAATGTATATTAAGGAAAAAAAAAGTTTCTTTGTCTTAGTAATTCCACTTTTAGGAAGCTAGCCTAAAGAAATAACCTAAAATGTAGGAAAAAATCCTCTAGTGGATTGCATCTCCAATAAAAAATAAAAATAAAAAGCTATATGCTTGAAAATGTGACTACAATTTTACATATAGATGATAAAGAAAGAAACCGAAACATCCAACAAAACAGAAAGTTATGGGACTTCCCTGGTGGTCCAGTGGTAAAGAATCCACCTTCCAATGCAGGGGACGCGGGATGATCCCTGGTAGGGGAACTAACATCCCACATGCTGCGGGGCAACTAAGCCCACGTGCCACAACTATTGAGCCTGTGCACCTCAACTAGAGAGCCTGCGTGCCACAAACTACAGAACCTATGTGCTCTGGAGCCCGCGTGCCACAATTACAGAGCCCATGCGCTCTGGAGCCCACGTGCCACAACTAGAGAGAGAAAACCCACACGTCACAACTAGAGAGAAGCCCGCGTGCCACGCCAAAAAGATCCCTCATGCTGCAATGAAGATCCCACATGCCATGATGAAGACCAGACACAGCCGAAAAATAAAAATAAATAAAAAAATAAATATTAAAAAACGGACTGAATGTTTAAAAAAAGTTATGCAGTGATTAAAATAGATATGAAATGTATTACACAACATGGAAAGATGGCTTGAGATAAAGAACTTAGCACTATGAGAACATGAGTTCTTTTCTGTTAGTTTTTTTTTAAATCTTTTTTTGCTTTAAACGTTCTATGCAATTCAAAACATATTATTACAATCCAGATATGTTTACCAAGACATTTAGACATTTATATTCCTGAGTATAGTTCACTGTGCTATACAGTAGGCCCTCGTTGGTTATCTACTTTATTTTTTAAAATTTTCATTGGAAAATTGACTTACAGTGTCGTGTCATATTGGTTTTTTAAAAAACATATAAAAAATAGTTTACTTTTCAGAAAAACTAGATTCCTTTCCATTTCCCAACCATACTTGAGCTAGGTATACCTACCTTATAAAGCAGGAGTTATCAACCATCGTGTTCGACACACTGTTAAGATTATGAAGAATTTGTTACTAAGTATAAGATATTAAAGTATGTGAATTAAAAAAGGTAAATAAGGGCAATTCCAGATTGTTTAGAATGAGTCACTCTCACTTATTTGCTTTCCTATGTTTCCTTTGTTGGGATAAAAAGGTGTGGAGCTGCAACTAGGCAGCACTGTGCTGGCTAGACTGTGGCACACGTCAGACAGATATGCACCCATACTCTACAGACACAGTTGAATTAATAAAAAGCAAAATGTGAAGGAATATACAAAAATTCTAATAACTATTGTGCCAGAAATTATGTTTGGAATTATGTTTTTAAAATACAGTATTTTATTGATGAAAGAAAGAAAGAGAAAGGAGGGAGGGAGAGAGGGAGGAAAGGAGGAAGGGTCCCAATTGGTCAGTCTTTCTTACTCATATATGCATGATCACACAGCTTATCTGAGGACTGATGTGCAAAGGGAATAGCAGAGGTGAGCATTCAGGAGACAAACCTTGGGGAGTGACTCAGATCATAAATAAGAGGTGTGCTGAAGTGGGCAAAGTCTGTGCTCTGGGAAAGACACTGGTGCCAAGGAGGCTGTGCAGGCATCCCTGGACTACTGTTGAAAAATGTCCCAACTATTTTCTGGATATAAAATTATCTGCTGTATCAGAAGACACGTGTGCATATTTAAAAATTGAGCGTTACCCAGCAGTTTCATTCCCTCTACCCTAAAGCTTGGTGACTAAGTGACTGCAGTAGTCCAGGCAGTGGGAGAAGAGCTAGCAAAGCCAGACTGCCACTGAAGAGCTGACTCAGTCACTGGCATCCTGAGGACCAAGCATGTGGGATCCTGCTCACAGCCTCCATTTTACAGTTCAGCTGAACGTCTGTCTAGATTGTCCAGTGCTCACTGGGGCACTGGACTAAACTTTGAGGGGATTTCTGAATTAACAAATACTTTTAGGGACTTCCCTGGTGGTCCAGTGCCTAAGAATCTGTCTTCCAATACAGGGTACGCGGGTTCGATCCCTGATCACAGAACTAAGAGCTCACATGCTGCAGGGCAACTAAGTCTGCGCACCGCTACTACTGAGCCCGCGCGCCACAACTAGAGAAGCCCATGCACCACAACGAAAAGCCCACGTACCGCAATGAAGACCCAGCACAGTCAAAATAAAAAACAAAAACAAAACCCCCCAAAAAACCCCAAATACTTTTATTTCCCACACACCTGTCAGTAGTAATGAAATTTATTCTGTAATGTGTGAACTGCAAAAACATTAAACCCCAAGGAATTATTGTTGCTTTTGGAGATAGAGACTATCTTTACAATTTTTGAGACTTGAGCATAGTGAAGCTCTTTAACATAATAATTTAAAAGTAAGAATAAAGGGGCTTCCCTGGTGGCGCAGTGATTAAGAATCCGCCTGTCAATGCAGCGGACACTGGTTTGAGCCCTGGTCCGGGAAGATCCCACATGCCGCAGAGCAACTAAGCCCGTGCACCACAACTACTGAGCCTGTGCTCTAGAGCCCGTGAACCACAACTACTGAAGCCTGTGCGCCTAAAGCCTGTGCTCCGCAACAAGGGAAGCCACCGCATTGAGAAGCCTGTGCACCGCAATAAAGAGTAGCCCCCACTCGTCTCAACTAGAAAAAGCCCGGGCAGCAACGAAGACCCAATGCAGCCAAAAAAAAAAAGTAAGAATGAAGTTGATTACCAGCTAATATCTTACATTTTCTGACATGTCTTAGGACGTGTCACTCTATATAGTCTTGAGAACCCTTAAAGAATGTAACTTAAGAAGTGTAGCCTTGGCCTTCCCTTGCCTCCATATGCAGTGGCATACTCTTCTTTCCACTCTTCCTTCCTGTACCTTTATCAATAGGTTTACAAGAACGAAAACATCTGTTTTGCCATGGGCACAGATTCCTGTGGAAGCTGAACTAAGACAGTGGGAAAAACACAGCCTGGATAAGCCTTATTTTTTTAACGTACACTCCCTAATATTCATGATATTTATGCTGATTTTAAAAATGATTATGAATAAGCACTTGTTTTCATGCCTAATAAATATGCATTGTGTATATGCATGTGTATCTCTATCTACATAAGTACAGGTAGACATACAGGTATACATATACATGAGCTAATTTTTTTAAAGATTATTAACTCCAGGTTAAGACTCCATGCAGCAAAAAAGAAAAAAAAAATTTCTAGGAAAGCTTGTTTATGAAATAAGTTTTATACACTGCCTTCACGTATCCATGAAGTTTCTAAGTGAGAAAAAGAAATCTTACCCTTAGCTGCGACTTCTCACCAAATATATAAAGGGCTGCTTGGCGTTTCAAGAGCTGGTTTTGCAGGTAAGTGCTGTTACTGAAGGACGTCGAGTGATCCTTGCCTGCCAGCCGGGCGCCAACATCAACGAAGGATGTTGGAGAGCTGATCAGGCGAGCGCTAGAGCGAAGACTTGCCCAAACACCTTCACAAAAGTCAAAACAATTGAGTGAGATAATCTGATGTGAGAATGACACTGAATAGGGGAAAAGATGCATGCTCTGTGGGTACAGTTTTAGAGGTAACAGCAAATTAATTCATCTAAGTAATCATGTATCATATTGGTCATTTGTCATTTACTTTTGCATCATATAAGCATTATTAATATAGTATTTCAAAAATCATTTGGCTCAGAGGAACCTAATAAGTCACCCAAGTCAATTCTATTTTTGTATACTGATATAAATTCAGTAATTATAAGTAAATACTGGTATCATAAATAGAGTGCACTGGCTCTAGGAAAGAAAAAATGTGGGCAGGATGCAATAATGAAGCCTAGGAAGGAGAACGTGGAGTAAATTTCTCAGGGCTTCAAGAAAGAAGGAACGTTATTCTGCTTTAGTCAGTCAATTTAACCATAAAACCACATTAAGAAATAAATTAGAACTTTACTAAACCCACTGAAATCTGAGAATTAATATTTGTGCATCATGCTAAAATAATGTAATTTTAAGTCAGTAAAAGTTATATTTTAGTCTTTTTTCCCCCAGTATCCAGGAAAAACAGTGAGAAGTTATAAATTTAGTAATGTGCATTTCACTGAATCTTAGGAAGCTTTATTTAAAAGGTATAGTCAGAAGCAGATGTCTTCTAAGGGAAAGGTCAAGCTAAGCTACTGGAAGGATCTCATAAGTTGACCTTAATTATATTAATTAGAAAAATCAAGGATTTCTAATATGCAAGTGAGACTATCAAATATCAAATATCTAAACACAAAGGCATATAATAAGTCCCAAATTTGACAGAGCTCCTTACAAATGCCCACAGACTGTAGCGTTCAGGCTGGCGACGGAGTCACAGTGGTACATAACACTGCCACTGCTTCCCTAAAGTGCATTCTCTAGATTTGGAAAGGCTCTTTGAGAAGCTTTAATCTTTGCCAAATGTTAAATCAAGCCATGTTTCTAGGTGACTACAAGTCATCATGATAATGTCACATCTGCTTCTCTTTATAAGCATCTATAGGGTCAGGAGACCAGTTCTCAAGAAAAGGTATTGTAAATTTCTGCTTAACATGGATGAAACTTTCTATTACAACCTATGAGTTTTCTTAGATGTTACAGCAAGTGTTAATTTTTCGGTAAATGGCATCACAGAGGAAATTCACAATGTGGATGAGAATAAAGATAATTTGACAAACAAATGTGAAAAAAGTCACTTGTAACACATATGCTTTCATATGAAGATGGTTAAAAAGAGTGACACATCAGGACAGATAATACAGTACCTTGATAATGGACTCTTCCCTTAGCTGAAGATTTGGGATTTGACTGAGTAAAACATTTATCTCTGTACCCATGCACTGGTAGGCAAGATTAAAGAAGGAAGAAGGAATGAAATGTATATAGCAGCAAACATCAGAGCAAATGGAGTAAGAAAAGAACAGGTTAATTTTAAACATTAAGTTAATGATAGGGGAAAAATGTAAATATATTAAAAGCAGAAGATTTGATTAACAAATAAAAAGCTGCACAGTCACACAAAAAGATGAACTGAGTGCCTGTTAAATGAAATTTCAGCACCTGTTTATAAATATTATAAGCACAATGAAATGGACAGCGCAGCAAAGAGTGCCACTAAAAAATTATACCAAATGGAATAAGCTTTTGGAGGTTGTCATTTGGTGAGAAACAAATTTTTATAATAAAATTAAGGAATTTGGGGAGGGGTGAATGTTAGGAATACACTGGCCCTAGTATTTAAGGAGGCTGACTGATTGGCAAATACGATGTGTTGTACAACATGTTTGTTCTTTGAGCAAGGCCATCATATCAGGAATGAACCTCTAACAACCATTTGGAATAACAAAGGGCATGTTTTTGCAGTAGAGCATTAAGCATTGCCACACTATCTTCTTTTTTTCCTCTTTTCATTTGGAAATCCCATTTATTTTCCATAAGCAGATAGATAGTTACAAGCAGCAAAAATTTATGACCCTGTGACAATACCCAATGCCACTAAAAATACAGCTTGTGATGGTTGACGTAATGACTTCTCCTAAAATCCCTATTTGCACCAAAATGATAGGCAGTATCAAAGATAATACTTTTGTAATTTGAGTAATATTGTTTTTTTCCAACAGAAAGAAAGTGCTTCGTGACTTATCGCAAACTTTACCTGGTAATAACAATAATGGTGAGCAGTAAGTTACAGCTATATTCTTTCCTGAGTAAAGGAGCTGCTCAAATCACTTAAGGAAAATGATTCTGTACTTATTCAGGATTGAAAATGTCAATGGCAGGATTATTAAGCTGTCCATTTCAAAACCGCATAAAATATGACGTAATTTGATAAAAGAAAAATCATCGTAAGTGATTTTTCATTTCTGCCTCACTCCTTTGGAAGTAGGAAATGAAGGGCCTTGATGGCTTTAGTGGCCAAAGGAAGTCAGAAAGCTAAGGGCTGCAGAGGCACTGGCTGATTATACACAGAGAATGCTACTGCAAGACAGAACAAAGACCTGGAACAGCATGAAAAAGGCACAGGGACTCCTGTGTGCGAGCCAGCTACTCTCCTTTCTGCCAAGGTTTTAAGCTTTCCTATTGGAATATGGATCATTAAATGCTTACAGTGAAGCCTGAGTGGTTGGTTCCTGATTCTGAGGTACTGTTCCCTAAATATATCATTTTCTTATGCTAGTCCCTTGGCCTAGAATGACTTCTCCCATTTCTTTACCTGACAAACTTCTTATTCCTTAAGATCCAGGAACAATGTAAACTCCTCTGAAAAGCATTCTTGACTGTCCTCCTGGAGTTGTAGACAGCTCTATCTGAACTCTGATCCCATTGCACTGTGATTATTTGCACATTTTATTCTACTTGATTGTGTACTCCAAAGGGCAGGGACCTAATCACATTTACTCTTATATCCATGCTGAGAGCCTGATATCTAGGTACTGCAAACATTTGTTGATTATTTTCTTTTTGAAAATTGATACATATGAGCTGTTGCGTTCTCTACTATACCTTCAACTCAATTATTTGCCCTGAAAGAATGAAAAGGGTATTAATTAAAAAAAAATTAAGCACTTTCTCAAACAGAGCCTCATTAATGAAAAACTGCCAAGTGTTTATCACCTAGCAGAAAATCAGCAATGAGAAAACGGGCTGTACTGATATGGGGCCAGCAGGGCTTGGAGAACTGTAAGTCCATCTGGCAGTCACGTTAACCAAAGGCATTACACTACTGCATTGGTGGCGAGGTCTGCTTAGCTTCCTGAGTGATTCCTAGGTGTCAAATACTTGTCCTGAGCATGTAACACCGACCTGGAGCGGTGTTTTTCCAGACTGCAGGGTCCTCCTTAGTGGTTTGTGAAATCATTTTAGAAGGTCAAACCAGTATTTTTAAGGAAGTGAAACAGATTAGAGTGGAAAATACTATGAGCACTGCATGTGGTATAGATGAATATTGTTTCATGAAACTTTCGTTATAGTCTATATACATTTTGCATTGTGACTTAGTACTACCTTTGTGATATAAAATGTGTATGTATACATATAGATATAAAATGTATTTCTTACTGTGAGCCATGATCAAAAAAGTTTGAAAGTTACTGGTCTAGGCCTAAGACACATTCTCCTTTATCTGCTTGCCTTTGGCCAGTGAGAAGCAACCTGGCTTAAGGTAATTTACATACAAATGTAGACTTTCCTCCCATTTCAGTGGAGTATTATGCAACAATAATGACAACAACCTCAACAATAATAATGGAACTAACATTTATTGAGCTCCTATTAATAACGAGCCACTTACTAAGTTAAGTGCTTTACATATATTATTTCATTCATTCCCCATAACTATTCTAAAGCTAGAATACTTTTTATTATCTCCATTTTACAGATGAGGACACTGAAAATTACGAAGTTTCCTGAATTGCTTAATATCATACACTAAGTGGTAGGACTGCAGCTTGAATCTGAACGTAACTGAACCAAACTCTTAATGTCTTGTCACCTAAGCAACCATGTGACCCTGGATCTGTCCAGCAGGGTCTGGCTAAGGGGACTGTTTCAGGGAAGAAGTGATACAGTTCATCCCACCCATGGGAGTGCAGTGTTGTTCAGAGCATGAGCATTTCCTAAGCAATGGTATTGTTCTCTCTACTCTGTTCAGAACAAAGGAGAGAAGGAAAAGAGATGCTTGGGTTGGACGTGACGACAGGGTATATTGAATTTATGGATGTGACCTTATGCCTAGCACAGTGCATGAGGTATAAGCTATATTCAGTGAAGGCTGCACTGAAATGGACTTACCTAATCCTAGTCCCAATTATGCTCTTGGCTGCTAAGTGATCTTGGCTAAGTCACATCATCTCTCAAAGCCTCCTAAAGTACCTGTGCTGGAGGTTATTTCAAGGATAAAATAACACTGTAGAGGAACTTAAAGGGCTATGAAAATGTAAAGGATGAAAAATTTAAAAGCTGCCTCCATGTGGCTACTTCTCAAATATACCCAGGTATTTCATTTTTATATTTAAGAGGCAGATTTTCTCATGGCATTTTTCTATACAACAAGATAATTTATCCAAGTTGCAAATACTTGCATTTTCCCCATGGGGCATAAAAGCTATTGTAATTTTAAATGAAAAGCAATGTGATCTATTCACATCTTCATTTTTTCTTAACTGGTTTTTGCGTCAAAAAGGTTGCTTCCCCTGGCTTAGGAACTCTTCAATGTGCATGCTGAACGCTAAGTGACCACCCTCACTGAAAAAGGGTGAAGGAGAAGGTGAAGGTCAGTCTAAACCCTGGCTCATTAGAGTGGGAAAGGCACACAGGGGAAATAACATAAGAAGGAAACCTGTAACTAAGATTCTATGACAATGAAAGGAATGGAAAAACAGTGAAAATACAGACGAGGAAAAAGGAGAAGGTTAGGAGGGAGATTTCGAGATAGGAGGCTCTTCCCACACAGGGTAAATGAGGAACTGCTGGAGAAGTGGTACCCAGCTCTCTGGAAGAATGAAGAGACTCTGTACTCGAGGGTGGGAACAAGGAAATGAACTAATGTCAGGGCACGCAGGTGTCTACATATAGTCTTGCCCTGGCCAATCTGAGTGTGCGTCTACCTGCCATGTTCATGTTAAGAGGGAATCTTCTGAGAATTCCCAAACTTGCTTGCCCCAGTCCATTCCTGCTTCTCTATGTGAGAGGGATGATGCTATCAGAGGAGACAAAGGAAAGCAGCGCCAGGGATCACAGAAGAAGTTGAAGGTGCCAGGAAACAGCCGTATCTCATCTTCCAGTTAATCACTGGGACCTTGGGAGATCTGGAGGCTTTGGGAATGAAGAATTAAGAGATGGAGTAAAATAATAAGATTTGCGTTTCTGGATCCTAGCTTAAGATACCAGAATGAAGGGACCTGGTTAGGAGCAAAAAATTGTCATAAGGAAACACACTAAGTTTACAGGAATTTTCAGAAGAAAATATTTGGGAAGGGGGTCAGAAATAATAATTATGGCCTCATTATGCATAGAAAGGGTCATAAACAGATTAAATAGGAGATTTTAATCCTAAAATGTAAATACAGCCTTCCAGGTACCTTTGAGGATAGCAAAGAATGGACTCATGACTAGAATGTAACCACTAGTGGGGATTCCCTTGTATAAAAAAGCCATGAGTCTGAGGCCAATATAAAAAAAGCAAAGATAATGTAGTTGAAACAGATTGGTGAATATCCTTGTGCCTTAGGTACCAACACAGAAGGAGAGACAGTTTTGTACCTAAAATTTATATTATGGGTCACCTGGCCCAATGGAGGAAGAGATAACATGTTGTTGATGAAGTTTACAAAGGCAAAACTCAAGAGCAGGGTGGGGATGGGAAGACTTCAACTAACCAGACATATGCCAGAAGTTGCATCCTACTAAAAGTTAAAGGGAAAAGTTTCTGACGTGCCTGCTAATATAAGCTTTCAGATGGCAAATAAAGCAATAAGAACTGCAACGTCGAACCAAATTCTGACAGGAGTTCTTGGCAACAAAAATACCAGAAACCTTAGGAGAAAGTCACTGTACTATCTTTTAGTTCAGATTCACCAAGAAAGAAATGATGAAAAGAATGAAGTTTGTGTCTTCAACTTTAAAACAATAGTATTTTAAAAGTTCTGGAAAAAGTTACATATGACTGTTATGGGTTTAACTGTGTCCCTACCCCCTGTCAAATTTCTTATGATGTAGTCCTAACCCCCAGTACCTCAGAAAATGTGACCTTATTTGGAGATAGGGTCACTGCAGATGTAATTAGATGAGGTCACACTGGAGTGGGGTGGACCCCTAATTCAGCATGATTGGTGTCCTTATGAAAGGGGAAATGTGGAGACAGATGCACAGGGAAAATGTCATGTAAAGATGAAGGCAGCGATATGGCTGATGCTTCTACAAGCTAAGGAATGCCAAAAATTGCCAGCAAACCACCAGAAGCTAGGGGAAAGGCGTGGAACAGATTATTCCTCACGGCCCCCCGAGGGAGCCAACCCTGACAACACCTTCGTTTTGGACTTCTAGACTCCGGAACTGTGAGACAAATGGTTGTTTAAGCCACACAGTTTGTGGCACTTTGTTACAGTAGCCCTAGCAAACTAATACAACGACCTTAAGGCCTGATTAGGAAGATACTTGAAGAAGGGTGAAAGCTCTTAGGAAATTCTGCCATCATAGAAAGTTCTGATGAGGCAGGGAAAAAAGTATCTAAAGAATCAATATGGCTGCCAGGAGATGTGCATAGCAATCTTGGTTTTCAAAAGGAAAAAAAGTGAATTTTGTAAAATAGAGTCTTTATGTTGATTCTGAACCACTGTCTCTTACTCCTCAAACTAGCACTTCAGAGAACAGGAGTAAAGATAACAGGCACTGGAGGCACAGCCTTTGAGTCTGGAATCATGTCTCCCTAACTGTCTATGCTTCTGTGCTCAGCCTTTCTACACTGCAAACTTGAAGCATCATGGAATGCTGCCAGAGCTGAGTCACCATTTAGATATGTTCCCCTCCTCTCCCAGTGCTTCCAAACTCATCAGTATGTTAAGATTTCAGCAATTATTATACCTCTTGTCCCACGAGGCTAAACTCATCTGTCACCATGCTAGTAATAAATTTGATCATTCGTTTAGAAAAGGGTAATTAAAAACAAATTTAACCATAATTAGTTGATTTGAAGTATCACTATCTAGAAAAAAGTTTTCTGCTTTTAAGGTTGTATCAGTGCTCAGTTATAAAATCAATCTTACTAACCTCCTCGAGCAAAGCTATTGGATGGGTTTACATCCAAATGTCCTGGCACTACCTGCTTAAGCACAGTGGACATTCTTGAAGTCCTCCTTTCAGTCCCTAAAGTCAGCCAAAAAGAAGAACAAAAACCATGTCGTTCGGGTTAACATTACTCAAATGACAAAAAGTTATCTTCATGTGTAGCATGTCTAATTGCTGCCAAACATTGTACTTTTTAAGTACCCAAAGCTTTAATAGAGATAACAAGGCACTGTTACTATTTCCTCAGAGATACACACATCTGCAAGATTATAAAGAGTTAGGTTTGGCAAGTGCAATCAGAGAATTTAATGATAAATGAAACAAGGCATGCATGGTGTTACTTTACAAGAAAAGCCACTTTCTGCTTATGTTGAGCTATTCAAATAGCTGATTAAGCCAAGGAGACCAACTTCTCAAGTCACATGCTCCTGTGTCTAACACATTAGGGTTACCTCTACATGAACCCTTTGGGGTTCCATCACATGATAACTGAAACAGAATATTAGTACAAGTCTTAATGGCTTCATCCAAATCTAGTGAAAACAAACTGTACTGAAAATCATAAAAGGCTGCAGAAATGTCAGGAATTTCAAAGTTATACATGATGATTTTAATAAATATACATTTAATAAACATGTTCAACTTACACATTCAACTCTGTAATATTTTAAAGTCTATGTAAAACAGATTCCAGGAAAAAAAAAATCCCACATGACTTTATGTTTTCCACCACCTCTCCTATTACTCTTTTAAAAAGGAAATAATTAAATCTCTAAAGTTGGTTACTATTTACTAGAAGTTAATAGTGGTACCCTGATGTCTAAATAAAATAAAGTTATAGCCCCACAAGGTAAAACATTAAGGGGTCATGTTGAAGGAACAATGCAAATAACTAAAGAGACTAACCCTAGGAATGAATATGACCTTTCACAGTTGTCAAGAAGAAAAATATTATTAGAACTTACCTGGAGACAGAGCAAGTGCTGGCCTGACAGTAAGGGTGTTATTGCCACTGAGTTTCTGATGGACAGAAACTGCACTCAGTAAGGCTTGCAAGTACTTTTCTTGTTCTATGCTACTGGAAGATTCTAAAGAGGAGGTAGGAGCTATAAAAGGAAAAGATATTACATAAAACAAACTGTATCTATGTTAATAAAACAGGCTCTCTCTATATACATACGCTTATTCTTTCTATATATGGTCTTCAAGTTACCGTACCCAAATATAGAAACCAGCCCCACTTAAAGCTCCAAACTATTAAATGGCTAATCCTCCTATGATATTGGTTTCACCACACCTACTTCTTGATTGCCCCATCATCCTCCCAGAAAGAGCCCAGGTCTGGAAAACCAACATACAGCCGGTCCTTCCAAGCACAGGTGCAGTTTGTCATCAACCAATCAACTCAAAATAAAGATTCATAAAAGACAGCATGTCCTTGATGATCTCCCCCAACCACTCTGTCCATGCCACTGTTTGGGAGCAGAGGATGGAGCAGTTTCCCTCAGCATCCCAGAATGGGCAGAGGTGAGAATATCCCAGTACCAGTAATTTTATTCCAATTCTGTCACATAGGCCTAGGGGATATGAACTTGTAGAGGGTTGTTGTGGAAAGAGAGGAGGAAGATGAGAAGACAAGAGCAGCTGCTGCTCAATTCCCTGGTCCTTTTGAAAGAGGATCAAAAAGTATGCACAGATGGAAACAACTGTCAGAGCAAGTCTGGGTTGGAGGGAGTCTGAGCCTGGCTTGTGTGGAGTAAAACAGAATCACTGAAATTGGCCCAGGCACTTTAAAGTGGCATCGGGAGGGATTCACTGGAAGGACAATAGATATTAACAAATTTTCTTACAAGGTGAATAGGAAATAAATAGTTAGCATTACTATATTTTTGTATTTTATCAACTTTAAGGTGCCATCATATTTTATAAACTCTAAAATGTCATCAATTATAAGATGCACCACAATTTTATGTACTAAGACTAAAAAACTCTGCCATTTAAACCATGACACAATTATTTCTGTCACATGAATTGTAAGTTGCATTCCAATTTCAAAGATATTAAAATGTGAGCAAATGTGTGAGCTCAAAAATGTGAAATATAGTAAATTTATATTGAAAAATAAGAAACCAGTGGAATAAAACAATTTCAATTTTTCTAACTAAAAGTTCAGTGATATGCTCATTAATGCTTAGTGATATGCTCATTAATGCATTAATGCTGAAATGATTCTCTCTCTTTATATAACCTACATATGCTGTGTTCTATTATACCCATTATGTGGCTTGGGAGGATTCCTCTGGGCAGAAAAAGTTAAAAGCCAACTGCCTTCAATTACACAAAAATGCCAGGTGAAATAATAACAATAACAACAACAACAATAATAATATAGCGTGGTGTGTGTCATGCCCTCAGTCAACTGAATGATCAAAGATGTACTGGCCAACTTTTAACTTTCAGGAAGGAACAGATGAGAATAAAGAAGAGATATCAAAAAGCACATGGTTCTACCTACTGAACCACTGAACTTGAGTGAGTTCATTTCCAAAGAGGAAAGAATGCAGCAGCCATCCCTAAACTGGATCTGATATCTTAGCGGTCCTTGTTTAATTTTATTGAGCATCTACTTTAAGCTAGAAGTTATGAGAAAGCTTAGCAAAATATAGCTCCCGACTGACCTCAGACCTCAGACATGGTGCTCAAAAATATCCTCAGAAAAAGGGGCAGTGCATTTAGTGTATCTTTTTTAAGTTGGCCAGCCTCTGGCTTCCTGAAAACCTCTCTGCTTGAGAGCTCCTAAAGCAGCATTTTGGTCATTAGTTTGCGTGTGTGTGTGTGTGTGTGTGTGTGTGTGTGTGTGTGTGTGTGTGTGTGTGTGTGTGTGTGTGTGTGTGTGTGTGTGTGTGTGTGTGTGTGTGTGTGTGTGTGTTGTAGGAATGAGATAGGATATCTTATACCACATGGGACAGAATCCCTATTTGCTTCTGAAGCGGTTAAATATATTTGAATGCTTCCCAAAAGAAAAGAAAATGATTAGTATATGTAACCTGTTTCCATCTGTGGATACTCTGGTTTGTGAAGTGAAAACAGCCTAGAACCAAAGACTTCATTATGTTAATTTCTATTAAAATCCAAATATAAACAGACATATTAAGCAAGATGGCAAATTCAAGGTGGAGCCCCACATTGTCAAGTCTAGTTCTTAAGCTGTACATGTATATAGCACCGTGGAAAAGGCTATGTGTGAGAGGCTCGATGAAAGGGTACAACTGGCATTCCCAGATTTTACTTCCTTCATTTTTTGGAATACTCTGAAGTGGAAGGATCAGAATACTGCTGTAAGAGAGCTGCTTACCTGCCTGAGGGGAGTTCTGAGATTTAAAAAGGCCAACTACTCCCTTCCCATGGAATCCTCCAGATCGCAGAAGCAGGGTACTGCTTCTTGAGTTCTTCCAACATACAACAGGCAGGCGATTGTGTCGATAGCAGCGGGCTACTCTTGGTAAACTACTGTCCTGTACAGCTTGAGGTACAACTAAGAGGCCAGGATAGCTTTAGGGACATGGAAGGGAGAAAGAGAATAATTTGGATGGGCGAGGAGGGGTGGGGAGAGGAGAAGAAAAAAGAAATGGAGAGAAAGAGAATATAAGAACATGAATATCATAATATCATAGTAATTTTCTAAGACTCAAACATATTGGTGGAGTGGTAAGACATATATTTCAAACATGAAACTAAGTTTTAACTCAGTTCTTTAGGGTTTGAGAAGAAAAGGCCTAGATGGTGAAGACAGCTAACTCAGCCACTAATCTGTATTATTATTATTATTTTTAATAAGCCTCCTTCAGTGATACTGCAGCCTTTTGCTAAGGAACAAGCTTAGAAAATGAAAACGTTACAAAGAATTATTAAAAAGGCTTCTGTTAAACGTGATTTCCCTTGCCTTATACATGACTTGAAATAATGATTGCAAGATTAATGTATTTTTAAAAATTAATTAATTTATTTATGGCTATGTTGGGTCTTCGTTGCTGTGTGCGGGCTTCTCATTGCAGTGGCTTCTCTTGTTGCAGAGCATGGACTCTAGACGCACAGGCTTCAGTAGTGGTGGCTCACGGGCTTAGATGATCTGCGGCATGTGGGATCTTCCCGGACCAGGGATCGAACCCATGTCTCCTGCACTGGCAGGCGGATTCTTAACCACTGCGCCACCAGGGAAGTCCCAAGATTAATGTATTAGTGTCAACTTTATGAGAATGACAAATCAAACTGTCAACTCATTGGATTGCTGAAATGACAACAGAGAATAGAGTACACTAATATTTAGACTGCCAGAGATGGTGAAAGGATTAAAAATCAAAACCAAATGATCTTTGGTATGAAAACAATTCGTTCAAATGTCAAGTACGTTTAAATATTTTATTAACACTACATGTTGATAATTAAAAAAAAAGATTAGCTCGTAAAGTTACAGGATATGATGCTGGGAAAATGAAAATCAGGCAAGAGACCTTGTTTTTAAAGATTACTAAGTACTAGAAGACAGGCAGCTTTCAGAGCATTTCTTTCCTTTAGTTTATTTAGAAATATTAGACCCAAGAGATTTCATATTAATAACCTCCTAACCTCTAATCCATGTCTTTTTTTGTGACTTTTTTTATTGTGGTAAAATATACCTAACATGAAATTTAACATGTTAGCCGTTTTCTGTGCACAAATCAGTGACATTAATACTTAACCAGAGATACCTTGGAAGTATTCTGAAAACCTAGTACTTCCATGCTTCAGGAAGTTACAGGCTGTATTCTTCTAATACCACAAACTGATAAAGAGACCTAGCTACAGACATAATCATTCAAGAAGACTTCAAAAGCAGTTCCATTATTTAGGGCCCTCTATTTCTTTTTAGAAATCCATATCACTAGCACCTAGGTCAAGAAATGGACCATAACCAGCATCCCCTGTGTCACCTCCCAATCACTATTTCTCCCTCTTCCTCCTCAAAGATTATCACTATCCTTGACTGCTAACAACATGGATGAGTTTTGCCTGTTTTTTTGAATAAAAAAGGAACGAATAGAATTTATTTTTTTGTGTCTGGCTTCTTTTGATCAACAGTATGTTTATGAGACCCATCCACGCCTTTGCATATAACTGTAGTCTGTTCATTTTCATTGCTATATAGTAGCCCACTATGTGATTATACTATTTATCTATTCTTCTATTGTTGATTTTGAGTAGTTTCTAGTTTTTGACTATGTAAGAAACACGTTGCCATGAACATTCTTGCAGTTGTCTTTTGGGAGAACATATGCATTCCTAGATGGAGTAGAATTTCCAACAGATACATGACAGATTGTGCACTGTTCAATACATGTCCAGAAGTTTAGTAGATGCTGCCAGACAGCTTTCTAAAGCTGTTTAACCAATTTACAGTCACACCAGCAATAAAGAGTTCTACTTGCTCAACATTTTTACTAGCATTTTGTATTGTTGGTCTTTTAAATTTTAGCAATTTTTGCAGGTATAAAGCAGTCTCACTGGGACTTTAATTTGTATTTATCTGAAGACTAATAGGTTGAGCATTGTTGGAGGATGGAGGGAACCAAAAGTACCCACCAAACTGAGAAGGCATCTTGAGACTAAAAAATCAGACAGGCAGCTCCATATAATTAATGGATCAGTTTATTACAGGGTAACTAACTCATAGGGTGGGATCTAGATCGGGTGAATAATGATGAGGAAACATTCTCAACTGCACTCCAAGCCACTGAGGGGCCACTGGGACAATTTTATAGTTAACCTAGGGTATGGGGGTAGGTGCTTGGAAACAGGATGTGCATTCTCAAGTTAAGAGATATGAATAGGTAACTAGTCTCATGGGTACTGGGAATACTTAAGGGAAGGTTTTCATCATTGTTTGGGGACTAACAGAGCATAGAGGCTACCTGGTCCTAATGATCATTAAACAATATCTATTAACTACAAAGCTCTTGATGACAGAGAAGTGATTCACTGCATAGTACAGTGCTTGGTAGGGTCAGCGAAAGACAGGAGAAACCGTAAGGGCCCAAGATGGCATCAGTTATGCTAACAGCCATACAAGCATCTTTTCAGATATTTATTGCCCACCAGGATATCCTCACAAAAGAGGATATCCTCTGCCATTAGTTATTGCCTTTTTACTCTCTTAATGATGTCTTCTGATATATAAGACTTCTTAATTTATCAATTTTTTACTTTCTGGATAGTGTTTTTCCTGTCTTAAATCTTTCCCTACTTCAAGGTCATGAAGATATTCTCCTGTCTTCTGGAAGCTTTTAATTATTTTAACCTTTTACGGGTAGATCTACAGATCAATGGGAATTGATTTTTGTCTATGCAGTGTAAGGTAGAGGTCAAAATTAATTTTTTTCTTGTATGGATATCCAGCACCATATATTGAAAAAAACATCTTTTATCCACTGCTCTTAAGTGCTATCTTTATATAAACCCAGTGTTCTTATATGTTGAGATATTTCTATATTCCCTCTTTTGCTCTAGTGGTCTGTTTGTCTATTCCTGTGTACATCCCATACTGCCTTAATTACTGTAGCTTTATAAGAAGTCTTGATATCCTGCAGTGTTATTCTATAAGACTATCCTGACTACCTCTAGCCTTTTGCATTTTAGTGTAACTCTTAGAATCATCTTTTCAATTTCTGTAAACATTTTTCTGGGATTTTGATTGGGACTGCATTGAATCTATAGATCAATGTCTGAAGAAATCACAGTTTTAGAATATTGAATATTCTAGTCCAAGAACATTAAATATCTATTTATTTGTATCTTTAATGATCCTTAATATTGACTGTTCCATGTAGAGGTCTTACTCATCTTGTATTAGATTTATTCCTAAGTATTTAATGTTTTTTAGTGTGACTTTAAGTAGTATCAGTAGTACTAAAATAACATCATTTAAAATTTCATATTTTAATTATTTGTTTTTGGTACATATATGACTAATTTTTGTATAATGACCTTGTACCAGTGACCTTATTAAATTCACTTATTAATATAACAAGTTTATCTGTTGATTCCTTCAGATTTTCTATGTGTATAATCAGATCATCTGTGAATAATACAGTTTTATTTCTTTCTTTTCAATCTTTCTGACTTTTATTATCTATTTTTCTAGTCTTTTTGTACTTCCTAAGACCTCTAGTACAACACTGACTGGAAGTGGTGATAGTGGGCATTCTTTTCCTGATCTCAGAGTACAAGTTTTCAATAGTTTACCATTAAGTAATTTTTGCTATAGGATTTTTTTAGACAGTTAGGAGATTAAGGAGCTTCCCCTGTACTTCCAATTTGCTTAGGGGTCTTCTGTAAAAAATCATAAATATATATTACACTTTATAAAATGCTTTTCTGTATACAATGAACTTAAAACACTTCGTAATTCTTTTAATGTGGTGAACTATGCCGATTAATTTTCAATTGTCAAGCCAGTTCTGTATTTTTGTAATAAACTATACTTGTTTATAATAAATTCTGCATGAAATGAAACTTTTGTCATTATGAACCATCCTTTTTTATTGCTAGTAAAATTTTACTTTAAAAATCTACTTTAATATTTATATAGTGACAATAGGTTTTTTTAAAGGTAGTTTTGCATGGTGTATTCTTTCTGTTCACTTTCAACCTTTTTGTAATCTTGTACATTAGATAAAGCCCTTAAAAGCAGCATAAAGCTTAAAAAAATTCTGATTACCTTTTTCTTTTAATTGGAGCATTTATCAATTTATAAGTAACATAATTACTGATATATTTGAATTTAAATTTACCATCTTACTCTTTGCTTTCTATTTGTCCCATCTGTTCCATACTTCCTTTTCTCTCCTTTCTTGCCTTCTTTTGGATTATTTTTTATTATTCCATTTCCTTCCTTCTAATAGCTTGAGGGATTTATGTTATTTAATATCACCATAAGTTCTTTATAATAAGTGTTCTAATAAGTGGTCTGTTAAGATTTTATTTTGTTTCTGACAGATTGAAATGATAAATAATGTCTGTTTTCTCACTGTCAGGTATGATTTTGATAGCAAGCTTCTCAAATAGTAGGACATCACACCTTACACCTTCGCTTACACTTATATACAAAGAGAATATAGTTAGAACGATAGAGTATCAGGAAAATTACTGCATACTCAACAAAATCACAGCCTTTCAGTACTTAATGCAAAAATTTTATCTGTCCCAAATCTCACACTATACTCCCAATCTGTTTCTCAAGTTTCACATTGGTATTTGCACATTTGTCATTTAAAATGAGATATCTATAATTCTTTGAGAACAGTAGGATTGAAACTAATAGTAACATTAAGACAACTTTCTAAGATATGTACAAGGCTTACAACTTACAAAGTACTTTCACAGCATTATTGTATTTAATCAAACCAGTAATTTATAAATGCAAAGAATAGAATTTACCTGGAAATGAAAATGATTAAACTTGTGGATGGTAGAAATGTAGTTTTAAAAGATATAAAGCATGGAATAGGGCTTAACAGATATATAAAACAGCAATAGACAAAAGAACAGAAAAAAGAACATGTGTTCATTTACATTCTTTAAGTAATATCTCCTGAAAAAATTCTAATTAGACAGCATAAGGAAACCCTACCTACACTTGGGTTAGCAAATTACAGCCTGTGGGCCAAAACTGGCCTTGCCCATTTATTTATGTACCGTCTATGGCTGCTTCAGTGGCAGAGTTGAGTAGCTGCAATGAGAGAACATATACCCTGCAAAACTGAAAATATGTATGTACTATTTGGCTCTTTAAAGAAAAAGTTTGCAGACCCCTGACCTATAGCAGATTTTCATCTCTCCTCTCTGCCTGGGCAAATTCTATTCTTACTCAAGTTATCTCAGACATGTTAGAAGAGAGGCAAATGGGAAGAGAAAGACAAATATGGGAAATTCATAAAGCGGACAAAAACTTTTACCATTCACTTTCTGATCTAATATAGGCACTGTTCAGTGATATAACTACTTCTGAGAATGTCAGTGAGATGCTTGCACATGCTGCATAAAAAGTGTCCCTTAAACACACATACCTCTGGACACCTTGCTCCTGTTTTCTAGCATCTCTCTTTCTCTCTGTGCTATGGATGCAAATAGCCCATTCAAGATGCAAATGGAAGGAACGAAAGGTCTCTTTTTGGACACCACCAACAGACTTACCTCCGGCAGAGTGAATACATCCTGTTGGAGGCAGTGATTCGAAAGTACTCTGGTTTTGAGCGAGAAGAGCTGCTACTTATGGTTCCCAAACCTAAACGCTGATAGTCTCTGAAACAAGCTTTTTCCACTAACTGTTCCATTGTAGATTTCTCCGAAGCCTTCAGGGTGGTACTTGTGGGGAGTTCACTATCATCTGAAACTGTGATGGCAGAAACAGGTTTTGAAGAAATGATATAGCTCAAAGTAGAGGATTAAAAACTTCCTTCTGAAGAGGATACTTAACCAAGCGAGGTTTATATTAGGGCTAGAGGTGCTATGTATACCAAAATTAAATCATGTAACTTCTCTGAGGAATCATTATGCTTAAACATAAATTAAAACTGTAACAGTCAGGAAATAAAACATCAGGAGCTCAACTAACTCAAAGTGTCAGGGAAATTAACTCAAAATTTCTAAAAACAATCTAATTTTGAATTCATTACCCATATTTTTCTGTTTCAGTCAGGCTTGCTTATTAATGTCCACCTGTAGTGATTTGTTTAGGACTCTATAGAATAAACATTCATACTTTGTGAGAGACTAACCTGTCAGTAAAACTGATCTCTAACATGATCACTACACAAACTCATCATTCCAGGTTTCAGTTAACTTCAAACAGCATAAATTTTTATTAGAAATTTTTAGATTAAGCAGAAGTTCACTAGTGGGAAATGACCTTTCTTAGGTATGAAGGAGTTGTATTTGGTAGAAGTTATATTTTGTCAGAGGATGTGGTATATATGGGAAACTCCCTCACAATTTTGCAATCGCAGGTTACAGAATCCTTTAAGATTTTAGATGTTGGAAGAATTCCCAATAATGAAGTATTTTAGGGAGGATTTTAAAAAAAACAACATTCCTAATTGGTACTGCATGTTCTAACTAAAAAAAAAAAAAAAAATTTCCATGTTAAAGACTCTCTTTACTTACTTCCCTGTTTATTTTTAAAGTGAGAGAAGTCAAATTAAGCTTTCAAAGTTTTTGGAAATGTACTCAAAGTTCTAAAGTCAAAGGGAATGATATGGCTCTCTTCCATTAAAAGGAAAAAAAAAACCCCAGCTTATCTCTATAAGACTTTGTGCTTTAGTTTGTGAACTTCACAATGCAAATATATCATTAGGTATCAGTTTTATTTGTGTTGGCCTCTTCAGAGGAGCAAAGAGCATTATATAATTTGGTCTTTTGGTGGAATAACTATCATAGAATAAGTTTTTGTTCTGTGAAATCATAAAATCTTTGAATTAGAAGTCAATAGTGATGGGTAGCAGTAGTTTTTGTATGGCTTTCCATGTGACTGTGAGAAGCCAGGGTTCCAATAAATGGTCTTTTCACTGCCCCCAGAGGCAAGCCCGTAGATACACATACTGAAATGGAGACCTTTAGCTAGTGAGCTCTCTAAAGGTGAGGTTTCTATCTTTAAAATGTTCTTGTTGTTATTAGTAGGAGTAAAAGTAGCAGTTGTATAATCACTGATTGAGTCTAAGAGCCTGAGAAAGAAAAGGGTACAATGGCATCCTCTCTATTAGACCAGATTCTCTCTAGTGTTAATTCCATAAGCATACTTGACACTAGGTTAAGGAATAACTTTTGCTGCTAGTTTTCTGCCTTTATTTTCCTGACGGAGAGTTATCTCCACTTCCCAGATTCTGCTCTTTTAAATATTTAGCAGGCACTTTTTTCTTATCATCTAAGAATGCCTTCATCTTAGGCCCCCATTTTGATTAAGAGTACCCACAATGTTCTTACCAAAACCTCAAATCTTCAACTTTGAATATTTAATGCCCTTATTTCCTTATTCTTATTCCATAACAATAACATATGGGGGACTACTTTATACCTAAATTTTCTATGTAGTGGGGTTTCTTTCTTTTTCCCTTTAATGAGACCCACATAACAGTGGCCAATCAGCTCTATGGATTTGGTAGAGGAGGAATATAACTTAACAAAATCTTATCTGAACAATGGAATATTGGGAAAATAAAAATTTTTTTTTTCCAGTTCTGAGAAGCTGGTAAGTGCCTCTCACCTTATTAGATAGATCTAGGTTTTTGAGAGTCAGGTTTAAGTGCAACTATGTCTTAGTCTCTTGTTCTTACTCATATAAGAAGAAAGATACAAAGTTCATTCATGAAGGAAAAACAAGTTCTCACATACCAGATATGTCATCCTCTTCATTCCATCCAGGACGGTTCACTCTCTCTTCCACAATTGTCCCTGTCCTCCTCTTCAATAAATACTGCCGCCCAATCGTCATTTTCCCTGCCCTTTTGGCACCTTTCACAATTGTTTTTGAGAAGGTGCTACAAGTCACAAAACCAAAGAGAATGTCAATTTAATATGAAGATGCCACTTATATTTTTTGATACCTACGTTGCTCAACTTGTTTCTTCTCTATTCCCACAGCCACTAGCATTGTCCAGACCTTCATTAAGCCTCTCTTTCTTTAGATCACTTTTTATATGTCAGCAGACTAATTTCCCATAAAACACTGCTGTCATCAGGACACTGTTTTAGGCAAAAAGTGCAAGAACCTAGAGTGGGACACAAACTACTTATCATTCCCCATCTAAACTCCTCAGTTTGGCTTTTTGGTCAAGCATGCCCCTAACCTACTCTGGTTATCCATGCCACTCCCCCCACCAGTTCCCATAGACTATGCTTGCGGAAGTCCTCCTCCATGGAAAGCCAGCCTGCCTCCTTCTCTGCTGATTCAAACTCTCTACTAACTCATAAGTTTTTCTTTAAGATCTTGACAATTGTAACTGGCAACACCTTTACTTATTTCTTAAGTGTTTTAAATGTGTATGTGTGGTGTCCTGCCTTCTGACACTAGAAGCCTTCTGAGATACAGAAAAGAGTAAAATCATTCCCCTCTTTGAGAGGAGAAAAAATAAGAAACCAGAAATTTGAGTATCCTTTTGAGAGTCAGCTTTAATTAAAGAGAAACTAGGATTTAAGTCATTTGGACCTAAAAGTACTTTATTTATTTAAATGGTTTACTTTTTCTTGCTGCTAGAAATTCTGGGTATAGATATCTACAATTCAAAGAATTAAACAAAGAACCTATTTCCTGAATAATCATATTGAGATGAAGGTTTCAAGTAAGATTGTTTTTGATTATGTTCTTCTTTATTGCAAAGAACAGAACTCTTTTTGTGTTTTCTTGTCATTCGATGAAAGGTGGTAAGGATTCTTTTGTTGTCAAATAGTTTTGCCCGTCCTTGTCTTTAGTGATCTGAAGTGTAAATCTGAGGGTTATGAGCATGTTTTACATAGTTGTTAGAAATCACAGAATACTGGTACTTCCTAAATTAAGCCTATTGTGAATCACTTCAGGTGTAACTTAAACTTAATGGGATTTTTGAATTTTTTCCAGCTAGAGCTATATCTTTTGTTTTATATATGCAAGACAATTCTAAGATATTTAAAAATTTAAAATTGCTCTATCTCTGTTGTAGCTTGATAGAATCAGCTTGATTTTATAGACATATATAACCAACCCCACCCTGACAGTTTCTAAACATAAAACACCATACAAAACTTTGTTTCTTCCATAGAGGGCTGAGATAATGAATATCATAGGCTCCCCTGTGACCCCACAGTGCTAAGATAAGATGCTTAGCTCACCATTGTAATTGCCTAGAAAGCTGCTCATACTTCTTCAGCATCTCATATCTGGCTATGTGTGGTCTCTTTTGCTCACCAGGTAACAACGGTACAAGTGGCTAGCTATGCAGTTTAGAAATGACTCAAATCACCTATAATCCCCAACCTACCCCACTTTCAGGCAAAAAGAAGGCCTTTTCTCCAAAATCTGCAGAGTACTCCCTAATATGTAATTTGTACTAGCAGATGTCCAAATTCCAGGTGTTTGATGATGAATGGACTGAAATGTTAAGCCTTATATTTTATCACTAACTGAAGAGAATTTTAAAGCAATTGTTATTTTGTAATAACTGAAATTTAAAAGTTTCAACATGAATTCCTCAACATTTTCATCAGAAAATAAGTATTCCTACTAAAGAAATATGACAAGTAAATGCAATGCCTGATCCTGGATTGGATCCTGTACCAGACAGAAAAAAAAGTAGCTGTAAAAGGCTCATAAGCAAAATTTGAATATGGAATCTGGGTTAGGTAAAAGTTTTATGACAATTAAATTTCCTGGCTGTGATTACTGTACTGTGGTTATATAAGATAATGTCTTTGTTCTTAGGAAATGTATATTGATGTATTTAAGGATAAAGGGGCATTATATATGTAATGCAAATGGTTTAGAAAAAATATATATATGAGAGAGAAAATGATAAAGAAAATGGAATAAAACAAACAACTGGTGAATCTGGGTAAAGGGTATACAGGAATCCTTTGTACTATGTTGTAACTTTTCTATAAATTTGAAATTATATCTGAATAAAAAGTTACAAAAAAAGAAAAAATAAACATTCTCATCTCTAGACCAGAGCAAAACTGTCTACTAGGCCTGGATATTAATGAAAACTGAAGTTAGAAAGCGATCAGTACAGGAAAAAGGGAAAACAGAATTTCACATTCTAAAAATGCATCATGAGCAAGGGACATGATTGTTACATATATTGATGCTGCTGTTCCATAACTCCTGAGCTTGGTTCAATGGGTGTGACAAAACAGCAAACAAAAAGAACAGTCACATACTGACCCAAAAGATAGGTCACTTCGCCTGACAGTCAACTATGGGAGGGCTGAAATGAAGAAACCTGTCTTCTTACCGAAAGGAAGTGTTCTTTTCCTTCTGCTTGGGTAAAATTATTTGTGGGGTAGTTTGTCCAGCAGCAAAAGCAAAGGTGGTAAAAATGGACTGAGGATAACGAAACTTCATCAGCTGTTTCTTAAAGATCTCTACTACTTCTGGACTCACTTCTTCATCAAATGCTACTTTAATCAACTAGGGACAAAAGAAATTAAACATATCAGAAACATTAAGGATTTCCAGATAGCTTCCCCCAAATTACTGAAATAACAAAAAAATAATAATACTAAATGGCAAGAGTTTCGAAGTTGAAGGGACCTTGGATATCATGCAATAAAATTTAAAATTTTCAAAAATAAAAAAGGCTCAGAAAGGTTTACTTGTTATAGATGGTTAGTTGGCAAGGAAAATCCTGTATCTTGAAGTTGAGTTTCTTTAAGACTATCTTTTCTCAATTTCTTTTCATTTCTTTTCTTTTTTTTTTTTGGTTGAGCCACACGACTTGTGGGATCTTAGTTTCCTGATCAGGCAATGAACCCAAGGCCCTCGGCAGTGAAAGCACAGAGTCCTAACCACTGGACAGCCAGGGAATTCAAGACTATCTTTTCTATGAGGGGATAGGGAAATTAACTTATAGTGGCTGGAGAAGGAAACATGTCCTTCTCATTTATTAACTGTTGGTTCTAGATAGGGAATTTGGCCTAAGAAGGTCTCTTCCTACCCAGAGATACTATAAACCTAGGAAGAAAAAATTCAGTTTGACTAGAATCCTAGCCAGTAGACCCATGCAGCATTCTAGTTTAGAGTCCTTTGGCAGTTGGAATAGTGAAGAAATCTCTAGGAGGTCAGTACTCTCAGGTGACCAGAGAAGGTCTGGGCCTAGAGATCAGCAGACTTACATTTCACACAATTAGCATATGGAGGTACTAGGGAGGGCTTCTTGCCTGGAAGGAACGAGGCAAGAACTGGAACCCCTGCAAATCTGAGAAGTCAGAGACAAGGCAGGAAGAGTGAGATGAGCACAATGTCGCAGACCGAGAATTATAAAAAAAGGAAAACTAAGAAAAGATCACTCTTCCAAGTGTCTGGTTTGCATCAATAATTTCACAAGTTCTGATACGTTCAGAGCTCCCTGAAAAAACCTTTGCTTCATCAGGGGTTACTTAGAACCTTAGACCTAGCTATAATTCTCAGAGCTCTACCTTTTCCACAGAAGAGCCACAGGGCATTTCCTTCTGAAATAGATCCCAAAAGATGCTTTCTGTCTAAAGACTTTATCAAACCCAAACTGAGGTATGACTTGGCACAGAATAAGAGTCAACTGTGTGTGTCTGAATTTCTAAGATCACTGAATATCAACTGATAAACTGTTATTACTCTGAGTTGACTGCAGGGCTCAGGAAATGGAGGATTAAATCCAATACCATTCAAGAGTTGACTCAATCAAAGATTACCCTCTCAGACCCTCTAATTCTCCTCATCCTCTAACTCCAGACCATATGATCAAAAGAAAGTGGCCATGACATCATTTGTAGAAAACTTTTAAACAGCAGACAAATGGCTCCCTTTCTTAATACCTGAAAAGATGCTGATGTGATCTGCAGTCCTTCTTGCATGTTCTGTTGTAGCTGGTTCTGCATTGCAATCTTCTTCTCCTTGGTGATGGAGGCAATGGGAAAACTTCGCACAACTGTCTGCTCACCAACTATAGGAAGACAGTTTACAGACTAAGCAACAGCACTTTACAGCTCATTTCTTTTTTAAAAATACATTTATTTATTTATTTTTGGCTGCATTGGGTCTTTGTTGTTGCATGCGGGCTTCTCATTGTGGTGGCTTCTCTTGTTGCGGAGCACAGGCTCTAGGCACGCGGGCTTCAGTAGTTGTGGTGTGTGGGCTCAGTAGTTGTGGCTCACGGGCTTAGCTGCCCCGCGGCATGTGGGATCTTCCCGGACCAGGGCTCGAACCCGTGTCCCCTGCATTGGCAGGCGGATTCTTAACCACTGCGCCACCAGGGAAGCCCTTTTCTAGAGCTCTTTTTTAGAGTCTCTGCGCTCATTTCACCAGCCTCTGCCGGAGAAATGTGTCTGGAGAGGACAGTGTCCAGGAATGCAGTGAGAGAAAGTGCCACGACTCTAGAATCGCATTCATTAGTTTTGTTGCATGGCAATTCATTCCTGAGAAACAATCCTTTCCCGGAATGAAGGAAGTGTCCCAGCCTGCCAGGCTTCATTCTAGTTCCCCAGCCTATTATGTGCCACACAAGATCATCTGGTTTAAGGTATCTTATAGGAAGGGTAGGTTTTATACAGAAGAAAAGAAGTATCTTCAAATATTGAAAAGACACTTATCATATTTAATGTAATAATAAAGCAAAAGAGAAAAGATTGTTAAAGTTTGTTTCTGTATAAAGGTGCTATACTATGTATATGTGCCTTCAGAAGATATATGATTGGGCTTAGGCCCAAGATTTTCAGGAGTTTAAATATTAAAGCAAGAAAGGGAAAACACAAATAATTATTTATCAACTACCTGAGGGTATGAAGATGAGCATCTAGAAAAGAAGCAGCACACATGAAGCTTCCCTTGGAGAGCTCACAGTTCCCCATGGGGGAGGAAAGTCACATGCAGAATACAGAATACAACAACATGCAATTAGCTTCTAGGTTTGAGGGAACATGGCTTTAAATATTTCAGAAGGGGAGAAGACTTCTGCACGCTAGATGGCTAGAGACTGATTCCTGGAAGAAGTGAGAGAGAAGGTGAGCGTTGAAGAGAATGTAGGTTTGGATCTGCAGAGGGGGAAAGGGTGGGCATTTCAGGCAGTGGTATAAGTAACAGAAAGGAGGAGCAATGGGCAAGTCCCCTCAGCTAGTAAGCCAAAGGGGGTGAGATTTGAACTAGGTTTATCTGACTTAAGAGCCCATATATTAAGTAATCTACTATTATTATCAGAATTCCTCAGTCCCTGAACTTCTGAATTCCTAACTTGGAAAATTCTCTTATATTAGACTCATACCTAGAGCCTAAACAAAATCAAGACATACACAGGATTTAAGTTCTAAGATGTATTAAATGACTTATATAACACATGTCAAATAATCAGATTTCTATGTGGCATTAAAGGAGACATTTTAAAATTTAAATTAACTTAAAAAGAGAAATAAAAGAGGCAAATACAAAACTTTTCTCTGATGAAAATAATTTTCCTAAAATGTGAAATTAACCCAAAAATTGTCAGGAAAAAACAAGAGACCAATACAAGCTTTCACACTAAATATGGCTTTGATTTCTTTAAAAGACATAAATTAGAGCAATTTAAATGACCAAGTATCTCATATATTTATATGCCCAAAATATATGTTTATGGCCACTGAGCTCACAAAGGTTTTAGTAAAAAAATGCTTTAAGTACTAGATATTTAGTTTTAAAAATACACTTGCTTACAAATACAAATGTAATTTATTTACAGTAACATGACAGGAGAGGACTGAGAAATTTTGCTCTCTTTTTCACTCTTTTTCAAAAGAGCACAACTATTCCTGCTGATTCATTTTCTTTATTGAATTTTACAAGCTTTTCGCTTTTCATGTGGTAAGCAATCTTTATGACCAATAAACCATCTTGATTCTATCTAAGCAAGGGATTATACAACTGTGAGATGTTGCAGATAATACAGTTTATAAATCTGAATTCCACTGTCTAACAAAGTGCATAACACATAGTACACACTCATCAAATGCTATTGAATAAATAATTTCAGATGAGGAAAGAATTCTAGTAACCATTTATCCCAATGTTTCTCAATCCTCAGTATGTAACAAAAATACACAGATGCCTGGGGGGGGCGGTTCCCCCTCCTAGAATCCTATTACAGATTCTAATTCAGTTGTTTGAGAGTTAGGCCCAGAAAAGAAACCTTTTTTTCTAAAGCTTCCCAGATAATTCATGTATGCAGGCAAGGCTGAGAGCGACTGCATTATCACCAAGCAAGCCCAATTCCCTAATTTTATAAAAGGGGAACTTGAAACTCAGAGAGGTTAGGGGACTCACTTAAGATATCAAGATTGGTCAACAGTGATCTAAACCTGAGCTTCTTGATTTGGAGTCCAATAATTTTACCTAAAACCTTATATGCTTTTCCTATCAACCAGAATAGTTTATATAGAGATTTAAAAAAGATAATTCAGACTTGATAAGGTATGCTATTCCTTTCTAATACAGAAGATTGTAAAGCATAGTAGTAAATAGAAGTTGAGGGAGTTTAGTGAATAGAAGAGAGGTATCTTCTTAGAAGAGAGGTCTGCTGAATAGAAGAGAGGTCTGCTAAGAGAGGAATGGGGTTAGTTGAAATGGAATGAGAGAAGTGGGGTTAGTTAGTTAGTGCTGTACAGCCCTGCAATGCTTAGCACACCCTTCCACAAAAGGGATCATGAGTCTGGAAAACCTCAGCCTTACAGTTTACTGCAGGACTCAGAAGGTGGGGCAAATCAGCAGAGGATGTCAGTAGCTGGATACTATGAATATCCCTAAGTCACAAAATGCTGCCTCATGAAATTATTATAGTTTCAGTGGATGAACTGTGGTTTGCTCTCTAGAAGATACCTTTGGTTCTTCAATAAGAATCTATGATGCAAATTATCATTAGCTTTGACAGACAAAAGTTCTAAAAAAAATCTGTGTAGTAAAAAGGCTTACTCTGAATCTGAACTGACTCGCAAATCACTGCACACAGATGGAATCGAAGCCTCATGCAGCACATAGATAACCCTGTTCTGATGGCATTATATGAGCCATACCTAGCTGATCATGGGGAGTCCCTCTGAACAGAATTCTGTATGTGGTGAGGAACAAGGCTCCTTCTGCTGGCAGGAGCTGAGGGCCTCCAAGAAGGCCTCCAGTGGCTTCTTCTCTTCCATCAGGATCCAGCAGGACTCGAAGACCTTCACAAACAATTTCTTCTCCAGGCAGTAGAGCAGGTCTAAGAATCTTGGGCTAGCAACAGAGAAAGTTAATTTAAACACAACTCTAGTGGGATTTCCAACCCCCCTTAGACCAAGGTTATCTTTGCAGTTACAGAGCTAAAAAATTTGAGCCAGACTTCCCAAGTAGCCAAAATGAGTAAACAGATTTGGGAAGAGGCAGAAATGATGTTTCTATATCCAAATGTAAAAAGATTCTTCTCAGCATTGCTTATTCACAGTAAAATCATTGGAAATTACTAAACTTTTTGAGATACCTATTCAATGGAACATTTTGCAACCATTAAAAAGAATGACATGGATCTATATATGTGAACATAGAAAGATGCCAGAATACATTGCTAAGTAAAAAAAGAGCTACCAACCAGTGTGTATATTATGATCCCCTTTTAGAATATGAACCAAACTGTTAAAGGTGGTGCTATCATGGTTAAGGGTAGAGGTCGGGGTGAGGAGGACCATGGGGGACTTTCATTTTGTACAATGTGTGCTTCTTTAATGTTTCAATTTTATACAAAAGCATTGTTACTTTGAAAATTGAAAAAACAAAAATTTTTAAAAATGGATGCATCTTTGAAGAGCCTTTCTTAGCCTTTTATAAAGATTAACACAAAAAATGGCCAAGCTATGACCATTTATACATCTTGGGAAGTAAGGAACCACATGATACACTCCCCGGAAGGGTTCAAAACAATCCATCTCTCCTGAAGATATAATATGCTTATTATTTTTTTTTACTGAGCAATAAAAACTATATAAATCAGCACTATTCTTTTTGTTGGCTCTAGGAACCTCAGAGCTAAATGTAAAGCCAAAGTATAATGATCACTGTGTGTCAGATTTCTGATAGAATTCTCTCTCCTTTCCATCTGGCTTCTGATTTCTCCTTTGAATTTATTTTTAGTAGTTCTCTTATACAGGTAAGAGGGTCTTGAACCCTAGTCCCACAGACTGGTGCCAGACTAACTGCAAAATAATCATCTGGGAGGCTTGTTAAAGTACAGATTCCCAGGCCAAGTCCCAGGGTACTCCTATTCAGGAGGCTGGGCTGGGATTCAGGCCTCTCAATTTTTAATAGACTTCCCAGATGTTTGCGATGTATGCTTGTAATGCATACAGATTCAGGAACCTGGTGATTTTATGGTAATTGCCTTAAGTCATTTTTGGGGGGAAATAGGCAGGGCATAAAATCGTGGCTTGGGCTTGGAAGTTAGAATGTTCATAATTTATGCCTTGCCTATAAAAGTAGACTCAACAAGAGGTTATTATTGCTCCTTTGTTGATCCACTTTTCTGTTTCACTATACTTTTTTATGAGGATCTACATGTAAACTCCTCTCAAAGTTTAATGTATCATTAAAACTAGAGCTGGTCTCTGTAGAAGGTTAGGAGAAGGTACTTTCTGGGGCACAACTGTCTACTGTTGCTATTTTTAAGAGATTTTATACTCTGAAAGCATGTAGTCTGGAATAATTACCTTCTGTATAGGTGGAAGTCTTCTACTCTCTCGATGCACTGCTTCTAGGGTTTCAACGTGCATAGCTACAATTCCTGGGATGAATCAGAGTATTCAAAATGAAAGAGTACCAAACAAGCAGAATTAAAACAACTTCTGGATATTTTAGAATTAAAAACTAATCATTGTTTGGTGGTTCCTCAAAAAGTTAAACACAGAATTACCATATGACTCAGTAATTCCACTCCGAGGTATATACCCAAAAGAACCGAAAATAAGACTCAGATACTTGTACATGAATATTCATAGTAGCACTGTTCACAACAGCCAGAAGGTCAAAACAATCCAAGTGTCCATCAACAGATGAATGGATAAATAAAATGTGGTATATCCATACAATTACAGTATTATTCAGTCATAAAAGGAAATGAAGTTACAATACCTGCTACAACTGGATAAACCTTGAAAACATTATGCTCAATGAAATAAACCAGACACAAAAGGACAAGTGTTATATGATTTCACTTATATGCTGTATCTAGAATAGGCAAATTCATAGAGATAGAAAGTAGATTAGAGGTAACCAGGGGCTAGAGGGTAGAGAATGGGGAGCTGTTGCTTAATGGGTACAGAGTGTCTGTTTGGGGTGATGAAAAAGTTTTGGTAATAGACAGTTGGTGACAGTTGTACAACATTGTGAATATAATTAATGCCACTAAATTTTACACTTAAAAAAGTTTAAAATGGCAAATTTTATGGTATATTTTACTACAATTTAAAACTATTGAAAGAAACTAATTGAAACAAAAAATAAATAGCAGGCTAAACTACATGGAAGCCAAGTATTATGCTGGAGAAAACAGACCCATAAGAATAATTCTTATTCAGTTATCTCTAATATTCTGGTTCTCTGATATCTGCAAAGTGATTACCTGGTATCATGCAATGCAGGCTCTTGATGTGATCCTGAGTAACTCCACTCTCTGTACAAACTTTGTCAATAAATCGGGTAATGAAACGCACAACAGAATTGGCAATGTCATTATTCTCTGAATCTTCAAACCCACTTTCTGTATCATAGCTCTCAGCTACACTTCCTGCAATACTAAGAAAGTCAAGGAAAGAAATCATGGTCAGTAAAACAAATGACTACTGTATCACAGTGACCTTCCACAGCAATTTAAACTTGCTCAAAGGGATGTATACTCAAGTAGAAATCTCACTTAACTCCATGGCTTCTCTATAAGTGATAGTGGTGAAACATGATGTTCTGTTTGCCGACATTTGGAAGCTATTGTCAGGCATTGTTCTTTGGATCCAGATTTGTTTTTGTAAGGAATACCTTCTGTCATTTTTCTAAGAGGAACTCACGAACCACAGAAAATAAAACAAAAAGAGACTTTAAATTTTATCTGATACTTGGACCTTCTAAAAAAACTTGTCCTTCCAAATTAATTGCCACATGGAGCCAGACAAAGTAATATGGCTATCTTTGGCCTTTGGCAACCGGGGGACATGTCCCTGGTAGGCAAAGTAAAAGAACTTTTTTCAGCAAGTAGCGTATTTTTCCAAATGGAAGAACAAAATTGTCCTATGAACCCTTCTCTTGCCAATATTCTTCTTTCTGTCAGTGAATCACAACCATTTTGGTCACTTTGAAACCATCATTTGTCTGTAGGTGGTACAAATCATGCAAAAGAAGGGAATAAATTTGAAATGGAGCAGATGTGAAAGTATAATACCTGCCCGTGTTGCTTTTTTTTTTTTTTTTAATTCAATAAATACTCCTGCTTCCTATGACTTCTTTTAGACTGCTAGTCATGGAAAAGACTCACTGCCAATTCTAAACTACTCACTTCTCTTTCTTCCAAATCCAACCACATTAGCTGAATCAGTGTTAGAAGTAAAGCAAAGCAATGAATTTGGCCATCACACCATCCCAAAGCATTAACAAACTTAGGTGTCTTAGCCACTCACTATGTAAATCAGATTGTAGAAAATGTCATGAAAGAAAAAAAAGGTATGAGCAAGTGATGGATGTGTTACTTCAGACAGGGAAGTCAGGAAGGCCTCTCTGGGTGGGTGACATTACAGCAGAGAACTAAATGAAGTGAGGGAGTGATTCTTATGACTATTTCAGGAAGAGTATTCCAGATTGCAGGAACAAGAAGTACAAAGGCCCTGAGGCAGTATCATGCCTCGAATGTTGAACAGGGATACCAGTTTCATTGACGGAAGAGTGATAGGAAATAAGGTCTGAGCAATAGCCAGGGGCCAGATCCTGTTAGGCCTTATGGTTTTATTCTCAGTGGTATGGGAAGTAGTAGGGTTAAGAGCAAGGAATGGTTGAGGACATGATTACAGGCAAATGCAATGGATAAACTGAGGAAAAGGAGGGCCAAGAAACAAATAATCACTTTGACAAGAAGGAGTTCATTAGTAATTTTCCAGAGTGCTTGCTGTAAATTGCTGTGGTGGAAAGTAACTGAAGGGCTGGATCAGTAGTGGTTGAGACATTTGAAAAATCAGAGGTCATGAAAGAGAAGAGAGTATGGGAGGTGATTAACAATAGTTGGATGTAGTGAAAGTCTTTTAATAGAGAAAAGCTGAGCAAGTCTGAAGATGAGGAAAATGGTTGCTTTTTGAAATATGTATAGCAATATTTACCCGAAATACTTTATATTCTGTGCTAAGCCAAGGAGAATAGGAGGGTCTCTGTGTGTCCACATTAGGTACCTGTTTGTGACAATGCTGTTGCTCCCACTTTCCCAGTCTCCTGGTGCTGATGTTCTTAGGAGCTTGTTTTTACTTGTATCTAGTGGAACTAGCAGATTGACCATGAGGTTTGCAAAGTGAATGGCCTGACTGAAGACAGTGCTTTCCTCACGTTGCACCAGCTCCTGCTGAGCTGATTTGCTCAGAGTAGGCCAAAGGCGTAGCTGCTCGGCTGCCAGGTCCATTGCTGTCTTCTCCTGATATTGGTCATCAGGCAGTTTACCCTAAAAACCAAAGCAAAAATATCCAAATCTGGGACTTCCCTGGTGGTGCACTGGTTGAGAGTCCGCCTGCCAATGCAGGGGACACGGGTTCCATCCCTGGTCTGGGAGGATCCCACATGTTGCAGAGCAACTGAGCCCGTGCGCCACAACTACTGAGCCTGCTCTCTGGAGCCCGTGCGCCACAGCTACTGAGCCCGCATGCTGCAACTACTGAAGCCCGTGCTCCCTAGAGCCTGTGTTCCACAACTACTGAGCCCACGTGCTGCAACTACTGAAGCCCTCGCACCTAGAGCTTCGCACCCCTCGCACAAAAGAAGCCACTGCAAATGAGAAGCCTGTGCGCTGCAACGGAGAGTGGCCCCCGCTCGCCGCAACTAGAGAAAGCCCGTCTGCAGCAACGAAGACCCAATGTAGCCAAAATTTTAAAAATATAATAAAAATTTTAAAAAATCCAAATCTATCACTTGACATGAGCTTCAAAAAACATGGAAGATGTTTTAATAATTCATCTATCAAATACCTATGTCAGTAAAAATGAAAATATATAAACAAAATATAACAACAACATGAAACGTAGTCTTTTTTTTCTGAGCTCCAACAGGCCTTGAATGGAACCACATGACAAACACAAGGAAGCAGCAGCAAAACAAAGATGTACACACTTCTCATTGCTAACATTTCACTGCATTTATTTCTCTCTATGGCTCTATCCCCTTCAAGTTGCCAGTTATAACAAATCGTTGACCTGAAGTACCTATTAATGCTCAGGTCAAATGTGCCAGTAGCATTTTCTAGTACTCTGCTGTTTCTTTTCTTCTGCTCTTTGGAGAAGAAGATAGAATAACCAAAGTCACAAAAAATTAGAGCTAGGTTTCTTTGTAAATATGGGAATCAAACATTATCACCACACGGGTATATAGGTGTCCATGGGATTTTAAAGAGGGGTTTCCTATAGGCTGAAGAGTTAAACAACAGCAGTAACCCACATCTGCACAGCACTTTACAGCTTATGAAGAGCTGGTATATCTATAGTCTCACTCATACCTAAACTGGGGATCAGAGACAGACTTTTATAGAATAAAGGACACAGAAGCAGTGACATGTATTTGCTCTATGAACGTTTTTGAGATATACCAATGTTAGCACCACATCTTCTTTAAAAATTATCAAAAGCACCCCACCAGGCCAATTATTTCTAGAATATGACTTCGAGCTAATACTTTTTGGATCTGCTACAAGTTACCCCTTCTCCAAGTGCATCTGGTGTTTTGAGAGTTTTAAATTAAGAAAAAACAATTAAAGCTAATTTTACAACAATAATTTGCAATATCAGATTGATGTCATATAGTGCTATTTGTTATTTAAGTTTCTGTTCTTATCATACTCAATAATAGATCAATAATATGTTTAAAATTACTTGAGGTCATAGAAATATGGGACTACTAGGTAGTTTCAGTTAGCTATCGAGGTTCATTTATCTCACATAATATAAGGCAAATTTAAAATGGAGGAAAGGATCAGCAGCAATGTATTAGCCCAGCATGTAGGATTAAAAATTACTCTTCAATTATATTTCAATAAAAAAATAAATTAAAAAAAACTTAAAAAAAAATTACTCTTAAAGTGAACCAACACTGATAATCAGCCCTTAGTGCTGCTTTAAGTTCAATTAATGAGGACAGTAATTTCTAACAGTTATTATTTAGTATGTGCCAGGAACTCTTCAATGTCCTTTACTTGTATTAGACATTGAAGTCTTATAATAATCTAATCTATGGATTTTATCAACGTAGAAATAAGGCACAGAAAGGTAAAGTGAATTGCCTAAGACCAGACAGCTAGTGTATGACATTTCAAAATTTCAGAAAAATTTAAACTGCTCTTTCAAATTAAAACCAATATTCTTTATTTTAAACTATTTTCTTGATAGTTTCCTTAAATTTATTTTATGGTGATAAAAATATATGGAAACATATAGAATACTCCTAAAAGAAGACCTAGATTTATTGCTGGCATACTTTTGAGCATTTATTTAGGAGTCAACTGACTTTAATTTGACATTTCTTCAAGAAGTTAATTGCATAAAAACATCTGCCTAGGTATTTTAGGGTTATTCTTTCTGTTCAACTTCCTATAATTGTTTCCAGCGAATTCTTATTTACTAAAATACAATAAAACAATTCTAGTGCTACAGAACTGTAGTAAGAAGTTATTATGGAAAAAAAATGTCAGAAATCAACAGGAGAAAGATGCTCACCAGAGGGCTTCCTAAAGTAAACCCCAAATACACTGGTAGGAAGTGGCTAGATTTCCTTTGGCCCTGGGAACACCTGAGTAAGCTTTCCTTGAAGCCAGGACCACAGCCCCACACAAATACCTTTCTTTATCTTACCTTTTGCTTCAGATGTGGGGCATGATTGTCTTCCTTGGCTGAGAGATACAGGGATCGAACCTGTTCCTGCACCGCATTGTAAAAGGTTGTCTCCCAAAATTGCTGATTCGTCCAAATGGGGTGGTCCTGTACACAGGTGTAAGCAAACTGGCTGACTCCAGGGGCCAGTTTCTGTGAGAACACACAATATACATCACCATGGGGCTGACAGAGTCATGACAGTTCAGAAGGTTACAGGGGCCGCAGATAATCATGAATGTGATAAAAGGATTTATCTAAACAATATCTTATGGCAGTGCAAGCTTAGCAATCAGCAACTTACATATTTTTAACTGGCAACTTTGGGCTTGCTATCAAATCCTTCAGGGTCTCTGTCACTTTATCTATTAAAATGGATATTTTAGCAACAGCTAATAATCAAAGGAATTATATGAATTAGAGAATATATGAAAAGTACCTAAACACTGTACTGTGCGCACAGCAAGCACTGTAGAGTTGGTAGCTCTTATTACAATTAGGACATATAATAAAATTCATGACAACCTAAATATAAAACTCCAGATAATTCAAAATTTCTTCTACTTGCACACAGAATGAGGGCATATTATGAATCTGGGACTCAAGAGGAATTGCATCCTCCCTCCTGCTCACTCCAGCCATTTACCTCCCTACCGAGGCTGCTGTCTGGCTCACAAAATCCATAGATGACTGTCCCGGGCTTCTGGGGCATTTTCTGGTAACCAAGTCTGGGTGTGAGAAGGTAATCTCAAACCAAACCTTCCTTTCCAGAACTTCCTGCTGGGCTTCTAAGTAAGAGTAAACCCTACTCTGTGATTAACAACAGAGGGAAAGAACACTAACTCTGCAGTCACTTGAGGCTCTTCATAAATCTTTATGCATCTCATTTATACTAAAAATCTCCTTAAGATGCACATTATTATTGCCAATTTAAAGAAGAGAAAACAGAAATTCAAGGTTTAAGTGATTGCCCAAGGCCATATAGCAATTACATAAGTGGTGGAACTAGGTTTCAAGCCCAAAGTTTGTTTGTTTCCAAAGTCCCTGCTCTTTTTGCTATAGCAAATTATCTTGCAAAGAAACTGAAAGCAAATCATAAATAAATTAAATACTGTTTAGCACAACTATCTGTTTTTTTCCCTTCACTTTAGGATTTTGTTTACCAAAGTAGTATTCTGCCTTGAAACCTCTGATATGATTTTAATTAATGCTGCGTTTTAAATTTTACAGACAACTTAGTTGCCAAACTTCAGTACATGATTTGAGTCACCTTTCCATAGCTGTTTCTTTCACCTCTAAAAGTTAAAGATGTTTCAAAAAATTTTAAATCCATTATTTCAGCAAATACCTGATAATACTTTCAATAGACAGATAATTTTTGTTCCATTTTATTCTTTAGAATTGAGTTAATTTGTTTTCTATCAGTAGAGTTAAAGTTTTTGATAATGTAAGTTTTATTTTGAAGTAATTCAATAAGCGAATTCTCTTCTAAAATGTTGGACACTGAAGATCACTATTAAGGTTATATACATAGCAGTTATGTAGCAAAAAGTTGGTTCATTTCTTAGGGATGCATAACAAACGTATAAGATTCCTGGTAAAAATCGTATGCTCAGTACATGCTAATTAATTTCCTTCTTGATTAAGAACAGACTAAACCTACAACTGGAATAGGCACCATGTATACCATGAAATGTAGTACTTATATAGTTGGAAGTGGGGTGGCTGTGATTTTGCCTTGTAGAGTCTGTGTACTTCTGCATCCCATGTGTAAGTCCCTTTCAAGATAGGCCTATGCACTGCTGTTGGGATGATCGTCCATAACTCTTTTAAGGGCTATAAGCTGGAACTGACCATGAAGCACCTATCAGGAGATCCCCAAGGGGAAGCTGTGCAAAGACTGCTCATTTAAGACACAGCTACTCTCTGCCTATGGGAATCAAGGACAAAATGTGTGCGGTTCTGTGAGCCACAGATACTGTGAGTCACATACTCCTTCTATACTCTGCTTGAGGACACCTGAGATGTGGGTTGAACTGGGTTTTTTTTTGCCCCAACCACTCTAAGAAATAACAATGACCTCAGTGGCAGTGCACAGGCCTATTGTGAAAGAGATTTTAAAGGCATAAAATTTAAACAAGGTAAAAGCATAATTCTCAACTGCCTTTCCCTTGAGTATAGACAGAGGCAGCACCATTTCTTACAAACACAATGTAACAACAGATTCTAAAATTTTGGAGTTCTGAAATTATATTAATATAGATGAGCTCAGAAAAACTGAGCTCTTAACAAATCCTTATCAGTTTCTCACATGTAGTCCTTTTAGGATCATCAACAAAACAGAAAGTTATAATTAATTATAAATCTCTTATTACAACTTGACAGAGCACTGTAGGAATCTGAGAGTCTAATGAAGCCCTGCCTCTCTCTTTCAGCAGTTTTCTCACTGATGCTGCATATTCACTTTCTTTGGCACATACCAGTTATTATCTACCTGTTTATTCACAAACTACAAGTGAATATGTAAAAACTTCCCTAAATCTTTTGAACAAAAGTGGACTGAATGTGTTCCAAGGCAGAAAAATGGTGTAACAGTGACAGTGGCCCAAAGGGTCAGAACCCACAGCTTGTTTACTAGGTGAGAACGACAGCAAGGTGAAGGGATTATAGGATAAGCACTTTTTGGTGGCAAGTCAGTCACAAATGGTGATGGCATCTGATACATGCATAAGAAATCATTAATTCCCCAATACTTTAAATATTATTATTTTTCCAAATATGAAATGTGCTTCCTTTCTTTGTGGTTTCCTGCTATGTCTTCTCAAGTGCAAGCAAGGGGCACTGAGTTCCTTGCTGTTCAGATGGGCAGATCCACTGCACTGGTGGGTAGGTGTGTTCTTAGGGCCAGCAGAGGGCAGTAGCACCTTATTCTGCCTAGATTCCATCCATATAAGGCTTTTAAAATAAGAATTGCAAAAATGGAGCCATGCATTCTGACTGGGCTAGAAAGTTGGGTGGAAGGTGAATACCGCATGCCCTCACTGTACATTTGAGAGACCCCATAAAGAAAATGGATTTGCCCAAGGTCACACAGCAAGATGGGTAGAAGAAAAGGGAACAGAGATAAGGTTTTCCATTATTCTATGTCATTTCTGTAAGATACAAAAACTAAGATATTTCACAAAACAAAACTATAATTATCTAGAGAAAGAGGTAATGATACTGCTTAGGGGTTCAGATTCATTATGTTCTATGATAGTGTTAATAGTAGTTTTAGTAAACAAAGAAAATAAGCACCTGTAGATAAAACTATCTCATGATTCTGATCACTTTTTTGGTTTGAAAAAAAAGACTTTCCCAAGATGGTTTCTCGAATTGGCCCATATGCCAGCGTTATGACCTTTTATTTTGTACACAGATGAGACTTAATCCACAATGAAGGTTTGAGGGTGGTGGTAATACTGTTGTCAAATGGCATCTTTTTTTCCTCTTCAATTTTGGCAATAATATTTATTTACATTTCATAATAATTCTTATGATTTTATCCTAAATAAACAAGTGATATTTTGCTATGCAATTTTATGAGATGTTTAAGAATGTGTTGACTTCCTTCCTTATCTAGAAAAAATAGCTCTGAAGGTACTAGATTAAGAATACCATTCATTTTCCACAAAGCATTCAAAGGAAACCCAGCATGGGACAAGATATGGAGAATAAACTTCACGGGGCTCATTAACCAGCAGGCCAGATTCAAATCCAAGTAAATGGATACAAGTCATCTCAGAGACGAGTTGGTCAAGGGAAGGTTAAGATATCAGTATGAGAGGCCTATCTAAGGACTGTCTGGCTAGATACGTTTGCTCTCCAGGCCCAAGGCTTCAGTTAGGGAGTTCAGAGGGAAGCCAGATTTCAGGAGAAAAAGCTCCTGGGAGGAGTGATTCCATAAATATGTAATGTTCTTAAAAAGAATAATTAGAATACAAAGATTCACTGTTTAAATTGCTGGGTATTTCCTATCCAGTTCTGGACACTGGAATACAAGTGTACCCTACGGCACAGTTCAGGGATGGTGCCAGCCAGCCCTTTTATGATTCTACACTGGCCTGTGAAGTCCACATATTAAGTCACTTGAAGAATTAACATGGACATATATATACACTACCAAACGTAAAATAGATAGCTAGTGGGAAGCAGCCGCATAGCACAGGGAGATCACTCGGTGCTTTGTGACCACCTAGAGGGGTGGGAAAGGGAGGGTGAGAGGGAGGGAGACGCAAGACGGAAGAGATATGGGAACATAGTATAACTGATTCACTTTGTTATAAAGCAGAAACTAACACACAATTGTAAAGCAATTATACTCCAATAAAGATGTTGAAAAAAACAAAAAAAGAATTAACTTCTGAGTATTTTCTGGTGAACTTTGGTGAAATGCTTAGTCTTGAGAGACAAACAAAAGGGAGACAGGAATGGGGAAAACGTGTATTCAAAACCTATATTTATCACCTCTTAACCACATCTTAAACATATTTGCTTTGTGCATTTTTTTAAAACAAAGGATATACAACATTATAGATCTGGTTGAAGCCTACTGTGTACCTCTGCTGATCCCATTTCTCTCCTATCCTAGAGGCAACAATGATCCTGAATTAGGTATTTTTCATTCCTATTTATGTTTTTATACCTGTTTATATCCATAAAGAATATATAGGATTATATTGCATTTTATTCCTTATTAATGCTTTTCAAAGTATACATCTTATATTTCATTGATTTATGTAATATTTAATTAAACTATATAATTAATTGGGACAAAACACCTAGCTCTTTGTAAACAAACAACTCAGAAGGGACAGACAGACAGTGGCCTACAACAGTGAATACTGTGTTCATTAGTCAGTGGGGTTTACAGAAAGGTGAGTAATCAAATTAGTTAAACGGAGGTAATGTGAGAATCTACCATAGTTTTTCCTGTTCTACTACCTGATACTGAAGAGTGCAAGTAACCTCAAATGCGTAACGGTCTAAACCTCTCCTGGGCTGCTTAGAAGATCCAGGCACAAAATTTCTACACAAGAAGTATATTCATTCACAAGCATTGCCCAGTATTCATTTGATGTGCCAGTGTCAGTAGCTGGAATGACAGGGTTGAAGTCCTTAAACTATGTATCCTTCTAATGATTCTCTGTATGAAGCTGCTTAGTAAATATTGAGAGAAGAGAGGATGAATCAATTTCTTTCCTTTGTGGTCCAGAATTTAGTAGAAATCAAATACTAGCTTGTTGTCAAGTCCTTTGCCTGGGTCTCGTATTCCTAAAAACACAAAACTGGATCTAAATCCCTGCCTCTTTTTGGTAGGTTTTTAAACTTTATATAAATGGTACCATATTGTGTTTTATTCTGCCACTTGGCTTTTCACGTATTATGTTGCTAGACTTATTAAGGTAATAATAATTATTGCTATTATAACTAACTTGTACTGATCTCTCACTATATACATGTCAACTTACTTAGTATTTATAGCAATCTTATGATCCACTGAGGTAAGTACTATTATTACCCTTGTTTTAAAGGGGAAGAAACTGAGGCACAGAGAAGTTAAGTAATTTGTCCAAGAGAATATTGCCAGGAAATGGTGGAGCAGAGCTGGGATTCAAACCTAGGTAGTTTAGCTAAGAATTTAATTTCTTAATCACAATTTAACTATTGTGTGAAATTCCACTGTATGAATATATAGCATTTCCTTGTTCCTGTTAATGGATATTTGTATTGTTTCTACCTTTTAGCTATTATAAACAATGGTTCATGTCAACTGTCAACTTCAATTATTAGTTTCAGTACTATTTAATATAGTTCCTGGAACTACTTGAGAGGAGCCTAAGAAATATTCCCATTGTTATCTGTACCAATAAACATTTTTGGGTTATTGTACATTGGTTATTTTTCTAATGAGAAATTATTTCACATAGACTTTTTACAGATCTACTATTTGAAAAAATTAACCATAATTCTTTAATATAAAATATCTAGTCAGTGTTTAAATTTTTATCTTATAAATGTTAAAAAGTTTGTCTTTTTCCTTGTTTTTTATTTTTATTTTTTTTTTTACAGTTTGTTTGACTCAGGAAGGACCCAAATAAGGTCCATATATTACATTAGTTTATATATCTCTGAGGTTGGTTTTAATCTACAGATTTCTTTACCACCTGTCTGTCTGCCTCTCTTTTTTTCCCACCACTTGCAATCTATTTTTTGAAGAAACTGGATTATTTGTCCAACAGAACTTCCATCCGTCTAGTGGCTGCTGACTGCGTCCCAATGGTCTCACGTGACATATTCTTTTGTCCTCTGCATTTCCTGCAAATTGGTAGTTGGATCTAGAAGCGTGATCAGATTCAGGCTTGATTGGCAAGAATATTTCATGGAGATACTATTGTAAGAGGCAAATCTGGTTGTCTTTCTTTCTGTAATTTTTTTTTTTTTTGCGGTACGTGGGCCTCTCACTGTTGTGGCTTCTCCCATTGCAGAGCACAGGTTCCGGACGCGCAGGCTCAGCGGCCATGGCTCACGGGCCCAGCCGCTCTGCGGCATGTGGGATCTTCCCGGACCAGGGCACGAAACCGTGTCCCCTGCATCGGCAGGCGGACTCTCAACCACTGCGCCACCAGGGAAGCCCCTCTTTCTGTAATATTAAAGGCCATTGATGGTCAATGCCTAGATTCATTAATCATTAAGAGCAATAAAATACTGATATTTTCATTCTACCATTACCTCCTCACTTATTAGCTAGAATGTTTCTATAAAGAAAAAGTTCCCCTCATCAACTGTTTGGAGACTCAAACATATAGTGTAAATTAGAAAGCAGGTTAAAAACATGATTTTATCCCTTCATTTATCAGTTTTAAAAACAATGACTTGGGGACTTCCCTGGTGGTGCAGTGGTTAAGAATACCTGCCAATGCAGGGGACATGGGTTCAAGCCCTGGTCTGGGAAGATCTCACCTGCCACAGAACAACTAAGCCCGTGTGCCACAACTCCTGAGCCTGTGTTCTAGAGCCCGTGAGTCACAACTACTGAGCCCACATGCTGCAACTACTGAAGCCCGTGCACTCTAGGGCCCGCATGCCACAACTAGTGAGCCCAATTGCTGCAACTACTGAAGCCTGTGCACCTAGAGCCCGTGCTCTGCAACAAGAGAAGCCACCGCAATGAGAAGCCCATGCACCGCAATAAAGAGTAGCCCCCGCTCGCCACGACTAGAGAAAGCCCATGCACGGCAACAAAGACCCAATGCAGCCAAAAATAAATTTAAAAAATTAAAAAAAAACCACCAAAAATTTAAAAAATGACTTGTTTTTCCAGCATCTATTACAGATGAACAATTACTTTTTCTTTTTTTAAATTCATATTTTTACAAACTCGCAGATTTTAAAACATATTTTATTTAACTATTCTTAAACCTGTTTAGAAACAAGCCAAAAAAAATCTATCCATAAGTGTTTACTGGATGCTGTGGACTGATGAACCTAATGATGTTGTTTATAACAGCACTGTAAACCGGGAGGATAAAGTACCTGATTGGGAGAATATAATCAGCAAAAAGACTAGTAGATACATAACAAGGTATTTTCTCTGAGGTGTAACTGCAAAAGGAGCAATAGAATAAAGGCATCAGTGAGTCCTGGCACAGGAAATGGAGGAATTTGGTGAGTCATAGTTCTTACTAGGTGTACTTGCAAATGGCCCAAAAGCTCAACAAAAATGTTTATTATAGCATTATCTTTAATAGCTATACCCTCTCCAAAGTTAGCAATTTTAATGTCTAACTATAGAGATGAAAGGTTAGACAAATGATGGTACATTATTAACACAAAAGAATATTATGCTACCATTAAAGTGGTTAATATGATACTGTGCTTATGAATGAAGTGCTTATGCTATATTTCAGAAAAACAAGTCAATTATGCTATGATTATGTCTGTAAGTACACAAAGACTGGGAGGAAAAAGACAAAATGAAAATGAATTAAAGGTAATAGAATTCTGAACAATTTATTTTCCTTCTTCAAAAATAATTTTAAGAGATTTTTAAATTAAATGTGGCAGACTGAATATTCTTTTGCTCCCTGAACTCCACTGAAATGACAGCAAAAGAAAAACATTTTTTAAACATACAAGAACAAAGAGAATGAGAAAACAGACACCAGATAAATGATGTTAATAAAATTTTAGATGTCATAAAATGGATTTATAAGCAGTAACAAATGTTGAAGATCAGATAAAGCTGAAACCCCTACTACATAGAGAAGGAAAGCCCTTTTCACACTTTAAAAGAGTAAATTTTATGGTATATGAATTATATCTCAATTTAAAAGATGGAAACAACCCAAATGTGTATCAACTGATGAATAAAATGTAGTATATATGTACAATGTAATACGTGCCAGTAAAAAAATATGAGGTACTGATACACGCTATACCATGGATGAACCTTGAAAACATTATGCTAAGTAAAAGAAGCCAGTTATGAAAGATTACATATTGCATGGCTTCATTCATGTGAAACGTCCAGAACAGGCAAATACATAGAGATAGGAAGTAGATTTGTTGTGGCCTAGGGCTCGGGGGATGAGGGGAAATAGGTAGTGACAGCTAATGGGTACGGTGTTTCTTTTTGTAGTAATAAAAATGTTTGAAAATTGCTTATGGTGAAAGGGAATACACTAAAAACCACTGAAATGTATACTCTGAATGGGTGTATTATTATGGCATGTGAATTATATCTCAATAAAACTTTTAAAAAAGGTTGCTATGTATACTTTATTTTATCACTTAAAAAAAAAAAAGGTTGCTGACAGGAGAAACTGGGCAAGTACACATGGAAACTATCTGTCTTAGCAACTTCTGGTAAATGTCAAAATGCTCTGAAAGTTTACTTTAAAAAAAAGATGGAAGAATATATAGTATACTGACACTAGTCAAAAGGAAGCTGGCGTGGCTATGTTAATAGAAGATGATTTCAAAGCAAAGAATATTACCACAGATAAAGAAGGTTATTTCATAATGGTAAAGGGTCAATTAATCAAGAAGACATAAAACCCCAGAGTGTTTATGTACAAACAAGAGAGCTTCAAAATACATGAATGAAATCTCATAGAAATGCAAGGAAAAATACACAATTATAGTTGGAGATTTCAATATCTCTAAGTAATTAATGGAAATGTAATCAGAAAATCAGCAAGGATATAATAGACTTGAATAACACTATCAACTAACTTAACCTGATAGACATTGATAGCACAAAAGCAAAAAACCCACCCTTTTCAAGTGCATAAAAAACATTTATCAAGAAAACCTGCTCTCTGGGCAATAAGTCTTAATATATTTAAAGGGATTCAAATAATACAAAGTATATTCTCTGACCAAAATGGAATTAAATTAGAAATCAATAGCAGAAAGGTATCTAAAAAATCTTCAAATATTTGGAAACTAAACAACTCATGGATCAAAGGGGAAATAAAAAAGGAAATTAGAAAATACTTTGTACTAAATGAAAATGAAAACACAACATATCAGAATTTGTGAGATGCCACTAAAACAATACTTTGGGGGAGATTTATAGCAATAAATGCCTGTATTGGAAAAGAATGGTCTCAAATCAATGACCTTAGCTTATACTTACAGAGATTAGAAAAAGAAAAGCAAATTAAAGTCAAAACAGGCAGAAGGCAATTAATAAAGATTAAAGCAGTAATCAATGAAACAGAAAACAGAAAATCAATAAAGAAAACCAATGAAACCAAAAGCTGGTTCTTTGGGAAGATTAATAAAATTGATAAGTAGTCAATTAGTCAGACTGCTTAGAAAAAGAAAAAAGATAAAATTACTGCTATCAAGAATGAGAAGTAACATTATTAGAAATTCTACAGATATTAAAAGGATCATAAATACTATGAATAACTTTGTTATTGACAATATTGACAAATTAGATGAAATGAACAAATTCTTTGAAAGATATTTATACAAACTACCAAACCTCAAACAAAAGAAAACAGATAACCCGAATAGGCCCATATCTATTACAGAAATAGAAATTTTAGTAAAAAATATTCCCACAAAGAAAACTGTCAACACATGGTTCCACTAGGAATTCTACCAAACTTTTGAGAAAGAACTAATACCCCTTCAACACAAATTCTTCCAAAGTTTGTCAAAAATGTGGATCTTCCCACATGTTTGACCAAAGTGTAAGGCAATTAAGTAGAGAAAGGATAATCTTTGCAATAAATGGTGTCAGAGCAATTGAATCTTTGATCATATCTAGTACCATATAGAAATATTAACTCAAAAGGAATCATAGACTTAAATGTAAAACCTAATACTCTAAGGCTTCTAGGGATATTTGCAAATCATAAATTTGCTAAGGAGTTATATCCAGAATATGTAAAGAATTCTCAAAACTCAACAGTAAGAAAACAAACAATTCAGTTTTAAAAGATGGGCAAAATACCTGAATAGACACTTTACCAAATATGATACACAGAAAGCAAATTAGCACATGAAAAGACTCTCAACATTATCAGTCATTAGGGAAATGAGAATAAAAATCACAATGAAATATCACTACATATCTATAGAATGGCTAAAATTAAAAGCAATGACATTAGTGTGTGAGGAACTGGAACTCTCATTCACTACTGAAAGGAATATAAAATGGTAGCACTTTGGAAAAAACCTTCGGCCATTTCTTAAAAAGTTAAACATACACCTACCATATGATCCAGCCACTCCGTTCTTAGGTATTTACCCAAGAAAAAAATGAAATGTATGTCCATACAAAGATCTGTATACAACTATTCACAGTAGCTTTATTTGTAATGGATAAAATCTGGAAACAACAAATGTTCACCAAAAGGTTAACTGCGGGATTTTTTTTTTTTACAATGGAATACTACTCAGCAATAAAAAGGAATAAACTGCAACAACATAGATGAATCTCAAAATAATTATGCTGAAGAAATCAGACAAAAAAGATCATATACTGTATAACTACATTTATATATAACCACAGAATATGCTAACTACATGCAAATTCTGTACTGACAGAAATTAGATCAGTAGTTTCCTGGGGATGGGGGTGAAGGTTAGATGAGATGAAGAGATTACAATGAAACATGAGGAAACTTTTGGGGGTAATGAGTATGTTCACTATGTTGAGTGTGGTGATGGTTCCATGGGGGACATATATATATGTCAAAACTTATCAAATCAAATTGTACAGTTTAACTATGTAAGTTTATGTGTTAGTTATACCTTAATAAAGCTACAAAGGGCTTCCCTGGTGGTGCAGTGCTTAAGAATCTGCCTGCCAATGCAGGGAACACGGGTTTGAGCCCTGGTCTGGGAAGATCCCACATGACGCGGAGCAACTAAGCCCGTGCGCCACAACTAGTTAGCCTGTGCTCTAGAGCCCGCGTGCCACAACTACTGAAGCCCACGTGCCTAGAGATTGTGCTCGGCAACAAGAGAAGCCACCGCAATGAGAAGCCCACGCACCGCAACCAAGAGTATCCACCGCTCACTGCAACTAGAGAAAGCCCACGTGCAGCAACGAAGACCCAACACAGCCAAAAATAAATAAATAAATAAAATAAATTTATTTTTTAAAAAAATTACTAAAAACACTTAGTAAATGTACACATAAGTTTGTATGTAAATTTCACCTCAAAAGAAGAAAATGCAAACTCTAATTACAATTCTTGCTACAAAACGACATGCGTGTTGAAGTACTGGAATTATATGTTGACTATAATTTGCTTTAAAATACATCAAAAATAAGATGGATTGATGGATGGATAGATATATACAAAGAAAGGATAGAAAAAATGTTAATACTAAACTCTAGATGGTAGGTTTATGGATGTCTACTGTAAATTTAAAAAATTTTCTCTCTGTTTGAAAAATTTCATAATAAAATATTGAAAAAAAATAGAGTATTAGTATCCGACTAGTAGGAGTTCGAGAAAGAAAAATAGGAAAAACAGATGATTAAATAAATGAATAAATAAATAAATCGAAGGGCACGGATTTTCAAATTGAAAGAGCCATCTCATGTCTGGCAAACTGAATGAAAAAAGAACCACATTAAAGTATATCATTAGGGACACTTAACCCTTAAAGGAGAATCCTATAAAAAAGCACAAGGAAAAAAATGGGCGACACAAAGGATTAGAAATCACTACGGCATCAGACTTTTTGCCAGGTAGGGTGGTATTTGTGTGGAATGGAAGGAGGGAGGGAATTTGTAAGTAAGAATATGTAGAGGTGGTATGGTGGTGAAAGTAGGAGATCTAAATTTTCACATTCCAAGTAAACTGATAACATCTAACATTGTAAAATTAAGAAATAGCAGTAAAAGCATGTTAGAAACACTAAGCCAAATACCAAAAGAAACATCTGAACAATTGGACATGATTGTTTCTGGAAAGCAGATCTTGGAAGTAAGGCAGGGACCTTTGTTTTTTGTTATAAACCATGTAATCGTTATATTTCTGACTTATATACATATATTACTTTGAAAGGTCTTAAATTAGAAAACACTTTAAAATGCAATTATTATATGTGGAATAAAATTAAATAGAAAATAATTTTTTTATTTTATTTTGTTTTATTTTTTTTAATTTTTATTTTTGGCTGCCTTGGGTCTTCATTGCTGCATGCGGGCTTCCTCTAGTTGCGGCGAGCGGGGGCTACTCTTCGTTGCGGTACGCGGGCTTCTCATTGCGGTGGCTTCTCTTGTTGCGGAGCACAGGCTCTAGGCACGTGGGCTTCAATAGTTGTGGTGTGAGGGCTCAGTAGTTGTGGCTCACGGGCTCTAGATTGCAGGCTCAGTAGTTGTGGCGCACGGGCTTAGTTGCTCCGCGGCATGTGGGAACTTCCCGGACCAGGGCTCGAACCCGTGTCCCCTGCATTGGCAGGCGGATTCTTAACCACTGCGCCACCAGGGAAGCCCCAATAGAAAATAATTTTTATTAGTTACTTCTCAGAGAATATTCTTTTGAAACCTGTTTTTACAAATATGTAAATTGAGACACGGAAAAGAAATATGTTTAGACTAATTTAGTGGATGGGTCAACTTCTATTATAATGACCTAGAAGCAAGTGTTAAAGGTCTTCCATTATCTCAGAATTTTGTTCTTACAAAATATGTGGGCCCTTGAGTGGTCTGGAAATAAATCTCTATTATGTCATGTAGAGTTTTTACTCTCTAGCGATCACAGGTATAGCATTTATCCCTAGTACTTGAGAGATTTCAGAAAAATGACAAGTTCAAACTCCAAACCTTGCAGGGCATGTTTTAGGCTCAGCTAAGATTCAGCAGGTTATTGAAATTTTGCCTACAAAATCTCTGTTCCTAGGTAAGATTGCATTTCAAATAATAAACCCAAAGTTCTAAAAAACGCTGAAATAAAAAGTTTGGCCAATTGTGCTTATTTTACTATATTATCAAGGCAGGAAAGTAGTCCAAAATAAGATTTTCAACTATGTGGTTTGAAATGAAATGTTTAAGGTTTTTTTTTTTGGCCATGCTACATGGCTTGTCGGATCTTAGTTCCCCAACCAGGGATTGAACACAGGCCCTTGGCAGTGAAAGCATGGAGTCCTAACCACTGGACCTCCAGGGAGTTCCCCAAAATGTTTACAGTTTTAATCCTAGGTTAATTAGAAAAAAATTAATCAGGATATTGTAAAGTTTTGCTGGATATTAAAATTTTGTGATTTGGCCTCAATCTATTATGCAATCTCTGTCTTAAGGATACATTTCTTTTTATTAAAAATTAATTAATTCATCATTTAATTCTGGCTGCATTGGGTCTTTGTTGCTGCGTGCGGGCTTCCTCTGGTTGTGGTGAGCGAGGGCTACTCTTCGTTGCGGTGCGCGGGTTTCTCATTGCAGTGGCTTCTCTTGTTGCAGAGCATGGGCTCTAGGCACGCGGGCTTCAGTAGTTGTGGCACGCGGGCTTCAGTAGTTGTGGCTCGCAGGCTCTAGAGCGCAGGCTCAGTAGTTGTGGCTCACGGGCTTAGTTGCTCCACGGCATGTGGGATCTTCCCAGACCAGGGCTCGAACCTGTGTCCCCTGCATTGGCAGGCGGATTCTTAACCATTGCACCACCAGGGAAGCCCGAGGATACACTTCTATAAAGATACCCATTAACTGAAATCTAATTTACAAGAGGCCATTCCCTTGACTTATACTGCTCAGAGTAGATGATCTATACTGTTTCTTTCTCTTTGTTCATTAGTATGTACAAAATTCCTCCTGGAGCACAGAGGAATTTGATCTAAGCAAATAGATCTAGAGTGAGAGAATTGACATTTGGAACAATGCAACGGTTTAACAAGTGAGGGTGGAAGAGGCACTGACAACCATTGGTTCCAATGCCCAAGCCCTACTGTCTTGGCAGATTGCAGAGATGGTGTGACAAAGGCAAAGATGCTATACATTTACCCAAAATAGCACATGTTCTAAAGTAACTCATTCCTCCGCTGATGGAATTGAATATTGTTCCTAGATAAAAATTATAGATTAGCTAGTCTAAAAATAGCTTTGGTGATACTAATGATTCTTGGATTTCACTTTATCAGAGATGAAAGGAAAACCACCTTTCTAAGGCTTGGAGAGTCTTTTCAGTGACCTGAAGTAATCACTAAAAAGCAATTTTTACAGTGTGCTACACAGGTCTAAAGAGATTTGGATTAGTGTCGTATATAAATATGATGACATTGGATTTGGCAATGATTTCTTAGATATGACATTAAAGGTGCAGGTATCAAAAGAAAAAAGACAAGTTGGACTTCATGAAATTAAAAATTTTGTGCATCAAGACACAATCCACAGAGCAAAAAGGCAACCCACACAATGGGAGAAAATATTTGCAAATCATATATCTGATAAGGGATTAATATCCAAAATATATATAGAACTTCTAAAACTCAACAAGAACAACAGAACAACTTGATTAAAAATGGGTAAAGGACTGAAATAGACATTTCTCCAAAGAAGATATACAAATAGCCAATATGCACAAGAAAAGATGCTTAACATCACTAATTATTAGGGAAATGCAAATCAAAACTACAATGAGATACCACCTTACACCCACTAGGATGGCTACTCAAAAAAAAATCAGAAAATAACACGTGTTGGTGAGGATGTGGAGAAAGGGGAACCCTTGTACACTGTTGGTGGGAATGTAAAATGGTATAGCTGCTGTGGGAAACAGTATGATTAATTCCTTAAAAAATTAAAAGTAGAATTACCATATGATCCAGCAATTCTACTTCAAAGGAATTGAAAGCAGAGCCTTAAAAAGATATCTGTGCAGGTATGTTCATAGCAGCATTACTATTATTCACAATAGTTAAAATGTCAAAGCAACCCAAGTGTCCTTCGACTGATGAATAGATAAGCAAAACATGGTATATACATACAATTATTCAGTCTTAAAAGGGAAATTCTGTAATATGCTATAACATGGATGAACCCTGAGGACATCATGCTAAGTGAAGTAAGCCAGTCACAGAGAGACAAATACTGTATGATCCCACATATATGATGCACTTAGAGTAGTCAAAATCATAAAGACTGACAATGAAATGGTGGTTACCAGGGGATAGGGGGAGAAGTGAATGGGGAATGATATTGTTTAATAGGTATGGAGTTTCAGTTTTACAAGATGAAAAGAATTATGGGGATGGATGGTGGTGATAGCTGCACAGCAATGTGAATGTATTTTATGTCACTGAACTCTACACTTAAAAGCAGTGAAGATGGTAAATTTTATGTTATGTGTGTTTTACCACAATAAAAAAAGAAAAATATGAGCTCACAATCATGAATGGTAGTAGTCATTCACCACAGCCTTGGTAATTCAGAAGGTATATTATGAAAGCAAAACTAAGAAAATTATGGTGTACTGTCCGTGCTAATTTCATGTCAGCTTAGCTCTGCCCCAAGGAGGTGGGAAAATTCGATATGGAAAACACTTAGCATAGTAACTGGTAGTTAATATGTATTTAGTAAATAGTACAACTATGCCAAGGTTGTACTAGGTCATGTGCAACATAGTTGCATTAGGCATAGTTGTACTAGGTCATGTGCAACAGCCGAAAGCCCATGTGGGAAGTCATGGATATCTCCGGAAAAAATAAGCGCCTGCCTGGGTAGAGGAACAGTAAGCAGTTTTAGGGATATACAGAGGCAGCTGGGCAGGCCAGACACCTAGAAAGCTGGCAACAGTCATCCAGCTCTAGATGTCCTGCACGTTAACAGTTCACTACTATATTAGGATAAAAAAGACAAAGATGTATCCCATGGAAAAGCACATTTATTTTCTTATGTGATTAAACTTTAGAATTTAAATCCTCTGATTAAATTTGGATAATGTTATCACTGTCTTAGAGACTGTTCTGATAACAAAGAATCTAGAGAGAAAACACAATCAGAAAGCTTTGATTTCAAGTGATTTTTAACTTGAGTTTTATTACCAAGTAAATAATCTTAAGAAAAATGAACTTCTTCCTTACACTATTTTCTACTTCTTACTAGATGAAAGCAGAAATCACAGTACTGTTAGATTACAATTTTGAGGTACATCTTCTCCTTCCTTAGTTTCCATCTACTCAACTTTTCTAGACACACAAAGACACACACACCGTTAAATTATTTTGTTAGAATTATAAAGAGCAAAGTAAGGCCTGAAAGCATCCTTACAAACAACAAAATCAACATCTTGGGGCCTAAATTTCTGTATTTTATTGAAATTTTGACTCAAAAACTTAAGACTCTTGTCAATGACCAAATAAAGACTCAAATTGTAGGCTGCATCCATAGTACACTCAATTGCAGGTGAAGTAACGGCAACTGTTTTCTAAGGGTTATATTTTGAAACTGTGGTCTTCAGAGAACAAGTGATGGACAGCCGGTATGAGTCATGAAGCTGGTGCCCACGCAAAGTGGAGGCCACAGAGCAGTGAGTACTAGGGCTGGACATTGAAGTGCTTCTGACGGATAGAATATTCTCAGATGAGTCACCTAAGTTCATTATAAAGACAACACCTTTTTGACTTGGATGTGTATCTGATAGAGGCAGACCAACCTATTTTTGAGAAGAAAAACTCAGTATTATAAGTTGACTATATATAGTGGGGGAAAAGGTTATTTCTTGAAAAGAAATACGCCCTTGTTTTTGAGGAAAACAGCTCTTCTTCAATTTCAGTTCTACTGTTCCTTATTTATTTTGGAAAGATTCATTAAAACTGAGCCTCTAGAATGATGAACAAGCTGTTGATCTAGTAGCTGTTTCCCAAGAAGAATTATCCACTGAATCATAAAGATCAGGTCAAAGTTACCTAAGTGTTTGCATGGTAAGTCCACAACTATACCCAGAATTCTAAAAAATAAGTAAATAACAGTATTATCTGGCTAAAAATAACTAAGACAGGTCCAGGCTAAGAATAAAATAGCTGTAAAGCTATACTAAACTCTTCTAGGGGATGGTTTTTAAGCTCCAAGGGATCATTTCCCACTTCTAAGGATTTTAGGAACACCAGAAAATCCACCTATGCACCCCAATTCCCAGCTTTTATGTCCATTTATCAATGTCTAAAATTTTACTGTTCATGTTTCTTTCTTATAGTTTAAGGTCTCGTTCCTACTAAAAGGCAAATATCCCTGAAGGTTTGGGGATAGCTTTAGCCAGTTGCCTACCAATGAATACGAAAAAGGCTTTGAGATTAAGTTTCCTTAGCAGGGTAGAAAAAGCAGTCATTAGGAAACTGGAAGCCTGATGCAGGAGAAAATAAGAGGGCCAATGAAGTTGGAAAAGGGCATGGAACAAGGCTGGGGAAATCATCTATCTCCCCAGTTTGCCTGGTCAGTTCTCCCTGGGAGGTCCAGTTTGGGTCCTTGGAATATGCAGAGAAATGTTCCTAATTCATGGAGAGGTGGGAGGAGTTCAAGTTCAACATACCTAAGTGACAGTAGGTTTTTATGCCTATCATCAAACACTTGCAGAAGTATGCATATCTGCTGGTGTGAGCACAAATGTGAAAGTATACAGGCACACACAAACACATAACATGTGTTAAACTTAAATCACTTATTTTTTTTTTTGAAGTATAGACTCCCTAAGTTAAAAGAAACCTCAGAGATAGTTGAATTTTTTCATTGACACATTGGGGTGTTAAGACACACAGAAGTAAAGTGACATAATCAAGGTCACACAGCTACTTAGAGCAGTACTGAAACGAGGAAATGATGTTTTATAAGATACTAAATAATTTGGCCACATCCTCTCTTTCTGGACCTCCTGAGTACTATTCACTTATGTAGATGTCATCCTGCAGGTGAAGGAGCTGAATGATCTATGTGCTGAACATATTCTTTGCTTTCCCATTGCCATGACATTGGTTAACTATTTCTGCCACTTGGAATCTCTCCTTCCAATCTCTAATGGTTAAAATCCTATTCATTCTCCAAAGGTCTATTCAAAGGTCTCTTTCAAAATGCTTTTCCTGGTTACTCCCTCTCTATTTCCTATCTGTTAGGACTGTTCGTGCCTCCCTAAACTTCATATGTTGAAGACCTAACTCCCCAGTGTGGTTGTATTTGAAGGAACTAAGGTTAAATGAGGTCATAAGGATGGGGCCCTAATCTGATAGGATTAGTGCCCTTATAAGAAGAGATACCAGAGAGCTCTCTCTCCCTCTCCCCCTCCCTCTCTACTCCCCACACATGCATGAGGTAAGGCCCTATGAGGACAGAGCAAGAGGTGGATTCAAGCCACAGAGTCCTTAACCAGAAATCAAATTGGCTGGAACCTTGATCTTGGATTTCCAACCTCCAGAACTGTGAGAAAATAAAATCCTGTTGTTTAAACCACCCAGTCTACGGTATTTTATTGTGGCAATCTGAGCAGACTAAGACATTATCTTATATAGAACTTTGTTTATACTTCTTTAACGATTATTTCATTCTATTTACATCTAGGACTATTTTTGCTCAAGAATGTGCTAAAATGCCATCTTAAAACCTCTCTCAGAATTATATAAGATAGAACAACTACTGACAGATTTTAGCTGCCAATGTAGTACAATGTAATAGCAATAAAGAGTATTAGTATTTGTATTACAACAAAAATGATCAAGGTACAGAGGGTTTTTTTTTTTAAAGAAGTAATACCCTACTGTTTTATAAGAAAATGTATTATGTGAAATCAGTTCCTATATTGTTCCTATCTTCACATGGTCATTAAGAGATGATAATAAATATTTATTAATAGGCCAAAATTTATTAGGTTTTAAAAACTAAGCATTAACCTATGAATTAAACACAAATAATTAAAAACTTTTGTGTACATATCATCTCTCTCTTAAAGCCATCTCTGGCACATCTTGGAATCAACTCAAATGTCTGGTTAAAGTATCTTAAATATGAGTATTGGGGATATACAGAATGCTTGTTGAATTTTTAAAAAGTTAATTACATGTTTTCCAGTGGTTTGCTTCTAACATTACAATATTCATTCTAATTTTATTAGCTAGAAATGTCACCCAAGAGTATAATAAAACTATTTAATTTCTCACGGTCATTCCAGCTGGTTCTCTGACTTCTTCCTGGTAATCCCCTGCCGTCAGTACTGAAGCAGTCCTACGACTGAGCGGTCTCCCTGCTTTCATTTCCCCAGTACTTAATCTCCCTCTGAAAGTGGTCTCTCTTTATCTTTATGCCTCTCTCACCACAGAAAAATCTATCAGTGACAAACGGGGACAACTGCAAGGCTGCAGAAATTAAAAACAGACTTCATGAGTTAGGTACAAAACGTTTCCCTTTGGACATAAAGGGAATTTGCTGAGTCACTGAGTTAAGTATTTATAGCACCACATAATTTATTTTCTGCTGTAATAACTTCTTCCGTAATTCAGCAGCTCCTCCACAAGTCTCCATCAAATCTATGATTACTCAAAAATGCTAACAATGCTGACTAATAAGAAGGAAACAGTGCTACCTAAGCAAAATTAAACTAGAAGAATAATCTATGTATAAAGTGCTTTTTAGGGACAAGTTTTAATAAAATCTTTGCTTCCATTATCCACAAAGAGAGTCATAAGTTTTGCATTTTACATTCCTTTCTCAATTATGTTATCAGGCTATACCTCATCAAAAGTTTTTAACTTCCTATCCTTAGCCCTTTCCCTACTACACTCAAGAATTCACAACCAGAAGAAGCTAAAAGCTACAGGTTGTAAAGTCAGCCTCCTATTAGCTACATCTGGCTGCAGATGTGTTTCTTTTTTGGCTGTCAAAAGCCTTTTAAAAAATTAAGCCAACATTTAAAAATGAAAAGATTCTACATAAAAGCTAAATTTCTAACTTCTTTTGAAAAACTGAAAGACGTGGTAAAAATATTCCTGCATTCCTGCATGGTGACAACTGCTGAGGCTGACGGGCTGCCCTCATTAGACAGTCTCTTCCTTTGGCCTGCTTAATTAATTCATTTGCCTTATTTGTTTGGCCTCCATAGGCATTTGGTTTGTCTCCCTTGCTAAAAGCAAACCACGCTATAGATAACTTTGTGGATCTCTTCTTAAGTACTCTCATCAACACTCACCTGCTACACTAGCCTATTAAGCGGCTTCTGTTCCTCTAACCTCTCAATCCTCCTGAACATCTACACTGCTGTTAAGTTTCTGAAACACAAGCAGGTCACTGCCCTGTTCTAGAGAATGCTATTGCATGCTTCTTAGTGACTAGAGAATAACATTAATCTAAACTCATAACATGATATTCTAGGCATTCTGCGATTAGATTCCAAATTACCTTTCCCATCACATTTGCTAAGTAGATTGACACTATCCGAAAAGGAAGTGTCAAGTGGTCTGCTATGAAGTTCTGCTCTTTTCACCATTTTAATCAATGACTTAAATAACGAGAAGTATGATTTTCAGATTTCAGGAGGAGAGGGAATAGGAAATATTTATAATTTATTTACGTTCATCCTGTGAGATGTGTACCTTAATCTTTTTACTGCCTTCGACAAGTGCTCACCCATGGAAAACAAAAAGATCTGGGGTCAATGGTGTTTTAAGATTACACAAATGTCAATCATAAAGATACATAGCTCCTTTGCCTTTTACAGCATAGTAAGCATTCCTAAAGCATTTCTGGATATAGAATCTTAATTTTTCAAGACCAAGAAGAAAAGCAAGATGACAGATAAAAGACATAAATAAATTGAAGCAATGGTTACATAAAATAAGATTTGCATTTGGACAGAAGGCTTTCTGCACCGCACTGGTACCTAAGGATATATTATACTATAACCACGAACATTTTTCAGAGTACCAGAGGTGTGTTTAGCACTCTGCAGGGGTCTGGGATGGTAGTTCTAAAATGTACTGTCACTTATAAGGTTTTAAAACACTGGGATGAAGCCCTGTGAAATAGAATAGAGTTGTGTTAGGAAGAACAAGTAACTGCCAATTGTGACACAGCATCCCACTAGAGAAAGAGTTATGCTATAAAAATTTTAAGTTTGTTCATTCCAGAAAAGGTGATACAGTCCAGATAACTTTTTTTCTTTTTTTTTACTCAATCTTTTGGATTCAAATTCCATTCCTGGTGGACCAGTTTCTCATGATAACACTTTGGCATGGGGCATGCCCAGATGTTAGCTGCAATGCACTTCCCAGAAGTCATGTCAGCTTCAGTTAACTTTCTTGAATGGAAAAGATCACAGATTTCAGTTTTGGCCAAGTATAGTCTCTGCAACTCCAACCCCCGACCCCCAATTAAACAAATGAATTTGTTTTGTAAGAAAAACAATAAAGCAAAATGTGTTGTTTTTCCACAGGCTTTTCTTGTAAACCACAGGTCTCTCTCTTTTAGTTTTTACATCTTTATTGAAGTATAATTGCTTTACAATGTTGTGTTAGTTTCTGCTGCATAACAAAGTGAATCAGCTATATGTGTACATATATCCCTGTGTCCCCTCCCTCTTGTGCCTCCCTCCCACCCTCCCTATCCCACCCCTCTAGACGGTCACAAAGCACCAAGCTGATCTCCCTGTGCTATGCAGCTGCTTCCTACTAGCTAGCTATTTTACATTTGGTAGTGTATATATGTCAATGCTACTCTCTCACTTCCTCCCAGCTTACCCTTCCCCCACCCCATGTCCTCAAGTCCATTCTCTAAGTCTGTAGCTTTATTCCTGTCCTGCCCCTAGGTTCATCAGAACCATTTTTTTTAAGATTCCATATATATGTGTTAGCATACGGTATTTGTTTTTCTCTTTCTGACTTGCTTCACTCTGTATGACAGACTCTAGGTCCATCCACCTCACTACAAATAACTCAATTTCGTTTCTTTTTATGGTTGAGTAATATTCCATTGTATACACGTGCCACATCTTCTTTATCCATTCATCTGTCAATGTACACTTAGGTTGTTTCCATGTCCTGGCTATTGTAAATAGAGCTGCAAAGAACACTGTGGTACATGACTCTTTTTGAATTATAGTTTTCTCAGGGTATATGCCCAGGAGTGGGATTGCTGGGTCACATGGTAGTTCTATTTTTGTTTTTTTTTAAGGAACCTCCATACTATTCTCCACAGTGGCTGCATCAATTTACATTCCCACCAACAGTGTAAGAGGGTTCCCTTTTCTCCACACTCTCTCCAGCATTTATTGTTTGTAGACTTTTTTGATGATGGCCATTCTGACCGGTGTGAGGTGATACCTCATTGTAGTTTTGATTTGCATTTCTCTAATGATTGGTGATGTTGAGCATCCTTTCATGTGTTTGTTGGCAATCTGTATATCTTCTTTAGAAATGCCTATTTAGGTCTTCCACCCATTTTTGGAGTGGGTTGTTTGTTTTTTTGATATTGAGCTGCATGAGCTGCTTATATATTTGGGAGATTAATCCTTTGTCAGTTGCTTCATTTGCAAATATTTTCTCCCATTCTGAGGGTTGTCTTTTGGTCTTGTTTATGCTTTTCTTTCCTGTGCAAAAGCTTTGAAGTTTCATTAGGTCCCATTTGCTTATTTTTGTTTTTATTTCCATTTCTCTAGGAGGGGGGTCAAAAAGGATCTTGCTGTGATTTATGTCACAGAGTGTTCTGCCTATGTTTTCCTCTAAGAGTTTGATAGTGTCTGGCTTTACATTTAGGTCTTTAATCCATTTTGAGTTTATTTTTGTGTATTGTGTTAGGGAGTGTTCTAATTTCATTCTTTTACATGTAGTTGTCCAGTTTTCCCAGCACCACTTAATGAAGAGGCTGTCTTTTCTTCATTGTATATTCTTGCCTCCTTTGTCAAAGATAAGGTGACCATAGGTGTGTGGGTTTATCTCTGGGCTTTCTATCCTGTTCCACTGATCTATATTTCTGTTTCTGTGCCAGTACTATACTGCCTTGATTACTGTAGTTTTGTAGTATAGTCTGACATCAGGGAGCCTGATTCCTCCAGTTCCGGTTTTCTTTCTCAAGATTGCCTGGCTATTTGGGGTCTTTTGTGTTTCCATACAAATTGTGAAATTTCTGCTTCTAGTTCTGTGATAAATGCCAGTGGTAGTTTGATAGGAATTGCATTGAATCTGTAGTTTGCTTTGGGTAGTATAGTCATTTTCACAATGTTGATTCTTCCAATCCAAGAACATGGTATATCTCTCCATCTGTTTGCATTGTCTTTAATTTCTTTTATCAGTGTCTTATAGTTTTCTGCATACAGGTTTTTTTGTCTCCTTAGGTAGGTTTATCCCTAGGTATTTTATTCTTTTTATTGCAATGGTAAATGGGAGTGTTTCCTTAATTTCGCTTTCAGATTTTTCAACATTAGTGTATAGGAATGCAAGAGATTTCTGTGCATTAATTTTGTATCCTGCTACTTTACCAAATTCATTGATTAGCTCTAGTAGTTTTCTGGTAGCATCTTTAGGATTCTCTATGTATAGTATCATGTCATCTGCAAAGAGTGACCCACTGTCTACTTGTAAAGTACGTTATTAAATTATATTAGACACCATTAGTATTTTCACAAAAGTTAATGACAGATTCTCAGGGTTTTGGGATCCTTAAATACCTCTCAGTCCAACTGTGGAACTTTTAAGACACTGATATCCAGTCTTCAGCCCAAGATTTTGGTTTCACCTGGCCTTTGATAGGAGTTTTATATCTGTTGTCTTTAAAAGCACTCCAGGTGATTCTAATGTGAGCAGGGTTGAGTGGATCCAGGTAAAAGGATTAGAGCTCATTTAGAGAAATAAATGATTGGGAATCAGGGGACTTGGGCTATTGTACTGAATGCTGAATAATCAATTCAACAAACTTTTTGGTGAAATGCTCTGTACCATTTAAAGACGGGGGTGGGTTTCAAACCTTTTTTTAAAATGCAATTTTGGCTTTTCTTCAAATGAAATCTTATTTGTAATTCAATGTATGCGAAAGAAACAAAAGGGAAGTGGGTTGGGGTTAGGAATTTCTCCTCTATTGCATTAGCCTTCCCACTGCTCTTCTAAGTAAGTAGCTATCTCTCCAATCCTATAGCATTTTCATCCTATAGCTTTGATGGCACACTTGTTCCTTATCCCAAGGTTGCATATTTCACTTTTCCTGGAGTATAACTGAAATGAGGACAGGCGTTTGTCGTAGAGCTGTGGGTGGGCAAAATACACGTGCTCATAAGAACCCTGCCCCTGGAGGATCTCTATCTGCTCAAGCCCTGCAGCCTGTGTCTGGTTTCTGACTTCCCACTTAGGCTCTCCCATGTGTCCTCTGAGGTAAATCAAGAATTAACCACTGTTCTCCAATTATTCTTGGTAATACTAAAAGAAAGCCTAACAAAATAAGTTATGTATTCAATCATGTAAACACATTCCAAACGTTTCCTGGAAACACCCTAAGGTAGTCAATATATAAACCAAAGCTTTTGAGACCTAGATATTGAAATAGTGTAATTACTTCCTGTTACTATACATGATGTCAACACTCCAAAGTAGTTCATGTACTTTTAATTGCATTATTTAAAAATGTGGAATATTCTTTAAATAATTTAAAATCTATAGTCTAATGTTTTCTTCCAATCCTCATGTTGCCCATGAATACCCTGTCTAGTCCAAAGCTGTATAATTCACAGTCATGTCCCTGCACTCCCCCCCACCCCCTGCCCCACCAAGTTCATTAAGCCTGGATAGTTCCCTTCTCAATTTTGGGGGATATAAACATTTTATACTATATTCTATACATGGTGATAGCAAAGTAAGAAGAGATATACTTTTGGGAGAAGTCTATTTTCTCTAGAAGATGAAAACTTTCAAACAAATTTTTATGTTTTGATTAAGTTATTCTGTTGTAAAACTTTTACCTTTAAATCTGTATGTCAGGAATTATTTGACTGCCCTGGAATCCTGCAATGGGATCTAGCACACCAGGTACACTAAGGCTCAGGCAGAATCGGACTTACAGAAACTCTGCAGCCCTGCCCTCATCTTCCAGTATGACTTTTCAGCAGATGGAATGCTTCCTCCCTTCAAATGTACTTGGAGGCGCCAAGAGAATACATCAAATTCCATGCAACTGTAGAGTAAGTTGGAGCCTAGCTTCAGCTCATAATTATATTTCCATTCTCATTGTTTTCTTGTAAAATAAATTAGTTGATTTTTAATGGCACTAAATAACCTACAGAAAGACTGCTTAAATTAGCAACTTTCTTTAACTTCTATTTGAAAGCAGGAATTTTGCAACTTCTCTTGATCTCCTACATGTGATTCTCTTGTGCTGTTTCACCCTTTGGCCTTTCTTCCTTTCCTCATTCCACAGATTTTTTTCTCTTCTCTCTCCTCCCAATAGGGTTTGGTAATCATCTCTCTTTAGAAGCCTCTCAAATTTAAGCCTCTCATTGTTTTCTTCACAGATCCACACAGAAGTTCTATAGCAAAGGCATCAAACGGGCATCCTGCAGTTCTTTTGTTTTACTTTGAATTTTATTATTAATAATTAGGAAAATTTTAAAAATTTGAAGCAACATGGATGGACCTAGAGATTATCATACTAAGTGAAGTAAGTCAGAAAGACAAATACCAAATGATATCATTTATATGTGGAATCTAAAATACGACACAAATGAACATATCTACAGAAAGACTCAGACACAGAGAGCAGACTTGTGGTTGCTGGTGGGGGGGCGTGTTGAGGGAGGGATAGAGTGGGAGTGTGGGGTTAGCAGATGCAAACTAGTATATATAGGATGGATAAACAATAAGGTCCTACTGTACCACACAGGGAACTATATTCAATATCCTGTAATAAACTATAGCGGAAAAGAATATGAAAAAGAATACATAATGTATATATAAAACTGAGTCACTCTGCTGTACAGCAGAATTAACACAACACTGTATATCAACTATACTTCAATAAAATTAAAAACAAACCAAACAACCCCCCCGCCACCCGACAACAAAACAACCCCCCCCCCAGATCTCTGTCTTATTTTGAAAAGTGCAAGACCCAGCAACACTTGCCCACATTTCTGCCTAACAACAAAAGAATGGAACTAAATAGAAGATGTTCTCTTAACATGGAACAAGCATTCTGCAGTTCTATATACTTCCACTTCAATCATTTACATTACCAGTTTGGTGTCTTTAAGCATTTGAGTTTGCAATCTCGTCAAAGAGGATAGGAAGAATAGATAGCAGGCCTGACTTTTAGATTCCTTCCACCCCGAAGTGTCAATGTTTAGTGACAGTCTACCTTTAAATCCATATATTTGCCATGATATCACTGGGGAGTTAGTCATATATTGTTTGTTTTCAGTTTAAGTAATCAGCACATGACCTTTCAGTAGAGAGTGTATAGCCTGATAAGTAGAGTGGTGTGCAGATCTGTATGTGTGAATTGGGGGGAGGGCTGTTCTTATGGAGCCCCTGGAGGGTTATCACAAAGTTCTCTTGATCCAAGAGCAATACATAGACCATGTCTTCCATTTGTCTACAACTCCCCTCCTTCCTCACATCACTGGTCTGTTATTGCCATCAAAACTCAGCACAACTTTTGCACAGTGCTTTTTATGCTAAGAAAATGCAATAAATACATCTTTGGTGCTTCTGAAAACAAAACAAACAAAAAAACTCAGCACAGAGCCAATAAGAATTAACTGGACAGTTGGTTTGAGTGTTGATTCTTGTGTTAGACAACTGATGTGTCCACCTATAGGACTTCTGATTGGCTTTCACCACATTTATAACACTTCCTGGGAGAACTCAGCTAAACTTGACACAAGGAAAAGGAGGAGGAGAAAGTGTAATAACAAAAATATCATCAGCAGTCGTTAACATTTATTGAAGGCTTATCATGTGCTGGTCAGTAAAGCACTTTACATGTGCTACAGCATTTAATGCTCATAATAACCCTATAAGGTAGATACTATTATCATCCTTATTTATGGCTAATGACACTGGCAAAGAGAAGCAAACTAACATGCCTAAGCTCACAGAGTTATTAAGTCCCAGTCAATCTGATTCCAGTGCCCACTCACTAGATGGTAAGCTTTGCGAAGGTGGAAGGAAGTTGTATTTTGGAAACTGTATACTGTGTAATGGTTAAAAGGATGGATTCTGGAGTTCAACAAAACTGGAATATAAAGTCTTTTCAGAAAACAACTTTGGGTTTTGTTGATCCTTTGTACTGTATTTTTGTTCTCCCTTTTCATTAATTTCCTTCATTAAGGACTGATTGTGTATCAGACACAATCTAGGAGATGGGGATAGATCAGTGAACAAATGAAATTTTCTGCTTTCCTGGAGCCTACATTCTAGTGGCAAGACCCGGAAAATAAATGTAATAAATATATGTGATGTGCACATACCCACAAAAAAGCAGAGAAGGGGGACTAAGCGTGGAGAGGGATGGGTAAAATTTTAAACAGGGTTATCAGGATAGGCCTCACTGAGAAGGTGACATTTAAGCACAGATAGGGAACTGAGGGACAAAATCATGGAGTTAATTTAAGAAAGTGCCTCTGAGTATGATGAGAAGCAACTGCGGGGTTTTAGCTGAGGAATGACATGATTTGATGTATGTTTTAAAAGGGTAACTTTGGCAGCCGTGTTGACAATAGAATGTAAGGGGCAAAGGTGGAAGCAGGGAAACCAGTAAGAGGGTAATAATCCAGGCAAGAGACTGCCATGGGCTTAGGAAATGTTTTTTAATTTATAAGTTTGTCTATAGATTTCAGTCTCCCCACCCAGTGCCAAAGGCTCTAGGTTCAGGGTACAGCTGGATGCTTTCAGGTTAGCTGCAGCTTTAGCCAGCAGCAGCATTCCACCTTGATTCCTGCTTCCTTTTCATTTTTCACCCACGAAGATTTCCTTGACGTTCTTGTGCTTAGTTATGCATTTACTAAGATATTTTATTTTACACTACATGTTCAGTGTTTTATTGCTGGTGGTGGGAGTGCTGGCCAGGGATGTTTCAGAACATCTAGTATGCTACACTGTCAGAGTGGAAGTCCCTGGGTTTGAATTCCACCTTTTCCCATTTAATAGTTGTATGACCTTGGCAAGTTATTTATCTAGACTCAGTTTCCTCAAATGTAAAATGGAGAATATAATATCTAGATCATGGGGTGGTTATAAAGATTATGATCTTCTAATGCACATAAAGTGCTTAGCCACAAGGCTTGGCACATAGGAAATGCTTAATATACTTTATCACTATCATCATCATCATCATCAACATGCCTGCAGCATTTTATACATAGTAGGTATTCAATAAACGATTGCTAAAGTGATCTATTGAAAATAAATTACAAATAGCAGTGCGCTCAGTGGAAAAGACATGCAGCTGGGTTGTCTCTAAGTATACATCACAACCAGAGCCAAATGCATAAAAATGTTAGGAGAACTCTTGCCACCCACTCACTCCCTTTAAGAAAGTGAATACGGGCTGCACTCAACTAACTATAATTCATTAAATGTCTTCAGTTAAACACCCATGCTGTCTTTATGGCCACCTTCCACTACCCCAGGAGCAGAAGTGAAGGGGGAAGTAACTAGCCAAATGTCAGACTCTACAATCTCATGCCTTCAAGAACAGTCAGGGGATGCAAACAGAGGGAAATAAAGTAGGATTTCTTCTCTGTAACTTGTGGGTCCCACCAAGATGCTAGCTCTTCTTTCTTCCAGGCAGTGCTTTCTCTCAATTGACATGGTGGCAATGGGTAAGATGCTCATCAGGTTCCTTGGAGGAGGCACAGGGTTTCCTCTTTTCATGAGACTATTACACTCATTAGCTATTTAAACAAGATACTATCAGATAAAAGTTTAACTGATCTCTATTTTAAAGTGAGTATAATTTAAAATTTCTCATAAAATGTATCAAGTGTAAATCGATGTTATTTGAATTATAAATCACAGTCTGGGCTGGTCAATGCAAGTAGTTCTAGAAAAGTAGGTTAATATTTGATCTCACTAAGAATGTTTAGCTTTCCACAAGGAAAATTTTATTTTATAACCTGAACGAATCATGAAGGGAATCTGGCATATAACAATGGATGGCTAAGAGAGAACTCAATTCCTCTCCTGAAATCAGTTCTACAGTCTTTGTGATGTTTGTGGTGGCTGGACATCATCCATCATCTCATCATTCCCTACAAAGGACAGCCCAGCACATGTTAATAATATAACATATTACCATATGATCCAGCAATTCCACTCCTGGGCATATATCTGGAAAAGATGAAAACTCTAATTCGAAAAGATACATGTGGGGACTTCCCTGGTGGCGCAGTGGTTAAGAATCTGCCTGCCAGTGCAGGGGACACGGGTTCGAGCCCTGGCCCAGGAAGATCCCACGTGCCGTGGAGCAAGTAAGCCCGTGTGCCACAACTACCGAGCCTGCGCTCTAGAGCCTGTGAGCCACAACTACTGAGTCCACGTGCCACAAACACTGAAGCCTGCGTGCCTAGAGCCCATGCTCTACAACAAGAGAAGCCACCACAATGAGAAGCTTGCACACCGCAAGGAAGAGTAGCCCCCGCTCGCCACAACTAGAGAAAGCATTGTGCGCAGCAACAAAGTCCCGATGCAGCCAAAAATAAATAAATAAGTAAATAAATTTATAGAAAAAAAAAGATACACGTGCTCTAATGTTCATAGCAGCACTATTTACAATAGCCAAGATACGGAAGCAACCTAAGTGTCCATCAAAGATGAGTGGATAAAGAAGATGTGGTACATATATACAAATGGAATATTACTCAGTTATAAAAAAGAATGAAATATTGCCATTTGCATCAACATGGATGGACCTACAGATTATCATACTAAGTGAAGGAAGTCAGAGAAAGACAAATATTATATATCACTTCTATGTGAAATTTTAGAAAGAATACAAATGAACTTATTTAGAAAACATAAACAGAACCACAGACATAGAAAACAAGTTTATGGTTTACCAAAGGGGACGGTGGGGGGAGGGATAAATTACGAGTATGGGATTAACAGATACACATTACTATATATAAAATAAACAACAAGGATTTACTGTATTCAATTTCTTATAATAACCTATAATGGAAAAGAATCTGAAAAAAGAATATATATATTATATATGTATAAAAACCAAATCACTTTGCTGTACACCTGAAACACAATATTTTAAATCAACTATACTTCAATAAAAATATATTAATGTATTATTGAATAATAAAAATCTTTTCTGAGGTTTAACAAGTTAAATGGCTTCAAATATGGCTTACTTTTTTTTGACTCTGAAAATATCTTTGTGGGTAAATTTTTAAAATTTCATAGTGAATTCTGTATATAAATACAAACTATCAAGTATTAGAAAATCCATGAAAAAAATTATTTCATGAGCTTTCACCCTGTTTTCTAAAATCTAGATATGTGCGTTTCAGACAAGCCCAAATTTTACCAACAGATGACAAGAAGTCAGACCATATGTTAAGAATTTTTAAAAATAGCATGATTGATTATATTTTAAAAATGGGAATAATAATAGTTATTATTATCCCATACATATAAAGCATTTAGCTTATTAGTTCCTGGTATGTCAGAAGTACTCAATAAAAGTAGTTATGATTTTTATTATTCTTTTATTTATTTTCTTTCAATAGCCAACAGCTATAATAGTTATGCTAAAATTAACATTAATGCCTGTCATAGTCACAAGACAATTCATGCATGGGGTCTTACTGATGTCATTATTCCTAATCTGTCATTCAGTTTAATTGGGCCCTAGTGACATTGGGAAAATACACAGACAATTGCTTCTGTAGTTAGATCCAGAGAACACACACGCGAGAAGGTTACACGCAATGTTCAGTTTGGTGTGAACCAAATTAAACAAATAAATCAACCAGTATTAGTAAGGAAACTAAGTTAGGTAAAAGTAAGTAATTACACACACCACCGCTATATAGAATCTTTTCAAGAATATTTAGATAAATGGTGTCTAATCCATTCCACATAAATATTTTAAATCTGCATTTATAACTCTCCATTTAAGGTTAGGATGTTGCCCAAATCACTTATGAAAAATTTCTGGAATTTAGCTGAGGATTTTATGTAACCAAGATTCTGATCTTTTCTTAGTATATTAAACACCCTTTACAATAACTGTACTTACACTATATTCTCTGAATCTCTTACTACAGTAGACACTATTCTCACTTAAGGCACCAAATTCCAGAACAAAAAAATATAAATATTAAAAACTAAGAAGAGAGTAAAGTCGGACCATCTTTCTGTTCCCAAGCATCTGATTTGACCCCCACGTTGAATGGTAGTTTGTACTTCAAACTCGACTCTGCTACATGATAATAATGGAAGAAAAGGTCTCTCCTCCAAGGTGGTTATTTCTCAGAGAATGACTGGGGTTAACAGTTTTGACTGAATATTGATAATAAATCCTGAGGTTGAAGGTTAATTATTGGTAACTAATTATCCTTTGTGAATAACAACTTTCTCTAGAACATTAATAAAAGTGTCTTGATTTGTATAGCTTTCATGTATATTAATGTTGAAGGATGCTCTAAGACTGGCTGAAGCAGAAGAAATAACAGAAAGAGGGTTCTGAAAAGAGGGAAACAAGTAGAGAATGACAAATAAGCCCAGGAAAGCATGGAAAGTTGATTAGAAAGCCTGATGGAGAATGCCCCCATGTGAGGGAGGGGACAAAACTCACAGCATAGCCTGAACCCACAGGAAATGGTAGGAAGAGAAAACAGAATTCCCACAAATCATGGTGTCATTACGTAAGGGAGACTATGGAGGATTAAAAAAAGTTAAGAATAGATTAGTCTCCTTACTCCTTGACACTCTCCTACTAGTTTAATAGTTCACTTTGTCTCTACCTTTTCTACTTAGTACTAGCGATTTTCATGCCTATCTATCCTACTACATAATCAATGGATAGCAGAAATCATGTCTTATGCATCATTGCAACTCACACAATTCGTAGTACAGAGTTTTACACAAAGTAGACAGAGACTTTGTTGAAATAAAATTTTCTACCAAAGTGGTTAAAGTAACTTTACATTTACAAGTAACCATGTTCCTTCAAATCTTGTTCTTGCTATTAGTTTGTTTAAACCTTAAAAAAAAATTATGAGGGTAGAAGTAAAAAATCCTCGTTATTTATACAACATTATTCAAATTCCTTAACGTGGCACACAAAGCCCTGTATACACTAGCCACAGACTACCTTGTCTTTCTGCCTCCACCTCTAGTCACAATTCCCACTAAGTGGTTCATGGTGTTTTCTCTGCCTGTAGTATTTATGTCTTCCCTGCCCACCCACTTCTCACCTCATCCCCACCTGTAAGACAAATGCCTATTTATCTTTCAAGGCACAAATGTCCTAATTTTTTTGTAGTGTTCCTTGCTGCACCAGGAATTAATGTATGTATAGTACTTACATTATACCTGTTTTAGAACACTTACGTTGTGATTTATTTTACTAATCTATCTTTTCTGTAAGCATGTGTACTCCTTAAGGGCAGAGACCTTGACTGTTCACTTTGTATTACTAACACTTGGGACATGGTGGTTGTAGTTCAATGTCTATTAAACTGAATTCTACTGGTAGGCTGTCTTATTTCCCCAAGAATGACTAAAAGGGCCTCTGACCTCTGAGAATATAATATGAAAAAGTTGAAAAGTCCAGAAAAATGCTCCATAAATACTTGTTAATTCTTCACTGGAATATACAATAATAATTAATATCTGTTCTTGAGTGTTAGAGTAAATTATTCTATAATTGCCTTATATCACTAGTTTAAACTATGAATATTAAACTAATATTAATAAAGAACAGTAACTCCAAACTAATTATATAATTATAGAGGTTTTCCAGGAGGACCGGGAGAAAGGAGCAGCCATGTAAAACTGGAAAGAAAGAGTGAGAGAAGCAAGAAGAGGTTGTGCTGAGAGGGAGGAGGAGGAACGCTAAGCTGTCCTAAAGAAAAGAAGAAAATAAAAGGAGGAAGTAAAAGTAAGATACTGTTTTTCTGGCCATTCTAAAATTCTGCTGCGCTGGAGGCATCTGCTATAATGAACACATTCATTCACATATCTTTTCCAGGCCAAATTTGGATTGAGCCCAGTGTTGATGCCTGTCTTCACTTTGAAACGTTGTCCTGCTGTCATTTTTAAGATTAGTATTTGATTTTACAGCACAAAAAAGATGAAAAAAGACCCTTCATCACCCCCCCTCTTATTTTGGCCAAAAATATAATTCTTTGAGACCTGTTATAGGAAATGCAATGTATCCAGATCATGAAGTCTAAGAAAAACAAAATTCTTTTCCTATTTTGTAGATTTTTAAGAATCTCTCTCGTCATTTACCAATGGGGGAAAAATGAAGACTGATGAAATATCTAGTTTTTATTACTATAAGATTTTTCTTCCAGCAGCAATCTTCCATCAGTTAGAATCTATAGTAGGATCATATCTATAGTAGGATAAGTAGGGTCCATGTTAATGACTAAGAGGCAAAGCCAGTTATTCAAGAAACTTCTAAGTCATCAAAGAAATGCAAAACTGCATGTGGTGTGACTCTGAGTACTTAGTAGGTTTTATATTAGAAATATGTGGAAATTAGAGATTTATAAATAATGATGTGTGATAATTATTTATTAAATTAACCATAATATACAGTTAAGCAGCATCTCCTAACTTTGCCTCCTCCAAGCCAAAGCTTAATGAAACATCCTTGCTGGATATATGGATGAAATAATTGGAGGAATGAGGAGGCAGGAGTGATGCCAGTTCAATACCTCTAAGCAAAGAGACAAAAAAACCCAAAACTCCGAGAAGTATGCTGCATAATTGGGACTCACATGGGGAATTGTATTATAGTTAAAGAATACGAGCTCTGGAGTCAAGTACAACTGAGTTTGAGTCCTGGCTCTGCCACTTACTTGCTCAGTGGTACAGATTCTCTCTAAGCCATAGTTCCTTTGTCTTAAAATGGGAATAATACTTTCTGAGTTGGATTAGGTACAGTAAACCAAATGTAGCATCTTGTACACAGTAAAAATTCAATAAATATTATTATTCCTATCACCTTCCTCTGGATTTCTGTTCTTTACTATGTTCTATTAGGTGCACAGGCTTACATAAGAGATATACAGCTTTGACATGAAAGACACAGACATGAAAGACATAATGGGAGGGATTTGGCATACTTTGATAGACTCTGGACTATCTCTTACATAAGAGATATACAGCTTTGACATGAAAGACACAGATAATAGATTTTAGTTTATTTTGCGGGGGCAGGTGTTGGGTGCAGAATTACTGCTAGAGTCTGGTGGCAGGAAGGTCATCGTTCAGGAAATCTACTAGCAAATTCTGTGATTCTCCATGCTTTAATGTTCACTTTCTGATGATTAGGTAGGCCAGGTTTACACAAATGACTTTTTTCAGATTTTCAACAGATTTTCTTAACATACTATGCTGAATATACTTACTTTGGGCTTTTATATTTTGAAATGGAAATGATACCTAGGTCTCAAGTTTTATTTAGTCAGATAAGCTAGTGGATATTCATTTAGAATGTATAAGCAAAAGTTAAAATTTAGCAATGGAAAAATTAAGAACTATAAACTCATGTAGAGAGAAATGTAAAATTCATTTCTTCAAACTGAGAAATCAGGCTTTACATCTCATATTTTTTCTAATATATTTATTAAAAGATAATAGTTTAATTATATATTACATTTGAATTAGGTATAAATTGAAACAATACAGAAGGTGACTTAAGCACTCAGGGTGTGAAAAAATTTTCATTAATAATTAACAGCCCTAAAGAAATCTTCTAAAAAAATAGGTGAACTTCAAGTATATTACGCTCAGTGAAAGAAGCCAGACATAAAAGAACATATATTGTATGATGCAATTTATATAAAATATCCAGAAAAGGCAAATTTATAGAGACAGAAAGTATATTAGTGGTTGCCAGAGAGTGGAGAGTGACTGTAAATGGGCATGAGATTTCTGTTTGGGGTGACAGAATTGTTCTAAAATAGGACGGTGGTGATACTTGTACAATGCTATAAATATACTAAAAGTCGCTGAAATGAAACTTAAAATGAGTGGATTTTATGGTATTTAACTTATACCTCAATAAACCTGTTAATAAAAATAAATCTTCCATGTGGCTGGATTTTAGAAAACATATTTTTACATGCTAAATGAAACGAGGATTTTGAAGAAGAAATCTATTTCTACTGCGAATGAGAGCCTGAATAATGCTCTTATGGTGAAATAAGACATAGCTCAAACAGTAAATCAATAAACATTCTCGAAGTGCCATCTGCATATGGAGATCTTTGGAATTTGGGAAAGCAACACATCAGGGTGCTTGAATTGAGGTAAATAGGGTGTTGCTTTTTCCTCCCCAGGTAAACATAAACCACAGTGCGTACCAAAGGAGAAAGTGTCATCTCTCCTGGGAGTCATTTTGAGCATCGGTAACCAACAGATGTGCATCAAAGACATAATGGGAGGGATTTGGCATACTTTGATAGACTCTGGACACTCTCCAGATTACTTGGGTTATTAAGAATTGCAACAGGGTGACCCTAAGTTACACAGGTCACTAGGAGAAGGTACTAAATGGTGGTTCATGGTAGAGGGGTCCATGGCCTTCACTGTTGCTCAGTGCTATCGCTAGGAAAGAGCAACGCAGGGGTATCCGATTTTGGTTCCACTTCTGCACTGAGTATTGGTTTTATCTTATGCTTTAATTAATTTTCTTCCCAAAAAAGTAACATTTAGACAAGAACCCCTGCTTTAAACTCTGCGTATATATTCTGGTTCTTATTTTAACAAACATGATCTTTGAATAAAAAGGACCTAAGTAAACAAAGAGTAGACCAATGTTATTCATTAACTGTGAAATGGTTCCTCTGTCAGTAGTTAATTAATGGATACAACATTAGACCGTATGCTTCTTGAGGGTAAGGACCATGTTATTCATCTGTAACTCTGCAACAAACATAAGCACAGGGCTTGGCACACCTAATAAATGTTTGCTGAACTGAGAATGAAAGCACCATATAAATAATAAACATAACATGAATGCAAAAGATTATATTATTTTTCACCATAAAACTAATCCTAATAATTTAAACCTAGCTGTTAAGGCACTACCTTCAAGAAAGGCTTTGAAAAAACCACATTCACAGAAAGACAGACAAGATAAAAAGGCAGAGGGCTATGTACCAGAAGAAGGAAAAACATAAAAGCCCAGAAAAACAAGTAAATGAAACGGAGATAGGCAATCTTCCAGAAAGAGAATTCAGAATAGTGATAGTGAAGATGATCCAAGACCTCGGAAAAAGAATGGAGGCAAAGATCGAGAAGATGCAAGAAATGTTTAACAAAGATCTAGAAGAATTAAAGAACAAACAAACACAGATGAACAGTACAATAACTGAAATGAAAACTACACTCAAAGGAATCAATAGCAGAATAACTGAGGCAGAAGAACGGATAAGTGACCTGGAAGACAGAATGGTGGAATTCACTGTTGGGGAACAGAATAAAGAAAAAAGAATGAAAAGAAATGAAGACAGCCTAAGAGATCTCTGGGACAACATTAAATGCAACAGCATTCCCATTATAGGGGTCGCAGAAAGAGAAGAGAGAGAGAAAGGACCCGAGAAAATATCTGAAGAGATTATAGTCGAAAACTTCCCTAACATGGGAAAGGAAATAGCCACCCAAGTCCAGGAAGCGCAGAGAGTCCCATACAGGAAAAACCCAAGGAGAAACACGCCGGACACACAGTAATCAAATTGGCAAAAATTAAACACAAAGAAAAATTATGGAAAGCAGGAAGGGAAAAACGACAAATAACATACAAGGGAACTCCCATAAGGTTAACAGCTGATTTCTCAGCAAAAATTCTACAAGCCAGAAGGGAGTGGCATGATATATTTAAAGTGATGAAAGGGAAGAACCTACAGCTAAGATTACACTACCCGGCAAGGATCTCATTCAGATCCGATGGAGAAATCAAAAGCTTTACAGACAAGCAAAAGCTAAGAGAACTGAGCACCACCAAACCAGCTCTACAACAAATGCTAAAGGAACTTCTCTAAGTGGGAAACACAAGAGAAGAAAAGGACCTACAAAAACAAACCCAAAACAATTAAGAAAATGGTCACAGGAACATACATGTCAATAATTACCTTAAAGGTGAATGGATTAAACGCTCCAACCAAAAGACACAGACTGGCTGAATGGATACAAAAACAAGACCCATATATATGCTGTCTACAAGAGACCCACTTCAGACCTAGGGACACATACAGACTGAAAGTGAGGGGATGGAAAAAGATACTCCATGCAAATGGAAATCAAAAGAAGGCTGTAGTAGCAATACTCATATCAGATAAAATAGACTTTAAAATAAAGAACGTTACAAGAGACAAGGAAGGACACTACATATTGATCAAGGGATCAATCCAAGAAAAAGATATAACAACGGTAAATAGTTATGCACCCAATATAGGAGCACCTCAATACATGAGGAAACTGCCAACAGCTCTAAAAGAGGAAATCAACAGTAACACAATAATAATGGGGGACTTTAACACCTCACTTACACCAATGGAAAGATCATCCAAGCAGAAAATTAATAAGGAAACAAGCTTTACATGACACAACAGATCAGACAGATTTAATTGATATTTATAGGACATTCCATCCAAAAACAGCAGTTTACACTTTCTTCTCAGTGCACACGGAACATTCTCTGGGATAGATCATATCTTGGGTCACAAATCAAGCCTCAGTAAACTTAAGAAAATTGAAACCATATCAAGCATCTTTTCTGACCACAACACTATGAGATTAGAAATCAATTACAGGGAAAAAAATGTAAAAAACACAAACACAGGGAGGCTAAACAATACGTTACTAAATAACCAAGAGATCACTGAAGAAATCAAAAAATACCTAGAGACAAATGACAATGAAAACACGACGATCCAAAACCTATGGGATGCAGCAAAAGCAGTTCTAAGAGAGGAAGTTTATAGCTATACAAGCCTACCTCAAGCAACAAGAAACATCTCAAATAAACAACCTAACGTTACACCAAAAGGAACTAGAGAAAGAAGAACAAACAAAACCCAAAGTTAGCAGAAGGAAAGAAATCATCAAGTTCTGAGCAGAAATAAATGAAATAGAAACAAAGAAAACAATAGCAAAGATCAATAAAACTAAAAGCTGCTTCTTTGAGAAGATAAACAAAATTGATAAAGCTTTAGCCAGACTCATCAAGAAAAAGAGGGAGAGGACACAAATCAATAAAATTAAAAATGAAAAACGAGAAGTTACAACAGACACCGCAGAAATACAAAGCATCCTAAGAGACTACTACAAGCAAATCTATGTCAATAAAATGGACAACCTGGGAGAAACGGACAAATTCTTAGGAAAGCACAACCTTCTGAGACTGAACCAGGAAGAAATAGAAAATATGAACAGACCAATAACAAGTAATGAAATTGAAACTGTGATTAAAAATCTTCCAACAAACAGAAGTCCAGGACCAGATGTCTTCATAGGTGAATTCTACCAAACATTTAGAGGAGAGCTAACACCCATCCTTCTCAAACTCTTCCAAAAAATTGCAGAGGAAGGAAAACTCCCAAACTCATTCTATGAGGCCACCATCACCCTGATACCAAAACGAGACCAAAATACTACAAAAAAAGAAAATTACAGACCAATATCACTGATGAATATACATGCAAAAATCCTCAACAAAATACCAGCAAACAGGATCCAAACACACATTAAAAGGATCATACACCATGATCAAGTGGGATTTATCCCAGGGATGCAAGCATTCTGCAATACATGCAAATCAATCAATGTGATACACCATATTAACAAACTGAAGAATAAAAACCATATGATCATCTCAATAGATGCAGAAAAAGCTTTTGACAAAATTCAACACCCATTTATGATAAAAACTCTGCAGAAAGTGGGCATAGAGGGAACCTACCTCAACATAATAAAGGCCATATATGACAAACCCACAGCAAACATCATACTCAATGGTGAAAAACTGAAAGCATTTCCTCTAAGATCAGGAACAAGACAAGGATGTCCACTCTCACCACTATTATTCAACATAGTTTTGGAAGTCCTAGCCACAGCAGTCAGAGAAGAAAAAGAAATAAAAGGAATACAAATTGGAAAACAAGAAGTAAAACTGTCACTGTTTGCAGATGACATGATACTATACATAGGGAATCCTAAAGATGCTACCAGAAAACTACTAGAGCTAATCAATGAATTTGGTAAAGTAGCAGGACACGAAATTAATGCACAGAAATCTCTTGCATTCCTATACACTAATGTTGAAAAATCTGAAAGCGAAATTAAGGAAACACTCCCATTTACCATTGCAACAAAAAGAATAAAATACCTAGGAATAAACCTACCTAGGGAGACAAAAGACCTGTATGCAGGAAACTATAAGACACTGATGAAAGAAATTAAAGATGATACCCACAGATGGAGAGATATACCATGTTCTTGGATTGGAAGAATCAATATTGTGAAAATGACTATACTACCCAAAGCAATCTACAGATTCAATTGAATCCCTATCAAATTACCAATGGCATTTTTTACAGAACTGGAACAGAAAATCTTAAAATTTGTATGGAGACACAAAAGACCCCGAATAGCCAAAGCAGTCTTGAGGGAGAAAAATGGAGCTGAAAGAATCAGACTCCCTGGCTTCAGACTATATTACAAAGCTACAGCAATCAAGACAATATGGTACTGGCACAAAAACAGAAACAGAAATCAATGGAACAGTATAGAAAGCCCAGAGATAAACCCACACACCTATGGTCAACTAATCCATGACAAAGGAGGCAAGGGTACACAATGGAGAAAAGACAGTCTCTTCAATAAGTGGTGCTGGGAAAACTGGACAGCTACATGTAAAAGAATGAAATTAGAACACTCCCTAACACAATACACAAAAATAAACTCAAAATGGATTAAAGACCTAAATGTAAGACCGAGCACTATAAAACTCTTAGAGGAAAACATAGGAAGAACACTCTTTGACATAAATCACAGCAAGATATTTTTTGATCCATCTCCTAGAGTAATGGAAATGAAACCAAAAATAAACAAATGGGACCTAATGAAACTTAAAAGCTTTTGCACAGCAAAGGAAACCATAAAGAAGACGAAAAGACAACCCTCAGAATGGGAGAAAATATTTGCAAACGAATCAACGGACAAAGGAATAATCTCCAAAATAAATAAACAGCTCATGCAGCTCAATATTAAAGAAACAAACAACCTAATCCAAAAATGGGCAGAAGACTTAAACAGACATTTCTCCAAAGAAGACATACAGATGGCCAAGAGGCACATGATAAGGTGCTCAACATCACTAATTGTTAGAGAAATGCAAATCAAAACTACAATGAGGTATCACCTCACACCGGTTAGAATGGGTATCATCAGAAAATCTACAAACAAGAAATGCTGGAAAGGGTGTGGAGAAAAGGGAACCCTGTTGCACTGTTGGTGGGAATGTAAATTGATACAGCCATGGAGAACAGTATGGAGGTTCCTTAAAAAACTAAAAATAGAATTACCATATGACCCAGCAATCCCACTACTGGGCATATACCCTGAGAAAACCATAATTCAAAAAGACACATGCACCCCAATGTTCATTGCCACACTATTTACAATAGCCAGGTCATGGAAGCAACCTAAATGCCCATCAACAGACGAGTGGATAAAGAAGATGTGGTACATATATACAATGGAATACTACTCAGCCATAAAAAGGAATGAAATTGGGTCATTTGTAGAGATGAGGATGCATCTAGAGAGTGTCATACAGAGTGAAGTAAGTCAGAAAGGGAAAAACAAATATCGTATATTAACATATATATGTGGAACCTTGAAAATGGTACAGATGAACTGGTTTGTAGAGCAGAAATTGAGACACAGAAGTAGAGAAGAAAACGTATGGACACCAAGGAGGGGAAAGAGGCAGGGGTTCGGGTGGTGGTGTGATGAATTGGGAGATTGGGATTGACATGTATACACTGATGTGTATAAAATGCATGACTAAGAAGAAAAAGAAAAGAAAGAAAAGCAGAAGGTGAAAAATTTCTTAAAATGTTTTGACTTCTTACTATGATCTGCCCACCTTTATAGACAATTTATCGGTATTAAATTGATCTCTAAAAAATATATAAAAAATTAAAAAAAAGAAAAAGAAAGGCTTCATAAGTTAAAGACACATGAAATACATACAAGTTCGTAGAAGTAGAAAAACGTGTGAAGGAACTGTAGAGAAAAAAAAAAAACCCTAAACTTATGGTGGCTGTGGTGTAACAAATTCCCTAAGATCTAATATAGATAATGTTGCAAGTGGAACATCTTTCACTCTAAGTAAAGCTCTAAAAGATAAACATTTGTGGGCTTCCCTGGTGGCACAGTGGTTGAGAGTCCGCCTGCCGATGCAGGGGACACGGGTTCGTGCCCCCGTCCGGGAAGATCCCACATGCTGCGGAGCGGCTGGGCCCGTGAGCCATGGCCACTGAGCCTGCGTGTCTGGAGCCTGTGCTCCGCAACGGGAGAGGCCACAATAGTGAGAGGCCCGCGTACCACAAAAAAAAATAATAATAATAATTAAAAAAAAAGATAAACATTTGTTTCATTTAGGCCAATAAAGTACTTCGCTTTTATGAGAATGGTAAGTAGATACATAATTATCTTTTTATTAAAAAGAAAATACATGCTGAAAACTATAAACCATTGATAAAGGAAACTGAAGATGATTCAAAGAAATGAAAAGATATCCAATCTTCTTAGTTTGGAAAAATTAATATTGTTAAAATAGCCATACTACCCAAAGCAATCTACAGATTTAATGCAATCCCCATCAAAATACCTATGACATTTTTCACAGAAGTAGAACAAAGAATTCTAAAATTTATATGGAATCAGAAAAGGCCCAGAATTACCAAGGAAATCCTGAGGAAAAAGAACAAAGCTGGAGGAATAACCCTTCCAGACTTCAGGCTATACTACAAAGCTACAATAATCAAAACAGCATGGTACTGGCACAAAAACAGACATATAGATCAATGGAACAGTATAGAGAGCCCAGAAATAAACCTGCACACCTACAGCCAATTAATCTATGATAAAAGACGCAAGAATATACAACGGATAAAAGACAGTCTCTTCAATAAATGGTGTTGGGAAAGCTGGACAGCTACATGTAAATCAATGAAATTAGAACATTCCCTCACACCATATAGAAAAATAAACTCAAAATGGATTAAAGACTTAAATTTAAGACATGACACCCAAAAACTCCTAGAAGAGAACGTAGGCAAAACATTCTCTGACATAAATCGTAGCAGTATATTCTTAGATCAGTCTCAAAATATACAAGGCAAAAGAAATAAAAGCAAAAATAAGCAAATGGAACCTAATCAAACTTAAAAGCTTTTGCACAGCAAAGGAAACCATCAATAAAATGAAAAGACAACCTATGGAATGGGAGAAAATATTTGCAAATGATGCGACCAACAAGGGGCTAATAAGCCAAAATATACAAACAGCTAATAAAACTCAATATTGAAAAAACAAACCCAATCAAAAAATGGGCAGAAGCCCTAGACATTTTCCCAAAGAAGACATACAGATGGCTAAGAGGCACATGAAAAGATGCTGAATGAACATGCTCAAAAGATGCTCATTGCTAATTACTAGAGAAGCGCAAATAAAAACTACAGTGAGGTATCACCTCACACCGGTTGGAATAACTATCATCAAAAGTCTACAAATAATAAACGCTGGAAAGGGTGTGGAGAAAAAGGAACCCTCCTACTCTGTTGGTAGCAATGTAAATTGGTGCAGCCACTATGGAAAACAGTATGGAGGCTCCTTAAAAAACTAAAACTAGAGCTACCATATGATCCAGTAATCCCACCCCTGGGTACATATCCAGAAAAAATGAGAACTATACTTCAAAAAGATACATGCACCCCAATGTTCACAGCAGCACTATTTACAAGAGCCAAGACATGGAAACAACCCAAGTATCCATCAACAGATGACTGGCTTAAGAAGATGTGGTGTATATATATATATATATATATATATATATATATATATATATATATACATATACATATATATATACACACACGCACGGGAACACACACACACACACACACACACACACTGTGGAATATTACTCAGCCATAAAAAAGAATGAAATATTACCATTTGCAGCAACATGGATGGACCTAGAGAATATTATACTTAGTGAAGTAAGTCAGACAAAGACCCTCTCTGACTATATGATATCACATATATGTGGAATCTAAAAATAATACAAATGAATCTATATACAAAACAGAAACAGACTCATAGACATAGACATAGAAGACAAACTTATGGTTACCAAAGGGGAAGGAGGAAGGGACAAATTAGGAGTATGGATTAACAGATACAAATTACTATATATAAAATAGATAAGCAACAAAGATTTACTGTATAGCACAGGGAATTATATTCAATATCTTGTAATAACCTATAACGGAGTACGATCTGAAGAACATAAGTGTGTCACCTTGTTGTACACCTGAAACTAACAGAATATTGTGAACCAACTATACTTCAATTAAAAAAATAGCTGGTTTACTTAGAAAGAAAGAAAGAAGGAAGGGGGGGGAGGGAGGGAAGAAGGAAGGAAAGAAGGAAAGAAGAAAGGAAAGAGGAACGGAAAAAGGAAAGGAAAGGAAAGAAAGAGGCACCTGATCCATCATCTCGCCTACGTCCTTACCCAGAGCAGGCTTTGACTTCCACTATTAAAAAAAATACGTGTGTGTGTGTGTGTGTGTGTGTGTGTGTGTGAAAAAAGTGAAAAAAGCAAGGTGAGAAAAGTGTGAATGGTTTGATCATTTTAGTTTAAAAAAAGATAATTTTATCTGCATATCCTAGCAATAATACACAACTTTTTTTCCCAGGAAGAAATCAACTGTCAGAAGAAGTGGAGTAGAGGTGGGAAAGGGAGCGTTTATGTTGCATTTTGTATCTTTCTGTACTATCTGAATTTTCTAACCATGCATATGTACTACTTTAAGAAAATGTCCATCTGACTGATGAAACTGTAGACCAGTTTGGTTATTTATTTATTATTTATTGTATTATAAAGACTAATGTAAGTTCCTAGTGGCCACATCAATGTTTTGTTCATCTTGCTGCCCAAGATGCTGCCTGGCATAGTAACCTTTTATATTTCCATAAGATAGAAGTTCAGAAAGTATATAAGAATCAATATGATCCACTCCCTAACCCTCTCTGTTGGTTATCAATGCAGTACCTCTTTCCTCCAAATCTATCTTTCTTTGCCTTGCTTTGTGGTACTGGAGCTGGACCTGTAAAAATTTCTCCTTTGCCAGTTGGCACAATATTAAGCTTTGTCAGTAGGGACAGAGCAATATGAAGTGGTTTCTTTTCCTGGTTCTGGTGTGCTTTTTTCTTCTTGTTCCTGTGACATGTACCTGCTAGCCGTGTGTGGGACAGCCAGTTGTGCTCACCACTCACCCTAGTGAGTGGATTCCTAGCAAGTCTTGCCACAACTCCAGTAGGCAGTTTCCTGCTTGCCAGTCTTAGTCTGTGGCCCTTCAGTGAAGTTCACCTCAGTGCCATCCAGTGGCCACAGAAACACCTCTCCAACAAGGTCTGAATCTCGGTCTTGTTGGGAAGTGGCACACTCCAAGTTGAAAATTGTCTTTATTTCTTAGTAGTTGATCCCCTATTACTACTTAATAACTCCTTATATTAAAATTTTCCTGTTCATATTACTGGTATGGTTTCTGGTGCCTAATTGGACCTTTCAGGCCCAAATCAAATTAAACCAAAAGAAACCAAGTAAAATCAAGCCAAGTCAACAACAAAAAATTAAATCTATAAACCCATCATAAAACATAAGTTTGTATTATTAAGTTTAACAACACAGAGAAGAGCATGGCATGTAGCCCAACTTGTTAACTAATTGCATTAAAAACTTCCACAAAACAAAAAAACACGATGTGATGGTTTTGTACTGTGTAAACTAAACTAAGCTAGAACTGTATTTCCCAGAATTCTCTTTCCTCCATGATTCTAGGTTAGGGTCGACTACAGAGAAATTTGTCTAAAATTTGGAAGGCAAAAATGAAGCAGCAGCCATTATACTCTGAAGGTCAGTATAGGATGCCAGGTGCTGCTGTATCTCATACACTTTGTTGCAGATCTGCTGGACCATCTTGATGTGTGGAAAGAACTGTGCTCACATTTCCTGCAGTTCCTTCTGGATCTCTTCCTTTAGCTGCTCCTAGTCAGGGCCAGGCACATGTGTAGCTCCATGGCCAGTAATGCTGCTTCTTTTCCAGGTCACCTGCTTTCTTGAGGTTGGAGGACTTTAAAAGACATACATAGATTCTAGTTTGTCCTTGTTCTTCCCTGTGTCATGCCCAGCTTTTCTTCCTGACTGCTGCCCTGATGATCTATAGTGACTTCAGGGCCACAGGCAGACCCTAATTCAAAGCTTTCCATAAACTTCTTCCCCAGCTTCTACAACAGAATAAAAGCTGGTCCCTATAATAGATTCCTTACTTCCTACCACTCATGGTGCTTCTGCTATGATGATCAAACCCTCACTAATATACACTATAAAACAGATAAATGATCCAGCTTAAAAAAAAATCTTAAGTAACTTGGATTTCTTGAGCAATTGAGTTTCTACTGTCAATTCTTATTTCCCCTATGTTTCTTATTTATTTCTACATAATATCTAAGTTTAAAAAATAGATGTTAAAGTGGGAAAATTTTTAAATGCCATTTTCTTTAACAAATGCCCATGTGAGGGCCCATATGAAGGCTAGTTAGAACCAAGTTTTTTGGTTCCTCTGAGATAGATATGGAGACAAATTTCCTTGGTGGCCTAAGATACAGGAGAGCCTGACCTATTTTTGTAACATTATTCTCCATGCCAGGAGGGGAATAAGATGAACAACTACTAGGGAGAGTTCTGAGAAGACGAGTATGTATGCATTTAAGAAAAACTAGAGTGGGCCTGGAGATAAGTTTAAGCTGATGAGGGAAAACCAAAAGATGATGCCTAAGCTCCAGATGGTTGTCATTAGTTTCTAAACCCAAATTCATTTGTTTAACATTTTTGAGATTTGTCCTTGTTTCCTGAGCATGCTCAGTATGACCTGCCAGGTCTCAGAAGTATGAGTCTCACAAATTCCATTTTCTGTTTTAGAAGAGGATGGGAGGGTAAGGAGGAAGAAAGAGGAATGCAAGTGAGTTAGCAGCAAAGAGTTCCTGATTATGGAGAACCTTAGGGTTAAGACCTTTAACTCAGAGACTGTGGACAAATCATTTGAAGTAAAGTTTTTAAAAAACTGAGTTTATCAAGAAGTATTTATTGGGTACCTACTAAGTGCAGGAGGAGGGCTAGACCTTATCAGTTAGAAATGGTAGATGAAACAAAAAGGACGGGCAGAACAAAAAGAGTAAGAGAATACTGCCAGCATCTAAGGGCATGGATCATTTCATCACTCAGCTAAGGCACTTTATCTGGTGCCTAGTTCTTTACTAAAACAGATCTAGGAATATTTGATAATCTCTCCTGACTTAGCGCCCATGAAACATGGAGTAGCTTTAGCCAGAAGTCCTTCCATAAGTCCTGGGCTTCCTGAAGCTACCTGCACACAGCTGCACAGTGAGTCAGCCTGGCTATCACAGGTTTATTACTTCCTACTGTACATTTCAGAAGGACGTATTCAATGTGCTGTTCAGAGTGTGGCTATTTAACTCCTTACAAGTCCTTCATAGGAAAAGAGGGAATAAGAGTTTGCTGGATTTATTTGCCCTAAGAATTAATCTCTCTATGAAAAGGCATGGATAGGACAACTACAATAAATGACAAAATTAAGAAAAGCACTGAACATTCTGGAAAATTTTCAGAAGGTTCATAGAAATTGCCGGTGAAGTTAAATTCTAATTTCTGCCTCCATTTATTTATCTAGCTTGTTAATTTGTTCATTCAACAAACATTTGTTGATTGACACTGGGATACAGCAATGAATAAGACAGACAATATCCCAGCCTCATGAAATTTATTTTCTTTGGTTGGGGAAAACAGTCAAACGTAAACTAACCAACACACAACACAATTTCAGGTGTTATTAAGTGCTCTAAAGAACAATAAAGTAGGGATGGAATGGTGGGGTTATATCTTAGGAGATGATTTAACATTATATATTATATTTTTTACATATAGCATGCAATAAACATTATAACAAATATAACCACAGATATGTCTTAGATACACTAAGGGGACGCGATTGATGTAGTTCCATGATAAATCAAACTGAATACATCTATATAAATCATAATGACTTATATATAGACCCATGAGACTTACCCTATAGAAAGCACTGGTCAAAGGGAGTAATGCTGCAGCAATGTTATATTCTTCTAAACTTGAGCAATCCTTAAACAAAACAAAGAGAAATGAGATTAGGACATTTACCAGAAATCACAAATATGTGGAAACAAAAATCTATGATACATGATTTACTGTCCTAAGGGGTTTTTACTTTTATTTCAAATTGTCATTAAGGCTTACGTAGATAAGTGTGAAAAAAAAGTATGAAAAAATACTGTCCCGAAGCACATTGTTTTTTTAAAAAAATATATTTTATTTTTTTTAATTAAAAAAAAAATTCTGTTTTTTGCTCGTGCCACGTGGCATGTGGGATCTTAATTCCCCGGCCAGAGATGGAACCCATGGCCCCTGCAGTGGAAGCATGGAGCCTTAACCACTGGACCACCAGGGAAAGTCCATTCTTTTAGAAATGATATAAAAATACATTTGAGAAAGATGTTTTCATACACTATTGGTGAGTAGCTACTTTTACTTTCCTGTTTTACAAAAGTTGTGTTTACAGCTGTGCATATTTGTCCAAAAATTTTTGGACAAGGTTTTAGTATATTTAACTACTATATTTCATTGAATCTGAGATACACATTTTCTCCCCACATTTTAACTTCTCTGAGACTGGGATGTATAATTGAAATAATATATTTTTTCTTAGTCTTCCACATGAAGGGTTTATAAAATTCTGTTATTGATCAGGCAAGAAATACCACTGCTGCCAAAACCCCTTGAGTGAAATGTTGTTGGGGAATGGGACAGTCAGAAAATCTCAGTGGGAATGTAAAATGGTGCAGCTGCTAGGAAAACAGTATGGCAATTCCTCAAAAATTGAAAAGTAGAATTACCCTATAATCCAGAAATTCTACTTCTGGATATATACCTAAAACAACAGTGACTTGAACAGACATAGGGGGGCCATGGCCTGGAACAATGCTCAAGGGTAATACCCTTAGAGAGGTCAGGTATAGTAATTTCAGCCCCAACCTTAGACAATATAACTATCGCCATCAAAATGCAAATTCATCAGCTATTCATAGGTTTGTATGAATTGATTTTAAACTCACAGAGCTGAGACCTTAATATCAATTATTCCAATGCAATTCCTCTACTTTTCAGATGAGAGAAAGAGGCCTAGATGTCAGCCAGTACTGGAATTTAGATTTATCTACCTATCAGCCTGGTGCTTTTTCCTCTAAACACCGCCTTTTGTACTTGATTACTTTCCTCATATTCTTGAGGAGGCGGATATGAGTTTTCTGAGCTGCCAGCACTGATTTTGGAATGTGAGGGAGGGAGTACAGGCCTCAACAGCAGAGCAGTTGGAGGCTTAAAGCTGCAAAAGGGCAATGGTGCCAGGGACAGGGCCCCTAGAAAAAGGAGAAAGAGTCAGAAGCAAAGAGAAAATACACCATAGACAACCTTGGTCTATTTCAAAATACTACTATGGCTTGGCAGGGCTGAGGGTATAGTTCTGCCCTGAGGAAAAAAAGGAGGAAACTTTCTTTCAGAAGTCATGGCCCAAAGGCGGGCATCTCTTCTAATGCTAGTCTTGCTTAGCATGAGTACATTTGGTATTATGATCTGCTAAAAGAGTTCTTAATAGAATTTCATGCATTTTTAACTATGAAAAACACAGCTATAGAATACATTAAATGTCCAACTCCAGAAAACACTGAAACAATACTGGGTTACAAGACAAATCTCTGTAATAAAGAATCATTCTCATAGACGTGACATTCTTTGACCCAATTTAAAAAAAAAACTAAAAGATAGGCTCAAACTTCCTATACTGTCCTAAAAATAATAGTTCTAATTAATTCACCACACAGAGTAAACATTTATTGGATAAATGAATAAGTGAATGAAAAAAGGAATAAATTCAAGAAGAGAGAGAAATGAGGAGAAGCAGCTAAGGACAGAAACCTGGGAAAGATATATTTATAGAGAAGGAATAAAGGAAAATCAAGATGGGAAAGAGAAGTAGGAGAAAGCAGTACTATAGTTGTCAAGAGAAGAAGAAACGACCAATAGTGTTGAAGTCTCCAGAGAAATTCAGTAAAATGAAGATTGAGAAAAAGCCAAGAAACTTGTGAATCAAAGAGGTCACTGGTGACATGATGAGGGTATAAGTGAGTAGAGTAAAAAAGGTCCTGAGTGTAAATGCTCATAGTTGTAAAGGGAAGGAAGCTGTTGGAGGAGTTATGACATCCAAATGGGTAGCTGAATGAATCCTGGTAGGGCTGAACCAGATGAAAGTACTAAGATTCTATGTAATCCTTTGATTCTATACGAATTAGAAGGGACCTAAGTACACCAAGGAGGAAAATCCGAGGGAGAGAGAGTTGAAAAAGAAAGGTCACTGATAGAACAAGGTCTCTGTGATATGGCTGCTAATCAATATGGTCCCCATTTCTAAGGGGGAAACATCTCATTTCCATAAAAAGCAAATAAACAGAATTTATATTAACCAGCAGGATCTCTGAATATTTCAGCAAATATAACTTATTAGGAGAGAGAAGCTTGTTTCTACAACGGAGACTCAGGCCTACCTAAGAGGCTTCCATGGGAAAAGCGGGGAGAGTGTCCTCAGACTGTTGTGCAAACACTAGTTTTATGGAGTACTGACAGCTGTTACTTGGGGGGAAATTGGGGAAATGCTGGGTAAACAAAATTAAGTGCGATGTTTTTGTTTTAAAAAACTGTAGGACTTCTCAGGGCTTTATACTGTGACTGGATGAAGGGAATTTGGTGGCAGCATTTCCAACCTAATTTGACTAAGAACATTTCTTTTAGAAAGCAATTGAAAAAAATATATATATTTAAATTGAGGGCAATTGCTATTTTATTATTATTATTTTTAAAAATTATTTATTTATTTATGGCTATGTTGGGTCTTCGTTGCTGTGTGCGGGCTTTCTCTAGTTGAGGCGAGCGGGGGCTACTCTTCATTGTGGTGCGCGGGCTTCTCACTGCGGTGGCTTCTCTTGTTGCGGAACACAGTCTCTAGGTGTGCAGGCTTCAGTAGCTGTGGCACACGGGCTCAGTAGTTGTGGGGCATGGGCTTAGTTGCTCTGCAGCATGTGGGATCTTCCCGGACCAGGGATCGAACCCGTGATCCCTTCATTGGCAGACGGATTCTTAACTACTGCGCCACCAGGGAAGTCCAGAAAAATATATTTTGAAAAAATGATTTAATATCATAAAATATCTTCTGAGAGCACTCCAACCAAAAGATCATTTAAAAACTTAGTTATGAGCTTTTATTTCTTGACTTATGGTCATATACTGACAGGCATTTCTACTGTAAAGAACTAAAAATGCTAGATAATATATTTAAAAATCTTTAATGCAAGGCAATGAACTGGCAAGAAAGTAAGGAACACTCAGGCCAAAATATAAGTTAAGTGGGAACCTGGAGAGATACAGCACTAAAGTGCAATTTTACCTCAAGAACAGTTGGTGAGCAAAGTAAATTTGAGTATTAGTTTTGAACAACTCAAAGGACTCAAAAGATAGGAGACAAAACCCAGCACTCGCTAAAGGTAGGAAGTCCATTAGGAGAACTACCTTATGGTAGGGACCCCCTAGGGCCACCTGAAACACCAGATGGAAAGTCTGAGATATAAAACGATAATTCAGCAAGGGAAGTAATGAATATGTGAGTAAATTAAGCATACACTGACTATATAAAACACAAAAATAATGTCTTTCAGTATTAAAGAAAAATAAGATACAACTAAAATATACAACCACGGTAGCACAGACATTGTAAGGTGGTGGACTGGAGCTGGATTTTGATAAATTAAGTAAACATTTAAATTTCTCTGTGTTATTGCCAAAGGAACAGAATGGGTTACAACTTCTAAACTAGTGGGGGAAAAAGTGGACTGAAAGAAAAATAACCCAAAGGAAAGCAAGAAGGAGGAAAAGAAACTCAGAAAAAGGAAACAATCAAAAAAGAACAAAATAAGATAGTAGGAATAAATAAAAATATAATAGCAGAAATAGACCAAATACTCTGGTTAAAAGACAACTATTGTAAGAAGAAATGGGAAGATGTTGGTAAAAGAGTACATATAAGATGAATAAGGTCTGAGAATCTAATATATAACAGTGACTATAGTTGATAATACTGTATCATATAATTAAAATTTGCTAAGAAAGTAGAACTTAAGTATTCTCACCCCTCCCCCCAAAAAGGAAATCTGTGAGGTGATGGATGTGTTAATTAATTCGATTGTGGGAATCCTTTCACAATGTATGGTATATTAAGTCATCATGCTGTACACTTTAAATATGTTATAGCTTTATTTGCCAATTATACCTCACTAAAACTGGAAAAAGTATATAGGCCATGTAGGAAAACACCACACCTTTTTCCTATTCTCTGTCATCTCCATGGATTTTATAAAATAATCCCAGAATACGGCAAAAAGGGTGAATCATCTTTTTCTTCCTGACTTATTCCTCACCCTCTTGCTTAGGACACTGCTATGCACAAGAATGTCATCCCCTGTGTCCTAGCACATCTGAGTTTCTTTAACAGAAATGCCTTGCATGTTTCTGAAGACTGTCATGAGGCCCAAGGCAATAAAGTTCAACAGACTTGAGCTGTAATCTTCTCCTAAGGAAATGGCTGGGATGCCAAGATGCCTTTTGACTTTGATTTCACAGCAGGGCTTCATTTGTAATGATGCTGTCCAAACTTTAAATGGCAACAGCTGTGATATGGAGTCCCACACACTCATTTATAAAAATTTCCCACAAATTAAAAAAAAATTAAACAATGGGGAATTTCAATCCATGACCAATTAGCAGGGAACAGGCAATCATAAAACATTTAGGGGCTATTTATTATCTTATAAAATGTTTACACATTGTAGTGCATGTCTCAAACCTGAGCGCCAGTCAAATGCTGATTGCAAAATATAAATATAAAATTCTTTGCAAATCACGTTAGAGATATTCTAAGTTAATTAGATTGAAAAATGGAAAAAATTTTGAAACAATAAGTACAACTATTGACATAGCAATAGCATTCCGGAATAGTGCAGTTATCTGTTGGGGAATCAGTCCATAAATACACATCCTGAAATCCCCTGTGTTTTGGCCACGTAATAGCAAAGTAGTTACAGACATACCAGACAATTTATAAGACTGCAAGGACTTGAATGACTATACATGTTTTATTCTGAACTTTGCTATGCAGCTTACCTTTAATTTTCCTCCTACAACTGAAGAGTGAGCCCTGCAATCTTAATTTCTCATTACCCTCAATTACTTCATATTTTGATTTTCATACCTTTGGACGGTCACGACCAGCATTCTCATTTTTGTAAAACTTTGGAACCTCTCAAAAACGATACAGGTAAACATTAAAAGAAAAAAATAAGACTGAAAGGCAGAATGTCTTGCAAAACTGACTTTTCTTGAGTTTAGACTTGATATAGCTCAGAAAAAATTTTTTTTGAATTGTCCAAAACACTGGGAACATTTGTATCTTCTACGTAGGGACAAAAATTAAAACTACCAAAGCCCCAAATACCTCTGTATATCATGTTAGTCTTCTGCTCAAAAATGTCAGCTATGTTCTGACCATTACAGGATAATGACCAAACTCTTCTGCCAAACTTGTAAACCCTCCGTGGTGTGGACCCATCTCCACACTTACCCAACCATATGGCCCTCCTGCTATAAGCCGCAGGTCTAGTCAGTCTGCTTTATTTATCATCTTCTATTCTATATCATAATTACCTCCTACCACATCTAATACCCCTAGAATAGCACCCATGCCTTGCTTTATCATTTACACTCTTCCTCCTTGGCACCTCCATATGCATGCCCTCGTGTTTTCCCACCCTTTCTAAGTACGGTGCTAAGTACAAAATAAGCAGTAGGACTCATTGTTGTTTCGGCCTCAGGTTACATTTTAATGCTAAATCTACGAATATAACCATTGAGGATGTATCACAATTTTGAACACTATGGTTATTTAATATGTACCATTACTCCCACTGAGATAGAAGATGAATGCTAGACTTGACAAATATTATCAAGCTTTGCTTTAAGTTTTTGAGTGAATGGCGCAAGTCCGCTTCAATTTTATGTCTGGAAACTAGGACACTGCACCTGGCATATAGTAATAATAGTTAACATTTATTGAGTGCTTACTAAGTATCAAACATATTTTCAGTATGAATTTACAGAAATTATTTCATTTAATTTTTACAGCACCTCTAGGAGGTAGGTACTATAACTATATCCATTTTGTTGATGAAGGAACTGAGTTTCTCAGAGGTTAAATAATTGCCTGAGATTACATGGGCACAAATGACAGAGCCAGAGCTCAAACCCAGGTAGTCTCACTCCAATGTTTGTGCTTTAAAGCTCTATGCCCCGTTGCCTCTCAAATGCAATTGAATCTAAAGATGGCATCTGTGGAAACATATAATTCAGGCAAAAGAAGAAATTTTCTACTAATTATAAATAATTTCCTCAAAAGAGGCTGAAACTATACTACATCTGTAAAAAAGCAATTGAAAACTTAAAATGTGGCTGCTAAAATTAAAATGCAAAGGAAGGGCTGGAAGTTAATTTTTTTTCCCTCATGGTATCCTTTTATTTCATCTCTATCTTCATAATTTCTTAAAAAATTAAGAAATACAAAGGATCATGTCAAAGCTTCTAAAATACGCCTAATAGGAGTGCTGGAAAGAGAGGACAAAGTAGGTAGAAGAAAGCAAAAGAAACAATAAAAAGAATTTTGTCTTCATATGCAAAGAGTCCAGCGAGTGTCAAATAGGACAAATGAAAAAAGATATTTGGTATAATGAATAAAATGTGGTATACTCATACAAAACAATACTACATGAAAGTGAAAATAAATGAATTATAATTATATCCAAAATCATGGATGAATCTCCCAAACAAAATTTTGATCCAGAGAATCAAGGCAAAAAGAACACATCACCACCATATCATCATCATCATCATCATCAGTCACTGCTGAAACACACATTCTTAATTAACATTGGCCTCTATCTCTATTTACCACATCAAACACACCATTGTAAACACGCAGGATTTCATAAAGTCTACTATAGCAATGTCAAAGAATTACTTTTATCAAATCATACTGACAAAGGAAAATCTAACAAAATCAGGTCAAGTGAAAAAAAGATCACCAGTTCGGATGATTTTATGCTAAGTGTTTTAAAAGAAAATGATTTGATGTCAGAGGATTAAAGGGAGTCCCTTAAGAAAAATAATGAAGGCTTTAAATATTTTTGCAAAATGATCATCTTTGAGACAGTGCTGTAAAAGCCAAACATAAAGTAAGTCATAATGCTATTTCGTTAGGAAAATTATTTTAAATACCTTTCCCTTCCCCAGACAAAAGTGAGATTCATACTTTGGTTCTAAAAATATCAGCATATGGTAAAAATTATAACCTAAATAGCTGTTAAAATTTTATATTTCTTCTTCGAAATATAATGTATCAAACAAACCGTTCCCCCACTATTTGGTATGAAATTTTAGTTCCTATTTTATATGGATTTACTGGTGGTGATAGTGAAGATTAGTTCTACTCTTAATGATCTAAAGGATGCAGGAGTGATGGTCTCTGTCATACCTCTATTTAATTCTCCAGTCTTGTGTCTGTAGAAACCAGACAGATCTGGAGGATAAAAGCAGACTACAGCAAATTCAATCACGCGGTAGCTCCAATGGCAGTTTTATAATAAAGATGTTTTGTCTTTGCTACAGCAGATTATCATGGTCGTGGGTATGTTGCATGCAATCACTGATGTGGTGAGTAAGTTCTTTTCTATCTCTATCAGAGAGGAGGATCTGAATTTGGACCATTTGAACATCATATAGAATATTATGCTGATCTACTACATTGATGACATCATGCTAATCAGGCTGGATGAGCAAGAAGTGGCTACCATGTTGGAAACCTCGGTGAGACATGCACTCCAGAACATGGGAGATAAACCTTATAAAGGTTCTGGCCTGCTGGGACATCTCATTCAAAGTAAAGGACAATTTGTTGCATCTTGTATCTCCCATCATGAGGAAGGAAGCAAAAATTCTGGTAGGCCTCTTCGGGCTATGAAGGAAGCATATTCCACATCTGGGATTACTGTACAGGCTCATACCAGGTGACACAAAAAGCTACCAGCTCTGAGTGGGGCCCAGAAGAAGAAAGGGCTCTGTAGCAGATCCAGGAATTAAAAAGCCCTGCTTACCATCACAGTCAGTGACCCACTTAGAGAGTTTGCACTTTCCATTGCTGTAACTCTGAGTTGTGCAAGGTTATAGATTCCAGTCCCCAAAGGAGAAACATTTCTACCAGGGGACAAAACAAGAATCTCATTAATCTATAAACTACAGCTGTCACCAAGGCACATTATACTCCTAATGCCCAGAAATTGGCAGGCAAGAGGAACCATAATTTTTTTTTTAACATCTTTATTGGAGTATAGTTGCTTTACAATGGTGTGTAAGTTTCTGCTTTATAACAAAGTGAATCAGCTATATGTATACATATATCCCCATATGCCCTCCCTCTTGTGTCTCCCTCCCACCCTCCCTATCCCACCCCTCCAGGTGGTCACAAAGCACCCGGCTGATCTCCCTGTGCTGTGTGGCTGCTTCCCACTAGCTATCGATTTTACATTTGGAGGAGCCATCATTTTGGCAGAAATAACTGAACCTGAATGCCAGGGAGGTAGGGCTAATGTCACATAACGGGAACAAGGAGGAATATGTTTGGCACCCAGTTAAGTCCTTGGGTACCTCTTGGTACTTCCTTGCCAAATTCTGATGGAAAATGAACAAGTGCAGCAACCCTAGGATGAGAAACACAAAGTGACCAGAGACTAAGACCCCTCCAGGATGAGGGTCTGGGTCATAAGAAGGGAAGTTAGCATCATTTGCAATCCTACAATCAGCTACATCTGCAGGGGCAAACGTTTTTCCCACTTAGCCTCTTCTAAGTTTCCCTCAGCAAGAAAGGCACACTAGAATTCTGGAGGAACTGCTCCTGAATACCTATGAAGAAGTGGAGGCGAGCACCACAAGGGATGAACATGAGAATGCCTTATCCAAACACCCCTTCAAGGGAGGACTTGTTGCCTCCATGACTGGCAGTGCTGTCAACAGCCCTTCCCGAAGCAGCAAATATTCAATGACTGATTAAGGTGTGGGTCCATACGCAGCCATTCTGACTTAACGTGGGACAACTTCAGCTCCAGAACTTTGTGTGGGTTAGGCTGAGGCTATCCTTGAGCTCACAATATTGCCTGACTTCCCCTTTTGCCCAATTCTATTTATTTTCCCTCCCTCCCACAGGTGTTGATCCAAAGACCACTCCCTAACAAACATCCTTTGCACTAAACTCTGCCTCAGAATCTGTTTCCAACCTGAAACAACTTCCTAATAAAGTAGCAGCACACACTGTTTTCTGGGGAACCCAGGCTAAGAGAGATCTGTAGTTTGAAAAGCTCACTATTGGCTGTGGGACAATGAATGCATTTGGGCAGGAACAAAAGTGGATGTGGGAAGAATGCTTAGATGGGTATTATAACAATCTAAGTGGGATGATGGTAGTTTTGATTGGGGTATTACAGGTGGAGGTAGGAGACAAGTGGATTGAGTTAAAAGGTTTTTATGGGGGTAAAAATCAGTATAACTTGGTGTTAGAGATGAAGGAGAAGAAGGTGTCAAGGATTACTCAGGTTTTAGTTCGCGCAACTGGATCAATGGTCATGCCATTTGCCAAGATTAGGGACAATGGAAGGGAATCAGGTTTGAGGGTTGAGGGGTAAAGGAAATGCATGATCATGACTTCAGTTTGTAACCATTAAAGCTGAGCGTCTTTGACACATGAAAACGAGATACCAGGTATCCAGTTGGATATAAAGGTGTAGCTCAGAGAAAAGGTCTGGGGTAGAAAAATAAACTTACGAGTCATCAACATGTAGATGGTAGTTTAAGTTGTGGGTGTGAAAGAGACCATCCTTGAAGTGAGTACAGAATGAGACAAAAATTAATAAATAATATAAGGCTTTAAAAATTAAAGGCCAAGTGGAGAAGGATGAGCTTTCAAAGATGGAGAAGGAATGGCCAGAAAGGTACGAGGATATGTAGAAAATGTTGCATTATGGATGCTAAGGAAAGAGAGTGCTTCAAAAAGAAATTCTAATTGATAAACTGCTTCCTCTATCTTCAAAGCATGGAAAAGCCAGTGGACTTAACCACGAAGAGATAACATGAATAATTTATATACTTTACATAGTTTCAAGGTAGCTACTATAACATATTTTTTGTTTGCTTTCCTATATTCCCCTTCCCCTCAAAAAGACCGTAATTTAAATTCCTGTGGAAAAAAAAGAAAGTGAATTATAAATCTGCCACATTTAGAATGGCTAACCTGTCACATTTAGAAGGACTAATAAATAAAACCTACAGAAAAGCCTTCTACATTAGAAAAGCCTTCATGTATATAAGTGAGGTTATGAACAAAAACAAACACCTCTTTTTAGCATTTTAAATCCATAGGTTAGGGACTTCCCTGGTGGTCCAGTGGTAAAGAATCCGCCTTCCAATGCAGGGAACGTGGGTTCGATCCTTGGTCTCAGAACTGGGAATCCCACATACCTCAGGGCAATTAAGCTCGCGTGCCTCAATGCGAGAGCCCACGTGCTGCAAACTACAGAGCCCGTGCACTCTGGAGCCCACGCGCCACAACTAGAGAGAAGCCCATGCTGCAACAGAAGATCCTGTATGCCTCAACGAAGACCCTGTGTGCCACAATTAAGACCCAACGCAGCCAAAAAAATAAATGAAAAAAAAAAATCCATAGGTTATCATTATGCTGCTTTTATAATATAAGCAAAAGATAAAATAATCAAATACTTATATAACCAACTACTGCAAATAACTAGAGACAATTTTCTTCATGATTTATGTTGTAAAAGCAATGATAACATAAGATCAGAAAAAAAACTTAACTCGCTCTTATTTTCAATAATATTCTGGAATGCCATTGTGAAGAGTTAAAAATGGACATCGGCAGAAAAATTTTAAATTGTAAGACTCATTGGCAGCATTATTTATGAAAATCTTTTTGAAAGTCAAAATCAGTTTCCACACAATGAATGAAATATGTGAAAAGTGAGATGCAATTAAGCACATCTCACCATCCTTAAATATAAATAGGCAAGGAATTATCAATCCTATGGTTAAATACATTTTTTTCTGGTGCACTGATAAGAAAGACACTCGGTAAAATGTAAAGTGTTACCTAAGGTCAGGATAGTAACATGAAAGCATTTCTGGGAATCCTAAGAAAACAATGTTTGCGAATTCTGAACTTATTTCTTAAAGACAACATAAAACTAGACACTGGTCAGAAAATCAACCCCCTCTGGATTGGCTTTGGCCTTCTCAACCCCGCGCCCTCACTTTCACTGGCAAAGGTCACCACCTGTGACCTCTTACTTGCCAACCAAATGGATTATGTTTAGACATTTAATTTAACCTCTATACCATTTGTTAAGATTAAACACATATTTTCTCTTTTTTAAAAACTACTTTCCTTTAAAAAAACTCACAAACTTTCATTTCTTTATAAAAGAGCTAGGAAAGGCAGGTAAGTGAAAAAAAAAAAAGAAAAATATCTTGTCATAAATCCCACAACCTTTAAACAACCAATGTAACACTTTGGAGTCTATGCTTCCTATTTTTCCAAGTCACAAATTGTATATTTATTCATATAATTTTTTTTTTTTTTTTTTTTTTGCGGTACGCGGGCCTCTCACTGCTGTGGCCTCTCCTGCTGCGGAGCACAGGCTCCGGACGCGCAGCCTCAGCAGCCATGGCTCACGGGCCCAGCCGCTCCGTGGCACGTGGGATCCTCCTGGACCGGGGCATGAACCCGCGTCCCCTGCATCGGCAGGCGGACTCCCAACCACTGCACCACCAGGGAAGCCCTATTCATATAATTTAACTTTACTTTTATATAGTCATTTCATCTTTAAAAAAAAATTAATTTTTCTTCCAGTTTTATTGAGATACAATTGACGTACAGCACTGTGTAAGTTTAAGGTATAGAGTATAATGATTTGATTTACATACATCATGAAATGATTATAACAGTAAGTTTAGTGAACATCCATCATCTCATACAGATATTAAAATAAAGGAATAGAAAAAAAGTTCTTCTTTCTTGTGACAAGAATTCAGGATTTACTTTCTTAACAACTTTCAAATATAACATACAGCAGTGTCAATTATATTTATCATATTATACATTACATTCCTAGTACTTATAACTGGAATTTCATACCTTTTGACTGCCTTCATCCAATTCCCCCTCCTCTGACCCTCCACCTCTCGTAACCACAAATCTGATCTGTTTTTCTCTGAGTTTGTTTGATTTTGAAGTATAATTGCCCTACAATACTGTTAGTTCCTGTTATACAACATAGTGATTTGATACTTCTATACATTTCAAACTGATCACCATGATAACTATAAGTCTAGTTACGCTATGTCACCAAAGATATTGTTATACAGTTACTGACTATATTCCCCGCAGTATACATTTCAAACTATGCCATTTATTTTGCACCTGGAAGTTTGTACCTCTTAATCTCCATCACCTACTTCTTCCCCTACCCCCCCCATAAACACACTGTTACAACCCTGCATTTTTACTCACCTCCCCCTGCATTTACTGTTTTTGACAACATATTTTACATTTTTTTTGTTTTGTGTATCCCTTAACGACTTATCATGGATAGATGATTTTTACTACTTTTGCCTTTTAACCTTCCTACTAGCTTTACACGTGGGTGATTTACTACCTTTACTGTATATTTGCCTTTACCAATTAGATTTTTCCTTTTGTAATTTTCATGTTACTCATTGTGGCCTCCTCTTTTTCAATTAGAAGTCCCTTTAATATTTCTTGTAAAGCTAGTTTGGTAGTGTCAACCTCTTTTAGCTTTTGTTTGTAAAACTTTTGATCTCTCCATCAAACCTGAATGAAAGCCTTGCTGGGTAGAATATTCTTGGTTGTAGGTTTTTCCCTTTCATCACTTTAAGTATATCATGCCACTCCCTTTTGGTCTCAAGAGGCTAGATCCTGGGGCAGCTGCCTGAGGGGTCCAAGGTGTCTCAGAACTAGTGCTGGCCCGCTGGTGGGTGGAGCTGGGTCCCAGGGTCTGTGACTGCAGAGCCCTGGGGGTCCCAGGGCTAGTGCTGGCACACTGGTATGTGGGGCCAGGACCTGGGCCCCCTGGTAGACTGGGCTACATTCCAGGGTGGCTGTAGGCTCAGAGGCTCTTAAGGCAGCCAGCCTGCTGATGGTGGGGCTGGGTCCTAGTGCTAATAATTTAGAGGGAAGATTCCAAAATGGCGCTTACCAGCACCAGTGTCCACGTGGCAGAACAAACTCAGAATGGCTGCCGCCAGTGTCTATATCCCCACGGTGAGCTCCAGTTGCCTTCTGCCTCTCTGGGAGGCTCTCCAAGATCAGCAGGTGGGTCTGACCCAGGCTCCTTTCAAATTGCTACTTCAGCCTTGGGTACTGGAGCATGTGAGATTTCATGTGCACCCCTGAAGAGTCTCTATTTCCCAGAGCCTTCTCACTCTCCTGAAAGTAAGCCCTTCTGACCTTAAAAGCAAACATTCTTTATACCCCAATAAAGATGTTAAAAAAAAAAAAAAAAGCAAACATTCTGGGGGCTCATCTTTCCAGTGTAGGACTCCCGGGATGGTTAGCTCAATGCGGTACTTGGACCACTCACTCCTTGGGAAGAACCTTGGTAATTGTAATTATCCTCCCATTTCTGGGTTGCCCACCTGGCAATATGGGTCTTGACTACACTGAGTCTCCAGTCCCTATTACTTTACTTGTTGTGGTTCCTTCTTTATATCTTTAGCTGCAGAAAATCTTTTCTGCTAGTCTTCTGGTCTTTCTCATCAATAGTTGTTCTGTAAATAGCTATAATTTTGGTGTGCCTGTGGGAGGAGGTGAACTCACAGTCTCCCTACTCTACCACCTTGGCCTGCATTCTTCCTAGTCACTTCGTTCTTAAATTAATTTCCTACCTTGGCTTCTATGACCCCATTTTCTCCTTACACCTTTTCTCCTCTTACATCTATGACCCTTTCATCTCAATGTTTATAGGTTTTATTATTCTGCTCACCCCTTAAGTGTCAGTATTTCTCAGGTTTTTTTCCCCATCCTGAGATCTCCTCTCTTATAGTACCTACTTTCCTTAGGCTGGCTCAACCATTTCTATGAGATAGAGTGCCACTGTATTTCCAGCCTAGACAACTCTCCTCAGCTCCAGCCGACTGGGCTCTTCCAATTTGTTGTAGAGACCTCAAACTCAATATATCTTAAACTGAATTATCTCCACCCCTCACATATACCTTCAAGCCTGACACTCTTCCATACTACCTTGGTAAAGCATCTATTCAGTCGACTAGCCAGAAACCTTTTCTATCGCATCATACTCTCACATTCAGTCAGATATCAAGTTGATGCTTCCAGTGTTATCCTGCTTCCATTTATCCATCCAACAAATATCTTTAGTTGAACTAGGTACATTGCACTGGGGGCTCTGAATTAAACAGTTATATAATCATTGCCCTCTTTTTTTTTTTTTTTTTAGTGGTATGCGGGCCTCTCACTGTTGTGGCCTCTCCCGTTGCGGAGCACAGGCTCCGGACGCGCAGGCTCAGCGGCCATGCCTCATGGGCCCAGCCACTCCGCGGCATGTGGGATCTTCCCGGACCGGGGCACAAACCCGTGTCCCTTGCATCGGCAGGCGGACTCTCAACCACTGCGCCACCAGGGAAGCCCATCATTGCCCTCTTGAAGCTGAATCAAATACTGTTAATTCTGTCTTTATCACATTTGTCATCTCTTCCCTCTTCTTCATATTTACTACCTTTGTTTGGGCTTTCACCACAGGTATAACTTCTTTACTCCAACCAATTTCTGAGCCTTTGGGGAGTTCTGTATCAGAACTCAGAATGCTTCTCTGTTTTGCCCCATCTTCCTAATTTCAGCTTTCTCATATCTGAAAAATCAGTTAACACTTGTTCATGTGCTGTCTTTTAAAATTTTGTGCTAACATTTCTTTACCTGTTTTCTTTGTCCTTGTAGAATTGTGTTTATCTTTTAAAAATCCCTCTACTATCCCTTTTAGTTGAGTTTCAGAAGGGAAATGGAAATAAATGTGTGGAGATAAGTGACCAGGCGCCCCAAATCAAGTCATTCTAGAGTTTATAATTTCTAGAAGTTTCTCTATGCCACCATTTTTAGAATACTTTAATATCTCTTCCTTCACATTTCCTAGCTATGTGATTTTCCACCAAGAAAATTCGAAATAGCCTCTAGTTCATTCCTTAAAAAAAATTATTAGTATCTTATATAGTCATCTAGTCACCGAGGAAATAGTAAATAAAATTCAGTAAGTAGGTAGATGTATTAGGACTGTATAGCAACCCTGTACAACTCATTAGGCAACAACGTGCAAATATTAGTGATATACCTTGGGCCTTAAATCTCAGGTGGAAATTAGGTCTAATTTTTTATTTTGGAACACTAAAGGCTACCTGCCAAATGACTGGCGTGACAGCCTACCAGAAAATTCTTTCTGATCTTAATTAAATATTTTAGAGAACTATGAATGTTTCTTCTACAAAACTTTTGGAATGAACACACACAAACACACATACACACACAGAGCCATGGTATTTTTGAAAGGATACGAGAGTTAACCTTGAAACTGAACAATCAACCAAATATTTACTTAATTCCTATTCCTTAGGGGAAAACAAATCATACCACTGGCCGGAATTCTCTGAAAAAAAAAAGAATCAGACCTTTTCTTTCTAGGTGTAGTTTTCCTAAATAACACACAAACATACAAAATAGAATTCAGCTAGCTGAGAAAAGGCAGTAAGGGCTGTAGAAACTGAAAAGGTGCTGGACATGAGGAGAGAAGTGGCAAGGTTACTGGAAAAAAGAGAGGAATCCTTGTCGGAGAAGACACATCAGGAATATATATATATATATATTTTTTTAATGAAAAGACAGGCAGAATTGGGATGGAGAAAGAATATATTCTAAGTTGGGCAACTAAGCTTTGTACAGGAGTAGGGGAGGAAGGTACAGGAGGGAAAGGCAAAAGCAGGCCAAGCTCCTGACACAGAGAGGAGTTATCAGTTTTGAGTGTAGTTTATAAGACCCAACATGGACACTCTGGGCACTAGTATAAGCACACATATGCCTTAGTAGATACCTAGTCTGTCTTTCAGAGCATACACATAAAGGAATTTTGTGATCAGGCTACAGATGATTAGACTCTCCTCCACTAGATAAGGTTTTTATTCCTTTATATGCGAAAAAAGACATCATCTAAGAGTTCCTTACCATTTTACCTTTTTATCCCTGAGATTTTAGTGCTGTATAGAAAAGTTGTCCTTCAAAGCACTGGTTTGAAAAGACTAGCTGCAGAAGAAGGCCTATTTTCTGAAACAAAATTGATTGGCTAGTAGAGTGAGTTTGGTTGTGGTACTCAGTGCCTTTATTTCAGAATGGTAAGTGTCAGGTGAGTGGCACCCCAGTCAGGGAAGTATGAAGTGGAGAAAGGCCACGTCTTTCTAATGTTTTGGTGTTCTGTCAGGGCTCCACAACTGCTCCTTCCCTTAATCCTCCCACTCATTGTGTACACTGCCACACTTCCTTCTTTCTCTTCTTCAGCTTGCCTCTCCTCTCTTCTTAGTCTATTTGCCTATGATACCATTTCAGAAAATTGAGGTCCCTGGACCAGCAGTAGTAGTGTGACCTGAGAACCTGTTAAATATGCAAATTCACAGGCTCCACTCCAGACCCACTGAATTAGAAATCTAGGTGTGGGGATCAGCAATCTGTGTGTTAACAAGCTCTCCGGTTATCCCAATACATGCTAAACTTTGAGAATCACTGGCCTACAGTGTACAACTATCCTTTCTGATACAACCGTGAACCATTCTAGAAAAATAGGGCTATATTTGACTTGATTTTAGATTTAGGTGAATGTGTGAACGATTTTGTGTTACTCAAATTACTCTACATTTGCTTAAAGTAACCGGCACCAAATACTTTAAACTAAAATCTAAATGCTTAGAAGAAATAAGTTTATGTTATTTAGTTTATACTTACATGTTTTCATTTTTTCAACCAATAAATATGGGCCTACAAAGTGAAAACTTGCATACGGTCCCTACATGACAGGGCTTACAAGGTAGTGGAACCAGCAGAGAGGCCTAACAAGATGTAATGAAAATCAATGTGTTCAACATGCCACAGGAGAAAGTGAAGTAGAAAAAGTTGTTATGGGAGCATAGACGAGGGAGAGATTCCACCAGAGCAATCAGAAAAGGCTTTATGAATGAGGGGCATCTGAGCTGAACTGGAAGATGAATAGGCTCTTTGGATTAATTTCTCTTCTTATATCTCTAATTTTTTTCTCTTATATGCCAGTTAATGGCTATTTTGCATATGGTTTTAGATGCAGTGTTTAAAAAATATATAAAGGTTAAACATGACGATATATATATATTCTGTATGGGAAATGAGGCCCAGTGATTTTGGTTTTAAGAAAAGCATTATTATTTGCCTCAAGACAAGTTTCCAATATTGAGCTAGTTTATGTTTATTTAAACTTTCCTTTAAATAAATCTGAAGAAATGTTTTTATGGTTATAGACCAAAACCTATTTTATTGTTTAAAGACTATGTGTAGTATATTGGAAAAAGCACAGGACAGAACAACATTAAGACCACATTCTTATTCACAGTGTGTCACTATATGGTGCTGTGGTCTTGAGGAAATTACTTCACCTCTCTGGACCTTAGTTTCTTCATCTAGAAAAGTTTGGACTCAGTGATCTCTGAGGACCTTTATTTTTATTTCTTCTTTGTCAAAACCCTTTTGAATTCCATTTATAATTTCAATTGGTTCAATTATTAAAATATTCATCAAGAGGGGAATGCCTCTTTTTCTGGCTATCTAGGCAAATATACTCTACAAATACTTTGGCTACAAAAGTAGATTCCAGAAGCTAGTCGCATGAAGTTTACAGAACACAATGTTAGGCTCAAAACGTGTTCATCACAGACCACATTAGGAAAGAGTGTCCTTAAAATTACATTACTTCATCTCTAACAAGAAGTGTCTCAAGAGGCCATGGCAGTGGTCAAAACCTTGGCTGAATGACTTTCTGTTGTATAATTGACAGAAAAGTCACTCCTCAAACTGTAAAACCTGCTCTGAAACATACCCTAATTAAACAACAACAATAACACAGATAAGGCCAGAAATGAATTTCATAACGGAGAGCATAAGAGATTTAAATCAAGTGGAAGATTTTTTGCTACAGTGAGACTCTACGAAAACATGGTTAGAATATTTCAGTCCAAATATAATTCTTAGTGCACAGAAAAATAATGACAACTGTTTACTATGGTTGTGAAATTTTGAACCTTTCAAAAAGTTGAGTAACCTTAAAGAATGAAAAGATATATAAAAAGGAACATGTCTTCTTGACTCTAAAGTAGGTTGTAGACCATTTTCTAGCCTGGCTCCTCCTGGTGCATGGCAGTCATGTTCTGAACTGCAGGAGGGGGGATTTAGTAGTGACCTTTTGGAATGAACCACGTTACTGGCCAAGTGTCTGTACCTAATTGATTTTCCTCACCCTTTTAAAAGTGCATCTCTAATTCCTGGCCCTAAACACCTGCTTAAAGTTCAGCCAATTTCTGCGGTGAGATCCAAGTTAAGTGAATTTCACTGAAGTGTGAAGTGTGAGGCAGACACAGAGTTCATTATCCTGACTGTGGTGATGGTTTCATAGGTGTATATACATGTTAAAAAGGTTATCAAGTTGTACACTTGAAATATGTCCAGTTTATTATATGTTAAAAGTTCAGTTTAAAATGTTACAAAAAACTACTATCAGTGCTATGGTAAGAGTATATAAGAGATGAGTATAGGGGCCATTCTGACCTGAGAAATACAGGAAAGATAAAAGTTGAGCTGAGGCTTGAATGATATGTTCACCAGTTATGGGGGAAATTGAAGGATAGTGGGCATTACAGGACAAAAAAACTGAACAAAGGTACAAAGGCAAAACATAGTTTTGTCATTGTACTGTAAAGAATGTGGCTGAGTGGAATTTAAACTAGTAAGACGACATGTGGTGATAAATACAAGGCTAGAAAGAAAGGCATGGCTTTGATGCCATTCTAAGATAACTTGACTTTACTTTGTAGGTGACTAAAGTTGAAAATTTTATACACATCTGAATTTGCTTCCTTGTAAAACCCCACTTAAATTACAGTAAAGATATTATTTTCTCAATGCAATCCCTAGCAAAATTCCAATGGCACTTTTCACAGAAATAAAACAAAAAAATCCTAAAATTTCTATGGAACCACAAAAGACCCTGAATAGCCAAAGTAATCTTGAGAAGGAAGAACAAAGCTGGAGGTATCATGTTCCCTGGTTTGCAGAACACCAGACCCAGCTGAAGGTAGGTGTACCATACTGACAATGAGCGAAATTAAGTAAAATATTACATACCGAACATTAGGACACCTAAACCTCTTACTCTATTGGGCTCCTAGAACTCTGGCAGCCAGGTTTCTACATTCCAGGGAGGAGACCAGATAATTTTCTGGGAAATATGACCAGCTCCATGCTCCCACAAAAAAAAAAAAAAAAAAAAAAGGAAAAAGAAGAAAATTAAAGCTATTGATACTGAGGGTTATCCTATAAACAGACAACCAAATATTACCATACATCTGAGCAAAGCTTCTAATATAAAAGACAAAGACCAAAAAAAAAATTGACTGAGAAAACTATGGAGAGACAGAAACCAAGCACCTCTCCCCCTCCCCCACCCCCCTCTCTCTCTCACACACACACACACACACACACACACACACACACGCTCTTTGTCAATATCCTCAGACAGATATGTGAAGCTATTACATTCATGAAACAAAACTAGAATACCAAAAACAAGAATATTCAGAGAATAAAAGTGTCTTTGGGTATGAAAACATATGATAGCTGAAATGTAAAATTTAATAGAAGGTTTGGAAGATAATGTTGAGGTAATCTCCCAGAGGGTAAGTCAAAAAGGCACAGAGAGAAAATAGAAAATAAAATTAGAGTACTGGTCCAAGAAGGCCAACATCTGAAGAGTATAAATCCCAGAAGAACAAACTGAGGAAATGAAGGAAAGGATATCAAAGAAAATAACTGAAGAAAATTCCCCGGAATTTAAGGACAGGAACTTCCAGATTAAAAAGGCCTATCAAGTATCCAGCACAACACATGCAAATAGCCCAATGACATCAGGGGACATCATTGTGAAACTTTAGAAGACTGGGGTCAAAGAGAAGATCTTACAAGCTTCCAAAGAGAAAAAACACAAGTTTCATGGGAAGGGTAAAGGAACGCAAGCATGGTTCAATTCGGGATATTTATCCATTTAATCCATTTTATCAACACAATAAGGGAGAGAAAACCATATTATTATAATAGGTGCTGAAAATCCATAAAAATATTTATCAGCCAATACATATAATAACCAAGTAAAACAGTAATACAAGAAAGCTAGTAAGATATAATAAGAAACATCCACTAAAGCCAAATAATAAATATTACCCTAAGTGACAAAACACTAAGCATTTCGATCAGGAATGAGACATGGATGACTTCCATGAAATTTTTATTTAACACTGTCTTGGAGGTTCTGGCAAATAGAATAAGACATCAAAGTGAAACAAATACATGGTGTAAACACTGGCAAAGAAGAAATAAAACTATCATTTTTGGGGACTTGTACTATTATATGCCTAGAAAACCCAAGCACTATAATAGCAAACAGAAATTAATAAGAGAATTTAGTAAAATGGATTGATATAAAATATACAAAATCAATAGCTTTAATTTATTTTTGGAAAAAGTAACTAGAATGGAAATGGGAAAAGCACTCCAGTCACAACAGCAATATGAACTATCAAATACTAGGGAACAATACATTTAAAAAGCAAAAAACTTACGAGAAGTAAACTTTAGAAGCTAATTAAATGGCATAAAACAAACCAGTTATTGCTTGGGAAGACTTAACATAATAATATATTAACTTTCCCCAAATTGACATAAAAATTAAATGCAATTTCAATTGGGTTTTCATTCTCAGTTCTAATGGAATATTTTGGGGAATTGAATATTATTATCTTAATGTTTATATGAAAGAATCAATAGCCAGGAATGGCTAAAAAAATACAGAAAAGAATATCACTGTAGGCTAATTTGTTTTACCAGAACATAATAAAGCCCCTTAAATCAATATGGTATTGGTTAAGATATATATAAATATCCATGGATTAGAATAACAAATCCAGAAATAAGTTACAGTATATATGAGAATTCAATATATGACAAACGTGGTAATTCAATTCAACAGTAAAGCAATGAATTATTTAGTAATTTGTGCTGATATCAACTGGCTATCCTTTTGGAAGAAAATAAAATTGGACACTTATGATATACTACGTAATTATAAAAATAAATTCCAGATGGAATAAGAATCTTGCAAGAACATTTAGACAAGATGTATATCTTAGGAATGAAAAAAAGGGTCTTAATTAGAATGAAAATACAGAGGCTATTAAAAAAAAAAGAACAGCCAAAATCTGAACAAAAAATTAAGTTTTTCTATGGCAAAAGATAAAATACAAAGCCAACAGATGGATAAATGTATTTGGGAAAAAAACTGAAAGGGCAATATGTACATTAAACAAAGTGTTCATACAAAATGGCTAGAAAAAGTCAAATAACCCAAAAGAAAAGTGGGCAAGAGGTATGCATAAGCAAGTCACAGAAGAACAACTCCAGAAAGGTCAAACAAACATCTAAATTGATGCTAAAATTCAGTAACAGTCAAAGAATTGCAAATTGAATGAACAATGAGATTAGCTGACTGACTGGCTGGCTGGTTGATTCATTTATTCCTGATTCACACATTCAACAAATATTTACTGAAAATTTTCATGGGTCAAATACTGTTTAAGGTGCTGGGGATCAGAAGTTAACTAAACAAAATTCTTTATGTGTAATTTTTGCCATATCATTTTTGCCCATCTGTCAAAGAGCAAACATTGAAAAGAGCAACTGAACCTATCACTGGCAAAGATGTGGGGAAGGAGATACCCTCAATAAATTGGCAGAAACATGAAACATAACAGCCTTTCTGAAAAGCAATCTGGCAATACCTATTAAAAATATACACACACACATATATACAAATATATAGCCTTACATATACCACACACACATACACACACACACACACACACACACACACACACACACACACACACACACACACACACACACTCTTTGAGCAAGCAATTCCATTCCTAGGCATCTAACTTACAGAAGTACAAAACTAACACAGTAAACAAAGACATATGTTGTTTACTGAAGCTTTGTGTTGGAAAAAAACTGTACAGAGAGTAAATTCCCATCAATAGGGAAATGCTTGAAAAAAACTGGGTTGCAGCCACACCATGAAATATTATACAGTAATTAAAAAGAATGTTTAGAACCCTGGTTCCCAAACTGTGAGATGAGTCATTCTGTAGTGCTACATCAAAATCACAGAAGTGACATGGTATATAATTCTAATGTTCAGGGGAAATACAGCATCTTTCAACATCTCTTGACCTTGCATGAACAACTAGCTGGAGGTAATGCACATTTTCAACATTAGATTGTGCTACATTACTATCAACAACATATCTTTGTGAAGCTGGGGTATTCAGTAGTTGTTGTGATTTAAAAGCAAGTACTATAATTAAAGCAAGATGGAACGGGATATGTAGGTAGTGTAAATCATGGTTTGAACAGCTATGAAGTACTTAACAGGAGCACACATTCCATTAGTAAACGATTGTAGTTATTTAAAAATGAAATAACAGTATTAATTTTTTCAATTTATGTGTATTTTTTTCAAATGGTTATTCACTTTCAAGGACATCAATACATATTAAGCTGGCTCTAATTACTTAAGAAGGGAAGCTGTTAGGTATTTCTTTTTGGCCCAGGGGGCACCAAGAAAAAATTGCTGAGATACTAAGGACTCTGAACTCAGGAGGTTTGGGAACCTCTTAAACTTGTAGTTCAAGAAGTCAAAAATAATAGAATAAAATTAAAAAGTTGACAAAAAGGAATAATACAAATAGAGGAAAAATTACAAAGGCAAAGGGTATTTCTTCTTGAAAAAGAAGAGAGAAGTCAATAATACACAAATTCCTAGGAAAAAAATACCAAAGAAAAATGAAAAATTTCAAGTCTATAATTAGAAATTTAAGATATTCCTACAAAGAAAACACTAAGTTCAGATGGCTTTACTAATGAGCTCTAACAAACTTTCAAGGAACATGCAATTTCAATCTAATATGCACTATATCAGAGAGAGATACAGAGGAATACTCCCTACTTCATTTTCTGAAACTAAATGTGACCTTGTTCTAATACCAGTCAAGGACAATATAAAAAGGTATAGGCTAATTTCAATCATGAAAACAATCATGGGAAAAAAACCCTAACACATAAAGGCCAACAATGCATAAAAACAATTGATAGCTGCAGAAAAAGCATTTCATAAAATTCAATACTTATTAATGATAAAAACTCTTAAACTAGCAATAGAAGAGTACTTTTTAACCTGATATAGGACACTTATCAAAAACCTTTTAGCAAATACAAAGCTCAATAATGAAACTTTAAAAGTCCTATCACTTTTATTTAATGTTATACTATAAATTCTTGCCAGACAATAAGAAAAAGAAATAAAATGTATAAAATTTTTAAAATAAGGCAAAAAGCATTACTATTACTGGATTATATGCTGGCCAACACGAAGTACTAAAAAGAATATGTAGACAAATTATAAGAATTAAGGAAGTTTGCAATATTAATGAATACATTTATATTTCTATATATCAGAAAAAAGCAATTAGAGTATGTAATTTTAAAAAGACACCATTTGTAATATAAACAACAGTAAAGACAAAAAAAAATAGGGCAACCAGAAATAGATCTAAAAAAAGATGTATAAAATCTTCACAGAGAAAATCATAAAATGTTATTAAAAGACATTAAAGGCCTATATACATTAAGAAATATACCATGTTTATGGATAGGAAGACTTGCAAAAATGTCAGTTCTTCCTTAAATTAGTCTATGGATTCAATGTAATTTTAATCAAAGTGCCCATAGATTTTTTTATGGAATCCAACAAAGTGATTCTAAAATTATAAAGAAAAACAAAGGGCAAAGAAGAGGCAAGATATTTCTTAAGAAGACATAGCATGGGGACTTGACTCGTGGGTATTAAAATTTAATATAAACTTTAGTTAAGACTATGAGACGCTTTTGTGAAAACAGGCTAACAGATTAATGGAACAGAAATCCTGAATAGACCCATATACTTATAGAAATGTGGTGTGTGAAGAGGGGGCCACAGCAAATCACTGGAGAAAAGATATTTATAGAAATAAATCATTCTGTGGGCAACTGGTTATACATTTGGAAAAAAATAAACTGGCTCTACCTCATACAATCCACAAGAAATCAATTTCAGATAGATTAAAGGACTTAAATATGAAAGGCAAAGTTATTAAACTTTTTAAGTGGATATGAACATATCTTTATGACCTCACTGAAGGGAAGTATTTCTTGCACACGACATAAGAAGAGTACAAATCATAAAGGAAATGCTTACAAACTTATAGTCATCAAAATGTGCTAGAAAGACAAGGAAAAGACAACCACAATCTAGGAAGAGATACCTGCAACGTGAAAGGATTCGTGTTCAGAACATATTAAGAACTCCTCCAAATCAAAGAGAAAAAGATAAACAATTCAGAAGAAAAAAGGGCTGAAGAAGCAAACAGGAATTTCCTTACATAGAAAACATGCAAAGCCAATAAACATGAAAAATTATGCCACTTTATTAGTTATCGGGGAAATGCAAATTATAACTACAATGATATACCCTTATATAATGACCAGACTGGCAGAATTTAAAAATTAAGAATTTTTTAATACCAAAAGTTGGCAAAGATGTGAAGTAAAAGAAACTCTCATACACTGCTGCAATAATGTAAATTTATAAAGATATTTTAGAAAATAATTTGTCATAATCTAGGAAAGTTGAAGTTGCACATACTCTTGACTCAGCAATTCCATTCCTATGTGTTTATTCAGGAGAAATTCTTACACAAGTGCATCAGTGTATAAGAATGTTCATACAACATTGCTTGAGTTACAACACTGCTTTCATTGCTGGGGCAATGAAACAGTCCAAATATCCTTCAACAGTAGAATGGACTCACACAGCAGTGAATAAATAAACCATAACTACATGTATCAACACAGGTGCTCATTATGAGCAGTTACTCAAAAAATACTTACTGTATCAATGAAAAAACAGGATGATTCCACTTACATGAAGGTCAAAGCAGTCAAAAATAAACTGAATTATAGTTTAAGAGTACACATATGGGGTAAACCACGAAGAAAAGCAAAGGAATGAATAACATCAAATTCAGGAGAGTAGCTCTAAGGGAGAGGAAGAGTCAGAGAACAGTTAAGTGGAACTCCCAAGAACTTTAATATGAATGTTCTATCTCTTAAACTAGATGTTGGGTACATGTGTGCTTTATTACTACTCTTTAAACAATACATATGTCACAATTACCATATCACAAATAGAATTTCATGAATCACACAATGACTACTTGAAAACAAGGTCAAGTTGAGATGCATGATGGGTAATGATTCTCAAGGTTTACACACTAGCTAAGTGTTCCACTAGTAAACACTAGCATTACATGTACACTTCATATTTCTGACTCAGCAAAAATACAAATTACTATTTATCATGGATTGTTCTCAAATAATCAGTATATAGAATGTCAACCCTACGATTATCAGCAGTCCGTTAAATTTCCATCAAGTGTCCCTTAGAAATGTATAGTAAACACTCAATGAGATCTGATATAACTAGGTAAGAATTTTAAATTCCATTTTCAAAATCATTTTATTGTCCAGAATCATCAGAAATTATTGTTGGTGTTTCTACACATTTAGACAGATGTAACTGAGATAAGTAAAATAAAACAAACTTGCAGAAAATGAAGATTGCTACTTAAGGATTTTCCTGACCTGTACCAGAACTTATTACAGGAAAAAAGCAATCTAAGGATGGAAATCTGGACTTGGCTCGTTGATCTGATTAGATTCAAAAGCATTAAAAGGGCTTCCCTGGTGGTGCAGTGGTTGGGAGTCTGCCTGCTAATGTAGGGGACAGGGGTTCGAGCCCTGGTCTGGGAAGATCCCACATGCCACGGAGCAACTAGGCCCGTGAGCCACAACTACTGAGCCTGCGCATCTGGAGCCTGTGCTCTGCAACAAGAGAGGCCGCAACAGTGAGGGGCCCGTGCACCACGATGAAGAGTGGCCCCCGCTTGCCACAACTAGAGAAAGCCCTCACACAGAAACGAAGACCCAACACAGCCATAAATAAATAAATTAAAAAAAAAAAAAAAGCATTAAAAATTGGTGGGGGGGGTATGAAAAGGCAGAGGAGTTTTAGGGTAGTGAAAATACTCTGTATAATATCATTATGGTGGATATACCTCATTAAACATTTGTCCAAACCCAATGAATGCACGGCGCCAAGAATGATGCAAACTGTGGACTTAAGGTGATTATGATGTGTCAATGTAGGTTCATTAATTGTAACAATGTACCACTTTTGTGGGAAATGCTGATAATGAGGGAGGCTATGCATGTGTGGGGGCAAGGGATATATGGGAAATCTCTATACCTTTCTCTTAATTTTGCTGTGAACCTAAAACTGTTCTTAAAAAATAAAGTCTTGCGAGTCAGGTGTGGCCCACCTGGGTGGGCTGTGTGGGCTTCGGGGAAGAACACGCAGCGACTCAGGGGCAGGTTCCTGGTGGAGGAAAGCAGGCAGGTCACCCACGGCACCCCTGCCACGCCGAGGACACTCAGGAGCCTGGCGACCCAGGAGCAGCCACCGCGCACCAGGAGCAGCACATATCTGAAAAAGAAGTCCCTCCTGCTGACAGAGAGATGGCAAAACCTACAAGCTGGCTTAGAGACTTTACCTACAAAGCGAGAAACCGTGCGGCTGACAGGGTCTTGGGGCTCCAGTCTGGTGTCAGGTCTGAGCCCCTGAGGTGGGAGAGCCGAGTTCAGGACACTGGACCACCAGAGACCTCCCTGCCCCACATAATATCAATTGGCGAGAGCTCTCCCAGAGATACTGTCTCAATGCTAACACCCAGCTCCACCCAATGGCCAGCAAACACCAGTGCTGGATGCCCCATGCCCAAAACTAGCAAGACAGGAACACAATCCCACCCATTAGCAGAGAGGCTGCCTAAAATCATACTAAGTTCACAGACACCCCAAAACACACCACTGGACACAGCCCGGCCCAACAGAAAGACAAGATCCAGCTCCACCCACCAGAACACAGGCACCAGTCCCCTCCACCAGGAAGCCTACACAGCCCACTGAACCAACCTCACCCACTCGGGGCAGACACCAAAAACAACGGGAATTACAAACCTGCAACCTGTGAAAAGGAGACCCCAAACACAGTAAGTTAACAAAATGAGAAGACAGAGGAATATGCAGCAGATGAAGGAGCAAGGTAAAACCCACCAGAACAAACAAATGAAGAGGAAATAGGCAGTCTACCTGAAAAAGAATTCAGAGTAATGATAGTAAAGATGATCCAAAATCTTGGAAATAGAATGGAGAAAATATAAGAAATGTTTAAAAAGGACCTAGAAGAACTAAAGAGCAAAAAAACAATGATGAACAACACAATAAATGAAATTAAAAATTCTCTAGAAGGAATCAATAGCAGAATAAATGAGGCAGAACGGATAAGCGACCTGGAAGCTAAAATAGTGGAAATAACTACCACAGAGCAGAACAAAGAAAAAAGAATGAAAAGAATTGAGACCAGTATCAGAGACCACTGGGACAACATTAAATGCACCTACATTCAAATTATAGGGGTCCAAGAAGAAGAAGAGAAAAAGAAAGCATCTGAGAAGATATTTGAAGAGATTATAGTTGAAAACTTCCCTAACATGGGAAAGGAAATAGTCAATGAAGTCCAGGAAGCACAGATAGTCCCATACAGGATAAATCCAAGGAGAAACACACCAAAAAACATATTAATCAAACTATCAAAAATTAAATACAAAGAAAAAATATTAAAATCAGCAAGGGAAAAGCAACAAATAACATACAAGGGAAACCCCATAAGGTTATTAACAGCTGATCTTTCAGCAGAAACTCTGCAAGCCAGAAGGGAGTGGCAGGATATATTTAAAGTGATGAAAGGGAAAAACCTACAACCAAGATTACTCTACCCAGCAAGGATCTCATTCAGATTTGACAGAGAAATTCAAACCTTTACAGACGAGAAAAAGCTAAGAGAATTCAGCACCACCAAACTAGCTTTACAGCAAATGCTAAAGGAACTTCTCTAGGCAGGGAACACAAGAGAAGGAAAAGACCTACAATAACAAACCCAAAACAATTAAGAAAATGGTAATAGGAACATACATATCAATAATTACCTTAAATGTAAATGGATTAAACGCTCCAACCAAAAGATATAGACTGGCTGAATGGATACAAAAACAAGACCCATATATATGCTGTCTACAAGAGACCCATTTCAGACCTAGGGACACATACAGACTGACAGTGAGGGGATGGAAAAAGATATTCCATGCAAATGGAAATCAAAAGAAAGCTGGAATAGCAATTCTCATATCAGACAAAATAGACTTTAAAATAAAGACTATTACAAGAGGCAGAGAAGGACACTACATAATGATCAAGGGATCAATCCAAGAAGAAGATATTACAATTGTAAATATTTATGCACTCAACATAGGAGCACCTCAATACATAAGGCAAATGTTAACAGCCATAAAAGGGGAAATTGACAGTAACACAATCATAGTAGGGGACTTTAACACCCCACTTTCACCAAAGGACAGATTATCCAAAATGAAAATAAATAAGGAAACACAAGCTTTAAATGATACATTAAACAAGATTGACTTAACTGATATTTATAGGACATTCCATCCAGAAACAACAGAATACACTTTCTTCTCAAGTGCTCACAGAACATTCTCCAGGATAGATCATATACTGGGTCACAAATCAAGCCTTGGTAAACTTAAGAAAACTGGAATCATTTCAAGTATAATTTCTGACCACAACGCTATGAAACTATATATCAATTACAGGAAAAAAACTGTAAAAAAAACACACACATGGAGGCTAAACAATACACTACTAAATAACCAAGAGATCACTGAAGAAATCAAAGAGGAAATCAAAAAATATCTAGAAACAAATAACAATGAAAACACGACGACCCAAAACCTATGCAATGAAGCAAAAGCAGTTCTAAGAGGGGAGTTTATAGCAATACAATCCTACCTAAGGAAACAAGAAAAATCTCAAAAAAACAACCTAACCTTACACCTAAAGCAATCAGAGAAAGAAGAACAAACAAAACCCAAAGTTAGCAGAAGGAAAGAAATCATACAGATCAGATCAGAAATAAATGAAAATGAAGTGAAGAAAACAAGAGCAAAGATCAATATAACTAAAAGCTGGTTCTTTGAGAAGATAAACAAAACTGATAAACCACTAGCCAGACTCATCAAGAAAAAAAAAGGAGAAGACTCAAATCAACAGAATTAGAAATGAAAAAGGAGAAGTAACAACTGACACTGCAGAAATACAAAGGATCATGAGAGATTACTACAAGCAACTATATGCCAACAAAATGGACAACCTGGAAGAAATGGACAAATTTTTAGAAAAGCACAACCTTCTGAGACTGAACCAGGAAGTAATAGAAAATATAAACAGACCAATCACAAGCACTGAAATTGAGATTAAAAATCTTCCAACAAACAAAAGCCCAGGACCAGATGGATTCACAGGTAAATCTATCAAACATTTAGAGAAGAGCTAACACCTATCCTTCTCAAACTCTTCCAAAATATAGCAGGGGGAGAAACATTCCCAAACTCATTCTACGAGGCCACCATCACCCTGATACCAAAACCAGACAGAGATACTACAAAAAAAGAAAATTACAGACCAATATCACTGATGAATATACATGCAAAAATCCTCAACAAAATACTAGCAAACAGGGCTTCCCTGGTGGCGCAGTGGTTGAGAGTCCGCCTGCCGATGCAGGGGACGTGGGTTCGTGCCCCGGTCCGGGAAGATCCCACATGCCGCAGAGCGGCTGGGCCCGTTAGCCATGGCCGCTGAGCCTGCGCGTCCGGAGCCTGTGCTCCGTAACGGGAGAGGCCACAACAGTGAGAGGCCCGCGTACCGCAAAAAAAAAAAAAAAAAAAAAAAAATACTAGCAAACAGAAACCAACAACACATTAAAAGGATCATACACTATGATCAAGTGGGGTTTATCTCAGGAATGCAAGGATTTTTCAATATACGCAAATCAGTCAATATGATACAACATATTAACAAGCTGAAGGATGAAAACCATATGAGCATCTCAACAGATGCAGAAAAAGCTTTTGACAAAATTCAACACCCATTTATGATAAAAACTCTCCAGAAAGTAGGCGTAGAGGGAACTTACCTCAACATAATAAAGGCCATATATGACAAACCCACAGTCAACATCATTCTCAATGGTGAAAAACTGAAACCACTTCCTCTAAGATCAGAAACAAGACAAGGTTGCCCACTCTCACCACGACTATTCAACATAGTTTTGGAAGTTTTACCCACAGCAATCAGAGAAGAAAAAGGAATCCAAACTGGAAAAGAATAAGTAAAACAGTCACTGTTTCCAGACGACATGATACTATACATAGAGAATCGTAAAGATGCTACCAGAAAACTACTAGAGCTAATCAATGAATTTGGTAAAGTAGCCGGATACAAAATTAATGCACAGAAATCTCTTGCATTCCTATACACTAATGATGAAAAATCTGAAAGAGAAATTAAGGAAACACTCCCATTTACCACCGCAACAAAAAGAATAAAATACCTAGGAATAAACCTACCTAAAGAGACAAAAGACCTGTATGCAGAAAACTATAAGACACTGATGAAAGAAATTAAAGGCAATACAAACAGACGGAGAGATATACCATGTTCTTGGGTTGGAAGAATCAACATTGTGAAAATGACTATACTACCCAATCTACAGATTCAATGCGATCCCTACCAAACTCCCAATGGCATTTTTCACATAACTAGAACAAAAATTTTCACAATCTGTATGGAAACACAAAAGACCCTGAATAGCCAAAGCAATTTTGAGAAAGAAAAATGGAGCTGGAGGAATCAGGCTCTGTGACTTCAGACTATACTACAAAGCTACAGTAATCAAGACAGTATGGTACTGGCACAAAAACAGAAATATAGATCAATGGAACAGGATAGAAAGCCCAGAGATAAACCCACGCACCTATGGTCACCTTATCTTTGATAAAGGAGGCAAGAATATGCAATGGAGAAAAGACAGCCTCTTCAATAAGTGGTGCTGGGAAAACTGGACAGCCACATGTAACAGAATGAAATTAGAACACTCCCTAACACCGTATACACAAATAAACTCAAAATGGATTAAAGACCTAAATGTAAGGCCAGAGACTACAAAACTCTTAGTGAAAACATACGCAGAACACTCTGTGATGTAAATCACAGCAAGATCCTTTTTGATCCACCTCCTAGAGAAATGGAAAGAAAAACAACAAAAAAAACACAAATGGGACCTAATGAAACTTAAAAGCTTTTGCATAGCAAAGGAAACCATAAACAAGACCAAAAGACAACCCTCAGAATGGGAGAAAATATTTGCAAATGAAGCAACTGACAAAGGATTAATCTCCAAAATATACAAGCAGTTCATGCAGCTCAATTTCAAAAAAAAACAAACCACCCACTCCAAAAATGGGTGGAAGACCTAAATGGACATTTCTCCAAAGAAGATATACAGATTGCCAACAAACACACGAAAGGGTGCTCAACATGACTAATCATTAGAGAAATGCAAATCAAAACTACAGTGAGGTTATCACCTCACACTGGTCAGAATGGCCATCATCAAAAAATCTACAAAACAATAAATGCTGGAGAGGGTGTGGAGAAAAGGGAAGCCGCTTGCACTGTTGGTGGGAATGTAAATTGATACAGCCACTATGGAGATCAGTGTGGAGGTTCCTTAAAAAACTAAAAATAGAACTACCATATGACCCAGCAATCCCACTACTGGGCATATACCCTGAGAAAACCATAATTCAAAAAGGGTCATGTACCACAATGGTCACTGCAGCTCTATTTACAGTAGCCAGGACATGGAAGCAAACCTAAGTGTCCGTCGACAGATGAATGGATAAAGAAGATGTGGCACATATATACAATGGAATATTACTCAGCCATAAAGAGAAACGAAATTGAGTTATTTGTAGTGAGGTGGATGGGCCTAGAATCTGTCATCCAGAGGGAAGTAAGTCAGAAAGAGAAAAAGAAATACTGTATGTTAACACATATATATGGAATCTAAAAAAAAAAAAAAAGTGGTTTTGACGAACCTAGGGGCAGGGCAGGAATAAAGACGCAGACGTAGAGAATGGGCTTGAGGACACGGGGAGGGGGGATGGGTAAGCTGGGACGAAGTGAGAGAATAACACTGACATATACACACTACCAAACGTAAAATAGATAGCTAGTGGGAAGGAACTGCATGGCACAGGGAGATCAGCTCGGTGCTTTGTGACCACCTAGAGGGGTGGGATAGGGAGAGTGGGTGGGAGGCGCAAGAGGGAGAGGACACAGGGATATATGTATACATATAGCTGTTATAGAGCAGAAACTAACACAACACTGTAAAGCAGTTATACTCCAATAAAGATGTTAAAAAAAATAAAGTCTTAAAGAAAAAATAAAGTTTTGATAAAAATAATTATTAAAACCAAAAAGCATTAATAAATCTTTTGCCAGTGGTTAATGAGAAACTGGTAGTCCATGGCACTCAAAAGCAAAACAGTTACCTAAATTAACACCTATAAACAACCGTAATCAGGTGCCTATGTAACCAAGTCAGTGTTGCCATACATATTTTAATTCAAATAAGAGGAACAATAAGCCTCGCCCACTGTATCAAAGTTCACTAGAGAATTTGAAGGAAGATCATAATAAGCTCAAGATGCTAAATTTCTATCACAAGGTTCAGCTAAGGGACCAGAAAGTTTCTATGACTACTCTAAACGATAAATGAAATAAGATCCTGTAGCTGCAGGGTTCAGATGTGTAACTATCATAACAAAGTTTAACCCTTAGGTGACTGAATTACAGTACAAACTGAGGTCACAGCCTTACAGGGTCTCATGTTAAATGAGGGTATTGATGGGGAAGAAGAGTGGAGTGACTTTGCAGTATGTCAATTTAGCTAAGCTGGAACTACAGTCCCCAGAATTCCCTTCACTGTACAGTTCTGAGTTAGAGTTGCCAGAGATGTGGAAGGTGCAAGTGACGCAGTACACATGCTTATGTTCAGAAGTAAGTGTAGGGTTAGGCGCTGCATGCACATACTGTTACTGATCTGCTGGCTACCTTGTCAGTCAGGCCTGCAGCTCCTTCAGCTGGATTTCCTCTTTCAGGATCTTTGAATTTCTGAGCTAATGTATATGCAGCTCTGTGATGAAGAGAATTAACTTTTTCTGCAAGCAAACCTGAAGGCTTAAAGGCAGTTTGCTTGCAGAAAAAGTAGGGACGTGATGAGATATTTGTATACCCATGCTCACCACAGCATTATTTGCAATAGCCAAGGTAGAAGCAACCTAAAATGCTCATCAACAGAAGAATGGGTAAGCAAAATGTGTTATACTCATACAGTATAATATTATTTGGCCTTAAAAAGGAAGGCAATTCTGACACATGCTACAACATGAATGACCTTAAGGATATCATGCTAAGTGAAATAACCCAGTCATGGAAAGACATATATTGTATGACTTCACTTATATGAAGTACTTAGAGTAGTCGAATTAATACAGATAGAAAGTAAAATGATAGTTGCCAGGGGCTGGGGTGGGAGGTAGGCAGAAATTGGGAGTTACTGCTTAACTGGTACAGAATTTCAGTTTGGGAAGATGGAAGAAGTTCTGGAGATGGATGGTGGTGATGTTTTTGCATAACAGTGTGAATGTACTTAATGCCACTGACCTGTACACTTGAAAAGGGTTAAAATGTTAAATTTAACGATGTGTATATTTTACCACAATAAAAAAAGTCCAACTAGAGCTCATTCATTCTTTGAGCACTTCTGTACTTCCTGAAATATAAAGCCTTTCTCATGTTTTATTTGCTCTAGTCCTGGCCCTAGTAATTTCTTCAAGGAGTCATTTCTTCCTTTTAATGGAGACTGGTATTTAGAAACCAAGATGTGGATACTAGGTGTGTTCATTGTTATACGGGGGTGTCTCTGCTGCCTGGCCCTCTCAATAAATACAGCTAGGAAATATATATATGCACCCTCCCCCCACATATTCACAGACATACACACACATTTCCACATATTTTTTCAATGTATATATGTTGAAAACCATGAGTTGGCATTATTAGCCCTAATTTATTCAAAACCATAAGATTCATGCTAGCTTCTCTTTTTCCATACTTATACTTTCTTCTTTTATCAGTGAAAAACCTGGCTACAATTATCCTCAATACCTTTACTTAATTTGCTCAGTCTTCTGACTATAAATAGTATTCTTATTCCACTGGGCCACGGATACCAATTCATCTACTCTCTGTGTGTTTGTAAGTATGGGATTCAGCCTCTGTCTGGCTACCATTACCCTGCCTGAGCCTGCCCAATGGTGCTTGGATACGGGAGGAAGGAAGGAAAGAAGGAAGGGGAGAGAAAGGGGGAATTAAAAAATTTTTTTACTTGTTAGTTGGTTTTTGCTGGTAAAAAGAAATACTATTGAGTTTTGTAGATTGGTCTTACATTCAGTAATCTAAATGAATCATCTGAGTAGTTAGTTTGTCAATGTGGCACTTTTTCCAGGCAGAGGATCATATCATCTGAAAATAATGACAGTTTTTTCTTTCTCTTCTAATCCTTGGATCTCATTTTCCCCTTGTAACATTTTTTAATTGAGAAAGAATTCACATGTAACATTGTATTAGTTTTAGGTATACAACATAATGATTTGACACATTGTTAACAGTAGTGATAAAAGTAAGCATCTTTATCTTATTACAGTCTTAAAGTGAACACATAACATTTCTTCAATAACTATAAGGCTTGCTATAGGTCTTTGGTATGTAGGTTTTACCAAGTATGGAAGCTTTTCTCTAAAAACAGTTTGCTAAGAACTTTTACACAAATACACATTGAATTTTATTAAATGCCTTCTCTGTACTGATTAAGATAATCATAATCTTTCTCCTTTAATCTATTAATGTGGTGAATTATACTGAAAGGATCCAGGAACCAATTCTACTATATCATGATGGTTTGGTTTTTTTTAATGCACTAATATAATCAATTAGCCAATATTTTATTTAAGAGTTCTGCACTTACCTTGATATGAAAAGTGGGACTAATTTTCCTTTCCTTCTACTGTATTTATTTGGTTTTGGAATCATATTTACACTAGCCTCCTAAGATGATATTAAAAATATAATGCTGATTGAAAAAGAAACAGAATATGTACTACACCATTTACATAAATTAAAAATACATGTGCACTAAATAATATGCAATTTTAAACAACATCTACATTGAAAATAATATATTAAACACATTAAAATAATTGAGGGAGATTGGGAGCATAATGGTAATAAAAATAAATGAATAGGGACTTCCTTGGTGGTCCAGTGGTTAAGACTCCACACTCCCAATGCAGGGGGCCCAGGTTCGATCTCTGGTCAGGGAACTAGATCCCACATGCCGCAACTAAAAGATCCCACGTGCCGCAACTAAAGACCTGCGTGCTGCAACTAAGACCCAGTGCAGCCAAATAAATAACTATTAAAAAAGAAAGAAGAACTTTAAAAATAAATGAATAAAACAAGAATGGGACCTTGCATGGACCAAAGATGATATGGTGTTATGAACTAGAGAGGACCACGATTGCTCCTACTAAGCAAGGATGAAAAAAAGCGTCCTGAGATGATAGAATTTATAAGAGGAATCCGGGGGACATCTAGTCCAACCTCTTTGACAATGCAGAAATCCTTTTTCAGCTTTCCTGAAAATGACTGAAGAGTATTTGATGGATTGCATATCTATAAAGCTGTCCTTTTCGCTGTTGAAAAGTTTTAAATGTTGGCTCTAATCTACCCCTTACAGACTTACCAAATCAGAATCTCTGATGATGGGGCCCAGAAATGCACATTTAAAAATTTTAAGGAAAGCTTAATAAATGACTACACCAGATAACAGGACACTGATTTTTCAACTCTCGTTACATGTCAAATTTACCTGTGGAACTTTAAAAAAAATACAAGATGCTTCATCCCTGGGATTCTAACACAGTAGATACAAACACTCATGCTTTAAATATTGGGTGGGACAAAAGGTTCGCTTGTTTTTTTCTGTAAGATGGCTCTAGTAGCACTTAGTTGTCTTTAACTTCATTTGAAACAATTTTGTTAGACTGTATGTGACAGCTGTCATATCAGCGTACATTTAAAAAAAGACTTTTCAAAATTAGTGAATTTCTGTGTAGCCATTTCAAAATTGAAGATGGAAAAAAAGCGCATTTTCAGCATATTATGCTTTATTATTTCAAGAAAGGTAAAAACACAACTGAAATGCAAAAAAAAGATTTGTGCAGGTATGGAGAAGGTGCTGCGACTGACTGAACGTGTCAAAAGCGCTTTGCAAAGTTTCGTGCTGGAGATTTCTCACTGGACGATGCTCCATGGTCAGGTAGACCAGTTGAAGTTGACAGAGATCATATCGAGACATTAATTGAGAACAATCAACATTATACCACGTGGGAGACAGCTGACATACTCAAAATAACCAAATCAAGCATTGAAAATCATTTGCACCAGCGTGGTTATGTTCGCTTTGATGTCTGGGTTCCAAGTAAGTTAAGCAAAAAAAACCTTCTGGACCATATTTCTGCATGCTATTCTCTATTTAAATGTAATGAAAACGTTCCATTTTTTAAAGAAATTGTGACAGGTGATGAAAAGTGGATACTGTACAATAATGTGGAACGGAAGAGATTGTGGGGCAAGTGAAATAAACCACCACCAACCACACCAAAGGCCGGTCTTCATCCAAAGAAGGTGATGTTATGTATACGGTGGGACTGGAAGGGAGTCCTCTATTATGAACTCCTTCTGGAAAACCAAAGGATTAGTTCCAACAAGTTGGTCCCAATTAGACCAACTGAAAGCAGCACTAGACGAAAAGCATCCAAAATTAGTCAACAGAAAAAGCATAATCTTCCATCAGGATAACACAAGACTGCATATTTCTTTGATGACCAGGCAAACCTGTTACAGCTTGGCTGGGAAGTTCTAATTCATCAGCTGTATTCACCAGACATTGAACCTTCGGATTTCTATTTATTTCGGTCTTTACAAAACTCTCTTAATGGAAAAAATTTCAATTCCCTGGAAGACTGTAAAAGGCACGTGGAAGAGTTCTTTGCTCAAAAAGATAAAAAGTTTTGGGAAGAGATGGAATTATGAAGTTGCCTGAAAAACGGCAGAAGGTAGTGGAACAAAAGGGTGAATATGTTGTACAATAAAGTTCTTGGTGAAAATGAAAAATGTGTCTTTTATCTTTACTTAAAAAACTGAAGGCACTTTTTGGCCCACTCAATATATCATTGACAGTACTGTCGACTGGGAGAGTATTTGCCAGCTATATGTGAACTTTAAATTTTGCTTTCAAGCAGAGGTTGTGAATTATCAAACCATCGATCTAGGTTTTCTTTCCTAGATATTCCTGTGCACAGAGATACAAAAGTGAGCAGAGGCTAGCTCTGGCAACCTGTTTAAGGATGGAAGCTGTGGAGAATTGAAACTCTAACCAGATAAGGTAAGCAGCTACTTATATTACATTCACTTATTCATTTACTCATTCATCCAAGTTGTCCTGAGAGACTATTTCATGCCAGACTTAATGGAGAATATAGATACACCAACAGGTAATTTCATTATATGTGGTAAGCGTTATTGTAGGATCACGGTGGATAGAATGGACGCAGTACAAAATACAGTAGAAGCACACAGAAATGGCTACCAACCTAAAACTGATGGGCCAAAGAAGGCTTCCAGGAGGAAGTGACATCTAAACTAAGAGTAAAGAATGACTAGGAGTTAACTAGGTGAAAGGGACAATTGAGGGAGTAGGGAGTAGAAAAGAATAGTGTTCCAAACTAAGGCAGTAAGATGTGCAAAGGCCAGAGGATTGACAGCAGTGAAAAATGAGGCTGTAGAGGTAGGAAGGAGCAAAGATATGATAAGAATTTACTTTGAGGGCACGGGGAAAGGATTTTAAGTTGGGAAGTGATGAGATCCAACCTGAATTGTAGAAATATCACTTTTGTAAAGCAAGGAAACAGAAAGTAAGGGGATGGGTCAGGAGAGAGGTGGGGAGACCAGTTAAGAAGTTGCTGCAGTAAAAGAGGTAAGAAACGTTGGTGACTTAAATCAGGATATTGGAATTTAAGGACAGAGAAAAGTGGATGGGAGTTGAGAGACATCAGGAAAGAGACATAGGAACGCAGACTCTATAGGACTCAGTGGCTGATCAGACGTGAGGATAAGGCTAAGAGACTAATTTCATGTTTTTGGCTTATTTGGTGCCATTTGTTAAACCAGGAAACTCAGGAGGAAGAGGTTGTGGATGGTGGCTGAAAATGGGGATAAAAGGTGATTATTTCAGTTTGGAACATAACATCTAAATAGCTTTGGGACATTCAAGTAAAGATGGAGAGCAACCAGCAAGATATTCAGTTCTGGAGGAAGATTTGGAAGGATTACGTAGAAGACAGTAATGGGGATGAATAAGATTGCCTAGGTAGAATCTTAGACTGGGAGAAGGTTTAAGATTTAAGATGAACATTTAAGATTTTAAAATAAACATCAAGACTTGCAGGATGGGGGATAAGAAAGCTTACCAAAAAGACTGAAAAAGAGATTCAAAGGAAGTAGAAAGTCAGGAGAAATGGTATCATCAAAGATAAGGGAAGAGGGGGGCTTCCCTGGTGGCGCAGTGGTTGAGAGTCCGCCTGCTGATGCAGGGGACATGGGTTTGTGCCCTGGTCCGGGAAGATCCCACATGCCGCGGAGCGGCTGGGCCCGTGAGCCATGGCTGCTGAGCCTGCGCGTCCGCAATGGGAGAGGCCACAACAGTGAGAGGCCCGCATAACGCAAAAAAAAAAAAAAAAAGATAAGGGGGGCTTCCCTGGTGGCGCAGTGGTTGAGAGTCCGCCTGCCAATGCAGGGGACACGGGTTCGAGCCCTGGTCTGGGAAGATCCCACATGCCACGGAGCAACTAGGCCCGTGAGCCACAACTACTGAGCCTGCGCGTCTGGAGCCTGTGCTCCGCAACAAGAGAGGCCACGATAGTGAGAGGCCCGTGCACCGCGATGAAGAGTGGCCTCCGCTTGCCACAACTTGAGAAAGCCCTCGCACAGAAACGAAGACCCAACACAGCCAAAAATAAATAAATTAATTAATTAATTATAGAAAAAAAAAAAAAAAGATAAGGGAAGAGGGTTTTGCACAGAAGTGGCCAGTGGTCATCATCAAATCTACCATGTGTCAATAAACAAGCAAACAAACAAATAAATAAATAAGAACTGAAGAGTTTCCACTAGATTTATCAATGAGTTCTCATTGGTTGAGTTGGTGATAGCCAAAGATTTGGCCTAAACCTTACAGATGTTAGAACAGCTAACTTCTTAATGAATTTTCTCCTATATCTGAAATTCAAAGTGTTGACAACCAAGTTAGTTCCTTAATAAGTAACTTAGAAAAGTAGACTCTTATTTCAATAATTACCACTTCCATGAAATTATGTAATCATTCATGTATTCAAATAATATCTGAATACTTTCTATGTGTCAGGTACTGTGCTGGATGTTGGGTATACAATGATGAACAATAAAAACAAGGTTTGTTTTCACTCAGTCAAGGTTGGGGTTTTTCAATAGCAATTGCTATTTAGGAAAAATAAAAATAAAGATCCACAAGTTTCCAGAATTTAAGTTCCTGATCTAAACTTAAATTTAGCTATATAGCACCTATTGCCACAGTTTTTTGTTTTGTTTTGTTTTGTTTTTTGTTTTTTTTGGTACACGGGCTTCTCACTGTTGTGGCCTCTCCCGTTGCGGAGCACAGGCTCTGGAAGCGCAGGCCCAGCGGCCAAGGCTCATGGGCCCAGCCGCTCCGTGGCACGTGGGATCCTCCCGGACAGGGGCACAAACCCGCGTCCCCTGCATCGGCAGGCGGACTCTCAACCACTGCGCCACCAGGGAAGCCCTGCCACAGGTTTTGAAGAACACAGTATATCAGTGACTTAAAGGCAAGAATAAAAAAAAAAAAAAATTAGATTTAGGACTCACCTTTCAAATTACAAGCTGTGTGATTTGAGAAAAGTACTTAATTTCTTTGAGCCTATTTCCAGAGGGTAGTAGTGATTGTGGATGACCCTGTTTCAAAGCCAAAAGAAAGCTGAGGTTGTCTGAGGCAGTCAGAGGAATAGAGGTACCCAAGAAGGAAAAGGACAGAATAATTATGGATGCTGACTAGATGGTTCTCTCACAAGGGGCGTGGAGAGTGAAAGCAGAGTTGAGGAACAATGGTGGGGAGTAGGAACGGACTTTGTTTAACTGACCCCTTCTGCTTAGGTCATCCTTCGCAAGAGGTAAACCAAAGAATGACAAAAGAAAAAGAACGTGTCCATGGTGAAGCTTGTTGACTGAGAGCTTCATTATAGCATGACCTGGTTGAGCTGTTCCGTTAAGAAACTCTTATCTCAGTATTTTTAGTAAAATCTTTTCCTCTTTGGCTGGTCACATTTCTCAGAGAGCTGTCTTCCAATGTCCTGCTTGAGGGAAGGTTGCCAGAGTTCTAGGAGCTGAAGGGGGAAAGTTGTCGACTGGTATTCTTAATATCTGACACTCACTTTACTCCCATGTTTGCAGCAAAACAGTATTTCCCTCAACCAGACATAGTGTTTCCCTGGCCTGTTCACGCTCTGTCTCTCTCTCTCAAAAATAAATACACAAACCAACCAACCAACCTCTAATACTCTGCCAGGGTAAAGGAGAGGCAGCTGGCTGTTAACACAGAACTGGAAAAGATCTGAGACGGGACTCTAACTGCATCTTAAGGAGACTTTCAACTAATCCTCTTTTTAATGTTTTAACTCCATCTTAACCTCCTGCTTTCAGCAATAACTTGATATCTCTAATTCCTGAGCCCTGTGCAGTTCCACAAACTGGGGTGCTTTAAGGCTTGTACAAATGTTAGTTAGGAGAAGTCTTTCTTTGGGCTGCTAAGTAAAGGCAATCATCCATCAGCTTTCTAGTTTCTAAAATGTTGTTGCTGTTGTCTCCTATCCTGTTTTGCCTATGGGTTTACACATTAAAAAAACTCTTTACTTTTGTTTTAGGGTTTTGGGGTAGTAGCTGAGGTTAAATGTATGTATTCAATGTTCACTTTAACCAGAAGTTACTCTATCTACTTATCTCATCTCCCACCACCTTTCTGTATTACACCTGGCAACATGGAAATATTTTTTAATTTTCAAAAACACAGGTGCTTTCCATACTTTTTTCTACTAGCAACTTCGTCTATTTGGAACACTCTCCCTCCCAATCCTTGTCTGACAAGTGCCCTCTGTGACCACCTCCTTCCCACTCTAAACCCAGTAACCCGTAACAGCATTCGTAGCACTTTTTCACACACCTCTATCAGTGCATATTCCACTATATTATAAATACTGGTTTACCTGTGAGTTTTTCCTTCTAGACTGTGAACTCCTTAAGAACCAAAATGACATCTTAATCATCTCAGTATATCTAGTACCTATTACGGAGACTAGTACATGATAGAAATCAGTAAATGTCTGGAGGAGGAGAAAGGAGGAGAGGAGTAAAATACATACCCTGCTCAAGCAAAAGATGTATTCTACTGATTAATATACTCTTTTTTAAAAAATTGAAGTACAGTTGACTTACAATATTGTTAGTTTCACGAACACAGCAAAGTGATAGTTTAATATATATATATTTTTTCTTTCTCAGATTCTTTTCCATTATATGTTATTATAAGATATCGAATATAGTTCCCTGTGCTATACAGTAAATCCTTGTTGTTTATCTATTTTCTATATAGTATTGTATACCTGCTATCTCATACCCCTTATTTATCCCTCCCTCCTTCCCCTTTGGTAACCCTAAGTTTGTTTTCTATGTCTGTGAGTCTGTTTCTGTTTTGTAAGTAAGTTTATTTGTATTATTTTTTAGATTCCACATATAAGTGATATCATATAGTATTTGTCTTTCTCTGACTTATTTCACTTAGTATGATAATCTCTAGGTCCACATGTTACTGCAAATGGCAATATTTCACTCTTAATTGCCAAAATATACAAAGAGGGCTTCCCTGGTGGCACAGTGGTTGAGAGTCCGCCTGCCGATGCAGGGGACACGGGTTCGTGCCCCGGTCCGGGAAGATCCCACATGCCACGGAGCAGCTGGGCCCGTGAGCCATGGCCGCTGAGCCTGCGAGTCCGGAGCCTGTGCTCCGCAACGGGAGAGGCCACAGCAGTGAGAGGCCCATGTACCGCAAAAAAAAAACCCACAAAGATTTCATACAATTCAATATCAAAGAAACAACCCAATCAAAAAATGTGCAGAAGAACTAAATAGACGTCTCCAAAGAAGTCAGACAGATGGCCAACAGGCACATGAAAAGATGCTCAACATCACTAATTATTAGAGAAATGCAAATCAAAACTACAATGAGGTACCACCTCACACCGATCAGAATGGTCATCATCAAAAAGTCTACAAAGGGTGTGGAGAAAAGGGAATCCTCCTATACTACTGGTGGGAATGTAAATTGGTGCAGCCACTACAGAAAATAGTATGGAGGTTCCTTAAAAAACTAAAATACAACTACCAAATGATCCGGCCATCCCACTCCTGGGCATATATCCGAAAGAGATGAAAACTCTAATTTGAAAAGATACACGCACCCCAATGTTCATAGCAGCACTATTTACAGTAGCCAAAACATGGAAGCAACCTAAATGTCCATTAACAGATGAATGGATAAAGATGTGGTGTGTATATTCAAGGTCAGAGTGCCAGCATGGTTGAGTGAGGGCCCTCTTCAGGGTTGCAGACTTCTTGTTATATCTTTACACAGTGGAAGGGGCTGGGGAGCTCTGCTGGTTTTCTTTTGAAAGGGCATTAATCTAGTTTGTGATGTCTTTACCTTCATGACCTAATCCCTAATACCATCACCTTGGGCACTAGGTTTCCAACATATGAATCTGGGAGGACACATTCAGAACACAGCACTTAACAAAATTCTCAAATTTGCTACCTCTTACATAGGACTGGTCATCAGCAGTGCTTGAGTGTCCTTAAAAACTTGTAGATTGTGGAAAGTTTGGGGTTCCAGAAGATAAGCCATTTTTCTCATACTTTTAAACCTCTATGTGGTTTCCTATATTATTCAGAGCCCTTAGCCTAAGATGCCCAATATAAGAATTTATCCAGTAACCAATGGAATTTTATAAAACAATTTTGTTGGTAACTAGAATTTTCAGCCTTGACAAAATCTGAGGCTTGACTGTGAAGCCTATCCTCTTTAATAAGGCAGGACCCTTAGTTACTTTTGGAGATACTGACCACTGCCAGTTGAAGTCATAGTAAGCCCACTGTTGAGTAGCTTGCTTGCTTATTTATGTATTTATTTATTTATTTATTTAAGCAAGACTTTCTCAATGAAGAGAAAGCCACTGATTCACATTCTGGCACAAGTTCCTTACCTTGTCACAGACTACTACTTTGAATAGCACTGTGTTAGACCATCTCATTATATCCTCCATGTATCTTAACTTCTCTTCCATATTCTCCATCTTCTTGTCTCTCTCTGCTCCACTATGTGTAATTGCTTCAGATCTGTATTACAGTTCACTACAAGTCTCTCACTGCATTTAGTGTGATGTTTAACCCATCCAATGAGTTTTTTGTAATTATGTACTTATTTCTTTGTTTACTTATTTTACCCAAATAATTTCAAATATATATCAAAATTGAAAGAATTTTACAGTGAACACCTGTATACTAACCACCTAGACTGTCATTAACATTTTACTACGCTTGCTTTATCATTTAGCTATTCATCTACCTATCCTTTAACCCATCTTATTTTTAGTGCATTTCAAAGTAAATTGAAGACATCAGTTATACTTCCCCCAAGTACTTTAGCATGCATATCATTAGAGGTCAATATTTGTTTATAGGTTCTTCTTTTGCCGTATAATTTACATACAATAAACTGCACAAACTTTTAGTGTTCACTGGGTTTTGACAAATATGCCATAATGTTTTTGAGATATATCTATGTGGTTGCACGTATCATTAGCCTGTTTCTGTGTGTGTGTGTGTGTGTGTGGTACACGGGCCTCTCACTGTTGTGGCCTCTCCCGTTGCGGAGCACAGGCTCCGGACACGCAGGCTCAGCGGCCGTGGCTCATGGGCCTAGCCGCTCCGCGGCATGTGGGATCTTCCCAGACCAGGGCACGAACCCGTGTCCCCTGCATTGGCAGGCACACTGTCAACCACTGAGCCACCAGGGAAGCCCCTAGCCTGTTTTTTTTTTTATCGCCGATTAGTATTACATTGTATGGATATATGGCAGGTAAAGAAAAAAGCATTCTCTGATTGATGGGCACCTGGGCTGATTCTAGTTTTAGGCTATTATGAATAAAGTTCCTACGAATACTTTTGTATAAGTCTTTTTATGGTCATATGTTTTAATTTTTTTAAGGTAAGACCCAGGAGTGAAATTACTGGATCATAGGCTAGGTATATGCTTAGTTTTATAAGAATCTCCCAGTCTTTTTTCTAAAGTGATTGTAACAGTTTACATTCTCAACAATAAAAGCTGAGAATTCCAAGTACTTTACAACTCTGTCAACATTTGGTATTGTCAGTCTTTCCGATTTTAGCCATACTGGTGGTTATATAGTAGTATCTCATAATGGTTTTAATTTGCATTTCCCGGATGACTGATACAGAGCAGTTCTTCATGTTTTTACTGACCATTCACATATCTTATTTTGTGAAGTGTCTGTTCAAACTGTCCATTTTCAAAAACTGGTTTGGCTTCACCTTATTAAGTTGTAGGAGTTCTTTATATAAACATGACATCAGTTCTTTGTCACGTTTACATTTTGGGAATATTTTTTCCTAGTCTTAACTATTCATTTTCTTAATGCTGTCTTCTGAAAAGCATAAGTTTTAATTTTGATAAAGTACAGTGACCTTTTTTTCTTTTTTGGTTATCACTTTTTGTGACCCGAGAAACTGTTGCCAGTTATAAAGAATATAAGTGGCAATAAAGATTCAATTATTAAAAAAAAGAGAAACTGTTGCTCATTCCCAAGTCATGACTCTATTCCATGCTTTCCCCTAAAAGCTTTATTGTTTTATATTGTATGTTTATGTCTGTGCTCTACCTCAAGTTAATCCTTGTGTTTGATGTGAGGCAGAGATACTGGTTCACTTTTTTTCCATATGGATATATTCAGTTATTTCAGCACTATTTGTGGAAAAAACTTTCTTCTCCCTATTGGATTGCTTTGGTGCCTTTGTCAAAAATGCCATAAACGCGGGTCTATTTCTGAGTGCTCTTTTCCACTGATCTATTTGATATGTCAGTATCACACTGTCTTGATTACTGTGGGTTAACAGTAAATCTTGAAATCTGGTAGTGTTAAGTCCTCCAAATTTGGTCTTTTTCGAGATTGCTTTGGCCATTCTAAGTCCTCTGCATTTCCACATACATTTTACAATCATCCTGTCAATTTCTAGAAAAAATTCTGCTGCAGTTTTTATTGGGATTTCATTCAGGCTACAGATTGATTTGTGGAGAACTGACATCTTAACAATATTGGGTTTTCCCTATCCTTTGAGTTTTTACTTTACTGATTATATAATCTAAACTTACCTGGCCATTTTTGTTAGTTTCTTGTTATTTGCTTATTTTGTATTTGATCCTTTACTTATTTAAGTATTTTAATTATTATATGTTCATACTGAATAATTCCAATATATAAAGCCTTTGGGAGTCTCAATCTGCTGTTGGTTGTTTCTGTTGACACTATTTCATATTGGCTCATTTCTTTGGTATTTGGTCATTTAAAAATTGTGAGTTCATATCTTACTGAATTTTATCTGTGGAAATCCTGACTGCCTAAATTGTGGCTGCATTATTCTAGAAAGGATTTATAATTGCTTCTTCTGGAGGCAAGGGTGAGGGGCATGCCGCTGAAGAGGGATTATTTTATTCCTCTTCCAGTGTCCTAACCTTATGTAAATAAAGCTCTCAGGTTCAACCAGCTCTCTTACAGAAGTCGACTTAATTGTGCTCACAAATCTGGTTTCCCTACCTGCTAATAGCTCAGAATTTGGTTTTTCCTATTTGTCCTTTTCTTGAGAGTAGAGGAGGGGCCTATTATAGATTTCCTTTTCTCCTTGGGAAAAACTATATATCAAAATCATGGGGTATTTTTGTTGTTGTTTCAATTTTCTAAGATCTATTTCTACATTAGTGAGAGGGTCCCTCATAACATGCAGCTTATTATAATGCTGGAAATAGAGGACTTTACTGGGTTTTTAAATTATAATTTACTGTGAAAAGATCTTAGCTAAGATCTTGACACAAAAATCATAGATCTGCTAAAATGAAAAGAGTTAAGGCCATGATATTTTTGAAGAGATTTCTAGTAATCTCAGTTACAAAAAACAACTAAAATACGATCAGTTATTTGAGATGAGAAGATACATAGGAATAATCTATAATCTCTATAAACCAGTCCTTTAAAAAATTATCTTGGCAGTGAAAGAACCTGATAAACAAAATAACCCCTTGGCAGTACTCATGTTCCATTTAATTTTCCCTTGAGGACAGAAAAGACAGAATAACTTCAAGATCACGAAGAGCAAAAATTACTAAAATTTCTGAATCACTACCTAAAAATTGGTTCATTTAATGTTTCTATCTTAAAACACCAACACAGATGTTTGGCCTCTCTGCCTTGAAATTCTATGCTTTTGTAAAGAATGTTCAGAATGTCATGTTAAATCCCCGCAAGTAACATTGTTGCAACAAGAATATAAATATTAATAAATCCCAAGTTGGTAATAAATAACCCATTAAAATAAGAGTATCACATGTGAACCCATTTATAACTGAAAAGAGCCTCTCTATAATGTTAAACAACAGCATATGCTGGAAGAAAGACAGGATATATTTTAATGTATTTATGAAATAGTGAATTCAAAAATATTAAGTGTTCATCAGTACAGGTGTATCTGGAAACAACACCAACAAAAAAATGCAAGCTTTTTACCCCTAGAATACGATTATTCAAATGAAAAGGAGTATTTTTGTAAACCAAGGGTACCTGGCTATTCTATAAGTAATTACTAATTAGTATATGCTAAAATTAAGTTTAGAGAAAGCCTTATAAATTAGTTCTTCAGTTAATTACAGCACATAAAGTACAAACGGAAAAAAGCTCCCTAAAACAATTTTTGTAGTTTTATCACCAGTTATAGGGAATCAGGAAATTACCTAACTTTATAGCTTCTGGTGACCTTGATCTATTAATCAAATTCCTTTGTTCTCTATAATGACAGTACCAAAGTAACTGTAAGAAAGTAACAAAAGTGGCAAAAGACATGAGTTTTTTTAGGGTAAATTTATTATGTCTTATTCTTCTCATAAATGTTTGATAATTTCCTTCCTATAAAAATGAGAATCATTTTTAAGTTATAAAATATGCTTGTTATATGTTTTATATAACTTAATTATGCTTGTGTGTATGTGTGTGTTTCAAGCAGAGAAAAGTTTAAATGGAAGTCAAAACTCCTCTATCTATGCCAGAGATAACCATTATTAAGGATTTAGTGTAAATATCCTTCCAGATTTTTACCATGATATACATACATACATATATGTAATTTTAGATCAAAAATAGAATTATATCTACTTTATGTAACTTCCTTTTGCCCACCTGGCAATACATAACAGAAGTTTTTTCATATGGGTACATATTATAGAGCTACCTCTTTCTATTTAGTAATTGAACAGTATTCCGAAGAAGAGTTCTACCATAATTAGATTAATCAAAATCCAAATGGTAAACATTTAGGATGCTTTCAATTTTTGCTATTATAAACTATTACAGCTAGTCTCTTATGCTCTAAAGTAAGAATGTATTTCCAGTAAAGGTGAATCATCTCCTATCGTGCCAATTTGCTTAAACAAGATTACTTTTTTTTTTTTTTTCGGTACGCGGGCCTCTCACTGTTGTGGCCTCTCCTGTTGCGGAGCACAGTCTCCGGACGCTCAGGCTCAGCGGCCACGGCTCACGGGCCCAGCCGCTCTGCGGCACGTGGGATCTTTCCGGACCGAAGCCCCAAGATTACCTTTTTGATGCTAGATTTTAAGTTAGAATTTCTGAGAAAGGTATCACTTGAAATGGGTTTTAAAAGATAAATATACCCGGGCTTCCCTGGCGGCGCAGTGGTTGAGAGTCCGCCTGCCGATGCAGGGGACATGGGTTCGTGCCCCGGTCCGGGAAGATCCCACGTGCCGCAGAGCGGCTGGGCCTGTGAGCCGTGGCCGCTGAGCCTGAGCGTCCGGAGACTGTGCTCCGCAACAGGAGAGGCCACAACAGTGAGAGGCCCGCGTACCGAAAAAAAAAAAAGATAAATATGCCCTGAAAAAAAATGTAACAGTAGTACCCTAAGACATTAATGTGCATAAGTTATAAGATTATAAATAATAATGATACAATTAACACCCATATACACAGTTTAAGAAATAGAGTATTACCATTACCTTTGAAGATCTCTATGTTCATGTCCTTCCTCTCTGTCTCCTGGAGGTAATTTTCTTCAATATTTTGCTTATTATCCCTTGATTTTCTTTTTTCCCAGTTTTATTGAGGTACATTTGACAGATAAAATTGTAGTATACAATGTGATGATTTAATATATGTACACATTGCTTTTCTTTTTAGTTTTAACACATATATTCTATCCCTAAATTAAATATCTCTAAATAATATATTACATGCTTTGAATTTTATATGAATGAAAGCATATTGTAATTGAATTGCCTTTTTATTTTTGCACAAAATTATCTTCTTTAAGATTCATCCACATTATTCCTTATAGCTGCAATTCATTCATTATCTCTGCTAAATAATGTTCTAACATAAGAAAATAGCACAATTTATCTATACATTTTACTGCTGGTTGGCATATGAGTTGTTTCCAGTTTCCTGCTATTTCAAACAATGTTCCTATGAACATTTTTGTGCATATCTCTTGGTGTATGTGGGTAAGATCTCCTCTAAGAGTGGAATCACTGGGTCATAGAATATGTTCATATTCAGCTTTACAAGAAAATCTTTGTACCATTTTACACTCTAACAAGCAGAGTTTACATGCTCCATTTGTTCGGTAACTTCACCAATACTTAATATTATCCAATTATACAATTATTACAAAACAGTGAATGTAAAATGCTATCTCATTGTGGTTTTTATATTTTTCCAGTTATTGACATAGATCATCTTTTTAAAAAATGTCATTTTATTTATACACTAATTATCCAAGTGGATTTCCTTTCCTCTGGGATACTTTAAGTCTCTTGCCCATTTAAAATTTGGGTTGTCTTTTTCTTATTGATTTGTAGGAGCTTTTATAATCTGAGTACTAATCAGTTGGTAGTCATATGCTCTGCAAACATCTCTCACTCTGAAGTTTACATTTTCATTCTCTTTATGGTATTTTTTGATGAATTTTAATGTAGTCAATTTAATGTAGTCAAATTTACCAATCTTTTCTTTCTAACTGAGGTAAAAGTGGTATATAACAACATTTTCTTTTAAGATTTGCACTATTTTCACCGTGTTTAACAAATCTTCCCCTCCCCCAAAGTCATAAGGCTATGCCATTTATTCTCTTTGAAAGACTATATAGGTTGGCTTTTCATATTTAAGTATTAATATTTAATCCACATAAAACTGATTTTAGTGTATAGTGTGAGGTATCGGTACATTTTTCCTGTACATGGTTCATTATGTGTACATGGTCACCCAACTGTCCCAGTACTAGTTATTGAATTTTTTACCTCTTTGTCACTAATCTGAAACACCAACTCTGTCATAAATCACATTTCCAAACATGTGTACATCTGTTTATAAACTCTAAATTCTGCTCTACTGGCCAATTTGTTTATGATTGTGCCACACACTGTCTTAATTACTACAATCTTCAACTAATTAAAAAATTTCTTAAGTGTTATTGAGGTATAACTGACAAATAAAATGGTAAGATTTTAAAGTGTGCACTGAGGTGATTTGATATATGTATACATCGTGAAAGGATTCCCACAACTCAGTTAAATAACACCTCTCCTTACACATTTATCTGTCTTTTTTTTTTTTTTTTTGGTGAAAACATTTAAGTTCAACGCTTTTAGCAATTTCAGTTATATAATAAAGTGTTACCAATTGCAGTCCCCATGTTGTACCTTGGATCCTCAGGCCTTATTCATCTTATAGCTAAAAGTTTGTACCACTTATCAACCTCTTTCTATTTCTTCCACCTCTCAGCCCCTGGCAACCATTTTCTACTCTGTTTCTAAGAGTCTGACCTTTTTTGTTTTTTAAGGTTCCACATATAATACCATGCAGCATTTGTCTTTCTCTGTCTGGCTTATTTCACTTGGCAGAATGCCTTCAGGGTTCATCCACGTTATTGCAAGTGGTAGAATTTCCTTCTTTCTCATGGCTGAATAATATTCCACTGTATTGTGTATATATACCACATCTTCTTTATCCATGTATCCACTGATGGACATTTAGGTTATTTCCACATCTTGGCTATTGTGACTAATGCTGCAGTGAACATGGGAGTGCAGATACTTCTTCAATAGCCTGTTTTCATTTCCTTTGGATATACCCAGAGTGGAACTGCTGGATCATATGGTATGGTTCTATTTTTAATTTTTTGAGGAATCTCCATACTATTTTTTATAGTGGTTACACCAATTTACAATCCTACTGACAGTGCACAAGGGTTCCTTTTTCTACATATCCTTGCCAATACTTATTATCCCCTGTGTCTTTGATAATAGCCTTTCTAACAGATGTGAGGTGGTATCTCGTTGTGATTTTTTTTTTTTTTAATTATTTATTTTGGGCTGTGTTGGGTCTTCATTTCTGTGCGAGGGCTTTCTCTAGTTGTGGCAAGTGGGGGCCACTCTTCATCGCAGTGCACAGGCCTCTCACTATCACGGCCTCTCTTGTTGCGGAGCACAGGCTCCAGACACGCAGGCTCAGCAGTTGTGGCTCACGGGCCTACTTGTTCCGCGGCATGTGGGATCTTCCCAGACCAGGGCTCGAACCCGTGTCCCCTGCATTAGCAGGCAGATTCTCAACCACTGCGCCACCAGGGAAGCCCTCGTTGTGATTTTGATTTGCATTTTCCCGATGATTTGTGATACGGAGCACATTTTCACTTACCTTTTGGCCATTTGTGTGTCTTCTTTTAAACTAATTTTTGATATGTGACAAGGCCAATTCCCAGGCTTTGCCGTTTGTTTTAGGAGCATGTTGATAATTCTCAGAATTTGCTCTTTCTGTTGGGATTCTGATGGGAATTGCAGTAACTCTATAGATTATTTTGGGGAGAACTGATATCTTTATGATACTGAGTCTTCCAATCCATGAACATGGTATATCTTTCCATTTCTTTAGGCCTTCTTTCATCCACAAATGTTATTATTAATTATACCCTGTAATTCTCACTTTCCAATCTACCAGAATTTAACATGCATTTTACTCAATCTCTCTGGAGTCCCACAGATAGTCTTTGGAAGCTTAATATTTAATCACATTTTTCTCTTTGTGCAAAAAGTTTAAGAAAGAATTTTTGCATCACCTACAAAGAATACGATGCCAATGTCACAGGGACAGGATAGGGAAATCAGATTATTTGCTTCTCCTAAACTGTGTCCTCATTATTGTGTGGGAAGTTTACCTCTGTAAGATAATACATGTATGTTGAAGCCAACTGGAAATATTTTTTTGTGTGCTTTACCCACACAAAGTACTTAGTAAACACTTAACTGAGTAATTCATTTATCATTTGGATTACCCACCATTCATTGCCCTCTGCTTTAATAGTAGAACTGAAGATTGACTGAAAAGGGCTGACATGAATACAGACATTAAGTAATATACAACTGAATGTTTTAAAGATGACTTTTCATTTTCAGAAAGCTTGCTTATAGAACTAGTAAAATAACCTAATATTTTTCAAGAAAAAACAAAGAAAGAATAAAAAACTCTTAATATTTATGCCAAGTAATACATAAGTGTTTCTGACAGAAATGGTATGGATATTGGCTCTTTATCCTATTAGGTGCAGAAGGCTCAAGAACCTGATATATTGGTAATTACTGAATCACCTGGAAAAATAAAAAGTATTCTCAAATAAGAAGGATAATCTGAAAGAACTAAAAGTTACCTGTAGAGTACAGTTCATCATCCTTATTATGTAGTCGAACTGTTGATGGTCTAATATTGCCCGGTTTTGCTGAACATGTAAACCCAGCTCATCAGTGAGACACTGTCTTGCTGCCTTTCCTTTAAGGGCTCTCAGTGCAGCAGGAAGGGTCTGAGGACAAGAGAGGAAGACATGAACAAAAGGTACCACTGGAAAAAAAGTAACTTTCAATCATGCTGAAAACTCACGTGTATCCTATAAACCATTTAACAGAGTTATTAGTAGAATTAAACTGCTAGAAAAGAGTTGATGTACTGTTAAGGACAACTGTTAACAGATGGATTTATAGTGATTTTTTAATTTGTAAGGCAGCATGAAAATAAGTAGGACTAGTTTATGTGATACATTTAAAAAACAATAAACTTCATTAAAAAAAACTCATCAAAATTGTGGTCACCAAAATAACTGTTGCTTCAGATTATGAGTCAAAACCACAGACACTTAGACACGTTCTTGCAATAACTGGTCACATCTCCATGGCAAGAATAGAAGGAAAAATTAAAATGACAAGAATCATGGGTGATTTTATACTTTTCAAGTGATTAGCAACTTAATCACTACTCAGTTTTAATTTATGACTGGAAAATTCTGCAATCTCTTCTTATTTCAAAAGCATAATTAAGAAGGAAAAAAACTCAGAGCAACAAACAGAAATCTCTAGGTGTATGTACTAAAATTCTTTCACTTCATCACCCACAAGAACGCCTCTTCCGTTTCACCTTTAGAGCTGAATTAATTTACTTTACATAAAGTAATAATTTAACTTTGAAAACCTAAAATGAGAACAAAGGGGCAAAGAAGAAGGAAGGGAAGAAGACTGAGAGTAGGGGGACCTAATATTGTTACAACGGGTACAGGAAACAGGCTGTGAAAGCTGAAAGCAAGAGAAGCAAAAGAAAGTCTGTAACACTTCAACCATAAGAAAAAAATGGATACCAGAAAAACTCAAAATATAAAGAGGCTTGAGGTCATTTAGTGCAAGGGTAAAAACTTCATTTTACATGTCTTACTAGCCCCTTGTAATAAATGTTCAGAATTATGACGAGTCACTAAGGAAAGGTTACATATGTTTAGTATGTTTTATTAAAGAAGGCAAGAAAATGTGCTTTAACAAGGCATATTTAAATGAATACCACAATTTTTATAATTCATTACTTGTTCTAACTAGATTCTTTGTAATAAATAAAATTATATTTTAGATGTTAAGTTTCTAAGTAATATGCCAAAATAGAATTAATGAACAATGTTTAAAAGTTCCAGGGGGGGAAAATGACTATCAATACTTCTCTGGTTGCCATATAATTAGGCTTGGGTAAGATTTTAAATCTTAGACACTGTTCATTTAAAATGATCAAAACAATGAAAGGATACTTTATAAGGAAAAGGGATTGAATCAGAGAAGCGGTCAGTAGGCAAGCTAAACATAGAAATCTGAAAGGGATGTGATGAATGCTTACTTGGGAAAGATGGCATTTTATTACCTTTTCAGTCTCCAATGTTTTATTTTCAAATATGAATGAGATGCAGTTTCTAACAACTTCCAATCTCTGTGCACTGTTGAAAACTGTTGTCACCTTATCCATTATTGAAACTAGTAAAGGAGTATAAGGAAAACACAAATTAAACTCCTTCAGCAATTACAAAAGGGGAATATTACTGTTTACAGTTTATGACTCTGTTTACATGACCAACACTTAAGCGTTTTTTTCCCTTGTTACATGACACTGAAAGTATTTCATTTCCTCACTTTGATTACATTTTTAGGTTGTGAAGTGGCAGGCTAGTCAATGGGTTATTTAGGATAATTTCACAGGATAGATTCTAACACTGTACTTAACTCTTAGGCAAATTAATTCATATTTACATTGCTCAGTAAATTTTTTTTAAGCAAAAGTAATAATTTTTCCTTTAATTGTAAACAAACAAACAGATAAAAAATATTTTGGGTACAAGATCATGACAAAAATAGCAAACACTCATATGTAAGAGGACTGACTACTAACAGACAAAGAAGTTGATACTTCTAACATATTACCAAAGAAAAACCACATACCACAAAAAATTAGGTTCTACAAATCTGGGTACAGGTGACCTGAAGAAGCACTGCACACAAAGAGAAATGATCATGGCCAAAGAATCACTATAAAAATTTGGGAGAGTCACTTCTCAGTTCTGTGAACTTAGTACCTGTCAACTTTACAAGGTTGGATAATTCTAGTGTACTACATAGGCTTAAATTACTCAAAATAAATTTAACTTATTAAAAGAATATTAGAAAGATATAAATTGAAGCAGTATTTGTCAAATAAAAAGTATAATTTCACAAAGAACTACACTATATAATTTGTACAAATGAGGCAGTATCAATAATTCTTAAGCCTTATATTTTATGGCTGCTCTTACCTAACAAGAAAGACCACCATATCTTACTCTTAGCATTCCTTTCATTTCATCAATACGAAATTTTATATCCTTCAAATAATTTTTTAAACTTTAAAAAATCTTGAAATAATTATAAGCTTACAAAAAGTTGCAAATTATTACAGAGAAGATCCATGCACTTAATCACCTTCCCCCATGGTGATATCTTACATAACTATAGTGCTTTATCAGAATCAGGAAATCAGTCTTACTTGGTTTTTACTGTAGTTTTCTTGAAATCACTTAAAATCATGTAAGATTAACATTAATGACCATGACTGTAAAACAGATCATTTCATATGACTTTTCTGTCTGAAATGTGCATTCTTAATTTTGCACTCTGGTGCTTCCCACATGTGTAGGTCAGTGGCATAGACTGAAATTGAAATTGATCTATATTTAGAGTAGAAAACTTCTTAGTCTCCAAATAAGACCACATGTTTTATTGAGAGAGTAACATCTTTAACCTATGTTTATAAAATTTTAATTCTAAAATCTTTTTAGCAGCATTTTAAATTTTCTTTAGGATGAACCATTAAAAACCCCACATTTTCTTATAATGAATCTGTTTACCATCTGGGAATTATTATTTTCCTTTGGAGACTATGACTTAGTTCATTCCCAGAAGAAAGTTCTTCACTTAGAGTTACTGATGTATCAGGCATTGGCCAAATCCCCAGTTGTGGCATTCTAATACTAGCTTTCTAACATTTGATAACAACTCTGGTTTGTGGGTATTTGACCTCCCCAGGGCTTCCTTCCCAAGGCTTTGGCTTTCAAATGCTATTTCTAGCATTTGAAATAGCATTTGAGTAGTATTCATCAACACTCTGGTCCCTCTGAGGAACAGCTGGAAACTAATTAACCTCTCAAAATGTGAATGGCTCTTAAAGTGACAGAGCAATTCTACATTCAGATTAAATGGGTATCATGTAAAATGAAACATTCATACCTTTTAATTTTACTACAAGGGAAATCCTAATTCTGATCAACTCAAATGAACCAGAAACTGCGACAGAGGTCCCTGTATTCGTCTTTCACTCATTCATTCAACATTTGTTCGTTTGTTCATTCATTCATTCATTCTAGTTTTACAGGAAGTGCATGCAGGGACAAATACTGAGTCATGTGTAACTCTCTCACTGACTACAATGAGATATTCCATATGCATCTAAAAAAAGAATTTGATGCTGATTGAAAATGAAAGTAAAGAGATTATACAAAAACAATATTGAGACAAGGCTACAATTCAAGCAAATTAAAATTTAAACCAACTTCTAATCTGTTCATGTGGGTATTTAAAGAAAGCATTCAACTAGCTCATGGATATTAAAGTTAAATGACCAAACCCTTCAAAAAATAACTACCCTAACATGTCTACTTCTCCTCCATTCTCTTCTCTATGTGAAAGTACAATCAACACTTAAGTAAAAGCTGTTACTACTTAGGGAAATAATAACAAATTAACATTATTAAGTAAATAATAAATAATAAGTAATATTAACATTACTATATAACATAAATGTTAAGATACATAAATTATTAACATTACAACATAAATAATTAATAAATAATTAATATATTATTATCCCGGAATTTTAATAATAAAATTTCACTCACTTCCAAGTATGATGGAACAGTTTGTAACAAACTAAAACTCCCACCAGGAACAATTATATAAAAGTAAGATAAAATGCAAAAGCCATCTATTTAAATATCTCAGAGTGCTACAGAAACACATGGATTAGAGGACCTAAAATTCCAGAGAAAGGAAAAGACCAAAGAGGTAAGTTAACAAGTACATCCACTTTTTCCCTAAGAGATTTGCCAATATTGAGTACAGACAGGAAGCTGAGAATCTGGGCTTGATTCTGGCAGATGGCCAGGTTGACCAGCAAAGTTTCTGGTGAGAGCTGAACAGACAAAAGTGGATGTATGCTATAGTCCTGAAGTAAACCTCTAAAAGAACAGTAAACGTATATAAATAACAAGTTAACAGATATAAATTATGGAATAGAAAATAATTTATTAATCAAAAAGAATGAAAGAAAGCAGGGGAAAATGTAAAACAAGAGGATCAAATAGAAAAAACCCAGTAAATTATATTAAAGCCATTACTGTATGAGTAATTATATTTATATAAATGAGCTAAATACAAGTAATATACTACAATAGTCAAACTGGCGGAAAAAAACCCCCACATGCTGCTTACAAGAGGCATACCTTAATTATAAGGACCCAGAATTTGAAAATAAAAAAATAAAAAACGATAAACCATACAAACACTAACCAAAGGAAGGCTGGTCTAGCCGTATAAAACTCGAAGTACACTTTATGCCAAGAAGTGTTACTAGAGACAAAGAAGGACATTCCATAATGATAAAGGGATCAATCACCAGGATGCTGTAATATTTGTAAATATATTTGCATATAACAAATCAATTTCAAAATACATAAAGAAAAAATGGAGAGTACTAAAATGAGAACTAGGCAATTCTATTACTTATCATGGGAGACTTTAACACATCTCCCGCAATAGCTGAAGAAAAAGAAGAGATAAAAATCAGTAAAAAAAAAAAAAAACAATGCACAGAATGGGAAAAAATATTTGCAAATTAACATGTTTCATAAGGAACTTGTATACAGAACATACAGAGACTTCTTAAACAAAAAGACAAATAGCTCAATTTAAAAATGGGCAAAGGGGGGCTTCCCTGGTGGCGCAGTGGTTGAGAGTCCGCCTGCCGATGCAGGGGACACGGGTTTGTGCCCCGGTCCGGGAAGATCCCACATGCCGCAGAGTGTCTGGGCCCGTGAGCCATGGCCGCTGAGCCTGCGCGTCCGGAGCCTGTGCTCCGCAACGGGAGAGGCCACAACAGTGAGAGGCCCGCGTACCACAAAAAAAAAAAAAAAAAAAAAAAGGGCAAAGGATCTGAACAGAGACACTTCTTTTCCAGAAAAGATATAAAAATGGACAATAAGCACATGAGAAGATACTCTACATTAGTAGATGTGGAGAAACCAGAATGCCATACATTGCTGGTAGGAATGTAAAATAGTGTGGTTGTTTTGGAAAATAGCCTGGCAGCTCCTCAAAACATTAAACACAGGCTTATCATATAACCTGACAATTCCACTCCTAGATATTTACCTGAGAGAACTGAAAACATATGTCCACACAAAAACTTACACATGAACGCTCACAGCAGCACTATTATTAGTAGCCAAAAAGTAGAAACAACCCAAATGTCCATCAACTGATATATGGATAACAAAATGTGATACATACCCATACAATGGAATATTATTCAGCCACAAAAAGCAATGAAGTACTACACATGCTACATGGATGAACCTTGAAAATATCATGCTACATGAAAGAAGCCAATCACAAAAGATCACATATTGTACAATTCCATTTATATAAAATATCCAAAATAGGCAAATCTATAAAGACAGGAAGTAGATTACCGCCTAAAGCTGGGGAAGGAGTGGTTTTGGGGGTGGGGTGGGGAGTAACTGCTAATGGGTATGGGTGTTTCTATTTGGAGGAATGAAAATGTTTGAAATTAGACAGTGAAAATGCACTCTGTGAAGATACTAAAAACCACTGAATTGCACACTTTTTTTTTTTCTTGGCTGCGTTGGGTCTTTGCTGCTGCACACGGGCTTTCTCTAGTTGTGGTGTGCAGGCTTCTCATTGCGGTGGCTTCTCTTGTTGCTGAGCACAGGCTCTAGGCACGTGGGCTTCAGTAGTTGTGGCTCACGGGCTCTAGAGCGCAGGCTCAGTAGTTGTGGCGCACAGGCTTAGCTGCTCCACGGCATGTGGGATCTTCCCGGACCAGGGCTCAAACCCGTGTCCCCTGCATTGGCAGGCGGATTCTTAACCACTGCGCCACCAGGGAAATCCTGAATTGCACACTTTAAATGGGTGAATTTTATGGTATGTGAATTACATCTCAATATAGCTATTTTTAAAAAAGAGAAGATTCCACAGTGGGAGCCGTTAGGCTAATCGTTACCCTGTGAGGGGTACTGAATGGAAAAGTGTTTCTAGGTATTGATAGTGCTGATTCTGGTTGCACGAATTTGTTCACTTGGTGAAAACTCATCAAGCTGTGCACTTCTGTTTTTGTGTCTTATATCTTGATAAAAGGTTTACTTTTTTCCTTTTAAGATTATTTATTATTTATTTTTATTTATTTTTGGTTGCGTCGGGTCTTAGTGGCAGCACATGGGATCTTCGTTGAGGCATGCGGGATCTTTCAGTGTAGCGCGCAGGCTCTTCGTTGCAGTGCACGGGCTTCTCTCTAGTTGTGGCATTCAGGTTTTCTCTCCCTAGTTGTGGCACACAGGCTCCAGGGTGCGTGGGCTCTGTAGTTGTCGCACAGGGGTTCCAGAGCGCGTGGGCTCTGTAGTTTGCAGCACTTGGGCTCTCTCATTGAGGCACGTGAGCTCAGTAGTTGTGGCGCGCGGGCTTAGCTGCCCCGTGACATGTGGGATCCCAGTTCTGCGACCAGGGATCGAACCCACGTCCTCTGCATTGGAAGGTGGATTCTTTACCACTGGACCACCAGGGAAGTCCTCAAAAGGTTTAGTTTTAAAACAAATAAATGGACAAATACATACCAACAGGTGGACCTGCGGGCACAACACATTTCTTTTCCACTCTTGAAGCAGGAGGTGCATTCTGGTTCTTGGCAAGATTTTCCTGTATTAATTCCTGTACCCGAGTTTCATTAATCTTTGGGAAAGGAAGAATATGAACTCGCAAGTGGGATCCTTCTGTTGGACGTGGAACTTTCTGAAACGCCATATGAGGGTTTGGATTTTCCTGCGATATGAAACATACGTAAAATGATTCCAAAGTTAAAAGAACAATGGCAGATTGTCAGCCAGAAACTGAAATCAGAGAGATGAGACACTGTACATACATTCAAATATATGCCATAAAATACAGAGTATTGGAATCTTACTTCTTACATGATTTACCAGCAGCATCTGATACAGCTGATCACTCTTTTTCCTCTTCAAGGAACACTTTCTTCACTTGGTTTCTAGGTCGTCTTGTTACATCTTTGTTTATTTTTCATCTCCCTAATCTCTTAACTATGTGACTACCCCAGGGCTCAGATCATGGGCCACTTTTCTAATTACACTTACTTTCTTGGTGATAACTTCCAGTCTTTTATCTTTAAACCATAAATCACCAATGATTCACAAATTTTTATCTCCAAATGAGCTTCCTCCTGAACTCCATACCTGTATATTCAACCACCTGCACATAGTGTTTCCATCTGGATTTAAAATAACATTGTAAATATATGTCCAAAATGGAGCACTTAATATTCACCTCCTCCAAATCTGCTTTCTACAGTCTTCCCCACTTCAGTAAATGGCATATTTATTTTTTCCAATCACTCCGGTGAAAAGCTTAATCATTAATGCCTTTCTCTAATACCGAATTATCCATTCCTCTGCAAACCTTTTACACTTTGCCTTTAAAATACGTTTATAACCTGACCACTTTTCAATACATCTTGGTTCAAGCCAGTATCTCTCATGTTGCTACAGAACATTCTCTTCACCAGTCTACCTGCTCCACCCTTTGCTCCTACCCTCACTCTATTTTTAACACCGCAGACAGAGTGATCTAGTTAAAATGTCAAATCATCACCTAACTACTCTGTTCATTCAAATAGCTCTTCATCTCATTCAGAGTAAAACCAAAAGTTCTTACAATAATTTACAAGATATGGCTTCTCTATATGACTGTGCCCTACTACTGTTTCCTTCATTCATTCTGCTCCTGCTACACAGGCCTTCTAATTCCCGCCTCAAAGTCTTTACACTTAACTGTTCCCTCTGCCTGGAATGCCTGTCTCCCACCAGTTTGTACAGCACCCTCTCTCTTTTCCTGCATGTCTTTGCTCAAATGCCACCTTTCGTGCCCACCCTATCTAAAATGACACCCCCCAACACAGTCCCTATCCCCCTTACTATATTTTCCTTGTCACCTTCTCACATACTACAAATTCTATTTAACTTGTTTATTGTCTGTCCTTTTCTCATTAAAATGAAACTCAAGAGGACAGACATTTTGATCAATTATAAACTATTTTTTTATCCTCTGCTGTATACATATTGCATCTAGAAACTGCCTGGCACATAGCAGGCACCCTAAACTACTTCCTACTGTATGCTAATGAGTGGGACACAATGTTGAACACATATTAGAATTGCAGTAATTAAATTAATTGTGTCAGTTAATATTTTCATAGACCCTTAGGGCTGGCATGGACTTTTATCCAGCTACCACTTAAGTAGAATTATATTTCAAATACTACAGGCAGAGTGGAATCCATCCTTTTTACAAAGTTCTCTAAAGAATGCTGCTATAGGGGCTTCCCCAGTGGCGCAGTGGTTGAGGGTCTGCCTGCTGATGCAGGGGACATGGGTTCGTGCCCCGGTCCGGGAGGATCCCACATGCCGCGGAGCCGCTGAGCCTGTGCGTCCAGAGCCTGTGCTCCATAACGGGAGAGGCCACAACAGTGAGAAGCCCGCATACCACACACACACACACAAAAAAGAAGGCTGCTATACAATCATTCTTAGACCAATTCTTGCATTTATTATTCTTTGCAACCAGAAAATTTCTTTTTCCTCCTGAACCTGTGTTATTCACGTTGTACATTAGGCTCAATACTGCCCTATACATTCTCTGGACAGTTAAAATGGCCAACTCTCATCATCTACCAGAGCTGCTCCCCACAATTCTTTTTGGTTATTTGACCCAGACCCAGACCACAGCAGATGATATAGGGAGCATATCTCAGCAATACAATGGAAATAATACTCTTTTAAGTGTCAAAAGCCTGGGTTCTAGTTTTTGCTCTGCTCATTATGTGATGCTGGATAAATAACTTTGCCTAAGTATATACAGGCATACCTTGTTTTATTGCACTTCACTTTATTGTGCTTCGTAGATACTAGGTTTTTTACAAATTGAAGGTCTGTGGCAATCCTGTGTCGAACAAGAGTACTGGCACCATTTTTTCCAACAGTATTTGCTAACTTTGTGTCTCTATGTCATGTTTTGGTAATTCTAACAATATTTCAAACTTTTTCATCATTATTATATTTGTTATGGTGATATGTGGTCAGGGATCTTTGATGTTATTATTACAAAAAGATTATGATTTGCTGAAGGCTCAGATGATGGTTAGCATTTTTTAGCAAAAAAGTATTTTTAAATTAAGGCATGTACATTGTTTATTTAGACACAAATACTATTATTGCACAGTTAACAGACTACAGTACAGTGTAAACACAACTTTTATATGCACTGAGAAACCAAAAAATTCGTGTGACTCACTTTATTGTGATATTCGCTTTACTGCAGTGGTCTGGAACTGAACCCACAATGTCTCTGAGGTATGCCTGTACTTACGCTTTTCTTAAAAGGTTCCTGAGAAGGTGAAATCAGATTGAAAACTTGTTCTTGCCAAAGTAGCCCTCATACACACTTTGTATTTTCCCCTTATATCGTCAGCAAAGACAGGAAAAAATAAGTAAATTCCTATGCCAAGTCTTCACAATCACCACTTTCTAAACTATATGTTGAAAAAACTGTTCCAAAATTACACCTGGATTAACACCAATATCACTAGCCCAGAATTTCTGAAACTGCCCTTTTCCAAAAGCAGCATGTTTTTTCTCTGTTCTTTAGGCACAATATCTAAGATACCTCGTCTTCTCAAAAGTTATAAATATCAACTTTCTAATACCCATTGAGCAGATATTTCTTTCAGGAGGGGGAGGTAATTCATGTGGATTTTGAGTTTGAATCATTTAAAGTACATTCTTCACTACTTCCATTTCTATCTATACTTATTTTCTTTATAATAAAATAAAAACTTTAAATATACTTCCTATGATATAAATAATATTCATTAAAACAAATTTTAAAAAATGGAAAAATAAAAGTAGAAATCTTCTTAGTGGTGCCAGTATCTTTTCTAGTATATTTTCTCTCTCTCTTACTATGTATTCTTCTCTCTTGCTCCAAAAATGACTTCAGGTGGTTTAGAAAAATAAAGATACACATATTGATTGCTTCTAATCAAAATTCTGTAATGTTATGGATTCATCCTAAACTTTGTAAGGAAGATCAAAGATCCAAAAATAGTCAAGGCAATTCTGAAGAAGAGTAAATAGAGACGTCAAACTTTCCAGATATCAAAATTTATGCAAACCTTTAATAATTAATACAGTATAGTAACTGGCATCACTGAAGGGTTAAAGGGCTAATGGAATAGAGAAGCCCAGAAGCAGGACTACATGTGAAAATGTGATAGAGACAGGAAACACTATAATTCAGAAGGAAAAGTTAGACAATTCAATGAGAGAAGGTAATACAACAAAGTAATTTTAGCTCATGGTCTCTGATATCAGACAGCCTGGGTCAAATCCTAGCTTAGCCACTCACTAGTAGCGTGACCCGGTGCAGTATCAATTCTCTTACCACTTGGGTTTTAGTTTCCTCATCTGTAAGGAAGATAATAATATAGTACCTACTTCACAAGGTTCTTGTGAGGGTGGAACAAGTTGTTATAGGAAAGCTTTACAACACACACACAAACACACACACACACTTCCCCAGAATAAATCTGAAAGCTCTTTTCCGAAAGTTTAGAGTATATTCATTTGAAAAATGTTTAGTCACTGCATATTCTATGGCATGACACCATGCCTCTGAAACTAAAACCACCTCTTTCTCCCAGGGTTCCCATCATATCACCAGCTACTTATATTTTAACAACAATGACAACAATAATAGTACTCAATGAGGGTTTAAATAAAAATCACTTATTAAAGAAAAGATATAGCTATTTGTCACTAATAGTATTTTTTTTTCTCATAAGCAATTTGAAATATTGTAAACCAAATACATATGCAATTCAGAATAATAAGCATTCTAAAAAATGATTTTAAAACAAAGTTCAAAGCTGAGGCTATCCTTTAGCTGTACAGATAGTCTTCATAAAAATTCAGATTATGGGCTAAAGTTACTAAATGATAATATATTCAGCTGTGTTTAGAAAATTCAAAAAAGGCTCATGCTCCAAGATCTAGTACTACTTGGTTTTCTGGCGGCCGTATTTGTACGCTGCTGCCCTCTAGCGGGCAGTATGGTAAATATAAAGGACCACACTCACCACCTCACACCCACCTTAGTCACATAATGACTTCTGAGAAGATAGCAGAAATGAGACATTTTAAGGCTCGTTGAACTCTGCATGTTCTTGGAAACATGCTATAATTTGTAACTCCAAATGCGTTTAGATCAGTCCCTTGAAGATTACTGAGCTCATTAAAAACCGCAGCCCAATTTCATTGTTGAATCTCCGTGTTGAAATAAGGAAATGCATTATTTTCCAACAGAACAAAAAAGCAGCCAAATATTCATCTTTGATTTTAGAGAAGTGCAAATATAAAGTAATAACCAAGGACTTAGACAACTACATACTTATGGTGAACATAATTCTGTCCAAAGCAACAAGAAAGCTGGCAAAATGCACTATCATTTAGAGGGAATTTTAAAGTTGGATAATGATTTTCAAGAAGTGGGCTCTGTAATCCTGCTTTTAGAGTATACTATAGCAATGGGAGGTATAATGATTTTCTCAGACTTGAAAAAATGACACACACACCATCTGGTCTGGAAACATGGATTTTTCTTTTCTCTCTCTCTTTTTTTTTGGCAAGCTAAATGAGAATATGCTTAGGGCTTACAAAAAACAAGGCTGAGAAAGCACTTCAAATAAAAGCAAAGCAAAGCAAGACAAAACAAAAAGCCCCAAACCCTACTGGAAATTCAAAGTAGGCACACTGGGAAAAAAAATTTCTTCCAACACATTGGTCTCAGCAATGAATGACAAATCAATGTGACCTTGTCAGGGTTTACCAAGTTTCCCATATTAATTTAGGTATTTAATAATTATTTAATGTGCACCAATCATACCTAGACCTGTGTTACACAAATTCTTAAAAATCCTTTTAAATACAGCCAAAACCAATACTATCAATTGGACTAAATCGTTAAACACTGAAAAAATGTAACTGGACTTTTTAGAGTTGCCTGGCTGTGAACACGTTTGATGGAATGAAACACTCTCAATTTTCCATCCTCACAGGTCTTTCAATGATCACCTAATAGAATTAATGTCTCATCCTTAATACAAAGAAATTTGGTATATGACTTCAATATGTAATGTGCTGGTTGCCCTAATTCAGGGTTTCTTAACCTTGACACTATTGACATTTTGGGCTAGATAATTCTTTGTTTGGTGGTGGGGGGCAGGGAAAAGTGGGTGTCTTGTATACTGTAAGATGTTTAGAAGCATCCCTGGCCTCTACTTACTAGATGCTACTAGTATACCCTTTCTAGTTGAGACAGCCAAAAAATGTCTCCAGACGCTGACAAATTTCTGGGGGTACAGAGTTTGCCCCTGTTAGAACAACTGCTCTAATTCATGACTCTAGACGGAGGCTTCATGGTCTAAGACAAGTCTTTTTACAAGTACCAAGAAAGCACAGTGACTAGCTAGGAGACCTAATACTCTCACTCACCCACTGGCATGCAAATTAAAGCCATAAAAGGATAAAACCACACACCTATTAAAATGGCTAAAAACAAAGCAAAACAAAAAAACAACTGAGGATACCAACTGTTGGTGAAGACACAAAGCAAACAGAACACTCAAATATTGCTGGCGGGAATGCAAAAATGGTATAGACTTAAGGAAACAGTCTGGCAGTTTCTTACAGAGATAATATTTTGTTACCATTTTTCCAGCATCCTACTCCTAAATATTAACTCAGGAGCAATAAATATTCAAGTTCACACAAAAACCTGTGCAAATGTTTAGGGTGGTTTTACTCATAATTGCCAATACTGTCCTTCATTTGCTCAACAGATAAATAAAACTCTGGTATAACCATACAATGGAGTACTGCTCAACAATAAACAGGAATGACATACATGCAGTGGCATGGATGAGTCTGAAATGCATTATTCTAAGAGAAAGAAACCAGACTCGAAAAACTATGTCATGACATTACGGAAAAAGCAAAAACTACAGAGACAGAAAACAGATCAGGTGCCAAGAGTCTGAAGTGGCAGGGCGATGTGACTCTAAGGGAGCATTAAGAAGAAACTTGGGGCGACAGAAATGCTCTACGCCCTCAGTGTGGTGGCGGTGGCCGTAAAACTCATTCGTTTACCAAAACCCATCAAACCGCACGTTAAGAAGGGTAAATCTTACTACCTGTAGATTACACCATGGTAAACCCGACTGAAAACAGACAAGCAAACCAGACAGGGTGGAGGAAGGAATCTGATTTTTACGCTTTGGGGTGGGGGCCTCATTTCATCCTAACAATCTAAGTAAGTTGTTTATGTTTTGACTTTTTAAGATGAAAGATGACTGTAATATTTTACTTCCTTCCTATAACAACAAAAACAAACCCCTTTATTCACAGTTGGCAAGAGTACAAATATCATCAGTGTAGACTGAATGTGCCTGGGAGTGAAATTAACTTTCTGCAGAAATGTAAAGGGAACAGATCTTATGTGATTTAGAATGGCTACTCCTGCATTTGGGCTTTGTTCTCTCATTAGTTTTCAGACTTATTTGTTTCAACACTGGGCAATGAAATACTTATTAGGCACAAATAGAAATCTCATATTATTTTATAAGAAAGTCCAAGTCCTCTCATTTTTCCTTTAATTTTTAAGAAAACAAATTACACAGTCTAGCAAATGTTTATGTACTACCGCAGATGAAAAACAAATTAGAAAAACTGCACTATGTAAAACAGTAAAACACATGTCCAATTGATTTCTTGCTGCCTTGGAACAGATGTTTATAAAGCTCTTGATCTGACCTATCTTAATATTCTCATTTTGCATTCAGCTAGTTGTCTTTTATAAGTGTATACCAAGAATCACAGAGAAAGAGCAGGTGAGTAGCTACATGTGCTGTCACGTAGACATCAAGAATTCTGATAGCCAAAGTAGGCAGACACAGTATTATCAACCCGGCATGGAAAGAAAAGCTGTACCAATGTATGGCCAATAAAAATCTTCATGGTATAACTTTGCCAACACATACACATTTGTCTCTAATGGATTTATTCCTTTCCTTCGTCTTCATTCCACCTTCCCTTTCCCTTCTCCACCAAACTCACCGAACACTTTTCTTAATTATTTAGGAAGCTTCAGAAAGTTAAAAGAGCAGCTAAACCCCGTTGCAATTCAGCCTACTCAGGTCTTCTCACATTCCTACAATTCATCCCTACTCACTGAAAAGCACTATAAGGGAATGATGATAAGAAACTGGACAGTTAACGTTTGTTTTTGAGGTACTTCAAAGGGAAGTGAAAGAGAGAGGCTAGATACACATACCAGACTTCAGTGCAATAAAGTATTTACAAACATCTGAATGGAATCACCAGGTCTCAATTCTAACCCAATAATAAGGAAACAGTCAAATTATATGGTTGGTTTTTGCTTACCAAAAGGGAATTTTAGAAATGTGATAAAAAAAAAAAGACTAGTTAAAAATAGAACCATCTGGATTATTTTCCTTGCATTGAGACCATCCTTCCTCCCTCCCCTCAACTTCCTGTACAACCCAAGAAAGTAACTTTACCATCATGTCTGTTTTTAACTTTGTATCTACTTCAGATAAAGCTTTGTATTTACTTCAGAAAAAACTTTGTATTTACTTTCGGACCATCATGGATTTAGAATCACAGAACTGGAAGGAATCTCATAAAGTCTGATGATAATCCATTGGAATATTCTCAAATACTCATTACTCATTCATCATGTATGTGTATCCCCTTCTCAAGGATATTAGTGGAATCATGTACCTAGAAAATGCCTGGAACTAGTAGGTACCTAATATACATACTGAATGAACAAATTTGATTAAATTAAATGGAACAGAATTAGACTGTGGAAGGGAAAAAGCCCAGCAAGGGCTCAAGAAATGCAGAGTACATTTGAAGGGCGATTTCCATATCTTACCTAGTAATACATCCCTCACGATGATCACTTTAAAAGTGCTATTCTATAGGATGGGGGCTGTTTGTGTTTTACAATCACCCTTAAGAACGTATAATTACTAGATATTTATTTTATTGCAGTTTTCAGTTTTGTTTTGGCTTAGTGTAAGCTACGTATCATTAAATTTAAGTTACAGATTACATTTAAGCTATCATTATATTTCAGTTACTTTGTTTTTGCATCACAACGGCTTGGCACACTCCCTTACATACACTGCATATTCTGTCCTGTGATAGAGACAAACCTGGGTCACAACCCCAGCTCTGGTCACTTACTGGCTATACAATTTTGCAGTTCTGGAACAGTCTTGTAAAAATGCAAGAAATAGATATTCAGTTATTAAAGGGATCAGTCCCAGAGTCTCAAACACTGATTCCCATTTGATGTTTTGCTATTCTTTGAAATCCATAAATAAATCACTCCTAGTAGGCCAGGAAAAAACCTTTCTAATCTTCAATTTCCTCACATATCAACACCTGCCCTATCTACCTCACAGGGCCATTTTCAAGTCAAATGAGAAAATACATTAAAGAGCTTTATAAAGAAAAAAGTATAAAGTCAGCCTTTGGAAGTACCACTATTTTTCCAATTGGAGATGAGCCAGCCTAATGGAGTGAAAGAAGATAGTCTTAGGAACTGGATAGAGGAAAATTCCTGAATTTAAAATCTGGATTCAATCACTTAATAACCATATGATCCTAAGCCAATTATTCCCAGTAAAATGGGGATAATGACACCTATTTTACATCGTTATAAGGATTAGAGATGATGTATGTAAAGTGCTTAATTCCATGCCTGGCACGTTGTGCTAAACACTCAATATTTATTATTATTACAATACGTCAACAGAATTTTCTCATGTGATCACGCTACACATTAGTTCTATACAGCCATCATATTGACAATAAATGGCAAAGACCAGCACAGAACACAAGTTTTCCTTCTGACAGAATTCTTTTTAAGTTTCAGCATACTAATCAAGAAACAGATTTATTATATTGGACACAGTTATAAATGTGGAATTTAGGATATCAGTCCAAGGGATAAATTTTAAAATAACTTCAGGAATAAAATTCATAAATAACTGAATAATATGAAACAAAGAAACACAGTTTAGTATTCATGTTTTTATCCAATTGGTTCTCAGATTTCGAATGGATGTGACAAAGCACTGACTAATGATCCAACATCCAAAAAGGTCCACCTATTCAAATAATGAAGTTATACAATACCAGTATACTGACCCAAAATCTTTCTTAACTGTATTTCCTTTAAAATGCATCTTCCCTCAACTTTCCCCTGGAAAACCATACTTCCCACTTACTTCCCTTTACGTAGTAAAAAGATTCAACTCTGAAAAGCTTCACACACAGGAGATATCATTAGCCACAATCCACTTTTCTGTGTGCATCTTAGGTTTTCTTCTTTCCTGGTAACCAAATGCACATTTTACCACATTCCAGTCTTTTTAACTTATTGTATTTCTTCTCTCAGGGAATATTTTCACCCTTGAGTTTCTGTAGTCACCTGACAGTTTTCTTTCTTTCTTTCTTTCTTTCGCTTTTCACTCCCTATATGTTCAAAACAATACAACTCAAAGTTTTTCCTGATACAGTGGACAATCACTGTACAAAGCTAGAGCAGAGTAAATTGGTCAATTCTGTCTGATGCAGTTCTGGTTTCCAATGAGTCTAATCTTTACATCTCAAAAATGTTCAATACGCTCTTAAGAAGACAGAGACCTAAATGAAAATCACAATGAAGGCAAATGACAAGCTGGAAAATTGTGACTAATATGTTTTTGTAATAGAGCAACTGACAGGAAAATCACTTTGAAAAGTGAGGTCTATTTTGATGCCCAGTACCAACTGTAATATCTTGTAACTCATAGTCCCAAAGGTTTTAAATCAGAACAAAAGAGATAATCACTAGGAATACAAAGCTTTTTAATTTTTCAAACAAAATACTTTATGAATACTTTTAAAATTAATGGCTGTCTAAATAAATACACTTACTTACATTTTTGAATAGTTGCTCAGCAAGTTCTCTGACATGCTTTATCATCTTCACTGGGTTATTTTCTTCAACTTTAATTCGCTCTACTTCAAAAGCTACCAACTTGGAAAAAGAATCAAATGGTAAAACATCAACTCCCAAATATGCTGAATATAGAAAACTGTGTGAAAATTTCACACAATTTGCAAACCAAAAAGCATCCAAAATGTATACTATTATAAAAACAAATTATTTTAGATTTTTACTGTGTTTTGCCTCTATTCTACAGTTACAGAGTCAGTCAAGCCCTTGCATGTTCTGGTGGTCTCTCTCTGCTGATTTAGGGTCCTGTTTCTTCTTGGAAAAAGTCATTTCTGGAACTCAGATTCTTCTCTCATTCTCCAGGCCTCACTCAGAGAATTCTCTCAGAGAATTTCAGATGGTCAGAAAGTCTTCAAACATTTCCCTAACTCACAAAATATGAACCAAATGTTCAAGTTGGGTCACTCTAGTCCTAGCATGCTAACAGCATGATTTGAAACAAGTCACTAAAACTCCTGAGCTTCAGTTTCTTCATCTCTAAAATAAGATGGAAGAACAAGATGACCTTTAGGTTCCTTCTAGTTCTCAAATTATATAAACTCTGATCCATTTCCTAACCAACTAACTTACTGGGAGAACTGTGCTAGTGTGTACACTTGAAGTAGAGCAAAGAGTACTGACAGGAAAAAATGAGGTATAGGGAGGAGGTAAACAGATGGATTTTTTTTAAGGGTATAATGTAGGAATTCTCATGCAAGGAACTAATAGGTTCACTGGAGCAGACATATAAAACTATGACTCCACCTCTTCTAGGCCAGGATTCAGAAGGATTGCCACAGAAAGTCAAACGTTTCTTTCCTTCTAGCAGGTCTATTTGATGGGAGTGTGGGGACAAGACAACACACAGTGCAAGCTGTCACTCCAAGCTCCATAAGCCTTGTGTGTGCTGGCTGCCCTTGGCTAAATGAAAACAAGGATCCCTTTCCCAGGAGCAAGTGTAATTTTCCTAAAAGCACATTCCCCTGCAAACCAGTTAAATGGCCAAAGAGGGTAGAAGAAGAAATTACTTAGGTCTGGTGTCCCATTTTTTTTAAGCCCTTGACTGAAGTAAACATACAAATAACTGGTTTTCAAGTAACATCATCAATAAGACATCAAAAATCATCACTGTAGACAGAACACAGAACTGGATGAACACTAAGGGGAGACCCAATAGGAATCTCACACAGAGTCCTTGCCTTATCATTGTTTCCAAACTGAAGAATCAATCTATCCATCCATCTATCTATCTATCTATCTATCTATCTATCTATCTATCCCTTAAGTATATAAATGAACATAATAAAAGACAAGTTGCCATATAAAGTTAGAGACATAAAATAAAGGCTAATGCAGACTAGTGGCTCTCAGAGTCCTCTACTCTGGGAAAGTCTGGAGGAGGTGGTGAGATATGAGCAAAGTATCGAAAATGGACTGAAAAGGAGAAAGAGAGCACTTCAGACAAGGGAAGCAGTTACAAATACAGTCAGAGGCTGTGGCAAGCCGGCAAGCAAGTTTTCTGGAAGTAATCAATCTGGGTTATTAGTTGTGATGAAGATGCTAGAGAGAGCTACTAAAGGAATTTGGATAGAAAGCAAAGGGTACATAAACCAATGTTACTATTTAGAATGCTTCAGAGACTAATAAAGCACAGGCGCTAGAAAGGACCCTGGGGAGCACCTAATTCATCCACATAAAACATTATGTATCAATTACTTAGTTCAGGATCTAAAGGCTGGTATATGTTAGTATTAGATAATCAATGATCAATCATATTAGAGAATCAGAGATCAACAGTGATCAGAAAAAATTGTCCACCTCAGGGCAATCTCTCCTAGATCTTCACATGCTTTGTGTTATTATTAAGTAAAGCATTTGGTGCAGATCTCCATACTCAGAACTAAAATATATGCCTTTTCTTTCATTCTTACCTTACTTAACTATCTTTACAGAGAATAAAAGACCCTTCTCTGAACCAAGCATCTTTAAAACCTTGATTCCTAACTTCTCTATATAAAATAAGACCACCAGAAGCATAGTATGATCACTATTACTATTCTTCACTACCTTGGGTGCCAGGAGTGTTTTTCTTTTATAGACTTCTAAGAACTTTTACATTTATTGGTTCCAATATAATGTTCTTCCAGAAATTGAAATGGGAGTAAGAGTCATTGTTCTATCCACCAGAATGGGCTGCTATGAACATAGTTAAATGATAAATGGAAAGATGCATTACAATAAGAAAATTCACAACTAGCAAAAAATAGGATCCTTATTGTGAGTTGCATCTGCCCTAACTTTTCCTTTATATGGCCAATTCCTTGAAGATAGAGACTAAATCTGTCTTAAATATACTTAGTATCTCCTAAGGGAGCTAGACAAATGCTGATTATTGATTAGTAAGAATGGCTTAGCTAAACGCAAAGAAGGTGCTAATTCTTACTTGAAATCTGCTATATTTTCCAAGGATTAGTACTTAAGAAAATACCCTTATTTGTGGTTCTATCTTTTACCGAGGAACTGAAATTGTATCTTCCCTACTTTATTTTCCAAGCTTTGATTAAAATAAAGATAACAGTTAAAAAAAAAAAAGAATGGCTTAGCTAAACTATGGCTCTAAGACACTGATAGATTAAATGTAACTGCAGTCTGAAATAAACTATTTATACATTGAACTTAGATCTTTCTCTCTATAAAACTGATAAGTTCTATCTATCCAATCACTGTCAATTTTTCAAAAAGATTTTAATCAAATATTTAAAATTCAGTTGTTCAAGGGAATTCCCTGGTAGTCCAGTGGTTAGGACTCCACGCTTCCACTGCCGGGGATACAGGTTCCATCCCTGGTCAGAGAACTAAGATCCCGCAAGCTGCACAGCGGGACCAAAAAAAAAAAAATTCAGTTGCTCAAGATTTTTATGTATTTCTGAGACATCCAATAATTATATTTTTTTCTAATTTTTCTAATCCACATTATAAACATCAAGATCTGATATGCATAATAATAAATATTTTTGATTTTGATTAAATGTTTAAAACACTACTTCTCTACTTTTATCTGCTAGTCTAATTTTGTGTGTAAATAATGCATTCATTTGATAAGAACTATACCTCATCAAAAAGATCACAGGATCTATAGGGAGGACCTCTTTCTGAAACAAAACCTGCAAATGCCATTCCATTGAGAACTTTTGTGAGGAAATCATTCTCAATCAAACCACGCTGTCCCAAGAAAGCTGTCTGTAAAGAAAGAAAATGTGAAATGAATAAGTTATCACTTAGTAATGGATGAATGATCAAAACATAAATATAATAGAAAGATCAAAGCCTGAACAAATGTCTTCATGCATAAATGTGTTGTTAAAAAATACATTCCTCTCTAAAAGGGTTTTGATACCTGAAATACTACATGTATTGAAAAGAATAAAAATGAATCTGCCTGTAAAGCATGAGGGGAAATCAGAAATAACCTCAATTTTAAAAGAAAAATCAACTTAAAGTTACCATACTATAAAGGAAAATATGTCAGCTCCACAGTACTATTAAAGATTACCGTACACCTGACACTAACACAACACGGTAAATCAACTACGTTCCAATAAAAATATAGAAAAGAAGAAAAATATTATCACCTAACCACAAAAAGCAGAGATTTTAAATAATCACATTTGATAAATTAAGGTCAAAATACATGGCTAGAAAAAGACAACCAAGTTGTTTTATTAAATTAGAGTCTACATTTTGGATGTATGTACCATACAATATGGTATTATATCTTACCTTGTGAAAATGTATTACTGGTTCTGCATGAATTCTTATGAGTTGTAAGCATGATCTATATCCTTGGAAAAGCTGTGCAAATAATCTAAGAAAAACTGCACGCACTTCTTTATCCTGAAAATATAAGAAGAAATATGTTAGATAATTGCTTAAAAAAACAAACGAAAAATCACAAAGTCGAAAAGTTGGAAAGAACCTGAGAGATTATTTAATAAATCTGTCTGTGTTTCCTACACAGAAGACTCATTTGTGGCAGCATTAAGTGATGGACATCTAGTCTGTCCCACTGTTGGAGAGTAGAGGCCATTAAATAGTTCTTTTAAAAGCTGAACCAAACAAAACTTGCCTCTAGTACATCCAATTTTCCTCTCAGAAAAAAACATAAATCACAGGGTCTCCCCTTTCACCATGTTAGAGAAGGGCATATTTCCCAAGTCATTTGATTTTTATATCCATCAAATGAATTACAGTCACAAATACAAAAGAAAACACTCAAGACTGTATCTTAAAGGCTTATGAAACTGTTCCAAAGTTTATCCAATTTATAAAAATCTATTCTTATATTAATAAGGTATGACAAAAATCTGTTTTGGTAATTCAGATTTTTAAAAAATCATAGTTTTAGAACTCTAAGGAAACGTACAGATTTATTTATTCAACCTCTTATTTAATTGACGAAGAAACAGTTAAAAATGCTTCATAATTTGTCAAAGGTGTGCAGCTCTATAATGTTCCTTACTGACCACAAAGCTCATCTCTAAGAAATGCAATGATCAAAATTAAAAAAGGGTCTCTGGTATATATTCACTCTTTTATGGCTTCCATTTGGAGCTACATTCATCCACTCACTCCTTAAACTTAATTCTCTCCTGTAACCAACAATCTCTGTTTCCATTTTTTGTAAGCTTCCCTTTTTTATCCTTGCCTGACCCTTTTGATTTGATGCTTGACACAGTTTTTCAGGCTCTAATCTATGTTCTGATTTTTTGTCCCATACTTACTCATGCCTCCTCAGAGCAACAGTCTTAGCTTACTCCCCCTCCCAGTCAGTGTACTGCCTGAGGCTTCTCCTTGAGCAGGTCACAAGGTCAGTCAGTGACAATTCTCCTAATTTCTAATTTGGCACACCTTTACTAGGCTGTCCATCTAACTCTCACTATACTCAGCTTCTTTGAAAAACATACAAAGAAAAGCAACTCTTTTTAAAAACATCAAATTTAAATATTAAACTTCTTACCAGCATTTTTGAGTGAGATAAAGCTGTTCGTGGAGGGGGAAAAGCATGATCTGCTACTTCCAAATCTGGGTGTAGAATCTAAAGCAAAGAAGCTTTGTTACATAGAAGATTGTAATATCAATAAAATCTATTATTTGATCTACCTGGGGCATTAAGATGAAAAAGTGTCAGTACATGAATTACAATATATTCCCTCCATGAAATACAATGAGTTAGCTGAGGCAGCTCTGTATGTACTATGTGAAAAGCAAGAAAAAATATTTAATTAAAAAACATGTTCTAGGGACTTCCCTGGTGGTCCAGTGGTTAAGAATCCGCATGTAAATGCAGGGGACACAGGTTTGAGCCCTGGTCCGGGAAGATCCCACATGCTGCGGAGCAACTAAGCCCATGTGCCACAACTACTGAGCCTGCACTCTAGAGCCTGTGAGCCACAACTACTGAGCCTGCGCGCCACAACTACTGAAGGCTGCGCGCCTAGAGCCTGCGCTCCACAACAAGAGAAGCCACTGCAATGAGAAGCCCGCGCACCGCAACAAATAGTAGCCCCGGCTTGCTGCAACTAGAGAAAGCCAGCAGGCAGCAACGAAGACCCAATGCAGCCAAAAATAAATAAACAATTTTAAAAAACCCACGTTCTAGAAAAACACACATAGTGTGATTTCATTTATTTGAATATAAAACAAAATAAATCCTAAATCTATATATGTACATGCACTGATACTGTGAGATAGATATATATATATATATATATATATATAATGAAAATGTGAAGTTCTGAAATACAGACTAAACTGTAAAACAGTAGTCACTTCTGGAAACAGAATGGTCTAGGGCAGAGTTATTTGTCTATACAGTTGAAAATCTTAAGCATTTGTTTTTATGTTTCTTAGTATAGTTAAAAATTAGTTAATTAATTAAAATACTGAGGAGAAAGGAAATAAATTTATGAACCTCAAAGTCCAGAGGGGTAACAGTATAACAGAATGTGACAAGTATTACAAATATATAAAATAGTAATATATGAATATAAAGTATGATTAATTCAACCTAGGGAAAGTTAAAAAAGAAGGTAACTAACATTTGTGTTAGGCTTTGAAGGAAAGCAGGTTGGGGAGCAGGTGGGAAAGAAAGGTCCATGCAGGACTTAAAAGAAAAAAATAACTTTGTGTCATTATGTAGCAAATTTTTGTCTTTGCAGAATCATTTTCAAATACTCAGCGTTTCGTAACATACTTACAATAGACCAAAAGGCTCAAAACAACACTTATACACGACACCAAAATATCGATAATATTTACAATCCAATCACCAAATCATTACTACAGTATAATAACATCTTCATGTCTATAAAATTATCCATGATTATTATACAGTTGGAGTACTGTGTAACCATTTGATTACAATTATTTACTGACCAAATGAAGCTCATATACTTGTGTGTCAAATCTCCCACACAGTCCATCAAATGTGATTTCTTTTTGGTCCTATTTTGCCAGTATACTATGCTCTCATGTACACTGTAGTACATAATCCACCACCGTGCTTGAAAACTACATAAGTAGGCATACTCAGTTTTATCAGAAATGAATTTTACTCATTGATTAAACTTGGTGGCACAGGTGTTGTAGGTTAAGGTTTACCAGTGTGCAGCAGAACCTCTACCAAGAGCCACTGATTTAAGAACTAAAATCTTAATCTTTGTTAATTTTGGTACCTAATTCCTGCATAATTAAAAATATCATTAAGTAATCATACATAAGATTTTAAAACTTATTTAATTTTCTAGAAACATAAAACTTTTTTCAATCACTCAAATACTACCTTCTCAGCTTTTGCTATATCCATATACGACTGATGCAATTATTTACCTAATATTTTTCTTTAAAATGTCTTTAAATTATCTTATCTCTTTAAATCTAGTATTTTCTTAGATGATACCATCTGTGAAGTCACAGGTTTTGTATGCTATTTTTAATAAACATTATAATACATAATTATTAAAATAAAAAAAGTTGCCACATACCACCCCAAATCATCTCGATACTTCACTCTGGGAAACAGTCATTTGTCATCCTTTGTATAAAATACTCATCCTATTGATAAAGACTAGGAAACAGAGGCCTAGAGATGTAATGTGATTTGCTCAAAATATCAAGTGGCAGGATGTAGACTGGAATTTAGTTCTCCCAAGTCCTAAACTAGTTGCTTTTTACTCTATCACATCTTGTATCCCAGATTACAAATTATATTAGGAAAAGTCAGTCTTCTCTAAATGTTCCCATTCCACAGAATCCACTATAACAACATAAGGACTAACAATTCTGAGAATAAATCCCTCCTGGTAATCCTAGACTTCTGAGTTCCTAAGTTCCTGTTTAAGGGGAAAAAAAAAAAAAGATTTTAAACAGCTCAGACTGGAATACTATTCAAGAAGAATATGAAGGTCTTAGTTCTAGTAATGGCTTGAAAGGGAATGCAAAATTTCTAAGTTTCAAATTTCTGATGATGGATAAATGGGCACCTAAAATGTCAGCAAAATAAAATACTGTACTTTTAAAAATAAACAAAGGTTGACAAAAGAATTAAATTTGTTTCAATGAGAAACACCCAAGTCACAATATTTCTTAAAACTTCACTGCACGGAATGCTGGACATTTAATCTATCGCTAGGTTACATCTTTTTTGTAGTAACTTGGAAACACTGACCGGCTGCTATCACATTGTTTTGCAAGAAGCACACCTACCAAAGAGAAATGAGATGTCAATAAAGAAGGCGAAGGAAAAGGAACAGGTGCTAGCTTCTAATGAGGGATGTTAGGAGACTGAGGGATTTCGAGGCATAGTCTGGTCTTGTTTTCACAGGTGTGTTTCCAATACCTAGCACAGTATTCAGTATATAGTAACTACTAAATAAGTATGCTGAGTGAAAAACTGAATGTAGAACAAATATTCAGTTAGGATTCAAAGTAGATTCTTTAGATAATATCTAATAAATAATCTATTCTAACTACTATATGAGAATATATTCATGTTTTAAGAAGATATCTTTTTTAAGTAATTACACTGTCAATAAATGATATCCAATTATCTTAGTTTAGATTTAAATCAAGAGAAAATTACTATAAAAAATATATCATACCAAAGAAAGAGCTGCTTGAGTCTGATGTAGAAGTGGTTCCGGAAGGGAAGAGAGGTGAATACATTCAGGAATTTTAATAGTGCCTCCATCCAAATCAGCTATGATTACATCTAACTGAAGAAGACAAAAAAAAAATTAATCTGTAATTAATAAAATGTATGTCTAGATTGGCTTCCCAGCTATATATATATATCTCCCAGCTTCCTCTGAAATTAGGTATGGTGTGTGACTAAGTTTCTGCCAATGGAACATGAAAAGTGATGTGCACACTCCCAGGTACTCAAAACAGAGGGGATGTAAGGCCCTCCTATGGTCTCTTTCCCCTTCCCATAGCTGAAACTATGAACTGGCAGTAACCCAACCCTGAACATTCAGAGGATGACAATGCCTGAGTGGATTCTAGTGGAGGAACAAGAAGCAAAGAAGTTTGGACCTTGAATGCGTTCATGGAGCAAACTGGTCTGACATAATGGAACACTTCTATCTACAAACTGCTGCATAAGCGCTAAATAAAATTCCATTTTGTTTTAGCCATTGTATTTTGCATGCTTTATTACAGGAGTTAAGCCATATCCTAAATAACACAGTAATCATTATAAGAGTTAACAAGCAAAGCAATTAGTATACATCAAAATGGTACTGTTTAGGTAGTTAAGAAAGAAGCTGATTTTTAGCATTTTACAAAGTCTGTTTTAAAATAACAGGTGGGGGCGCAGGGGGCCTGGGAGCCGTGGGGTCGGGGTGGCGGGGTGCGCGAGGGCGCCGGTGGCGGCGCTCGGCCTGCTGCGTTAAGCGCTGAGTGCGGGCGACAGCGTGGTCAACAAGGTGACCCAGAGCGCCTTCCCATTCCCCGTAACCCTGTCGCTGTGCCACATCCTGGCGCTGTGCACGGGTCTCCAGCCTCTGCTCCATGCCTGGCGTGTGCCCCTGGCGCCACTTTTCTTGTGCCCTGGGCCCCAACCGCATCAGCAGCCCAGCTGCCTGTGGCCGCCGCGTTTCTAACGGCGTTACATGCTGCCGCTTGCCTTCGGCAAGTACTTCGTGTCAGTGTCCGCGCACGTCAGCACCTGGAAGGTGCCCATGTCCTATGCGTACACTGTCAAGGCCACCATGCCCATCTCGGTGGTCCTCCTGTCCTGGATCATCATGGAGAAACAGAGCACCAAGGTGTACCTGTCGCTCATCCCCATCATCAGTGGCGTCCTGCTGGCCACAGTCACCAAGTTGTCCTTCGACATGTGGGGGCTTGTCAGCACCCTTGCTGCCACACTGTGCTTCTCGCTTCAGAATATTTTCTCCAAAAAGGTATTACGAGTCAAGGATCCACCATCTCCAGCTGCTGAGCAGCTTGGGCTGCCATGCTGTCTTTTACATGATCCCCACGTGGGTCCTTGGTGGACCTCTGAGCTTTCCTGGTCAGCAGCGACCTGACCTATGTGTCCCAGTGGCCTTGGATGCTTCTGCTCCTGGCTGTCAGCAGCTTCTGTAACTTTGTCCAGAACGTCATTGCCTTCAGCATCCTCAACTCCATCAGCCCTCTGAGCTACTCGGTTGCCAATGCCACCAAGAGAATCATGGTCATCACGGTGCCCCTGATCATGCCGCGAAACCTGGTCACCAGCACCAACGTCCTGGGCATGATGACGGCCATCCTGGGGGTCTTTCTGTGCAATAAGACCAAGTAAGATACGAATCAGCAAGCCCGGAAGCCCTCCCTGTCACGATGGGGGACGTGAGCAGTAAGGAGCATCATCGGAGCCCCCTAGAGAAGCCCCACAACAGCATCCTCTTCCCCCAGCACGGGGACTATCAGTACGGCCACAACAACATCTTGACAGATCACTTCTAGTACAGCCGGCAGAGCTACCCAAACTCATACATGTTGTACCATTATGACATGCAGAGTCTAGCAAGCAGGGCAGGATGTTCTGCCAGTCCTCCTCTCCACCCCCCAGAAGTACCAGAAACTTCTGACAACCAGTGAAAGTATAACCCAGCTGAGGGGGGGATTGGTTCCACTGCTTTAATTCCACTGCTCAGGTAGGCACAGGACTGGTGCTGGAGTGGAGCAGAGGAGTGCGAGGGTTATTGAAAACATCTCCAGCCACAAAGATGGACTCAGCTTTCTGGTCAGTCCCATGGCTGTGTGCAATTCTGGTAAACGTTCCCCAGTGCAAAATTACTGCAATTAGCATTGAATTCTTAGAACCTAATTCTCTGACCCATAAGTCAGACTTGGCATGTGCCCGGATCCAGAGGGAAGGATGGCCGCTGTCTCCTGGGCTCCTTCTTCCCTTGCCGGAGTAGGGCATCCCTCCTTTTGGAGCAGCAAGGAGGAGAGGACGCAGGGCTACGAGAAGGATCATGGGGAAATCATGTTCAGTGTTTCAAGCTCTATTTCTCTAATACTCATTTTGTGTTTTCTGATGAGCCTTCACCGCTTCTGTGCTGACTTAGTGGGATGTTTGGTGGGGAGATGTTGGTTTTATGAGGATCTTGCATTTTTCTAGGGCATATTTTGTAGTTGTCTGTGTTATGCCTCAGTCTCCCTAAGGGGATGCAGGATGCATGAGGACTGGCTTATGGTTGGAAAACCCTTTTGTTTTTAAGCATTTAAAAACAAGAAAAGTTGCTGGTGATGCCTATCTCAGCACATTTCTGCATTTAGTAGGAAGGAATGAAGTGTTTTGAAGCGCTCTTTTAGTGACCACAATCTCTGAAAGTGACATGAATCAAGAATGTCATCTCAATAGTTTGTGTCATAAATGAGAGCTCAGCACTCTGATTCCATTAGCTGTTCCTGTGGTGTTTACATGAGGATCTGAATCATGTCCCTGTGAAGGGGCAAGCACCAAGCTAGGACTTGGTTTGCCAAATCAGAGTCTGGTCAAGAAAAATATGTGGGTTTTGGTAGAATCACATCATTAGCAAGATTATGTGACCCCAGTGGGTAACCCATGTGCTGAGGTCCAGGTTGGGACACCTGGCATCACAAGAGACTGTGCCCTCGGAGGGGACCACTTGCTTGGCTGGTGGGGTCTTCGCTGATGGCTGCCTTCTTACTTCAGCCCTGTCCCCAGCCTCTTGAACAGGCACTTGGCTTGACCAGCAGATGGGATTTTGGGTCGCCCTTTACCTTCTGGCATGTAAGACAGTTCTCTGTTCCAAGAGGAAGTACCTACTGTAGCTAAAGCTTGACTACTATTTGTTTTTGATAAATGGAATTTTGTATTTAGAGGTTACATCTTGTCAGCTTATGAATGGACAGCTCCTGGAGAGGTCACAGCGTCCCCCCTTCTGGCCTGTGAGTTTAGTACCACTGGCCTCAGGAGTCCCTGTTTTTCACTGGCTTGCTTTTTAATTACTTTGGCCCCAAGTTCTAAGACAATTCTGTGTAAAACAGGAAGGGGCCGTCCTGAAGGGTGTTATTTATGAAAAGAACGTGCTGTGTGCCTTCACCAGAGGCAGTAGAGTCTGCAGTTGAACCACAATAAATGGGGATAATTTTGCACAGCAAAAAAATAAATAAAATAACATGTAAAAATGTAATAGAGAAACTAGCCAAAATTGTTGAAGTTATTATGTTGATAATAGGATTAAAATTAATTCTAATTTATTAAATAAAAAATTAAGAAATTTACTTTTGTCAGCACTTGGTTTGTCTAACTTCCAGAGACAGTTCATATTCAGTGGGAAAAAATTACCTACAAACCAGATGAGTGTGTTTCTAATTAGTACTAATGAGGTTTTACTTAATGATTACTGATTTACACAGATTTTTATATGGTGATATCAAAGTTAAATAGGAACTAGATATCAATATATAAGGTTAGAAAGAATGATTGATATATGAATAAGGGTCCTGTTTATAACTGCAATGTAGAATGGTGTTTTGTCAGTTTACATAACACCTATGACTTAATTACAATTGTAATTATGTAAAACTACCTACAGAGCTTACCTCTTTGCTGGCATTTAAAACTAAAACAAAATTAGAATTACAACTTTTCAGGATTTGTGGATCACAGATGTCATATAGCCCAACCTTTCAGTGAAGCATTTTTCTTAAACCCCCTGAAAAGTGTCACGCAACCTGTTCCTTGCACTCTACTTACACTACCTGAGAGTACACTCTTCACATAAGGAAACCCAGTCTCATCATTGGGCAGCTCTATTTAGCTGAAAACTCTTATACTGAGGAGAAAGTTGTTTCCATATCCACTATACCCACTGATTCTACTTCAGTCTCTAACCCTTTTTTCTATGACAGCTACTTAAATATTTATCTTTAGCTATCAAATAACATTAGGTTATTACCTGAGAAAATTTCCTTAGGGCCTCACAAAATAGTTTCCAAACTCTTGACATCCTAGAGGTCCTTCTCTGAAGCCCATTATTTTGTTACAGTCCCTCTTAAAGTGCAGTACAGAGAAATAAATCTGTTATTTCAGAACTGGCTGAATAGAGAGCATTACTTTCTCTCCCTGGTATTTTATTCATATGGCACTGAGAACAGAATAATATGGTGGAGCTCATACTGAACTTGTATTCCACTAAAACCCTTCACTCTTTTGCAAATGCTTTTTGTATTTTAGTTATCAGCCAATCAGCATTAACACAGGCCTCATTTTGAAATACGAATAAATTAAAGCACTCATAACAAAAGTATAAATTAATGGATAACTTTATCTTCCTTTCTCATATATAGGATGAAGATTACAGAAAGATAAACTTAACATGCCAAAAGAGGGGAATTTTAAAACATTAATGAATTCATTTTATAAGTCTCCTGTACTTGCTATAAGGAAAAATTAATGTATTTAGATTTTTGAATGATGCTTTTCTTCCAGCCAATCTTTTCTACTAGTAATGCAACAGATCCGAAAATAGTAATTAGTTGAAATGTTACAGGACTCAAAAAAATATGATAAACCTCTGACCACAATAACCGGCAATTTAAAGATGAATACTGGAGACCCTCAAGATGGTGGAGGAGAAAGATATGGAGATCATGTTCCTCCCCACAAATACATCAGAAATACATGTGCAACAGCTCCTACAGAACAACTGCTAAATGCTGGCAGAAGACCTCAGACTTCTCAAAAGACATATATATATTTTTTCCTTTTTCTCTTTTTGTGAGTGTGTATGAGTATGAGTCTTTGTGAGATTTTGTCTGTAGAGCTTTGCTTTTACCATTTGGCCTATGGTTCTGTCTCTCCGTATTTTCTTTCTTTTTGCATAGTTTTTAGCACTTGCTATCATTGGTGGATTTGTTTTTTGGTTTGGTTGTTCTCTTCTTTCTTCCATTCTTTTTTTTCTTCTTTTTATTACTTATTAATTTTTTAAATAGTTTTTTATTTTAATAAACTTTATTTTATTTCATTTTATTATTATTTTTCTTTCTTTCTTTGTTTCTCCCTTTCCTTCTGAGCCACGTGGCTGACGGGGTCTTGGTGCTCCAGCCGGGTGTCAGGCCGCTGACTCTGATGAGGGAGAGCCGAATTCAGGACATTGGTCCACCAGAGACCTCCCGGCTCCACATAATATAAATGGTGAAAGCTCTCCCAGAGATCTCCATCTCAATGCTAAGACCCAGCTCCACTCAATAACCAGTAAGCTACAGTGCTGGACCCACTATGCCAAACAACTAGCAAGACAGGAACACAACCCCACCTGTTAGCAGAGAGGCTGCCTAAAATCATAATAAGGTCACAAACACCCCAAAACACACCAGTGGATGTGGTCCTGCCCACCAGAAAGACAAGATCTGGCCTCATCCACCAGAACACAGGCACCAGTCCCCTCCATCATGAAGCCTACACACCCACTGAAAGAACCTTAGCCACTGGCGGCAGACACCAAAAACAACGGGAACTACAAACCTGCAGCCTGCAAAAAGGAGACCCCAAACACAGTAAGATAAGCAAAATGAGAAGACAGAAAAACAAACAGCAGATGAAGGAGCAAGGTAAAAACCCACCAGACCAAACAAATGAAGAGGAAATAGGCAGTCTACCTGAAAAAGAATTCAGAGTAATGATAGTAAAGATAATCCAAAATCTTGGAAATAGAACGGAGAAAATACAAGAAGCGTTTAACAAGGAACTAAAGAGCAAAAATGATGAACAACACAATAAATGAAATCAAAAATTCTCTAGAAGGAATCAATAACAGAATAACTGAGGCAGAAGAATGGATAAGTGACCTGGAAGATAAAACAGTGGAAATGACTACCACAGAGCAGAATAAAGAAAAAAGAACAAAAAGAATTGAGGACAGCCTCAGAGACCTCTGGGACAACATTAAATGCACCAACGTTCGAATTACAGGGGTGCCAGAAGAATCAAGTCCAGGAAGCATAGTGAATGCTATACAGGATAAATCCAAGGAGAAACACGCCAAGACACATATTAATCAACCTATCAAAAGTTAAATGTAAAGAAAAAATATTAAAAGCAGCAATGGAAAAACAACAAATAACATACAAGGGAATCCCCATTAGGTTTAACAGCTGATCTTTCAGGAGAAACTCTGCAAGCCAGAACGGAGTGGCAGGACATATTTAAAGTGATGAAAGGGAAAAACCTACAACCAAGATTACTCTACCCAGCAAGGATCTCATTCACATTTGACGGAGAAATTCAAACCTTTACAGACAAGCAAAAGCTAAGAGAATTCATCACTACCAAACCAGCTTTACACCAAATGCTAAAGGAACTTCTCTAGGCAGGAAACACAAGAGAAGGAAAAGACCTACAATAACAAACCCAAAACAATTAAGAAAATGGTAATAGGAACATACATATCGATAATTACCTTAAATGTGAATGGATTAAATGCTCCAACCAAGAGACACAGATTGGCTGAATGGATACAAAAACAAGACCCATATATATGCTGTCTACAAGAGACCCATTTCAGACCTAGGGACACATACAGACTGAAAGTGAGGGGATGGAAAAAGATATTTCATGCAAATGGAAATCAAAAGAAAGCTGGAATAGCAATTCTCATATCAGACAAAATAGACTTTAAAATAAAGACTATTACAAGAGGCAGAGAAGGACACTACATAATGATCAAGGGATCAAACCAAGAAGATACTACAATTGTAAATATTATGCACCCAACATAGGAGCACCTCAATACATAAGGCAAATGTTAACAGCCATAAAAGGGGAAATTGACAGTAACACAATCATAGTAAGGGACTTTAACACCCCACTTTCACCAAATGACAGATTATCCAAAATGAAAAAAAGTAAGGAAACACAAGCTTTAAATGATACATTAAACAAGATGGACTTAATTGATATTTATAGGACATTCCATCCAGAAACAACAGAATACACTTTCTTCTCAAGTGCTCACGGAACATTCTCCAGGATAGATCATATATTGGGTCACAAATCAAACCTTGGTAAATTTAAGAAAACTGAAATCGTATCAAATATCATTTCTGACAACAACGCTATGAGACGAGATATCAATTACAGGAAAAAAACTGTAAAAAAACCATACACATGGAGGCTAAACAATACACTACTAAATAACCAAGAGATCACTGAAGAAATCAAAGAGGAAATCAAAAAATATCTAGAAACAAATGACGATGAAAACACGACGACCGAAAACCTATGTGATGAAGCAAAAGCAGATCTAAGAGGGGAGTTTATAGCAATACAATCCTACCTCAAGAAACAAGAAAAATTTCAAATAAACAACCTAACCTTACACCTAAAGCAATTAGAGAAAGAAGAACAAACAAAATCCAAAGTTAGCAGAAGGAAAGAAATCATACAGATCAGATCAGAAATAAATGAAAAAGAAACAAAGAAAAAAAGCGCAAAGATCAATATAACTAAAAGCTGTTTCTTTGAGAAGATAAACAAAATTGATAAACCACTAGCCAGACTCATCAAGAAAAAAGGAAGACTCAAATCAACAGAACTAGAAATGAAAAAGGAGAAGTAACAACTGACACTGCAGAAATACAGAGGATCATGAGAGATTACTATAAGCAATTATATGCCAATAAAATGGACAACCTGGAAGAAATGGACAAATTCTTAGAAATGCACAATCTTTCGAAGCTCAACCAGGAAGAAATAGAAAACATAAACAGACCAATCACAAGCACTGAAATTGAGACTGTGATTAAAAATTTTCCAACAAACAGAAGCCCAGGACCAGATGGCTTCACAGGCGAATTCTATCAAACATTTAGAGAAGAGTTAACACCTATCCTTCTCAAACTCTTCCAAAATATAGCAGAGGCAGGAACACTCCCAAACTCATTCTATAGGGCCACCGTCACCCTGATACCACAACCAGACAAAGATGTCACAAAGAAAGAAAACTACAGGCCAATATCACTGATGAACATAGATGCAAAAATCCTCAACAAAACACTAGCAAACAGAATCCAACAGCACGTTAAAAGGATCATACACCATGATCAAGTGGGGTTTATTCCAGGAATGCAAGGATTCTTCAATATATGCAAATCGATCAATGTGATAAACCAAATTAACAAATTGAAGGAGAAAAACCATATGATCATCTCAATAGATGCAGGAAAAGCTTCTGACAAAATTCAACACTCATTTATGATAAAATCCCACCAGAAAGTAGGCACAGAGGGAACTGACCTCAACATAATAAAGGCCATATATGACAAATCCACAGCCAACATCAATCTCAATGGTGAAAACTGAAACCACTTCCTCTAAGATCAGGAACAAAACAAGGTTGTCCACTCTCACCACTACTATTCAACGTAGTTCTGGAAGTTTTAGCCACAGCAATCAGAGAAGTAAAAGAAATAAAAGGAATCCAAATTGGAAAAGAAAAAGTAAAGCTCTCACTGTTTGATGATGACATGATACTACACATAGAGGATCCTAAAGAAGCCACCAGAAAACTACTGGAGCTAATCAATGAATTTGGTAAAGTAGCAGGATACAAAATTAATGCACAGAAATCTCTTGCATTCCTATACACTAATGATGAAAAATCTGAAAGAGAAATTAAGGAAACACTCCCATTTAGCATTGCAACAAAAAGAATAAAATACCTAGGAATAAACCTACCTAAGGAGACAAAAGACCTGTATGCAGAAAACTATAAGACACTGATGAAAGAAATTAAGATGATAGCAACAGATGGAGAGATATACCATGTTCTTGGATTGGAAGCATCAACATTGTGAAAATGACTCTACTACTCAAAGCAATCTACAGATTCAATGCAATCCCTGTCTAACAACCAATGGCATTTTTCACAGAGCTAGAATAAAAAATTTCACAATTTGTATACAAACACAAAAGACCCCAAATACCCAAAGCAATCTTGAGGAAGAAAAACAGAGCTGGAGGAATCAGACTCCCTGACTTCAGACTACACTATAAAGCTACAGTAATCAAGATAGTATGGTGCTGACACAAAACCAGAAATATAGATCAATGGAACAGGATAGAAAGCCCAGAGATAAACCCAGGCACATATGGTCACCTTATCTTTGATAAAGGAGGCAAGATATACAATGCAGAAAAGACAGCCTCTTCAATAAGTGGTGCTGGGAAAACTGGACAGGTACATGTAAAAGTATGAGATAAGAACACTCCCTAATACCATACACAAAAATAAACTCAAAATGGATTAAAGACCTAAACGTAAGGCCAGACACTATCAAACTCTTACAGGAAACTATAAGGAGAACACTCTATGACATAAATCACAGCAAGATCCTTTTTGACCCACCTCCTAGAGAAATGGAAATAAAAACAAAATAAACAAATGGGACCTAATGAAACTTAAAAGCTTTTGCACAGCAAAGGAAACCATAAACAAGACGAAAAGACAACCGTCAGAATGGGAGAAAATATTTGCAAATGAAGCAACTGACAAAGGATTAATCTCCAAAATTTACAAGCAGCTCAATATCAAAAAAACAAGCAACCCAATCCGAAACTGGGCAGAAGACGTAAACAGACATTTCCCCAAAGAAAATATACAGATTGCCAACAAACACATGAAAGAATGCTCAACATCACTAATCATTAGAGAAATGCAAATCAAAACTACAATGAGGTATGACCTCACACCAGTCAGAATGGCCATCATCAAAAAATCTACAAACAGTATATTGTGGAGAGGGTGTGAAGAAAAGGGAACCCTCTTGCACTGCTGGTGGGAATGTAAATTGATACAGCCACTATGGAGAACAGTATGGAGGTTCCTTATAAAACTAAAAGCAGAACTACCATATGACCCAGCAATCCCACTCCTGGGCATATACTCTGAGAAAACCATAATTCAAAAAGAGTCATGTACCACAGTGTTCATTGCAGCTCTATTTAAAATAGCCAGGACATGGAAGCAACCTAAGTGTCCAATGATAGATGAATGGATAAAGCAGATGTGGCACATATATACAATGGAATACTACTCAGCCATAAAAAGAAACGAAATTGAGTTATTGGTAGTGAGGTGAATGGACCTAGAGTCTGTCATACAGAGTGAAGTAAGTGAGAAAGAGAAAAACAAATGCCGTATGCTAACACATATATATGGAATCTAAAAAAAATATAAATAAATAATGGTTCTGAAGAAAAAATATAAATAAATATAAAAAAATATATAAATATATTTAAATAATGTTTCTGAAGAAAATATAAATAAATAATGGTTCTGAAGAACCTAGGGCCAGGACAGAAATAAAGATGCAGATGTAGAGAATGGTTGTGAGGACGTGGGGAGGGGGAAGGGTAAGCTGGGACAAAGTGAGAGAATGGCATGGGCATATATATACTACCAAACGTAAAATAGACAGCTAGTTGGAAGCAGCTGCATAGCACAGGGAGATCACCTCGGTGCTTTTTGACAAACTAGAGGGGTGGGATAGGGAGGGTGGGAGGGAGACGCAAGAGGGAGGAGACATGGGGATATATGTATATGTATAGCTGATTCACTTTGCTATAAAGCAGAAAGTAACACACCACTGTAATGCAATTATACTCCAATAAAGATGTTAAAAAATAAAATAAAATAAAAATAAAGATGAATACTTACAAGCTCATGAACATCAGTTTTAAAGACAGAATGTACTCCAATAATGAAAGGCGTTGGGGAACTCAGAACTTCCAGTAGCTGAGCCGGGAGAATAGGAATATAAGGATAACTGGAAATAATAAAAACATACATGAGATATATTTGTTCTTCGGTAATATAACATACCTTTCTTTCATTTTTATGCTGTGTGAATTTTAGATTACTTATGTTTAGAAATTATCAATAATATTCGCCGGGTTGTTAATATTAAATTCTTGGGGAAAAAATTTTTTTAAAAAATCTTCATGTGAAAGATATGATCCAATATAACAAGATATAAAGTAAACAACGGCAGCTTCCTTATCCCTTAGCCCTAGGCAAGCAGTCTCTTTAGGTTGTTCAAACTTGCTTGAAATAATTTTTCCGTACACAGCAATCTGACATCAGGTGGTAATACTGACTCCCTGATTGGTCTGCTCCCTCAATATTGGTGATGGTTTATTTGTCTATATAAAACAGTCATTCAAATTCCATTTTCTATACTTGATTTTTTGTATTTAATAAGAATGGCAAGGTACAAAAACAAAGGTTTAGAATGCTCTATTATCCAGGAGTTAAGAAAAGCTCATAGGTTAAAAAATTTTTTTAATAAAATCTGTAGACTGTCTAAATTTTTTCTAGTTTGTATAAACTTAAGTTTCCTAGATATTGTGATTATCAAATTGATAAAAAAGAGTATTAAAATAAAATATTCTACTTACAGCCCTCTAAGTCATCACTTGTTTAGGTTGTTTTATATTTTACTTTTTATTATGAAAAATTAACTCCCCTCTCCCCCCCGAAAATAGAGAAAAAAGGAAAATAAAGCCCCATGTATCTAATTCAGTTTTGACAATCACCAATGCATGGCCACATACATATTTCTACCCATTTTTGTTCTCTTCCCTACCATATTGTTTGGAGCAAATCCCAGACATATCATTTATACATACTTTAGTATATATCTGAAAAAGATAAGGGCTCTTTAAAAAATAAAACCATAATACACTATAAGCCCTCAAATTAATAATAATTCCTTAACAGTAAATAGTCAGACAGTACTATCTTAAGATTTTTATCTCCTACTATATTCAAAGGGAATTAAATGTTGCTGACAATACTATTCAAATTAATTATTTTTTCATGAAATAAATCACCACTCAATAATAGACAACTTGGAAAAGTTCCAAATTCCAGGCTAATTCCTATCAGAATCATGACTCCTACAACAATGTAACTTTGTAACATATGCCCTTGTCATTCAAAACCGTCGTGCTATGATGTTTTGACTGATCATCGATAAGTAATGCATGATTTGGGAATAAATAAAAATACCAAATAAAAACTCTCACCTATATTTAAGAGGAAACATTAATGATTCCAGGGCTCTACAAGCATCACTAAGTCTCTGGAAACTTGCAGAATGGAAGAGAACCTTATTTTCTGTGAGGACTGCACAGAAGAGGCTGAGGACATTCTGAATTCCTGAAAACACAAAGAGCAAATGATTACCAAATGCATTTAATTTTACATGTGCTGCCAACGAAGACTTAGAATGACATGGAACGAAAAAGCCAATATTTTAAAAATCTCTGAAGAAAAATATTTGGTTAAACTATAAATTCCATAGAGCCTAAGGGTATTGTTTGTCTAATCAGTGTAACACTGATTTTTGTCTAATTTTTGTTTGTTTGTCTAATCAGTGTAACACTCATTGAATATATTAGTTGTTTGGAAATACACTATTACCTTCTTTTCAACTTAATCTCCAAGGTCTGTACTTAAATTTCTGTTTTAGATCCTTGGCATTGTTCTAATAACATTTTTCCCTTTTAAAGTCCATTTGTCTGATATTAACATAACCATACCAGTTTTGTTATTGAAATTTTCCTGGTATATCTTTTTTCCACCTTTTTTACATCAACCGTTCTCTACTTCTTGGAAATAGCACATTGCTGACAACTTTAAAAATCCCCACTAAAATCAACAAGAAAAAAGCAACGTAAGAGAATAATATGAATTTACAATTTACAAAAGAGGAACTCAAAATGATAAACATGAAAAGAAGCTCCAAAACTTCTAACAATCAGAAAAGTTCAACCTAATAAATTCATGAGGTATGATATTAAACCTACTACAATATCCAAAATCAAAGCCTGACAATTCTAAGTTTTTATGAGGATGGCAGGGAAAGGAACTATCATACATACTGCTGTGAGGAATATAAAGAAACTTAAGATGCATATACCCTACCATCTAGTTATTACAGTAATTTTAGTAATTCCATTATTAGTTATTTATCACAGAAACTCTCTCACATGTACCCAAGAAGATAAGGTACAAAAAGGTACGTTGTAGAAGTACTTAAACAATGAAAAAAGTGGGCACATCCTAAATGTAAGAATGAAGAATAAATTATAGTAAAATCATACTATAAATTAAACTTCCTCTGATTGAAGATGGCAAATGTTGACTGAAACAAAAAACTAAAGTTTTATTATTCAAAATTTATAAAATGAAAAGCAATTATACTCGAATAAAGATTTTTTTAAAAAACCACCAAATTTATTAAATGAAATAATTATTAAAGAAATTTAAATACAATTTTCAAGTGATACGGCTTTTGGGGGTAGTTCTGTAACATTTATACTTGTGAATTTAAGATAGATTAAAACATCACTAAGACTTTTGGGATACCTTTACAGCAGTGAAAATAAGAGAGCTAGTGCTACATATATCAACATGAATAACTCTCCCAAATATAATATCGAGTGAGGAAAGTAAGGTATAAAGTGATGCTATAGAATGACAGCATTTATATATTGTTTAAAACCATACAAAATGCTACTACATTGTTCCGGTATATACAAACATACAGTCAAAATATAAAGATATATCTGGGACTAAAAAATACCAAATTTGGGATAGTATATAACTCTGGGATGAGAAGGCATACGCAGGAAGTTTCAACTATATCTATGATGCTACAGTTGTTAAACTGGATCATAGATACGTTAAAACATTTTTTTTGCGGGGGGGGGGGAATAATTTAAAGCTTACAGAAAAGTTGTAAGAATAGTGCACAGAGCACCCATCTACCCTTCACAATGATTCACCTAATGTTAAAATTTTGCTCCATTTGCTTTAACATTTGCACTTATGTACTAGCATGCCCTGACTCTTTCTACAAACACATACACATTTTTCTGAGCCATGTGAATGTACACATCACGACATTTACCCCTAAATACTTCAGTGTGTTTTTTTGTAAGAATAAAGATAATGTCTTCCTAACCACAGTATGGTTATCATCCTCAGTAAATTAAACATGTTGCAATACTTGAAGTCTAATCTTACATTTGTATTCCAATTTTGTCCACTGACTCAATGTTATTCTTTGGAGCTTTTCCCCTACCATCAGGATTCATTCTAAGCTCAATATTCCATTTAGCTGTCATGTTTCTTTATTCTCATTCAATATGGAGCATTTCCACAACCTTAAATTTTTCTTTTACTGAGATAAAATTCACATAACATAAAATTAACCATTTCAAAGAGAACGATTTATTCATTTGCTCACTAAACTATCTTGCATCCTAGGAGTAAATCCTACTCAATCATGGTCTATGATCCTTTAACATGTTGTTGAATTTGGTTTGCCAATATTTTGTTGAGGATTTTTTCATCTAAGTTCATCAGGGATGTTGGCTTCTAGTTTCATTTTCTTGTAGTGTCCAAGTCTGGCTTTGGTATCAGGGTAGTAATGCTGGCCTTTTAAAATGAGTTTGTAAGTGTTCCCACTTCCATTTTTTGGAAGAGTTTTTAATGGACAGGTATTAATTCTTCTTTAAATTTTTGGTTGGATTCACCAGTGAAGCCATGTGGTCCTGGACTTTTCTTTTGGGAATGTTTTTGATTACTGATTCAATCTCCTTAGTAATTGTTCTGTTCAGATTTTCTATTTATTATTTCGTTTTGGTAGGTTGTATGTTTCTAGGAATTTATTCATTCTTCTAGTTTACCTAACTGTTGGTATTTTCACAGTACTCACTTATGATCCCTAGTGTTTCTGTGGTACCAGTTGTCATGTCCCCTCTTTCATACCTGATTTTACTTATTTGAGTATTTTCTCTTTTTTTTCTAAGTCTAGCTAAAGGTTTGTCAATTCTACTTTTCTTTTTTAAGAAACAGCTGTTAGTTTCATTGATCTTTTCTACTGTCTTTTTTTTTTTTTTTTTGCGCTATGCGGGCCTCTCACTGCTGTGGCCTCTCCCGTTGCGGAGCACAGGCTCCGGACGCGCAGGCTCAGCGGCCATGGCTCACGGGTCCAGCCGCTCTGCGGCATGTGGGATCTTCCCGGACCGGGGCACGAACCCGTGTCCCCTGCATTGGCAGGCAGACCCTCAACCACTGCGCCACCAGGGAAGCCCTCTACTGTCTTTTTATTCTCTATTTCATTTATTTTTTGCTCTGATCTTTGTTATTTCCTTCCTTCTACTAACGTCAGGCGTCATTTGTTCTTTTTCTAATTCCCTGGAATGTAAAGTTAGGATATTTGAGATCTTTCTTTTTTCTTAATGTAGATATTTATCACCGTAAACTTCCCTCTTAGATCTGTGTTTGCTGCATCCCGTAAGTTTTGGTGTTTGCTTTTCCATTTTCGTTTGTCTCATGGTATTTTTGATGTTTTCATTGACCTACTGGTTGTTCAGGAGCATGTTGTTTCATCTCTATACATTTGTGAATTTACAAGTTTTCTTCTTGACACTGATTTCTCGTTTCACACCATCCTGGTTGAAAAACACACTTGATATGATTTTAATCTTCATAAATTTATTAAGACTTGTTTTGTAGCCTAATATATAATTCATCCTGGAGAATGTTCAATGTGTGCTTGAGAAGAATGTGTATGTATATTTTGTTGCTGTTGGATGGAAGGTTTTGTATATGTCTGTTAGGTCCATCTGCTATAACATGTTGTTTAAGTCCTTACTATTTGCCTTATTGATTTTCTGTTTGGATGATTTATCCATTGTTGAATGTGGGGTACTGAAGTCTTCTACTATTATTGTATTGCTGTCAACTTTTCCCTTCAGATCTGTTAATATTTGCTTTATATATTTAAGTACTCTGATGTTGGGTGCATAAATATTTACAGTTGTTATAACCTCTTGATGAACTGACTATTTTATCATTATATAATGACTTTGTCTCTTATTACAGTTTTTGGCTTAAAGTCTATTCTGTCTGATATCAATGTAGCTACCTGTGCTTTTCTTTGGCTTTTATTTGCATGAGATATATTTTTATATAGCTTCACCTTCAGTATATATATATCATGAAAGCTGAAGTGAGTCTTTTTTCTTTTAGGCTCTGGTGAGGACAGCAGTCAGCACCTAGCTCTGTGTTAATTAGAAGCTGTACCCTGTAAAGTATGCAGTCAAACACCTTTTAGGGAAACACTGGGAGAAGGGTATTTTTGCCTGCTCCCTCCGCACTGAGCCTGGAGGGATAACCACAGTAAGTGCTCACACACCCATTAAGAACTGCTTCTTTGTGTTCTATAGTCTTATGGGACTTGTGAACACAAACTCTGTTGGCTTTCAGAGCTAGGAGTTTGAGGGAACCATTCCTCAGGTGGGAGCCTTAAAAGTTGATGTTCAAGATGTGTGGCCCCAACCCTTTGCTCTTCAGGGAGAAGCTGGGCGTTGGGGGTTCCCTCTCCATTATTTGGTGCTGTGCAAGGAGTGGGGTTTATGGCAGGAGTGTATCTCCATCATTCCTACCCATTTCAGTGTGGGTATTTTCTTAGGAGCCCAAGGTACGGGAGTAACTTAACTAGTTTCTGGATTTCTCTCACAGGGAATTGCTCCATGTGTAGCTCTCTGTGAAAGAGTGAAATTCAGGAGCCTCCTATGTTGCCATCTTGGTCCTGAGTCTCATCTAGCCCTCCTATAACTCTCTCATTACCAGGATTTTCCTGTTAAATTTCTAGCAGGTCTGCCACTAGCCCCAAATAGGATTATAACTTAAACAAGCAGAGTTAGAGTTTTTTCCCTTTCATTTCCTTCTGGATTCAATATTATTTTTCCTGACAATGATGTTGTGGGCTTAAGCTTTCCCCGCTTTTGGCAGCAAAGTTGCTGGTTTTATGACCAGCCCTGCCCTGGCAAAACTATCATTTTCACTGATAGTACTGACATGTGGGAAAGATGGGAGCCACCCCAGGTAAGAATGCTGCAGGTTCCTACTATTCTTATCCAAAGGTCTAGCATGAATAAATGCTTCTGAGTTTGTTGTTTGCTTTTGGTCAATTTCCAGAGCACTGAAATAGTTGTACAATAACTGCACAACAATTTCTGTCTAATTTCACACTGATTCTTTAGGAAGAGGATTAACTCTTCATACTGCCATAACCAGAATCATTATCCTTGGTGACGTCAATTTTGTTCACCTAAACTTTTGTTTATTGCTATCTAACTTCTCTAATGTATACTTCGTATTTTTCCTTGTAACTAATAAGCAATCTGTGTTCAGACACTTTAGACCATGCAAATATCTTGTTCCTCACCAAAATTTCTGCCTAGATTTAGCATCTATTGATAATTACTATCTGACTCAATCTTTACTATGATGATCATAAAATGCTTTTCCAAATCCAGCACTTCCTCCACATTCACCAGTCAGCACTCAACATTCTGCAATAAGCAGAACCCTCATTTATTCCCCCACTAATCTGCTTATTTATATATCCATTATCAGTATGGACTCATGGATTTCTTCTTTTTTTTTGGATTTCTATTTTTTTATTCCAACATTCTATAAGTCATTACTGCCCTTAATTATTTTTGTGCCAATTAAGTCCTAGATTTAGACAGTGGGCACCCCTTTAAACCTAGTTCCTGTGTCCCTGTGACATGAACTCAATTTTTTTTCTTCTTACTTTCTGGCTTGACAAAATAATCCAGGCTCATATTTTACCTACTCTGTCCCTGCTCTGAAGTCAGCCACTTCTCCAAGGAGGCTGGTTCCTTTTTGTGAGGAATGGCATTAAAGATCAAGGATACTGGGGTTTAGGGTAAATGTTAGATCATTTCTTCTAGGGTGTCTTTGTTTCTGGCCTACTTCTGCAGATACAGCAGATACATGAACGCATATACATGCATAAAGACAAACAGACACACACACATATACATATATTTGAGAAATCCTGAGTCCATATCATTACTTTCAATTCCAATCTATTCTCATAGGGTCTCCCCACTGACTCCAATACATATTTGCATGTCCCTTCTTCCACTGAGAACCCTGGATTCTAATAACATAAACACATTTATTCATTTGCTAAATCTTATATATAAACTGCATGATTTTTTCAGCCATTCTAACTCAAAAAAATTACACCAACTAAAAAGGAGTTAATAATTTACTTGCAATTCTCTCCAAAACTGAGGTTATATAGTCAAATACTGTGTTTATAAGTTACTTTGATTAGTTTTTCCTCTTCAGTATGGTTATGTTATTCATTTGAAAGAGAGTAGAGTTTGTTTCTATATGTTTTCAGTTTTAATTTTTTTTTAATTTCTTCCCATTATGATTGATCTAATATTATTTTCTGAAGACGTGAGACCTAAATAAGTTTTGAGAAGTCAAAACTACATAAGAAGGTCTACTCAGAGAAGTGTCACTCCTTCCCTGAATTAATAGTATTGTGCCAATATCAATTCCCTGGTTGTTATAATGTACTATGATTACATAAGACATTATTGTTGGGGGAAGGTAGGTGATGTATTCTTGAGAATTCTCTGTACCATTTTAGCAACTTCTCGTGAGTCAAAGCCTTTAAAAATAAAAATTTATATTAAAAAAGTCTGCAGTTGTATTAATTTCCAATGGCTATTATAATAAATTATCACAAACTTAATGGCTTAAAACAACATGAATATATTATCTTAAAGTTCAGGAGGTCAGAAGCCCTACTCTTGGCTTTTCCAGCTTCCAGCACCTGCCCACATTCCTGAGCTCATGGCTCCCTTCTATCGTCAAAGCTGGTAAGGCCGGTTGAGTCTTTGTCCCTTGTGTGATGTCAGAGTACACCACTCTGACACTGACTCTTTTGCTTCCCTCTTCCATCTTTTAAGGACCTTTATGATCACACTGGGCCCACCTAAAGGAGCTGACACTCGAGTTGTATTTTGAAGGATAAGCGGAAGTTAGAGTTAGGGAGACAAGAGCATCAAGGCTTTCAAAGTTGACAGAAGACCATATGCAAAGAAACAGAGGACTGAGGAAGGAAAAGGCACTCAGAGAGACCTACAAGTAGTTTTGCCAAGGGTAGGTTCATGAAGAATTTGTATACCATAGTAAGGAGTCCAAGCTTTTTTCCTGAAGACTCTAGGGAAGAACTTTTCCCTTTCCACTCCCATGTGAACCCTCTGTAATCCCTCACACAAAAGATAATCCATCAGAAAATAAAAGTCATAGCTGGCATCATGTAGTAGTAGATAAACTGTGAAGAAGGAAGGCATGCACTTTTAAGGGACTCTAACCTACTTATATCAGTAAAAACAATCAATTTGTGATACCAAGGGGTGAAATATTGGACTATATTTACTAACAGAGGGTTTATGTCTCATGTATTAGAAATGAGTTGGGATAATATTCTAGTGCTTAAAAGGGTAAGTTTCTCATTATCCAGAAAATTATTTAATGTAATATAGAATAAAATTTACCTGTGACTAACTGAAGGATTGCTTAAACTTTGTATTTTTAAATATAACATGCTTTCTTCAGCTTTAGATAATTAACAATCTCAAATATTTTAAGAAATTACATCAATGTTTTTATTCCCAACTAGCAACACTTGTTGCTGTGTTCACAGAGTTATTTAGAAATTCATTTTCTTTGAACTACTAGTCATAATCAGCTTTCTAAATAACCTTGAATTGTTTCCTAGTCTTTGGTAGCCAACGTCCATCCAAAGCTACACAATAACAGTGGAGAAAACAATATGAAAAACAAACATTCCAGTGATAATTACTGCTGATTTCACTATAATGGTACATACACATCCTGTTGATTATTTAAATAGTAAAACATTCTGAAAAATTACTTCCTGATCTTAACTTTTCTTTAGGGGTTAAAGTTCTAAAATTCATAGCATCAAACATTAATGAACGTATTTGTTTCCCGTTTTGAAAAAACAACACCCAAAACTTTTCTCCAGAATCCTCCCCTTCTCTGAATAATAACGGTATGTTACACAAATAGAACACTACATCTCAGCTTTCAAATGGGCAAATTGAGGAACTGAAGGCCATGGTTTTCAAGACAGGCTATATTTCCAAAAGCCTTAAACAATTTACTATAATTCTGTCAATCCACAATGGAGAAAACTTAACAATGGTTATGGCTTAATACAAGTCATGAAAAAGGAGATTTCTCATTCATTCGGTTGTTATTTGTTGAGTAGCTACTATGCACAAGGTATCAGGAATACAATAATGAAGAAAAACAAAATCCCTACCCTCCCAGATTACCTAAAGCTTTATATAGTTTAGTTTTGTAACTACCATTGAGAAGCAATGTTTAATATTTGTTACAAATTCGGTACATTATTTCCAAATATGTTATAAATGGAAATCTTCTAAGTAAAAAATAACTAAGAAATGTAACTGAATTGGCAAGTATGCATGGGTATATTTTAGTGGTTATGAACATGGGCTTATTCCCTTGAACGTGACATGAATTAAATACACTTTACATACTTATAAGTAGAGTTTAGCAATCTGGTAATCTTTAAATACAAGAAGTCATTTAACAAATACTTATGACCACAAAGAATTCAAATCTAAAACTGTATATCTATAGCCCAAGTAACAATCCACAGAAGACCAACTCAAGCAAAACTTTGTAAAAAGGTATAGCACATTTCCTTCCTTGTTGAACAACACAATTGGTTCTCTGGGTCAAGGGTAATCACATCAACCCCAAATGGTCCAGATTCCTAGTCTGTGCCTATTCTGAATGACCAGGTTTTTAAATCTACTTTAATGTTTAAATTTAAGAAGCAGGAAACAGAAGAGGCTTTAGGAGTGGAATAGCAAACAAAGGGAAAGGATAATATAGAGTGAATAACTGGAGAATTAAAGCAAGGAACAAACAGGAAGCAAGTGCCTTGGCAGAATGAACTCTTTTAATTAAAACTTTCTTCTCCCCTTTCTTCCCTGCCTCTACTGTTAAACCTTTACCTAGCTGCTGAGATATGTAAGAAACTGCTAAACTCTAGGGATAGATATAAAAAAAATTGAGGCAGGTCTGTAGGAGCTCACAGCTCAGTGAAGATGGCAGGTTGGTAAAAAAGCAGTTAACACACAACAGAATAGAGGCCTGTAAAAAATGCTACAGAGCACAGAAAAGAGGATAATTTATCCTGCCACCATTTGTAAGTTGCATACTTAATTGTTGGAATAACCATATTTTATAAGAATATTAATCTCTAAAGTGCTCAAAGAGGAACTTCCCTGGTAGTCCATGGTTAAGACTCAGTGCTTCCACTGCAGTGGGCCCACGCATTTGATCCCTGGTTGGGGAACTAAGATCCCACATGTTGCGCAGCGCGGGGCCAAAAACAGCAAAATGATATTTTACACAAGAGAACTTTGTGACAATGGTGGATAACACTTAATAGTTATCTTGCCTCAGACATCTGCGTTCATTAAAGGATAACTCAATTCAAAGACAGAGGTAACTATTTAGTGGTAGCATTTAAACGCCATAAAAGGAAAATGGAGAAGATCGTTTTGAATCAGGATTCTTATGAACTGTCCTCAAATGATATCATGTAGCAAGCACATACTTTATGTGTAATTCTAGCAAGCGTAGTACATTAGTCAACAAGCACTCCATTGGTCAATGACTGTCAGTCTTTGGTATTTTTAAAATGGTTTCCTTTATAAAACTAGCATAAATATTTAATGTTTAATTTTGAAAAGAAAACAATCAATTTCCTGATAACATTCTGACTACTTCTGAATGCTCAAGCTTCATCAAACATCTTACCATTTCATGAAGGCCTGTCATGGCTCTCTACCGTTGCTTATGTTCTTCTTTCTGCCTAGAACGTCCTTCTTCCACTTTTCTAGCTAGTAAGAGTTAGCTCTTAGTATCTCTATTACTGCACTAATTATACTGTACTGTAATTTTAAAAATGTATCTGTTTCTCCACTAGGCTAAAAGTATTATCTGGGATAAGGGCTGAGGTTGTTTCATCTTTATATCCTTAGTGACTAGCACAGGACCTGGCACATGGCAATGGTTTTGTAAACATCCGATGAGAAAAATATACTCCTGCAGATAGGCATTATAGAAAGTTTATTCTTTGTGCTATTTATTACCAAAACGTAAATTGAACAGTCTTCCCTAGAAATTTTAGGACTCTGTAATAAAGCAGACATGGTAAGAAGTTTCTTCAGAAAAGTGCTCCAGAACAGACTAGTGAGAAGATTTGTTTCAAATCCCCAAGACAAACAGTTGACATCTCAGCTGCCAAAAAATGATAGATTTCCCTGGTGGTGCAATGGTTAAGAATCCGCTTGCCAACGCAGGGGACATAGGTTTGATCCCTGGTCCAGGAAGATCCCACATGCCGCGGAGCAACTAAGCCAGTGTACCACAACTGCTGAGCCTGCGCTCTGGAGCCCGCGAGCGACAACTACTGAGCACAGATGCCACAATTACTGAGCCCGTGCGCCGCAATAAGAAGCCCGTGCACCATAACGAAGAGTAGGCCCACTCGCCGCAACTAGAGAAAGCCCGCGCGCAGCAACAAAGACCCAGCACAGCCCTAAATAAATAAATAAATTTATAAACGGTCAAAAAGTGATTAATCATAAATATAGTTACAGTAAAACACTACATTTCCTATTTCCTTCTTTCCCACCTAGAGCACAATATGCCATTTATAGTAACGGTCTAAACTCTTGTGCCCGCAAATTCTCCAACTACCATTTTTTCTTTTTTTTAATTTTAAAAATTAATTAATTTTCGGTCACACTGGGTCTTCGTTGCTGCATGCGGGCTTTCTCTCTCTTCATTGCTGTGTGCAAGCGGGGGCTACCCTTCATTGTGGTGCACAGGCTTCTCATTGCGGTGGCTTCTCTTGTTGCAGAGCATGGGCTCTAGGTGTGCAGGCTTCAGTAGCTGTGGCTCACGGGTTCCAGAGTGCAGGCTCAGTAGTTGTGAAGCACAGGCTTAGTTGCTGCGCAGCATGTGTGATCTTCCCAGACCAGGGCTCGAACCCGTGTCCCCTACATTGGCAGGTGGATTCTTAACCACTGCGCCATCAGGGAAGTCCCTCCAACTACCTTTTAAACTACATGTATTGAGAAAGAAAACGGCTACTTCAGTTTTTTCCATTATAACTGAGAATAAGACTAAAACAACTAATAATGCTATATGAATAATCTAGGAAAACTAATGAAAATAGTAATATGATCCAAGACACTAGATTTTGATCATTTAAGGAAAAAGAACAAAAATCATTCTACAACTGATGCACTAATCATGTGGTTCATAAACTTACCAATCAACATATTCTTCTTAAAGGTGTTACCTTTAAAGAGAACCATTTTCCACAACCTAAGCCTTCATTCTTTCCTCTGACATCTTTCTTCTATTTTAGGAACATAAATTATTTTTGATACTCTTATAAAAGTTAATGTCACTTTAAGAATAATTATATAGCATTACAAACAGAAGCTTTTCCAGAGGAAGACAAAAGAGAGAATGCCAGAAGTTTTCCATTAAAATATTTAAAAGCAGAAATAACTTTCTAAATAGCAAGTTATGGTTACAATCAACATTTTAAGGATATTTATGTAAAAAGGAAAAATTATGTTTATAAGATAAACTGAAGAAAAACTCTAGCTATTTTAATAATTTTTAAAAATCTATATTTAGTATTAGATATAATACACAGAAATATTGACTCAATAATTGCTAATGAAAAACTGACTAAATATGGGTGAGCAAAAAGAAAGTATGCATATAAAAAAGTTTATACCAAGATGGAATCATGAGGAAATAAAAATCTTGATCAGAGCAATAATGAATAAGGAGATTGAAACGGTAATCAAAACCTCCCAACAATGAAAAGTTCTGGACCAGATGGTTTCACTGGTGAATTCTACCAAACACTTAGAGAAGAATTAATACCAATTCTTCTCAAACTCTTCCAAAAAACTGAAGAGGAAGGAACACTCCCTAAGGCCAGAATTACCCTAATAATAAAGCCATGTAAGGACTCTGTAAGAAAAGAAAACTGCAGGCCAATATTACTGATTAACATAGACACGAAAATTCTCAATAAAACACCAGCAAAATAAATTCAGCACATTAAAAGGATCATATACAATGGTCAAGTGGAATTTACTCCCAGAATGTAAGGAGAGTTCAACATATACAAATCCATCAACGTGATATACCACACTAATGAAATTAAAGATTAAAAAAATCCTATGATTATCTCAACAGATGCAGAAAAAACATCTGATTGAACATTCTTTCATGACAAAAACTCTCAACAAATTGGGTATGGAAAAAACATACCCCAACATAATAAATGCCACATATGACAAGCCCACAGCTAACATCTTATTGAATATTTAACAGTGAAAGCATGAAAGCTTTCCTGCTAAGATCAGGAACAGGACAAGCTGCCCACTCCTCTTCAACACAGTACCGGAAGTCCTAGCCAGAGCAATTAGGGAAGAAAACGAAATAGAAAGCATCCAAATCCGAATGGAAGAAGTAAAACTGTCTCCATTTGCAGATGATATGATCTTATATATAGAAAATCCTAAAGACTCCACCAAAGAGTTGTTAGAACTAATAAACAAATTCAGTAAAGTTACAGGATATAAAATCAACATACAAAAAACAGTTGCATTTCTATATACTAACAATGAACTATCTGAAAAAGAACTACAATAATCCCATTTACAGTAGCATCAAAATGAATAAAATACTTAGGAATAAATTTAACCAAGGAGGTAAAAGATCTGTACATTGAAAACTATGATACTTTGATGAAAGAAACTGAAGAAGACACAAATAAATTGAAATATATCCCATATTCATAAATCAGAAGAATTAACATTGTTGAAATATCCATACTACCTCAAACCACCTATGGATTCAAGGCAATCAAAATAATTATCTTTTTCATAGACATAGAAAAAAAATCAGTCCTAAAGTTCATATAAGTCCCTAGATAGCCAAAGGGATCCTGAGAAAGAAGAACAGAGCTAGAGGTTTCACAATTCTTGATTTTAAACTATATTACAAGGCTACAATAATCAAAAAGTATAGTATTGGCATAAAAACAGACACATAGATCAATGGAATAGAATTGAAAGTGTAGAAGAAGCTCACACTTATGCAGTCAACTAATATTTGACAAAGAAGCCAAAAATATTCAATGAGGAAAGGACAGTCTCTTCAACAAGTGATGCTGGAAAAATTGGATATTCGTGCACAAAAGAATGAAATTGGACCCCTAACTCACACCATTCACGAAAAATAACATGAAGTGTATTAAATAATAAAAGAACCAAAACTATAAAACTACTAAAGGAAACAGGGAAAAATCTTCTTGATATTGGTCTTGGCAATGATTTTTTGGATGTGACACCCAAAGCTCAAGCAGCAAAAGCAAAAATAAACAAGTGGGACTACACCAACTAAAAAGTTTATGAACAGCAAAAGAAACTATCAGCAAAACGAAAAGGCAGTCTACAGAATAGGAGAAATTACATGCAAACCATCTATTTGATAAGATATTAATATCTAAAATATATCAGGAACTCATACAACTCAATACCAAAAAGAAAAAAAAAAGATTAAAAAATGGGCAAAGGACTTGAATAGATGTTTTTCCAAAGAAGATATACAAATGCCAACAGGCACATGAAAAGATGCTCAACTTCACTAATCATCAAGGAAATGTAAATCAAAACCACAATGAGATACCATCTTACAACAGTTAGAATGATTTTTTTTTTTTTTAAGATATTGGGGGTAGGAGTTTAGTAATTTATTTATTTATTTTTGCTGTGTTGGGTCTTCGTTTCTGTGTGAGGGCTTTCTCTAGTTGTGGCAAGTGGGGACCACTCTTCATCGTGGTGCGCGGGCCTCTGACTATCGTGGCCTCTCCCGTTGCGGAGCACAGGCTCCAGAGGCGCAGGCTCAGCAGCCGTGGCTCATGGGCCCAGTCGTTCCACGGCATATGGGATCCTCCCAGACCAGGGCTCGAACCGTGTCCCCCGCATTAGCAGACAGACTCCCAACCACTGCGCCACCAGGGAAGCCCCTAGAATGATTATTATCAAAAGAGAAGAGGGAATTCTTCTACACTGTTGGTGGGAATGTAAATTGGTCCAGCTACTATGTTAAACAGTATGAAGCTTCCTCAAGAAATGAAAAATAGAACTACCATATGATCTAGCTATTCCACTTCTGGGTATATAACCAAAGGAAATGAAATCACTATCTCAAAGAGGTATCTACACTCATGTGTTCATTGTAGCATTATTCACAATAGCCAGGACATGGAAACAACCTAAGTGTCCATCAACGGATGAATGGAAAAAGAAAAAATATATATACTACACTGGAATATTATTCAACCATAAAAAGGAAGGAAACCCTGTCTTTCATGACAACATGGATAGACCCTGAAGGCACTATAAACCCTGAAGGCACTATGCTAAGTGAAATGTCAGATAGAGAAAGAAAAATACTCTATATATTCTCATTTATACATGGAATCTAAAAAAAACTGAACTCATAGAAATAAAGAGTAGAATGGCGGTTGCCAGGGGCTAAGGGGTGGGGGAAGGGGGAAGATACTGGTCAAAGCGTAAAAATTCCAGGTATAAGATGAATAAATTCTGAGAATCTAATGTACAGCATGGTGACTATAATTAACAATACTGTATTACATCCTTGAAAACAGTGAAAAGAGTAGATGCTAAATGTTAACAGCACACACACAAATGATAGTTATGTGAGGGGATGGAGGCATTAACTAATCTTATTGTGGTAATTATTTTTCAGTATATACAAGCATCAAATCACCACATTGTAAACCTTAAACTTATATATGTCAATAAAATACCAATAAACACAGATGTTACATGCCTAATGTTGTTTTACTATGGAAACAAAGTGACAATAGCTAAAGGCCCAAGATCATTTTAGTCTGTGACTTTAAAAATGTCTAATAAGTAGTATACTATAAAAATTAGGGAATAAGTATTCTAAAACTAGTATATTTGTAGTTAAAAACCAAATTATAGGTTAATATATATGACAAAAGATGTCATGAGAATTTCACAAAATTATTTGGGTCAAGGAAGGATACCTGAGCTATGGATTAGATTAAAAAATCAGAGGGGCTACAGCAACCAGTTCTTGTGAATATAATCTTATTAACGTAAAAAAATTACAATCTTCCACACAAAACACAAGTCTTCAGGTAAACAAAAACAATTCACATAGACTACAAAAAGATACAAACAAATAAATAAAATAGGTGTTAAGTTGGAGATGAAGATGGTTAACAGAAAATTTTAAGGAATGAGGCGGGTAATGGCAGCAGTCCACATAATTACTTCAGGCAAACACAGAGACCTCTGAAACTGTGAAAAACAAATTCATCATCATAACAATCCTTGGAGAGAAGAACCAAGGAAATGCTATCATTACATTTAGACTTTTTTACAGGAAAACTAGTCAAGGCTACAAAAGAATCTTAGAGTCTTATCTGCTTCCTGTCTGTGCTTTGTAAAATGTACCACCACTACCCCACCCCCAACCCAGGTAGTGAACTCTGATAATGGTCTAATACTGACCTTCAACAACAGTCCAACCAAAATGACTGGTGATAAGAGCAGAATTATCAGTACCACATGCTCTGAGAACTACAACTCTGCATACAGTGCTGTTTTAGAAGCATCTTTCTTTCTCCTTTCCTTTCTTATCTTTTCCTTATTCTTTCCCTGGAAAAGTAAATTTTGAATATGTAAGCAAAAGATAACTAAGCTCAAAATACTAGAGAGTAAAGTAATGACATCTGATATTCAAATAGCTAATCATTGTGTTATGGTGCACTTCATCCATACACAGAACTCTCCTAGGAGATATGACTGCCATTTTCTTCATGGCTAGTGTATTAATTTATTCAAGAAAAACCTATGCCTTCTGTGCCCAAGGCACTATGCAGATACACAGAATGCAAAGAATAATAAGACAAGGCAGTTCTTGAAGCTCCCAGTCAAGTCAGGGAAAACTCCCTATTAATAAATAAGGAAAAAGCACAGAGTAGAACTTCCATACTCTCCCTTGAAGAAAAAAAAAAAAGAACCTGGGACATTTGACCAACAGTTTCCTACAGCCTGGATTTTGACAACTGTAGTCTCTTGGGCCAACGTGTTCCCCATCTTCTGTATTTCCTATGATCAGAATCAGATTTAAGTTCTCTGGCAAAACACAGGTAGTGTTTGGCAAGGTTAGGAACATAATATCTGCCTGTTTTTCTTCTGCGAGGGTTGTAAAATGATGTTCTATTTCGATAATTTCTTTTTCCTTTATTTTTGAAGCTTTTCTAGAACTTTAGAGAAACTGAATTATACAGGATGCATTCTTTCTTGTCTGGTTTTTTGGTTTTTTTTTTTTTGCGATACGCGGGCCTCTCACTGCCGTGGCCTCTCCTGCTGCGGAGCACAGGCTCCGGACACGCAAGCTCAGTGGCCATGGCTCACGGGCCCAGCCGCTCCGCGGCATGTGGGATCCTCCCGAACCGGGGCACGAACCCGTGTCCCCTGCATCGGCAGGGGGACTCTCAACCACTGCGCCACCAGGGAAGCCCTGTTTTTTTTCATTGAATATAATTATTTTCAAATTAATCCATATGGTAATTGTAAGGCCAGCAGGTCCGAGGAAGGGCCCAGGGAGCCAGACGGAACCCCCGCCAAAGTGGCTGATGCAACCGACACCTGACATTGCCACACTACTCGGCCTGGTCTTCCCGCTCCCCGAGGGGCGGAACCAACCGCTCTGAGGCTGATGCAACCGACACCTGACATTGCCACAACACCTGAGAGATTACCAAAAAAGGGCTGCTTCACACAGCAAACACCTCCCCTGCGTCCACCCCTATAAATTTTGTTCGCGCCCGCACCTGGGCGCGACTTCTCTGGCCCCTTTCTCTCGGACCAGTGAACCTCGCCCGGGAGCGTTCCCAAGTAAAGCATGTTTAAACTCTCCTCCGTTATTGGTGCCGTTCCTTACAGTAATATGTATCAACAGTTCATTTCTTTATATTGCCCAGCAGTATTCCATTGTATGGATATGCCACAGATTATTTATCCATTACCATAACCATTATTCATTACATTTATGGACACTGAGCTTGTTTCCAGATTTTCACTATTATAAAAATATGGATATGACCATTCATTTACAAATATTTTTTATGGACAATGCTATCATTTTACTTAAGTAAACGCCTAGGAGTGAAATGGCTGGATTATTTGGTTTATTTAACTTTTTAAAAAGTCAAACTGCATTCCAAGGTAGCTGCCCCATTCACACTCCCATCAGCAGTAAACTGAAGTTCCCATTCCTCCACTTCAGGCAGCCCTCTGAAAAGCTGGAATGCTAATGTTCCTCTCCCTCCTTCTCAAGGGATTGTGCACCTTCTCCCAACACAGCAAGCCACACCTCATTCTTCTTTGTTCCCAGTGGCCCTCAGGCATCCCAAATATGCTAATTTTGTCAGTGCTCCGAATATGGCAAGACAGAAACCATTTCCTTGGGCCCAGCACTTTGTAAATCTGGAACATTGGACGGACACTGCACTTTTCTCCTTCCCTTTCCCCCAAGGAGAAGCTGCAAGCTGGGCGTTCTCTTCCAGTGCTGGCTGTGCTGGCTTGGGGGTGAGGCTGACCAGGTAAAGTGAACTTGCTCTTCTTACCTGTTTCAATGTAGCTGTTCTCAGCTCTGTGATCAACTGGGGTACCACACCTTCTTAAGTAGCTTCTGGAATTCTCACAAAGGTTTTTTGGTCTGTATATAATTGTTAAATTGATGTTTCTGTGGGAGAACGAGGACTGGGACCTCCTATTGTGCCATCTTGCTGATGTCACTCCCTAAATTCTCACTCTTGACTGTCCATCTCCTTCACTATTTAAGCATAGTTATTTTAATATCTGATAACTACCTTCTGGTGCCCCTGGGGGCCTTTTATATTGTCTATGGTTTCTTTTATATTTCTTTCAGACAGCTTTAGTACTCATGTTTCTGGTTATTTTTTTTAACTTGATGGTCTGCTTTATTTTTTTTAATTAATTTTTTCATTGAAGTATAGTTGATTTACAATGTTGTGTTAGTTTCTGCTGTACAGTAAGGTGAATCAGCCATACATATACATATATCCACTCTCTTCTAGACTCCATTCCCATATAGGTTGTTACAGAGCACTGAATAGAGTTCCCTGTGCTATACAGTAGGTTCTTATTATCTTTTATATACAGTAGTGTGTATATGTTAATCCCAATCTCCCAATTTATCTCTCCCCCTTTCCCCCTTAGTAGCCATAAGTTTGTTTTCTACATCTGTGACCTATTTCTGTTTTGTAAATAGGTTCATTTGTACCATTTTTTAGATTCCACATGTGTTATCATATATTTGTCTTTTTCTGTCTGACTTATTTCACTCAGTATGACAATCTCTAGGTCTATCCATGTTGCTGCAGATGGCATTATTTCGTTCTTTTTCATGGCTGAGTAATATTGGTATATGTGTACCACATATATTGGTATATATGGTATATATATGGTATATATGTACCACATCTGCTTTATCCATTCCACCGTCGATGGACATTTAGGTTGCTTCCATGTCCTGGCTATTGTAAATAGTGCTTCAATGAACGTTGGGGTGTCTGTATCCTTTCAAATTATGGTTTTCTCTGGATATATGCCCTGGAGTGGGATTGCTGGATCATATAGTTACTCTACTTTTAGTTTTTTAAGGAATCTCCATACTGTTCTCCAATAGTGGCTGTACCAATTTACATTCCCACCAACAGTGTAGGAGGATTCCCTTTTCTCCACACCCTCTCCAGCATTTACTGTTTACAGATTTTTTGATGATTGCCACTCTAACAGGTGCGAGGTAATACTTCATTGTAGTTTTGATAATAACTAGTGATGTCGAACATCTTGTCATGTGCTCTTGGCCATCTGTATGTCTTCTTTGGAGAGTACTGGGCATACATGTAAAAATCTGTAGATATACTGGAGGCCTAGAATGCAGTTATCTTGCTCCAGAAAGGAGTTACTTTTACTCCTACTATAAGACTAAAGATAGTAGCATTAAGGATCATTTTAATCTGTTTCTAGGAACTGAAATGATTTCAAGCTGTACTTCAGGCCCTCAGGGGGACTGTCTACTTGTGATTTACCCTCTTCCAGGATATGGTCCTTTATGGTCCCAACTCAAAGCAAGAGAGCTTTGTAAAGGAATTTCCCTTGGTAAAATGTGAACTCCGATTCTCCCCTTCGCTGTTGGATATCAACAGTACAGAGATCAGTTTTTCAGTAACTTCTTTCAAAATCAAGAGATGCTTGAGAAGAAGTGGTCCCAAATATCTGGTTCACTTCTCTAGGTTTTTTCCTTCTCTTGGACCATAGTTTGGTCATTATTTATTGCTTCTGACGCTTTCAAGTAGAAGTTGTTTATACTTGTATAGCTTTCCTAGTATTCATTGTTAAGAGGGTTAGTCTGAATTACAAAGGCCATCATTACTGGAAGAGAGGTCCAGGTTTTATAAATTTATACTTTATCTATAGCAGTTTTTCTCATCAGGAGTGCTACTAGTATTTGAGGTAAAAAAATCTTCTCGTGCACATATATTATGCATGAAGAATGTTTAATATCCCTGGGTCCTAGGCATGAATGCCAGTAACAATCCCCCCCCTCCCCTTCAAATCACTGTAAAAATGCAAAAGCATGAGAGGTTTATAAGGCACTCATTAAGTATAAGATCAATGGTAGCATTTGGGAATGTGAAATTTTGTGTCATATCCTTCTATTCCTCTTCATGGTAGACCTTTGCTTTGATCGACCCTTTAGAGGTATACAGGCCCTCTTAACTGAAAAAGGTCAGGTGAATAGTGGTTAGATAAAGTCAATTAAGTCAGTGATTAGGAGGGACCATGGACATGCTGTAGGTAGTCCATGAACCCCTAAGATTATATCTAAAAGTTCGTGGAGGGAGGTTTTAGTCAACAAGATATTCTTTAGAGAAGTAAGTACCACCAGGGAGACAGTACCTATTTCACACGTTAAGGAAAATAGCTTTAATTAAATTAGAACTTGGTTGAGATGACTCAATGAGCAGAAACTTTCAGGGAGGAAGAGAAGGAATATGTAATTTTTGAGAGTTTAAACCCCTAAGGTGGGGGCAGATGTAAGAGAACTACTACTTTGGGGTTGATGTCACCTTTCATCTTTATTAGGATACTAGAAACTCTACTTGTATTTACATTAATCTCTTCTAAGGCTTTCTAAATTTCACTGACTGAAGTCACAGCAGAAGAATTAGGATGGGGCCAGTAAAGAAAAAGGAGAGATAAATTTCAGAGTTAAGCAGGGAGTAAAATTCAACATGAGATAGGAGGGAAATAAGAAGGTAGAATTTTTGTGCAAGGAATTAAGAATTCCATGGAGAACTACTAGACTATGAGCCCCAGGAAAGGGAAGGTTTCAATTCAACTAGAAAAAGACAAACACAGATGGAGAACAATGAGAAAGACTGAATCAAAGAGAGTGGAACACTCTTACACAGGTACATATAAAGGATAAGTATGAGGTAAAGTAAGTGGGAATCTCTGGCAGCATTGGTCTAAAACATACTCATTTTTAAGTTATAGTACTCCTTTAATGAAGTATGAGCTGTCCAATGTACAGAGGGCACTTTCTAGTGCCCTAATACGTGCCCCTAATACGTCATCCTAGCCATTGCTAGAAAATTAAAGTCTGATACAGGTGGTGGGATGAAAAGGATGGGACTTTTAGTTCTATCTGACAAGGTTTCTATAAAAGCAATTCATCTAAGGAAAAACAAAATATACTATCTATTCGTCTTTTAAAGCACAGAAAATATGTTTACTTTCTAAAAGCTTAATTGACTTAAGAGCAAAAGGGGCCTGGGTTAATTTTAAAAAAGAATGAATACTAGTTAAGATTAGAACCCATATAATTATATAGTTTATATATCAGTTATCTAATGGTTTGCTTTTTATTTTCCTGATTTATGTCAGGTGATGTAGGCTTAAAATAAATCTTTTTTTCATAGGCTTTTATAAGGACACTGAAAATGGGAGAAGGAGACATACCCAATTGCTGGAACAGGAGAGCCGCACTAGTGCCTGTGACAGGAAGACTATCATGCAAGGGAGTCTGGATCAGCTGTCTATCTCCTGCACCCAAGGAAAACAGCTTCTGCAGAATGGGCGGAAAACACACACACACACCACAAATGATTTCTTTTCAGATATTTTCTTAAGATAAAAAAATCCCTTTGAAGTTCAAATTTAAAGCAGATGATGACCATGTAAGATCCAATTAACAGATGTGAAGGGCAATAATGCAGCCCAAAACATTCAAGTTACTTTGTGTCCAAATGAATACGGTACAAGAAAATTCAGTAGTTGAAAGGTGAAAATTTAGTAATCATGAGATACACAAATCATTGATAATAATACTTCATGAGATACACAAATCATTGATAATAATACTTAACTAAAAAATAGTAAAATGTTAAAGCTAACATTTATATGACAGTTATATGTCAATAAAAGTGGAAAAACAAAAGAAATACAGTAATATGAACCATGCATGTAATTTAAAAATTTCTAGCAGCTACAATAAAAACGTTTTTAAAATTAAAAAATAAATAAAATAAAATCATGTCAACAAAATTCCCATCATAATAAAGGCTCATAAAACAACTCGGCTGCTTTAAAGTTTAGGTCCAATCATGACCAAACTCACATTTCATATTATGCCCTTGTAGCAGAAATAGGAGAATGAGGGAGGAGAGTGCAGGAGGAAAAAAACCTTAAGAGTAACCAAAAGGCGCTAGGAAAGACAGGAGACAGCTAAAAAGGCAAAGGGCACGGGAAAAAGATGCCATTTTTACTATGAGTAACATCTCTATCAGACTGAGGATAAAAAACTGTAATTTTTAGAGGGCTGTCCTTTTCCTCAATATTACATAAGAATAAGCAAAATAAGTGATCAGCTAATCAATTTTAGGACTTAAGGAAAGGAGCCTTTAAAAAAAGTTCTCTAGAAATATTAAGTCATAGCAACTGAAGTTCTCATTTTTCTACTTCAGAGACGAATATAAAAATTTCAGGACATACAGAAGATGAAAAACATGCCACTTTGAGAAAGTTTTATTTCAGCAGAAGAGTTTAATGGGCTCAATCTATGACAAAATCCTTGGGAAATTTTAAGGTATAGATTATATTTTCCAAAGAAGATCTGTGATTTTGGACAATGGTTAACATTATCATTACTAAAGGTAGCAAACTGAAATGAGAAAAATAAGCCCTCCTCTTTTGAAGCTTAAATGCAAGCTATTCTATTAAAGATTACACACAACATACAAAATAGTTTTAGGACCACATATAATTGCTTTTAACCAGGGAAATGAAGAAATGAATTAATCTATCCAGAAGTAGTTATAATGTTACAAAGAATTATATTAAAAGTTTTCTTAATGTTACCTCCTAATTTTTATCCCTGAAAAAATTTTTAAGTTAATAAAATGAGGTGTAATCACAGAGAGGAATAATAAGAAAGGTACAAAGAACACATCTGAAGTTCAACTTAAAAAAGTGTATTTCCAAGAAAGCATAAGGTAGAGTTCAAGTTACACAGAATATGACTTCTAACTATGCTATGTGAAAGGTGAACCCTGTGTTAAAATTAACCCTATGACCTAAGAATGGAATCTTGAGTCTCTAGAAGGCAGACCATAGGGACAATGCTTAATTTAACTAAGATCCTCTTTAAAATGAAAATATTTAAAGAATTCTTTCTTTCCTTTTCTTCATAAATTAAATTTACTGGAGGAGAGGAGAAGAGAATCAGGCCCTCTTCATCTCCCTTTTTATTCTATTTACCTGAGACCCTCCAGCCGCTGGGACAAGACACGCACACAGGTTTGCAATGAGACTTTCCAAGGAGACATTCAGAGTGTCCACATATACAGTATAGATCAAACCCAGGCAAGCCTGAAAAGAAAAGATGCATGTAGTTATTTCATGGAAAAAGCAAGCACTAAAAATAAATTGTTGTGACATCTGCTTCCAGGAAAATTTCTCTTTGAACCTAGTAGATTCTACAGTGACTACGGAATAAATTTTAAGCAGCAAATGTTATTAAGTTTATTAAATTTTCCTCTAGAACCAGAAGCTCTAAATGAGCTTTTGAGATGAGTTTATAAAAAGCAGAAATCCATAATTCGTAAAACAGGTGTTTGTGCTTAGATAATCACTCTAGCAAATTTGTGGGGCTTAAAACTGTTTCTGTCTCAACTTATTTTGCATAACTCCAAATTTCAAGATAAAAACTTAGAAACTTTATCTTGTTTTGTGATTCTTATCAATTCAGAACATTTATTCTACAGAAAAACTTAACTTATGTGAATTATTACAAAGAATAGCAAAATAGAGACAAGATATGATTAACACTTTAAGCTCAGAAGAAGGTAGGTGGTAAAATGGAAGACAAAATGTAATCATATGAATCTCTCAGTTTATTAAAACTTATAACTAAAAAATTAGCATCTGTTAGGAGTTAGCCACTGTCATTGAAATCTTGACACTAAGAATATATATAATCTCAACAATATGAAAAAGTTTTCCAGAAATTATGTATCAATTTCCCAAATCCTTGAGAAATTTTAAGGTATGGTTTATACCTTCCAAAGAAGATCTGTGACTCTGGACAATGGTCAACATTACTATTATTAAAGATTGCAACTGAAATAAGAAAAATAAGCCCTCTTCTTGCAAAGCTTAAATGTATTTATAACTAAAGTAAATTTTTTCCACATTTGCAAATTCTATCTAAAAAAATAAAATATCTGGAAGTAAACAATATTTTAAAGCTATATGGATAGCAGTATGATCACAACTATTTGAAATCACAAATACTTATCCTATTTCCTTGAACCTGGACTCCTAAAAAGAAGATCAACAAAAATACACTAAGTTGTTATATTACTAATGCATTTTAAATCTGATACAGGTAATCAAATGATTTCTTTAGGATTCATAAATTTTGGAGTCAGTAAAGATGGGACCTATTTTAAAACAAACACTACATCCTTAGAAGTTTAAATAGTCATATTAACTTACTCAGGTACTTATTTTAACCAACATGAAATACATTTCTTCTGTTCACAGTAATTTTATTGATGAATTCCTAATCAATTTAATGATATTTTAGATACAAAGAATTTGTTACCGTGGTTCACTCAAAATAGATTTATACAATAATACAAATCAGTAATGACAACTATGAGTTCTTTACCCTAAAAATTTCTGGATAATCTAATCTGGATACCAACACCAGGCTTTTGGGAGCAAACACTTCTGCAGGCTGAATTAAACCAGGCACTTCCACTTCACCTTCAATCTCATCTTTCTTTGTTCCCTAAAGAAAGAGACACTGTAATCAACAGACGAACAATTTCCTAGGTTTATAACTCACAAAATATAGACATATCACACACTTTCATGTAATTTACAAAATCCAAAATTAATTACAAAATATAATTTACAAAACTAAAAATAAACATACTTTGAGAGGAATCTGAGAAGCAAGTAGGCAAAGAAATTATGAAACAGGGCATACTTATTTCATTTTTGAAAACTCCTTAAGCTCCAGATATATACCGCAATTTTATTTGAGCATTTGGTTTCTGTGTGAGGTACCAGTAATCAAAGGTAAATAAGACACATTCATTAGTGACCCATACAAATACAAATGACACTCACTTAATGGAAATTCAGTTTTCAAGGAAAGAAAAAATCTGTTTTAGAAGTAAGGCACTACTTTTCATTTTTGCTTTTTAGACTTCTCCCAATCTTTCAAACAAAAGCGATAATCATTTAGGATTATGTTGCAGAATACTCATTGCTCTTAAAAGTAAAGCCCAATCAGCTCTAAATTCTTTTTGCTCAGAAGCAACAATGTTGATTTTTTGAAAACAGAGGATATTTTTATACACAAAACTGAGTTTCAGAATGTACCTAGTGCCACTAAACTGTACACTTAAAAATGGTTGAAATGGTAAAGCTTATGTTATGCATATTTTAGCACAATAAAAATATCTAGAATTTTTTTAAAACCCTAAATGTTCAGTGATTAAATACTAGTTAATAAAATAAACTTTGAAAGATATTATTCTCATTAGTCAACAAATATTTCCTGTGCACCTATTGTTCCATAATACTATATGACGCACTATAAAAGTTCCAAGTGAAAAGAAAAAAAAACAAGGTAGTATTCAGATTTATTTCTATATAATATTCTAAGATGCTAGGACATTTTCCCTAACTAGAATCCTCTTCTCTTTCTTTTCCATTAATCAAAGGTCCAGCTTAGGAATTATCTTCCTTCCTGAAGCCTTTCCTTTACTGATTTTTCTCCTACTATTAATTCTTAGCACAGTTCATCAACATATCACACATTTGCTCATACTTATCTCTCCTGCCAAACCTCTCTTCCAAATGCCACAAAATGCCATATCCAACTGCCTGCTTGACCTCTCCACTTAGATGACTAATAGGTATCTCAAACATGTCCAAAATACAGCTCCAATCTTTCTTCCTAAACTCTACTCCTCCTGCAGTATTCCCTATCTCAGTTAATGGAAATTCTATCCTCCCATTTAGCAAATCAAAAATCCTGATTCCCCTCTCTTTCATAACCCGTATCCAAACCGTCAGCAGTACTGATTTCTCACCATCTCCACTGCTACCACAGTACTGTGAGTCACTATCATCACTTGTCTGAGTTATTTTAACAGCTTCCTTTAGTCTCCTCTGTTCCTCTTTAGCCCCACTTCGCTTCCTTGCTGCTCCTCAAACATGCTGGGCATGCTCCCACATAAGGGTCTCAAGAACTTTGTTATTCCTTTGCCTGGAACAGATACAATAAATAATTCCCTCATCTCCCTTGGGTCTTCATTCAAGTAAACTTCTGCTCTGTTAAGCCTTTGTTGGCACCCTACTTGAAACTGCAATGCCCTAACACTCCCTATATTCCCTTCCTTAATAAAAATAAAATATATTTTATTTTTCTCCACGGCATGACAACATATTATCTATTTCACTTATCTTTGTTTTCTGGTTTGTTTATCTCCTCCACTAGAATGTGCTCCACAAAGACCAGGATTTCTGTTTTGTTCACTGGTAATTTCCCGGTTACTGGCCACATAGTTGATACTTACTTAATATTTGTTCACTGCATTCATGCAGGAATGAATTTTCTTAGAATAGTTTTCTGGGTATTTTACCAAGGGAAGCTTTTTCCCCCTACTTGTGGAGGCCAAGAACTGTATTTCTGTCTCCTTTGGAGCCCGTATAGTTTCTATACAGTGAAATATAACCAAGTATTAGATGTCTATGGAATGCACATATCCAAAGGGAAATATCTGTTTACTTTTTATTATGTGTGATAAGATCCATATGCTCTTGAAAGATTTTCATTTGTTACAAAGCAAAAGCTAAAATTAGGTTGGGTGGTTCCTGGAATTCTTAGAAATAATAAAAATGTGATGAATATGAATTTACCAAAGATTTCCACACTTAATGAATCATATTCTTTACGGATTACTAACAAATTTTGTCCTTTCAGGACAAAAGAATGACTGAAATTCCTGAAAGAGATAAAGCTATCCACAATTTTATGAGATTGTGATACATGCCCTAGAGTACCGTGAGAAGTCAGCTTGAGTAAGTGCATAACCATTTCATATAAATGACCATTAACCTGCATTAACCTAAACATAAAATAGAATGCATTGGTCATTTCTTAAAGCTATCCTTTTATTAAATATTCACTAACTGGAATAATTATTAACAAGAAAGAAAAAAGGTCCGATATAATGTTAATCAATATTAAATAAAAACAATTTCATTTTTCTTTTTTTTTTAATTAAAAAAATTTTGTTTTCTTTTTTTCTTTATTTTATTTTTGGCTGCTTTGGGTCTTCATTGCTGAGTGAGGGTTTTCTCTAGTTGCCGCGAGCAGGGGCTACTCTTCATTGCAGTGTGCAGGCTTCTCATTGCGGTGGCTTCCCTTGTTGCAGAGCACGGGGTCTAGGTGCGCAGGCTTCAGTAGTTGTGGCAGGCGGGCTCAGTAGTGGCTTGCAGGCTCTAGATTGCAGGATCAGTAGTTGCGGCGCACGGGCTTAGTTGCTCCGTGGCATGTGGGATCTTCCCAGACCAGGGCTTCAACCTGTGTCCCCTGCACTGGCAGGCGGATTCTTATTGCACCACCAGGGAAGCCCAATTCCATTTTTCTTTACATCTCTTTTTAACTCTTTATTTTATATTGGAGTATAGCTAATTAACAATGGTGTGATAGCTTCAGGTGCACAGCAAAGGGACTCAGCCATAGTCTTTACATCACTTTTTATTATAGGTTTTGACCTTTACTTTGTAAATGTGCTATAAATCATAAGATGCTGTTATTCTTAATTCCAATAGCTCTCCTGTAAGAATACAACGTCCCAAGTTTAGAGAAAGTTCATATTCCTTTTTTCAAACCAAAATGTACTGCTGTGATTAAAAAAAAAAATTCTTGTTAATAATAAGGCTTATTCCAGGAGATAGTAATGATGTGGTTTTGGTTAAATTTTTCCATAAGTAATATATCATGTAAGGGAATAGGGCCTCTTCTTTATAGCTGCTAGAATACCTTTTGTGTAATAACTATGTAGTGATACTAACTTTGTTTTGCATTTTACAATGACAGATTTTCACATGTCGAAAAGATGTGAGAAACTTAACAATAAGCAGGAAATCAAAAACACAGGACACAAATGTAATAGATATTGTAATAATGATTGGAAATTTAACATTTTATAGTATAAAACATTTTCACGTATTTTATCTCATTGAACAATATTTACAAGCCTTCTTCTAAGCTAAGATTATTCCTTGGTTTTAGTAGGTCCCATTAAAGATACAAATTTACCTTAAATACTGTTTACTGAACTGCCTCACACTGACTTGTAATGTGACCTTATCTCTTATACGTATCATAAGCACATGCCACAACTTGCCCATTTATTGATATTTTTTCTACCTATTGTTACTACGGACCACATCTGCTAGTGGGATTCCCAGCTTCTATGTAGTTTACATTCAATGTAGCTCTCATAGTCTTCATGCTTCAATAATATGGGATATATTAGTACCCACCATAGCAATCTTTCCTTAAAGTACTATTGCCTTTTAAATATATCCTAAGATCAAAATGCTAAAAATTATTAGAATACTGACTTTATGGAATGACTCCCTATAGCAGATAGGCACAATCTTTAAGAAGCTTATCCTATCACTCAGGTCAAATACTTCAGTCTCATCTCTGTTGTACTCCTGATGCTTGATTTCTGTCTATTCTATCTTGAAAAGACTAGTTGCACCCAATATCATCTGTGCTAAGTTCATTTTCAACAACACTGTTTCATACTAACTCTCCCTACAAAATTTTGTTAAACACTCATTTTAAAAGGAGGATGAAAGGAATTATGCAAGTAAAAAACTTCCAGTTCTGCATTTCCTTTTTGAAAAGTAAGTAATTTATTACAGTGTACCATTATATAGAGTTGCCTCAGTTAAGCAATTTAAGGACTTTAAGATTTTCCAAAATTGGAAATAAGTTTTAAGTAGTTGCAAAATTCTGTAAGGTCTACATTTCCCCCAGCAAACTTCTTCATTTCTTGCCAAATAATCCCTTAATCATGTTGACACATCTATATGACAAAACCTAGTTTATCCTTGCATTGGTCTGGAAAATAATGACTACATGAAACATACAAATTTTAGGATAACAAGGCTTCAGACAAATCAGGCCACTAGTCTTCAGTTCAGAATCCAGTTTACCTCTAGCAAAGAGAATACCCTGATATTTCCCCCTTCAGCAGCTCCTGTGTGCTACAGTATTCCAAAGGTAGGACAAATTCATTTGTAGGGTTACTATACATTCACCCAGAAAGCTCCGTAATTTTAAGTGGTGCATAGTCCGTAATTTTTAAAAAAATATATACTCATAAGGCAGCATTTTCCAAAGTGTTTTCTGCTGGAAGCTAACAGATACTGCTTAGCCAAAAAGATCTAATCAAAACATTTTGGAAACAGTAAGTTAAAGCCAAGTTAAAAAGGTTTCTTTACTGCAGGATTTTTCAGACTTTGATATGCAAATATTATTTCTACAATGCCAAGCAAAGGAGATATAATATAAATTATTTCTCCAACTTACTGGACCACTGAAACCCTCTTTATTACAGAGCATCAAGAGGACCTAGTGCCCTATGGAATACATGCTGAGAAAGGCTGTCACAAGCTATTTTGGGACAGAAAATGTACAAAACTGAAATATGTATATATTCCTGTGTTCTATATCCTTAGGAGGCTAGGTTAATAAAATGTTTATTTCATAAATATATTATTATACTTAACATGTTTCATTAATTCTCACATTTCATAAAGTAAAATAAGATTTGAAAAGATTAGAAAATGGACAAGACTGCTGGGAGCTAGGGTGCTTTACAGCTGCCCTAAGAAAATATTCAGCATGCCTGTGGCCCATTTGCACCAGATGAGTTAGGAACTTCTACTTTGGACCAATGGTTCTCACACTTCAGTGTGCAACAAAATCACTGAGGGCTTGCTAAAATAGATTTTTGGGTCTCACCCGTAAAATTTCTGATTCAGGTCTGAGAATTTACATTTCTAAGAAATTCCCCAGTGATACTGATACTGCTGATCCAGGGACCGCACTTTAAGAACCACAGTTCTAGGCTAATTAATATGAGAATATAAAAGAAAACAATAACTGTAACATATATTCTACATGCCAGACACCATACTAAGCATCATACCAGTGTTCATAATTCATTTATACAATCAAGAACTTATTAAATACTATTTTCTAGTAAAGGAAACCAGGACTCCCTGGAGAAATGACATTCTATATTTGGGCCAGAAAAATGTACAAAATAAGACTATTCATCTTACTCAAAAAGTAAAGAATCTGTCAAAGACTAACAGAATCAAAATAAATAAAAAATCGCAGCTGAATGAAACTCAACAAATACACAAAATCCATGAGTTCATATGATAATTTTTTAATTGGTCACTACTGAAGATTGCTAGGGTACCAATCTACTATTTTGAAAATTTTTAAAAATAAGGGGAAACAACTGTCTTCTCTATCAAACTGTGGTCAATGAAAGTTCTTTTTAATAGTTGAATTTCAGTCAATAAATGCAGCAGGAATAATAGTATGAGGAAATTATCTTTTGCAATTCCTACTGAAATAATGTATTTAGGCAATGATCATCAATAGATCCCAAACGATTAAGTCAAAGGCTGGCACTACCCCAAACCCACAAATCAATCATAAATTACTAAAAGTAGAACAACCAGAAAATAAGTTCATCTTGATGTAACACAATAGGAAGTACAGTGCAATTTTTGCTTTAAAAATTGAACGTGAATCCAATTAAGCCTCTAGATCTAAATATTACTTTATGGAAACTATAGAGAGTAGAGGTACAAGTTAAAAAATAACATGGAGAATTGATCAGCCAAATCCAGAATACAGAGCATTCCACAGGACAAATGACCCAGTTCTTCTACCACCCCCAGAAGAGGGGCTGTTACAGAAAGAAGTTAAGAAATATCAACCAAATACAATGTGTGGAACTTGTTTGAATAAACCAAGACATTTTTGAGACAATTTTTTTAATTTAAAAATATGTAAGTTGGATATTAGATAATATTAAGGGGTTATTCAAAATTGTAATTAATTTTGTTAAAAATTATAATGGCAGATTGGTAATCTAAAGAAGATTTTACCAGTTAGAGATACATACTAAAATATTTGCAGGTGAAATATGGTATCTGGGGTTTGCTTTTAAATGTCTCTCCCTAAAAAAAAAAATCAAGGATTTAGATTTTAAAAGATTGACAAAATGCTGATAATTTTTAAAGCTGGGTCAAGTGTAATGGGATTTATTATACTACTCACTTAAATTTTCTATATGTTTCAGAATTTCCATAATAAAAAAATGAAAATAAAACCTTCATTGTGCACCTACTATATGTCAATGTTATTCCGAAGTACATTCATTCATTTCACCCCTTTTCTTTGATCACATTTTGTTTACTAACATACCAAAATGTCTTTAGTCTGAACTGCATCATTATTGGTTCATAAACACGTTTACAAACACATTAAAAGACTCCAAAGTGATACAACTAAATAAAAAATTTAGACAGGTCTATCATTTTTTAAGGAAAGTCATATAAAGCAACGTCACATCTATCATATTTTACTGATTACTTAAAAAATTTTATAATCACATTGCCTAGTTGGATAATTCCGGGAATATGTTATCAAAAGTTTAATGCTTGCGATTTTTGACAGTGTTACTGCATCTTAGAGAGATAAGAGCCAACATTTTTAAAGTTGCACAATTATACTTTGGATAGTTTGTATCCCTAAGTTCCTCTTCTTTAGGCTTCCAAATAATGTGCCATAGTATATTTGGTATGAAGTAATTCACACCAAATGAGAATTAAAAGATCTATTTTTGAATTGATGATAGGATCCAAAAATAAAAGAAAAACACATTTTTAAAAAATATTTTTAGGGCTTCCCTGGTGGCGCAGTGGTTGAGAGTCCGCCTGCCGATGCAGGGGACACAGGTTCGTGCCCCAGTCCGGGAGGATCCCACATGCCGCGGAGCGGCTGGGCCCCTGAGCCATGGCCGCTGAGCCTGCGCGTCTGGAGCCTGTGCTCCACAACGGGAGAGGTCACAACAGTGAGAGGCCCGCGTACCGCCACAAAAAAAAAAAATTAATTAATTTATGTCTGTGTTGGGTCTTCGTTTCTGTGCGAGTGCTTTCTCTAGTTGTGGCAAGCGGGGGCCACTCTTCATTGCAGCGCGCGGGCCTCTCACTATCTCGGCCTCTCTTGTTGCGGAGCACAGGCTCCAGACGCGCAGGCTCAGTAGCTGTGGCTCACGGGCCCAGTTGCTCCGCGGCATGGAAAAACACCTTTTTTTTTTTTTTACGGTGTGCGGGCCTCCCACTGTTGTGGCCTCTCCCGTTGCGGAGCACAGGCTCCAGATGCGCAGGCTCAGCGTCCATGGCGCATGGGCCAAGCCGCTCCGCGGCATGTGGGATCTTCCCGGACCGGGGCACGAACCCATGTCCCCTGAATCGGCAGGCGGACTCTCAACCACTGCGCCACCAGGGAAGCCCGAAAAACACATTTTTTAAAAGTACATAATTAACTGTTCACATCGAAAATGGGAACAACATTAATGATGACCTAGAAAGGAACATCATCTGGGCTTTAATATTATCTTTTTCAAATATTACCTCATTATTTTTACCAATTTTTGGACCAATTCCAAAAGATATTATCTCTCTGTTCTTCATACAGAAAAGCTGTTACATAATTCGGCTAGCATCTACTACCTAAGTGAACTTATATAGGAGCCAGAACTCTTATAACTTATTTACATTTTCAGAATCTTAAAAAACTCATATGAAGCAGACTCTAACTTTCTGTAAGGTGATTGTAAATACTAAATAAATTACAATGTTTTGGTCCAGTTAAAATGGCAAATAGGAAAATATTTGAGCTAAAAAGAAAAATAATTTTGAAACATTGATTCCAAATATACAAGAACCCTAATCTTGTTTTTTGTTTTTGTTTTGTTTTGTTTTGTTTTTCTGCGGTACGCGGGCCTCTCACTGTTGTGGCCTCTCCCGTTGTGGAGCACAGGCTCCAGACGCGCAGGCTCAGCGGCCATGGCTCACGGGCCTAGCCGCTCTGTGGCATGTGGGATCTTCCCGGACCGGGGCACGAACCCGTGTCCCCTGCATTGGCAGGCGGACTCTCAACCACTGCATCACCAGGGAAGCCCCTCATCCTGGTTTTTAATATTATTCCATACTCAAATGAGCCAGGGCTCCTTGGAGAATTGGCTGATTTCAAGGCTGAGGAAGGGAAGGAAAAAGATGATCCTGGATCAGCTTGTTATGCAAGAAAGTTTAAAAATGCTAAAAAAGAAACCCTGATGGGGCTTGTCAAGAGAACACAGGAACCACTCTGAAGGGTTGCCCACTGGTCAAATCTTGGACAATCTGTGCATTAAAACAGTAAAAACCATTAATTATATACTACTGAAGAAAAAGAAACTGGAATACATGAATCTATAACTCACATAGATAGACAAGACAGAAAACGTAAAATGTCAACTGCTGACTGGTAAAGGTACAGGTAGAGAGTGTGCATAGTTGGAAAATAATCATTTTGCAACCATAATAAAAATTGGCACAGGCAAGAATCATCACTAAATGCTGAATCTGGCAGGGGGGATAATTAATGAGTAGTAGAATATTTGCATAGTCTTAAAGTATCTTATCAGTCATGGCTTATTAGTTGCAAGCAAAGAAAAAAAAATAGCAACTATACAATGGAGATAATCTGACAATCACCAGACTAGGTACTCAAAAAGGACAGCATCAGTAAGGCAGGTGGGTAGCAGACAGACATTGTGTACTTCCAGATGTGTGCCCTTAGTAGGACATACACTTAGTATTCCAAATGTTGGTAGTAATCCAATTACTGATGTATAACCTGAATCTAAAGTGAGAGACATCAGAAAAACAAAAAATATTAAGCATTCTATTTAAAAGGGGCATTGGGACCTGCATTATTTGAAAATGTCAATGGCTGAGCAACTATTCCAGATGAAGACAGACAAAAGATAATTAAATGCAATACAGAATTTTAAATTACATCCTGTACTGGAAGACCAAAAGGGGGGGCGGAGCATAAAGAGCATTAGGTCAAATGACAAAATTGAATGGATGGTAGATGAGATAAAGGTATAATTTGATATTGATTTTCTGATATTGATAACCATACTATGTTTACATAAGAAAATACTTATTCCTATGAAACATACACTGAAGACTTTAGGGCAAAGGGAAATGATGCACACAAATTTGTCTCAAATAGTCCTGAAAAAACTTTGTGTGTGTGTGTGTGTGTGTGTGTGTGTGTAAGGAGAAAGAGGGAGTAAGGGAAGGAGAGGGGTCTATTAAAGAGAATTAATATCTATGATAATAAAGAAATGGGATAAAATATTTTAAATGGGCAAACACAGGTAAAGGGTATATAGATGTTTGCAATATTCTTGTAACTTTTCTGTAAGTTTGAAATTATTTCCAAATGAAAAGTTTGAAAAATATCCAAGAATTCCTAGAACCGCTCCAAAAATGCCTGCTATAATGTCATCCTGTATTGATTTCTGTAAGTTTAATTGGGCTTCCTAGAATCTCTTTACACCTGCTAAACTGTCTTTTTTTTAATCAGGTTTATAGAGGTATAATTGACAACATTTTAAGATATTTAGAGTGGTGATATGACATATGGATACACTGTTAAAGGTATCCTCTCGATCCAGTTATTTAATACATCCATCACCTTAGATACTTTTTTTGTGTGTGGGGGGGAGATGAAAACATTTAAGATCTACGCTCTTAGTAAATTTCAATCATACAATACAGTGCTATCAACTGTAGTCATCATGTTTTACTAGAGATCCTCAGACCTTATTAATCTTATGGCTGAAAGTCTGTATTCTTTTACCAACCTCTCCCTATTTCTTGAAAGCTTCAGCCCCTGGTGACCACCATTCCACTCTCTATTTCTCTTGAGTTTAACTTTTTTTTGTTGTTAAGATTCTACATATAAATGATACCATACAGTATTTGTCACCCTCTGACTTATTTCACTTAGCATAACCATCCATGTTGTTATAAACAGTAGGATTTCCTTCTTTCTTATGACTGAATGTTCCATTGTGTGTATGTATGTATGAAATATATATCTGTTGTGCATATGTATTATGCATATATATAAAACATCTTTATCCATTCAACTGTTGATGGACACTTAGCTTGTTGCCATATCTTGGCTATTGTGAAATAATGCTGCAATGAGCATGGGAGTGCAAATAACTCTTTGATACCCTGTTTTCATTTCCTTTGGATACATACCCAGAAGTGGGATTACTGGATCATAAGGCAGTTCTATTTTTAATTTTTTTAAGAACCTCCATACCATTTTCCATAGTGGTTGCACCAATTCACATTTCCACCAACAGTTCACAAGGGTTCCCTTCTACCTACAGCCTTGACTACACTAGTTACCTCTTATCTTTTTGAAAACTGCCATTCTAACAGGTATGAGGTGATATCTCATTACAGTGCTGGTTTCCATTTCCCTGATGATTAGTGATGTGGAGCATCTTTTCATGTACCTGTTGTATGACTTCTTTGGGAAAATGTATATTCAAGTCCTTTCCCATTTAAAAATTGGATTGTTTGGTTTTTTGCTATTGAGTTGCATGAGTTCTTTATATATTTTGGATATTAACCGCTTAAGAGATATGTGGTTTGCAAATATTTTCTCCCATTCAGCAGGTTGCTTTCTGATTTTGTTGATAGTTTCCTTTGCTGTGCAGAAGGCTTTTAGTTTCATGCAGTCCCACTTATTTTTGCCGAAAGTCATTGGCAAGACCTTTGTTAAGGAGCTCACCCCTTAAGTTTTCTTTTAGAACTTACTCAGTTTCAGGCCTTACATTCAAATCTTTAATCCATTTTGAATTTATTGTTGTGTATGGTATAAGATAGGGATCCTGGGTTTTTGTTTGTTTGTTTTTGCATATAGCTGTCCAATTTTCCAAACACCATTTATCAAATTGACTATCTTTTTGCCACTGTATATCCTTGGCTCCTTTGTTGCAAATTAATTGACTATATACACATGGGTTTATTTCTGGGCTCTGTATTCTGTTTTATTGATCTACATGTCTGTTGTTATGCCAATACCATACGGTTTGATTAATAAAATTTTGTAATACACTTTGATATTAGGAAGTGTGACTCCACCTTTAACCTTCTTTCTCAAGAATACTTTGGCTATTCAGAGTATTTTGTGGTTCCATATGAATTTTAGGATTCTTTATTTCTGTGAAATATGCCACTGAACTTTCGATAGGGACTGCACCATATCTGTAAATTTCTTAGAGCTGTATGGACATTTCAACATTATTATGTCTTCCAATCCATTAGCATGGGGTATCTTTCCATTTATATGTGTCTTCTTCAATTTATTTCATTAATGTCTTACAGTTTTCAGGATACAGATCTTTTACCTCCTTGGTAAAGTTATACCCAGGTGTTTATTCTTTTTCATGCAATTATAAATAGGACTATACTCTTAATTTCTCTTCCTGATGATTTGTTGTTAGTGTATAGGAACTCAATTGATTTTTGTTTATCAATTTTGTATCCTGCGACTTTACAGAATTCCTTTGTTAGTGCTAACAGTTTTTTTGTAGTCTTTATGATTTTTTATATGTAATATCATGTCATCAACAAATAGAGATAGTTTTATTTCTTCCTTTCTGATTTGAATGGCTTATATTTCTTTTTCTTGACAAATTCTTTTAGCTAGGACATCCAATACTATGTTGAATAACAGTAGCAAAAGTGGGCATTCTTGACTAGTACTGGATCTTAGAGGAAAAACTTTCAGCTTTTCACCACTGAGTATGATGTTAGCTGTGGACTTGTCATAAAGGGCTTTTATGATGCTTAAGTATGTTCACTCTATACGCAGTTTGTTGAGAGTTTTATCATGAATGGATGTTGAATTTTGACAGATTTCTTTGCATCAATTAAGAAGATCATATGAATTTCATCCTTTTATTTTGTTAATGTGGTGGATCACATTCATTGATCTGCATATGTTGAACCCTGCATCCAGGAATAAATCCCACTTGATCATGGTGTATGATCCTCTTAATGTATTGCTGAATTTGGTTTGCCTTTATTTTGTTGAGAATTTTTGCATCTATGTTCATCAGGGCCTGTAGTTTCCTTTTCTTGTAGTGCCCATGTCTGTCTTTGGTATCAGTGTAATGCTGGCCTTGTAAAATGAGTTTGAAGGTGTTTCCTCCTCTTCTCTTTTTTTGGTGGGGGAAGAATTTGAGAAGGATTGTTATTAATTCTTCTTTAAATGTGTAGCAGAATTGACAAGTAAAGCCATCTGGTCCTCGATTTTTCCTTGGTAGGATGTTTTTGATTACCAATTTAATATCTTTACTACTATTGGTCTGTTCATATTTTATATTTCTTCATAATTCAGACTTGGTAGGTTGTATGTTAGTAGGAATTTATTCATTTCTTCTAGGTTGTCCAATTTGTTGGTGTGTGTTTTTTCATAGTAGTCTTATGAGTCTTTGTATTTTTGTGGTATCAAATCTAACATTTCCTCTTTCATTTCTAATTTTATTTGAGTCCTTTCCCTTTTTATCCTGCTGAGTATAGCTGAAGGTTTGTCGATTTACCTTTTCAAAAAAAAAAACAACTCTTTGTTTCACTGGTTTTTTTTCTATTGTCTTTTTACTCTGTTTCATTTATTTCCACTCTGATATTTGTTATTTCCTTCATTCTATTAATTTTGGGCTTAGTTTGTTCTTCTTCTTCTAGCTCCTTCAGGTATAAACTTAAGTTGCTTATTTGAGATTTTACTCTTTTCTTAATGTAGGTGTTAACTGCTATAAATTTCCCCCTTATATCTGCTTTTGCTTTTGCTTTAGCCAATAAATTCTGGTATGCTGTATTTGCATTTTCATTTGTCTTAAGGTTTTCTTTTTATTCCTTTTAGTTTATTCTTTGACCCATTCAATAGAATGTTGTTTAACCTCCACATATTTGTAAATTTTCCAGTTCTCTTCTTGTAATTGATTTCTAGTACTATACTTTTGTGGCTGGAAAAGAAGCTTGATATGATTTCAATCTTCTTAAATTTATTGACTTGTTTTGTGGCCTAACACATTACCTATCCTAAAGAATGCCCCACATGTGCTTGACAAGTATGTTTATTCAGCTGCTGTTGCATGGAAGATTCTATATACGTCTGTTAGGTCCACCTGGTCTCACATACTGTTTAAATCCAGTTTTCTGTATTGATTTTCTGTCCGGATGATCTATCCATTGTTAAATGTGGGGTCCTTAAGTCTTCTACTATTATTGTATTGCTATCAATTTTTACCTTCAGATTTGCTTTATATGTTTAGGTGTTCTGATAATAGATGCATAAATATTTACAAGTGTTATACTCTCTTGATGAGTTGACTACTTTATCATTATACAATGACTTTCCTTGTCTCTTATTACAGTTTTTAGTTTAAAGTCATTTTGTCTTATATTAAGTATAGCTACCCTAGCTTTCTTTTGATTTCCATTTGCATGAAGTATCTTTTTCTACCCTTCATTTTCAGTCAATGTGTGTCCTTAAAGCTGAAGTGAGTTTTGTTCTAGGTCTTTTTGTTTTTTTTTAATCTATTCAGACACTCTACATCTTTGGATTGGAAAATTTAGTCATTTTACATTTAAATTAATTATTGATCAGTATGTATTTACTACTGTCAATTTGTTGTTTCCTTGCTGTTTCAAAATTCTTAATCTTTATTTTAGTATATATTTACCATTACAAGTGAGATTTATACTTTCATATGTTTTCCTGTTACTAATTAGCACCTTTTCATTTCAGCTTAAAGAAGTCCCTTTAACATTTCCTGTAAAGCCAGTCTAGTGGTGATTAGCTTCTTTAGCTTTTGCTTGTCTGCAAAACTCTTTCTTCTCTTCTTCGACTCTGAAGGACAACTTGCCAGGTGGAATATTCTTAATGGACAGTTTTTTTTCTCTCAGCACTTTGAATAAATCTTGCCACTCTTCTCTGGCCTGCAAAGCTTCTGCTGAAAATTCTGATCATCATCTTATCAGGGTTCCCTTTTATGAACAAGTTATTTTTCTCTTGCTGTTTTAAGATTCTCTCTTTGTCTTTAACTTTTGACACTTTAATTATAATGTGTCTTGGTGTTGGTCTCTTTGGGATCATCTTATTTGGAACTCTCTGGGCTTCCTGGATCTGAATATCTGTTTCTTTCCCCAGGTTAGGAAAGTTTTCAGCCATTATTTCTTCTTGTAAGTTTTCTGCCCCTTTCTCTTTCTCTTCTCCTCCTGGGACCCCTACCATGCGAATGCTGGTTTGCTTGATGTTATCTCATAAGTCCCTTAAGCTATCTTTATTCTTTTCCATTTTTTTCATTTTTCTGTTTTAATTAGATGATTTCCACTGTCCTGTCCTCATGTAAACTGATCCTCTCTCCTGTGTCATGTAGTGCGCTATTGAACCCCTCTATTGTATTCTTCAGTTCACTTATTATACTCTTCAGCTCTGTGACTTCTATTTGGTACTTTCTTACACTTTCTATTTCTTTGTTGAAATTCTTACTTTGTTCATCCATTCTTCTCCTGAGCTCAGCATCTTTATGACCATTATTTTAAACTCTTTATCAGGTAAATCACTTATCTCCACTTCATTAAGGTCTTTCTCTGAGGTTTTACCTTGTTCTTTCATTTAGAACATATTCCTATTTCTTCATTTTCCTTGACTCTCTGTGTTGGTTTCTATGCATTATTTAAAACATCTACCTCTCCTAGTCCTGAAGGAGTGGCCTTTTGTAGGAGATGAACCTTATTATTCAAACCTGCCCTAGCTCTTGGTTGTCTCTCAAATCTTTATGATGGTCCAAGCAGCCTACTTTATTCTTAGTGCTCACCATAGTTGAGGGTATACCAATACCTGATAGTGTTCCAAAGGGAAGGATCATAGTCAGCACCTAGATTCAGGTGGATTGGAAGCCAGACCTTCAGGTAGCAGCTTTTAATGTATGCAAATATGTATCTTTCAGTGGAGACTGGGAGATGGGTGTTACTGTCTGCTCCCTCTGTGCTGAGCCTTGGGGGATAGCCAGTTAAGAACTTCGTTTGCTACAATCCTGTGGGACCTGGGAGCTCAAGTCCTGTTGGCCACAGAGTCAAAGGTTTAAAAGGGTGTGTCCCTTGGGAAGCAGCTGCAAAATCTGGGGCGCCAGACATGTGCACAAGCTCTTTCCAAGAAGAAACCAGTGAGCGGGAGCAGGCTAGAGAGGGAACAGAGATGGTACCTGCCAGATCCCTGGTCTCCAAAGAGAATCAAAATTAGCTCCTAGATGTGTGCTAAGTTAGAAACCTGACCCTCAGGCAGTAGCTTTTAAAGTATGCAAACACGTGGCTTCCCTGGTGGCGCAGTGGTTGAGAGTCCGCCTGCCGATGCAGGGGACACGGGTTCGTGCCCCGATCCGGGAAGATCCCACATGCCGCGGAGCGGCTGGACCTGTGAGCCATGGCTGCTGAGCCTGCGCGTCCGGAGACTGTGCTCCGCAACGGGAGAGGCCACAACAGTGAGAGGCCCGCGTACCGTAAAAAAAAACAAAAACAAAAAAAAAGTATGCAAACAGGATTTTTTCAGGCAAAGACTGAGAGATGGGTGTTTCTCCCTGCTTCCTCCGTGCTGAGCCACAGCAAATCCTTGAAAACCCATTAAGAACTCTTTGCTTGTTATAGTCCGGTGGGTCTCATGAATAAAAGCCCCATTGTTTTTCAGAGCTAGGTGTTTTTGGGTCCTTACCTCAAGTGGAAGTCTAAAAAGATGGGGGCTAGATGCAGGGTCCAAACCCTTCGCACCTCAGGGGAGGAGCTGGAAGTTGTAAGTTGCTTCTCAATTGCACGTCTCTCTGCCAGGGGACATTTATGGTGAGACTGCATCTCAGCCTTTTCTACTCACTTCAGTGTGGGTATGTTCTCGTTTGCCTGCTATATAGGAATTGCTCAGCTAGTTTCTGGACTTCTTTCAGGAGAAATTGCTCCATGTGTAGCTGTGGATTCAGTGTGTCCATAGGAGTGAGTTCAGAAGCTTCCTATGTCACCATCTTGGACTGGAACCCCCTACATTGTCTTAATGTATTACTTTTCTGTGAGTTTATTTGGGGGGTAAGGGGTTGGTAATGATGGAGAGAAGAAAAAGAACCCAAATAATCACAGTTAGTTTCATTAGATAATTCTAGGGAGTTGTAAAGAGGTACCCTCAAGAATATGGAAATAAAAGAAAATACTGCCTTCTCAGCACTGACTTATGTTCAAAAGATCAACAGAGAAATGAAAGGTCACCTGAAAAAGATAGCAAGGCTCTCAACAAGAGAACATTCTTATTTAGACTGAATTGACCAAAATGGGAATTGGATTGGCTATTTGTTGGCAACATCCACCCGAACACTAATCAGGACAGACATGACTAGAATCATAGACATCTAAGTTCTCTGTCTGAATTGACAACATAAGCCCTAATTTCAAAAACAGTTGGCCCTGAACAATGCAGGGTTTAGGGGCGCCGACCCCACTGTGCAGTCGAAAATCCACATATTAACTTTACAGTTGGCCCTCTGCATCCACATATTCAACCAACTATGGATCATGCAGTACTGTAGTATATAGTTACTGAAAAAGATCTGTGTATAAGTGGACCCGTGCAGTTCAAGCCCATGTTGTTCAAGGGTCAACTGTATAAACAATGGGCTGTGTTAATCTGGCAGGTGTTAAATATTTGACATCAAATATTCCTTAGTTTGATTCCACAATCAAAATGCTTCTGATTTTGATATGGCTTCCCACAAAGATCTGACAACAAGGAGAAAATGTGCTGATGATATAGATAATGTATATTTTGTTCTATATGACCTTTTAACTTATCACTGTAAATTAAAAAGCTAGCATGCTGGTTTTAATACATCAGTCTAATGAACTTGGATAATGTGAGTTTGTACCATGAGAGGTGGTTTGTCTCCTCTTGTACTGAAAAATGAAATTTCCGCATCCAGAAAATTCAGATCTTGGCATTTAATTAAAATAACAAAAATAACAAATGCTCCTTTGTGAGGTCATTTCAGAAAGCAAGCCAATCTTTTTCCCTGGTGGTGATACTCATTCATCTGTATGTAGCAGAAAGCACAGCAGATGATAATGCAATTGGCTCACTCAACATCCTGCAAACTGTTTTATAGTTTCCTTCTCATACTATAGGGCCTTGAAAGCAAAACAAACAAACAAATAACAACAACAACAAAGTTTTTCTGATTCCTTTGGGGGGGGATCTGCATGCAATCTGACACAAGGAAACAACCCATATGACACTTAAAGCAGAAGTCACCAATGTGTGACAGTGGCTACACATGGGAGAATGGATTTTTTTAGTGTGATTATTGTGAAGGCTGTTTTGTCTGGTACCCAACATCATAGTAATAAAAGGTTGGAAAAGTATGAACAGCCCCAAGCTAGGCAGTTCCTAGTAAACAGAACTGGTTCCCTGCTCACCCCTTACCCATGAAATTACATAAACTACCCAATACTTTCTCATAAATCCTTTTCTGAATAAATTAGAGACAGTAGATCCAGTTGTTTGAAACTGAGAGAACCCCAGCTAATTCTCTGAAAGACCCAGTATTTTTAATTTCTATAGTTCTAGCCTATTAATGTCAGTCCCATCATTTTGATACTACCACCACTAATAATAATGAGTTAACAGTTACTTCAGCACTTAAAAAATAATATCAAGCATTATGATAAGTGATTTATAAACATTCTGATTAAATGCTCTATATTCTGTGAAAGACACCTCAGGAGAAAGACTGAAAGGGAAAAACCACAGGTTCATCATGAGAGGACACAAATCTTCTTAATAAACCAATTTGCAGAGATGCTATTCTTAGAAGTATGCAGATTATGAACAATATTTTAAAGAAGAACAATTAAACCTGGACAATAACTTTACCTTCTTGCTCTCTTCTTAAACAATATAGTACCTCAGTCATTTTAAACTAGCTCATAGAACTCAAACTTGCTATTCTAACAAAAACAAATATGGCATAATAAAAAGATTCCTAAATGGTGTCTCTTTGGCTGTAATTTGGCTAGAAAAGTTGCTGTACCTGAAGATTGATCTCTGCCTCATAAAAGGTTAGGCATGAGCAGTAATGTCGATCTGAGTCAATATCTGTCAGGACCACCACAAAAAACGTTGGCTGCTTCCTCTCTCTGGACAGCTGCCACCCTCCAGGCTGACAAAACTAAATGAGATAGAAAAAAAAAATTGTCACATCTTAAAAGTATAAGGTAAATTTATTAGTTATAAATCCCTGAGAAATGTCTCCCCATTTAAAAAAATTCCAGATGTGATATGTTACTTCAGCCAATATTTTTCAAAAATCACTTGCAGATTCATGATGTAGAATACTTTCACTAATATGCATATGCATTTTATGAAGACAGCCTAGATTTTCCACAGACGCCACTCATTCTGAGACCAGGGTTGGCACATGTAGGAACAGAGCACTAAGATGAAAACTTTTCACCATTAGAACAAATCATGAAATAAGTTAAAGATAAAGTGCTCAGTACCTACCATGGACAGAAAACAGAATTATTTTAAAATATCGTCATAATCTAAGACTCTTCAATTCAGTACAATGAAAAAGACATCTTGTTCATCAAGACAGACCACATTCTGGGCTATAAAATACACTTTAATGTATTTAAAAGAACAGAAATCATATAATGCATGTCCCAGACCACAATAAAATTAAACTAAAAATCAATTACAGAAAGATAGCTGGAAAATCCCCAAATACTCAGAGATTAAACAACACACTTCTAAGTAATACATGGATCAAAGACAAAAATCTCAAAAGAAATTTTCAAATATTTTTAATTAAATGAAAATGAAAATACAGCTTAACATTTGTGGGATTCAGCAAAAGCAGTGCTTAGAGGGAATTTTACAGCGCTGAATTCATAGAGAAGAAGAAAAATCTAAAATCAGTAATCTAAGTTCTATCTTAGGAAACTAGAAGAAGAAGCGCAAATTAAATCCAAAGTAAACAGAAGGAAAGAAATAATAAAGTTAGAGCAGAAATCAGTGAAATCTATTACAGGAAATCAATAGAGAAAAGCAACAAAACCTAAAGCTAGTTCTGAAAAAAACATTAAAATCAACAAGTCTCTAGCCAGACAAAATAAAAATAAAAAAGAAGATACAAATTACTAATATCAGAAATGAAAGACAGGACATCACTATAGATCCTGTGGACATTAAAAAGATAATAAAGGAATACTATGCATAACTCTGTGCCCACAAATTTGATAATCTAGATGAAATGAACCAATTTCTTGAAAGATATAATCTGATAAGACACACAAGAAGTAGACAATCTGAATAGGCCTATATCTATTAAAGAAAATGAATCAATAATTAATAATCTTCCAAAATAGAAAGTATCATGCCACAATGGGTTCATGGTGAATTCTACCAAACACTGAAGGATGAAACTAAAACATTCTCTACAATCTCTTCCAGAAGACTGCAGCCAAAGAAATACTTCCTGACTTATTCCATAAAGCCAGCATTACACCAATGCCAAAACCAGAAAAAGAAATTACAATAAAACTATACATCAATATCTCTCATGAATGCAGATGCAAAAATCCTCAACAAAATATTTGCAAATTGAATGTAGCAATGTATGAAAAGAATTACAAACCATGACCAAATAAGATTCATTTTGGGTATGCAGGGCTGGTTCAACATTGAAAGTCAATTAATCACATCAAGAAGCTAAACAAGAAAAAGTACATGATCATATCAATAGATACAGAAAAGGCATTTGAGAAAATCTAACACCGATTCATGATAAAAACTCTCAGCAAACTAAGCATAGAGGGGAAGTTCCTTGACATGACAGAGAACATTCACCAAAAACCTACAGATAACATCATACTTAATCATAAGAAACTAGAAGCTTTCTAGCTAAGATTAGGAACAAGGCAAGGATGTCACCTATTACCACACCTTTTCTAAATTGCACTGAAAGTCCTAGTTAATTCAATTAGCCAAAACAAGGAAATAAAAGGTTTACAGATTAGGAAGGAAGATGTGTAACTGTCTTTGTTCCCAAATGACATGACTGTCTATGTAGAAAACCTGAAAGTAATAAGCAATTCCAGCAAGTTTCCAGGATACAAGGTTAATATACAAAAGCCAACTGCTTTCCTATATACACCAACAATCAACTGTTACTTGAAATTAAAAACACAATACCATCTTCATACATTAGCACCCCCAAAAATGAAATACTTAGGTATAAACCTAATAAATTTTGTATAAGATCTATATAAGAAAAATCACAAAACTCTGATGAGAAATCAAAGAACTAAGTAGAGAGAAAGAGAGAGCAATTCCAATGTTCATCAATAGGAAGACTCAATCAATATTGTCAAGTTTCAATTCTTCCCAGTGTGATCTACAGATTCAATGCAATCCCAAACAAAATTCCAGCAAGTTATTTTATGGATGTTGATAAACTAATGTTAAAGTTTATATGGAGAGGCAAAAGACCCTGAACAGCCAACTCAATATTGAAGGAAAACAAAGTTGTAAGAGTGACACTATCTGACTTCAAGACTTATTATAAAGCTACAGTAATCAAGACAGTGTGGTACCAGTCAACGAAAAGACAAATAGATCAATTAAGCAGAATGGTGAGCCCAGAAACAGACCACACAAATATAATCAACTGAACTTTGACAACAGAGCAAAAGCAATACAATGGAGAAAAAATAGTCTTTTCAACAAATGGTACTAGACCAACTAGATATTCATATACAAGAAAATGAATCTAGACACAGACCTTACACTCTTCACAAACATTAACTCAAAGTGGACCATACACCTAAATGTAAAACACAAAACTATAAAACTTCTAGAAGATGACAAAGGAGAAAACCTAGGTGATCTTTGTTCTGGCAATGACTTTTTCGATACAACACCAAAATCATGAACCAGGAAAGGAATAATTGATAAGCTAGACTTCATTAAAATTTAAAACTTCTGCTCTATGAAAGACACTGTCAAGAAAATGAGAAGACAAGCTAAGGACTGGGAGAAAATATTTGCAAAACACATATCTGATAATGTACTGTCATCTAAAACATACAAAGAGTTTTTAAAACTCAACAATAAGAAAGTGAACAACCCAATTAAAAAGGGGGCAAAAGATCTGAATAGATACCTCTCCAAAAAAGATATAAAGGTGGCGAATAAGCAAATGAAAAGATGTTCAATATCATATTTCATAAAGGAAGCAAATTAAAACAACAAGATACCATTACATATCTATTAGAATGGCCAAAATACAAAACAATGACAATGCCAAATGCTGGCAAGAATGTAGAGCAACAGGAATTCTTATTTATCGCTGGTAGGAATGCAAAATGGTACAGCCACTTTGGAACACAGTGCACCAGTTTCTTACAAAAGTAAACATACTCTTACCATACAATTCAGCTATTTACCCGAAGGAGTTGAAAACATATGTTCACACAAAAACCTGCACATGGATGTTTATAGCAGCTTTATTCATAATTGCCAAAACTTGGAAGTAACCAAGATGTCCTTCAGTAGGTGAAGGCACATCCAGGTGACAGAATACTTTATTGTGCTAAAAAGAAATGAGCTATCAAGCCATGAAAAAACATGGAGGAAACGTAAATGCACATTACTAAGTGAAACACACCAGTCCGAAATGGCTACACGTGGTATAATTCCAACTACTTAACATTCTGGAAAATGCACAGCTATGGAGAGCAAAAAGATTAGTAGTTGCCTGGGGTTGGGGAGACATAAATAGGCAGAACTTAGAGGCTTTTTAGAGCAGTGAAACTATTCTGTATAATACCGTAACTGTGGATACATTTTATTATGCATTTTTCAAAACCTTTAGAATGTACACTAAGAGTGAAACCTAAGGTGAATTACAGACTTTGGTTGATAGTGATGTGACCAATGTAAGTTCATTCATTGACTGTAACAAATGTACCACTGTGGTGGGGCATACTGATATTGTGGAAAGTTGTGCGTTTGGGGAACAGAGAATATATGTGAATTCTTCGTACTTCCTGCTCAATTTTGCTGTGAATCTAAAAGTATTCTAAAAAGTAAAGTCTATCTCTAAAAACATGAAGAAAAAATATCTGGATAACAATATTGTTGAAGAGATGGAATAGAAATAGAAAGGAGCTCATCAATACAGCAGCTCTCTGTGCCAGATTGCCTTCTGTTACCCTGCTTAATAACTGTGTAATTTGGAGCACTTTATTTAACCTCTCAGTGCCTTAGTTTCCTCATCTGTAAAAGGCAGAATATTAGAACCTATCTACTAGTACTCTTGGGACGCTCATACAAGGTAACACATGAAAAGTACTCAGAATAGCCTTTGCCATATAATTCCATGGTAAGTGTTAGTTATTATGATTATTACCCCCTTTGACCTAACCTTAGTTTCTATCATCACAGCTATAACACTTTCTTTCCCCTTCTTTACTAGTTTTTTCCTGCCTCTCCTTTCATTGCCTCATTGACTCCTTGACTCAGTCTAAAGAGACATCAAAAAAGTAATATTTGGATGACTTCCTACATTTAGAGAGACACATTAATCAAGTTCATAGCTTCTCTACCAAATGAAAAATTCTACCAGACTCATTTCCTTGAGCAGACATCATAAGGAATACATAAAGAAATAGCATGAAAACCTTAAGGACACATTAATTAGTTAAGTGAAACTATTTTTCTCTACTACATTTGTGTTTTGAAATAGTAATTCATTGAACAAATATTTATTGAGCACTTCAGTTTCACTTATTCTGTGACGTCTTCTCTGAAGCTCCCCAGTTTCTCTAGCCCCCTCCAAACCAAAGAATCAAGCAGTTCCACTCATGTGTTCCAAACGATTTTATACATTCTTATTATAATAAATAATTATAATAACCTTTTCTTCCTATATATAGCACTAAACATATATTTTACTAACATGGTACAGAAAAGTTGACTTGTCAATTTGTTTACATGTATATTTCACCCTCAACAATTCATTTATCTAAGTTCCATGACTTTACATCTTTGGCTTTCCTGTGGCCACCATAAGCCTTTTTCATTCTAGAAAAGTAGCCCTCAAAGTGTGGTACACAGAATCACAGGAGTCCCGGTGGTCAAAACTATTATCATATTAGTACTAAGAACTGGTTGTTTCTTTCACTTTGTCGACATTTACATTAATGGTGGAAAAGTAATGGTGGGTAAAGTTGCTGGTAACTTAACAGTAATCAATGCAGCAGCACCAAACTATACTTGTAGTCACTGTATTCTTCAAAGCTACACGCACGTTTGCAGTTTAAAAAAAAAAAAGTTTCTGTTAATAATTTCCTTGATGAAGCAATAAACATTTTAATTTCATTGTAACTTGACCCTTGAGTATACAGTATTGTTTCAAAGAGTAAATACACATAAAGCACTTTTGCTGCATACAGAAGTATTATACTTGTTGAGCGAAAAACTACTTGTGTAGATGTTTAAGTTGTGAGCTGAACTGTTCCTTTTTTCCCCCCAAGAACACCATTTTTTACTTGAAAGAATAACTGACAAACATGTTTATATAGTCTTATGTATTTGGTAGACATTGTCTCAAATGAATGAAATGGGCCTGTCACTTCAAGATACAGATCTGAGACTGTTTGTTACCAATGATAAAATGAACTTTCAAGCACCATCATGAGCCTGACAGCTTTGCATTCCTGATTAATATGACAGTATTATTAACTAATGTAATATTTTAAATACTATATGTGTCAACATTTGGAATATCAGCATAACTCATTGATCCCTATTTACCAAGTGACTAATGCATGATGTTATAAAATCATGCATGGATAAAAGATCTTTCAAAGTGCAAAGCCAACCAATATATTTTATTGTAGCAGAGTAAAAAAAAGTTCATTGATGCATTTATATATCTCACATTGCAACTAGCCTTTAAGATATTATTATTTGTTGAGTGTTGGTGTAGTATTCAAACAAGAGTTTCCATAAGTATCTGAAAAGGCTATAAAAATACTCCTCTTTCCAACTACATATTCGTGAGACCTGATTTTCTTCATATACTTCAACCAAAACAACGTACTGTAAAAGCATGAATGTAGAAGCAGGTATGAGAATCCAGCTGTCTTTTATTAAGCCAATATCAATGATATTTACAAAAATATAAAACAATATCATTCTTTTCCCTATCTTTTTTGTTATGGAAAGTACAGTTATTTTTTCAAAAAATATGCTATTTAATATGCAATGGTTTCCTGTCCTTTTTAAAATAAATAAATAGCTTAAATTTTTCTAGTTGTCAGTTCTAACACTAAAATTGATAAAACTACATAAACAAAACTCTTTGCAGATTCTCAGTCATCTGTGAGAGTATAAAGTGTGAGACCCCCAAAGTATGAGACTTGCTATTCTAGTAAGAATGAGTGTTAATGTGTAACTAGCCTTGGCTTAAGCTACTTAGGTAGCAGAAAGGTATAATCTTTGGCAGAACCAGGGAGTTTTAACAGACTTGGTTAAAGAAGTGTCTTTCAAAATACTCGTGTCTGAGCTTGGGTATGAAATAATATAATGATACAGGGCCTGTGTCATCAGGTCTACTCATTCGACAAACAAGTCTTCTGATATAAAGTGAATCAGTTCTGTGAATTAATAGCAAATAATCGCATTCTCTTAGAGGTCTGTCATTCATTATCACAGCTGCTCATCAGGCTTGGCAAACGGTACTAAAAGCTATACACCATAGAATAACAACTATATATTTTCACATAATTTAAATGAAACTATAGGCTTTCAGTAAGGATTAAACTAAATCTCTTTATGTTAGTTCCAACTCAACCAACTTTACTGATTTCTCAAATCAAAGGTACCCATCACAGAGAAGTGTTCACAAATAACAAATTAACTTTTGTAAGCGAATAGATATATTACTTAAATAAGCAATCAGATATTTTGCTGCTAAAACTAGAAAAATCAACTCATGCTTACTTTTCTCAAACGCTTTACACATACAGTGAATATAATAAAAATATTACAGAATAATAAAAGATGTCCATAGTATTACTGTGACTAATTTTAATGATCTCTCAAAGGTGAAATGTTGTAGAAGGTTCTTGGGATAACAGTCACTCAATATTTTCCAAGACCTTCATATACGCATCTATAAATTTACAGCTCACTAAACTACATTTTACTGTTCAACCTCTAATTAAAAAAATTAAAGGTGTCCCTTTAAAAAAAAAGAAGCCTGTAAGAAAATTCCTTCTCATAGAAAAAAATAAACACATAACATCCAGAAGGAGAATATGAGAGTTTAGGTAGGAAGACCTCCTTAGTTATTTAAATGGCCTCATTTCCCCAAGTTAACATTATAACAGGAATTCTGATTTTAAAAGTATTAACAGTAAAACTTCTGGGAAATTCCAAGGATCCTCTTTTTGGATTCAATAAGTACTTCTTCAAAACTAAGCTTAATGTGACCACAACTAAGATAGTAATGGTAATTCATGCTAGGCCTGGTCAGATATTTTTTACTTAAATTTTTCACAAAGAAGCTGCCAAGATAGCTGGTTACACTGGTTACACATAAGACCCTTTATTTCATACATAAGAATACAGCTACGTAATTATTTTATACTATGCAGTAATATTATTAGAATCATACTTCATAAGAAATTTTGATGTTGCATTCTTAAATGAAATATATTAATACACAATAAATAAACAATAGCTCACATAACTGAGTTTACAGAAATGTTTTTTCAATGGATGAAAAGAAAGGCCTTAACCTCCAGTTAAATGTCTACTTTTCAAATTCATTGTATCATAAGATTAAGTAATAATCGAATTTGGTGTATCAGGAAATGATCCCACTATTAATGAGAAGTACTCCTCATAGGATGTGGATTTGAAATATAATAATGCTAACTGGTTTAATCATTTCAAACCTTAACTAAAAGCGTGCTGAGAAAGTAATAAACAATGAGAGGGGAATTCCATGGCGGTACAGTGGTTAGGACTACGTGCTCTCACTGCTGAGGGCCTGGGTTAGATCCCTAGTCAGGGAACTAAGATTCCCCTCACAGTGTGGCCAAAAAAAAAAAAAAAAAAAACCCAAAAAACAATGAGGGAGTGGACACTGCATTTCTTGAACCTGAGCTCGAGTCACATTTCTGACAGGAATGTGAGAGAATGTTTAGACAGCTGGAAACAGAGTAGTCACTAAAAGATAGTAAGCAGAATGATAAGCATTAAACAAACAGGATAAAAATCAGGATTTTGCTCTCCCTAGTGTCTTTACTGGCAAACAGGGGAAAAAAATGCTATCACAGGTGCAAAACCTAAACTGTTTAGAATTGACTATCATAACTGACTGGCCTACATTTTGCCCTCCTTTTCCAAGTCACTGAGGAAACACATCTACTTGGAGTGATACTATCAATGGACATACCATATATATGTCTGTTTCATAAATATGCAACAATGTATGTTTTTGACTATTCCCTTCCACTTGACTCTCATCATTTCCCACAGATCATGCTCATAAAAATTTTACAACATATCTGGGAACAGCCAATATGGGGATTCCTTTTCAGGACGTTATCTGCTTTATTCAGTTCCAGTTTTCTTCAAGACCTTGGCATAACCTGGAAACAAATGATACCTCAAGGGTGCAAGGTTAGAACTGACAGACATTTTTAGGCTCCACATTTAATGCATTACAAATACCAACTTTGTTTACTTGTTTCTTTAATTGCCCAAATGTATGAAGTAGATCATGTGCAAACAGGCCACCCATCTGCAAATAAAAGATAAGTGCCAATAATCCCTCATATTTGTGAAACACTTTATATATAATTGTATCCCACAAGGTTTATTTTACAAATGATGAAACCAAGGCTATGAGACGTTAAGGTGATACAGCTAGTGTGTGATAAAAGCAGGACTAGAATTCAAGCCTCTGTATCTCTACAAACTGTGTCTTCTCACTGCTGAATTATCTTTGTATATCACCTTGTGGATATTATTTTATATTAATATGAATTTATTGTAGAAAAATCAGAAAAGAAAAAATGAAAATGAACTAAGTTCTTTAACATACAACCTTCCCTTGCAACCATTTATCTCTGGATGTACTTTTTATATAAAATGGGATATATTATACATATAGTTATAAGTCCTGCTTTTCTCCACCTTCTGTAACATGTGCGTTTTCCCATGTACCTACATATTTTTAAGAAAATTATTTTTAATGACTGAATATTACACCAGCATATAGGTAAGCACCACAACATAACTAATTCCCTACTGTGGGTTGTTTATGTTGTTCACAGTTTTTTTTCTTAATAATTCTGGGACAAGCATGGTATTATATAAATCTTCCCAGGCATGTCTCATTATGTTTTGTGGGAAGAACTGGTTTTGTAGAGCACAACCAAAATGAGCACAAAAAATGTTTAATTGCCCTTGAATTCCTTTTTAAAGGTTAGGCAACCCCAAAATTATTTTGTCTTGCTGATAGAATTCTAAAAAGGACAAAAAAGAAGTGATAACAAAGAACTGTTATTATGAACTATATTCTGACCAAAGAACTGACATGTGAAATAACGTTTAAGAGAAGCCTGAAGAAACTGAACTCCATTGTCAAGCCAGGCCATGGCAATGTCAGGTGTGTGCTCTTTACTTTAGACAGATATTTTTCAAAAGTTAAGAGAAAACACAGTGGTTGTAAGACTTTGGAAGAGAAGCCAATCTAAGAGTTGGGAAACTTTCAAATATTTTGTTATCCACAGAATAATGGGTATCACACACATGTGCCTAATTTTAGTGGACAGCTTTTGATGAAGTATAATTTTAAAGGACTATCCAAAACAATCTGCTTTAAATGAAACAATTTAAATGGGTCACCTAATGCTTTTAGTAGATATTTTATTCAGATATTTTATTACTACTACACAACATTACACTGTCCTCATCAGTATAATAAAACTTTATGTATAAGATAATATGATTTGTCTGCCTAGAGAATCCAAGCAAACTGACTAAATATTGTTTGAGTAAATAGGAGTTTAGTCATGTAGCCAGATATAAGAACATATAAAAATCAACAGCTCTCCTTGAGATCAGCAACAAGTAATTTCTAAAAAGATCTTATTCATAACTTTAATATGTCCTCAAAGCTACAGGATGAGCTAAACTAATCTCTCAAGTTTTGAACACTTTGGCATATCAGTCTCATGAAGAGCCCTACACATAAGCCTCTAAATATAAAAATTTCAAGAAGCAAACTCCAAAGAGAAAAACGAACGTTTAGAATAGCTTCTAACATCCAAGTTTTGAAAAAATACAACTGTACATGATTTACAAATTTAAAACAATTCCAAGAGCAAAAGAAAAGTTATTAATGACTTCTAGTTAAGCATGGCAGATGAAACAATGAGTTTACCTCTGAGAGCTCCTGAAATCCCTCTAAAATTGCAATTAAAAAGAATACAAACAGCAAAGTAAAATGAAAGAAGATAACAGGTTTAAAATGACAATAAGAGGGACTTCCCTGGTGGTGAAGTGGTTAAGAATCCGCCTGCTGGGGGTGGGGTGGGGGGGAGTCAAGATGGTGTACTGCCAGGACATGCGGAATTCAAGTCTTCTCACAACTAGGGCACCTACCAAGCACCGGTGGGGGACCACAGACACCTAAGGGGATGGGAGGAACCCCCAGAAACTGGGTAGGATGTGGGGCATGGGGGGTGTGAAGTGGGGGGAGAAGTGGAGGCAGGAAGGGACTGGCGCCCCTGAGGGGCGGCTGGGGGAGGGGAAGGGCTCCCACACCCGAACGGGTAAATTGGGGAACCACTGGGACAGCAGAGGATCAAAAGGGAGTGTGGCCAGCCTTCCCCTGCCCACTTGGACCCCCAGGAACCTGCTGAGATCCCGGGCCAGATCCTCTGCCCACCTAGGCCATCTCCAGCCACTCAGGTCCTGAGGGAGTGGGAGGGAGGGATGAGGGGGGCAAAAGTAAATGCCGGACCTCTGGGATCCACACCCCTGAGGGGTGGCTGGGAGAGGGGAGGAGTTCCTACACCCAGCAGGACCCACCCATGGTTAGGGGTCCAGCGGTGACGGGGTAGACCCAGGGGGAGGGGGGCAGAGGAATGGAAGGGAACGGGGCCAATGCTTTCCGTGTCCACTTAGGCACCAGGGAGCCAGTTGAGCTCCAGGTCTAATCCTCTGCCCTCGGAGCCTCCCTCCTGCCACACAGAGCCAAAGCCCTGCCCCTACACCCCGATCCAGGGCCCTACCTCTACATTTGGAGACGCCTTCCAAAGCGCTGGGCCTAAATCCCACCCACACACCCTCACTCAGGGCCCCACCTTCAAACTCTGGAACTCCACACACCAGAGGCCCTCCTTTCCACGTGCTGCCTCTCCCCTTCTGCACAGGTATTAAGCAGAGACCCCGCCCCATACTTGAAAGTCGCCTCGCCTAAGCCCCGCCCCATGCTCAAACACCACCCCACCCCCACACGCCCCCTGCCTAGGTCCTGCCCCACCCTAAACCCCACCCCTGCCTAAGTTCCACCCCCACCTAAAGTACACCCCCACAGCCAAGGCTTTTTTTTTTTTTCCTTTTCCTTTTTCCGCTTTTAGATTGGGGTTCTGTTTTACCTTGTTGATTCATTGCTATTGATGCTTTTATATTTCCTAATAAATCTTTTATTTTTCTAATTTTATTTTATTCTTTACAATTTGTTAGTGATCTCTCCTTTTGGCTTGTTGCTCCACCCGCCTTTTTTATTCTTTTTTCTGATGTGGTTTAATTTTACCTTGCTGTAGTTGTTTCAATTATAGTTTTATTTTTCCTTATATATTTTTTATCTTTCTAATTTTATTTTGTTTTTATTCTTTGATATTGTACTGTTCCTTTCTTCTTTCTTTCTTCCTTTTTTTTCTCTTACAGCACCACAAGCTTGCGGGATCTTGGTTCCCAGGACAGAGGTCGGGCACGAGCTCCTATGGTGGGAGCTACAAGTCCAAACTGCTGGACTAACAGAGAACCTCAGACCCCAGGGAATATCAACTGGACTGAGACCTCCCAGAGGTCCTCATCTCAGCACCAAGACCCAGCTCTATCTAACTGCTTGCAAACTTCAGTGCTGGATGTCTCAGGCCAAACAACCACTAAGACAAGATTACAGCACCACCCATCCAATTAAAAAAAAAAAAAAAAAAGAAAAGACAAAAAAATGTTACAGATGAAGGAGCAAGGTAAAAACCTACAAAACCAAATAAATGAAGACAAAATAGGCAACCTACCTGAAAAAGAATTCAGAGTAATGATAGCAAAGATGATCCAAAATCTTGGAAACAGAATGGAGAAAATACAAGAAACATTTAACGAGGATCTAAAAGAACTAAAGAGCAAACAAACAGTGATGAACAACACAATTACTGAAATTAAAAAATACTCTAGGAGGAATCAATAAAAGAATAACTGAGGCAGAAGAATGGATAAGTGAACTGGAATATAAAATGGTGGAAATAACTGCCAAGGAGCAGAATAAAGAAAAAAGACTGAAAAGAATTGAGGACAGTCTCAGAGACCTGTGGACAACATTAAACACACCAACATTCAAATTATAGGGGTCCCAGAAGAAGAAGAGAAAAAGAAAGGGTCTCAGAAAATATTTGAAGAGATTATAGTCGAAAACTTCCCTAACATGGGAAAGGAAATAGTAAATCAAGTCCAGGAAGCAAAGAGAGTACCATAGAGGATAAATCCAGAGAAACACAATGAAGCACATATTAAACAAACTACCAAAAATTAAATACAAAGAAAAAATTATTAGAAGCAACAAATAACACACAAGGGAATCCCCATAAGGTTAACAACTGATTTTTCAGCAGAAACTTAGCAAGCCAGAAGGGAGTGGCAGGACATATTAAAAGTGATGAAAGGGAAAAACCTACAACAAGGATTATTCTACCCAGCAAGGATCACATTCAGATTCGATGGAGAAATTAAAACCTTCACAGAGGGACTTCCCTGGTGGCGCAGTGGTTAAGAATCCACCTGCCAATGCAGGGGACAAAGGTTCGAGCCCTGGTCCAGGAAGATCCCACATGCCACGGGGCAACTAAGCCCATGTGCCACAACTACTGAGCCTGCGTGCCACAAGTACCGAAGCCCACACACCTAGAGCCCATGCTCCGCAGCAAGAGAAGCCACCGCAATGAGAAGCCCTCGCACCGCAATGAAGAGTAGCCCCTGTTCACCCCAACTACAGAAAGCCCGCGTGCAGCAATGAAGACCCAATGCAGCCAAAAATAAATAAATAAATAAATAAATACATATATTAAAAAAAAAACCCTTCACAGACAAGCAAAAGCTAAGAGAATTCAGCACCACCAAACCTGCTTTACAACAAATGCTAAAGGAACTCTCTAGGCAGGAAACACAACAGAAGGAAAAGACCTACAAAAATAAACCCAAAACAATTAAGAAAATGGTAGTAGGAACATACATATCAATAATTACCTTACATGTAAATGGATTAAACGCTACAACCAAAAGACACAGACTGGCTGAATGGATACAAAAACAAGACCTGTACATATGCTGTCTACAAGAGACACACTTCAGACCTAGGGACACATACAGACTGAAAGTGAGAGGATGGAAAAAGATATTCCATGCAAATGGAAATCAAAAGAAAGCTGGAATGGCAATTCTCATATCAGACAAAATAGACTTTAAAACAAAGACTATTACAAGAGACAAGGACGGACACTACATAATGATCAAGGGATCAATCCAAGAAGAAGATGTAACAATTGTAAATATTTATGCACCCAAAATAGGAGCACCTCAATACATAAGACAAATGCTAACAGCCATAAAATGGGAAATCGACAGTAACACGATCATAGTAGGGGACTTTAACATCCCACTTTCACCAAAGGACAGATCATCCAAAATGAAAATAAATAAGGAAACACAAGCTTTAAATCACACATTAAACAAAATGGACTTAAATGATATTTATAGGACATTCCATCCAAAAACAACAGAATACACTTTCTTCTCACGTGCTCACGGAACATTCTGTAGGATAGATCATATCTTGGGTCACAAATCAAGCCTTGGTAAATTTAAGAAAATTGAAATCGTATCAAGTATCTTTTCCGACCACAACGCTATGAGAGTAGATATCAATTAGAGGAAAAAAACTCTAAAGAATACAAACACATGGAGGCTACACAATATGCTATTAAATAACCAAGTGATCACTGAAGAAATCAAAGAGGAAATCAAAAAATACCTAGAAACAAATGACAATGAAAACATGATGATTCAAAACCTATGGGATGCAGCAAAAGAAGTTCTACGAGGGAAGTTTATAGCAATACAATCCTACCTAATGAAACAAAAATCTCAAATAAACAACCTAACCTTACAACTAAAGCAATTAGAGAAAGAAGAACCAAAAACCCCCAAGGTTAGCAGAAGGGAAAAAAATCATAAAGATCAGACCAGAAATAAATGAAAAACAAATAAAGTAAACAATAGCAAAGATCAATAAAACTAAAAGCTGGTTCTTTGAGAAGATAAACAAAATTGATGAACCATTAGCCAGACTCACCAAGAAAAAAAGGCAGAAGACTCAAATCAACAGAATTAGCAATGAAAAAGGAAACGTCACAACTGACACTGCAGAAATACAAAGGATCATGAGAGATTACTACAAGCAACTATATGCCATAAAATGGACAATCTGGAAGAAATGGACAAATTCTTAGAAAAGCACAACCTTCTGAGACTGAACCAGGAAGAAACAGAAAATATAAACAGACCAATCACAAGCACTGAAATTGAAACTGTGATTAAAAATCTTCCATCGGGGTTTCCCTGGTGGCGCAGTGGTTGGGAGTCCGCCTGCCGATGCAGGGGACATGGTTTCATGCCCCGGTCCAGGAGGGTCCCACGTGCCGCAAAGCGGCTAGGCCCGTGAGCCATGGCCGCTGGGCTTGCGTGTCCGGAGCCTGTGCTCTGCAGCGGGAGGGGCCGCAGTGGTGAGAGGCCAGTGTACCGCAAAAACAAACAAACAAAAAATCTTCTACCAAACAAAAGCCCAGGACCAGATGGCTTCACAGGTGAATTCTATCAAACATTTAGAGAAAAGCTAACACCTATCCTCCTCAAACTCTTCCAAAATATAGCAGAGGGAAGAACACTCCCAAACTAATTCTACGAGGCCACCATCACCCTGATACGAAAACCACACAAAGATGTCACAAAAAAAGAAAACTACAGCCAGTATCTGTGATGAACACAGATGCAAAACTCCTCAACAAAACACTAGCAAACAGAATCCAACAACACATTAAAAGGCTCATACACCATGATGAAGTGGGGTTTATCCCAGGAATGCAAGGATTCTTCAATATATGCAAGTAAATCAATGTAATACACCATATTAATGAATTGAAGGATAAAAACCATATGATCATATGATCATCTCAACAGATGCAGAAAAAACTTTTGACAAAATTCAACACTCATTTATGATAAAAACTCTCTAGAAAGTAGGCAAAGAGGGAACATACCTCAACATAATAAAGGCCATGTATGACAAACCCACACTCAACATCGGTCTCAATGGTGAAAAACTGAAACCATTTCCTCTAAGATCAGGAACAAGACAAGGATGCCCACTCTCACCACTATTAGTCAACATAGTTTTGGAAGTTTTAGCCACAGCAATCAGAGAAGAAAAAGAAATAAAAGAAATCCAAATCAGAAAAGAAGAAGTAAAACTGTCACTGTTTGCAGATGACATGATACTATACATAGAGAATCCCAAAGATGCTACCAGAAAACTACTAGAGCTAATCATTGAATCTGGTAGAGTAGCAGGATACAAAATTAATGTACAGAAATCTCTTGCATTCCTATACACTAATGATGAAAAATCTGAAAGAGAAATTAAGGAAACACTCCCATTTACCACTGCAACAAAAAGAATAAAATACCTAGGAATAACCTACCTAGGGAGACAAAAGACCTGTATGCAGAAAACTATAAGACACTGATGAAAGAAATTAAAGATGATAGAAACAGATGGAGAGATATACCATGTTCTTGGATTGGAAGAATCGACATTGTGAAAATGACTCTACTACTCAAAGCAATCTATAGATTCAGTGCAATCCCTATCAAACTACCAATGGCATTTTCCACAGAACTAGAACAAAAAATTCCATAATTTGTATGTAAACACAAAAGACGCCGAATAGCCAAGCAATCTTGAGAAAGAAAAACGGAACTGGAGGAATCAGGCTCACTGACTTCAGACTATACTATGAAGCTACAGTAATCAAGATAGTATGGTACTGGCATAAAACAGAAGTATAAATCAATGGAACAGGACAGAAAGTCCAGAGATAAACCCACACACATATGGTCACCTTATCTTTGATAAAGGAGGCAAGAATATAAAATGGAGAAAAGACATCCTCTTCAGTAAGTGGTACTGGGGAAACTGGACAACTACATGTAAAAGATAGAAATCAGAACACTTCCTACCACCATATGCAAAAATAAACTCAAAATGGATCAAAGACCTAAATAAAGGCCAGATACTATAAAACTTTTAGTGAAAACACAGGCAGAACACTCTATGACATAAATCACAGCAAGATCCTTTTTGACCCACATCCTAGAGAAATGGAAATGAAACCAAAAATAAACAAATAGGACCTAATGAAATTTAAAAGCTTTTGTCCAGCAAAGGAAACCATAAACAAGACGAAAAGACAACCCTCAGAATGGGAGAAAATATTTGCAAATGAAGCAACTGACAAAGGATTAATCTCTAAAATATACAAGCAGTTCATGCAGCTCCATATCAAAAAAACAAACAACCCAATCCAAAAATGGGCAGAAGACCTAAACAGACATTTCTCCAAAAAAGACATACAGATGGCCAACAAATACATAAAAGGATGCTCAACATCACTGATCTTTAGAGAAATGCAAATCAAAACTACAGTGAGGTATCACCTCACACTGGTCAGAATGGCCATCATCAAAAAAATCTACAAACAATAAATGCTGGAGAGGGTGTGGATAAAAGGAACCCCTCTTGCACTGTTGGTGGGAATGTAAATTGATACAGCCACTATGGAGAACAGTATGGAGGTCCCTTAAAAAACTAAAAATAGAACTACCATACGACCTAACAATTCCACTACTGGGTATATACCCTGAGAAAACCATAATTCAAAAAGAGTCATGTACCACAATGTTCACTGCAGCTCTATTTACCATAGCCAGGACATGGAAGCAACCTAAATGTGCATCGTCAGATGAATGGATAAAGACGATGTGGCACATATATACAATGGAATATTACTCAGCCATAAAAAGAAATGAAATTGAGTTATTTGTAGTGAGGTGGATGGACCTAGAGTCTGTCATACAGAGTGAATTAAGTCAGAAAGAGAAAAACAAATACCGTATGCTAACATGTACATATGAAATCTAAATTTTAATAAAAGATTATGAAGAACTTAGGGGCAGGACAGGAATAAAGACGCAGATGTAGAGAATGGATTTGAGGACACGGGGAGGGGGAAGGGTAAGGTGGGACGAAGTGAGAGAGTGGCATGGAGTTATATATACTACCAAATGTAAAATAGATAGCTAGTGGGAAGCAACCACATAGCACAGGGAGATCAGCTCAGTGCTTTGTGACCACCTAGAGGGGTGGGATGGGGGTGGGGTGGGAGGGAGACACAAGAGGGAGGAGATATGGGGATATATGTGTATGTATAGCTGATTCAGTTTGTTATAAAGGAAAAACTGACACACCACTGTAAAACAATTATACTCCAATAAAGATGTAAAAAAATTTAAAACAAAAAGATATTGGAAGCCAGAAAACTGGTTTACCCTACAAATTCCTGGAAAAGGTAATGAATGGGTGGCACTAGGTATATATGAATATCACGAATATGAAGGGAAGACCAAGACAAACAAAGAAGAAGGAATCAGTGACCATAAGACAATACAAGGAGAAGCAGAAAATTTCAAACACACGAGAATGAAGTGATCAAAATCACGAAGAAGAGTCTGTATATCAGAGAACATTTACAGAACAAGAGAGATAATGAAAATTAAAACTGAAGAAACTGGAACACTGTCTCATTAGGCTCCCAAAAGGGACATACAAATGGAAAATGGGAGAGATACAAGTAAGGAAATTAGATAACTGTGGGAGTTCTAACTCTGAGGTAACAGGAAATTCAGAAACAGTGAACAAAAAGGAAAAATTTATGAAAGAAGTAACGACACAGCCCTCCCACCCCTCACAAAGCCCAGAACCTTAGGACAGGATTAAATTTCATATGTCTAGCATACTGAATTTATGTTTTTAATTAATGTTTTTAAAAACCCATTAGTTTTAGCACATCATCATGAAAGTTCAAAGAAATGAAAAAAAAAAAGGTCCTAAGGAGAAAAAAATTAAAGAAAAAGAAAAACTAGATATTTTACAATAGATCAAAGATCAAAATAGGAACAGAAATCTACTAACATAATTAATTACATTAATAAATATAATCATAAGAGTAATAAAATCAACTCTATAATTTTTAAAATAGGACATAACTCAATATAACACCCATTCTTAAATTAAAAATGAGTTCCATTATTACTGATATTGTTTATTGGATATATTAGCAGAATCAATTACACAGAAGAAAGAAACTACAGATACAAAAACTGGAAGATAAAATTATTATTGTTTCCCAATTATATAACTGTATAACATGGAAAACTAAAGTGGATCAACTAAAAGAACTATTATGAATAAGAGAATACAATAAGGTAATAAAATTTAAAATTAATAAATACAGAAGACTCTTATTCGGGGCCAAGATTTACCCTGCAAACTGAAACACCTTAAAAAGCTGGACAAAATATATGAAAAAATGGCTTGCAAGACACTAAGGTGTCCGGCAACTTAAGGACAAAGATCCCTGAAAGGCAGGAAACAAGCAATGTGAGCTCTACTACTGGCGCCACTTTGTGCCTTGAGTTTATAGGCCATGGTGCAGGGAGGGGGAACAGAGGTGGAGCTTAGAGGACTCCCTAGACAAGGAAATAGAGGAGAGACTTCTGGAGAGCAGGGCAGCTAGAGTTCTTAGGACAGAACCCAGAGAGGAGGGAGCTGCACAGAGAAGGAACATGGGATATCTGCAGAGGGGTCCTCTGAGAATTCAGTAGGGTACTGATCAGTACATGTATTGATATATGAGGAAACCACCCAGGCTGGTAAAAGAGCCATCTGAAAAGATTAGAGAAAATAGCGCCCATCGTTTAAGCATGGCTGGGCAGAGTGCCTATTCCCACCATCCAGAATGTAAAAATTCATAATTCATGGGACACTGGACAGAGTACACAGAAACGTCTTGTCTCAGTAGTGGGAATAATTAGCCCTAGATTGGATCTGCTCTATTGCTGGTACATAACAAATCATAAAAGCAAGACCCAAAAAGATCAAACTGTTTAAAATAACTTTAACTGAATCTCAGAAGCTCAAGAAGATTTACAGGAATACGAAATGTCCATCACCCAACAAAATAAAATTCAGGATACCAGGCATCCTATTAAAGATTAACAGGCATGCAAAGAGATAGGGAAATGGAACCCATGATGAGGAGAATAATCAATCAAAACTGACCTAGAACTGACAGAGATATCAGAATGAGCAAAAAGAAGACACAAAGAGTTACTATTACTGATTCCCATATGTTGAAAATTTAAACAGAGACGTGGAAAATATAAAAGACTCAAATCAACTTCTAAAGAGGAAAACTACAATGTATGAGATTTAAAAAATGGATGGGATACATAGCATATTAAATATTGCAGAAGAAAAGATTAGTAAATTTGAATTCACACCAATAAAAATTATCTAAAATAAAATACAGAGAGAAAAAAGAACCCTCCAAAACGAAATGAGCATCAGTGAGCTCTAGGACTTCAGTCAGCCTAACACACGAGTAATAAGAACAAGGAAGTGAGGAGGAAGAGGAACAGAAAAAAACATTTGAATGAATAATGGCCAAATATAACAGCAGATGAAAAATGGATCCATACAAAACAATGAAGAGCACCAGAAGTGTAACTACATGGGTAAATAAATAAGACTTTTTCTTATTATTTAAGTCTCTTTTAAAGATGATTGACTATATAAACAAAAATAACATTGTGGCATGGGGTTTATAGTATATATAAATGTAAAATGTATGTCAACAATTGTACAAAAGTCAGGAGAGGAAAATGGCAGAGTACAGTAGTACTGTATGGTTCATATACTATAGGAAAGGTTGTATAGTATCACTTAAATGTAGAATGTTAAGTTAAATACACCATAAGTTAAAGATGTATAAGCCTGAAAAGTGACAAAACAAAGAGTTAAAACTAATAAGACAACAAAAGAAGTAAAATGGAATAATCAAGAAAAATACTCAATCTAAAACAAAGCAGAAAATAAAGGGGAAGAAAAGGCCAATGAGATGAATAAGAAACAGTAAAATAAGATTCCAGCCTAACTCTATTAATAATCACATTAAATGGCTGAGATGATGACTTTGGATAAAAAGCAAGACCCAACTATATGCTTCCTACAAGAAATTTTAAATACAAAGATGCAAAGAAGTTAAAAGGAAAAGGATGGGAAACAGATATCATATGCTGACATTAACCAAAAGAAAGCTGGCTAATATTAATACAGATTTCAGAGCAAAGAATGTTAACAGGAACTAAAAAGGCATTTTATAATGATATATGGGCCAATTCATCAAGGGGACATAAATTTCTAAATATTTATGCCCCTAATAAAGAGCGTCAAAATACATGAAATAAATCAGATGGAATTGTGAGTAAAAAGACACAAATTTCCTCTATTTTAGTCAAAGACTTCAAAATCTCTCTCTTAATAACTGATAAAACAAGTAGACAAAAAAAGAATACTAAGAATGTAGAAGATTTGAAAAATACTATCAAGCAGACTTGACCTAATTGATGTTTATAAAACACTCCACTCAAACAGCAGCAGAATACACATTCTTTCCTAGCATACTTCAGACATTTACCAAGACAGAGTATATTCTGGGCCATAAAATATATTGCAGTATGGGCTTCCCTGGTGGTGCAGTGGTTGAGAGACCGCCTGCCAATGCAGGGGACACGGGTTCGTGCCCCGGTCTGGGAAGATCCCACATGCCGCGGAGCGGCTATGCCCGCGAGCCATGGCTGCTGAGCCTGCGTGTCCGGAGCCTGCGCTCCGCAACGGGAGAGGGCACAACAGTGAGAGGCCCGCGTACTGCAAAAAAAAAAAAAAAATATATATATATATATATATATATATGTATATTGCAGTAAATTTAAAATGACTCGAATCATAAAAAGTATGTTTTCATACCACAAGGGAATTAAATTAGAAATCAAAACTCTGGAAAATCCACAATACTGGAAACTAAATAATACATTTCTAAATAACTCATGGGTCAAAGAAGAAATCAAAAGGGAAATTACAAAGTATTTTGAACTAAATGAAAATGAAAAGATGACCTATCAGAATTTGTGAAATGCTACTAAAGTAGGACTTAAGTGGAATTTGTGAGATGCTACTAAAGCAGTACTTAAGGGCAAAGTTAAAGCAACTAAAATAGAAAAGAAGAAAGGTCTTAGTCAATGAACTCAGTTCTATCTTAAGAACTAGATAAAGAAAATTAAATTCAAAGTAAACAGAAAAAAGAAAATAATAGGGATCAAAACAGAAATAAATGAAACAGAACAGACACAATAGAAAAAAAAGTAATGAAAGTAACAGTTGGTTCTTTGAGAAGATCAAAAAACTTGATAAACTTCTAGCCAGACTGACAACAAAAAAAGAGAAGATACAAATTGCCAGTATCAGAAGTGAGAGAGATGATATCACTAGAGTCTACAGATATTAAAAGGATCATAAGGGAACATTATGGATAACTTTTTGCAAATAAAGTTGACAATTAGAAAAAATAAACAAATTCACTAAAAAACACAAACTACCAAGCTCTCTCATGAAGAAATGGATAACCTAAATAATTGTATTTATCAAAGAAATTGAAATTGTAGTTAAAAATCTTCCCACAATGAAAACTACAGTCACAGATGGTTTTATTGGTGAATTCTACCAAACATTTAAGGAATCAATAATAATAGCAATTCTACACAAACTCTTCTAAACATCTGAAAAGGATAGGATAATCCCCAATTCATTCTATGAGACCAGTATTACCCTGATACCAAAACCTGACAAAAAACATTATAAGAAAACTACCAACAGCTCTCATGAACACAGTCACAGAAATTCTTTCAAAAATACTTTTTAACAAACAGAATCTAAGAATATAGCAAAAGGCTAATACATCATGATCAAGTAGGATTTGTCCCAAGAATAAAGGGTTGGTTTACATTTGAAAAACAATGTAATTCATCATTTTAACATGTTTACATAAGAAAATATAACAAACTAAAGAAAAAAAGCAATATGATCATTTTGACAGAAGCAGAAAAAACAGTTGAAAAAATTCAGCATCATTTCTGTTAAAAACTCTGAACACATTAGAAGTAAAAGTGAATTTCCTTAACCTGATAAAAGACATCTATGGAAAACCTACAGCTAACATCATACTGAATATTTAAAAACTGAATGCTTCCTGCTAAGATCAGGAACAAGATAGGCGTGCCCACTATTACTACATCTACTCTATTTTGGGCTACAGGTTCCAGCTAGAGCAATTAGGAGAAGGGAGGGAGGGAGGAAGGAATGGAAGGTATAAACTTTGGAAAAGAAGAAATAAAACTCCTTATTCACAGACAATATAACTGTCAATGTAGAAAATCTACAAAAAGTGTCTAGAAGTTATATGTGATGCTTAGAAAGGCTGTAGGATCAATACACAAAAATCAATTGTATTCTACATACTAGGAGTGAACAATCAGAAAATATTATTTACAATAGCATCAAGAATACGAAATAGGGATAATATGTCAAAAAATATGAAAGACCTATATATTGAACCACAAAATACTGCTGAAAATCTAAAGACCTAAATAAATAGGGAGATATACTTTGGTCAAGGGTTGGCCAACTCAATATTATTAAGCTGTCAACCTTCCAAATTAACACATAGTTGAATAAATCTATAGATTCAATGCAATTCCAATCCCAATGCCAGCAGGGTTTTGTTTTTGTTTTTGGTAGAAATTATAAAACTGAATTTAAAATTCCAATTGAAATGTAAAGGATGTAGAATAGCTCAAACTTTGAAAAAGACAAAATCGGAGAACTAACACTACCTGATTTCAAGAATTGTGATAAAGCCAGAGTAATAAAAAGCAGTGTGGTATTACAGTAAACATAGGCAAATAGATCAATGGAACAAAAACAGACAGTCCAGAAATAAACCCACACGTACAAGGAGAACTGATCTCCTCCTACACTTGCTCGAGGAAAGATTAACTGTTATGTGTTCTAAAAGTAAAGGATAATGAAATGAAGCACCATGTTAATGGAGAAGGTCCCTAAGCAGAAAAAATTCTCCCTGCACATAGGGTTCCCTGATCTATTGCTGCTTGCAAGTCACCTCCAGTTGTCACCTCAGCACAATACCCACACAGGTAAATTTTACTTTGCATATATTTATACATATAAGATTAAGTGCTTCCTTAAGTGACTTAAAGGATAAATCATACGCAGCTGAGTTATCTGCTTATAATCCACCCTTTCTAATCCTTGGACACGTGTCTTAGGGAACGAACTACTAGAGTTACAGAACTTTCAGGTAGCTCATCTTATTTAAACTCTTCCATTCAATGCTATTTCCTAAAGCCTCATTTTGGTCTCAGAAGAAGACTGTCCTTTTCTGTTTGAATCCAAGGTCAAGCCCTCTGTCCTGTGGTCCTATATACCACTGAACTGAAAATTTCATGCAGTTCCAGGGCTATGTCTTTATAATACTGTTTTCCTATTTCTTCTCCATTTTTATTACTAAGGCTCCATAACTGTGGTTAAGACAGGATTCTTGAATAAAACAGAACTGTATTTAACTCTTCTGTGGTCTTTTTTACAACTATGCACCTAAAAGGTTAAAACCTGTACCCAGCCAACAGTAAAGATTCAATAAATGGTAGCTATTGCTATTATCTTTATCACTATTATTATTACCTACCTACACCCAGTTACTTCCTACAAATTAATTTCAAAAAATTAATTTCAAATTCTTCTCTACCTTTAAGCTCTAAGCAATTCAGTGTTGTTGCCTTCAAGGGGCCAATGGACAACTATTCATATTATTTAAAAATTTTAAAACAAATACTCAATGAATTTGCTTTTGTTGTTTAAAATCCAAGAAATATCAATGTTTGTAAAGAAAACGTTCATATTATGCTGCCCAACCCAGTGACATGGACACTCTACCCTTCACCTCCAGCCATATAAGTTATTATTAATAGTTTTACGTGTTTCCTTCCAAATATTTTTGCACCTTCTATATACACATGTATGTGTGCATATAAGTATTAAGGTTTAATTCAAACAGTGCAATGAAACCCATCTTTCCTTATCTAGATTCACTGTAACCATTTCACCACTTAAAAATATTTAGTTTTGCTTTTTTAATATAGGCATTTCATGTATTTTGTTTAGCCTCTAAGACAGAATTTATTAAGATTATAGTTACTGGGACTTCCCTGGTGGCTATGTAGTTAAGAATCCGCCTGCCAATGCAGGGGACACAGGTTCGAGCCCTGGTCCGGGAAGATCCTACATGACATGGAGCAACTAAGCCCGTGCAACACAACTACTGAGCCTGTGCTCTAGAGCCTGCAAGCCACAACTATTGAAGCCCGCGCACCTACAGCCTGTGCTCTGCAACAAAGAGAAGCCCCCACAATGAGAAGCCCATGCACCGCGTTGAAGAATAGCCTCCGCTCGCCGCAACTAGAGAAAGCCCACGTGCAGCAACGAAGACCCAACGCGGCCAAAAATAAATTAATTTAATTAAAAAGATTATAGTTACTGAAGTTGAAATTTTATAAACAGCTCTAAGAAAAGATTAATTTTATCATAAAGACTTTGTAATTTTATGGGAAAATTAAGATTCTAGTTAGTACAGAGAGGTGACATTTCAAAATCTTTCAGGCCCAACATATCTGCTCACTTCCTGAAGCTCACTGCCCTGTAAGAGTCAGAAATACATATTTCAGGGACAGTTATAGATATATTTTTAATTGAAAAATGGAAATTAACAAATAGTCATAAGAATTCCTTGGGGGTGTTTTAGAATGAATTCAAAATTTAGTGCTTAAATAGAGGAAATAAGGTGAGTTCCATTACAATTCCACTTTCCAGTTTATAAACACTGGAATTTTACTAATTTCCTGGATGACAAATGGAAGGAATGCTATCATTTGGGGCTTTTCCACTTATAGTTCCATGACCATGATATCCAAAAACAAACAACCCAGTGAAATCTTGATTTCAAACAACTCCTTCAATAAGCCTATACATAACGTGGCTCATATTACATGAAAATTAAACTTGAGAAATTACGTCATGAATGAAACATTCATTTGCATTCTTGTCCTTTTTTTTTTTTTTTCGGTACGCGGGCCCCCCACTGTTGCGGCCTCTCCCATTGCGGAGCACAGGCTCCGGACGCGCAGGCTCAGCGGCCATGGCCCACGGGCCCAGCCGCTCCGCGGCATGCAAGATCCTCCCGGACCGGGCCACAAACCCATGTCCCCTGCATCGGCAGGCGGACTCTCAACCACTGCGCCACCTGGGAAGTCCTGCATTCTTGTCCTTTAAAGTGCTTCATAATAGCAAGGAAGAAGGTAAACTTGAGAATTAATCTTAAAAAAAGATTAGGTCTTAGGTCTTCTACTTAAAGAAAATAAAAGTCGAGGATCCCACTAACACAACCTCATCTAAAAAGCAAAAAATGAATGTAATATACTAGAGGTATTATTTTTAAGGGAAACATTTACACAACCAAAGGAAAAAACAGATACAACCTATGCAGGGAAAAAATGACTCATTAGCAGATCTGAAGAGGGAAAAGCTGCCCAAGGTGAAACCTTTTATAAACTAAAATTACATACTGTACACTAAGCTCAGTATACTTACTTAAAAAACTGGCTTCAGAATAAGGTACATGCAAAAAAGCCTCAACAAAATATTGGCCAATCAAATCTTGCAGTATATAAAAACAATAACAGAGGCCCTGAACCAAGATGGCTGAGTAGAAGGACGTGCTCTCACTCCCTCTTGCAAGAACACCAGAATCACAACTAACTGCTGAACAGTCATTGACAGGAAGACACTGGAACTCACCAAAAAAGATACCCCCCATCCAAACACAAAGGAGAAGCCACAATGAGATGGTAGGAGGGGTGCAATCACAGTAAAATCAAGTCCCATAACTGCTGGGTGGGTGACTCACAGACTGGAGAACACTTATACCACAGAAGTCCACCCACTGGAGGGAAGGTTCTGAAGCCCACATCAGGCTTCCCAACCTGAAGGTCTGGCAACAGGAGGAGGAATTCCCAGAGAATCAGACTTTGAAGGCTAGTGGGATTTGACTGCAGAACTTCGACAGGACTGGAGGAAACAGAGACTCCACTCTTGTAGGGCACATACAAAGTAATGTGTGCATTGGGATCCAACGGAAAGTCCCAGGAGAGACTGCACCAGACGTACCTGCTAGTGTTGGAGGGTCTCCTCCAGAGGTGGGGGGGGTGGCTGTGGCTCACCGTGAGGACAAGGACACTGGCAGCAGAAGTTCTGGGAAGTACTCCTTGGCGTGAGCCCTCCCAGAGTCAGCCATTAGCCCCACCAAAAACCCCAGTAGGCTCCAGTGCTGGGTTGCCTCAGGTCAAACAACCAACAGGGAGGGAACCCAGCCCCACCCATAAGCAGTCAAGCGGATTAAAGTTTTACAAAACTCTGCCCACCAGAGCAACACCCAGCTCTACCCACCACCAGTCCCTCCCATCAGGAAACTTGCACAAGCCTTTGGATAGACTCATCCACCAGAGGGCAGACAGCAGAAGCAAGAAGAACTACATTGGCCAATCAAATCTTGTAGTATACAAAAACATTAATAGAGGACCTGAACCAAGATGGTGGAGTAGAAGGACGTGCTCTCACTCCCTATTGCGAGAACACCAGAATCACAACTAACTGCTGAACAGTCATTGACAGGAAGACACTGGAACTCACCAAACAAGATACCCCACAGCCTGTGGAACAAAAAACATTATCACAGAAAGACAGACAAGATGAAAAGGCAGAGGGATATGTACCAGATGAAGGAACAAGATACAACCCCAGAAAAACAACTAAATGAAGTGGAGATAGGCAACATTCCAGAAAGAGAATTCAGAATAATGATAGCAAAGATGATCTAGGACCTCGGAAAAAGAATGGAGGCAAAGATCGAGAAGATGCAGGAAATGTTTAACAAAGAGCTAGAAGAATTAAAGAACAAACAGAGATGAACAATACAATAACTGAAATGAAAACTACACTAGAAGCAATCAACAGCAGAATACCTGAGGCAGAAGAACGGATAAGTGACCTGGAAGACAGAATGGTGGAATTCACTGCTGTGGAATAGAATAAAGGAAAAAGAATGAAAATACATGAAGACAGCCTTAGGAGACCTATGGGACAACATTAAACGAAACAACATTCGCATTATAGGGGTTCCAGAAGGAGGAGAGAGAGAGAAAGGACCCGAGAAAATATTTGAAGAGATTATAGTCGAAAACTTCCCTAACATGGGAAAGGAAATAGCCACCCAAGTCCAGGAAGAACAGAGAGTCCCATACAGGATAAACCCAGGAGAAACACGCTGAGACACACAGTAATCAAATTGGCAAAAATTAAACACAAAGAAAAATTATTAAAAGAAGCAAGGGATAAATGACAACATACAAGGGAACTCCCATAAGGTTAACAGCTGATTTCTCAGCAAAAACTCTACAAGCCAGAAGGGAGTGGCATGATATATTAAAGTGATGAAAGGGAAGAACCTACAACCAAGATTACTCTACCTGGCAAGGATCTCATTCACATTTGATGGAGAAATCAAAAGCTTTACAGACAAGCAAAAGCTAAGAGAATTGAGCACCACCAAACCAGCTCTACAACAAATGCTAAAGGAACTTCTCTAAGTGAGAAACAAAAGAAGAAAAGTACCTACAGAAACAAACCCAAAACAATTAAAAAAATGGTCATAGGAACATACAGGTCGATAATTACCTTAAATGTGAATGGATTAAATGCTCCAACCAAAAGACACAGGCTTGTTGAATGGATACAAAAACAAGGCCCATATGTATGCTGTCTACAAGAGACCCACTTCAGAACTAGGGACACATACAGACTGAAAGTGAGGGGATGGAAAAAGATATTCCATGCAAATGGAAATCAAAAGAAAGCTGGAGTAGCAATACTCATATCAGATAAATAGACTTTAAAATAAAGAACGCTACAAGAGACAAGGAAGGACATTACATAATGATCCAGGGATCAATCCAAGAAGAAGACATAACAATTATAAATATATAGGCACCCAAGCACTTCAATACACAAGGCAACTGCTAACAGCTATAAAAGAGGAAATCGACAGTAACACAATATTAGTGGGGGACTTTAACACCTCACTTACCAATGGACAGATGATCCAAAGTGAAAATAAATAAGGAAACACAAGCTTTAAATGACACAATGGACCAGATAGGTTTAATTGATATTTATAGGACATTCCATCCAAAAACAGATTACACCTTCTTCTCAAGTGTGCACGGAACATTCTCCAGGAGAGATCACATCTTGGGTCACAAATAAAGCTTCAGTAAATTTATGAAAATTGAAATCATATCAAGCATCTCTTCTGACCACAACACTATGAGACTAGAAATGACTTACAGGGAGAAAAACGTAAAAAATACAAACACATGGAGGCTAAAAATACATTACTAAATAACCAAGAGATCACTAAAGAAATCAAAGAGGAAATGAAAAAATACCTAGAAACAAATGACAATGAAAACACGACGACCCAAAACCTATGAGATGCAGCAAAAGCAGTTCTAAGAGGGAAGTTTATAGCTATACAAGCTTACCTCAAGAAACAAGAAAAATCTCAAGTAAACAATCTAAGCTTACACCTAAAGGAACTAGAGAAAGAAGAAAAAACAAAACCCAAAGTTAGCAGAAGGAAAGAAATCATAAAGATCAGAGCAGAAATAAATGAAATAGAAACAAAGAAAACAATAGCAAAGATCAATAAACTAAAAGCTGGTTCTTTGACAAGATAAACAAAATTGATAAACCATTAGCCTGACATCAAGAAAAAGAGGGAGAGGACTCAAATCAATAAAATTAGAAATGAAAAAGGAGAAGTTACAACAGACACCGCAGATATACAAAGCATCCTAAGAGACTACTACAAGCAACTCTATGCCAATAAAGTGGACAACCTGGAAGAAATGGACAAACTTTTAGAAAGGTATGACCTTCCAAGAATGAACCAGGAAGAAATGGAAAATATGAACAGATCAATCACAAGTAATGAAATTGAAACTGTGATTAAAAATCTTCCAACAAACAAAAGTCCAGGAACCAGAGCGCTTCACAGGTGAATTCTATCAAACATTGAGAGTTGAGCTAACACCCATCCTTCTCAAACTCTTCCAAAAAACTGCAGAGGAAGGAACACTCCCAAACTCATTCTACAGGACCACCATCACCCTGATACCAAAACCAGACAGAGATACCACAACAAAAGAAAATTACAGACCACTATCACTGATGAACATAGATGCAAAATTCCTCAACAAAATACTAGCAAACAGAATCCAAAAACACATTAAAAGGATCATACACCATGATCAGGGAGGATTTATCCCAGGGATGCAAGGATTCTTCAATATACGCAAATCAATCAATGTGATACACCATATTAACAAATTGAAGAATAAAAACCATATGATCATCTCAATAGATGCAGAAAAAGCTTGTGACAAAATTCAACACCCATTTATGATAAAAACTCTATAGAAAGTGGGCATAGAGGGAACCTACCTCAACATAATAACAGCCATATATGACAAACCCACAGCAAACATCATTCTCAATGATGAAAACTGAAACCATTTCCTCTAAGATCAGGAACAAGATAAGGATGTCCACTCTCACCACTATTATTCAACATAGTTTTGGAAGTCCTAGCCACAGCAGTCAGAGAAGAAAAAGAAATAAAAGGAATACAAATTGGAAAACAAGAAGTAAAACTGTCACTGTTTGCAGATGACATGATACTATACGTAGAGAATCCTAAAAATTCCACCAGAAAACAACTAGAGCTAATCAGTGAATTTGGTAAAGTTGCAGGATACAAAATTAATGCACAGAAATCTCTTGCATTCCTATACACTAATGATGAAAAATCTGTAACAGAAATTAAGGAAACAGTCCCGCTACCACTGCAAAAAAAGAATAAAATACCTAGGAATAAACCTACCTAGGGAGACAAAAGACCTGTATGCAGAAAACTATAAAACAGTGATGAAAAATTAAAGATGATACCAACAAATGCAGAAATATACCATGTTCTTGGATTGGAAGAATCAACATTGTGAAAATAACTATAGTACCCAAAGCAATCTACAGATCCAATGCAATCCCTATCAAATTACCAATGGCATTTTTACAGAACTAGAACAAAAAAACCTTAAAATTTGTATGGAGACACAAAAGACCCCAAATAGCCAAAGCAGTCTTGAGGGAAAAAAACGGAGCTGGAGGAATCAGACTCCCTGACTTCAGACTATACTACAAAGCTACAGTAATCAAGACAATATGGTACTGGCACAAAACCAAAAATACAGATCAGTGGAACAAGATAGAAAGCCCAGAGATAAACCCACACACCTATGGTCAACTAATCTATGACAAAGGAGGCAAGGATATACCATGGAGAAAAGACAGTCCCTTCAATAAGTGGTGTTGGGAAAACTGGACAGCTACATGTAAAAGAATGAAATCAGAACACTCCCTAACACCATACACAAAAATAAACTCAAAATGGATTAGAGACCTCAATGTAAGACTGGACACTATAAAACTCTTAGAGGAAAACAAAGGAAGAACACTCTTTGACATAAGTCACAGCAAGATCTTTCTTGATCCACCTCCTAGAGTAATGGAAATAAAAACAAGAATAAACAAATGGGACCTAATGAAACTTAAAAGCTTTTGTTCAGCAAAGGAAACCATAAACAAGACGAAAGGACAACCCTCAGAATGGGAGAAAATATTTGTAAACGAATCAACAGACAAAGGATTAATCTCCAAAATATATAAACAGCTCATGCAGCTCAATATTTAAAAACACAAACAACCCAATCCAAAAATGGGCAGAAGATCTAAATAGACATTTCTCCAAAGAAGACATACAGATGGCCAAGAAGCACATGAAAAGCTGCTCAACATCACTAATTATTAGAGAAATGCAAATCAAAACTACAATGAGGTATCACCTCACACCAGTTAGAATGGGCATCATCAGAAAATCTACAAACAACAAATGCTGGAGAGGGTGTAGAGAAAAGGGAACGCTCTTGCACTGTTGGTGGGAATGTAAATTGATACAGCCACTATGGAGAACAGTATGGAGGTTCCTTAAAAAACTAAAAATAGCATTACCATATGACCTAGCAATCCCACTACTGGGCATATACCCAGAGAAAACCATAATTCAAAAAGATACATGCACCCCAATGTTCACTGCAGCACTACTTACAATAGCCAGGACATGGAAGCAATCTAAATGCCCATCGGCAGATGAATGTAAAAAAAGATATGGTACATATATACAATGGAATATTACTCAGCCATAAAAAGGAATGAAATTGGGTTATTTGTTGAGACGTGGATGTATCCAGAGATTGTCATACAGAGTGAAGTAAGTCAGAAAGCGAAAAACAAATATCGTATATTAACACATATATGTGGAACCTAGAAAAATGGTACAGATGAACCGGTTTTCAGAGCAGAAATTGAGACACAGATGTAGAGAACAAACGTATGGACACCAAGGCGGGAAAGCGGTGGGGGAGTGGGGGTGGGGTGTGATGAACTGAGCGATTGGGATTGACATGTATACAATGATGTGTATAAAACTGATGACTAATAAGAACCTCCTGTATAAAAAAATAAAATTCAAAAATTCAACAACAAAAAAATAATAATAAACACAAACAAATGGGGTTTATTTGAGCAACTTAAGGTTAGTTCAATGTTCAAAAACAAATCAATATAACCCATCATATTAATCTAAAAAAGAAAAATCACATCATAATATCATTTAACAAAACTTCAACAGCCATCAGGATAAAAATTTTCATCAAGCTAAGAACAAAGGGGATCTTTTCAACCAAATAAAGGACATGTGCAATAGACCTACAGTGAACATCAAAGTAAATGGTAAAAGATGAAATACTTTCCACTTATGAAGAGGAAAAATGCAAGGATATCTACATTCACCATTCTGGCAATAAAACACATATAGAACAGAAAGGAAGGAATAAAACTATCCCAATTTGCAAGATGACAAGAATGTCTATGTAGAAAACCCCAGGGATTCTTTAAAAACAGTCCTAGAACTATTACGAACAAAACTACAGGATACAAAGTCAAAACACAAAAATCACTTAAATTTCTATACACTAGCAATAAACAACATGAAACCAAAATTAAAAAACAACAACAACAACAAAAAACCAGTAACATTTATAAAAGCTTCCCCACCTGCTAACCCAGCTCATGGAGCTTTATTCAGAATGGAATAATAAGATCCTGTTGGTTCTTGCTGCACTTGAAAGGGTAGGCCCAGCTGGGCCATATTCCCTAAGAAGCCAGTGCTGGAGACCCATGTTTGCTCTCCTACTTCTTTCAAAACTCCTGGGACGAGAGTTGAGGACTACCTGGAACCCCTTTTCAGAATCCATACCCACCCAAGCCTTACTCTCTTCCTACCCATCCCACCACTCCTGCTGTCAAACATGAATGACAAGATTGACATAGGGATATTCCTTGGGCTGGGAATCCCCTGACAGCTTCAAGGGAATACTGTATGACAACAGGGAGAAGTCTCACATCTATCACAGTCCCTCTACCACATACATACAGATGCACAGACACACTACTATTGGAAATACTTAGGTATAAATCTAATAAATCATGGCACTTATGAAAGAAATCAAAGAAGACCTAAAAAACGGGGAGACGTACAATATCAGAAGACTCAACACAGGGACTTCCCTGGTTGTCCACTGGTAAAGAATCCACCTTCCAATGCAGAGGATGCGGGTTCGATCCCTGGTCAGGGAACAAAGATCCCACATGCCGCGGGGCAACTAAGCCCGCACGCCACAACTACTGGGCTCACATGCCTCAATGAGAGAGCCCATGTGTCGCAAACTACAGAGCTCACACACCCTGGACCCTGCGCACCACAAATACAGAGAAGCCCGTGCGCCACAACAAAGAGCACATGCCGCAATGAAAGATCTCACACACCTCAACGAAGACCCCGCACGCCGCAACTAGACCTGACACAGCCAAAAAAAAAAGAAGACTCACCATATGAAAGATATCAATTTTCACCAAGATGATCTATATCAAAATCAAAATCCAAGAAGGGCTTTTTTTGTAGTTATAGATAGCTCATTCTTAAACATTATATGGTAGGACAAAAGTACTACAATAGCTAAAAGAATGTTGCAAAAGAAAATTAAGTTGAAGGAATCACACTATTAAATTTTATGACTTATTATAAAGCAACAGTAATCAAGAGAGTGTGGGGAATTCTCTGGTGGTCCAGTGGTTAGGACTCCATGATTCCACTGCCGGGAGGCCTGGGTTCAATCCCTGGTAGGGGAACTAAGATCCCACAAGCCACACAGCATGGCCAAAACTGGATAGAAAGCCCAGAGGTAAACCCACGCACATATGGTCACCTTATCTTTGATAAAGGAGGCAAGAATATACAGTGGAGAAAAGACAGCCTCTTCAATAAGTGGTGCTGGGAAAACTGGACAGGTACATGTAAAAGTATGAAATTAGAACACTCTCTAACACCATACACAAAAATAAACTCAAAATGGATTAAAGACCTAAATGTAAGGCCAGAAACTATCAAACTCTTAGAGGAAAACATAGGCAGAACACTCCATGACATAAATCACAGCAAGATCCTTTTTGACCCACCTCCTAGAGAAATGCAAATAAAAACAAAAATAAACAAATGGGACCTAATGAAACTTAAAAGCGTTTGCACAGCAAGGGAAACCATAAACAAGACGAAAAGACACCTTCAGAATGGGAGAAAATATTTGTAAATGAAGCAACTGACAAAGGATTAATCTCCAAAACTTACAAGCAGCTCATGCAGCTTAATAACAAAAATACAAACAACCCAATCCAAAAATGGGCAGAAGACCTAAACAGACATTTCTCCAAAGAAGATATACAGATTGCCAAGAAACACATGAAAGAAAGCTCAACGTCATTAATCATTAGAGAAATGCAAATCAAAACTACAATGAGATATCATCTCACACTGGTCAGAATGGCCATCATCAAAAAATCTAGAAACAGTAAATGCTGGAGAGGGTGTGGAGAAAAGGGAACCCTCTTGCACTGTTGGTGGGAATGTAAATTGATACAGCCACTATGGAGAACAGTATGCAGGTTCCTTAAAAAACTACAAATAGAACTACCATACGACCCAGCAATCCCACTACTGGGTATATACCCTGAGAAAACCATAATTCAAAAAGAGTCATGTACCACAATGTTCACTGCAGCTCTATTTACAATAGCCAGGACATAGAAGCAACCTAAGTGTCCATCAACAGATGAATGGATAAAGAAGATGTGGCACATATATACAATGGAATATTACTCAGCCATAAAAAGAAACAAAATTGAGTTATTTGTAGTGAGGTGGATGGACCTAGAGTTGTCATCCAGAGTGAAGTAAGTCAGAAAGAGAAAAACAAATACTGTATGCTAACACATATATATGGAATCTAAGGGGAAAAAAAAGTCATGAAGAACCTAGGGGTAAGACGAGAATAAAGATACAGACCTACTAGAGCATGGACTTGAGGATATGGGGAGGGGGAAGGGTAAGCTGTGACAAAGTGAGAGAGTGGCATGGACATACATACACTACCAAACGTAAAACAGATAGCTAGTGCGAAGTAGCCGCATAGCACAGGGAGATCAGCTATGTGGTCTGTGACCACCTAGAGGGGTGGGAAAGGGAGGGTGGGAGGGAGTGAGACGCAAGAGGGAAGAGATATGGGAACATATGTATATGTATAACTGATTCACTTTGTTATAAAGCAGAAACTAACACACCACTGTAAAGCAATTATACTCCAATAAAGATGTTAAAAGAAAAAAAAAAGAGAGAGTGTGGTATTGGTGAAGACATACGTAAGTCAATGGGATAGAAGTCCAGAAATAGACCCATATTAAGTATGGCCATCTGATCTTTGACAAAAGAGCACAAGTAGTTCAGCTGAGAAAGAATAGTCTTTTTTCAACAAATGGTGCTGGGACAACAGATCATTTATATGCATACAAAAAGAAATATTAATCTCAATCTAAACCTCATATCTTATACAAAGATTAACTCCAAACGGACCACAGATCTAAATATAAAACACAGAACCATAAAACTTTTAGAAGAAAACACAAGAGAACATCTTCACGACCTGGGATTTAAGTGAAAATTTCTTAGAAATAACACCAACAACAGGATCCATTAAAAAAAATTAACTCAAACTTCACCAAACTTAAAATTTTTGCCTGGGGACTTCCCTGGTGGCACAGTGGTTAAGAATCTGCCTGCCAATGCAGGGGACACGGGTTCGATACCTGGTCCGGCAAGATCCGACATGCCGCGGGGCAACTAAGCCAGTGCGCCACAACTACTGAGCCTGCGCTCTAGAGCCCACGAGCCACAACTACTGAGCCCACGTGCCACAACTACTGAAGCCCACGTGCCTGGAGCTCATGCTCTGCATCAAGAGAAGGAACCGCAATGAGAAGCCCACGTACTGCAACGAAGAGTAGCCCCCACTCGCTGCAACTAGAGAAAGCCCACATGCAGCAGTGAAGACCCAATGCAGCCAAAAAATAATAATAATAAATATATAAAATTTTTAAAAAAGAGCACTCACTAAAAAAATTTTTTTGTGTGTAAGAAAGACACTGTTAAGAAAATTAAAAGCCAAGTCTCCAGAATATATAAAGAACTCTCAAAACTCAACAGTAAAAAAAGCAAACAATCCCATCAGAAAATAGGCAAATATTTGAATAGGTATTTATCCAAAGAAGATATATGCAAACAGCCAAAAACACATGAAAAGATGCTCAACAACATTAGTCATTAGGGGAGTGCAAATAAAATACACAATGAGATAGTACTTCACTCCCATTAGGATGGGTATAATCAAAAAGGCTGATGAAAGTATTGGCAAGAATGTAGAGAAACTGCTGGTGGAAGTGTCAAACAGTGCAGCCTCTTTTGAAAAACAGTCTGGCAGTTCAGCAAAAGGTCAAACGTACAGCTACCACATGAATCAGTAGTTCTACTCCTAGGTATATACCCAAGAGAAATGGAAACTAATGGGTCTACACAAAAACTTGTGCATGAGTGTTCACAGTACGTTATTCGTTACAGCCAAAAACTGGAAGCAACTTAAATGTCTTTCAGTAGGTGAACGGATAACAAAAATATGGTACACCCACATAATGGAAAACTGAGTAATAAAAGGGAACAAGCTACTGATACATGCAACAACTTAGATGAATCTCAAATACATGATGCTAATTGAAAGGAACCAGGACCTAAAGGTTACACACTGTATGATTCCATTTATACGGCACTGTCGAAAATATAAAACTACAGTAACAGAGAACATATCGGTGGTTGTCAGGGATTACAAGTGGTGGGAGGTGTGACAATAAAGGGATAGCATGACGGAGTTTGCTGGAATGATGCAACCGTCTTGTATCCCGATGGTAGTGGTGGTTATACATGTCTTAAAATACATATATCTGTATCCCAAACAAATAAAAAGGTTAATTTTATTGCATAATAATTTAAACAATAAAAAAGTTTTAAGAATGATAGACAAAATTCTATTATTCCCAGCAGCTGCCTATGAGAATTAGAAAAATAAACATGGCCAACTTGAATGTTTAAGGCCAAATATACGGAATTTTTTCCCAGATGTCTCTGATTACTTAGCGGGGGGGACAAAGGCAGGTTTAAGTGTGCCACAACTTATGTTATGGTTTCCCTAGAAGCAAACCCTGAAGTAAGGATTTTAGTGCAAGTAGTTTGTTTGAGAAAAAAAATCCCAGGAAACTGTAGTAGGGAAGTAGGAAAGAGAAGGCAGCCACTGTGTACATTAATGAGCAGGCTACATCTGTGGGCAATTGGAGTTCAGTTGTCTCACTGAGAGTCAGTGTAGGGCTTACATTACAGTTATCCCACTCAAGGGGCAAGGGAGCTAGAGGTTTTCCCCTCAATTTCTGTCAGTCATCAGTTGGCTGCTCCTATGGGGCATGAATTCCCTAGAAGTTCTGGCCTGCCAATGTGCAGGGGCAGAGCAGGCTCCAGGGGACAAAGAAAGCCCCCAAGCTAAAAATCATATGTACTGGCAGTCAGACATCAGGACAACATGCATAGAAATGGAAGGTGCTGCTTATAGGCAGGGCACTGAGGAAAGATGGACATACACACACACCACATCTTTATCCATTCAGCTGCTGATGGACACTCAGGTTGCTTCCATATCTTGCCTATTGTAAATAATGCTGCTATGAACATTGGGGTGCAAGTATCTTTTCGAATTAATGTTTTTGTTTCCTTTGGATATATATCCATGAGTGGTATTTCTGGATCATATAACAGTTCTATTTTTAGTTTTTTCTTGAGTAACTTCCATACTGTTCTCCATGGTGGCTACAACAATTTACATTTCCACCAACAGTTTTATGCTTAATGAAACATGTCAGACAGAGAAAGACAAATGTTATCACTTACATGTGGAATCTAAATAAAAAGAATGAATATAACAAAACAGAAACAGACAGACATAGAGAACTAGTGGTTACCAGTGGGCCAAGGGAAGGGGGAGGGGTTAAATAGAGGTATGGGATTAAGAGATAGAGCTATCTATCAAATAAATAAGAAATAAGCTCTAAAGATATGTAGCACAGTACAGGGAATATAGCCAATATTTTGTGATAACTTTAAACGGAGTATAATCTGTAAAAATATCGAATCACTATGTTGTATACCTGAAACTAATATAATATTGTAAATCAACTACTTCTCAAAAAAAATAAAGTAGGCTTTTACATATACTGAGTTACACTTATATGTTTCCTATACTCTTCCTGAAATTGAAATAAAATTACTAAAATTGTTATTTTGATTTAATTATTAAAATTATTAAATTCCTTATTAAACTGAAATTGAGAGAGCAATTTCTTTAACAAATGACTTGCAAGGAAAATCAAGGAAAGAAGAAAACTATCAATTAAGAAAGATTTACGAAACCTATCAACTAAACGCAATATGTGGACCTTGTTTATATGTTGATTCAAGCATCTAAAATAGTGAAGGATAAATACACAAATGAGGAAACATGAAGACTGTTGGATATTGGTGATATTAAGAAATTATTGGTAAGTTTTAGATATGATAATGACATTGTGGTTGTGCTAACAAACCAAAAGAGGTTTCATCTTTTAGACATACATACTGAAATATTTATGAATGAAATGATATTAAGTTGAACCATATGGAATTATCATTTTGTAGACAGAAAAAGGATGGATATAGACAATTTCATATGGTCCAATTAATATCTATGGTCTGTTTCAAAATAATCCAACGGGGTGGGTGTGAGGCTGGTGAGTGGATAGGGCTTATAGATGAAAAAAAGAATGACCCAAAGTTAATGACAGTTGTAGCTGGATGATGAGTACATGGGAGTTCATTTCTCTCTATTTTGATGTTTTCATTTTTCTATGTATTTAATGAATAGAAAACTGAGGCGAGAACCCCACCTGTAACTATGCCTTGCCCAATGCTTATTAGCACTCCATATGACACACAGTAAATAACAAAAACACGAATGTTGAAATGATATCTAAACCAATATTCTTCTTAGAAAGGATTATCTATAGGAAATGGTGGGCTAAGAAAAACACAGCTAACCATGTCATCAACAACCGAGAAGGGTAGTAAAACCAAAACAAACTAGTTAGACTAGCAAAAGAAGATAAAATAGAAAAACAAAAATTAGAAACAAAATGTTTTTTAAAATTTTATAAAATTTTCACATGTGATTTAATTGTGTGGATTTTACTACCTCCTAAAGTTTATAATAGCTATATATTCCTCACACCACAATCCCTTTCACTTACTTTTAATCAGTATTGTATGTGATTTCATTTAGGCTGATTAAAAAACATTTGCTCTGAATTCCATTACCTATCTCTGTTTACTAAATATGGATACAGGTATAGACTAGATAAAGGATATAGAAATTTTAAAATATATCCATTAAGCTCTCTAGAGTCTTTTTCTTTTTTTTTAACATCACACACACACAATTTTAAATCCATCTAAAAGAAATATCTTGCTTATAGCCAGGCAAATGTTGTTTAGACATATAATATATTTATATTAAATTCAACTTGCTAAGTATAGCCAATGTTAGTAAGGATGGATTCATTCTATCCTGGCTATCCCTGGGACACTTTATATTAAGACATACAGTTTAAAAGTTACAGAAAAATATATCAATACTTCCTTAATATTATGAAAAACCTTTTAATAATTACAGCTGTCAAAGAGAATTAACTATCTCCTAGAGAATTAGAACCCCTTACTGACATATTAAACCAGAAGCTAGATTTATCAGATATACTGAAAAACAGGTTCATAAAGAAGGCTGAACTTGATAATTTCATGGTCTTTGGCACCAGACAGAAAGAACTGAGTCCTGATTCTGGTCTTAACTGAGGTTATGATTTTGGTGAAGTTTCCTAATTTCTCTGAACCTCAGTTTCCCTTGAACATAAAATACCTCACATTTTGTGGATAAGATTAAATGATATAATGCATGTAAGTTGTTTAGCACAGTACCTGGGACATAGTAGATGATTAATAAACACTATTATAGAACCTTTGGCCTGTCACACAGCTGGTACTCAGATATACTAGCAATCAATATCACCTTCATTACTACTGCTACTGCTATTATACATAAGGGTTCTAGTAAGTAACTGATGAATGGAACAGAGGAAACATCTCACCTGAGACATAAAAGGTGGGACAACAGAGGGACCAGAAAGATGGCATTACTGAAAGACAGGATCCACGTGTCAGTATTTCTATAAGCAATGGGAGCAGTGATGGTGGCCCTGAGACTGATGGTAATTAATTCAATTAGCTTATTGAACAACTACCCTGTGCCAAGCACTAAAACAGAATAAGAAAAATAAAGTCCCTGCCCTGTGGCAGTTTATGTTCTAGTGTTTCTGGTGATTCCAATGACACATAGTTGTTACTTGAATATAATGTAATTCAGGAAAACATCTGAACCTGAAATATATATACAGTAGCTGTCTTTTTTGTGGACCCAGGCAAGGGTACTAGAAATGGCTACATCTCTTAGACTGGTATTATAAGTCTGCAAAAGAATGATACTTCAAATCTCAATGATACCTGGTATAGATACCACCAAATATTAAGTACATAAACCTCACAAAACACCTGTAATAAAACCCTTTGTCAGCCAAAGATCCAATGACAGTATCAATTCCAAGTATCAATTCAATCCATGGCTAAGATTTCAATGGCAAAAACAACCCAAGTTTTACTGTAAATGGTAACTGACTAGAACACTGCACAAAAGCTATCAGTTTCCAAAACACAGAATACAGTAGAACTTGTGATTTGGAAATAAGTCAAAATATACATCTAAGGAAACTAATGTTTCAAGCAGTTCAAAATTTGTTAGTTTTAGCTCTCACGAGCTTTATAAAAATATGTTTGGTATGAAATGCTAACACTGTTTTTGATACGAACTGTCTAAACAAGATGAGTATTAATATTTACCAAAACAGAAAAACAACGTGTTAGCCTGATATGGGCAGCTGGCTGGCTTTAAATTCTATCATCTATCAGTCTCCCAGAATATTTACTACTTGTTTACTTAATGCAGCCTTTCTGAGAAAGGCACTTGCAGAATATTCACTGGCTGCTAAATATTATTGTTAGAAACAGCAACCAGAGATGGTTATCTGTTTAAGCTGTTTATCTTTGTTCCTTGAAAAAAAATTACAGCAAATAGAACAAAATGTTCTACTGCAAAGGCTCAGTCTAAACGTATCTGGATAATAGCAAAATGAGTGTCTCCTTGGAACTTCAGAGGTAACAATCTCTGAAAAGCAGCCTGGAGGGGAATATCTTCCTTTCAATTATAAATTATCAAACAATAAAATATACAGAGAAAACTTTTCCCTTGAAAAAGCAACAACTAAATCAGTCATTCACAGAAGAGAGAAAGACTGTCACACCACCAGAGTGTGCCTAGACCCAAGCATCAGAACCAAAAAGAATGAAGATTTAATAGAAAGGTCAGACCTACACAGCAAACAAAAAGGTAAAGAAGAAATGGCTAAGTGGTCTCCAATCAGATTAGCTCATGGAAAATTGTTTGAAACATAAAATAAAATAATAGGGCTTCATTGGTGGCGCAGTGGTTGAGAGTCTGCCTGCCGATGCAGGGGACACGGGTTCGTGCCCCGGTCCGGGAAGATCCCACATGCCGTGGAGTGGCTGGGCCCGTGAGCCATGGCCGCTGAGCCTGCGCTCAGCAACGGGAGAGGCCACAACAGTGAGAGGCCCACACACCGCAAAAAAAAATTTTTTTTTTAAATAAAAAATAATAGCACATCTTATGTTTACATAGCACCTTGCATTTTTCAAAGCACTAGGGCTTGAGATCAAAGAATCAGTGCCTCAGTGAAGTGTTCGCTCATTTCCTCAAGTCTAAATTGTTCCTTTATTGGGGTCCTCTTAATTCTTTGTTTAATATCTGTATTTGAACATTTATCCAGACTACCTTGTACTACAACTGATTGTAAAACAGGCTGTATGTCTCACTATATTATTAATAACCATAGGGCTGTGTTTTTATTCAATTATTTCCCTAGAACATAATATTAGCACTATGTCTCTCTCCAAATAGGTGCTAAGTAAAACTCTGTTGAATTTGACTCTATTATCTTCCACAGTGCTCATAACTATCCCATGAGATAGTGAAAGCAGATACACCTGTTTTATAAAGGAGGAAAATGAAATACAGAAAGGTTAAATAATGTGCCCAGATTCACCCAGGTAGGCTCAAGGAACTCTGACTTCTAGGATAACAGTGTCCCTTTGTACGACAGTTTAGAAGACTTAGGTAGCAGAAATTCATGGAGAAATAACTCACAGAATTTAGAATGAAACTAAGCAATCACAAGTTAGCATTACTGTATAAAGAAACCATTTATATATTATCTATTGCAGAGCCCCAGTAAAAGAATAACATTTGATTTGTAATCCTGAGCTTTCTTTGCCTTTCTTTATCCAATCAAGAGAAGTTAAATCCTGTATATTTATTCTGAAAGCTACTCACCTAGGAATGTGACTTAAAATCAGGATGGTGTAATAGTGAACCTTCAATCACTAATTGTGCACCAAAAACATGGTCAGGACATATACAATATATGAAAAGATAACAAAAAAGACATAGCCAAGTTCCAAAACAAGATAAACAACTCCAGTGGACAGTAATGAAACAGAAATGGTTAAAAAAAAAAGTAAATTTGGTTAAAAGCTCAGGTCTCCTGGTTACAGATTACTTAAACAGGAGTGACAGAGATCAGCACCACACCAGCCCTTACACACACACACACACACACACACACACACACACACACACACACACACACACACACACACACACACACACACACAGCAGTCAACCTTCACCTAGGGCTTTTAGAAAAATTCCTGCCTTGGGGCAGGGGTGGGGGGAGGTGGGCTGACATAACCTATTAACCTAGTACCAGAAATGGAATCAAAGTACTGAATGTTTCTGTCATATCTCCACCATAACTGGTGATAGAATCACTGAAATTCTGGAACAAGACTTGGTTCTAGATTGGGGACAAGGAGAGTTAAAGTGAAAATTAACTGAATACCTAGAGACAGATAGGTATGAACAGAGAGGGAGGAAGGACAATGGCAGAAAAATGAGCAGCAAACCAATACTCAAAATCATACAGAGAAATCTACTGCTAAAAATTACAGCCAGAAAAATCAATAATCAAACATGAATTTACTCAATATGAAAATAATTTTGTAGAAATAAAAAAATCTTTAAAACTAAGTTCATATAGAATGTTCAAGGAGATAAATGAAAGCAAAATTTCAACTGAAAATGAACAAGAAATAATGAAAACAAAAGCAGGAGAAGAAATCTAGGTATGAAGAGAACCCAATTAGAAAATCTGAAAATGAAAAACAGTCATTGAAATTAAAAAAAAAAAACAGATGAAATGAACTCTTCTCCAGATAAAATGAAGACAGAATTCTTGAATTAGAAAAAAGTCCTGATACATTGACCAAGAACTCAGCACAGAGAATCAGAAAAAAATTTTAATTGAAACCACAGCTAAAAGACATATAAGGCATATATTGAGAGGCTCCAATATTCATGTAATGGGAGTTAAAGAAAAAAGTACTAAAATAAATGGTGAAGAAACAACAACTGCTGAAAATTTTTGAGAAAAGAAAACTAAAACTTCAGATTAATAATGAAACTGGACAATTTGGAGTCATCATCAAGAGAAATTCTTTTGAGATTGTTTCTTAATCTGTGATTTTCCCATATATTTCTGCCCCTCGCAACATCCTACAAAGCTGACAAATTACACATTCTTATAAAAACTAAAGCTAAATGGACCAGTTGGGTCACATAATATCGGGTTGGGGTTAAGGAGGTAGTTCCAGTAATCCAGCTGTAAGGGCTAGAGCTGTCAGATGGGAGGGAATATAGAAATTCTTTTACCAGGCTTCAGAGAGCATTCATTTGACAAGCAGGGGAAATGCAGTCAGATGATGGCTTTACTCTTCTGTTTTATTTTCCTCTTCCATTCAGTTCAAGTAAACTCCAGAAATAAGAAAAATTCACAATAAGCAATGACTGAGTACAAGGCCCTGTACTACATATTATAAGGGGTACAAAAGCTATCTTCCCTTCAAGACCATTTAGATAAGAAAACAGTTGAAAAGTAAATGATGGGCCAAGATGGAGTAATGAGGGACTAAATTTAATCTCCTGCCAAAAAAAAATTTTTTAAAGACCCAAAACTGGACAAAATGTATAAAGTAACAGTTTTCAAGACACTGGGCATCAGGTAATAAAGGGCAATGATCCATGAAAAATGAGGTGACCCTTAGGATTTCCTCAGCTTCCCACATTGAGTTTCCAGGTTGCAGAACAGAGAGGGATAAAGTCCAACAGACTCTGAGTTGAGAAGACAGAACAGATATCCAGAAAGACCAAGGGAGCTAGAATTTGCAAAGCATGGTACCACAGAAGACAAAAATGCTTAAGAGAGAAAACTCCAGAGATTTGCAGAGGGTTCCCTTCAAGTATCCAACAGTGTATGGAACAGAAGCAAAAAAAATAATAATAGAAAAGATCAGATAGAAAACAGAAAAACGATTAGAAAAAAAAACAAACAATGAAACCAAAGCTAGTTCTCTGAAAAGTTCAGTAAAATTTATAAACCTGTAGCCAGATGGACAAAGAAAAAGAAGACACAAATTATCTGTATCAGGAATTTCTTTAAAGTACCACAGATCAAAAGAACATTAACACTATAATAAGGTGTTGAAATGCACAAATTTTTTAACACAAAATTTGAAAGACACTCAAGAAGAAACAGATATTCTGTCTGAATAGTCCTGTATCTCTTAAGTTTCTAGTTTAAAACCTTACCACAAAAAAGTCTTAGGCCTTACAGCTTCATAAGCAAATTCAATTAATCAATTCATGAGGGTGTAATATTAATTCTACATAAAAACTTCTTAAAAATAGAAAAGTAATATTTCCAAACCTATTTTTTGAGTTGAGTATAACCTTGAGACCAAAACCAAAGACGTAATGAGAAAACTACAGACCAATATCTCTCGTGAATACTGATGAAAAATTCCCAACAAAGTATTAGCAAACTATTCCCAGTAATATGTAAAAAGAATAATACATCCTACTAAGTAGAGTTTATCCTTGGAATTAAAGGCTAATTCAATAATTGAAAATTGATCAGTGTAATTCCTCAAATCAAGAGACTGAATCCACTCCTGGGCATATATCCAGAGAAAACTCAAATTCAAAAAGATACAGCACCCCAATGTTCATAGCAGCATTATTTACAATAGCCAAGACATGGAAGCAACCTAAATGTCCATCAATAAATGAATGGATAAGGAAGATGTGGTATATATACACAAGGGAATACTATTCAGCCAAAAGAAAAGAATGAAATAATGCCATTTGTAGCAACATGGATGGACCTAGAGATTATCATACTAAGTCAAGTAAGTCAGAGAAAGAAAGACAAATACCATATGACATCACTTATATGTGGAATCTAAAATATGATACAAATGAACTTATTTACAAAACAGAAACAGACTCACAGACATAGAAAACAAATTTATGGTTACCAAAGGGAAAAGGGAGTGGGGAAGGAATAAATTAGGAGTTTGGGATTAGCAGATACAAACTACTACATATAAAATAGATAAACAACAAGGTTCTACTGTATAGCACAGGGAAATATATTCAATATCCTGTAATAAATCATAATGGAAAAGAAAATAAAAAAGAATATATATATGTATATAACTGAATCACTTTGCTGTACAACGGAAACTAACACAACACTGTACATCAACTATATTTCAATTTAAAAATTATAAATAAATAATACTTAAATAAATACACTGTTGTCAAGTCAAAAGAGAGACAGAGAGAGACTGAAGAAAAATACCATACAATCAGCTCAATAGATAGAGAAAACATACTTGACAAAAATATGACATCCACTTATGATTTCAAACTCTCAGCAAACTAGGAGTAGAAGGAAACTTCCCAACATAAAAAAGAGCATCAACCCAAAACTTCAAGTTTGCTGTTATGTATTTTGGATATTAACCCTTTATCAGATATATGATTTATAAATACTTTCTCCCATTCTGTAGGCTGCCTTTTCATTTTGTTGATGGTTTCCTTTGTGATGCAGAAGTTTTTTAGTTTGATGTAGTCCCACTTGTTTGTACTTGTTTTTGCTTTTAGTGTCAGTTTCAAAAAAAATCATTGCTAAGACTGATGTCAAAGAACTTAATTTTATATTATCTCTGTACCATACAGATTTATCAAATTGCATAAGATTACCTTGGCAATACAAGAATTTTGCTTTATGTGTAACTTTAGAAACTGATTATCACATACTACTACATATAATAAACATAAGCTAAATACTTTTCTATTGTTATTTTTAAAGCCAATAAATAATGAACATGTAATTTCTATTCTGGTATTAAATTATAATTGTTTAGGGACTTCCCTGGTGGTCCAGTGGTTAAGACTCTGTGCCCCAATGCAGGGGGCCAGGTTCGATCCCTAGTCAGGAAACTAGATCCCACACGCTGCAACTAAAGATCCTGCATGCCACAAATAAAAGATCCCGCGTGCCGCAACGAAGGCCTAGTGCAGCCAAAATAGATAAATAAATAAATAAATAAGGCCATGCTTATTTTTTTACAAAAAATTGTAATTATTTACTGTTTGAAAAATAATTATTTTTAAGCAATTTGTTTTTCTAAACAGAAAAAATTATCCCAAATACTTGTGAGCACTAATAAATGCTAACTTGTAATATTTTATAATGGAGCTATATGGAGTCTGAGAGAAGAAAAAAAAGTACCTGCTAGAATGAGAAGCACATATCTGAACAAATAAATGTAAACCTTATTTCAACCTACCATCCCTTAATCCACTTGAAATGGTTCAAAATATTTAAAAATTTCTCTTGAGATTTCTTCTTTGACCCATGTGTTATTTAGAAATGCATTTTTCATTCCCAAGTATATTGGGATTTTCCAACTATCTTTCTATTACTGATTTCTAGTTTAATTCCACTGTGGTCTGAGAACAGACACTGTATGATTTCCAGTCTTTTAAATTTGTTAAGGTGTGTTTTATGGCTCCAAATGTGGTCTATCTTGGTGAATGTTCCAATTGGTGAGCTTGAGAAGCATGTGTATTCTGCAGTTGCTGGATGAAGTATTCTATAGATGTCCATAATCCAGTTGATTGATGATGTTGAGTTCAATTATGTCTTTACTACTTTTCTGCTTATTGGATCTGAACATTTCTGATACAGAGGGTGCTGAAGTCTGCAACTATAACAGTAGGTTCATGTATTTCTCTTTGTAGTTCTAATTAGTTTTTTCCTATTTTGACATTCTGTCTTTAGGCATATACATGTTAAGGAGACTTTTTACCCCAAAATTGCAGCTTAAAACAACAAACATTTATTTTCTCAGTTTCTTTGGGTCAGACCCTAGGAGTTTAGTTGCTGGGTGGCTCTGGCTCACGGTATCTTCCGAGACTGCAGTCAGTCTGTCATGCCTGGGTTGCAGATCTTCCAGGGTCACTCCCATGGCTGTACGCAGGCCTCAGTTCCTCCCTACATGGGCAGAATTCTCCATAGGCTGGCTGAGGGTCCTCAAGATACAGCAGATGGCTTCCCCAAAGGCAGTTATTCAAGAGACAGATAAGGTGAGAAAGCATACCCAAGACGGAAGCTGTAGTCCTTTCAAAACCTAATCTCACAAGTAACATTCTTTCTATAACAGAGTTGTAGACTACTGTTTAGACATTTTATATACACATCCTTTGTCAGATATATGTTTTGTAAGTATTCTGGCCTAATCTGTCACTTGTCTTTTCATTTTCTTAACAGTGGCTGATGAGCAAAATCCTTTAACTTTGAAGAAGTCTAACTTATCAGTCTGCTCTTTTATGATTATTGTTTGCCCCATATGGAGTATCTGTCTACCCCAAAGTGGCAAAGATACTCTCCTAAGCATCTCATTTAAAGCTTTATAATTCTAACTTTAATTTAGATCTATAGTCTATCTAGAACTGATTGTTGTTTCTGTCATTCTAGCCTCACTAGTTGAGAAGTATTCCTTTCGCTATCTGAACTGCTTTGTCACTTTGGGCAAAATCAACTGATTTTTCAAGTGTGGGTCTTTTTCTGGATTCTCTATTCTGTTCCACGGACCCACAGTATTTGTATATTTTATTCTAATACAATGTTGACTTGAGTTCTACAACTTTATAGTAAATCTTGAAATTACAGAATATAATCTGTCAACTTTTTTGTCCTTCAAAACTTTTTGCCTGTTCTAGGTCCTTGGAATTTCTATATAAATTTTAGAATCATCTTGTTAACTTTTACCAAAAACTTCCATGGGGATTGCTATGTTTGGGGCTATACTAAAACAATATATTAAAACAAGAAGAATGTTGACAATTCTATGAAATAATCCAATCTATTGCTTTATCTTCTTAAATTTATCTCAACAATGTTTCAGAGTTTTCAGTTAGAGGTCTTGTGTGTTTTCTTAAATTAATCCAAAGTATTTCATGTGTTTAGAAACTGTTAAAATTAGAATTTACTTAGTGCCTTTTCCACTTAAGGCCACTAGACTACAGAAAGAAAATTCACATTTATCATACTGGCTTTGTATCCTGAGACCTTGCTAAATTCATTTAGTTAGTTCTAGTAATTGTTTTGTAGAGTACAATTTTCCAAACACACACATCATTTGCAAATAAAGATGGTTTTACTTTTCCCTTTCGAATAGTTATGCCTTTCCTTTATTTCACCTTATTGAACAACAGAGCAATGTTGAATATAAATGGTGAGAGAACATCTTTGTTAAGTTTCCAATCTTAGGGGGAACTTGTTTCAATATTATTCCATTAAGTAGGCTGTTAGCTCTAAGTTTTTTGAAGATGACCTTTATCAGATTAGGGAAGTTTACTTACAGTCCTTATATAAGGGGAAAACTGTTTCGTTATGAATGGATATTCAATTTTTAATGTTTTTCCTGCTTCTATTGAAACAACCATATATATGGTCGCTTTGTCTTTTATTGTTTATATGATGAATTACACAGATTGGTTTTGAAATATTAAATGAGCCTTGCATTCATGGGTAAATCTCCACTTGATTATGATGAATCATGATATGTTATGCTTTTTAAATATTGCTAGAGATTTGATGTGCAAATATTTAGGTAAGGATTTGCACATCTGCTTTCACGAGGGATAGCTGTCCACAATTTTCTTTTAACATCCTTATTGAGTTTAGGTGTGAGGCCTTACGCTGACCTCAAAAGAATAAGTTTGGAATTCTTCCCTCCTCTGTCTCCCCTATTATCTGAGTTTGTATAAAATCAGTATTCTTTCTTCCTATATGTATGAAAGAATTCATCACTGAAGATTTCCCTGTAGAAAAGGTTCTGACAATGAATTCAATTTCTATACTAGATACTGGGCTAATCAGATTTCTCTTTCAATTTATGTTTCAGTAAGTTATATTTTTTTCAAGAAATTTGTCTATTACATCTAACTCGTCAAATTTATGGGCATAAAGTTGTTCATAACAATCCTTTATTTTCCTCTGAATATCAGTAGAATATATGGTAATATAAGCTCTTTCATTGCTAATATCAATAATTTTTGTGTATGCAAGTGTGTGTTTTATTAGACTTGACAACGACTTCAATTTGGATGGCTATTTCTCTCTTTGTTGGTTTTCTATTTTATTGATTTCTACTTTTATCGTTATCTTTTACTTCCTTCTGTATACCTTGGACTTAATGTGATCATTTTATATCTTAAGGTGGAAACATAAATCATTAATTTTAAATCTTTCATCTTAGTATATAATCTTTTAAAGGTACAAAAAAAATTTCCTCTAAGCACTGCTTTCGCTGCATCCCAAATATTTTTAAATATCAGTTTTAATGAGATGTAATTTCCATAAACAAAATATACCCCTTTGAAGTATACATGATGCATTTTGAAAACTATATAGACCCATGACATTATGACAATTAAAACATGGGACATTTCCATCACTTCAAAAAACTCCCTGCTGCCTTGATGAAGTTCATTCCTTCTACCCATCCCAGATCCCTGACAAGCACTGATCTGCTTAGTGTCACTACAGTTTTTGTTTAATCAAGAATTTTATATAAATGGAATCGTACAGACTGTAGTCCTTTATGTATTATTACCATTGCTCTGAATAATGACCTTGAGATTCATTCATGTTGTTGTGGGTAACAGTTATATGTCCCTTTTAAAAATGCTTTGTTAAGGGGTTAATCTCCAAAATAGATAGGAACTCTTACAACTCAATATATATATTAAAAAAGCTATTAACCACATTTAAAAATGGGTAAAGGAGAGAGCCATATCTCTAAAGAAAAACATAATAATGGCTAACAAGTATATGAAAAGGTGCTCAGCATCACTAATCATCAGAGCAATATGAATCAAAACCACAATGAAATAGCTCCTCACACCCGTTAGGCTGGATATCATAAGAAAGAAAGAAAACAAGTGTTGGCAAGGATACAAAGAAATTGAAACCCTTGTATTCATACTGTTGGCGTGAATACAAAATGGTGTAGCTTCTATGGAAAATAGAAGAGAGGTTGACCAAAAAAGTAAAAATAGAAATACCATATGACCCAGCAATCTCACATTTGGCTATTTAACAAAAGAACTAAAATTAAGATATTAAAGCGATATTACACTCCACCCAAAAAATAAAATAAAAATGAATAAAAATAGCTTTATTTAGGTGTAATTTACATATATATAATGCACACTCATTTCAGGCATATAGTTAGATGAATGTTGGTAACTGAGGAGTCATGTAACCATTACTCTAAAAGGTTTCCTTTTACCCCTTTGCAGTCGACCAGCTCTCTTGTCCCTAGCTCTAAGTAACCACTGATAAGATTTCTGTCCCTATGATTTTGCCTTTTAAAGACTTCCACGTAGACAGAATCATATAGTCTTTGGCATTTGTCTGACTTCTTTCACATAGCGTAAGGTTTTCAAGATTCATCATTATTCCAACATGTATCAATATTTCATGTTATTGCTGAGTAGAACTCTGTTATATAAATGCCCCGTATTTTTTTATCCATTAACCTGTTGATAAAAGTACACGTTTAAGAAACTAGCTGTTATCCAAAATGGTTGTACCATTTCACTCTACCAACAGGAATGTATGAGAGTTCCAGTTACTCTACATCCTCAGTAACATTTGACATTATGAGTATTTTCCATTTTAGACATTTTATTGGGTAAATAGGTTTTAATATGTAATCCCTAATGACCAAAGGACATTGAACACTGGCCATTTGTATACCTTATTTCCTAAAGTGTTGGTACAAATCATTTGCCCATTTTCTAGTCTGGTTGACATTTCTGAGTTGTAAGAATTCTTTATATTCTGGATAAAAGTTCTTTATCACGTAGGTATTTCGAAAATACTTTCTGCTAAATTGTACCTTATGGTTTCATATTATTTATAGTCTTTTGAAGAACAGAAGTATTTAATTGTAATGAAGTATAATTTATCAACTTTTACAGTTTCTGCTTTTGGTACACTAAGACACCTTTGCCCAAACCAAGGTCTGAAAGAATTTATCCTAAGCCTTCCTCTGTAAGTTTTATATCTTTAGCTCTAACATTTAAATATATAATCCTTTTCAGGACTTCCCTGGTGGCACAGTGGTTAAGAATCCGCCTGCCAGTGCAGGGCACACAGGTTCGAGCCCTGGTCCGGGAAGATCCCACATGCCAGGGAGCAACTAAGCCCATGCACCACAACTACTGAGCCTGTGCTCTAGAGCCCAAGAGACACAGCTACTGAAGCCCTCACGTCTAGAGCCGGTGCTCCGTAACAAGAGAAGCCACCGCAATGAGAAGCCTGTGCGCCGCAACATAGAGTAGCCCCCACTCGCTGCAACTAGAGAAAGCCCGTGTACAGCAACGAAGACACAACGCAGTCAAAAAATAAAAATAAAAAATTTAAAGCTCACTTTGCTGTACAGTAGAAACTAACACAACATTGTAAGGCAACTACTCCAATAAAAAAATTAATTTAAAAAATTTAAAGCTTCTACTCTTCAAAAAAAAAAACACCTAGTGTTATAAAAATAAAGATCAAGTCACAGCTTTGAGAAAAAATTTACAAAACATATATCTGATAAATAACTTGTATCCATAATATAAAAGACAACTCAAAACTCTGAAAGAGGAAAACAACCCAATTCAAAAGTTGCCAAAGATTTCAATAGATACTCCACCAAAGAAAATACCCAGGTGGCAAATAACAACATGAAAATATGTTCAACATCATTAGCCATTAAGGAAGTTCATATTCGAATCATGAGATACTGTGACATATCTATTAGGATGGCTAAAAGTAAAAGCCCGACCATACTAACTGCTGATGAGGACGTGATAAGAGTTCACATACACTGATAGTAAAAATGTAAAATGGTATATCCACTTTGGAAAAAAGGTTTACACATTTCTTTTGATCCAGCCATTCCACTACTGGATTTTTATCCAAGGGAAAAGAACACATATGTCCAAAATATACATAAATGTTCACAGCAGCTTATTTATAACAGCCAAAAACTGGAAACAACCCAAAGATCCACCAACAGGTAAATGGATAAATTGTAGTATATCTGCACAATGTAATATGACTCAAAAGAAAAAAAAATAGGAATGGACTACTGATAAATGATAAAACATAGATGAATCTAAAAATATTTATGCTGACTGAAATGTATTTATGCTGTCCTCTCAAAAGAAAGAACATAGTATACGATTCCAATTTATATAAAACTCTAGGAACCGCAATTTAATCCATAGTGACAGAAAGCAGATAAATGAATGTCTGGAGAAGGAGGTGGATGAAGAGTGGGAGGGAGGGATTATAAAGGGGCAATAGGAAATTATTGTGGGTGATGAATACGTTCATTATCTTCACTGTGGTGGTTTCACAGGTATATGTCAAAACTTTTCAAATATGTGTAGTTTTTAATATGTGTAGTTTATTATATGTGAATTATACCTTAATAAACCCATTGAAATAAAAAATTAAGGAAAACACAGAAAGACAACCATCTCCGAGGTACAACACACACACACACACACACACACACACACACACACACACACACACACACACAGAGCTAATTAAAATATTGATAAAATTAGACTTCATTAAAATTAAAGATTTCTGTTCTTTGAAAGGTACTTATAAAGGAATGAAAAGACATTATACAGATTGAGAGAAAAATATTTACAAATCTTATACCTGGTGAAGGACTTGTATCCAGATAGAATTTTTAAAACAAATAAATCTCTAAGCTCAATAATAAGAAAACAAAAACCCAAATTTAAAAATGAGCCAGGGGCTTCCCTGGTGGCACAGTGGTTGAGAATCTCCCTGCCAATGCAGGGGACACGGGTTCGAGACCTGGTCTGGGAAGATACCACATGCCGTGGAGCAACTAGGCCCGTGAGCCACAACTACTGAGCCTGCGCGTCTGGAGCTTGTGCTCCGCAATAAGTGAGGCCGCGACAGTGAGAGGCCCGCGCACCACGATGAAGAGCGGCCCCCCTTGCCGCAACTAGAGAAAGCCCACGCACAGAACTGAAGACCCAACACAGCCAAAAATAAATAAATAAATAAAATTTTTTTAAAAAAATGAGCCAAAGATTTGAACACGTATTTCACCAAATAAGATATACAGATGGAAAATCAGCACATGAAAAATTGCTCAATAGTATGAGTCATTAGGGAAATGAAAATTAAAACCATAATAAGATGTCAACTACACACAGTACAATGGCTACAGATAAAAAGATTGACCCTACCAAGAACTAGCCAAGATGTGGCAACACTGGAATTCTCATATACTACTTGAGGGAATGTAAAATGGCACAATGTTTTCAAAAAACACTTTGGCAGTTTCTTTAAAAAGCTAAATATGTGGGCTTCCCTGGTGGCGCAGTGGTTGAGCGTCCACCTGCCGATGCAGGGGACACGGGTTCACGCCCCGGTCCGGGAAGATCCCACATGCCACGGAGCGGCTAGGCCTGTGAGCCATGGCCGCTGAGCCTTGCGCGTCCGGAGCCTGTGCTCCGCAACGGGAGAGGCCACAACAGTGAGAGGCCCGCATACCGCAAAAAAAAAAAAAAAAGCTAAATATGTACATATACATAGTCAAATATACCCAGCCATTCAACTTCCAGAAATTTATCCAAGAGAAATAAAATCATATGTCCACACACAGATGACACAAATGTTCACAGCAACTTTATTTATAATAGCAAAAATTTGGAAATAACCAAATGTTCATCAAAAAGTGAATGGATCAAAAAATCATGGTTGATATATACATATATATGTATCTATATACATATATATGTGGTGTATATACATATATATGACTATTCAGCAATAAAAAGTGAATTATTAATATATGTAACAAAGGTGAATCTCAAAATAAGTATAAGTATGCTGAGTGAAAGAATCTAGATAAAAAAGAGTACATTCTGTATGACTCCATTTACATAAAATTCTAGAAAATGAAAACTAATCTTGTATCTACTTCATTGGGCTGCTGTGACAAATTACCACAAACTTGGTAGCTGAAAACAACAAATTTTATTCTGTAACAGTTCTGAAGGCCAGAAATCCAAAATCAAGGTGTTGGTAGGGTTGGTTCCTTCTATAAGCTCCGAGGAAGCAACTGTTCTGTTCCTCTTGCCTAGCTTCTGGTGGCTGCCAGCAGTACTCGACAGTCCCTGGCACATTGTAGATGAATCACTCCAATTTCTAACTCCATTACATCACCTTCTCCTTTCTATGTCCTCTCTTTTTCTTATAAGGACACTTGTCATTGGATTCAGGGCCCAACCTAAGCTAGGATGAGCTCATTTCCAGATCCTTAACCTAATTACATTTTCCAAATAAGGTCACATTCACAGGTTCCATGTGGACATATCTTTTGGGAGCCCACCATTCAACCCACTAATGCACAGCGACAGAAAGCAAATCAGTGGCTGTCTGGGGATGGGGAGCAATGAGAAAAAAGGATTACAAAGAGGCATGAAAAAAACTTCTGAGGTAATGGATATGTCCATTATCTTGCTTGTGGTAGTGGCTTCATGGATATATGCATATGTTGAAAGCTATTAAAGTGTACCTTCTGCAATAAGAACACCTTCATTACTGACATCTGAATCTCAAAATACAACCATCATATGGTACTGAACAAAGTAAACAATCACAAATTTGAAGTAAGATAAAGGGAAAAGGGTTAGGAAAGGATATGGAATTCAAAAAGAATAGCAGAACAAACTGAGCTGTAAATTATGAATGACAGAGGCTAAAGGAGTTCCACTACCTGAAAGGGAAGAAAGGTAAATCAGGCAGCTTAAAATCAGTACTCTGAACATTGCCTGCTATGTAGACCCTCAAGAAACACTTTTAAAGGCTAAATATATACATATATATAGAAAAAGAGTCAAGGTAACAGTGAATTAGTAATAGATGAAAAGAATCAATGTATCAATGAAGTGTTCATTCAGAGTTCCCTGTGGTAACCATGGAACAAAAAGTGGGGAGCACAAAACTTCAAAGAAGGTTGCAAAAGCAAATGAGAATAGATAACTTTTTAAGGTGGCTGTTTGCACCAGTACAGGAAACCCGAGTTTCTAACAGTAACACTAAGTATAAATATGACCAAAAAAATTAATGTTTCCATCTTCATTCTCATTTGCCAAGAACAAAACTTTGTATGTCAATGACTAAAGTGGGAGGAAGGGTTAAAATAGGGAGTAAAGGAGTAAAGAAGGAATTCTCAATGACTGGCCCCTTCCTAGACTGTTATAATACCTACAGTTTGGTGATGCACTGGAAAATCTGCTGAAACACAAAAATTCTTGCCATATTGTTCAGAAACCACTAAATTAGACACATATGCAAAATGCATTTTTCTATTCCACAGAAAATTCAAAGTTAAAAAAATACATAGAAAAACAAATAGCCATAGATTTATCTACAAATAAACTTTACTATGTTACTATGTGAAAAATATATCATATGTTAAAGGATGAAAAAGTAATCCTTGAAAAATAACAAACATCCTCTTTAATGAGCAACACCCATTTGTTCTAGTATATCATGCTTAATTCACATGACTAGCAGCTTGGTTTGGCAATCTCACTGCATAAGCCAAATAATTCATAAAAGTTTGACAATATTATTTTTAGTTCACATGCTTCTTGGATTGAGCCCATAAATGCTTCTACTTTATGCTACTCTAGGGACTCCATTCAGACACAAATACATTTTTTTAGCCATTGTGAGGCTGAGGGAGGAACTGAGTACATATACCATTATATTCTAAACATATACAGCCCATTTAGGCAGAATTTAGAATACAACAATTTTTAAAAATAATAACTGTTGTTGCTTCTAAATGGAGTCAATGAAGTGTGACAGTATAGTTGAGACTATACAACATTATGTACAAGAAGTACATTTCCGCTAATGGTAAGGGTCACCAATGATCATGACCTGATAAGTTTAAAATTTTAATTGTTCTTTCATAAAATAATGCTTGAGAATGGTGACACAAAATATCTTAAATATAAAGTGTTTACAAGTACCTTGATTATATTATGAAGCACAAAACATTTTTATTTTTAATGAGGGAGAAATAGATCTAAAATTAGAACTTAACACAAACATCTGAATCAATTGTTTCCCCAACTACTTCCAAACAAAATATTTCAAATTCCGTACAAGATTCTGCAAACCCATGAGTACAAACTCTAATCTTGACACTGAATTTGGATCATCTCCATGGAGGAAATCCATGAACCAGATGTGAATTTATTCTTCCAGATGTATTTTATATGTTTGAAAAATAAAACATTTCTTCACTGCCTTTATTTGAGGCCACTTAAAATTACACTAAAATCAGAGGCAGCAAAAGGGAAATCCTACAAATCTTTTTTGAGTCTTCTACTCTAAAGCAGTCATTTATTGAATTATTACTAAATTAACCAAACTATATATACAGTTGCTACATTATCAACGAACATTAAAGTAAATGGTAACTGAGAATCAATTTAACATTTATAATCCACTATTTTTCTCAGTGTTCAGTAGCCATACTAATTATAATATAAATTGTTTTAAACAACTTTCTTCTGATATTATTAAATATTAGATATTATTGGAAAATAAAGAGAAAAATACACCTACAATTTTATTAAAATGTCATGACTTCAACATCTGAGAAAAAATTCTACACAGAAATAAATGAATCACAGCAAGACTTAATAAAATTAGTCATACACCTGAATCTAATTGCATGGCCTCAAAGTTTTAAGTCATTTTATAATACCAATGACACAAGTTAAAAAATCAAGAAATATAATATCACAAAAACCAACCACCATCATATTAAGATCTCAACCATCTAGAAACAAACAAAAATGGTTCCTCTGGCACATACATTTCCTTTGCCCTCCACCAGAGATCCTCTAAATACTTAACAGTTCCTATGTAAATTTAAAAAAGAAGACAAAGTTTAATCAGGAAAATGGGTGATCTTGTTGAAATGTTTAATTTTACCCAGGAAAAAGGATGTACACACATGCTAATTAGTTATGACAGTTATAAGTGGGTGTGACTTAAATAAATATTTTATATGAAAACTGCCTAATGCACTAAGAAATAACAGCTGATCAAGCATCAGTGCACATCACAAAACTCTAAACATACACACAAGCCCATTAAACTGACAATTTTTGTCCTTATGTTTTCAGTGATTTAATAAAATGTTAAAATTATGATATCCTACATAAAATGAATATTTTATATTTAGCAACCCATTTTAATTTTAATAATAATATAATTTTAGATGTGTTCATAGAAACACTTTATGAATATTCCAAGAATTTAAATTCTAAACTAAAAGAAGAAACTTTTCCAGGTAGGAAATACTATATAAATAATTTCTTTTTTACCTGAGGGATGGGGTTGATTTCCTACATGTATCAGAAATAAGTGTGAAGTAGTAGACAAGAACACATTTTATGAGCTTCAGTAAAACTGCGCAATAACTCAAATCAGAGGACCAATGTTTCTTTTCTAATTCTCTAAAGCACCAGAAACATCATTTTACACCCACACGTATTTATTTAATGTACAATTTTGATGTTGTGCCAATAACTCTTAGTTTCACTAACAATTCCTCTCTGGAAGTAAGTAATTGTGGTTGGATTTTAAATACAAATAAATTAAGAACAAAAATTTAACTTAAGTGCTCTTAAGAAAACAGATGTTTTCATTATTTAAAAAAAAACCTATCAAGCACAAAACTCCTCTTCATTTAAGAAGAAACCTGTTATGTTTTACTTAAACTTCATACTTGAATTTGAACATAAAAGTTCCTATGAATTGCAGAAAGATGAAAAATCTCTGATTTCAAGGAATAAAATATGAATGACACTAGCCATGAGCTAAAATGTCACATTCCATACATGATAAGATTGAACGCTTGGTTTCTAAAATATAGCTGACTTTTCCTTTATTTAAACTTATGAAAGGAAAACAAAAAACCTGATAATAAATGACACTTATAATCAGATAAGGATAACTGCTATCTTGATAAGTTGATTAGCAAACACATTTTCAGAGAAAGTAAAATTTGTACGATGCAAGAAACAGAACACACAGGCAAAAAGAGGAAACAGAAAAGGTAAGATGAGGGAAAGCAAAATCATTTAAATCTGACATAGGTCTTTAAACAATAAAGTACATAAAAGAAAAAGAATATGAGAGAATGTTCCTATTAAGACAAAAACTTAGTATATTGAAAACAGGATGAAGTATAAATAGGAAAAAATGCATTAAAACTGTGTATTTATGATGGAGAAAAGAAAAGGAGTTTTCTTTATCTTTTTAAAGCATCAAAGAACTGTCGTATCTGAGAGAGATCATTCTCTAATAATAATATACATGCTTAAAATAATATGCTTTTTTGGGTGGCATTTCCCCCCCTCCCTCAGCTTTACTGAGGTATAATTAACACACGGAATTATAAGATACTTGAAGTGTACAACCTGATGATTTGATACACGTATATATCATGAGAGGATTCCCCCACGCATTGAGTTAATTAACACATCTAAAATGGCATACTTTGGGCTTCCCTGGTGTAGCAGTGGTTAAGAATCTGCCTGCCAATGCAGGGGACATGGGTTCGAGCCCTGGTCCAAGAAGATCCCACATGCCATGGAGCAACTAAGCCTGTGCGCCACAACTACTGAGCCTGCGTGCCATAACTACTGAAGCCCACACACCTAGAGCCCATGCTCTGCAACAAGAGAAGCCATTGCAGTGAGAAGTCTGCACACTGCAACGAAGAGTAGCCCCCGCTCGCCGCAACTAGAGAAAGCCCGCGCACAGCAACGAAGACCCAACACAGCCAAAAATAAATAATAAAATTTAAAAATAAAAAAATTAAAAATAAAATGGTATACTTTTAAAATCTTATGTATTTTATTAAAGCCTCAAAAAATAAATATTTGCACACAATAAAACATAAAATATCAAAATATACACAAACTTGTTTCATCTAATATTTCTCTATAAGAATTATGATAGGTCAAATGAGGAAAAAGAATATGACTATTAAATATTTCTAACTATGTTTAAAACATTAATTAAAATATTGCTATATTTTTCAGTCAAATATTAATATTTACTGAGAGCCTACCATATGACAAGTATTCCACTAAATGCTAAAGATGCAGTTGGCAAATAAGTAAGGCATGACCCTTGCCCTCATAAGGATTATTTTCCAGTAGGGCAGCAAAACATAAGTTAGAGATAAGTGCTAAAAGGGAAAATCACTCAATTTTTCACTTTCTGGAACATTTCATATAAGACAGAGGTAACTTACTAATAGAAATTTTGGTAAAATTCACAAGTAAAATAACTGAGAATAATGCTTCTTACATACAGTTTTTTGTTTTTTTTTTTTAAAGAAGATGTTGGGGGTAGGAGTTTAGTAATTTGTTTATTTATTTTTGCTGTGTTGGGTCTTCGTTTCTGTGCGAGGGCTTTCTCTAGTTGTGGCAAGCGGGGGCCACTCTTCATCGCGGTGCGCGGCCCTCTGACTATCACGGCCTCTCTTGTTGCGGAGCACAGGCTCCAGACACTCAGGCTCAGTAGTTGTGGCTCACGGGCCTAGTTGCTCCGCAGCATGTGGGATCCTCCCAGACCAGAACTCGAACCCGTTTCCCCTGCATTAGCAGGCAGATTCTCAACCACTGTGCCACCAGGGAAGCCCTTACATACAGTTTTTAAAAACTGAATCCATTTCTTTAACAGTTAGAGTTCTCTTAGATTTTCTATTTCCTTTAGTCAACTTTGGTAATGTATATTTTTTTCTAGAAAACTAGAAATTCTAAATCTTATTCAAAATTTTCATTTTTACAATAAGCCTCTTCAAAGTTGCTATTATAATTTTTTAAAAATCTCAACATGAGCCCTTTATATTTCTAATACTGTTTGTGTGTACTACTTCTACCATTTCTTGACCAATGTTATCAGGGGAATTTGCCCAAGTTAAAATACTGGCTCCATCATTTATAAGTTGTGTGGACTTGAGTGAGCTTTTAACTTCTCTGGGCTTTCCTCAGTTTTTAAATAGGAGTAAGAATAGTACTTTTCCCAAAGATTATTGAAGCAATTAAATAATACATGTAAAGCACTTAGAACATGCTTGGCAAATAGGTGCTCAATAAATAGTACATATTATTATTAAGTGTGGATTTATTTTTATGCATCTTGTTTGGAACACAGTATGTTTCTTCAATCTAAAATCTCATGATTTTCCTTAATCTTTGAAAACTTACAGCCTTTATCCTCCTTTCAGATATTGTCTCTTATTCTATTTTCTGGTTCTGAAACTTCTATTAGACATAAGTTGGACCCTGTAATTCTGCCTTCCATGTTCTTAAAATTTTATATATATATTTTTTCTCTTTATCTGTGCTGTTTTTTGGGTTGTATCCTCAAAATCCCTCTTCAAATTAACTAATTCTCTCTTCAAATGATTATACAATACTATAGTAAGAAATATTGTGGCACATAGAAAGAATGCAAAAATTTGGTGAATGAAAATCACTGACATTTTAATTTCAATTACTGTATTTTTGCATTTCTAAGCATTGTTTGGTCTCTTTCAAATCTCCCTGTTCTTCATATTACACAAGTTTTCCAGTATGGCTCCTATTCCTTCTTTTAATTTCCAATCATTTTAAACAAACTTGGTTTTAAAAAAGTTTTTAGACTGAAGTATAGTTGACTTACAATATTATATTGGTTTCAGGTGTACAGCATAATGATTCAGTATTTTTACAGATTATGCTCCATTAAAAGTTATTACAAAATAATGGCTATAATTCCCTGTGCTATACAATATATCCTTGTTGCTTATCTATTTTATACATAGTAGTTTGTATCTCTTAATCCCATACTCCCAATTTGCCCCTCCCCCTTTTCCTCTCACCTTTGGTAACTACTAGCTTGGTTTCTATATCTGTGAGTCTCAAACTTGTTTTACAGTCTCTTTAAGGTTTTTCTATTATCTCCAGCTCTTGTTGTATTTATTCACTTGCCTATTGTGTCTACTCATTCTCCACATGGTAGTTTCCTCCTATGGTTTACAATGTGTACAACCTTCAGCAGAGGATGCTTTACACTATGGGATCTATGTATGCCCTAAAGGACATACATGTTCATTTGCTTTTGCCAGGCGCCAAGGAATTTCACTGGTCCCTGACCAAGGAAATAAGTTCGTCTGTACAGAGTTCGTATGAACCTTTTTGTTTATTTTATATTATTATTTTAATTATGATATGGATTACTTCACCATTGTTACTGGAATTCCTGGCTGCAGTGAGCAAATAAATGTGACACTCTTTCAGATGTTTTCTCTTAAATAATAATACATTTAATTAATCCCAGAAATGTATACTCCTATCCCAAGTACTGGCAATTCTAATCTATTCTATAAATCATCTTTCTAATAAAGAACTACAATATATTGCTGTATATTTTCAGAAGTAATTGTAATAATAATGATAATAAATACATTTGGGTAATATGTTAAGAGTTTATATAATCCCTTAAGTAAATTTAAAATACAGCATCTTTCCTTTGTTCCTCACAACCACCCTGGGAAGATGACAGGGCCAGAAATACTACCCTCATTTTAGACATAAAGATCTGAGGTCCAAAGCTGTTGGCTCGTGTGCACACACAGAAATACACTACAGTCTCACTTACTATTCATTAGTAGTATACATATCTGATTTTCTGTTTCTGGTAAGTATTCTTTTTCTTTCCTGTTAATTCTGGATATCAAATCCTACAACACTCCCCACCTATTTTATTACTTCAATTATTAGTATAAAATATTGAGACTCCAAATCTACCAGACACATAATATTGCTATAAGCATTATAAAAACATCATGTTATCTCCGTTCTAAGACATACCTTTCACACTTCAGTGTGTCTACAATCAGGATGGATCTCCCAACTAACATCAAAAGAAACCTGCTGGTGATTATGCAGAGAAGTAAGTTATGAAACCACTACAAACACAGCTGTGCTCATAAAATATCTGTTCATCTGAGTTTTACCTTGGTTGAAGTATCTGCATTTGTAGCACCAAATGTGATTGAATTTTAATTCAAATTGAATCCCTAAGTGTCTGCTAAATTTTTTTAAAAAGATTATACCGTGATGCTGCTCTGAAACAGAAAGTAAGAATACATAAATAAAGTTGACTGTCACATACCAGGTAAGATAATTAAATACAGTGGAAAAATGTGAACTCTTTAAGAATTGCTGATTTCCAATGCCAGGACAGAATTTATACATCAGGGAAAACTCAGATGTTCTCTTCCAAACATTCCAATGAAGCACTGATAGATTAATTTTCTAAAACACTTCTTTTGTCACGTTATTCTCCTGTTCAAGAATCTGTAATAGCTTCTTATTACCACCTAATTCAAATACACACTTTACACCACTTTCAAGGCCATCCATTATCTGGCTTCATAAATTTATGCAATTTTAATTTCCATTTTTCCCCACTTCTACCTCCTTGTGTCTCTGCTTCAGTCAGGTCATTCTGTTAAAGGAAGTCCCCATCTTTCCTACAATCCTACCTTTATCTGTTCACTTCCTCCCATCACCTTCTTCCTAACGAATAAAATCCTACCCTACCCTCCAAAGCAATTAAAGTCTTAACCTACTTAATTTTCAGTTCCTGCTGTAGCTAGAGACACTATTATATAAATTATCAATAATACTTACCTATTTGTTTCTTAACTATTGCTTTGTCCTAACTTAGATCTTAAGAAGCCTTGGAAATATGAAAACTATCATCAGGCCTTTCTCTTATACACTAGATGAGAAAAATTCTATTAGAAAAAAAAGGACGACTTAAAAGATAGAAAACTAAATCTCAGAGAAATTAAATGAAATGCCCAGATCAAAGAGCTAAATATAAACAGTTCAACCTAGACGAAAGCCCATTTTAGTGATCTTTACCTTCAACATAGTATTGGCACATGAGGTATGGAGCAAAACAGAAGGTATGTTTCAAACCCTGGTCCTATTTTGCTTTTTAGCTTAATATAAAAAATAAAATCACAAACAGGGCCATTATATACTTCTGTTCCTTCCGTGTTAACCCACTGATATTCGTCTTTCCCAATTAGACTGAAAGTTTATGAATTTTGAACTAAAGTTCCAATACAAATTAGATGCGGTTACTGGGAGGGGAGGAGACAGAGAATTAGTTATGGACTTGCTTAGAGTCACAAAGTTGTATTTAACCTTGGTAAAGCAGTCTTAAGAGTCTCTCTTGGGTGCTATTTACACTTTTTTTTTTTTTGATTACAATCATGCAATATGATTCCATTTGGGATTTCGAGTAAAGTTGGAATGCTGTATTCCCTAAGGAACGAACAGTGTTTAGTTAAAAAAAAAAAAAAAAGGAATGTGATACTTCTGGTCAAAAGTTCTCTTTCTGGAATTCATGATAAATGAAAAGAATTTTGGCCGTTCCTATGTCGTTCTGCATCCCACAAGCAACGTGCAATTCCTCATGTCACTACAACCTGGTTATTCACTGAAACAACTGATCTTATTATAAAACAAGTTAAAGAAACAAACAAAGCCTCCTTCAGTTCCTGCCCTGATTCATTATTAGAATTCAGCTTTCCTTTCACCTCACCCACAATCCCAGATATTGAATGCCAAATGTCGGTCTCACTGAAAGACAGGACATTAGACAATTTAAACATCAGCAAAATTGAATTCAGCTCTCCTTAGTCACTGACTGACGACTCTATTCCTATTTGCACATTTTTAAAGTACTACTATGTCCTTCCCGGAAGTGCTTTTTGCATTCCAGATTACGACAGGGACTGTAGTACAACAAAGGAAAAATGCAAAAAGTCAAGTGTCAGGATAAGAGTTAGAAACATACACACATATGTAAGTAAGCCTGGGTCAAATTCCTATTCAATGAGATATTAATCTTTAATAAAAAATTTAAATAAACTTTTGAATACTTAATTTAGCATAAAGCAACTTAATACTGCCTTAGTATCAAATTCAAAATGTGATCAGAAAGTGTACACTATAACGTAAGGGGAAAGTATTTACAAAGCATTTTTAAGATTCTGTAATAAATAATATTTGATTGTAGCATACATCCTGTTTTTCTAATGTCATGTGATAATTGGGATATAGGAAATGTTACCATCAAATTTTCATTTCCCATTTTAGAACAGAAACTAAATATATTTGCTCTCTCCCCCCCTACCAAAAATCACAGGTGATATGATTGAGGGACTCAAAATTTATCTCTAAAATTTACCTAGATGAGTTTCAAAAAACAACCAACTTATTAAGAACACTAGAAATCACATTTAAACAGCTGTACACATTTTATATCTAAACTGAACAGAGTTCATTTAACAAATGACAGTTGTCTTTACTTCTACTGCTGATTACCTGCTGGGAGCACAAAAGAAAAACAACAACAACAACAAAAAAACACACCTTCCTCTGTTAAAATCACATCTACAGGAAAAAGGCTACTAAAAAAAGAACAGTCTGCTATTTCAAGTTTATATCCTGCCAGTAGATATTCTGCAACGCTCAGGACGAAAACTGTTTTCAAATAAACAGTTTTATATTAGCATTTATTTAAGACAGAAATCCCAGACTCAGAAAATTAAAATGATATTTGTATTATTAATATATTTCAGTGAAGAAGTCTGCCACCTTCAACTGAGACTGATTTGCACCATACTTTCTAAAACCCTATAATGATGAAAATTGTCTCAGTACTCCCTTACCCCTTGCCTTTGCATCAAATATATTCACCATTTATGATTCTCATGGGTAAATACTAGTATCAATAACAAACTAGAAACAAATTTTATTTTGAAAAATCCAGAAAGTGACAATATGGAAATATGTACAGATAAAAATGTTGGAAGTATAAAACAACAGCAAGCATAATTCTAGTTGAACAGCATTTAATCTTTCAAATAAGGGAAAGTTTAGGTTAAATAAATGTTATTTAACTATATGTATACCACTACAAAATTAAAAGTAGATTTAAAAATTCTGGGACTTCCCTGGTGGTCCAGTGGCTAAGACTCCACACTCCCAATGCAGGGGGCCTGGGTTTGATCCCTGGTCTGGGAATGAGATCCCACATGCCGCAAGAGTTCGCATGCCGCAGCTAAAGATCCCACATGCGACATCGAAGGTCCCACATGCCGCAACTAAGACCTGGCACAGCCAAATAAATAAATAAATATATTTTAAAAAAATTCTTAGCATGAAGGCATTGGCAAAAATCATTCATAGGAGAACTTGATACTTTCGTTTTTACAAATTTCTTCAATTTACTATTAAAAGGGTTCTCTGATTTCAACTCCTTATGGCTGAATTAATAAATGATTGTTTAGTAAGTTAGAATTTAACAGTAGGTAAACCAAAGAATATTTAATTTCCAAGAAAGAAATTATTTACAAGATCTCCTGATATCATCTACTTTGCAGTTTATCCTACAATTCCTTTTTTTAAACATGTTTTTTTGTTTGTTTCAATGGTTTCCAAACCTGACTATGCTGTGGAATCACCTGGGAGGCTTTTAAAATTTTTCAATGCCAGGACCCCAACCAAAATCATATAAATCAGAATTATCTTGGCACGCAGGCCTCAGTATAAATTATTTTTAAAATTTTTTAATCGTGGTAAAAACACATAACATACAATTTGCCATCTTAGCTATCTTTAAGAGTACAATTCAATAGTGTTAACTATATTCACATTGTTACGCAACAGATCTCTAGAACTTTATCCATGACTGAAACTCTATTGAACATCTCACTATTTCCCTTCCCCCCCCGTAGAACCCCCAATGGTGTCCTGGCAAACACCATTTTCCTTTCTGTTTCTAAGAGTTTTGACTACTTTGGAGACCTCATATAAGTACAAGCATACAATGAACCTCAAGGTTCATTCATGTTGTACCATGTGACAGAACTTCCTTTTATTAAGGCCAATATTCCACTGTATGTATATACCACGTTTTCTTTATTCATCAGTCAGTGGACACTTGGGTAGCTTACACATTTTAGCTATTGTGACTAATGCTGCTGTGAACATGGAATTGACATTCAGAAGAGAAAATAATCAAGCACAGAGAGGTAATGGTTGAAATACACTTAAAAAATAGTCAAAACCTTCAGGCAAAACTGGTTTGCTTCTTCCATCCTGCTCAGCCTTCTTCCTTCCTTGAACCTCCCCAGACTCTCCATTTTCATTCATTCATTTATTCATTCATTCATTCACTTATTTATTCATTTATGGCTGCGTTGGGTCTTTGTTGCTGCGTGCCGGCTTTCTCCAATTGTGGTGAGCGGGGGCTACTCTTCGTTGTGGTGCACAGGCTTCTCATTGCGACGGCTTCTCTTGCTGTGAAGCGCGGGCTCTAGGCACACGGGCTTCAGCAGTTGTGGCTCGTGGGCTCAGTAGTTGAGGCTTGCAGGCTCTAGAGCGCAGGCTCAGTAGTTGTGGCGCACGGGCTCAGCTGCTCCATGGCATGTGGGATCTTCCCGGACCAGGGCTTGAACCTGTGTCCCCTGCATTGGCAGACAGACTCTTAACCACTGCACCACCAGGGAAGCCCTTTTCCATTTTCTATACAGTATTCTCTTTCAATTCAATTCTGTTCTTAAGAAAGGATTTAATATGAATTTAGGAATGTTTATGATTTCTCCCCAGGACATTTACAGATAAAGCCTTAACATCCTTTAGATAAGAAACAATTTTTTTTCACTTGGTAAGGAGAAACTTTAAGCAACTACAAGGCAAAGGTACTCAAGAGCTGGTACCGTCACAGACAATTTTCAAGATGACTGGCTCATAGTTGGCCACTTATTTCACCTAAGGCTGACTATTTTAGAAACAAAACAACTAACATTGATATAAGAATATTCTTTGGTACCCACCAAGCATTTACCTGGAGACCTGTAGAATAAACTGTATATCTCTTATATATTTTAGAGTTTAGAGCTAGAACTCAAAGCAGGTCCTCAAAATCTGCTTCTTACTTGAATCATGAGAAATTTCCAACATCATCACTTGTTCATTACCCTCAATTATGCAGAATACAACCAAGACCCTAAAAACAGGCCAAATAAGCAAACAGGGAGTAAAAGTTAGATATCAAAAAATTCTTTGTTAAAAGGCATTTGAGGGACTTCCCTGGTGGTCCAGTGGGTAAGACTTCGCCTTCCAATGCAGGGGGTGCGGGTTCGATCCCTAGTCAGGGAGCTAAGATCACACATGCCTCGCGGTCAATAAACCAAAACATAAAACAGGAGCACTAGTGTAACAATTTCAATGAAAGACTTTTAAAAAAAAAATGGTCCACATTAAAAAAAAGAATCTAAAAACAATTTTAAAACAAAGGTCTTTGATTTCCTCATAGGAGAATCCTTTGGCTCTCACTTGAGTTATCAGAAACCATCAGTTTACACACAGTTTTAGCAAATTTAATGAAATGATTTTCTAATATATAACAAATGTAAATATTCTAGGGTTGAAGATGAAGACATGGAAGTATGAACAGCACAATCGTCTAGGTTGGCCCTTCTACCTACACCCTGCATATTACTTGAAATATCGCTTATTACAGTATATTATGAGAACTGATACTCTTATTGAGTAGCTTTACTCATCAAGCAAAGATTAAGTTACATTAGTATGAGAACTTAGAAAAGTGCATAGCTTACAAGGCACATACCTGTGCAGCTGCAGCACACACATACACACACCTTATCTACACCTTTCTCCCGCTTTCTTCCAGCAGCTACCCAATTTTGCCTCTTTCATGAATCACCACTTAAGTAGCTCATTACTTCGGCTTTACCTCTCCCTGCCTAGTTTCACCATTCCAACCACCTGACTCAACTGAAGGAAACCCTCCCTCCATTGTCCCTACTGAAAGCAAAGGATGCTTCAGGATTAGAGTATCACAAGATACTACAAAACTGAATCTAAGAATGTTCAGCTTTGAAAGAGAAAGGCAGAAAGGAAGATTACTGAGGAAAAGAAATGGGAGTAAGAAATGAGACATGAGGCCTACCTCACAAACACAATTTACTGAGTAAAAATATTCATTCTTCCTCTTAATAGTTTATTTATGACAGATATTTTGGGGATAACATACTATTAATATTTGTTCTACTTTCTTCCTCTTTAATATCAGTAGAAAAAACTGAAGATTTATCCCTATTATCTGGGTAGTTTTGTAAAACACTACAATGATCCAATACTTTGCTTAGGCTTTTTGCACCTATTATTTGTTCTTTTTTCCTGTCTTCATTAGGTTTTCTGTACTACTGCTCAAACTGATGCTGCCTTCATATAATTCACTGCGATGCTTTCTTTATTTTCAACATTCTAGAATTGTTCTAACAATTTAAGAATTATCAGTTGCTTGTTAATGAGCTACACTTGAAAGGGCAGTAGGCCAATAAAACCATATGGGCATGCTTCCTTTCTTATGACAAATTTTTAACAACTCTTTTTTAACTATTTAAATAAGTTTTTTACCTTAGAATAATTTTAGACTTACAAAAAAGCTATAAATATAATAGAAGTCCTGTATACTCTTTATCACTTTCCTCTAAACATCTTATACAGCCATGGTACATTTGTCCAAATTAAGAAATTATCATCAGTAAAATACTATTAACTAAGCTACAGACTCTATCCAGATTCTTACTTGTCCACCAATGTCCTTTTTCTATTTCAGGATACCAAAATGCCTTTAGTGTCATGAGTCCTTAGTCTCCTATGATCCATGACAGTTAAACTTTGCTTTTCTTCCTTTCTTCTTTTTCTTCATATAACTTGACAGTTTTTAAAAGTGCTGGTTGGAAATATGGTAGAATGTCCTGCAACTTGGGATTGTCTGATGTGTTCTCATGTCCATACTGCTGTTATGGGTTTGAGGAAGAATGTCACAGAAGTAAAGGCCTTTCTCATTGCATTACTATCAAGTGGTACACTCTATCAACATGACTTATGACTGCTGATGTCAACACTGATGACCTAGATAGTACCAGTTTTTTTCTATTCATCCATTGTTATCAATCTGTTCAGGTTTTCTACTACCTCTTGAGTTTCATTCTGATAATTTACATTTTGTTTAAAAAAATAATCTGCCTCACTGAGATTTTTAAAACTGTATATGTTTAAACTGCACAAAATATTTTATTCTTTATTATTAATATCCTCTAAATCTGCAGATATATTGCCTATCTCAATCCTGAGGCAGTATATTACTGTTTTCTTTCTTCTTTTCTTAGATTTTTTTTTAGATTGGACTATTTTGCACACCTTTTGTTTTGAGTTTTATTATCAATTATATTTTTGGTTTTCTAATTTACTATCACCTTTTAACTCCATTATTTATCAAAGAAGCAGTATTTAGATCTTGACAGATGGCCAGGGCATTGACAGATTAAAAAGTGATGGGACTTATATGTGGAATCTAAAATATGACATAAATGAACTTATTTATGAAACAGAAACACACAAACATAGAGTACAGACTTGTGGTTGCAAGGGGGAGGAGTGGAGGAGGGATGGATTGGGAGTTTGGGGTTAGCAGATGCAAACTATTATATAGAGAATGGATAAACAACAAGGTACTACTGTATAGCACAGGGAACTATATTCAATATCCTGTAATAAAACATAATGGGAAAGAATATGAATAACTGAATCACTTTGCTGTACACCATAAACTAACACAACATTGTAAATCAACTATACTTCAATAAAAAATAAATTTTTTTAAAAAGTGGGGCTTCCCTGGTGGCGCAGTTGTTGAGAGTCCGCCTGCCGATGCAGGGGACACGGGTTCGTGCCCCGGTCCGGGAAGACCCCACATGCCACGGAGCGGCTGGGCCCGTGAGCCATGGCCGCTGGAGCCTGCGTGTCCGGAGCCTGTGCTCCTCAACGGGAGAGGCCACAACAGTGAGAGACCCGCATACCGCAAAAAAAAAAAAAAGAAAAGTGATTGGAAGGCAAACTGAACAAAGCAGACAACCAAAGAAACAGAGGATTGGAAAAAAAATGGAGCATGTAATCTGACCTAGCTATAATACATAAAACATGCAGGATGAGAAAGTAAGAATAGATGTAAGCAATATTAAACAGGTTCAAATAAAATATTATATTCAATAAATAGATCTCCTCAAAAACTTAAACATAAAATTTCCATATGATCCAGAAATCCCATCTCTGGATATACTTCCATAGAATTGAAAAGCAAGAACTTAGAGGTATTTGCACACACATGCTCATTGCAGCATTATTCACAATAGCCAAAAAGTGAAAACAATCCAAGTGTCCACCGATGGATGAATGGCTAAACAAAATGTAGTATATACATAAAATGGGGGTATTTATCCTTAGAAAGGAACTAAACTCTGATACTTGCTATATTGTGGATAAATCTTGAAGTGATTATGCTAAGTAAAATAAGCAAAACATAAAACAACAAATATTATATGATTCCCCAGATATGAGATGCCTAATATAGGCAAATTCACAGAGACAGAAAGGAGAACAGAGGTTACCAGAGACTGAAGGGAAAGGGGAACAGAGAGTTGTTATTAATGAGTACAGAGTTTCAGTATGGGATGAATAAAAAAGTTTTGGAAATGGATAGTGGTGACTTTCGCTACAACATACATACATAACATACAGCAGTGTTTATTATTCATGTTGTACATTATATCCCTAGTACTTATTTATCTCATAACTAGAAGTCTGTACCTTTTGACCACTTTCGTCCAATTCCCCCTTCCCCACCCCTAGACCCCACCTGTGGTAACCACAAATCTGATCTCTTTCTTGTTCTTTGTTTTTTGACGTATAAATGACCTACAACATTATGTTATTTTCTGGTGCGCAACATAGTGATTCAATATTCTTATATATTACAAAATGATCACCACAGTCACTTACCATCTGCCACCATACAAAGATATTAGATAATTACTTACTATAATCTCCATGTTGTCCATTTCATTCATATGACTAATTTATTCTATAACTGGAAGTATGTACCTCTTAATCTCCCTCACCTATTTTTACTCATCCCTTTACCACCCTCCCTGCTATCAACCACCTGTTTGTTCTCTGTATCTACGACACTATTTATGTTTTATGTTTGCTCATTTGTTTTGTTTTTTAGATTCCACATATAAGTGAAATAATACAGTATTTGTCTTTATCTGATTTATTTCACTTAGCATAATGCCCTCTAGGTCCATTCATGTTGTAATGAGTGGCAAGATTTCATTTTTCTTATGGTGGAGTAATACATATTAATCACATCTTCTTTACCCATTCATCTATCGACGAATGCTTAGGTTGCTTCCATATCTTGACTATTGTAATGCTGCAATGAACACAGGGGTGCATATATCATTTTGGATTAGCATTTCTGTTTTCTTTGGAAAAATACCCAGAAGTGGGATTGCTAGATCAAACAGTAGTCCTATTTTTTATTTTTTGAGGAACCTTCATACTGTTTTCCACAGTGCACAAAGAGTTCCCTTTTCTCCACATCCTCACCAACATTTGTTATTTATTGTCTTTTTGACAAGAGCCATCTTGACAGGTGTGAGGTGATGGCTCATTGTGGTTTTGATTTACATTACCCTGATCATTACTAATGTTCAGCATCCTTTCATACGTCTGCCATCTGAATTTTCAGAAAATGTTTATTCAGACCTTCTGCCCTTTTTAAAATAAGATTTTTTTTTGATGTTGAGCTGTATGAGTTCTTTGTATATTTTGGATGTTAACCCCTTTTCAGATATATCATTTGCAAAGATCTTCTCCCACTCAGTAGGCAGCCTTTTCACTTTGTTGACAGCTTCCGTTGCTGTGCAAAAGCTTTTTAGCTTCATATAGTTCCATTTGTTTATTTTTGCTTTTGTTTCCCTTGCCTGAGGAGACAGATCTAAAACATACTACTAAGACCAAAGTCAAAGAGCATACTACATAGAGCGTACTACATAGTATGCTACATAAAATTTCTTCTAGAAATTTTATTGTCTTACAGGTCTTACATACAAGTCTTTAATCCATTTTGAGTTTATTTTTGTATATGGTGTGGGAAAGTACTCTAGTTTGATTCTTTTGCATGTAGTTGTCCAGTTATACCAGCACCATTTATTAAAGAGGCTGTATTTTCCTCATTGTATATTCCTGACTCCTCTGTCATAGATTAATTGACCATATAAGTGTGGGTTCACTTCTGGGTTCTCTATTCTGTTCCATTGATCTATGTGTCTGTTTTTGTGCCAGTATTATACTGTTTTGGTTACTGTAGCTTTGTAGTATAGCTTGAAATCATGGAGCATGATACCTCCAGCTCTGTTCTTCTTTCTCAAGATTGCTTTGGCTATTCAGGGTCTTTGTATTTCCAAACAAATTTTAGAATTATTTGTTCTAGTTCTGTGAAAATCCCATTGGTATTCTGATAGAGACTGCATTAAATCTGTAGACTGCCTTTGGCAGTATGGTCATCATAACAATGTTAATTCTTCCAATCCACAAGCACAATATATCTTTTCATTTCTTTGTCTCATCTTCAATTTCTTTCATCAATGTCTTACAGTTTTCCAAGTACAGGTCTTTTACCTCCTTAGATTTATACCTAGTTATTTTATTATTTTTGATGTGAGTATAAATGGCATTGTTTTCTTAATTTCTCTTTCTGATAATTCAGTTAGTGTATACAAACACAACAGATTTCCTTATACTAATTTTGTATCCTGCAACTTTACTGAATTCATTTATTAGTTCTAATAGATTTTGGTGGCATCTTTAGGATTTTCTATATATAGTATCATGTCATCTGCAAACAGTGACAGTTTTACTCCTTCCTTTCCAATTTGGATGCCTTTTATTTCTTTTTCTTGTCTGAATGCTATAATTAGGACTTCCAATATTATACTGCATAAAAGTGGCAAGAGTGGACATCCTTGTCTTCTTGATTTTAAAGGAAATGCTTTCAGCTTTTCACTGTTGAGTATGATGCTGCCTATAGGCTTCTCAGACATGGCCTTTATTATGTTGAGGTACATTCACTCCACACCCACTTTGTTGAGAGTTTTTACCATAAATTTATGTTGAATTTTGTCAAAAGCCTTTTCTGTATCAACTGAGATGATCCTATGATTTTTATTCTGTGATATGTTAATGTGGTGTATCAAACTGTATGATATGCGGATGTGGAACCATTCTCGCATCTCTGGGATAGATCCTAATTGATCATGGTATATGATCCTTTTAAGGTATTGAAGAACTCAGTTTGCTAATATTCTGTTGAGGATTTTTGCATCTCTGTTCATCAGGGACATTGGCCCGTAATTTTCTATTTTGTGGTGTCTTTTTCTAGTTTGGGTATCAGGGTGATGCTGGTCTCACAGAATAAGTTCGAAAGCATTCCTTCCTCTTCAATTTTTGTGGAACAGTTTGAGAATAGTAAGTGTTAACTCTTTAAATGTTTGGTAGAATTCACCTGTGAAGCTATCTGGTCCTGGACTTTTGCCTGTTGGCAGTTATTGATTACTGATTCAATTTCATTACTAGTAATCAGTCTATTCATATTTCATAGTTCTTCCTGATTCAATCCTGGGAGATTGTGTGTTTAGGAATTTATCCATTTCTTCTAGGTTGTCCATTTTATTGGCATATAATTGTCTGTAGTAATCTCTAATGATCCTTTGTATTTCTGTGGTGCTGGTTGTAACTTCGTTTTCATTACTGATTTTATTTATTTGGGCCCTCTCTATCTTTTTCCAGATAAGTCTGGCTAAAAGTTTATCAATTTTGTGTACCTTTTCAAAGAACCAGCTCTTAGTTTCACTTCTCATTTCTATTATCTTTTAGTCTCTATTTCATTTATTTCTGCTGATCTTTATTTTTTATCTAATCTAATCTACTGTTGATTCCTTCTAGTGTATTTTTAATTTCAGTTACTGTATTCTTCAGCTCAGGTTTATCTTTATATTTTTTAACTTTTTGTTAAAACTCTCACTGTGTTCATCCATTCTCCCCAGTTTGTTGAGCATCTTTATGATCATTATCTAGAACTCTTTATCAAGTAGATTGCCTATCTCCACTTTGTTTAGTTTTACTTCTGGGGTTTTATCTAGTTCCTTCATTTGTCACATAATCCTCTGTCACCTCATTTTGCCTAATTCTCTGTGCTTATTTGCACATATTAAGTAGGTTGGTTATATTTCCTGATCTTCAAGAAGTGGTCTTATGCAGGAAACATTCTATGGGACTCAGCAACACACTCCCCTCTGGTCAACAAAGGTATGTGACCTAGGGGTGCCCCATATGTAGGCTGAGTGGGCCCTTCTGTTGTGGTGGGGCCAACTACTGTGGGTGTGCTGGTGGGTGGGGCTGGCTCCTGGGCAGTTGGCTGCAGACCCTGCCTCATGTGGAGGCTGCCTGCTGCTGGTGGGTGGGGCTGGGTCCTGGCATGGCTGGCTGCAGGGCCTGGGGCTGGTGCCAAACTGCTGGTGGGGAGGGCCAGATCCCAAGGCAGCTGGCTGCAGGTGGCGGTGGTCTCGAGGACAGTGCTGACCTGTGGTTGATTGGGGCTAGTGCCTGGGGGATCCTGGGGCTGATGTCAGCCCACTGGTGGGCAGGGCCAGGTCCTGGGCTATCTGGTGGGCATGCCTGGGTCCCCATATGGCTGGCTGCTTGGCCTGGAGGGGTCCCAGCACTGGCACAGACTGGCTGGTGGGCAGCTAAGCCCCTGGCACTAACAGGCTAGAGGGAAGATTCCAAAATGGTGCTGTTAGCACCAGTGTCCTTGTGGTAGACTGAGTTCCCAAAAATGACTGCCACCAGTGTCTATGTCCCCAGGGAGAGCCCCAGTTGCCTCCTGCCTCTCTGGAAGGCTCTCTAAGATCAGAAAGTAGGTCTGACCCAGGTTCATTTCAAATTATAGCCTCCGTGCTGGGTCTTGAAACATGTGAGATTTTGTACCTGTCCTTCAGTTGAAGTCCATTTCCTACAGCCCTCCAGGTTTTCCCAGTACAAGCCCCACTGGCCTTCAAAGGCCAAAGTGCTGGGGGCTCATCTTCCCAGTACAGGACCCCTGGGTTGAGGAGCCCAATGTGGGGCTTGGACCCTTCGCTCCTTGGGGAGAACCTTTGCGATTTTGATTATCCTCCCGTTTGTAGGTCACCTACTTGGGAGTGTGGGTCTTGACTATATTGCGTCTCTGCCCCTCCTACCCATTTCATCGTGGTTCCTTCTTTACCTTCTTGTACCTTTGCACAAATTTGGCATTCAAATAACTGCTGAATTAATGAAATAACTAATATTTTACAAAGTCCAAAGAGTTTACATGATACTTACTACATCATTAACAATAAACACTCTTCCCTTCAAAAATATTGATTCTGTCTTCCTGAAAACTAAAAGCAAAGGTTATCTGTTTGCAAGGATCACCAGAGAACATCAATCTATCTTAGTCCTCACCTATCTTACGACATGTTCTAATACCAAGAATACATGCCAGTTAAAGAATCTGTAGCGGGACATCACACACTAGTTAAAGACTTTGATGACTGTGGAATTAGATGAAATGACAGTACTGAACTTCAAAGTCCTAAAAACATATTAAAAAAATAAAAAACCTATTGTTTGGGCTGCAAGTGAGAAATAATACATTTTGTCAGTTTTATTAATTTATAAACTCAACTTCTGGGGGAAAATGCTCAACAAAATAAAAGGTAGTGAATTTACAGAGTTGTGAACTTTTCATCACTTTAAAACAGGTAGGGGAAATAGCTGTGTTTTCTTTTGAACTGTATTTTCTAATCATTCTTATATGAATAAATGTTTATTTTTCTACTTGTTTTCTTATCTAGTGTAATTCAGCTCTCAAAACAGGAATTTCTCTCCACCTGGACCAACGCAGATAATATCCAAACAATGACCCCAGGCTCAAAGAGTCATGTCTGCCACAGAATACTATTTCTTGCTCCTTTGCTATTATTTCCTTGGTTCTAAGAAGCTTTGAGAAAAATGGTTTTGTTGTTACTTGTATACAATTTCTCTCCTCTCCCCAAAGCAATCAATAGCTATTTATTAAACATATAGCCATGCACTGTGCTTAAGCACTGAGGAAACTAATAAATTATGATCCTCTGTAATTTTTTAAAAATGTACTCTATTTTTATTTTCCTTGATGCTCACTTTACCTTCACTCACCTAAAAACCTTCAACAATCATGGGTCTCATCTGTAAAATATATTGCACATCCAACCACTTCTCTCCACATCCATTTCCATTGCTTGGTTCAAACCACTATACTCTTTTTAATACAGCTGTTGTAATAACTAACTAACTAACTAGCTAACAAACTAACTGATCTCTTGCTTTCACTCTTGTTTAGTTATAGGCTAGTATGTGAGATTTCTAAACCCTACACCGGCATTTCAATATTTTTATCATTAAGCTTAAAAACTGTATTATGAAAATTTTCAAATATCAAAAACAAGAATTTGATGAACATGTATACTCCCTTCACCTAGGCTTAAAAATTATTAAGATTTTGTCACAATTGCTTTTTTTAATTGAGATATAATTGACACATGACATTACATTAGTTTCAGTTGTACAATGTAGTGATTCGATATTTGTATATATTGTGAAATGATCAGGTCCTCCTTTACTTTAATTGAAAGCAATTAATTGGAAATCATCCAACTTGCAAAAATATTTGTAGCCAGACATGAGGATGATTTAGTTTCTCATTTTCTGAGAAGTATACAAAATGGCTTTCCAAAAAGTAATCTTATGAATATTAATTATATGTGTTACTCTTTCACCTAGAGACAACTTCTTTAATCAAATATACTATAAAGGGATGGGAAATTTTAAAATTTTTATTAAATATACCTCTGGTAAAACAATACTTTAACTCTTTATTTTGAAATAATTATAGAATCTAAGCAACTTGAAAAGTTTGTATAAACTTTTGCCAAATGGGATTTTTTCCTGCTATTATTTCTTCGAATAGTTTTATAGTCCCACCCTCCTTCTCTTCTTCCAGCACTCTGATGATATAAATGCCAGATCTTTTATATACTCCCACAGGTACCTGAAGCTCTATTCATTTGTTTGTTTGTTTTGTTCTATTCTCTCTCAGTTGTTGAGACTAGGAAATTTCTATTGCTCTATCATCATGTTCATGGATTCTTTTCTCTGTCCTTTCTACGCTGCTGTTGAGTCCATCTACTGAGGGGTTTTCTCCCTTTTTTAAAATTTTCAGTTATTGTATTTTTGGTTCTAAAATTTCCATTTAGTTTTTCTTTGTATCTTTTATTTCTTTACTGAGAAAATCTATTTGTTTCAAGTGTGTTTGTAATTGTTTTACATTTGTAAAGGCATTTGTATGATGGCTGCTTTAAAAATCATTGTCAGATAATTTTAACATCTGTGTCATTTTGGTGTTGGTATCTGTTAACTGTCTTTTCTCATTCAAGTTAAGATTTTCCTAGTTCTTAGTATTATGATTAATTTTCACTTGAAGCCTAGTAATTTAAAATATTATGTATAAAATTCCAGATCTTAGTCAAATCTTCTATTTTAGCATGCCTCCTCTGATAGTGCTCTGGCAGGGGAAGAAGGGTACTGCCAAATTATCGCCTGATGGGGGTGGAAGTCCAGTTTCCCTACTCAGTCTCTGTGGATGCTACCAGGGAAGGGGATCCTTGTTACTGCTGAGCAGAGGCAGAAGTTCAGGTTTTCCACTAGGCCTACACTGATACTACTCTGATTGGAAAGGGCAGGGCTTCCTCATTGCTGCTATCTATGTTGCCTTCACTGACACCATGAGTGGTGGCCTCATTAGTGGTAGGTGGTGGTAAAAGGCTTGACTCTCCAATAGGCCTCCTCTGATATCACTACTGTGTAGAAGAAAGGTGCCTCCTTACTGCCACGTAAGGGTAGAAGATAAGCCTCTCCATGTGGCTTCTGTGACAACAGGAGGCGGAAGGGGACTGATTCTTCACCACTCATGGATGAAAGTCCTGACTTAAATGAAAATATTGAATTTCCACTCAGCCTTCTCTGACACCACTGCAGTTGGGGCAGAGGTGCAGCTGCAGTCTTTCTTCTGTGGTGTTTGGATAGAATGGTTATTACCTAAAAGTTCTTGTCTTGGTAGGCTCCCCTTTCCCTTTACCAGACAGAGCATGCTTTCCTTGCCCTTTTTTTTTCCCCCATTTGTGCCAACTGGCACTGCTGGGTTGCTGACTTCTACAACACACAGTCTGGGATATATAAATCAACAAAAAACCCAAGATCTCACTACCGTGTTACTCAAGTCCCTTTACCTTTAAGAGTTCCGTTATCAGTCTGCCTTTACCCTAAGAATCTTCTTATTTAAAAAAGAAAAAGAATATAGAATGTCCAGGGACTTCAGCTGTAGTTGGTGGGGAGAATAAGGAAAAGTATATCTATTCTACTTTTCTGGATGCATAGGTGAAAATGATATTTTTAAATTAAATTTTAAAAATTCTCTCAGCCTCTGAATATATTTTAATCAAAATCTTCAAGCTACAAATTTAGTTCAATTTACAGAAAGTGGGTACCATATAATTCATTTGACAACAACAATACTTGTCAAATCAGTTAAGCTGGATTTAACTTCTACGAGAAAAGATGTGAATTTATTTTTTAATTTAAATAAAGGTATTAATATTCATCTCTGTGACAATCAATTGTTCAATAAATTCTGAGGTAAGTCTGGGAGAACAGGGAAGGGGAGAGAAAGGAGGGATAAAAATGACAGAATGCTGAGGAAATTTGTTGCCCAGATGTATAATCTCATGGAACATTTAAATGCCATAAAGTACCTAAGCCTACAGGTGCTAAAATCTGACTTCTTTCAGCATTTGATGTAACCTTCAGGTTAATAAGAACAGAAGTAAAAGTAATCCATCCTCTTTAAGCTCTTAAGCCTTGTAACTTTGCACCTTTCCTTAAGAAACATCATTCCTCCAAGATTTCAGCCTAGATTTCTCTCATTGCTAATTCTGAAATTCTGAGAAAGAAGCACATACTGAAGTCATCATCATTAGCAGGTAAGTAACCTGTATCAGAGGCATGAACTGCACCATTTCTGAACATTTTAAACGTTTCTCTTAGTAACAAGCTTGGATAAGGATAGTCTATGAACTGAAATATTGCACAAAGCCTTCTAATTTCTTTTCATGTATCCACCTTTTAGATGTAAATGTAAATTAATTTCCTCATCTGCTACAGACTTGGGAATGTAGTTTGGCTTTATATTTTTCAATATCTAAGGGGACTATGTTATCAGGTCTTCCTGTAATGTCAAAGTAGTACAAGGTGTGACTCACACCTATTTAGAAAATTAGGATTATTGTAGAAAGCTTCTATATCAAACAAAGCCACAATTTCTAAGAATAACAACCTTACTTTTCAAGACTAGTTTATGCTGGATCAAAACATTTTTTCCTTCTACCTACCTAAATTCCAGAGGTCATTTTATGCTATCTCTCAAAAAAAAAAAGTTTCTGGTGTGAAGTCACCATTCACTGCAAAAATGACTTCTATATGTGAATGTCAAAAATGACAAACTATAATGCCATAAAGCCATTGACTTCTTAGCGCTTCCATTACCAACCACATTAAACTTGCAGACTGATTTTAAGCAACCAATACAACTATTTCCACTAGCCAGAAGTTTGAGGAGGTATCTGTAATCAGAATTTATATTGACTATTTTAAGACTATTTACAAGATGAGATATCTCCAAAGAGAATAACAGTCTAAAGAAAGGTACCACTTGGCAACGCATTGATAGGATATGTAACTGACACAAACACTTGGAGGGAATCATTCTGCAAAACTCAGGTTGAACTCATAAAGGTGGGTACTATAAGTAGACATCAAATATGTATCCAGACGTGAAAGATTTTGTCTGCTACAAAACCAATAGTCTCATGAGAGTATTCCCCTTCTTAAATTGTTATTAATTCCACTCAATCCTTGGTTACTCTATAAAATATTGATGTATCTGGGCCCCCGTTCTTACCTCTTCCATTAATTAGGCATGGAGCCTTTAGTCAATTACATGAATTTCTGCCTGTAAAGAGAGATCAAAGAAAGGCATGGCAGGAAGATATCTGCTAGCCACCCACTCCCACCCCCGCCTTGAGAGAATCCCACGTGAAACAATATGCAATGAAAGAAAGTAACACTAGTTATTACCCCTATTCTGAAGTAATCTATAAAAGCACCAAAGCAATTAACAAAGTCAGATTTGTAAAATGATACAGCAAGCATGTTATTTTTCAAATTACAAAATTTTTTCTGTATTGATATCTAGCTTTATGGTTCCCTGAAAATATGTTTTCAGATGGCAAATATTCTAGATATTAAAATAGCACTGCTTTTTAAAGGAAGACTGACAAAGCCTTTCAGAACCTAATTCTGGTAGAAAATGGTAAGTAATAAATATAAGGTAAAGTAAAACAAAGACTTAGAAGCAAAACATTTTCTTAGTTTCTGTACAAGACAACATTTTGATGAAAATGTTTTTTAAAAGGTCATACTGACTAAGACAGCAGAATCACAAGTGTGCTATCATGATGTGAAAGTCAAGAGTATTTTTTAAATAGGAATAATCAAAAGTAAAAGCAGTGAAAGAAAATGAACATAAACTCACGGAACTAATAAGTGATTTTAGTAAGGTTGCAGGATAACTACAAATCACTGATGAAAGAAATTACAGAAGACCTAAATAAACGCAAAGAAATCTGGGTTCATAGTTTGGTAGATCAATATTGTTAAGATGTCAATTCTCCTTAAATTGATCTACAGATTCAATGTAATCTCCATCAAATTCCCACAAGGCTTTTTCATAGATATCAATAAATGAGTTTTCACAAATCCACAGAAATGTGTATCCCCACCAAACAATATTTTCTGATCTTGATTTAACCTTCAAGTCTTTTCTACCATATTCATGCTCTGAATGTTCAATATGACTACTTAATGTATGCACAAAGCCATGGTAATTTTTTATCTACTGAGCGATATAAATAACACTATAGCTAGGCTTCGTATTAGACCCTTGTTTTGACTGTATACAGTTTCATGAAAACAAAAACAGAACAAAACAAAGACATAAGCCTTCATACTTTACCAGAACTATGCTCCTGTCAGAAAGAATATATATGACAAATGCTTGCTGAGTAAACACATATAAGAATAAATGAACTTGAAGACACATTCCAGGAAGTTGGGATGATGTAAGAGAAAGACAATAAATTCCACAGTCATTTTCTATATAATCTTTTATACTTAAAAAATCTTTATGGTCTCATCGCACACAGAAAAAAATTTAAACCTATTAACGAATTATGTAGAGCCATAAACAACTGGCCCCTACCACCTCTGCAGCCTTCTCTTCTCTGTTATGACCTAACATCCCTCCAAATCCAAAATAAATACTATGCTTCAGACAACTTAATATCCTATCTCAGGACTTTTGCTAAAGCAGTACAAATGCCTTTTCTCTTTAGCATGTTTAAATTCCACTTATTTTCCAATTACTCTTGCTACATAATAAGCCATCTGAAAATGTAATAGCTTAAATTAAGCACCATTTTATTATGCTCTTGGAATCTGTAGATCAGGAATTGACAGTGCAGGGGCAGGACACTGTTCTCATTCACTGAACAAATACCAACAGAGAAGATTAAGATCAACAGATTAAGATTAGCTATTTCTGGAGAATAGCATTACTGATGGAAGACGGGATATTTAAATGGAAATTTAGTAATTTAACATTTAAATTTAAGTTGACTGACATGGTTTAAAATTGGTTTTTAAAAAAAGTTTGTTTTAACTGCATTGATCTGTTGTCTTTAATATATTTTATTGACTAAAACTATCTAGACTACAAAAGTTATTTTTTAAGCAGTTCAGCTGGAAATGTTTCACCTTGAAAACAAATCATCATGTTATAATTCTACTTTAAAACAAATATCCCACAGTTTGCAACTGGATAAAACAGCTCAGACTTATCAAACACTTCAAAGAAAAACATTTATAAATATGGCAGGTCTGAGATGGAGGCATTTTGTTGCTGGTGTGGCGTGGTGGGTTTTTCCCCCCCCCAAATCCATATAAAAAGGTCAATTGCTAAACAAGAACAAGAACAGGCATGAAATGGGAAGATAAAAAACCAAATAAGGATAAAGACAGAACTGGAGCAATTACCTAATGTATTAAATTCATAGTCATGCATGACTAAAACCTTCTGGAATTGGGGTGAAATCATTAGAGAAACACTAGTCAGCACTTCTCATAAGACTCCTGACAACTAAAGGCTTCCTCCCAACTTTCTATGCTAAAGGTTAGAATGCATGTCTCTTAGAACAGATTTATGTGTTATCATCAAATCTAATATTCTGATATACATGATCTCTAACCTTCAAGGATTCAATGATATCTGAAAACATGTATATTCAGCTATGCCTACACATACCATACTTACTTAACACCTCTAAAAATGTCCATAGTATAGTTCAAGTTCTAAAGAGCTTCTGTAATGCTAGTCAGAAAATCCGTTAGTATTTCTTTGCTCACCTAGCCTCTCCTCTGCAACCTTCTTCCACTGATTAGGTAGAAGGACCATGAGATTCCATATACCTATTGACAACTTTCACTAGTATTCCTTTCCTCCCAAGAAACAGCACGCCTAAAAGGGCTATGAAAACAGTACAGTGCTATCCAAACATTACTACTGCACACAGCTTATTTTCCTAGCTATAAGAACAATTCCTATTCAAACAAGTCTTTATAGATCACAAAGTGTATAACAGGTAATTAGTTGGTTGATCAAACAAGTTAATTAAAGCTGAGAATCATAAAAAATGATAAACACCTCTGACATTTTTAACTTAAAACATATATATACATCATTTTATTGTTATATATGTATATTTATTTATTATATATGTATATAATGTATCATTTATTTATTAATGAGAAATCTTTACGTTGTTTAGAAGAAATATTATTTCAAGATATTCTCTCTATTGTTTTATCATAACTTACACTAAATTTTGAATATAATATAAAATAAGGCTTGGGCAGCTCTGGCTATCACAGAAGTAATTTCTAGCTTTGGAGGTAATTTCAATTTCTCCTCTTCTTCATATTTAGATCCATCTATTTCTGTCACTACGTGTAACATATCTACATCACCCATAATTTCATTTTCCAACTAATCATCAATACTAATACCTTCACTAAACTACAGGAACATATAATTTTATAGACATCAGTTGATAAACTATTTTCAGTTTCTTTTTGTAGTTCATTGTTTTCTGTAGCATTGTCAAACTGCTCGGTTTTATCTAAGATTCACTGAAAACTGAGCTGGGAATTTTGTTCCATTTGTAAACTCTGTCTTTAATGTTGATGACTTATAAAAGGTGCAGAAAACCTAGAATCCAGTGTTCAACTTACTCCAAAAGGTAACTTTAAATTTTTCGCCATTCCTGAACCCCTTGATCCATGTGCTGAATTAAGGATACTAAATATATAATTTTTAAGAACCTCTTAATATTGTCTTAATTTCCTCACTATTGAGAGCTGAAGGAACACTGAATGCCTACTTAAATATGCACCCAAAATCAAAGCATACCATAAGACATATTAAGAATGAACCAAGGATACAGCAGACACCAGCAGAGGAAAGCAAAGGAAGTTCCACAGGTGCAGCAGAATTGGCATGAGTGTTAGATGAAAAGCAAGAAGGGAACAGAAAGGAAATTCCAGGAGAAAGGAATAGCTTGATCAAAGATATATAGGAAATGCATGCTATAATGTATTTCTGGAAAAGAAAACCAGTTTAACATGGTTGGTATACAAAATGTGTGGAAAGAGGCAGAAAGGATAAAAGTCCTAGATGAGGCTTTCTTAGAAAGATAACTAGTAGCCAGATAATTAACCTTGTTTCCCACGATAAAGAGAACGAATTTCATTCTGCAGATAGGTAGTGGGATAATGTCGACTTTTGGAGAAGGTCAACAGTGACCAAATCAGATTGGTATTCAGGAATAATAACTCAGGCAATAGTGAAATGTAGGCAGTGATAACGTAACAAAGACTGGATGGGAAACTGTTATAATTACCAAGAAGAAAAATTATAACAGCATCATACGTAAGTTGTAGAGGCCAAGACAGAACATATTTTGGGCCATGTAAAAGGCATTCAAGGGACTTCCTTGGTGGTGCAGTGGTTAAGAATCCGCCTGCCAATGCAGGGGACACAGGTTTGAGCCCTGGTCCAGGAAGATCCCACATGCCACGGAGTAACTAAGCCCATGTGTCACAACTACTGAGCCTGCAATCTAGAGCCTGTGAACCAAAATTACTTAGCCTGCGTGCCACAACTACTGGAGCCTGCGTGCCTAGAGCCCACGCTCCGCAACAAGAGAAGCCACCGCAATGAGAAGCCCACACACTGCAAGGAAGAGTAGCCCCGTGCTCACTGCAATTAGAGAAAGCCTGCAAACAGGGATGAAGACCCAGCACAGCCATAAATAAATAAATATAAATTTTTAGAAAATAAATAAAAACAAAAGGCATTCAATAAATTGAAAATGATTTGAATCACACAAAACTGTATTCTCTGACTACAATGGAATTAAATTTAAAACCTTTAAATAAAAGAACAATTACCCACAAAAATCCCAAAATATTAAGAAACACAATTCTAAATTACCCGTGGGTCAAAGAATAATTTAAAAGGGAAAGTAAAAACTTTCCTTGAATTAAAGTGAAAGCACAATTTATTAAAGTTTTTGAAATGCATTAACGCAATACTTGGGGATTAATTTATAGCACTAAACACCTTTTATTAGAAAAGAATAAAGGTCTCAAATCAATGACTTCAGCTTCCACCACAAGAAATCAAAAAAGAAGAGCAGATTAAACCCAAAGTAAGCAGAAGAAGGAAAATAATAAGAGGATGGAAATCAATGAAATTGATAACAGAAAAGCAATAGAGAAAAATCGATGAAACCAAAAGCTAGTTTGCTGAAAGGATGAATAAAACTAATAAAATTGATAGACTGATCAGGAAAAAAAAGAGGTTCTATTGCTTTAAATTTACATCTATGATCTATTTGGAGTTCTTGAGATATGAATGGAAGTTCACCTGTTAATATGGCTATCAAATGTTCTCACCATTTGTTGAAAAGGCTATCCCTTCTCCAGAATTACCTTTGTACCTCTGCCAAAAAATCAGTGTGTGTGTGTGCATGTATGTGTCTGTGTGACTGTGTGTGTGGGGGGGTCTGTGTTTGGATTATCTCTTCTGTGTGTGACTGTGTGTGTGGGGGTCTATGTTTGGATTATCTCTTCTGTCTATTGATAGAATTAGTATTGTTCCATTATCTACCCTGACTCCAGTGTTAAACTACTCTGAACACTGTAGCTTAACAATATGCCTTCAAGTCAATTAGTGTAAGTCCTCCAACTTTGTTCATATTTATCAAATTCGTTTTCCTATTCTAGGTCTTTTGTATTTCCATCTGAATTTGAATTTCACTAGTTCATTGCTAGTATATTCAAAAACAATTAGTTTTTGTATATTGAACTTATATCCTCCAACTTCCCTGAACTCATTTATTAGTTCTAGTAGTATTTGGAGATTTCTTAGGATATTTTACACACTGATTCTTTTTAATTTACTCATTTCTATATTTTTTACCCTTTTAACCCTCACCATGAAATAGGTGGAATATTTTCTTCTCATCTATCTTCCAGTTTACTAATTCTCTCTTCAGGAATGCCTAATATGCTGTGAAGTTAATCTCTGAGTTACTTATTTCAGTTACTGTATTTTGTCAGTTCTTGAATTTCATTTGGTTCTTTTATTAGTTTGCAATACTCTGCCAAAATACTAAATCTTTTATTTTCCCTAGACATATTAAAGCACAGTCTTGTCTGTTAGTGCCATTATCAGAATCCTTTGTGAGTCTGTTTCTACTACTATTTATCTTAGTTTTCTGTCACATTGTCTTATCTCCTCGAATTGATTACTTTCAACTGTATGCTGAACACTGTTGTTGTTGTTTTTTAAGGTGGAGATAATTTGAGACTCTGGATGATATCTTCCTCCAAAGTGAATTTATGTTTTCCTTTAGCAGGTAGCTAGCCTAAAGACATCATAAATAGCAGATAACCTTAATCCAATCAGGAGTTAAAATAATTTAAGGGTTGGTTTCAGTCCCTGTGAGGGCTGCTCTATTTCTAATTCACCCATATATCTACAATGTAGCCTATTATAACACTTAGAAATAAATCCAGAAACAGATTTAATTTAAAAGAAGGGAACTTGTTTCCCAGCTTCTGACTCCATCAAAATTACAAAATTCTGACTACCTATTTTATTATTGAAAGCTTTCCTGAGAACCAAATACTCTTTCTCCATATAGTCAGCTTTGGTGTTAAACTCTAAATGTCCAGATTTACTTTTTATTGTAATGGACAGATAAGTCATTTCAGTGAGCTACAACGTGAGTCATGCAGAAAACAATTGCTATGCATCTATATTTTTGCTAATAGTTACAATTCAGTTAATTGTTTCACTATCACTAAGAAGAGAACAATTTTATACACTGGTCACACTTATCCACAAGTTATTCTCCCTCACAACAGAATATTAAAATGTTGAAAATGCAAAAGTCATGGCGAGAGACATTAAATTTTGTAACACCACTGCTATATTTTGCTGATATACATATTAAAAAAAGGTGAAATAAATAAACTTAAGAGAATTTGAAAGGGTTTAAAATTCTCCATTCAAGAAAGGCTGAGACAGCATACTAAAAGATATACTGTCGCCATATATTTGAATTTTTTAAAGAGAGATATAAAATGAAACTTTGGGGCAATGCCCCCCCCAAATTTATATATATCTTTATAGTCTAGAAACTCTTTATGTTCTTTTTATCAAAATTTCATTTTATTTCTACTTCAGAGGGGATGGTCATATATATTTTAAAGGTCATATATATACAGGATTAAATAACTAAATAACTTTCTATTTCTGACAATTTTCAACTTCTCCTAAAACAGAATAACTTTTCTAATATCTTCATAATTTTAGTTTTCCACACCTATGGGTATTCTCACATTATAGGAACAGTTACAAGTGAGGAAAGTTCCCAAGCACTTATTTCTTTTAATTTTTAAAATTTTAGAGTGTCCTTGTCCCCATGGTGAAACAGAGCCACCCCCCGCCTCTGCAGGAGACCCTCCAACACTAGCAGAAATTCCAGATGGAGGAGGCTCGTCTCTAACAGATGACATCTGAACCTCAGATTCCTGGCAATGAGCCGTGTGGATGAAAGGCTCTTGGTGCTGCAGCCAGGAGTCAGTGCTGTGCCTCTGAGATGGGAGGGCCAACTTCAGGACACTGGTCCACAAGAGACCTCCCAGCTCCACGTAATATCAAACGGAAAAATCTCCCAGAGATCTCGATCTCAACACCAACACCCAGCTTGACTCAACAACCAGCAAGGTACAGGGCTGGACACCCTATGACAAACAACTAGCAAGACAGGAACACAACCCCACCCATTAGCAGAGTGGCTGCCTAAAATCATAATAAGTCCATAGACACCCCAAAACACACCACCAGACGTGGACCTGTCCACCAGAAAGACAAGATCCAGCCTCATCCACCAGAACACAGGCACTAGTCCCCTCCACCAGGAAGCCTACACAACTGAAACAACTTTAGCCACTGGGGACAGACACCAAAAACAACGGGAACTACGAACCTGCAGCCTGCAAAAAGGAGACCCCAAACACAGTAAGAGAAGCAAAATGAGAAGACAGAAAAACACACAGCAGATGAAGGAGCAAGATAAAAACCCACGAGACCTAACAAATGAAAAGGAAATAGGCAGTCTACCTGAAAAAGAATTCAGAATAATGATACTAAAGATGATCCAAAATCTTGGAAATAGAATAGAGAAAATGCAAGAAACATTTAACAAGGACCCAAAAGAACTAAAGATGAAACAAGCAACGATGAACAACACAATAAATGAAATTAAAATACTCTAGATGAAATGAACAGCAGAATAACAGAGGCAGAAGAACGGATAAGTGACCTGGAAGTTAAAATAGTGGAAATAACTACTGCAGAGCAGAATAAAGAAAGAAGAATGAAAAGAACTGAGGACAGTCTCAGAGACCTCTGAGACAACATTAAACGCACCAACATTCAAATTACAGGGGTTCCAGAAGAAGAAGAGAAAAAGAAAGGGACTGAGAAAATATTTAAAGAGATTATAGTTGAAAACTTCCCTAATATGGGAAAGGAAATAGTTAATCAAGTCCAGGAAGCACAGAGAGTCCCATACAGGATAAATCCAAGGAGAAACACGCCAAGACACATATTAATCAAACTGTCAAAAATTAAATACAAAGAAAACATATTAAAAGCAGCAAGGGAAAAATAACACACAAGGGAATCCCCATAAGGTTAACAGCTGATCTTTCAGGAGAAATTCTGCAAGCCAGAAGGGACTGGCAGGACATATTTAAAGTGATGAAGGAGAAAAACCTACAACCAAGATTACTCTACCCAGCAAGGATCTCATTCAGATTTGATGGAGAAATTAAAACCTTTACAGACAAGCAAAAGCTGAGAGAGTTCAGCACCACCAAACCAGCTTTACAACAAATGCTAAAGGATCTTTTCTAGGCAAGAAACACAAGAGAAGGAAAAGACCTACAATAACAAACCCAAAACAATTAAGAAAATGGGAATAGGAACATACATATCAATAATTACCTTAAATGTAAATGGATTAAAGGCTCCCACCAAAAGACACAGACTGGCTGAATGGATACAAAAACAAGACCCATATATATGCTGTCTACAAGAGACTCACTTCAGACCTAGAGACACATACAGATTGAAAGTGAGGGGATGGAAAAAGATATTCCATGCAAATGGAAATCAAAAGAAAGCTGCAGTAGCAATTCTCATATCAGACAAAATAGACATTAAAATAAAGACTATTAGAAGAGACAGAGAAGGACACTACATAATGATCAAGGGATCGATCCAAGAAGAAGATATAACAATTGTAAATATTTATGTACCCAACATAGGAGCACCTCAATACATAAGGCAAATACTAACAGCCATAAAATGGGAAATTGACAGTAACACATGCATAGTAGGGGACTTTAACACCCCACTTTCACCAATGGACAGATCATCCAAAGTGAAAATAAATAAGGAAACACAAGCATTAAATGATACATTAAACAATATGGACTTAACTGATACTTACAGGATATTCCATCCAAAAACAACAGAATACACATTCTTCTCAAGTGCTCATGGAACATTCTCCAGGATAGATCATATCTTGGGTCACAAATCAAGCCTTGGTAAATTTAAGAAAATTGAAATTGTATCAAGTATCTTTTCCGACCACAACGCTATGAGACTAGATATCAATCACAGGAAAGATATGAAAAAAATACAAACACATGGAGGCTAAACAATACACTACTTAATAACGAAGTGATCACTGAAGAAATCAAAGAGGAAATCAAAAAATACCTAGAAACAAATGACAATGGAGACACGACGACCCAAAACCTATGGGATGCAGCAAAAGCAGTTCTAAGAGGGAAGTTTATAGCAATACAATTCCACCTTAAGGAACAGGAAACATCTCGAATAAACAACCTAACTTTGCACCTAAAGCAATTAGAGAAAGATGAACAAAAAAACCCCAAAGTTAGCAGAAGGAAAGAAATCATACAGATCAGATCAGAAATAAATGAAAACGAAATGAAGGAAATGACAGCAAAGATCAAAAAAACTAAAAGCTGGTTTTTGAGAAGATAAACAAAATTGATAAACCACTAGCCAGACTCATCAAGAAAAAAAGGGAGAAGACTCAAATCAACAGAACTAGAAATGAAAAAGGAGAAGTAACAACTGACACTGCAGAAATACAAAGGATCATGAGAGATTACTACAAGCAACTCTATGCCAATAAAATGGACAACCTGGAAGAAATGGACAAATTCTTAGAAATGCACAACCTGCCAAGACTGAATCAGGAAGAAATAGAAAATATGAACAGACCAATCACAGCATTGAAATTGAAACTGTGATTAAAAATCTTCCAATAAATAAAAGCCCAGGATCAGATGGCTTCACAGGCGAATTCTATCAAACATTTAGAGAAGAGCTAACACCTATCCTTCTCAAACTCTTCCACAATATAGCAGAGGGAGGAAAACTCCCAAACTAATTCTACGAGGCCACCATCACCCTTCTCTGGTTTTGGTCACCAAAACCAGAGAAGGATGTCACAAAGAAAGAAAACTACAGGCCAATATCACTGATGAACATAGATGCAAAAATCCTCAACAAAATACTAGCAAACAGAATCCAACAGCACATTAAGAGGATCATACACCGTGATCAAGTGGGGTTTATTCCAGGAATGCAAGCATTCTTCAATATATGCAAATCAATAATGTGATACACCATATTAACAAATTGAAGGAGAAAAACCATACGGTCATCTCAATAGATGCAGAGAAAGCTTTCAACAAAATTCAACACCCATTTTGATAAAAACCCTCCAGAGAGTAGGCATAGAGGGAACTTTCCTCAACATAATAAAGGCCATATATGACAAACCCACAGCCAACATCGTCCTCAATGGTGAAAAACTGAAAGCATTTCCACTAAGATCAGGAACAAGACAAGGTTGTCCACTCTCACCACTACTATTCAACATAGTTTTGGAAGTTTCAGCTACAGCAATCAGAGAAGAAAAGGAAATAAAAGGAATCCAAAACGGAAAAGAAGAAGTAAAGCTGTCACTGTTTGCAGATGACATGATACTATACATAGAGAATCCTAAAGATCCTACCAGAAAACTACTAGAGCTAATCAATGAATTTGGTACAGTAGCAGGATACAAAATTAATGCACAGAAATCTCTCGCATTCCTATACACTAATGATGAAAAATCTGAAACTGAAATCAAGAAAACACTCCCATTTACCATTGCAACAAAAAGAATAAAACATCTAGGAATAAACCAACCTAAGGAGACAAAAGACCTCTATGCAGAAAATTATAAGACACTGATGAAAGAAATTAAAGACGATACAAATAGATGGAGAGATAGACCATGTTCTTGGGTTGGAAGAATCAACATTGTGAAAATGACTCTACTACCCAAAGCAATCTACAGATTCAATGCAATCCCTATCAAACTACCAATGGCATTTTTCACAGAACTAGAACAAAAAACTTCACAATTTGTATGGAAACACAAAAGACCCCGAATAGCCAAAGCAATCTTGAGAACGAAAAACGGAGCTGGAGGAATCAGGCTCCCTGACTTCAGACTACACTACAAAACTACAGTAATCAGGACAGTATGGTACTGGCACAGAAACAGAAATATAGATCAATGGAACAAGATAGAAAGCCCAGAGATAAACCCACACACATATGGTCACCTTATCTTTGATAAAGGAGGTAGGAATGTAAAGTGGAGAAAGGACAGCCTCTTCAATAAGTGATGCTGGGAAAACTGGACAGGTACATGTAAAAGTATGAGATTAGATCACTCCCTAACACCATACACAAAAATAAGCTCAAAATGGATTAAAGACCTAAATGTAAGGCCAGAAACTATCAAACTCTTAGAGGAAAACATAGGCAGAACACTCTATGACATAAATCACAGCAAGATCCTTTTTGACACACCTCCTAGAGAAATGGAAATAAAAACAAAAATAAACAAATGGGACCTAATGAAACTTCACAGCTTTTGCACAGCAAAGGAAACCATAAACAAGACCAAAAGACAACCCTCAGAACGGGAGAAAATATTTGCAAATGAAGCAACTGACAAAGGATTAATTTCCAAAATTTACAAGCAGCTCATGCAGCTTAATAACAAAAAAACAAACAACCCAATCCAAAAATGGGCAGAAGACCTAAATAGACATTTCTCCAAAGAAGATACACAGACTGCCAACAAACACATGAAAGAATGCTCAACATCATTAATCATTAGAGAAATGCAAATCAAAACTACAATGAGATATCATCTCACACCAGTCAGAATGGCCATCATCAAAAAATCTAGAAACAATAAGTGCTGGAGAGGGTGTGGAGAAAAGGAAACCCTCTTGCACTGCTGGTGGGAATGTGAATTGGTACAGCCACTATGGAGAACAGTATGGAGGTTCCTTAAAAAACTACAAATAGAACTACCATATGACCCAGCAATCCCACTACTGGGCATATACCCTGAGAAAACCAAAATTCAAAAAGAGTCACGTACCAAAATGTTCATTGCAGCTCTATTTACAATAGCCCGGAGATGGAAACAACCTAAGTGTCCATCATCAGATGAATGGATAAAGAAGATGTGGCACATATATACAATGGAATATTACTCAGCCATAAAAAGAAACGAAATTGAGCTATTTTTAATGAGGTGGATGGACCTAGAGTCTGTCATACAGAGTGAAGTAAGTCAGAAAGAGAAAGACAAATACCGTATGCTAACACATATATATGGAATTTGAGAAAAAAAAAAAGTCATGAAGAACCTAGGGGTAAGACAGGAATAAAGACACAGGCCTGCTACAGAATGGACTTGAGGATATGGGGAGGGGGAAGGGTAAGCTGTGACAAAGTGAGAGAGTGGCACGGACATATATACACGACCAAATGTAAAACAGATAGCTAGTGGGAAGCAGCCGCATAGCACAGGGAGATCAGCTCGGTGCTTTGTGATCCCCTAGAGGGTTGGTATAGGGAGGGTGGGAGGGAGGTAGACGCAAGAGGGAAGAGATATGGGAACATATGTATATGTATAACTGATTCACTTTGTTATAAAGCAGAAACTAACACACCATTGTAAAGCAATTATACTCCAATAAAGATGTGAAAAAATTTATTTATTTATTGGCTGCGTTGGGTTTTCATCGCTGCTCGCAGGCCTTCTCTAGTTGCAGTGAGCAGAAGCCACTCTTCGTCATGGCACGCAGGCTTCTCACTGCGGTGGCTTGTCTTTGTTGCAGAACACGGGCTCTAGGTGCGCAGGCTTCAGTAGTTGTGGCACGCAGCCTCTGCAATTGTGGCACACAGGCCCAGCTGCTCCGCATGTGGGATCTTCCCAGACCAGGGCTTGAACCCGTGTCCTCTGCACTGGCAGGCAGACTCCCAACCACTGCGCCACCAGGGAAATCCCTGCCAAGCACTTTAAATTGTTTATATCGTTAAAAAGATCTGCTAATGCAGGGGACACGGGTTCGAGCCCTGGTCCGGGAAGATCCCACATGCTGCGGAGCAACTAAGCCCGTGCGCCACAACTAATGAACCTGAGCTCCAGAGCCCACGAGCTACAAATACTGAGCTCATGTGCTGCATCTATTGAAGCCCACGCAACTGGAGCCCATGCTCCACAATAAGAGAAGCCACCACAATGCGAAGCCCATGCACTGCAATGAATAGTCCCCGCTCTCTGCAACTAGAGAAAGCCTGCGAGCAGCAACGAAGACCCAACACAGCCATAAATAAATAAATAAATAAATTTATAAAAAGATCTAACTTGTGAAGCTTTCAGATCATTTGCTTTACTGCAAATAAGTGAATATCTCAGTTAGCTAAATAAAACCCATTTCTATATAGAATTTACCCTTCCAATCAACAAAGCAAAAATAATAATAATGATCAACTAAAATGATTGGAAAGTAGGTTTTTCTAATGTTAAAAATTTCTTCTCACAAAAACCAATATTTTCTCATATTCACCTAAATATTTTTAGATATAACATGTCTAAATTTTATCACATACAAATGCAGGTTCCTGTGGTGTAATTGCTAACCACCAACCATCCACAACCATACTCCCATACTCTTAAGGATAAAGAACAGTAATTTTTTTAAAAAAGCAAAAAAATTCTTCTACCTGATCTGATAAGGTGCTACACATAAGCAAAATTGATTTAAATGACCTCCTCACATCCCCTGTTCTGATTTCCCCTTTTTCACACAAGGCCCTCTTAAAGGGGTATAAGTCAATTCTGTGACACACATCTGATGTCTAAGAGCATTCAAAAGCAGGAATATTGGGGAAAGTTTCTGCATATTTTGTGCTCTTTCTGGAAATTTCCTTTGCTCTTTGACTCCTTCCCTAATGACAAAGAAAAGTAAAATGGCTAGGTAGAATACAATTACAAACTTCAAATAAATTACAGATATCATATAAAGTTATCATTTTGGCCCTTAAAAAATCATTAAGTACCTTATGGGGCAGATATATCTTGGCACACTTTTATGTAAACAAAACCCAAAGAAGAGCAGGTGTGGGAAGGTGACCACAAACAAAGTGAATACATGTATTGAGGCAATACAGTATACTTACTTTAAGGAAACAAAAAAAAGTAGCAATAATCAGCTTTGGTCACATTAATAGAAGTAATATCTATCTCAAAGTGGGAAAATACAGTCATTTATTCTGCAGTACAACTCTACACCTAGTTATAAGGCACAGTTTAAAAAGGAATATTGCCAAAGCGAGATTCCCAGAGAAAAGTAACCAGGAAACAAGGCACACTCAGTACCGTCACAGAACATGACTGATAATACTAGAAACACTAACTCTCATGACTTTAGTATCCTTCTATATGATGACTTCCAAATCTATATCCCCAAGACTGACCTGTCCCCTGGGCTTCAAATGCATAACTACACGCCTGCTAGATATATTTATTTGACTGTTTCACATACATTTTGGCCTCAACCTAAGAGACAGTATAGTGTAAAGAGCATGAATGGTGGAGCCAGAATGCCATGATACAAATCCAGAGTCTGGATTCCATGCTCTACAGCTATGTGAACCTTGAACAAACAAATTACTTGACCTCTTTGTGCCTCAACTTCCTCATCTATAAAATGGAAACAGTAATATTTATCTTGTAAGTTTGTCATGAGATTAAAATATGTAATTTTTGAAAGTTCTTAAAATAGAAATGGACACATACTCAGTGCTCGAAGCGTTTGTGGAAAAAAATGCATACCTATTAACCAAATTCAAACTCCCCATCCCCAAAACTATGCCTCTTTCTATAATATTTATTTCAGAAGATGTCTACAAGACAAAAACTCTACCCCTTTCCATGCCTTAACCTCTTTCTTCAGTGAGTCCTTCAAGTCTTGCCATAAGGGCCAACAAAATCTGGCCAGAAAATGAGGAAAGAGAGAAGGAGGAAAGAGAGAAGAAAAGGGGAAAATGAGGGAAGAAAGAGAGAAGGATGAGAAACTAAGGAATTATGGCAGTATGTCCACAAAAATGTTAACAGTGGTTGTCTCTGGTTGAAGAGATTACAAGTAATCACATTCTTCTTTATATACCTTTCTGTATTTCTGAGATCTTCTAAAAGATAAAACGTGTTACCCCTTTCAGTAGAGAGAAAAATAAATTGTTTCGAAAATGTCTTTAATGATATTCCAGATAAAGTCTAAGTCCTTCAGTAGGACCTTCATAGTTGGTTCCTTTTGCCACCCCCCATATCCCTTGCATCCTCGTATCTGTACCTCTGCACAAGCTGAACACAATCCCCATTCACCTTTACCTGGCTAATTCTTACCACATGGGTAGCCTCTCCTCTGGAAAGCCTCCTTGGACCGCAACCCTGCTCACTTCAAACCCACTGTTCCAATGTAGGCTAACTACTCCTTCTGTATGCACCTTTAGAACCTAGTGCACAACATATAGCATTTACCATAGTAAGTTCAATAATTCAAGTGTTTATAAATTTGTCTCTCTCTGTCCTTGAAATAAGGAAACTCCAGCAGTATCTCACACGCAGTAAGGGATCAAAAACAGTTTGTTGTACAAAAGACTCCAAAGTCATATTGTTTCTATTCTATTATGTTGTTTCTCTAGAGCTATATAAAAGTTGAAAAGGTGAATTCCTAAAATAGCAGATTCTCAATCTTGGAGTACTCAAGGTAAAACAGAATGCTACCATTCTTGTTTCTTCAGTCAATCGTTTGTTCACCAAATATTTATTTAGTACCTCATATATGCCTGGCATTAGGGATACAAAGTGAGCAAAAACAAAGGGTTTCTTTTCTCATGATACTTGAGGTGGGAAGAGGAGAGGGTAAATACTGGCTAAATACTCAAAGCTACTAAGTAAACACTAGTGAACTGGCCTTGAAGTTAAAAAAATACTATTCTAATAGAATATATAATGAAAGACATCACCATGTTTGGAAAGATCAAAGATTGTGAATTAGGAATGAGATTGGGTTACTTAAAGATAGCAATTGTCAATCCTTTTTTCTGGCTGCCACATACATACATATCCAGTTATGCATTCTTTCCACAACAAGCTAAATAACTTTACTCTTAATGAACAGACCATAAAGCCTCATAGTGCTTGCCAATTACACTACCCTATGCCTTCTTCAAAAACCAAGCCAAAGCTGTTCTTTATGACTTGCAAAGCCAAGAACTAGAAGATGAACCAACCTTAATTTCCTGGCCACAAATGTTTAGTCCAGGGCTGATTTACTGAGGGCTGCCCTATAAGAACTCGCTATACTGAAAGATGTGCAGAGACTGTTAGCTGCCCACCCAATATCTATTTTTCCCCCTTTTCTCCCACTAGGAGATTTTACTGGGGATGGCAACACACCGAGCTCAAAATATCAAATCACCTAACTCCAGACTTTTTTATGTTACAGGAAAGAAAAATACATCCCCCACCTCATTTAAGCCACTATTGTTCGCGTTTTCTGTTGAATGCAGTTGAATGCTGCGGAGCAACTGAGTCCATGCACCACAACTACTGAGCCTGAGCTCTAGAGCCTGCGAGCCACATCTACTGAGCCTGCATGCCTAGAGCCCGTGCTCCACAACAAGAGAAGCCACCGCAATGAGAAGCCCACGTACCACAATGAAGAGTAGCCCCCGCTTGCTGCTACTAGAGAAAGCCCACATGCAGCAACAAAGACCCAAGGCAGACAAAAATAAATAAATAAAATTTTAAAAAAAAAAGATGTGATTTCTTTAAGCCTAACGAATGCTACTGACAACTAACGGAACTAAATGAAACTTCTGCCCTTTGGGGCAATGGAAGAATATAATTCATAATGGCAGGCATAGCCAAGAGTGAAACAAGACACACGTTAATGTTGAACACCCAAAGCAGAGCTGTTTGAAATAAGAACTCAGGGTTTAAAGCTATCTCTTCCTTGCAACTAGACAGAACATTAACTGAAATGCATATAGCATTCTCTTCTCATGAAAGGATATTAGAATTCAGCTGAGAACAATATTATTTTAGATACAGGCTTAAATATACTTTTTTTAAAAAAAAATTTTAATAAATAAAACAGCCACAATTTTTGGTAGTTATGGGTACCAAATTGCTAGGCCCCCTCGAAATTCTATCTGGCATGCAGTTAAATCGACAGGCTCATTAAATATTTACAAGGACTGGACAGAAATGGGTATGTATAGCTTATTTAAATATTGATGGGTAGAGGGAAATAAGAGAGAAGGAAATCCAAGACTACATGATTTCCACAGATCCAAGATTAACTAACCAAGATTAACAGTTCCCTTTATGTGTGGGGCTTACTTCAGTCTGATAGCTTTCTTCAGACTGTCCCTTTCATCTGTAATTTCTGATATACAGCTTTCCTAGGTGAGTCTTTAGGCTAGTTTTAGTTTTTCTGAGAAAGCAAATTGCTTCCTATAGGTTCCTTGAGAACACTCCATAGTGTATGAGAGTCAAGGTGAGCAAAACCTTACCTGTATAGGACAGTCCAAAGGATCAGATAAATCCGTGGGAGAACAAAGCTAATGTCACGGAGTGAGGTGGAGTAAAAAAATGAAATCTGACACCAGAGCTTTGACTTTAATTGAGCTAAGACACAGTGTCCAGATGAGGATGATAAAAGTAGGAAATAAACATTTTCAATATGGCTTTTTAAAATAATCAAAAAGAACTGTAATTATAGTAATAAAACACTTTCGAAGACCTTTTCCTTCTCCCACTTCCCTAAAATACGCAGTAAGATTAACATGATTTAATAATTAAAACTGCATAACTAATCAATCCACACCTTGGTTCTACAAATTTGAGAGGGTATTGAGAGCAGAAAAGGAAAGAGAATGAAGTCTCCTGGGACTGCTCCAAATGAAAGAAATCCTTTTTATATCATTAAGTTTTATACCAAAATCACAGAATTATTTTGGAAAACATACCCTAATAAAAGATAACAATAGTAACAACAGCAAACACATAATGATTACTATGCACAAGCACTATTCTGAGCACTTTTATGTGTATTAATTCACTTGATCTTTCTAATGATCCTGTAAGTCACAATACTATTTTTATTCTTATTAGACTGATGAAAAGAGGCAGAGTCTTTAAGTAAGACTTAAGATCACCGAATTACTAAGTGGAGAAGCTAGAATTAAAACTCAAAGAGTCAGATTCTAGAGTCCATTCTCTTAATCACTTTACCAAATTGTCTTTTTAGGTATTACAACTTAAATTCATTTGCAGAGTAAAACTGGACAGAGCTAAAATTATTTCTACTTTCTCCCTATCTTGTCAAGGAACTGCTACTCCCCTAGTCACCCAAATCTGAATCCATGAGACAACTTTTGGCCCTTTGGTGCATTCATATTCAATTAGTCATCCAACCAAACCCTGTCAATTAAATACATACTCCATTTCCACTCCTATTATTATCCTGGCGATCCTGTAGCCAAGAACTGCATTAGCTTTTTAAGAAGCCAATAGCTCATGCCAACCGAACTGCAGGCCTCTTATATTAGTTTTATGAAGCATAATTATAGTAAAATATTTTACGTTTCCCCATAAAAGTTCTCCTTATTAATTTCAGCCCATCTCTTTAGCCTATATATTAATATTCCCTTCCAGATATATACCAAAACACTGGGTAAGCAAAACTTTAAAAATGTACTAATATACTCCCTATTCAAATGAAACACAGAGACTTTAAGGTTTTAGCACTAGAAATAAAATCTGTAGGAGAGAAAGGTAGCTGGATCAAGTGATCTTTTAAACTTTACACTTGGGGGTAGGGTGCTCTCACTTCAATTACCATAATCATAAATTATGACCCTCAAGGGAGCATAGTGCTTCCTTTAATCCATTTTGGTTCCAATGAGCATCAACGAGACAGTTTGGAGACTTTAAAAAGGACTTTACCAAACAGAGAGAAACAAATAAAAATAGAGGTCAACAAGCTTAAAAGCAGTCCACAGCATAGGATAAATCACAGTGCTCTCCAAACTTTTTCACTTCCTGCAACACAGATGTTATTTACACAGCACACATGGTAAATCAAGACTGCTCACATCAGTGGTCTCAATACCTCAACACACTGATGGCCCAGCCAAGTGGCACAGAGCATCGCTTGGCAAGTTCCACACTAACCTACCGCAGCTTATTTGCTCTCAGCCTTCATAAATTCTAATCTATTCCAAGCCAGAGAGCCATCCAAAGCCCGAGAACACCTTTGAAGGTCCTTCATATGGGTTCCTCACTTCCCAGCTACCTTTGTGCTAGGATGTGGGGAGTGCTATCTTCTGCTCTTTCTCTTGAGAGACAGAAAGAAATAGTAGCTAATTCTGACCTACACCTTGGACCCTCCTATTTTATTCCTGTTTTAAATCTGGAAGAAAAGCCTCATCTAGCTGCTTGGTAACTGACCACTGAGTGACTTTATTCAATTAGTGAGCTCTTACCTCCACATATAGGAGTAGCTACCTGAACCAGAGGGCTAAGGTGATTTGAGATTATAAAATACATCAATATTGGTATTTGAAACTTGCCACAGATATTAATATGGTGTGATATGGAGTATATTAACTTCTCATTATACGATGTTCTTGTAATGTTTTCATACCCTTGCAGCACTGCAACTAACACCTCTAAAAATGACTGCCAGAGCAGTAGCAAGAGCTCATGACTCTACTAGCAATAGCTGGCACTAGTCTCCGGTCTCTAATATGATCTGTTACAAAGCTAGCCAAAAATAATGTCCAAAGATTTGTCCTAATTGAAATTTCTTTTTGAAAAGCAGAAGGCAACTGAATTAAGATCCTAAATGTACATGTACATAGTGTAACATCCAGCATTACATGGACCAGCTACCCATTTAATCACTTTCAACTAGATCATGTAAGTGTCTGAAATCTCACTTAGTATAAAATAATTAAATAGGATAGGTAAGATTTAACATTCTGCCCTGCATATGGTCTAGAAAGTCCAATTTATTAGGTTAAGAGTCTTATATTTGTAATTTACCAACACATCTAAACATTTTAGAACCACCAACTTTTGAAAAAAAGAACATGAGTATGTATCTATTTTAATACAAATTTAGAAACAGGATTTCGAAGGAGAAAAACATAGTATTTCCAAGTACAGGAACAACAACTGGAATATTAACCTGAATAGGTCAGGCTAATGTTCTTATAAATTTGTGAAGCAGAACAAGACCCTTGAAGATGATGTGTATAAAACTATGAAGGTGAATATATATACAAGAACAAGTTTATCGTCACTAAAAAAATGCTATTAGACTGAATCTGAGGGCATGGGCCACATCTGTCTTATTTACTGTTGTATCCCCAGCACCCAACACATTGTCCAGCACCTAACAGGCACTAAGAACATACTTAAGGATGAATCACTGGAAGCTACATGACCATTTGGAAAAGACTATTGTATACAAACTAATTTAACCATCAAAAAGGAGGTTGGAATTTGACCTGACCTTTAAGGTCCTTTCCAAACCCTAAGATCACATGACATTTTTATCATTACCCCAGTGAAGATTTTAAATGAGGGTCACACTTCATTATAGGAAGAACCTTTAGAGAGATGTCTACCAGTTACTAGAGGCTGCATCATAACCCATCAGTCATTCTATACAAATCTTTGTCAAGCAGGAAAAAAGAAAGAAAAATGAGTAAAAGAGAATCACTAAACATTACAGATCCTAAAGGACAAATTAACCTTATTTATATATTTCTATATTTTGAAACTAGACAATTAGATTAATCTAAAAAAATTATCAAGTCCATGGATTGTATTAAAAGAATAAATCTTTAAATGCTGTGTTATGTACACTAACAAATAACTAAGGGGGAAAATCCCCTAGTATCAAAAGTACATAGAGGGACTTCCCTGGTGGTGCAGTGGTTAAGAATCCTCCTGCCAAGGCAGGCGACACGGGTTCGAGTCCTGGTCTGGGAAGATCCCACATGCCGCGGAGCAACTGAACCCGTGCACCACAACTACTGAGCCTGCGCTTTAGAACCCCTGCGTCACAACTGCTGAGCGCGTGCACTGCAACTGCTGAAGCCCACGCGCCCTAGAGCCTGTGCTCCGCAACAAGAGAAGCCACCACAATGAGAAGCCCACGCCACAATGAAGAGTAGTCCCCGCTCGCCACAACTAGAGAGAAAAGCGCACGCGCAGCAACAAAGACCCAACGCAGACAAAAAAAAAAAAAAAACCAAAAAAACAAATGTAAATATATTACTTAAAAATATATATATTTTAAAAACAAATATATTTTTTAAAAAGTACATAGAATAATTTTTTCCTTAGAAGCCTCAAATTGGAAAGTCCTGTAACAGTTAAGCAACTGCTCAGTTACAGAATTAATTTAGAAATACGTAAGATTTTTTTTTACTTGTGCCTAACTCGCTTTAATGATAAACTGCAAATGTGTGATAAATCTCTCTACTCTTTTCTTTGTCTTGAATGGAATACAAATATTTTAAAAAATAGTGTATCATATACAAATAGATTGTACACTAAATGTGTAACCTATTTGATTACAGGAAGTTATAATCACGGTTGTGTACAACTCACCTGTCTGAATAATTTTTGGCTACTTTAATCCAAGAAACTAACATCCATCACTACTTCATATTAAAGATATTTTCTATAATAATTTGGTGAGATTAAAGTATGTTACAATTTGCTTTGTAAAATCAAAACTATGCAGAACTCTAAAAGCTAGTTAACCTAGCTCATTTGCTTTCCTTAGGCTATCTGGCAAGCAGCAACAGGTAACTGGCTGCCTTGATTACTTATAAACTAATGGGCTACACTATTCCTGCCAATACTTTCTTATTTTTTAATAGTACTTATCACTTCTCAAGTACCATATAATTTACTTATTCATTATAGTTAGTGTCAGTCCATTCTCTACTATAAATTAAGTTCTAGGGCTTCCCTGGTGGCGCAGTGGTTGGGAGTCCGCCTGCCGATGCAGGGGACACGGGTTCGTGCCCCGGTCTGGGGGGATCCCACGTGCCGCGGAGCGGCTGGGCCCGTGAGCCATGGCCGCTGAGCCTGCGCGTCCGGAGCCTGTGCTCCGCAGCGGGAGAGGCCACGGCAGTGGGAGGCCCGCGTACCGCAAAAAAAAAAAAAAAAAAAATTAAGTTCTAAGAAGACAGGGATTTTATCTGCTTCACTGCCATATCATCAACACCCATCTCAGTGACTGACACATAGTAAGTGTTCAATAAATATCTGTTAAATGAATGAACTGGCATTAAATCATAGCCAAATTTTCAAAATGGTTATAAATTTTAAAGCAAAATTCTGGACAAATGAGCAAACTACAAAAAAAAAAGTTTTTCGTAAGTACTCACAAGCTAGCACTTTAATAATCTTTATTTTAAAAATCACCAGATATGATCCAGCAATTCCACTCCTGGGTATATATCCAAAGAAAACAAAAACACTAATTCAAAAAGATTGCACCCAATGTCCATAGCAGCACTATTTACAACTGCTAAGATATAGAAGCAACCAAACTGTCCATCAACAGATGAATGGATAAAGAAGATGTGGTGTGTATATACCATGGAATACAACTTAGCCATTGAAAAGAATGAAATTTTACCATTTGCAACAACATGGATGGACTTGGAGGTATTACGCTTAAGTGAAATACATCAGACAGAGAAAGACAAATACTATAAGTTATCACTTATATGTGGAATCTAAAAAATAAGACAAACCAGTGAATATAACAAAAAAGAAACAAACTCACAAAAAAAGAACAAACCAGCGGTTACCAGTGGGGAGAGAAAGAGGGGCAAGATAAGGGTAAGGGATTAAGAGGTACAAACTACAGTGTATAAAATAAATAAGCTACAAATATATATTGTTCAGCACAGGGAATAGGGCAAATATTTTATAATAACTATAAATGAAGTAAAACCTTTAAAAATTGTGAATCACTATGCTGTATCCCTGAAACTTACATAATATTGTAAGTCAACTATACCTCAATTTTTAAAATTTTTTTAATTTAATAAAATAAAAATAAAAATCACTAGAGATCTATATCTAAATTATTAGTTTCTGGACTCCACCCCTACCCCTTTTTCATGTTTAGGAAACAATTCTTCACTTTTAGTAACAGCAGCATCACATCATTCTACTTAAAGTTGTCACCATCACCAAGAGGCAACAACAGGCTGTTCTGTGAAATAAGATTACAGGCATTACCTAGATAGAACAATATTAATATAAGTAAATATTCACGTGAAATTGAAATGCATATTCCAGAAATTTTAACGAAGGCACACTCAGTTTAAAAGAATTTCTAGCTGATGGAATAAATAGAAAATATCGATATTACTTATGAGCAGGGAGCCTTCCTGTGGCTCTTTTCAACTCAGAAAATGTCTCTCCTTCCACCTCTCTGACCTGCCAGAAAGAAAAACATTTAACCTGAATCCAAGATTCTACCTCATCTTGTTTATCAGTGCTCAGAAGTCTCAGGAAAAGCAGTCACTGCCTGGGGAAAGAGCCCAGTAAACCTCAAACAATGCAAGCCACAAACAATGGAAACCACAATTAATTCATAAATTGATAGCACTTCTCATTTAAGTTTTATAGCAGTTTATTCCTATTTCCAAAATAAGTACATAGTACTGAATTGGAGAAATATACTGAAGATCTTACTAGGCTTAACGAGATCTTCCAGTCAGTTATGAACCCAATAGTAGAATCTATTTCATTAGAACACTAAGGCTGTCATAATCAAAGCTATTCTGAGTTCACTCATACTATGGTGTGTTTCTTGTAAATACAGTCCATCTTTGGAAGAAATAAAAGCTGCTAGCTCCTTAATTACCAAAGATTTGTATCATTAGACCCTTTTGATTTTATTGTTTTAAAGTTAACACTTTTCTATTCATGTCTTTCCAATGCCAGTTAAACCTTCCTAATTAGAATAAGGCTTATCTTGTTAATTTTTTTTTAAAAGAAATAGAAAAAGAAAAAAACTTTTAAAAAATCAGCTTACCTCATCTAACACAAGAATAGAGTATTTTAGTTTAGTTTTAGAAAAGCTTTAGCAGAGAGTCAAAAGACCAGGAGTTTTTGTTATCATCTCAACCAACAGTAAGTAGTTATATGACCTGGATTTCAATATCTAATTTTTAACACAAATGGAGATGAATTTTAGCACTTAAAATAAATTCAACTTACCTAAAATTGTCACTTTTCTCTTTAGCTTTCCAAAGCTTGAATTTATACAAATTTTCCCAACTTAAGAAATGATCTAAATTTCCACATATATTTCAGATTCTGGATAATTCTTAGCCTAACTTAAAGTATCTTTAAGCTAGCTAGAATTAGCTGTTTAAAGAAATAAACTTTAGGGCTTCCCTGGTGGCGCAGTGGTTGAGAGTCCGCCTGCCGATGCAGGGGACACGGGTTCGTGCCCCGGTCCGGGAAGATCCCACATGCTGCGGAGCGGCTGGGCCCGTAAGCCATGGCCGCTGAGCCTGCGCGTCCAGAGCCTGTGCTCCGCAACGGGAGAGGCCACAGCAGTGAGAGGCCCACATACCTCAAAAAAAAAAAAGAAAGAAAGAAAGAAACTTTACTAAGGATTGATTATCTTTATGATTAACTTATGAAATATTGGCCCTATTTTTAGCTTTTATTATATTTAAGGAGATGTCAGAAATCATTCTACCATCCCCTTTATAGACACATTTCAGTAAAATGCAATAGTAAACTACTGCTGACATAAGTACAAAACGAATCCGGCTGCCAATGCAGGGGACATGGGTTCCAGCCCTGGTCCGGGAAGATCCCACATGCCGCGGAGCAACTAAGCCTGTGCGCCACAACTACTGAGCCTGTGCTCTAGAACCCGCAAGCCACAACTACTGAGCCCACATGCCACAACTACTGAAGCCCGCGTGCCTAGAGCTCGTGCTCCGCAACAATAGAAGCCACCGCAATGAGAAGCCCACATACCGCAACGAAGAGGAGCCCCTGCTCACCGCAACTAGAGAAAGCTCGTGCACAGCAACGAAGACCGAAAGCAGCCAAAAATAAAAAATATATAAATAAATAAATTTATTTTTAAAAACGACATATATATTACACACACACATATATACAAACACACACACATATATATATATATAAAATTTCAAGGCATGTCTTCAAAGGAAAGATAAAATTTACTATAACAGATACACCACATCACTGATAGATTTATAACTGATTAATACACTTTTAGTTCTCAAAGATTAAAAAACTTTTCTTCAGTAAGTTTTGTCAACTTAGTAACTCTCCACCTAAAATTTTGTACATTGGTGATATTAGTGACTTTTTATAGACACATAAGTACCACTAGAGGCCACCAAATACTTCATTTTTTAAAACTGACACATTTGTTAAGTTATAAGAAAAATGACCATATCCATAGCAGGGAAAGTTCCACATGAATACTCAAAGCACAATACAAACTCAAGAAAAAAGATGTGAACATATTTCATGCAGTAAATAGTATGTCTGGATCACCAAAGAACTTGATTAGAACAAGAACTGGGGTGTGGGGGGATGGATAGTATCAAAATATCATTCCTTATATACCATTGAAAATAGATTATATGACCTAGAGAGTTGATGTTCTCTAAATAGCTGTTGCCTTTCTTAATCAAATTATATATCTATATATAGGTATATATACTGATACAGACATAAATAAAATCCCAGAGTTCAATATTCTTTCCTCCATATCGCAAAGTCTTTCACATATAGTAATGTTTTTATATCTAAAGTTGGCTACCATCTATAGCAATTAAAATTTTGATAAAGAAGTTCTATTTATAAAAGTCACCCCACAAATTTGAATATATCCAAATTTCTGGCTTGACAAAGAAAACCTGGCTCGGCAGAATAGATAACACCTGAGAAAACTTTGCTCTGACACCCTAGGTGAATTGCTGCTAGAATCTCCTATGTCCCCTCATTTCTTCCAGTCTCCTCCTCCTCACTAAAGGTAAATAGCAAGAAACAGAAGGTCCAAGTAGGATTCAGAGATTCTGTAGATCCAAGTGAAATCTATGAAATAAAATGGGACTTCTTATTATCCGACTGTCCACCTTTTCTGCATGATGATACACTATTTTTCAAGAGTTTTCAAGCATTCCAGGTAAACTTTATTCATTCATGCTTTTGGTGTTCTATCTAAAGTCTCTGCTTAACTAAAGGTTGCAAAGATGTTCTCCTAAGTTTTCCTTTAAAAACCTTTATACTTTTAGCTTTTACATTTAGTCTATGATCTACTTCAAATTAATTTTTCTGTAGGTTGTGAGGCAGGGTCAAGGCTTTTTTTTTTTCCCAAATGGACATTCAGTTGTTTCAGCACCATTTGTTGAAAACCCTATCTTTTTCACAACTGAATTACCTTGGCAACTTTATTGAATATATATTTACCATAATGTGTGTGTTTGCTTCTAGACTGTAGCAAGGATCTACAAAAGACAATCCTTAAGCCAATACCACATTTGAATACTGAGCTCTACAGTATGCCTTGAAACCAGGTAGTACAAGTCCTCCAACTTTGTTCTTTCTTCTCCAAATTCTTTGGCTACTTGCTATACAATGTGTCTTACAGACTGATTCACGTCACTGAACAAAGCTCTAGGTCATATTTTTCTAAAAAGTTTTTAATAGTAGTAAAATATATATAACATAAAATTTATCATCTTAACCATTTTTAAATGTGCAGTTCAGTAGTGTCAAGTACATTCATATTGTCCTGCAATCACTCTCCAGAACACTTTTCATCTTGCAAAACTGAAAATCTATACCCATAGACTTAGCATAATGTCCTCAAGGTTCATCCATGTTGTAGCACATGTCAGAATCTCCTTCATTTTTAAGGCTGAATAATATTTCATTGTATGTATATACCACATTTTGTTTATACATTTATCTGTCAGTGGATACCTGGATTGCTTCTGGCTGTGGTGAATAATGCCACTATGAACGTGTGAACAAAAAATCTATTTGAGTCCCTGCTTTCAGTTCTTTGGGGTATATACCCAGAAGTGAAATTGCTGGACCATGCAGTAATTCCGTTCTCAATTTTTTGAGGAACCGCCCTATCATTTTCCACGGTAGCTGTACCGTTTTACATTCCCACCAACAGTACACAAGGACTGTAATTTCTCCACATCTTTGCCAGCACTTTGTGTTTTTTTATATTAGTCGTCGTAATAGGTGTGAAGTGGTATCTCACTGCTGTTTTGATTTGCGTTTCCCTAATGGTTAGTGACACTAGCATCTTTTCATCTGCTTGTTGGCCATCTTCTATCTCATACTTTTTAACAGTTGCATTATATTCTGATGAATGACTGTGGCACTACTAATTCAATCAGTCATCTACTGATAGACATTTAGGTAGTTTCCAATTTTTTGCCTTGAATAAGTTTACACATGCATATGTATAAGTAACCATAAAAATCAATTTGTTCAGGACGCATGTTTTCCGATTCACTACCTTTCACTCTCAAAAGCATTCTGGTTTGAATAATATATATTATTTATCCAAGTGTCAGTTCTGCTATAGGACAAATTGCTACAAGTGAAATTAGGCAAGAACTAACTTTGATTAACCTTCCAAGGCTATTTGTTACCAGAGCTCACCCCACATTAGAAGTCCGGTATTAGAAAGAGATACCAAAATATGGCCTAGCTCTGAGACATGTAGGCTATACACTTAGATTACAGGAATTGCAGAAAACAATAATCACAGGCATGACTAGGATTCAAGTACAGAAGACTGACAGAATAGTGATACCATCACTTCCCAGAGAAAACAAAATACCCAAAAAATGAAAACTGAATCTTACAGAAAGTCTGTAGTAAGGGGGCCACAAAAACAAATAAAACAAAAATAGAGAAAAATGGAAGAGAATTAACTGACATTAAGAGAAAATTAGCATGATGAAGACTGTTGTATTTTCTCTGACACCAAGTATGTGTTTTTTCCCAATACCAACTGGGTGTCCAACAATTCAATTCATTTATGACACTAACTTCCCAGAGTCAGTGCAGACCCCACAATCAAGGGGTCAGGGCTCTGCCCCACAAGACTGCCCTCACTCCAGATGCCAGCTGCAAAAGGGATGACCAAGTTATCCACACTTCTGCCTGCAGACTACAAATTCAGGGGCTCACATGACTGTCCCCCTCAGGTTCAATAATTCACTAGGACAGCTCACTGAACTCAGGAAAACACTTTACCTACACTCACCAGTTTACTGTAAAGTATATAACTCAAAAAGAGCCAAATAGAAGAGATAGATAAGTCAAGGTATGGAGGGAGGGGGTGACACAGAGCCTCCACACCTTCTCCAATCACACTACCTTCCCAGCACATAGATGTGTTCACCAACTTGGAAGATCTCTATATCCCTTCATCTAGGGGTTTTTATGGAAGCTTCATTAGGTAAGCATGATTGATTAGCTCGTTGGCCATTGGTGATTGAACTCAATCTCCAGCCCCTCTCCCCTCCCCAGTAGGGCTGAAATTTCCAAACCTCTAACCACATGGTTGGTTCCTGTGGCACATCAGCCCCCTTCCTGAAGCTACCTAGCGTTCCCTAAATTCATAAGCCATCTCATTAGCATACAAAAGACAGTAAACTCCAAAGATTTCAGGAACTTTGTGCCAGGAACTGAGACAAAAACTAAATACAGTGTTCATTTTTTATTTTACCACAAAGACTGAATTAATGATGTCAAAAAATAAAGTGGTCAAGGAGAATTAAGATAAGGGAAAAGGCCTCTGAATTTCAGCAAGAACACTGTGGCAGAAGAAAGGTAGTTGTTCACTAAATCTGTTTCACTTTTCTCCTAGGCACCCATCTAGGTTTTATTTGCCAAACTCCCATTACAGTTAACTGTGGTTAAATGACTGATTTCTGATGAATGGAACAGGATAGAAGTGATGTATACAGCCTCCCAGGCCTACCCTATAAAACCCACCTCTATGCTTTCTTTTACTACTCTGCCAACTGAATGTTGATGCCCAAGATGACCCTGAGAACCATACTTTGAAGACAGCAAACCACACTCCTGTCTACACCACTGTCACTAATCAAGTAAGTGATTATGCAAGTAAGAAGAAAAAAGCTTGTTTCATTCTAGCCACTAAGGCTTCAAGGTTCACCTATTATAACATCTAGTATTTATTAACTTAATGAATTCAGAAAATATTACTAAACTTCAACTTTGTGATTTCAGAATGGAGAGGACATAAAGTGTACTTCAGAATAAACCTCTGAAATGTGGGTGAGATGGATGTAAGAGATGCGAGTGGACAGCAAGAAATCATAACATTATAGTTTATTAAAATATTAATAGACAATCACCTGATAACAGTCCTGTAGGAAAAGCAGTATTATCAGAAAGATAAATTAACTTTGCTTAAGATTTTAAAGTTTCAGATCCCATATTGCTTCCAGAGTACCACACCAGTCTCTTATAGAAATAGAGACAGCAAATGAAGAAGAATCATTTGAAACATTTTATAATGAAGAAGAAATAGGATAATAGCTAAGAAATAAACTCAAGAAAAGACTTTTTAAAGTTAATACTTGGGATCAATGGAAAATGAAGAATAGAACAAGGAACTGGACATTAAAAAGTATAGAACAACCCATAGTGGTGAAATGACAGACAATTACATGAGAGATCAGTAGCAGTATTCTGTGTGGTAACGGGGCCAGGCTGTTTGCAAACAACATGAATTTGTAGTAGGTCAGGCTTGTGTACTGTAGTTCTACGTCTTCTTCAGGAAGTTCACTATGGCGTCAAAGCATTAGGGATAGCAGGACCCCAACATGGCAAGAAAACCTCTCCTGAGGTGTTTCTGAGAGCAGACCATGGAGACTGGGTAGGTGATTCTCTAGCATAACTGAGGCTATCAATACATTAGTAAAATAAGCAGAATTGTAAGCTACTGAAAGTCTAGTACAGTATAACAAACCACCTTAGTAAGCATCAAGGAATGTGAGAAGAGTAACACCAAGACTGACTAGCTTCTACCTCAGAGATGTTGACAGAATCCACTATCTCAGATGCATCCTCTAGACTCCATCTACAGGATGGAGTTCCTACCTGCTATGCAGTTTTATTACTTCAAAGAGACAACTGTGTCTTTGGGAGTAGGAAACAAAAATGTGAGCTCAAACCACCACTTTCCAGCTTAAACCCCATTTGTATCCACTTGCTTTGTTGTGAACATAACTTTAAACGTCCTTTTTGTAGTCCTTAGTATGTTTCAAAAGCCATGTCTTCATCAAACAATCTAAATATCCATTGACAGAGGAACAGATAAAGAAGATGTGGTACATATATACAATGGAATACTACTCAGTCATAAAAAAGAACAAAATAATACGATTTGCAGCAACATGGATGCAACTGGAGATTGTCATACTAAGTGAAGTAAGTCAAAAAGAGAAAGAGAAATACCATATGATATCACTTACATGTGTAATCTAAAATATGGCACAAATGAACCTATGAAACAGAAACAGACACAGAGAACAGACTGTGGTTGCCATGTGGGGGGTGGTATGGGAGTGATGGACTGGGAGTATGGAGTTAGTAGATGCAAACTATTACATATAGAATGGATAAACAACAAGGTCCTACTGTATAGCACAGGGAACTATATTCAATATCCTGGGATAAACCGTAATGGAATAGAATACATTGAGTATTCTCATAGACTACTCATAGAATACTGAGTCACTTTGCTGTATAGCAGAAATTAACACAACACTGTACATCAACTATACTTCAATAAAAAAATAAATTAAAAAAAGCCATGTCTTCATACTTCACAGCAATGTTCTTGTTTTCAGCCTCAACTCTATGCAAAATCAAGAGTTCTTCCACACATCCTTTACACCAGCTTTAAAACTAAATCCATCACCAAGCACCCTACCTCAGCAGAGGCTTTAGATGCTACCTACAGTATCTTTCATAGGTCTCGTTTATAATTACATATTTTTTATTTTTAGCTGTCTTCTTATCTCAAATCTCTCTGGCTGGGAAAGTATCCGGCCTATCTTTATTTTAAATATTACTTATACAGCTAGTTTTTTATACTCACATGCAGGACCTACATTTTCACCTATTATATTTAATCCTCTTATATAAAGGGCCCGTAACTCCAGCCTTTTAAAATCTTTGTGAACCCTGATTCTGTCATCCAGTATGTTCACTACCTTTCTCATTCTCCTTTCACGCATATTCCTCTACAAAGAGGGGAGAAAATTCTCCTCCGTCCTTTCTACACTCAGTTTCCTGACCGAACAGTATTTATATCTAGGTCAGATGGACAACTGCTAGCCCATCTGCGGTATTCAATGCATTCTAAACAACTAAAAGAATTAAAATATTACATGATACTTATACTTACTTCTCTGCCCTCAAATAGCATCCCATACTAAGGCTACTTCTCCTATGTTACAACTGCAGAATGCTGAATACAAGATTTTTTTTACCTCTTCTCCCCAATCTATACTTATAATTACAGAAAACTGGATTCATACTGATGGTAGTCAAATCATTAGTCTATAACTTAAATAAATGAGCTAATATCTTAAGAACCTCAAATTTATAAATTCTAATGACACGGTTAATCCTCTTTTACTCAAGCCACAACATTTTTTATCACAGTACTTTAGACTTCTAAAAAAATCAGAAAGATTTACAAATGCGTCAGTGCAGGCATTCCCTAGTGAAGATGGTGGCATGTTTTCTGAATTATGATATAAAAAAATTCACTTCTGAGACAGGGCATCTTTAAAAAGAGCTAGTGCCTAAACAATACTATTTTGTTGATGCCCAAAACCAAGCCAATAAAAATATTTCTTCCCATAATCAGAAATAGATTGTTAGCCATAGAATGCCTCTGCAAAACAATTCTTACATTTTCTTTGAAATATTGTCTCTAAAATTAACTGAAACTTTATTTATATGACTGTCTGTGGTTTCCATGTATGCCTAAAAGGCACAAGAAAAAGATAAAAATATCCCAGAATTGGAAAAGCAGTCATTATGTTTGGTTCAGCTTATTTTCATATTTTTATTTTTAAAAACCATCCAAATTAAAGTTCAGCATTTCTCAATAGAAGAAAAGAAAGAGAAGGCGATTTCTTTACACAAAAGCAGCAAGACTAAATTCAGCATCCTCTAAATTAAATTTGGGATTTGACTTATTAGCAAATGAATGCCTTAAATCCTTTCCCACAAGTCATAAAGTTTAGTCATCATTCTGAACAGAATTACCTTTCATTTATTTTTTTTTCATGGAAAGGAATTTTACTTTAAATATAGCAGCGTGTACATCTCAATCCCAAACTCCCTATCTATCCTTCCCCTCAGGTAACCGTAAGTGCATTCTCTAAATCTGTCAGTCTGTTTCTGTTTTGTTCATATAAGTTCATTTGTATCATTTTTTTTAAATTTTTTTTTAGGTTCCCCATATAAGTGATATCATATGATATTTGTCTTTGTCTGACTTACCAATACTTCACTTAGTATGATAATCTCCAGGTCCATCCATATTGCTGCAAATGGCATTATTTCATTCTTTTTAATGGCTGAGTAATATTCCATGGTATATATGTACACATTCTCTTTATCCATTCATCTGTTGCTTCTATGTCTTGGCTTTTGGGCATATATCCAGAGAAAAACATGGTTCGAAAGGATACGTGCACCCCAATGTTCATTGCAGCACTGTTTACAATACCTTTCATTTAGAATTTAAATACATGAAATACTTGTTGTGTGGGCAGGAAAGATGGCAACAGAAAATAATTTCAAGTCTAATACTATGCTCTGAACCCAGGTTTATCCTCCGAAAAAAATAAGTGAAGTTGGTTTCTAATAACACAGCATTCTTTTTTTTTTTAACATCTTTATTGGAGTATAATTGCTTTACAATGGTGTGTTAGTTTCTGCTTTATAACAAAGTGAATCAGCTATACATATACATATATCCCCAAATCCAGTGCCTCTTGCATCTCCCTCCCACCCTCCCTATCCCACCCCTCTAGGTGGTCACAAAGCACCGAGCTCATCTCCCTGTGCTATGTGGCTGCTTCCCACTAGCTATTTTACATTTGGTAGTGTATGATATGTCCATGCCATACTCTCACTTTGTCCCAGCTTACCCTTCCTCCTCCCTGTGTCCTCAAGTCCATTCTCTACGTCTGCGTCTTGAATCCTGTCCTGCCCCTAAGTTCTTCAGAACCAATTTTTTTTTTTTTTAGATTCCATATATATGTGTTAGCATACGGTATTTGCTTTTCTCTTTCTGACTTACTTCACTCTGTAGGACAGACTCTAGGTCCATCCACCTCACTACAAATAACCCAATTTCATTTCTTTTTATGGCTGAATAATATTCCATTGTATATATGTGCCACATCTTCTTTATCCATTCATCTGTCGATGGACACTTAGGTTGCTTCCATGTCCTGGCTATTGGAAATAGAGCTGCAGTGAACATTGTGATACAAGACTCTTTTGAATTATGGTTTTCTCAGGGTATATGCCCAGTAGTGGGATTGCTGGGTTGTGTGGTAGTTCTATTTGTAGTTTTTTAAGGAACCTCCATACTGTTCTCCATAGTGGCTATATCAATTTACATTCCCACCAACAGTGCAAGAGGGTTCCCTTTTCTCCACACCCTCTCCAGCATCTATTGTTTGTAGATTTTTTGATGATGGCCATTCTGACTGGTATGAGGTGATACCTCATTGTAGTTTTGATTTGCATTTCTCTAATGATTAGTGATATTGAGCATTCTTTCATGTGTTTGTTGGCAGTCTGTGTATCTTCTTTGGAGAAATGTCTATTTAGGTGTGCTGCTCATTTTTGGACTGGGTTGTTTGTTTTTTGATATTGAGCTGCATGAGCTGCTTGTAAATTTGGGAGATTAATCCTTTGTCAGTTGCTTCATTTGCAAATATTTTCTCCCATTCTGAGGATGTCTTTTGGTCTTGTTTATGGTTTCCTTTGCTGTGCAAAAGCTTTTAAGTTTCATTAGGTCCCATTTGTTTATTTATGTTTTTATTTCCATTTCTCTAGGAGGTGGGTCAAAAAGGATCTTGCTGTGATTTATGTCATAGAGTGTTCTGCCTATGTTTTCCTCTAAGAGTTTTATAGTGTCTGGTCTTACATTTAGGTCTTTGATCCATTTTGAGTTTATTTTTGTGTATGGTGTTAGGGAGTGTTCTTACTTCATTTTTTCCATGTAGCTGTCCGGTTTTCCCAGCAGCACTTATTGAAGAGGCAACACAGCATTCTTTTAACACAGCATGCTTTTAAACATTTCTGAACCTCAGTTCTTCCAAATTATAGAATCCTGTTTTCAGATCTTGCATTTACATTAAAGTCCAAATGCTAACCATAGCTTAAAGTGTCACTCTGAGAATACTCTCAGAATACTCTCAGATCTTGGCTGAGACTAAGAGTCAAAAAACCTGGGTTTGAATGCTAGCTCTGCTGCATCTGAGCTGCTAGACCTTAGTGAAACCGTTTAAAACTTCCTAATCCTCAATTTACCTACCTTTAAATTAGATATACTACCTCTAATCATCTAATGTGTGAGTTCATCACAGTCTGTGAATTGTATGTAACTGTTAGATATTAACATTAATGTTACATGCTAAAAACTTGTTCCGCTACTACCACCTTGGTAGGGTAAGATTTTTTTCCATGTAAATCATCACAAAAGGGTCACTACCACCCTGGAATCAAAAAACCACCTAGGCTCTGAGCCAAATCACCTTCAATTAGACTAAAATTTTATTAGGCCTATCTCTGGTCTTGAAGTTGCAGGAGTTGCTCTAGATTACACAGTATATCACAGTTACTCAATTATTGCTGTTAACATGCAGAATAGTTGCACCTCCCTAACATATAAAGTAAAGCACAAAGCCATAAATAATAAGACAACAAAAATTTAACAGTTAATGTTCTATTATGTTTTAAAAATGGGCTTTGGGGACCTCCCTGGTGGTCCAGTGGATAAAACTCTGTGCTTCCACTGCTGGGGCACGGGTTCCATCCCTGGTCGGGGAGCTAAGATCCCACGTGCCACACAGTGCAGCCAAAAGATAAAAAAATAAAATAAAATTTAAAAAATTTTTAAATAAAGTTTAAAAATGGGCTTTGTTAGATAAACAAATTTATGCTGTACCTGACAAAGCACAATAGACATTAGAGGATGAGAATTGCTATCAGTTACGAAAAAATTAAAAGAAAAAATTCCCAATGTAATCCAGCACTTCAAATATTCTTTAAATATTAATCTGGCTCCCAAAATCTTGAAATGCTTCACGAAGAATCAGCCAAGATGTCATCTAGGAAAATCTTAGGTGAGGAAAAGTCATGCTACCTCTTAACACCTCGGTTTCACCAATCCAGCAGCACACGGCTCTACTTGTTATTGGAGAGACACTGACAGCACTTGAACATGGGAGTGTCTGTCACACAAAAAATATCCATTTACTAACTATTAAAATCAACATGTGTCTCTCCATCACTACTGGAGAAATATCAGAGGCATCACAGTATCTATGCCTTAGCTTTCAAAACACAAAAATTATTCCTTCTCAGTCACAGCTAAATAGCTAGAGTCAAATCATGATCTCTCTCTGACCCAATAATGTCTGCTGTTCTTGAAATTTATGAAGGTGGTTCACTGTTCATATTTTCAAACTGATGTAGTTTATATCCATCCACACATTGATGTGAGGGGAGGTAGGAACTCACAAAAAGTTCTAAAAGGTCTCCAGTACCAAAATTTTCCCCTTTCAATCATTACTAAAAAGGACAGTGAAGCAGAGTTTAAAAGCTTTAATAGTACAAACACCAGTTATCCACACCATAAGACCAATCATTACTATTTGCAGGCATGTGGAAGAGAAGAGAAAGGAATACAAGGGCTCTCTTAAAAACCTACTTTTCTCCTCCATCTGTGTGGTAACTTTTACCTTACCCAGAACACTTTACTTCTGACACTTCTAGTCACCCAGTGTGGGGTTTTTTTCCCCCAAACAAGCAATTATCCACAACACCTGCTGGGTGTCCTACAATTTTACAATTTAACTCACTGATTAAGGTTAAGGGCTCAGTCCCACAAGACTGACCCCCACTTCAGATATCAATTGCAAGTAGGTTGTACAGTAGTACAACTTCTGTACGACTTGGCTATAAATCGGAGGTTCCCGTGACCTCCAGCCCTTTGGATTCAATTAATTTACTCAAGTGGCTCACAGAGCTCGGGAAAACATTTTACTTACATTATCCAGTTTATTAAAGAATATGATAAGGAATACAGATGAACAGCCAGATGAAGAGATACACAGAGTGAGGTCTGGGAGGGTCCCAAGCACATGAATTTCTCTCTCTGTACAGTTGGGGTGCATCACCCTCCCAGTAGGTGCACGTTTCACCAACCTGGAAGCTCTCCGAATCCCAACTTTGGGGATTTTTATGGTGACATCGTCACGTAGGCATGATCAATCATTAATTCCATTTTCAGCCCTTCTCCCTTTTCAAGAGAATAGCAGATGGGGCTGAAAATTCCAAGCTTCTAATCATGGCTTGGTCTTTCCAGTGACCAGCCCCCATCCAGGAGCCATCCAGGAGCCCACCCAGAGTCGCCTCATTAGAACAAAAGACATTCATATCACCCAGGAACTTACAAAGGTTTCAGGAACCCTGTGTCAGGAACCGGGATCAAAGACACTCATAACACTTAGGAAATTAGACGGACTTCAGAAGCTCTGTGCCAGGAACTGGGGGCAGAGACCACTATGTATTTTCTATTATCTCAAAGATCCTCACGTTCTTTCCCCATTTTTAATGCCTAAACTCAAGATTTACCCTCTCTGTGTGTCTACAGAACCCACAGCCTTCTTTACAAAACTGGGTTTAACAATCAAAATTAAGCATTTAGAAATGTACCTTTTATCCTCAGCGAGGCAGAAATGGACACTCATTTGCTAGGACAAGAAAATTCATAATTTTCAACATCAGTTTTATTCCTAATAAATATTTCTGATCCAGGCTAACAAGAGAATGAACAATTCTTCCTCTGGGGGAGGTGCTGCAATATGTCAAACAAACAGCAACAATGACAGTAACAATAATAACATTAACAAGCTACCTCATTTATTGAGCACTTACTTTATGGAAGACACTGTTTTAAGCATTTTATTTATATTTTTCCCATTTTACCTTTGCAGTAACCCTATGAGATTAGTATTATCATTATCCTCATTTTATAGATGAAGACGGCTGTTCAAGAAGTAACTTGTCAGAAGTCATACCGTACAGGTGGGATTTCAACCCAGGCAGTCTCCTCTTCATTGTCATATTATACCAAATGATCGCTCAACAAGAACTGCTTTGATGAACACTGCTCATGTATACGTGTGTGTATGTAAACATACACACAATATAAGTGAATACACAAACATACATACATACACACATATACGCATTCTCTAAACTTTATAGTCATATTGAAAAATACTTTAGTGATCATCTTCTCAGTCTCATTTTACCACCATAGATCCACCACCAGACAGAATGTCCTGGTCATCACAAATTATGCTCCACCATTAAATTCCTTTAAAATGGCTGACAAAAATAAAGCAGTTGAACTGCACTATTATAAAGCAACATACAGATGCTGTAACTGGAAAGAAAGAATTCAGATTCTGATTTCAAGGCCAAACTCAAACCATGACGGGTCACTATTAAACCAACCTTTGGTTTTGTTTGTCTGTGTTTTTGTTTAGTTGTCACTAAAACAACGACCTAGAAATTTTCAGAAAAAAATATAATAAATATTTGATTAGTGACACACTAACACTGAAGCTACTAGGCTAAGATTGTGACTAAAAGAATCAGAGGAATTTTTCAGCTTCCAGGTATATAAAAATCATCTATTTCATCTTTAATATTAAAGAGAAGATTAAACAGGAAAAAGAACAGCAAAACAGACATTCCAGAATCAGTATATTCAAAGTTTACTGTATTAGGGCGATTATTTCTAATAATGTGTTACAGTTAAACCACCAAATTATTTAAAAGTAACTGCAACATAAATATAACCATAAATGAAACATGAAAAGAAAAATATCATTATAAAAGTACAATAAAACAATACCAACTTACCAGTTCAACTCCCTGTGGAAAAGGTGTATCATCCCAGTCCTTCTGTGGAAACCTCTGGATTATTTTCCCCAGACCTGCTCCTGACCCTATTAATAAAATCAAAGTGAATTTGGTTATAGGGTACTTAAAAATCTGAATACTCATTATATTAATACTTATTTCTAAATGAATATTTGTTGAATAAATTGATACACTGATTAAACATTTTCAAGTTTTAAAGGGTCTAAAACTACCTTCTAAACATAACACTGAAATGATAGGCAATCCCTATCCTATAGACTCTCAAAAGAGTAACACGTATGAAAAGCTAGGAACAACAGACAGAGGCATTAAAATTGGAGTCTCCACACCATGGGAGCAACTGCACTTTGTTCCCAGTAAGGAAAGCCGTCTTCTCAGTATCTCAAGTTGATATTTAAGAAGAACTTTTCTATGGAGACAAAGTAATTTTAAGTGACAAATGAAATGGTACCATTAGCACTAAGCTTCAGTTATGGGTTATAAGCACTGTTTTGGGTTAAATAAAGATTTTTAGAGTGGCCTGGGAACTTGACCATTGTCTAGACAGGGTTTTTCAACATCAAAACTACTGACATTTTGGGCCAGATAATTCCTTGTTGGGTTGGAGGCAGGGGGCTGGGAGCTATCCCGTGCATTATAGGATGTTTAGCAACATCCTTAGCTTCAACCCACTAGAAGTTAATAGCACCCCACCTACAATCACCAAGTTGTTACAACCAAAAATGTCTCCAGGTCACTGCCAAATGTGCTCTGGGGGGGCAAAAATGCCTCTGGTTGAAGACCATTGGACTATATATAGCATTATTGTTATAAAATTACCCTGTGACACTAAAAACCAGATCAACTTAAAATTGAACTTTGGGGATATAATCTGTGAGTAATCTAGGGCTAGAGACTACATGTTAGGCCTAATTGCTTTCTGCCATACTTTAAAATATATTTATTTATTTGGCTGCACCAGGTCTTAGTTGCCCCAAGCAGGACAGTCATTGCCGTGTGCGCGATCTTTTAGTTGCAGCACGTGGGCTCTCAGTTGCAGCATGTGGAATCTAGTTCCTTGACCAGAGATCGAACCCGGGCCCCCTGCATTGGGGGCGCAGAGTCTTAACCACTGGACCACCAGGGAAGTCCCTGTTCAATCCTTTTTAAGGGCTTCATGTGTTTGCATATTCTACATGTTGTTCCAACTCACTCTGAAGTAAAAACAACAACATTCTGATTATTTGGACATCTAAGTAAAGGAAACCTTAACACCTGATTCAAATTTTGTTTTTCTTCACTGATAGCTTCATTACTTTTTTTTATTTTTTAATAGATCTTTATTGGAATATAATTGCTTCACAATACTGTGTTAGTTTGTGTTGCACAACAAAGCGAATCAGCCATATGCACACACGTGTCCCCACATCCCCTCCCTCTTGAGCCTCCCTCCCATCCTCCCTATCCCACCCCTGTAGGTCATCGCAAAGCACCGAGCTGATCTCCCTGTGCTATGCTGCTGCTTCCCACCAGCCAACTATTTTATATCGGTAGTGTATATATGTCGACGCTACTCTCACTTTGCCTCAGCTTGCCCTCCCACCCCATGCTTTCAAATCCATTTTCTATGTCTACCTCTTTATTCCTGCCCTGCAACTAGGTTCATTAGTACCTTTTTTTTTTTAGATTCCATATATATGTGTTAGCATATGATATTTGTTTTTTCTCTTTCTGACTTTCTTCACTCTGTAGGACAGACACTAGGTCCATCCACCTCATTAAAATTAACTCAATTTTCTTTCTTTCTATGGCTGAGTAATATTCCATTGTATATATTGCCACATCTTCTTTATCCATTTATCTGTCGATGGACATTTAGGTTGCTTCCATGTCCTGGTTATTGTAAATAGTGCTGCAACGAACATTGTAGCACATGTCTCTTTTTGAATTATGGTTTTCTCAGGGTATATGCCCAGTAGTGGGATTGCTGGGTCATATGGTAGTTCTATTTTTAGTTTTTTAAGGAACCTCCATACTGTCCTCCATAGTGGCTATATCAATTTACATTCCCACAACAGTGCAAAAGAGTTCCCTTTTCACCACACCCTTTCCAGCATTTATTGTTTCTAGATTTTTTGATGATGGCCATTCTGACCGGTGTGAGGTGATACCTCACTGAAGTTTTGATTTGCATTTCTCTAGTAATTAGTAATGTTGAGCATCTTTTCATGTGCCTCTTGGCCATCTGTATGTCTGCCTTGGTGAAATGTCTCTTTAGGTCTTCTGCCCATTTTCTAACTGGATTGTTTGTTTTTTTGATATTGAGCTCCATGAGCTGTTTGTACATTTTGGAGAGTAATCCTTTGTCTGTTGTTTCATTTACAAATATTTTCTCCCATTCTGAGGGTTGTCTTTTTGTCTTGTTTATGATTTCCTTTGCTGTGCAAAAGCTTTAAAGTTTAATTAAGTCTCATCTGTTTATTTTTGTTTTTATTCCCATTACTCTAGGAGGTGGGTCAGAAAAGATCTTGGCTCTGATTTATGTCAAAGCGTGTTTTTCCTATGCTTTCCTCTAAGAGTTTTATAGTGTCTGGCCTTACATTTAAGCCTTTAATCCATTTGGAGTTTATTTTTGTGTATGGTGTTAGGGAGTGTTCTAATTTCCTTATTTCACATGTAGCTGTCCAGTTTCCCAGCACCACTTATTGAAGAGGCTGCCTTTTCTCCATTGTATGTTCTTGCCTCCTTTGTAGTAAATTAGGTGCCCACATGTGAGTGGGTTTATCTCTGGGCATTCTATCTTGTACCACTGATCTATATTTCTGGTTTTGGGCCACTGCCATACTGTCCTGATTATTGTAGCTTTGTGGTATAGTTTGAAGTCAGGGAGGCTGATTCCTCCAAGTCCGTTTTTCTTTCTCAAGATTGCTTTGGCTATTCGGGGTCTTTTGTGTTTCCATATGAATTGTAAAATTTTTTGTTCTAATTCTGTGAAGAATGCCATTGGTAGTTTGATAGGGATTGCACTAAATCTGTAGATTGCTTTGGGTCGTACAGTCATTTTCACAATATTTATTCTTCCAATCCAAGAACATGGTATATTTCTCCATCTGTTTATGTCATCTTTGATTTCTTTCATCAGTGTTCTATAGTTTTCTGAGTACAAGTCTTTTGCCTCCTTAGGCAGGTTTATTCCTAGGTATCTTATTCTTTTGGTTGCAGTGGTAAATGGGAGTGTTTCCTTAATTTCTCTTTCTGATTTTTGTTGGTGTATAGGAATACCAGAGATTCCTGTGTATTAATTTTGTATCCTGCAACCTTACCAAATTCATTGATTAGTTCTAGTAGTTTTCTGGTGGCATGTTTAGGATTTTCTATGTATAGTATCATGTCATCAGCAAACAGTGACAGTTTTACTTCTTTTCCAATTTGTATTCCTTTTATTTCTTTTTCTTCTCTGACTGCTGTGGCTAGGGCTTCCAAAACTATGTTGAATAAGAGTGGCAAGAGTGGACATCCTTGTCTTGTTCCTGATCTTAGTGGAAATGCTTTCAGTTTTTCACCATTAAGTATGATGCTTGCTGTGGGTTTGTCATATATGGTACCCTCTGTGCCCATTTTCTGGAGTGTTTTTATCATAAATGGATGTTGAATTCTGTCAAAAGTTTTTCTGCATCTATTGAGATGATCATATTGTTTTTATTCTTCAATTTGTTAATGTGGTGTATCACACTGATTGATTTGAATATATTGAAGAATCCTTGCATCCCTGAGATAAATCCCACTTGATCATGGTGTATGATCCTTTTAATGTGCTGTTGGATTCTGTTTGCTACTGTTTTGTTCAGGATTTTTACACCTATGTTCATCAGTGATACTGGTCTATAGTTTTCTTTTTTGTGATATTTTTTTCTGGTTTTTAGTGTCAGGGTGAACATCTGATTCAATTTAAAAAAAAAAAAATTCACTATCATCTCTCATCCTCATCCCTGTGAACTGAACTCCCCCCGGCCCTCACCTAGACTTTAAAATCACTTTATGACCAAATCTTACCTTTAAAAGATAAACAGAAAGTTAAGTTCATTTTACTGACCAACTCTGAACTATCTGCTAAAACCGAGGTCACGTTTGACAAAGGCAAAATGAAAACATTCTCAATTAAAATTAACAACTGTGCTCACTTCGGCAGCACATATACTAAAATTAACAACTGCTGCAGTATAGTAACTCTTCATATACCCGTATTATAGGAGAATAAAGGATTTCATTAAGAGTAAAGTAGGGCTTCCCTGGTGGCGCAGTGGTTGAGAGTCCGCCTGCCAATGCAGGGGACACAGGTTCATGCCCCGGTCTGGGAAGATCCCACATGACTCGGAGCGGCTGGGCCCGTGAGCCATGGCCGCTGAGCCTGCGCGTCTGGAGCCTGTGCTCCGCAACGGGAGAGGCCACAACAGTGAGAGGCCCGCGTACCGCAAAAAAAAAAAAAAAAAAAGAGTAAAGTAAACTAAAAGTGATTTATCATAGGCATTCAGTTTTCAAAATCCACCTCAAGCATCACCACTTCTTACATTCACATCAAGGCTAATTCAACAAATTACTAGATACTGGGATACACAATGAAAAAGATATGGCCCCTATTCTCAAGGAACTGATAAGCTATTAGGAGAAACAGAAAAATGAACTGATAATTTCAGTATATCATGGTAAGTACGATGATAGAAGAGAACCTAACCTAACGTAGCAGAGAAACCATGGAAAACTTTACAGAAGAAATGACAGAAAGCTTCTTGTTCTTTTAGTACCATCTTTATATGCCCAAGTACTTGGCATACTGAATGCCTCGCACTTAGCTCACATGGAGCTAAATGTTTATTTTAATAGATTCGTTAATATTGACAGAAATTGTTTTAAGCTTACATCTCCTTTTTTTTTTTTTTTTTTTTTTTTGCGGTACGCGGGCCTCTCACTGTCGCGGCCTCTCCCGTTGCGGAGCACAGGCTCCGGACGCGCAGGGGCACGAACCAGTGTCCCCTGCATCAGCAGGCGGACTCTCAACCACTGCGCCACCAGGGACGCCCTCCTCTCTTTTAAAAAAGAGAAAAATGCATGTTATTTATCTCATCATATTTAACCAGGTGTTCCTATATTGTTTATTCAGTTCTGAAAGTCATACTTCATGCATTGCAGGCTCAGAAAATATTTTAACACGTTAATTTTCACTAATTATAAAATTAACAAATGTTAACTGCAGGAAATTTTTTGAATATATAAAAATATAAAGAAGAAATCACCCATAATCCCAAACCTGAAGACAATTACTGTTAACGTTTTATCCTAGGCTTTTTTCATACATGTATTTTTTCATCAGAATTGAGATAATACTAAACCTAGATTTATATAATGCTTTATTATTAATATTTTATAATGGGCCCTTGATCATAATATGCATTTTCTATTTTCTCTATTATAAATAATGCTACAAAAAACATCTTTCTATATAAATCTTTATCCTCATTTCACTTTTGCCCGAAAAATTCTTAGATATACAACTAATGGATCAAAGAATATGAAAATTTTAAAGACTCACACAAAGCCAAAGGGCTCACCAGAAAGATATTAATAATTTTTTTACATTCTGTGTATAAGAATGAGACTGGCATTTTCACTACATCCTCACCAACAACTGTTATTTTAAAATTTGTTTTAGTTAGTGCCAATTTGAGAAGTAAAAAAGTTCCTCGTAAGCAGGAGCATAACTTTCAAAACTTCTCCAGGAGCAGCATATTATTTATTGATTTCATAATGATATGCAGTCTTTCAATAATATGAAAGCTTAGTTTGAAATGCTGATGAAACATTTATAAGTGCACATAGAAATACGATTCATGAGTGATAGATTTCATATGATAATGTTATTTGTAAATGGAAATTAGGTTATAAAAAGGTGAAAATAAAAATGCTAAAATGATATTTCACAAGTAAAATGTGGAAAGAGCTACAATAACTTGGTTTTGAATATCAAATATGTAAACTGATGCAGCTAACAACTTTTGAGGAACTTAGGAAAATACCTTACAGAAGTAAACAAACATTGTCTGATCCTTGTTTCTTGGATTTTAAGAGTTTAGTCTGAATGTTTAAACTTATTTCCCAAGTTTATATAATTTATATAAAACCATTCTTATAGGAAGTACTGGTTGTATTTAAGAATGCTGACAAGATGACCTTTTACATTGAGGAGCAAGCCACATTGAAGGAAGACTGTTCTAGAGTCAAATGTCCACCAGTGGACTGATAATTATGTCCAGAGATGAAATAGGTCATGTAAGTCAGAGTGAGTGGCTGTGGAAGCAGCTCCTATCTGCACTATGTATTAAATGGGGCTGGGTGACTGGGTAGGGAGAGAGAGAAATTCCTCAAAAGAAACGGGACCACTTCTTAGAAAGGAGAGGTGCTAAGCAGACAAAATTGTGGTTGTTCACTGCATTGCATGCAGCTAAATTGAAAAAAAAGAGGGGACGGTTATTAGTCAAGGCCTTCATGTTTTTCTTTCCAGCCCCTACTCTTCTACTCTTCTACTATCATAATAAAAATAAGAAATATGATGACCAAATGGAGTTCATACATAAAAAGGGGGACTCTTGGCAGGATACCAGCACATTTGGAAATAGCCTTCTTTGGAAAAAAGTGCAAATGCTATACAAACTGCCCCAAACAAATTTAGGAAGGGTGAGGAAATACTGGCGTGATCAGGCACACTTTTCCCTCCTTTACGTGTGGTAAGCCACTTTCCCTTGGGTCCTAGTAGGGCTGCCAGACTACCCAACCCAGCCACAAGGATTAGCAAGTGACCTAGGATGATCCAACCACTCAGTCAAAATGACTGTTTTAGCCTTACCAGATGACCCCAGGAAAGTCAAATAGTATTCTCGGGGGTTACTAAGTAGTATGCTATAGGTGCGGAGTTGTATAAGGAAGAAGTTCATCTGCAGAAGAACTGAAGAATTAGTAGGGGTTAATTAAGTGAAGAAATGTAATATTCTGCTCTATACAAAACAGGATGCTTGATATTTGTTGACTGTACCAATTGACAAAAATTAATCGTTTAAGTGGCTTGTGTATGCTTAAAGTGTAAACGTACAAAATATATACTAATTTGTTTAACACAGACTCTGAACTTTGAGAATTACTCTAATGCATAATTCGCTAAATCTTCTGTATATTTATCTAAACAACTAGATCATTTATCTAAACAACAATCAGTGGTTATCTACACTAGACTTGTTTCATGAAGTCCAGCTGCCCATATCACCTTCTATCGAAAATGGCACCACCCACAGCTCAATGAAGGGCAGCAGTCATGCTCAGAAGCACACAATCCTGTCTCTCCTCTCACCAGCCAAAGAGAAATTATGAAATCATTATTTTGGTTATCACATTTACTGCTACTTGTCTGTCTAACCTCACTAGAGTGAAAACAGTGATTTTGGCCTGCTTTGTTTACTGATGTATCCCAGGCATTTAGAACAACTACTAGTATATATTAGATACTTAATAAAATACTTGTTGAGTCAATGAATGGGACTATTAGGTGGGCAAGGGCATTTATAAACCGGAAAGCAACTTATGACCAAAGTGACCTGGCTGTAAAAGGTATCCTAGACAACTCTGATTTCTCTGCTAGGAAATTTTGAATAGAAGAAATGAGAGACTAAAGGAGCTAAAAAGATGTATCAAGACTTGCGAGCTCAGGCAACCACAGGGCGTCAAGCCAGTTATAGAACAGGAGAAACCCCGGCAGAGACTTGCCAGTAGAACAGGTCTACCTCCAGTAAACTCTGGCAGCACTGTTGCATCTGTCATCAAACTTCTGAAGTATTGTAATGATATTCCTCCTTCTTAAGCTAGAATGGACCTATGATTCCTTGTCAGTAAAGAATCCAAAGTATAATACACTGTAAGAGGCACTCTGATAAATCAAGCCCTTTCAAACTGGTAAAGGGTTTGGAAAATTTTACATAAAAAGATTTAGTCAGAAAACTTTTTTTAAAAAGTTAAGAAGCACATATGAGAACTTTCTCCAAATATGTAAGGAGCTATTATGTGGAAGAAGATAAAGTGGAGCAAATTAGAGCCAAAAACTATAATTCAGAGGAGATATTTTTGAGTCAATATAAAGGAAGAACCTTGTGAGAATGAGAACTATCAAAAACAGAATGGGGCTTCCCTGGTGGCGCAGTGGTTGAGAGTCCGCCTGCCGATGCAAGGGACACGGGTTCGTGCCCCGGTCCAGGAAGATCCCACATGCTGCGGAGCGGCTGGGCCCGTGAGCCACGGCCGCTGAGCCTGCGCGTCTGGAGCCTGTGCTCCGCAACGGGAGAGGCCGCAACAGTGAGAGGCCCGCGTACCACAAAAAAAAAAAAAAAGAAAAAAACAGAATGAACTGCCACAGAAAGCAATGGTTAGAACGAGTTTTAGTACAAGCTACTAGTTTTTGTGGTCTGGAAAACTGGGCAGAACGGTAAGAGGACAAATCCAAAAAAATATGGAAAGCAGACTACTACAGCAATTCGTTTATTCAACAATAACAATGCCAGGCCTTGTGTTAGGTGCTAAGGATAAAACCTGCTGTGAGGACATTTAAAACTTGAATTGGGGTTTTAAACAGCACTTAAATGATTAAGTTTTGTCAATAAAAGGACAGATGTAGGCACAGCATAACAATGGGTAAAGATTAGGGAAGAAAATAATACTGTTTAGAAATCAGGTCATGAGTCTAAGGAAATAAGGGCTAGAAAAACTAAAAAGTTCCAAATTTTGGAACAGAGATATTTCTTATTCCTATTTTTTTTTTTTGCGGTACGCGGGCCTCTCACTGTTGTGGCCTCTCCCGTTGCGGAGCACAGGCTCCGGACGCGCAGGCTCAGCGGCCATGGCTCACGGGCCCAGCCGCTCCGTGGCATGTGGGATCTTCCCGGACCGGGGCACGAACCCGTGTCCCCTGCATCGGCAGGCGGACTCTCAACCACTGCGCCACCAGGGAAGCCCTCTTATTCCTATTTTGACATAATAGCAGCATCACTTAAGTTCAATGATGAGAAATGTAATTCTTGAGAATCCAAATAAAATGATAAGTAATGGTATATCCAAAAGAAAAATCTTAAAAGCAGACATTCTTTCATGCTTTAAAAAGCAATTCATTAAGTCTGTTCTCTATACCTGTGAGTCTGTCTCTATTTTTGCTATGAGGCGGGATGGGGTAGGGAACTGAGAGGTACAAACTACTATGTATAAAATGGAAAGGCTACAGGATGTACTACACAGAATAGGGAAATACAGTCATTGTTTTGTAGTGACTTTAAATGGAGTATAACCTATAAAAATGCTGAGTCACTGTGTTGTACACCCGAAACTAATATGATGTTATAAATCAACTATAGTTCAATTTTTAAAATGCAATTCAAGTTGTCTAAAAGTGCATGATGCATATACATGGTGACTTCTTTACACAGTGACTCTGTTTTTCAGATGATTTATACACTTAGCAAACTTTACACTCAGTCCACATGTAATACTGCAAAACTATTCATGAATAATTATGGAAATTAAAGTATGGACTTTCTGACTGGCTAACACATTTCAAATATATAAACCAAATAACAGAGTAAATTTATTAATATCTACATGCAAAAGCAGAAGTCTCTAGCTTTATTAATGAAGAGGGTATTTGTCTTTGTCTGGTGTATTTCACTTAGAGTAATGCTGGCGGAAAACAGGGAGAGACTGGCAAAAGAGTAAAAACTTTCAACCATAAGATGAATAAGTCTGAGGATCTAAGGTAAAACATGGTGACTACAGTTGATAACACTGTATTGTAAAACTGGAATTTGCTAACAGAGTAGAACTTGTTTTCAAAAAAAAAAAAAGATAAATATGTGAAGTGATGAGTTAATTAACTAGATGGGGGAATCCTTTCACAATGCATAGCTATACCAAATCACCATGATGTATTCTTTAAATATCTTAAATTCTATTTGTCAATTTTACCTCAATAAACAGTTGGGAAAAAATAGTGAAAAGCCAAAAAAAAATTTTTTAATTAAGGGTACTAACAGAAACTTTTAAATAGGAATATTACACAAATGAAACAGTAACCTTTATGACTGACCTTTGAAATAATTTTACAAGTAAATGAACAGATAATGTAGAACAATACATCATCTAAAATGTCCTCTTATTTTCATCAAAGATTGCCCATCCCTTGGTTCCTAACTGACCCTCATCTCTCCCAAGGAGGACAAGAACAGAATCGACATAGATTTGTCCTTAGAGAGGAAGTAGAAGAATTCTGATGAAGAAACATGGCAGACATAGTATATCTGTCCTCTGATTAGTATATTGGAAAGAACCCAGGCTTGGACGTTAGTCAGACTTAGGTTCAAATTCAGGCTCTGCTATTTCATAGTCTTGTGACCTTGAAAAATACACTTAATCTCTCGAAATCTGTTTTCTCAACCTCAAAATACAGTTAATATAATGCCCATCACACAAGGTTGCTATTAACAATGAGATTACATACCTAGCAGCACAGAATCTGCCACAAAAGACAGGCTTGGGACAAGAAAAAGTAGGTCAATTTGAGACTTACTCCTTTACTTGAAGAATATAATTTAAAGGAGCTTCCATTGTTAATATTATCTCCTTAACGAAAGTGAGGTATCCAAAGCCTATTAAGAAACCAGTGGCAACCTAAAGGACAGCCTTTAGTTGATATCTGTTTTACCCTGTCCCAATCAACACTTTTATTAATTACATGGTGGAAAACAGAAGACATCCTCTTCAAATCTATAAAAAGCAAAAATCTAAGAGAAGATGGAGATGGAGGTAGCAGAAATGTAGCTCATCGATCTGTCTGAATTCCCATATAAAAAATAGCATCAAAATATCACAGTGAACTGGCATAAAGACCAATGTAACAGAATAGAGAGCCCAGAAATAAACCCTCATGTATATGGTCAAATTATCTTTAAGAAAAGTGTCAAGGCTACACAATTGGGAAAGAATAGTTTCTTCAACAAACAGTGCTGGGAAAACTGGATATCCGCATGCAAAAGAATAAAGTTGGACCCTTACCCTACACCACATAGAAAAATTAACTCAAAATGGATTAAAGACCTAAACCTAAGACCTGAACTACAAAATTCCTAGAAGAAAATAAAAGGGAAAAGCTTCATGACATTGGATTTAGCAATGATTTCTCAGATACGACATCAAAAACACAGGCAACAAAAGTAAAAATAGACAAATGGGACTACATCAAACCTACAAACTTCTGCACAGCAAAGGAAACAATCAACACAGTAAAATGCAACCTGCAGAACAGGAGACAGTATTTGCAAGCCATATATCTGATAAGGAGTTAATATCTACAATATATTAAGAGCTCCAACAACTCAACAACAACAATAAAAATCCAATTTAAAACTAGGCAAAGAACTTACATGGACATTTCTGCAAAGAAGACCTACAAATGGCCAACAAGCATATAATAAGATGCTCAACATCACTAACCATTAGGGAATGCAAATCAAAACCACACAGGTTAGGACGGCCACTATCAAAATTCCAGAAAATAACAAGTGTTATTGAGGGTGCAGAGTAACTGGAACGCTTGTGGATTGTTGCCTAGGATATAAAATGGTACAGCCCCTGTAGAAAACAGTATGGAGGTTCCTCAAAAAATTAAAAATAGAATTACCATATAATCCAACAATCCCAATTCTGGGTATATATTCAAAAGAATTGAAAATAGAATCTCAAAGAGACATTTGCACATCCATGTCCACTGTAACATTATTCACAATAGCCAACAGGTAGAAGCAACCAAAACATCTATTAACAGATGAATGGATAAAGAAAATGTGGTACATACATATATGGAATATTATTTAGCCTTAAAACAGAAGGCAATCCTGTCATATGCTACAACGTGAATAAACTTTGAAGACATTATGCTAAGTGAAATAAGCCAAATACTGCATCCTCTTATATGACAAATGTAAAGTAGCCAAACTCCTAGAAATATAAAGTAGAATGGTGGTTGACAGGGGCTCAGGAAGAAAGGAAAGGGAAGTTTTGTTCACTGGGTATAGAGTTTCAGTTTTGCAATTTGAAAAAGTTCTAGGGATCTGTTACAAACGAACATACACACACACACACACACACACACACACACACACACACACACACGTAGTAAACACTGATGCACTCTATATTTATATTATGCATTTTTTACAACAATTTTTTTTAAAATAGCACAACCAAATACTCATGGACAACATGCATAAGAAAACTAGGTGAAAAGGTATCTCCAAAATACTCCAATGGGAGAAAAATCATAAACATCCACCAAATCTGGAAAGTATCTGCATCTGTGCAGGATTAAGAAAGAAACAACAGTAATGGTTTGAGAATAGAAGGACCCCAAAATAGCCAACAAGTATTCACTAGAAAGCAGAATGGCCAAGATGAGAGCAGCAGCTCAAAATGGAAGGGCAAGGACAACATCTCTGCAGCAAGGACTAAAATTGCTGGAGCAGTTTAAGCCCCCACACTGGAGAAACTGCAGGGAGTAGAATCAAAATTGAGCAGAAAAGGACTTATACTACCTGACTTAAAGACTTACAATTAAAGCTAGAGGAATCAAGACAATGTGGTAGGGACTTCCCTGGTGGCGCAGTGGTTAAGAATCCGCTTCCCAATGGAGGGGACATGGGTTCGAGCCCTGATCCGGGAAGAGCCCACGTCGTGGAGCAACTAAGCCCATGCGCCACAGTTACTGAGCCTGTGCTCTAGAGCCTGCAAGCCACAACTACTGAAGCCTGTGTGCCACAACTACTGAATCCCGCGTGCCTAGAGCCCTAAGAATCCCACACACCGCAACAAAGAGTAGCCTCTCTTGATGCAACTAGAGAAAGCCTGCATGCAGCAACAAAGACCCAATGCAGCCATAAATAAATAAAATTTAAAAAGACAATGTGGTACTGTTATTAGAATCAATCAATAAATTGGACAATAAAAGAAAACCCATATGACTGTCTCAACAGATGCAGAAAAAAGCATTTGACAAAATTCAATATCCATTCATGATTTAAAAAAACACTCAGCAAATAATAAATAAAACATCCTCAATACATTAAAAAGCATTTATAAAAAGCCTATGGCTAACATCATACTTAATGGATATAGATTTAAATGCTTTTCCACTAAGATACAGAAAAAGGATGTCCACTACCATGACTTCTATTCAACATTGTACTGGAAGTGCTAACCAGTGCAATACAATAAGAAAAAGATACAAAAGGTATACAAATGGGAAAAGTATAAGTAATATTGTCTTTATTTGAAGACAACCTATAGAAAATCCTAAGAAATCTTAAAAAGCTACTAGAACTAATAAATGAGTTTAGCAAGACTTCTAAGGATCAATATAAAATATTCATTGTATTTCTATATACTAGTAGATTTCTATATACTAGCAATAAAAATTAAAATTTAAAAAACATATGCCATACATCAAAAATCATGAAATACTTAGGGCCATTAATAGGTAAATGGATTTAAAAAATTGTGGTATATTCATACACTGGAACATAATTCAGCACTAAAAAATAAAACTGCTGATATATGTAATGACACGGATAAATCTTAAAATAATTACGCAGCTCAAAAGAAGCAAAACACAAATGAGTACCTGCTACAGGATTTCATTCACATGAAACTGCAGAAAAGATAAATCTACTCTATAGTGATATAAAGCAAATCAGTGGTTGCCTAGGGATGCATATTAGGGATCAACTTGAATAAAAGAGGTATGAGGGAATTTTTTAGAGTGATGGAAATTTTCTTTATTCTTAATGCCGTGGTGTTTACGTGAGTAAATACTTCTGCTACCACAGAGTTAAGACAATCAGGAAGGAATACATCTTCTTTAAATTTTGCCTGTAGTCAGAATGGAATCTATTGTAATCTATGGAAGAATGAAAGAGTCCTAGCATAATTCATCTGTAATGTATATTTTCCTCCTGTAATAGTTTTCTCTATATTTGAACATGTTCCTCTAGTCTGTCTGGAAGATATTGTGATAGAAATGTGCAATATCCCAAGGGAGCCTATTCTATCTCTGGATGATTATCATAGAAGATCTTTCTGAGAACCTGATACAGGAAACTTTAACTATGATGTGCAGTATTATCATCAATCTATCAAATTATTTTTTTAAGTACTAAATGTAATATGTGAATACAAACTGAGAAGACAACTGTGTTAAAATTTAAGGAGAATATCTTATATATGGAATCAAAAATAAAACTAAATTCACAGATTAAAAAAAATTTAATGAGAATAACTATTTCTTCTCTGGCTCTCTCTATACATACATTTTGGTTTTTAATTTTTAAAAACAGGTATCTTTAAATGAATTTGAATAATTTTAAACTCTTTCTAAGCCCCAGAAGATAGGAGATGTATTTAGTTATGAGGTGTATAACTAAAATGTATTTTAGTTATAAGGTGTACTAGGTTGAATAATGTACCCCAAAGATTCATGCCTACTTGGAACCTCAAAATAAAACTTTATTTGGAAATATGGTCTTATTTAGAATATGGTCTTAATTAGTTAAAATGAGGTCATACTGGATTAGGGTAGGCCCTAAGCCAATGGCCAGTGCCCGGGAAGAAGAGAAAACAGAGATACAGACAGATACACAGGAAAAATGCCATGAGAAGACAAAAGCAGAGACTGGAATGTTAGAGCTGCAAGTCAAAGAATGTCTTGGACTGCCAGCAACCACCAAAAGCTAGAAGACAGGCATGGACCAGACTCTCCCTCAGCACCCTCCAGAAAGAACCAACCTTGCCGACACCCCGATTTTGGTCTTCTAATCTCTAGAACTGTGAGAGAATAAATTTCTGTTGCTTCAAGCTACCCAAATTGCAGTACTTGGTCACATCAGCCCTAGAAAACTAAAATATTTGGTAACAATATTTCATTACATTAGTAGAGATCTGATTTTGTTGACATGAAAGAAAAACTAAAAAAAAAAATCTATTTTGTTATAATATCTACTTGCTGGTCACGGTGCTCCTTCCTGGGACTATATAGGATAAATTTAGTCCCATTTTTACATTGTAGTCCTTCAAATATTTGAATATAACTAACAAAAATCTTATCCCCTGCCTCCTCCTCTCCCTGATCTTTACTTTTTCAGCTTAAATAGTTTCAGTTTGTCCCACAGATCCCAATGTGATTTTTTTTTTTTAACACGGTTAGGAATATGGAGTGCGGGTCTAGATTACCTGCATTCTAATCCAGTTCTGCCATTTACTTGCTACCTGACTCTGCGAAAATTGCATTATCTCTTTGTGCTTCATTGTTTTCCCCATACATAAAAGAGGGCTACCTCTTAAGAGCTCTTATCAGGAAAAATATGAGTTAATATACATGTAAGGTGTTTCAACAAATACTTGGCGCATGGTAAACGCTATATAAGTGATGATGATGATGACGATAATGATGACCACGATTATAACAAAATAAGCGTGTGCCAGTTTGCCTGAGTAGCACTCAGAGCTGAACACAGTACCTGAGATTACTGAGTTGATGTAAGTGATGCAGTATAGAGAACTGTTGTTCTAAATAACTGTGCTACTAACAATGAAGCTTAAAGTGTTAATTATATTAGGTCTTTTGGTTACCACAAGACTTTTGAATGAAACATGTAAACCTTTTTTTAAACGTTGATGCTATCCTGTACCTGTACAAACACTGTTGCAGACTCAAGTTGTACCTATTAAATTTCTTTAGTTAGCCTAGCACAGGCATGTTTTAGATCCTATGTCTGTTACTCACTGTATTTATATTACTCAATTTTTTAAAGTAAGGGCATACATTTCATAGAATGTGACCATTTTAACAGTTCAATAGGTGTTGACAAAATCTTAAAAACTATTTCAGTAAAATAAAAACAAAAATGGAAATTATTTGATTGTGTTCTACTAAAAAATTGCTCAAGGAGTTCCCCCAGAAAATATTTTCCAAAAACACTTCATCAATATCAGCATAAGTCTGATTAAAATTTTTTATTTTCCCAACTGGAGTTAAAATTTCCACAGGGAAAAAGTCTTGGTCAAAACATGCTATACACACATTATGGACATTGGCACCAGTCCTTCTATCCCATTCTATCCCCCAAACAATCTGCAACTTCAGCACTCTGCCTAGCACCTGTTCTTCTCTTCTTCATTGAGAAAATCACCCTCAAGGGGAAACGAGTGAAGCAAAAACACAATGCTAGAAAATCAGAACTTCTGACCTTTCAGGAATATATAACTGATCTATACATCTTAACAGGGTAAAAGTTGATCAGCAGAAACTTAATTTACTTGTTCACAGGTAAAATTAAGATGAGGGTCTTGCAGGTCCCAAGCTCCTGATCCTTGATTTACAAAATCTGCTTTTTAGCAAATGATAATTTTTTTAAATGTTTGCTTATTCATCAGAAGACTTGTGCTATAATGCCAAAATAATCAGAAGATCAAAGTTCACCAAAACAAGATCTAATTGTGCCAGTAAAGACCGACTTTCAAAGGATAAGGAAAATAAAAACTGTTCATTCACTGAAAAGAAAGCATGCAGGAAATCATTCCACAAAAGGCTTTCATATTTGATCCATTTAGTATTTAATCAAAGAAGTCTGTTTTTTTCAACTGAAACAAGCCTTTTTGTGGTTATTCAAAAATTTAGGTAGGAATGCAATATGATTTTCCGAATTTCCAGTATAATCTCCTATTATTCAAAAGGCTTATTTAGAACACACAAACTATTTTTTTTCCAGAGTTAAATTTAGCAAAAGCCCATGGGCTTTCACAGAAGTGAAAAAGAATGCATTTCAAAATTGAACAGAATACATAGAGAACAAGGTATACCATTAAAAATAATAAGCCAAGGGGATTCCCTGGTGGTGCAGTGGTTGAGAGTCCGCCTGCCGATGCAGGGGACACGGGTTTGTGCCCCGGTCCGGGAAGATCCCACATGCCGCGGAGCGGGGGGAGAGGCCACAACAGTGAGAGGCCCGCGTGCCGCAAAAAAAATAATAATAATAATAAGCCAACAATAGCTATATAATCTTAGCTTCTATTAAACTCACAGTTTATCAATAATGTATAAATCCAGTGATTGAAACATTAAAGGTCAGGATTTAGGAAAAGAGAAAAGAGTACAAATTGAAATTAAAACTAAATATGTGATTTAGCGTTTTGATAAAGTTCTTCAGATTGCATCTTCTTACTGAATAAAAATGCCTTCTTTCACAGCAATGCATGTAAAGCTGTTCACAGTCTGAAATGCTGTAAAAACTATACAGTTGTGTATCAATATTTTAAAAGAGAAAGCCTTTTCAAGTCTATAGCTCCAAATATCTACCAAATGTGCCCAGGATGCAGCGTCATTCACAGTCACTCCAACAGTTCAAATTCTCATCATCTTTCACCTAAATGATGGCTAGAGCCTCATCATCTTCCTGCTCCTCTTCACTCCAACATATTCAAGCTTCTGGCAGTATGGAAATAAGCTCTGCAAAGTCACAGTTCATCACACTAACTCCCTTGCTTAAAATCATTAAATGATTCTCCCACTGGCTACAGAATAAAATAATTCCCAAATCATTACTTTAGGGACTGCCACCTCTCCCAAGATGAAAGCAACAAGGACTGAATTTATCCTCTAACCTGCAACAACTAAAAAAGCAGAAAAAAAATACAATGGCTTTCAGACACTGACATCAGGCAGTAGATGACAGTAAACTCAGAGAGAAAATAAACAAATGAGTCCTACAATTGCCCCAGCTTACTCCCTGGTGAGAGTTTCCAGACTGCAGGACAGGAAAGGGGAATCCAAGTGAAGTCTAGCAGCTTCCCTGAGTTGAAGCAATAGAGTTGAGAGTCCAGGAAAGCCAAAGAAGTTAGAGTTCACAAGGCAGAATACCAAAGAGAAGAGAGATTCACAGGAAAAGAGAAGTCCAGAGATCTGCAGAGGATCTGCCTGAGTCTTCAGCTGAGTACTCATTACTTGAACATGAGAAAAATCACCTGAGGCCAGGGAATAAACCACATGAAAGGAACAGGGAGAATGAGTCTCAGAGCTCACATAAGGCCAGGAATAGCTTGTGTTCCCAATAACCAACAGCGGGAAAACAAACAAACCAACCAACAAAGAAAAACGCTGCCATAATTCCCAGGGCTTCAAGTAGAGAATTCAGAAGAGTAGTAGTGTGGAAAAATCAGCCCTAGACTAAATGCTGCTGAGGGTCCACCTAACAAAACTGAATAACAAGCCTCAAATAGATCAAGCTATTTTCAAGTGATTTAATTACACCCCAGAACAAAGTTCAAGAACAGTTATAGAAACATAAAAATATCCAGCACTCAACAGAGTAAAGCACAATGTCTAACATCTAAGTCAAAAACCACCAGGCATGAAAAGCAGCAGAAAAGTATGAGCCATAGGAGTAGAAAAATCAGTCAACTGAAACAGACTCAAAATGACAAAGGTGATGAAATTAGCAGATAAGGACATTCAAAGTTATTATAACTTTGTTGCATATTTTCAGGTACAGACATGAAAAATACACTGGATAGAATTAATGAATTAGACACTACAGAAAAAAAAGATCAATGAGCTTGAAGTTATAGTGATATAAAGTCTCCACCATGAAAGAGAAAGACAAACAGACTGCAAAAATTAAACAGAGCATCAGTGAGCTGTGAAACAGCTTCTATTGGCCTAATATGCATGTAACAGGAGTCAGGGAAGGGGGAGGGAGACCAAAATATATCTGAAGTAATAATGGCCAAATTTGATGAAATTTTATTTTTCCAAATTTGACAGAAATTATAAACCCAATGATCAAGAAGCTCAACAAACCACAAACACACACACACAAAAAAAAAATTGGGGAAAACTATACCAAGGCACATAATAGTCAAATTAATTTAAAATGACATGAAAAGAAAATCTTAAAAACAACCAGAAAAAAAGAGACATGTTATGAAGAGCAACAAAGGTAAAAATGACAGCAGACTTCCCATTATAAACAATGCAAGTTAAAAGACAACGGAGTCACATCTTTAAAATACTTAAAGGAAAAAAATGTCAACTCAACATTTTAGGCCCTGTGGGTCTGAGATTCCCCTCCCCCACCAAGAGACATCAGACAGCCCAGCCTGGGGAACATATTCTTCTGCCACTTCAGACAGCACTAGCCTGGACCAGTGGGAGAACCAGATAAACCAAGAAGACCAAAATAACATTGCTAAGAACTAAAAACTAGACTGCCACTGGAACAACAGCTTACAAAATTAGACAATGGTCCATGTGCTAAATCTAAACAGAATACCTAACTCAGCAGCCAAAATACCCAGGATGCAATCTGTAAAACATCCATTGTACCAGGAACCAGGAAAAGCAAACCTGAAAAATCAACTGATGCCAAAAGAGACATGAATCAGTTGTTGGAACATATGACAAGGATTTTAAAGCAGCTGTCATAAAAATTCATCAATAATTGATCCCAAACTCCCTTGAAACAAAGGAAAAAATAGGAAATATCAGCAAAGAAACAGAAGTTATAAAATGAATGAAAATTATAAAACTAAAAAATAAAATAACCAAAATAAAAATATCAGTAGAAGGATTCAATGTTAGAATAGAGACAGCATAGGACAGAATTAGTGAACTTTGAGACAGATCAATAGAATTTACCCAATTATGAACAATGTGAGGAAATAAAATATAAAGAACAGGGCCCTGAGGATACATGGGACCATAACAAAGTATCTAACATTCATACCACTGGAGTACTAGAAGGAGAAGAGGGAGTGTAACTGAAAGAGTATTCAGAGATAATAATGACTGAAAGATTCCCAAATTTGGCAAAGTAGAAAAATTCAAGAAGCTGAGGGAACCTCAAATGGGATAAATTCAAAGAAATCTACACCAAGACACAATAATAATTAAACTTCTGAAAACTTAAAAAAAATATATTGAAAGAAGCAAGAGAGAAACAATATGTTGCCTACAGGATAACACCTATTCAAATGACAGCAAACTTCACATCAGAATCCATGGAGGTCAAAAGGAAGTGGCACAACATTTATTAAGTGCTGAGAGAAAGAACTATCAACTATGAATTCTATTTCCAACAAAATATCCTTCAGGAATGAAGGGGAAATCCAGATGAAGAAAAACTAAGAAACTGCCACTAAAAGACCTATCCTTAAAGATCAGCTAAAGGAAATTGTTCAAACAAAAGAAATGATAAAGGAAGCAATACTGGAGCATCAGGAAAGAAGAACAATGGACAGAGCAAAACTATGAGTACATACGATAAACTATCATTCTCTTCATGAGTTTCATAAATCATATCTGATAATTAAACAAAAAGTATAACAATTCAATTCAAAGTTTAAATACCTTCTACAATATCCCCAAACAGTTGTTTAGCCTCTGCCTTAACACCTCTAAGTAAAAATGAAATTACTACTTCCCAAATTATTAGAAAGTTCTTCCATATGTTGAAATATTTGTTCAGAATCCAAGTCTCCCTAGAACTGGGGTTTTGTTTTTGTTCAGGTCAGACACCTTCAGATCAGATCCAAACAACATTTATTCTGCAGTTACTATACATGAGTTAATCTTAACAAGCTATGAAATAAAAATATTAATCTCCATTTTACACATAAAGAAATAAATTTACATACCAGCTAATGTTCCCAAAGTCACATTGTATAAATAAGCGGCAGCCCACAAATGTGAATCCAAGTCATCCTAAATCCAGTACTCAATATGCTTCTCAACCAATGGCTGGTGTCTTGATGTCAACTGGCTCTAAACCTCCTTCCAGGGCAATATTCTCCATTCTCTATCCTCAGTCCAACAACATTTGGATCACTTAAAACTTCTCTAACCTTGAATTTTACTGCTTGCCTGACTTGCAACCTTTAGTTGCTGTACTGTAGCAGGGCAGGTGGGTAGTAATTGCTGGAATTAACTCTTCTTTCAACACAGAACTTAATCTGGGTATGATCTTGTAGATAAGTCCAATTCTAGGGCCCTGACTCTCTCCTATTCTTCCTGTTCTACTGAAAGAAACTAGACCATCCCAGGGAAAGCCCAGAGATTCAATAATTAATATTCGCTACACTCAATGTAACAAGCTAAAAATAAGCTCACCCTTCTCCAACAAGTAGTCCTTCAACTACTTAAAGACAACTACTGTGTCTTCTAAAAGGTAAATATGATTTTCATTTCCCTTTCTATGTTGGTCACTCTTCCAAGGGTCTATTTCTCAAAAGACCACTACACTAAAGACATCAACAGTAATTATGAATAAACAGAAATAACTCAAAATATAAATACCTTCCCACAGTAGGTATCTTCTAACTAATCTAAGACAGTCCTCACAGATATATACATATACACCATTGAGTCCTGTTTTAAAAAAAGAACACTACATTGGTAATCAGGAGATCCCAGGCTTGTCTTAGCTCTATCTCTTAAGCAAATCCTCTAACTTCTCTGAATCTCAGTCTCTCACCTATAAAGTGATCTTAGGTCCCTTTTGGCTCTAAAATTCTATGCATGATAGACACCAGAAAATGTGAAATACATACATCTACCACTAGAGGGAACAAAACTATGGTTGCCAACCTAAAGAGTAGATAAAAATCTCCAGACAGATTACCTTGCTAGGAAAACTACACTCATTTAAACTATATGAATTTAAACTATGCCTCAATAACTCATCTGCTGACAAAGAACTCCAGGCTACTGCATAAACACTGTTATTTTGTATGATGTAGAATAACAGATCTCTTTCTAGACTGGTTAAAGTTATCTTAAACCAAACTGAATATCACAAAAACATGCTTATTGTGTAATACTGAGAAATCAGCAACCTTACCAAAAAAAGAGGGATTGATACAGTAGGACAGAAAGAACACAGATGGAAGGAAAGGAGAAGTGAGGAAGAGAAAAAGAAACAGCTGGGGTTTTCTGGAATTTCTAATATAACAGTGTATCTGTGCCTTTCAAAGTATTATAGAAATGTATTACCGTGACACCACAGAATATTTAGCCCCTGTTGATAATACAGCAGAAAAAGTAATCCCACATAAAAATTTCAGACAACTTTCTTATAAACAGTTTAAAAACACCAATATGTTGGTTGTATGCATAATACCTTGATCTTTTTAGAATAAAAAAATTACACATTTAAAATACAATTCTTCTCTACTATGACTTGCAGTATCACTTTCACTATGTTGTTTAAGTTTCCTTCCAACTGAAGATAAGATTATTATGTGACAGGTACTTAGTTTTAGCATAAGAATTTTAAAATAGAACATTTTTAAACTAAGGAGAAAAGTTATTGACAACAACAGCAAAGGTCATCACGTTCATCTTCCTTAAACAAGAGATTCCTGTTTGTTACACAATGCAATCAGGCGTGATACACCTAAATTTCTCATTAAAACTCATTCAACATGTTCCTATCAATGGATTCCCTAACTCTAACTCAATAAAGGAGAAGGCAGGAAATCTCTGAGTTTGAAAGAATCTCTAGCAACCTGTGCCTTGCAAATCAATCACGTCTTTAAAGGAATACAGATGCTAAATTTCTTCTTCCCAAATTCAGTTTAAACATGTCCCCTACCTACAGACAGTGTTCTCCCCAACTCTTTCTTTCACATCTCTAACTCCCTACCTCCAACTCAAAGTTCACCTTTGAGCAGAACTACCCGCACAGATACCAGCAAGCCTTACGTTTTCTGCTCAATTCTTCTCAAAAATCAAACTTCCTGTCCTACAAAAAGAAGTGAACAAGTTATAAGGCTGGTTGTTTTCCCTGAGGTTTCATTCTCTTAAAAACAAACATTGGGGCTTCCCTGGTGGCGCAGTGGTTGAGAATCTGCCTGCCAATGCAGGGGACACGGGTTCAAGCCCTGGTCTGGGAAGATCCCACAGGCCGCGGAGCAACTAAGCCCGTGCGCCACAGCTACTGAGCCTGCGCGACTGGAGCCTGTGCTCTGCAACAGGAGAAGGCCGCGACAGTGAGAGGCCCGCGCACCGCGATGAAGAGTGGCCCCGCTCGCCGCAACTAGAGAAAGCCCTCGCACAGAAACGAGGACCCAACACAGCCAAAAATAACTAAATTTATAAAAAAACAAACAAACAAACAAACAAACATTGCGGGCTTCCCTGGTGGCGCAGTGGTTGAGAGTCCGCCAGCCGATGCAGGGGACACAGGTTCGTGCCCCGGTCCGGGAAGATAACCACATGCCGCTGAGCGGCTGGGCCCGTGAGCCATGGCCGCTGAGCCTGCGCGTCTGGAGCCTGTTGCTCCGCAACGGGAGAGGCCACAACAGTGAGAGGCCCGCGTACCGCAAAAAAAAAAAAAAAAAAACATTGCCTTTTTCTACCAGATAAAACAGAATCTTTCTCAATCTCCCAATGCCATCTACAACCCTTACGGAGCATTTCCACAGACGCAGTAAATTAAACATGACCAAAATGGGATTTTTCCATCGTTTCTACAAAACCTGTATCTTCTCCTCCATTCCCTGTCTCAGAGAGGGGCACCTTACCCATCTGGGTATTCAGTGCCTCCATTAGAAGTAGGTTCAGCAGCATATGACAAAAACCTAAAATATTAGCAGCTTAAACAAGGGAGAAGTTTGTTTCATTTCATATAAAGGAAGTCTGGAAGTGGGAGCCCAAGACTAAAGACATATCTATGGTCTCGGGGATCCAGCTTCTTCAGCTTCACTGGTAGCAGGGGATATAAGATGCAGTAGCTTATCTTCTTCTTTAGAAGGGACATCTCAACATATCCCTAAACACTGCCACGTGAGAAACTTCACTAAGGTGTCAGATGCTTAAAATTTTTATGGGCTTTGTGTACTACTGCTGAGTCTTTACAAAGGCTCTAGAGTGCTTGCTAGTTCTCTAACCCAAAGTCCTGTCATTGAGCATTATGTCATCATTGTAGGGGACCAGTGAGATACACTCTGAGATAGTGAGATGAACAAAATCCCCATAGACTAAATGATAGCACAGAGCTAAAAAACTAACCTAATCATGGAGGTAATACGGTGACAATATGGTGGTATTATACTGCTGGTCATTTCTGATGATCTTTGCATGTGTGTGTGTGTGTGTGGCTATATATACTTTGCTCTTTTTGTGGCTGTGTCGGGTCTTAGTTGAGGCACACAGGATCTTTGTTGAGGCACGCGGGCTCTTTCATTGCGGCGCGTGGGCTCTTGCTTGCGGCATACGGCCTTCTCTTTAGTTGTGGCGTGCAGGTTTTCTCTCTCTAGTTGTGGCACGCAGGCTCCAGAGCACGTGGGCTTTGCAGTTGTGACGCGCAGGTTCCAGAGTGCGTGGGCTCTTTAGTTTGCGGCATGCAGGCTCTCTAGTTGAGATGCACGAGCTCAGTAGTTACGGCACACGGAATCTTTTCATTGCGGTGCACGGGCTTCTCTCTAGTTGTGGTATGCAGGTTCGGTAGTTGCAGCATGTGGACTTAGTTACCCTGTGGCATGTGGGATCTTAGTTCCCTACTAACCAGGGACCCACGTTCCCTGCACTGGAAGGCGGATTCTTTACCACTAGACCACCAGGGAAGGCCCCCCCTCCTTTTTTTTTTGGTAAGGCATTTGATAGATCAGTAGTTAATCACCGGGTGCCAGGGTCTATTTCTAGTGAAGAGACCACATGTGGAACACCAGATAGAACCAGGTAGAACTAGAGCTGTGGATGAAGGTTATGGTAATACATCATCATTCTCCAAAGATCTACCTATCTTCCACATAGACAAGAGAGTTCAATGCAGCCTGAAGCTTTCCACCCCCAAACCTTTCAATTCTTTAATGCAGCATTAATCTCTGTAATTCTGGATGTGAGACTGCTTTTGGTTTATTATCTTGGTAGAAAGAGAGAGCTCCAGGGGGCTACACCTGGCTCTTCCTGCCATAATGATTCTTAATCCATGGATATGGAAGCCAATTTGGGAATTCCCCCAGCTGTCAAACATTTATTCCAAATATGCACTAAGAAACTAGATATAACCACAGGATGAATTCACAGACCCACCAGCAGCACTGTGAAATAGTTTCAAGCCAAAGCTCCATTTCACACCTGATTTCCACAAGCTCTCATTCTGCCTGGTGGGACACAGTGGCATCCTGAGTCACTAGGAATTAGCATTAGCTCAGGTTCCAGTAATCCCTGAAAGGTTGAGTATTTTCCCTTCCCTGATGCACAGTCACACTTGTATATGGCCAAAGGTCCCTTTCTTTAGGGAAGGCTGTGAAAAAAATTAACTGCCTCAAAGGAAAGTACCTTGCCTCCTCTTTATCCACATATCTAGATATGTGAAGTGATAAAGGTATGGGGATTAGGTGATTCCAGTATGCTGACCTAAAATCAATCCTATGTTTATCAGACCTAAGGTGTTTCGTTTGGCTTGTTTGTTTGCTTTAGTTCAGGCATCCAGATCAAGTAAGACCTTAGTGAGCTGCGCCTCCGTGTCAATCCGCTATGATAACCACTGTCCACCTTGCCTCTGACGGTTAACTTACTTGTCTCTGCCGTTCCAGGATCCCACTCACTTAAAGGGGCCCATTTTATAGCAGCATCTCTCACACTCATACCAAGAAAAGAAATGACTGCCACTACAGCACTTTTTAAGGACGCCAGCATTCCCCTCACCACTGTATTTTCTTAAAGCTGGTAGAGAACATCCATCTTGGGAGGACATAATTAGTGAGTAAGAAAGCCAGCTGAACATAATAAATTCACCTCCCTAACATTCCTAACTTCTCCACTCTGGCATCTTAACTTTGTTCAATGTAGGTCACTACTGAATTGAAGTTTCAGTCAACAAAACAAGCAGACAATTAGAACCAGTTCTTGCTGCTTGAGCAATCACCAAATCTGAAATCTCTTGCGGGTGAACCTACATTAACAAATTCAGCCCAAACTAAAACTGGATCCCTTCTTTCCTTATCTAGCAGCCTCAAAAGCCAATCTCGTATCGACTTCCTAGATTTTTGCTAATATAAATTAGTAAAATTCTTACAATTTTTTGATGCATAAAACTTGTCTTTGATTTCGAAATTGGCCCTTTGGACTTGCTAGGATCTGACTCTAGCTATATAGGTCTAGAGGTAGGGATGGGATTGAGTACAGCCATGACTCTACAAGGTGAGGTCATGATAGCAACTTTAAGCAAGGCAGGACCACTCTCACCAGTCAAAGAAAGACAGGCAAGGGAGGTTCAGTAAAAATCATAGATTCAGAATATCTGGTGAGTTCCCTGACAGTCCAGTGGTTAGGATTCCACACTTTCATTGCCGAGGGCACAGGTTCGATCTCCGGTCGGGGAACTAAGATCTCGCAAGCTGCACAGTGCAGCCAAAAGAATAAATAAATAAAATAAAAAGCAAATTAAAAAAAAAAGATTATCTGGAGTCATCCAAACACATTCCAATTCTTGGAATCTCATTCTTTCCCAATCAATGCCCCAGCTTACAGCTAAGAGATCTGATTAAGCTGTAGATTCAACCTACATGTATTTCAACAACTTACTGGATTAGACTTTGACCCAATTTTGGTTCAGACAAATGGATAAAGAAGATGTAGTATATATATACAATAGAATATTACTCAGCCATAAAAAGGAACGAAATTGTCAGTTGTAGAGACATGGATGGATCTAGAGACTGTCATACAGAATGAAGTAAGTCAGAAAGAGAAAAACGAATATTGTATATTAACGCATATATGTGGAACCTAGAAAAATGGTACAGATGAACCAGTTTGCAGGGCAGAAATTGAGACACAGATGTAGTGAACAAACATATGGACACCAAGGGGGGAAAGTGGCGGTTGGGGGGTGTGTGTGTGTGTGATGAACTGGGAGATTGGGATTGACATGTATACACTGATGTGTATAAAATGGATAACTAATAAGAACCTACTGTATAAAAAATAAAATTCTAAAATTCATAAAAAAAGAATCAGATGTTCACAAAATCACTAGAAAAATGGAGAGACAGACTCTAGAGTAACTGAGATTCCAGAAACTCCTAACCCATATAACATTCTGCCTCAGCCACAATCAGGAAAGCTGTCACCATCAGTACAGGAAGCTGGCAAACAAGGAAGCTGCTGCAGAAGCTGCAGAAATAGAAAGACACCCACTAAATTAGGAAACCACCCCCACAAACTGCTAACTCAGAACAAGTCTATCTCCCTCACAATTTATGCCAGCAAAATTCAAGCCCACCCCCCACCTCTATCTCCACCTGATTCAGTTCCAAATCAAAGTGTATATGAAGGGTGGAACCTAAATCATGTCCAGAAACGAAGTAGCCTATAGGGAGAGAATGTACTGGTCAGGAAGACTATTAAGTACTCTCATTCTGAAACTTACATTTCTACACTGTCATTTTCAAAAGTGGTATTCTCCAAGAGGCATATTGAATTTTAACCTATCAATAATGCAGTTTCCTGAGCCTGCATTACTGAAAACTAGATTCCAGACTAAGGTAAATGACATCTTATAGGAACAATCCCCTGTATCAGTAACAAGCATATACCTCTTACAATTTTGAACTGCAACATTCTCCCACATCCACTACAATGGTTTTGTTTTAGGTCCTCACCATTTCTTTTTTTTTTTATTTTAATTAATTAATTTATTTATTTTTGGCTGTGTTGGGTCTTCGTTTCTGTGAGAAGGCTTTCTCCAGTTGCAGCGAGCGGGGGCCACTCTTCATCGCGGTGCGTGGGCCTCTCACTGTCGCGGCCTCTCCTGTTGCGGAGCACAGGCTCCAGACGCCCAAGCTCAGTAGTTGTGGCTCACGGGCTTAGTTGCTCCGCGGCATGTGGGATCTTCCCAGACCAGGGCTCGAACCCATGTCCCCTGCATTGGCAGGCAGACTCCCAACCACTGCGCCACCAGGGAAGTCCCCCCTCATCATTTCTTGCATGGACTACTGCAATAGCTTCCTAACTGTTCTCCCTGAGTTCACTGTTGCTTACTCCAAACCATTTTCTTCAATGCTGCCAGCGTTTTGTACATTGTGTCACTCCAATTAACTGACTTACCACCACATTCAGGATAATGGTCAAATTCCTAACAATCTGAGCCTTACCTAACTCTCATCCATAACCTTATGGAGGCTCTAGTTTCAACAGCCTATTCATAAAGCAGCCCAAACAAGTCGGATCCATTCAAACTCATTGATCTGCCTTTGAATATACTGTCCCTTCTGCCAGAAACTCTCCTTTTCTCCCATCACCAAGTTAACTCTTACACATTTTACAGGATTAAGTTCAAGTGTCATTTCCTTTTAGAAATATTTCCTGGCGCCTTGTGTCCCAAGATTAAGTGTTCCTTTTCTGCACTTCCACAATATCTCATTCTAAATATTTAGGTGGGGGCAGGGGGAGTCAAATGGTTATGTGATCTCCAACAGGACTTAGCAGTTCTAAAACATAAGAGAAAAAAATGAATTGTGAGGCTCATTCAATGTTATATTGAGACAATCAGGAGAACAGGAAAGCTGAGGGCAAGTTAGACTAAAGTTGAAGTGAATATGGGACTTCCCTGGTGGTGCAGTGGTTAAGACTCTGCACTCCCAATGCAGGGGGCCCGGGTTCAATCCTGGTCAGAGAACTAGATCCCACATGCATGCCACAACTAAGAGTTCGGATGCCGCAACTAAGGAGCCCATGGGCTACATCTAAGGAGCCGGTGAGCCGCAACTAAGCAGTCTGCCTGCCACAACTAAAGAGCCCACATGCCTCAACCAAAGAGCCACCGAGCCACAACTAAGGAGCCAACCTGCCGCAACTAAGGAGCCCACCTGCCGCAACTAAGACCCAGCACAACCTAAATAAATAAATAAATGTTTTTAAAAAAACGTTGAAGTGAATAGCTATGGAATTCTAACTAGGAAAGGAAAAGAATGATGCTAAAAGGGTGCTGATAAATAACAGACTCACAGACATAGAAAACAAACTTATGGTTATAATATGCTTATAGTGGGGGGCAGCAGAGGGGATAAATTAGGAGTCTGGGATTAACATATACACACTACTATGTATAAAACAGATAAACAGCAAGGACCTACTATATAGCACAGGGAACTATATTCAATGTCTTGTAATTACCTATAATGGAAAAGAATCTGAAAAAGGATAGATATATGTATAACTAAATCACTTTGCTGTACACCTGCCACTAACACAAGACTGCAAATTATATTCAATAAAAAGCGGTTATTAAAAAATAATAAAACATTTTAAATAAAATAAATAAATGAGGGCTGAGAGATTATATCACCCTATTGGAAATGTCTAAACTATCTTTAAACATTGTTCTTTTTACACTGAGTCAAAATCTTCTCCAAGTATTCTCACCACCTGATGTCACCAGATTCAGAGTATATCTATTCCTTCTTTAACATGACAGCTTTTTAGCTGTTTGAAGGCCATAAGCATGATTCTCCCATCCTGCTCGCCTAATTCCTCTAACGGAACTGAGTAATCGTCCTATTATACATTACTCTAATCCTTATCATATAGTGTCCAAATAGAGTTAAACAACTTAAGAAATGTGGAAGATGTAATTCAACTATACTTCAATAAAAAATAAATAAATAATTAAGTGTAAATTCCAGTCAAAAAAGAAAAAGAAATGTGGAAGAATAATTAACTCAGAATAATAACACATAAAAGGATTAAAAAGCAGAAAGCTAAGAGATAAGAGACAATTCATCTTAGGAAAAAGCAAATATTTAAACTTGTAAATAAATTAATGTCTAAATGAGTATTCTAAAAAGTCACAACAAACAATACAGGAATTGGGACTTCCCTGGTGGCACAGTGGTTATGAATCCGCCTGCCGATGCAGGGGACACAGGTTCGAGCCCTAGTCTGGGAAGATCCCACATGCCACAGAGCAACTAAGCCCATGCGCTACAATTACTGAAGCCCACGCACCTAGAGCCTATGCTCCGCAACAAGAAAAGCCACAGCAAAGAGAAGCCCACGCACCGCAGCGGAGAGTAGCCCCCACTCGCCGCAACTAGAGGAAGCCACACGCAGCAATGGAGACCCAACGCAGCCAAAAATAAATTGACTAATTTAAAAAAAAATACAGGAACTAAAGACACATAGAAAGCATATTAGTTTCCTTTCATAGGAAGTAATCAGCAGACATTATACATTTGATAATTCAAGAAACGTGTTTACTCATAGTATTTAAAGTAATAAAGTACCCTCTAGACTAACAATATTAACATAACAAATATGAGGAGGTAGAAGGATAAGTTAGTTATTAGGTTTATTAAATCCCACATCTTTCATATTTGAGAATCAACAGATGCTGTATAAAGTTGTTCAACATATTCATTCCTCTATGTGTCCACCAACAAAACAAAAACAAACTGAAAAGAAGTATTACTTCAAAGGAAGCAGGAATGAGGGTGGATGAAGTAAGGGAGACTTTTTACTTTATATTCTTCAGTTTAACTGTTTTGTTTGAAAAACAAAACAAAAACAACCAACTAAAAATAAAACATTTACTAATACATACAATATGGGAAAAAAATAAGTAGTAAAATCTGTGATTACATACTCAAGGAAATAAAAAACAAAATGACCACTGACAACTTTGAATAGTTTTTTCAATTACTCCACAAATTATCATCGCTATGAAATCACAAAACACTCACTGCTACAAGTCAGAGACCGCGATGCCTCTACCAGAGGCCAAATTGTGCCATTGCTTCCACATAATATTTATGAGCAAAAAAAATCTCTGAGCCCTAGAGAGATGTTGCTCTATTTTATAACAACCTCTGAGAGGAAGAATAACTTCCAATCAGCGGCCATGGCTCACGGGCCCAGCTGCTCCACGGCATGCGGGATCCTCCCGGACCAGGGCACGAACCCGCGTCCCCTGCATCGGCAGGCAGACTCTCAACCACTGCGCCACCAGGGAAGCCCCCTAAATTCTCATTTTAATTCCCTCCTCTCTACCACCACTCCCTTAGGCCTTCAAAATTTCTTGCCTTAATTGGTATCCTTCTCTCCCTTTTCTCCTCATTCTGTACACTGATACAAAACAATCATTCTAGCATGCAAACTTTTTTAATTAATTTGTTTGTTTTTATTTTTGGCTGCATTGGGTCTTCGCTGCTGCGTGTGGGCTTTCTCTAGTTACAGCGAGTGGGGGTACTCTGCGTTGCAGTGTGCGGACTTCTCACTGCAGTGGCTTCTCTTGTTGGGGAGCCTGGGCTCTGGGCGCGCGGGCTCAGTAGTTGTGGCACACGGGCTTAGTTGCTCCGCGGCACGTGGGATCTTCCTGGGCCAGGGGTCGAACCCGTGTCCCCTGCACTGGCAGGCGGATTCATAACCACTGCGCCACCAGGGAAGCCCCTAGCATGCAAACTTGATTATGTCACACCCACATTTAAAATATCAATGTCTTCCCACTATGTATAAAGTCCAAAGTCCTTGGCATGACATTCAAGGCCCTTAATGACCTGGCTCTAGCCCAATCTCTCTGGCCTTATATTTTCACACATCCCCATATACACCTCATAACTCTGGCCACACCAAAACTACTTGCAATTCTTCTAAAGGGTCATCCATTCTTAGGCCCCCACGTATTTATTTATGTGCTTCTCTCTTCTTCCTTAGAAGCCCCTTATTCTCTTCTTCAGCCGGCATACCCTTATTTCTCATAGATACAACACAGAAATCACATGCTCCAGAAAGTCTTTTTGCATCTCCTCTCCTCCCTACCAGACCAGGTTAAGGTCCCCTTTCTCTGTGCTCTTCATAGTATTCTGTCTATCCCTCTGTTTATCCTATCATGTCTCCTTTCACTTATATTACTATTTTCTCTTTACCACTAGAATGTTGTCTCAAGATCAGGAACGGTGACTTCTCTCTTTGAGTCAGGCAATTTACAAGACAATATTCAAAATAACAATTTCTTAACTAATTAAACGTGATATTTCTAAAAGCTGGTATCTATAATAGGGAATATAATCATAAAAGGAATTTCCCCACACAAAAAGGAACAAGGGAGAATTCTGCTTCTGGTATCACTGAGTTAAGTGCCTACCAAATCAGATAACAACTGTAATTCGTGAACAAAATACAAAAATAACTACCTAAAGGCACTGAAGAGTAACCAAAAGAAGGCATATTAAATTAGAGGGGAGTCAATACTTGGAATAGAGCAGTACAGGTGAATTTCTCACTTTTTTTTCCTATGGCAAGTCCAGTCAGTACCACAGGGGTTCCTAAAACTCCAATATAAACCTCACAACCTTCCTATCTTGAAGAACCAGAAGACAGAGTTCAGGGACACCATGGATGCTGAAAAGTAAGAGGAATCTCAGAATGAAGAGAGCCAAAAAGGGAGAGATACAAAATCTAGGTACAAACTCTATCCAAGTTTCTAGCTGACCTCTGAACCACATTTGCAAGGAGTAAACCATAGGAAGCCCAGCTAAGGATAAAAGAACTGAATTAACACTACCATCCAAGAGATAGCTTAGAGTTTGAGTCCAATCATGTTAACTGCCTACTAAACAAAAGCATCAACAGTGTTTAAAGGAATATAACAGAATTCAAGAGTCTCTACAACTTCATGTGTACAATGTCCAGGATACAATCCAAACTTCCTTCACAGACAACACAATCAGGAAAAGGTGACCCATTTTCAAGAGAAAAGATAAACAACTGAGACTAAAAGATTGCTCAGATGTTAGAATTAGTAGACAAGATTTTCAAACAAGTATTACAACTATGCTCAATGATGCAGAGAAAATTCTATCATAACAAATGAAAAGAAAGCTTAACAGGCCAAAAGAAAATTAAAAAATAACCAACAGATATCCTACACCGAAAAACTCACTGGACGAACTTAACAGCAAAATGAAAATGACAGAGAAAAAACTCAGTGCACTTGAAAATAGACCAATAAAATTACGGAATTTGAAGAATAGAGAGAAAAAAAGATTTAGGGGAAAAAAGAAAGAAAGTCTCAGGGCCAGCAGACTGGCACACAAAATGCTAAAAGAATTTCTTTAGGCTGAAGGAAAATGATACTAGATGGAAACTCAGATCTTCACAAAGTATGAAGGGCACTAGAAATGTCTTGAAATGCATTCGTTAACTCAACAAATACTTAACACGTACCTAGGATAAACAATGTCCTTTAGGCAATAAACATTTCATTAACCTTGTTTATAAATAATTTTTATTATTAATTTATGCTATATTTTCAGGGATTTTTTATCAGTAGTCCTCTATATGCCAGTTATGAAGTCTCTCTCTTTTTTTTTTTTTTCGCCGCACCACACAGCTTGTAGGATTTTAGTTCCCCCGACCAGTGACTGAACCCCGGCCACAGCAGTGAAAGCGCTGAGTCCTAAACACTGCACCACCAGGGAATTCCCATGAAGTCTCTTTACCTCCTGCTTTAGACTGAATGTTTGTGTCCCCCAAAATTCACACGTTGAAATCCTAACCCCCAATATGGTGGTATTAGGAGGTGAGCCTTTGAGAGGTGATTAGGTCATGGCGGTGGAGGCCTTATGAATAGGATTAGTGCCATTATAAAAGAGACCCCAGAGAGCTCCCTTGCCCCTTCTGCCATGCAGGAAGATGGCTGTCTATGAACCAGGAAGCAGGCCCTCACCAGACAATCTGCCAGCACCCTGATCTTGGACTTCCCAGCCTCCAGAACTATGAGAAATAAATTACTGTTGTTTATAACCACCCCAGTCTACAGTATTTTCGTTAAAGCATCCCAAACGGACTAAGACACCTCTCCCAAACTGTATATTTGAAAGTTTTATCCATTTTATGAAACTAGGAATGTAAATAAAAAGTAATACAGTAGGCATACACTGTTGAATATTTTTATTAACTCACTGACTATAAAATCTAACAAGCTAGAAACATGGGACATCAGTTGTTTCCTCCCTGTCCCACATTCAACTCCTCAATATATCCTGTCATTTCTACCTCCTAAATATATCTTGAATCCATCCACTTCTCTCAATCTTTATTGCCTCTACTCATGCCATCATCATTCCTTACATGGATTACTATTTTCCCTCTTGCCCTTCTATTATTCTCACAACAGCCACAAATCATGGATCATGTCACTCTCCTCCACTGATGCCCCACTGCATTTAGAATAAAAACCTAAACTCCTTACTAAGCTTCCAAGATCTGTGTGATATAGCCCCTATTTCTACAGCTTCATTCATCCCATTCTAGTCTCAACTTCACCCATTATATTTCAGTGATAGAGGCCCTCCTCTCAATTCCTTGAACACATCAAGTTCTTTTATAAAGTTCTTTGTACCAGACTGTTCCCTCAAACTGGCTTACTCCCCCTACCCTGTCTACCCCCTAGTGCAATGGACTGAATAATTGAGTACCCCCCCACTAAAATTCATACATTGAAATCCTAGTCCTCAATGCGATAGCATTAGGAATGAGGACCCTTGGGAGAAAATTTGGTCATGAGGGCAGAGTAGATTTATGTTCTTATAAAGATGACCCCAGAAAGCTCTCTCACCCTCTTTCTACCATATGAGGGTACAAAGAGAAGATGGTAGTCTGCAACCTAGAAGAAGGCCATCACACCAGAGCCCAACAATGCTGGCATCCTGATTTTGGACTTCCTGCCTGCAGAACTGAGAAATAAATTTCTGTTGTTTATACGCCAACCAGTCTATGGTGCTTTGTTATAGCAGCCTGAACTAAGATACTCAGCTATTTAAATGGCTAACTCCTTCTGATCCTTTACACGTTAAGTTTCTACGTCACCTCTTCAAAGTGCTTATCCTGAGCACCTTGTCAAAAACATGTCTCCACATTATTCTCTAACGCTGCACTATTTTTTTCCCCTCATAACATCTGTCACAAATCAGAATTATGGTGTCTTTGTTTTGTTTTGCTTTCCTTTACATTGCTTTTTACTGTCTGAGACCCCTATACAGGACTACAGTTCCATGAAAACAGGGACCACATCTGCATGGTTTGCCAGGACACCTGATAGCTAATACAACAGGAATACTGAGGATGCTTAATAATTTTTTTTTAATTAACTGAAAGCCAAAAACAGGCTCAAGTATTCACACATCTCATTATTGCTTCATTTCAAATAGTTTACTTGACATCTTAGTTTACCATATTGAGATAGGGAAACATGAGGAGACTGACTTGACAAATAAATGTTCATGCAAAATTTTTAAACTTAATTTATTTATTGTTTGTTTGTTTATTTATTTATTTTTGGCTGCATTGGGTCTTCATTGCTGCATGCAGGCTTTCTCTAGTTGCAGCGAGCGGGGGCTACTCTTCCTTGCGGAACCTGGGCTTCTCATTGCGGTGGCTTCTCTTGTTGCGGAGTACGGGCTCTAGGTGCACAGGCTTCAGTAGTTGTGGCACACGGGCTCAGTAGTTGTGTCTCGCAGGCTCTAGAGCGCAGGCTCAGTAGTTGTGGCACACAGGCTTAGTTGCTCCGCGGCATGTGGGATCTTCCCAGACCAGGGCTCGAACCTGTGTCCCCTGCATTGGCAGATGGATTCTTAACCACTGCACCACCAGGGAAGCCCTCATGCAAAATTTTTATTAAAAATAAAGAGAATATAAAATATTTCCTTTACTGTCCCTGAGAATCTGTGTTACTCAAATCAGGATGAAAAATACTTTATATATATACATATATATATAAAATCACTGGCAATATTCCAATCTAATCCACATCAGGAGCATATCTTTAAAATACACCAATGTGTGGACTTCCCTGGTGGCGCAGTGGTTAAGACTCTGTCTGCCAATGCAGGTAACACAGGTTTGATCCCTGGTCAGGGAAGATCCCACATGCCGCGGAGCAACTAAGCCTGTGCGCCACATCTACTGAGCCTGCACTCTAGAGCCCGCAAGCCACAACTACTGAGCCCACGTGCCACAACTACTGAAGCCCATGTGCCCAGAGCCTGTACTCTACAACAAGAGAAGCCACAGCAATGAGAAGCCCACGCACTGCAACGAAGAGTAGCCCCCACTCGCTGCAACTAGAGAAAGGCCGCATGCAGCAACGAAGACACAACACAGCCAAAAATAAATAGATAAATAAATTTATTTTTTTTTAAAAAACCACCAATGTGAGAATATAACTGATAATATTTAACAATTTAAATTAACAAAAGTAAAAACATTTCTTCTTTTATAAAGAAAAAACGTAAGTGGACTATTAAATTACGCCAGAAAAATGAAAAAGACCTTTTAAGCAGATGCAGCATTTTGAAAACCCAATTGCTTATCAGGAAAGCAGTTGTCTAAGTAGTATAAGAATGTTCTTAAGAAAATAGTAAACATCTAAATCCTAGACAAGAAGTATTCTCTGTCCCTAAAGAGAAGTCATAGAGGTTGTACTTGTGCTATTATAAATAGAAATCTATTTCCTAATAATTGTTGTGTATATATTTCCTTTATTATCTCCACAGGAGAACCAGATGACAATGACTGACTACATCATTTTTTTTAAAAAAAGCGAAATCTGGTTTTTTGCTTTTATTTCTTTAATTCTATTAAAAGCCATCTTTAATTCACCCTACCACAGAAGTTCTTAAAATAATCTGTGCAGTTAATTTATAACTATCCCAAGGGAAGCTATTCTTACTACTTCCCAGGAACATTTCATCATTCTAGACTCAGACATTTGCAGCATCTGTAGTAAATTAAAATATGATACCATTCATTATTTATCAGATTGGCAAAAGTTAAACTGACAATACCCTGAGCTGATGAAGGGATTTAAAGGGGAAAAAAATCATTCATATACCTTGTTACCAAAAGTGTAAATTGGCAAAATTTATACAGGTCAATTGGTAATATGTTTCAGAAGTTTTTAAAATGTGCATGCTTTTGAAACAAGGATTTTCATTTCTAAAACTTTATACAACAGAAATAAGCAGTCAGGAGACATGTGTAAGGCCGTAGGCTGCAACACTGTCAGGTAATATTGAATTTAAATTTAAATGACCTACATATCATTTGGTTATTTGGTACTGGTAAATTGTTTAAATTATAGTATATTCACGTATCAGTCAGGGTCCAGTCATAGTAGGCACAATTCATTTTCTGAAAAGACAGAGTATACAGCTATTAAGAATAGCATATATCTTTATTTATTATCATAGATGTCCAAAACACAGATTTATTTGTTTGTTTGTTTGCCTGCACTGGGTCTTATTCACGGCATGTGGGATCTTCATTGCCACGTGCAGGATCTTCATTGAGCCATGAGGGATCTTCAGTTGTGGCATGCAAACTCTTGGTTGTGGCATGTGGGATCCAGTTCCCTGACCAGGGATCAAATCCGGGCCCCCTGCATTGGGAGCATGGAGTCCTAGCCACTGGACCACCAGGGAAGTCCCGATTTTTTGTTTGTTTTTTATTTTTTAAGAAACACTTTCAGTTTTCCCTGTTGAGTACAATGTTAGCTGTGGATTTGTCAAAAATGGTCTTTATTATGTTGAGGTATGTCCCGTCTACATCCAATCTGTTTAGGGTATATATTATGAAAGGATGTTATATGTTGTCAAATGCTTTTCCTGTATCTATTGAGATGATCAAATCACTTCTATCTTTCATTATATTAGTGTAAAGTATCACATTTATTTATTTGCATATGTCAAACCTAAACCAATATTTGCTATCAAAGGAGCTAACTGGCCATACACTATAACTTTTTTATTTTTATTTTTATTTTTATTGGAGTATAGTTGATTTACAATGTTGTGTTAGTTTCAGGTGTACAGCAAAGTGAATCAGTTGTACATATACATATATACACTCTTTTATTTATTTATTTTTTATAAATTTATTTATTTATTTATTTTTGGCTTCATTGGGTCTTTGTTGCTGCGCGGGCTTTCTCTAGTTGCGGTGAGCAGGGGTTACTCTTCGTTGCAGTGCGTAGGCTTCTCATTGCAGTGGCTTCTCTTATTGCAGAGCACGGCTCTAGGTGCGTGGGCTTCAGTAGTTGTGGCACACAGGCTCAGTAGTTGTGGCTCGCAGGCTCTAGAGCGCAGGCTCAGTAGTTGTGGCGCATGGGCTTAGATGCTCTGCAGCATGTGGGATCTTCCCAGACCAGGGCTCAAACCTGTGTCCCCTGCATTGGCAGGCGGATTCTCAACCACTGCACCACCAGGGAAGCCCTCCACTCTTTTTTACACTCTTTTCCCATTATAGGCCATTACAGACTATTGAGTAGAATTCCTTGTGCTATACAGTAGGTCCTTATTAGTTATCTTTTTTTTTTTTTTTTTGGTATGCGGGCATCTCACTGCTGTGGCCTCTCCTGTCGCGGAGCACAGGCTCCGGACGCGCAGGCTCAGTGGCCACGGCTCACGGGCCTAGCCACTCCACAGCACGTGGGATCTTCCCAGACAGGGGCACGAACCCGCGTCCCCTGCATCGGCAGGCAGACTCCCAACCACTGCGCCACCAGGGAAGCCCCAGTTATCTATTTTATATATAGTAGGATGTATATGTCAATCCCTATCTCCCAATTTATCCCTCCCCCCTTACTCCCTGGTCACCATAAGTTTGTTTTCTACATCTGTAACTCTATTTCTATTTTGTAGATATTTTCTGTTTACCATGTCTTCTCTTCGAAAGTCTCATGCTGATTTACAAATTGAGCTCTTTAATCTTACCTTTTAAAGTAGTTACCATGTCCCTTCTATCAATTCTCTCCATTTTTATCATATTTTGACAAGACTTCTTTCACATATGTGATAAGCTTTATGTCCTAATCTTCATTACAACTGTACAGGAAGAATTATTTTGTCCTTATCTTAAAGCATAAGAAGAACTATGTAGCCAAACCTCCCCCTAAAAAAAAATCTTTCTACTGCCGGACCACTGTTCAGATGCTCTTATTCTGAGTAATCCCTAACTTATAATCTTATCTGTACCACGAATTTTTAAGAGTTTCTAAACTAAAAAGTATCCATTTATTTTTCCTTAGCCCCTTGGTGTTAAGAGGCTAAGGAAAAACAAATTTTTCCCTAACCAAAAAAAAAAATTTTACCCGAAAAATTCTGTATTATTTTGAACAACCTATGATAATTCTCTTTTAAAAGAAAAAAACAATGATTAGTATGGCAGCCAAGGAGATGAGCTGCTCAGATCTCCTTTCAAGAAAGAAGATAAAATACACCTGTAGGGAAGGTAAATAGCTATTAGAGCCTTCAGGCTCTGCAACAGCTTTCTAGCCAAAACCACAATCTTCACAGAAATACCCCAACCAATGACTGTGCATGGTTGGGATACTAGGACGTGGCCATTACTACCTAACACGGGACTCTTCTAAAAAGCAATCTTTGCTCTAGAGCTCCCCACTGAGCTGGCTCAGACTTTGTATAGAGTTAACTGCTGTGCCAAAAATTAATCAAGCTAGGACACTAGCTTAGAAATGGGCTCAGAAAAAACACATCCTTGGTGTCAGAGTAAAACATCTGCAGGGGTAAAAACAACTAACATCCCAAATAAAATGATTAAAGTCTTCAGTATATTTGTTTTTAATATTTTATAACAATATTTTTTCTCCCTGAAGATTCATTCATTATTTTGATACAAAAAATAAACCCTTTAACCAGTAAAGGGTGTCACTTGTTTTCATAATGTTGTAGAGTAATATTTTCTAAATCTCACCCTATAATTACCTGTAGAAGAATCCAAAGGGATATATAAATTAAAGAAATAAATGTTTGTTTTAAGGTGCTAATATTATACTTTTATATTTGGATGTTTGATGAATAATAATGTTATATCAGTATTAAATAACTGTATCTGTTGGGTCCTTTGGAAGATGCTGAGATGGAGACAGGAGTGCAAGAGATGTACTGGAGAACAATGCCTGTGAAAGATTAAAGGAAGCAGGATAGGGCCAGGAAAGTCTCACCATGATCCAACTTTGAAAAAGTCTCAGCCATGTGAACAAGGAACATTTTTTAAAAGCCAACTGAGAAAGGCCACCATTACCCTGACATCAAAACCAGACAAAGATGTCACAAAAAAAAGAAAACTACAGGCCAATATCACTGATGAACATAGATGCAAAAATCCTCAACAAAATAGTAGCAAACAGAATCCAACAGCACATTAAAAGGATCATACACCATGATCAAGTGGGGTTTATTCCAGGCATGCAAGGATTCTTCAATATACGCAAATCAATCAATGTGATAAATCATATTAACAAACTGAAGGATGAAAACCATATAATCATCTCAATAGATGCAGAAAAAGCTTCTAACAAAATTCAATACCCATTTATGACAAAAAATTCTCCAGAAAGTAGGCACAAAGGGAACTTACCTCAACATAATAAAAGCCATATAGGACAAATCCACAGCCAACATTGTTCTCAATGGTGAAAAAATGAAAGTATTTCCACTAAGATCAGGAACAAGACAAAGCACCGAGCTGATCACTCTCACTACGATTATTCAACATAGTTTTGGAAGTTTTAGCCACAGCAATCAGAGAAGAAAAAGAAATAAAAGGAATCCAAATCAGAAAAGAAGAAAAAACTGTCACTGTTTGCAGATGACATGATACTATACATGGAGAATCCTAAAGATGCTACCAGAAAACTACTAGGACTAATCAATGAATTTGGTAAAGTAGCAGGATACAAAATTAATGCACAGAAATTTCTTGCATTCCTATACATTAATGATGAAAAATCTGGAAGAGAAATTAAGGAAACACTCCCATTTACCACTGCAACAAAAAAGAATAAAATACCTAGGAATAAACCTCTCTAAGGAGACAAAAGAACTGTATGCAGAAAACTATAAGACGCTGATGAAAGAAATTAAAGATGATATAAACAGATGGAGAGATAGGCCATGTTCTTTGATTGGAAGAATCAACATTGTGAAAAGGTCTATACTACCCAAAGCAATCTACAGATTCAATGCAATCCCTATCAAACTACCAATGGCATTTTTCACAGAACTAGAACAAAAAATTTCACAATTTGTATGGAAACACAAAAGACCCCAAATAGCCAAAGCAATCTTGAGAAAGAAAAACGGAGCTGGAGGAGTCAGACTCCCTGACTTCAGACTATACTACAAAGCTACAGTAATCAAGACAGTATGGTACAGGCACAAAAACAGAAATATAGATCAATGGAACAGGACAGAAAGCCCAGAGGTAAACCGACGCACATATGGTCACCTTATTTTTGATAAAGGAGGCAAGAATATACAATGGAGAAAAGACAGACTCTTCAGTAAGTGGTGCTGGGAAAACTGGACAGCTACATGTAAAAGAATGAAATTAGAACACTCTCTAATACCATACACAAAAATAAACTCAAGATGGATTAAAGACTTAAATGTAAGGCCAGACACTATAAAACTCTTAAGAGGAAAACATAGGCAGAACACTCTATGACATAAATCACAGCAAGATCCTTTTTGACACACCTCCTAGAGAAATGGAAATAAAAACAAAAATAAACAAATGGGACCTAATGAAACTTCAAAGCTTTTGCACAGCAAAGGAAACCATAAACAAGACGAAAAGACAGCCCTAAGAATGGGAGAAAATATTTTCAAACGAAGCAACTGACAAAGGATTAATCTCCAAAATTTACAAGCAGCTCATGCAGCTCAATATCAGAAAAACAAACAACCCAATCCAAAAATGAGCAGAAGACCTAAATAGACATTTCTCCAAAGAAGACATACAGATTGTCAACAAACACATGAAAGAATGCTCAACATCACTAATCATTAGAGAAATACAAATCAAAACTACAATGAGGTATCACCTCACACCAGTCAGAATGGCTACCATCAAAAACTCTACAAACAATAAATGCTGGAGAGGGTGTGGAGAGAAGGGAACCCTCTCGCACTGTTGGTGGGAATGTAAAATTCATACAGCCACTATGGAGAACAGTATGGAGGTTCCTTAAAAAACTAAAAATAGAACTACCACACAACCCAGCAATCCCACTACTGGGCATATACCCTGAGAAAACCATAATTCAAAAAGAGTCATGTACCACAATGTTCATTGCAGCTCTATTTACCATAGTCAGAACACGGAAGCAACCTGAGTGTCCATCAACAGATGAATGGATAAAGAAGATGTGGCACATATATACAATGGAATATTACTCAGCCACAGAAAGAAATGAAATTGAGTTATTTGTAGTGAGATGGATGGACCTACAGTCTGTCCTACAGAGTGAAGTCAGTCAGAAAGAGAAAAACAAATACTGTATGCTAACACATATGTATGGAATCTAAAAAAGAAAAAAAAAATGGTTCTGAAGAACCTAGGGGCAGGACAAGAATAAAGATGCAGATGTATAGAATGGACTTGAGGACATGGGGAGGGAAAAGGGTACGCTGGCATGAAGTGAGAGAGTGGCATGGACATATATACACTACCAAATGTAAAATAGCTAGCGGGAAGCAGCCACATAGTACAGGGAGATCAGCTCGGGGCTTTGTGTCCACCTAGAGGGGTGGGATAGGGAGGGTGGGAGGGAGACGCAAGAGGGAGGGGATATGGGGATATATGTATACGTATAGCCGACTCACTTTGTTATACAGCAAAAACTAACACACCATTGTACGGCAATTATACTCCAGTAAAGATGTTAAAAAAAATTAAAATAAAAAAATAAAATAACTAATGAATATTTGAAAAAAAGGTTCCATTTAAACAGTGACCTTCCCTTCTAGTAATGTGTAGTCTGTAATTTAGACCAACGTTCCCAATGCAAACAATTAGAAAAGCTGAAAAATGTTAAAATCATCTGATCACAGACATTAGAGTAAGCAAGACAGAAAAAAAAAAAATTACAGGACACAGATCCAGAAGGAGAAGAAGAAAACCTAGAGGTAAGATCAGCATTTTGGGCCACTTTTCCCCTAGCACAATTCTGCAAATCCAGCTGAAGATTTAGAAGATAAGCAGAGCTTTTGACAGGTAGGTAGGGATAGAGAAAAAATACTGGAGTCCAGAGTCCACCAAGAAAAGAAGTATAGTTAAAACCCTGTAATATTTGGAGTCCAAACACTGAAAGGCTACTCCCTAGGAAGCCTAAAATAAACTTACTATCCTTGGGATTACAGTCCCACCTCAAATCTTCTCAGTACTTAAAACTGGATTAAGGTGATACAGAATCACTAGTGCCCCTAGCCACCTGCCAGAAGCAAACATAAATCTTCATCCTAAACCTTCAGTTACTTCTGTAACTTTTCTATTTCTAATATCCAACACTCAATCAAATATGACTAGGCATAAAAGGAAAGTGCTTTTTTTTAAAGCAACAATAAAGCTCCCACAGGAATCCAGAAAATAGCATTATTAGAAACAGACTGGAAAAATACCCAAGCCATGTCCATGCATAAACTTCTATAAGAATGTTCCTAGCAGCTTTATTTGTAATAGCCGAAAACTGAAAACAACCTAAATGTCTTTCGATGGATGAATGAATCAACAAATCTCAATTTTGCCAATTTGTCAAATAGCGATACAATGGAATATTACTGAGCAATAAAAAGAAACTATTTGATCCACACAACCACGTGGATGAATATCAAGATAATCATGCTGAGTGAAAGAAGCCCCCACAAAAAGTACATGTTGTGCATTTATATAAATTTCCAAATATACAAGTAATCTACAGTGCCAGAAGGCAGATCAGTGGTTACTTAGGGATGGGAAGTAATAAGGGAGAAAGGAGTAGGAATCAAGGATTACAAAGGCACATAAAGAAATTTTGGGGAGTAATGGATATGTTCATTATGTTGATCATGGTGATGGTTTTACCAGTATAAACATATCAAAACTCATAACACTGTACATTTTAAATATGCACAGTTTATTTTACATTAATTATATCTCAATAAACCTAAAAATACATGCTTAATATGTTCAAAGAAATAAGAGTAATAAATCTTCAAAGAACTTGATTTTTTTTTTTTTTTTACAAAAGAACAAAGTAAGTAATCTAAAATTGAAGCACACAATTAACCAAAATTAAGAATTCAATGGGTGGGATTAACAGCAGTTCAGAATGTAGGTCAGAAGAAAACATGCAGAACACAAAGAGACAAAAGGATGGAATATATCAAAAACAAAAGTTGGGGAGCAAAAGACAGAGGGGATACAGTGGGAAAGTAAACATACATGTATTTGGAATTCCAAAAGGAGAAAGAAAATGGGACACAAGAGCACTCAAAGTGAAAATGGCTTAAAATTTTTGAAAACTGATTTTAAAACATCATGATAGAGACTGAATAAGCCCTATGAAACTCAAGCAAATAACTACAAAGAAAATCATTCTGAGTTCAAAAAGGGGGAAAAATGCGTAAAGCAGCCAAAGGGTGGAAATCAGATTATCTTCAAGGAAAGAAAAATTAGGGCTTCCCAAGTGGCGCAGTGGTTAAGAATCCACCTGCCAATGCAGGGGACACGGGTTTGAGCCCTGGTCCAGGAAGATCCCACATGTCGTGAAGCAGCTACTCCCATGCACCACAACTACTGAGCCTGCGCTCTAGAGCCCACGAGCCACGACTGCAAAGCCCGCGTGCCACAACTACTGAAGCCCACGAGCCTAGAGCCCATGCTCCGCAACAAGAGAAGCCACCGCACCGCAATGAAGAGCAGCCCCCGCTCGCCGCAACTAGAAAAAGCCCACTCACAGCAACGAAGACGCAACGCAGACAAAATTAAATAAAATAAATAAATTTATTTTTTAAAAAAATAGGAAAGAAAAATTAGACTTTAGGCTAACTTCAATAGAAACAATAGGAGCCAGAACACAACAGAAACACATCCTCAAACTGAATGATAACAACTGCCAACTTAGAATTCTATTCCCTGCAAAAACTTCTTTCAAGCATGAATGTGAAATAAACACATTTTCAAACAAAAACAGAGAATTCTCAGAATTACACACAGAAAACTCAGCATAATTATTTTGAGACTCATTCATATGGTTCTGTATATCAATATTTTGTTCCTTTTTATTGCTATGCAGTATTCAACTGTATAAATATATCTCAATTTACTTATACATTAATCTATTAATGGACATTTACATTGTTTCCAGTTTGGGGCTATTATAAATAAAGTGTGCTTAAGGCAGAAGAAATATTTTGCCAGATAGAAGCCTTAAAGAACCAGGAAGGGGAAAGAAAGTAACAGATTAAATATGTGGGTAAACTTAAATGAATGACTGTTTAAACAATAGCTACAATTTCCTATAGCGTTTAAATTTTAAATAGAATTAAACTACAACAGCAGCACACAAGTCAGTAGAAATAAATAAAGTGTTTTAAAGTCCTTACACTAGCAGGAAGAGGATAAAAGTGTCTATTTATATTATTAGCCTTTGATAATTCAGAGAAAATTCAATAGTAACTGTCAAGAAAACTGAGACATTTCATTCTTAAATTCAACAAACACTGAACGTCTCCTATGTACCAAGCACAAAACTAGGCACTATGTACATACAGCAGTAAACAAAATAAACTACAAACAACTCAAAGCCTACCAACAGAAGAATGGATAAATGCATTACAGTTTGTTCATAAAATGGAATACTACACAATAACGAAAACAGAGCACAATATACATAACATGGATGCATCTCAAAACACAATGCTGAGTGAAAAGAAGAAAGACTTACTATACTTACTTACTATATTACTTACTATATTCCTCCATTCATAGGAAGTTCAAACACAAGCAAGAGTAATCTATGGAATTATAAATCACAAGTGTATCTTTAGAGAGGAGGAAGGGTTATTGATTGGAATGGAGCATAATGAGGGCTTCTGGGGTACTGATAATGGTCTGTTTCTTGAACTGAGTGGTGGTTACATGGGTGTGTTCATTTGGGGGAGTATTTACTGAGCTGTGTAGCTTGTGTAATTTGTTTATGCATGCTGTAATTTCATTAAAAGTATTTTAAAAGATGGTGCAGTCTACATGTACTGACGTGGAAAACTTCAGAGCGTACTTCTGGGAAAACTAAGTTCTGAGAAAAAGAAGAAACTACTGAATAATAGCTTTATCTCTTTTTATAAAAATATATTGCATATATACATTATGCAGAAAATAATTCTGGGAGGGTGCACAACAAAATATCAACAAGAGTTATATCTGAGTGACATAAATATCGGTGGCGTTTTTCTCCCCATATTGGTCTGTTTTTTAAATTTATCTACAACAAACATGGAAATCTTACATAACAGATATATTTGAAAATTAATTATAAAAGAACAACAGCCTTTTTATCCTCCTCAATCTAAAGACGATTCATCTTGAAAGAGGAGAGCAAAGCCAAATGGGAATAGAAGCGCTCTGCTTTCTCTGACAATCTATTAATATAACACCTCAGTACCAAACAGCAGGACTATTCTTTCTTTCTTTGTTGATACTGCTCCTAAAACAATTGTAAAAGCTTTTTATGGACTTAAGCATTTGTCACAAGCTTCATTACAAACTTTGGCCTTCTCCACACTATTTTTATAGTCTAGTGCCTCTCATTTATATTCATCTTTGTTTATATGGCTGTCCTTGCCCTTCTTTACGTCCTTTCAGTAACTGCATTCATCAGTACTCCCATCTTATTTTACCTTCTGTTCTCACAGGCAATACCTCATGATTTTTTTAGAATGTCTTATCTTCTTCAAAGAGCCAGACACTAGAAAATTAAAATTTCACCAACTCCACACTATCCAAACATCAAATTCAGATGCCTCTCAGCTCTCCTTGTGACTGAAAGTACATAACTCTTTTATAGGTAACTGTAAAACATTACAAACCCTTTCAATGCAGTTACCCAATATTCAACACTTTATGTGCTTCATTTTGGGGTCTTCCTAACACCACTTCGATCAATCCTTTAAACAGTAAACTAAAATGCACAAATATTTACCACAGCAACTTATAATTATTTAATTTTACTTATATTACATAAAATTTATAAAATGAAGAGGGGAAAAAACACAATTCGGCCACTCTAACACAACTTATTTCGATGTACTTCCCCCTTTCAACTCTCTTCATTTGGGTGTGTTTCAGAGCTGTAATTATTTTGCATATACGATTTTATATTTTTACTTTTTTCCCAACTATACCATAAGCATCTTTCCATGTTTCTATATGCTCCAAAAACATTTTTAATTATAATCATTCCATTGCTGCTGAAGATTACTGGCTCCAGTATTTGGCTACTATAAACAATGCTGCAATAAACATCTTTACATAGTAAGTTTTCAAAATTTTCTATTATATTCTTAGGTTAGATTCATAGTCTTCCCTAAGGCATTATGGAAAAGGTGGTACTGGAATTAAAGGACAGAGAATTTTGGGAATTCCCTGGCAATCCAGTAGTTAGGACTCTACACTTTCACTGCTGAGGGTATGGGTTCAATCCATGAGTCAGGGGACTAAGATCCCGCAAGCTGCGCAGCACAGCCAAACTAAATAAATAAAGGATAGAGAATTTTGAATAGAGAAGAGAAGGACACAGGACAAGCAGGCCCTGACTCTGAGGTCTGTGGGGAATATAGAGTGGTTCAGTTTGGCTGGTGCATTATGTATGTATAAAGGAAAACAAGAAATAAAAACTGGAAAAAAGGGGCTGAAGCAAGATGATGGAGGAATTTTATTAAGTGGACGATGGAGGGTAACTAAAGTGTTTTTCTTTTTTAAATAACACACAGGTTAATGTAACTGATATGTATTTCTCAAAATTAGTAAAAATCTTAAGTGGCTCTGAACATGTAAGTGGTGCTTGTAACGTTTTTTATCTAAAGACCTACCTCAAATCATAAAATTATAAACCATCCTCGAACATCAGAACTTTTGTTAAGCTTCCATCTTTTTCAGGTTCCCCTTCTAAAAAGTGAGTTGATTCAAGGGAATGAGAAGACAAGCCACAGACTGGGAAAAAATATTTGCAAAGGAAACCTAAATAGACATTTCTCCAAAGAAGACATACAGATGGCCAATAGGCACATAAAAGGATGCCCAACATTGCTAATCATTAGAGAAATGCAAATCAAAACTACAATGAGGTACCACCTCACACCAGTCAGAATGGCCATCATTAAAAAGTCTACAGACAACAAATCCTGGAGAGGGTGTGAGAAAAGGGAACCCTCCTACACTGTTGGTTGGAATGTAAATTGGTACAGCCACTATGGAAACCAGTATGGAGGTTCCTCAGAAAACTAAAAATAGAATTACCATATGATCCAGCAATCCCACTCCTGGGCATATATCCAGACAAAACTATAATTCAAAAAGGTACATGCACCCCTATATTCACAGCAGCACTATTCACAATAGCCAAGACATGGAAGCAACCGAAACGTTCATCAACAAATGAATGGATAAAGAAGATGTGGTACATATATACAATGGAATACCTACTCAGTCATAAAAAAGAACAAAATAATGCCATTTGCAGAAACATGGATGCAACTAGAGATTATCATACTAAGTGAAGTAAGTCAGAAAGAGAAAGACAAATACATGATATCAGTTAAACGTAGAATCTAAAACATGACACAAATGAACCTATCTATGAAACAGAAACAGACCCAGGGGCATAGAAAACAGGCTCGTGGTTGCCAAGGGGGAGGGAGTTGGAGGAGGGATGGAGTGGGAGGCTGGGGTTAGCAGATGTAAGCTATTATATATAGAATGGATAAACAACAAGGTCCTACTGTACAGCACAGGGAACTGTATTCAATATCCTATGATAAACCATAATGGAAAAAAATATTTTAAAATAATGTATATATATGTATAACTGAATCACTTTGCTGTACAGCAGAAATTAACACAACATAAATCAACTACATACTTCAATAAAATAAGTAAATAAATATTTGCAAACAGTGTATCTGATAAAGGGCTGTTATCCAAAATATTTTTTAAATCTCTTAAAAATCAACAGTAAGAAAATGAACAATCCAATAAGGTAAAAGTGGGTGAAAGATCTTGGGACTTCCCCAGTGGCGCAGTGGTTAAGAATCCGTCTGCCAATGCAGGGGTCACAGTTCGAGCCCTGGTCCGGGAAGATTCCACATACCGCAGAGCAATTAAGCCTGTGCACCACAACTACTGAGCCTGCGCTCTAGAGCCTACGAGCCACAACTACCGAGACCATGTGCCACAACTACTGAAGCCCGTGCACCTAGAGCCTGTGCTCCATAACAAGAGAAGCCACTGCTATGAGAAGCCCATGCACTGCACGCAACAAAGAGCAGCCCCTGCTCACCACAACTAGAGAAAGCCCGCACACAGCAACAAAGACCCAACGCAGCCAAGAATAAAATAAATTAAAAAAATAAAAATTTTTAAAAATTAAAAAATAAATGGGTAAAAGATCTAAACAGACACCTTTCCAAAGAACACATACAGAGGAAGCATATAAGCATATGAAAAGACATTCAATACCATATTTCACTCAGGAATTGTAAATTAAAATAATAAGATACCATCACACACCTATTAGAATGGCCAAAATCCAAAACACTGACAACATTAAATGCTCTTAAGAATGTGGAACATGGATAAAGAAGATGTGGCATATATATATACAATGGAATATTACTCAACCATAAAAAGAAACGAAATTGAGTTATTTGTAGTGAGGTGGATGGACCTAGAGTCTGTCAAACAAAGTGAAGTAAGTCAGAAAGAGAAAAACAAGTACCGTATGCTAACACATATATATGGAATCTAAAAAAAAAAAAAAAACTGTTCTGATGAACCTAGGGGCAGGACAGAAATAAAGAAAGGGATGTAGAGAATGGACTTGAAGACATGGGACGGAGGGGGTGGTGGGGGGGAAGGTAAGCTGGGATGAAGTGAGAGAGTAACACTGACATATATACACTACCAAATGTACAACAGATAGTTAGTAGAAAGCAGCTGCATAGCACAGGGAGATCAGCTCAACGCTTTGTGTCCACCTAGAGGGGTGGGATAGGGAGGGGATGGGGGATATATGTATACATATAGCTGATTCACTTTGTTGTACAGCAGAAACTAACACAACATTATAAAGCAATTACACTCCAATAAAGATGTGAAAAAAAAAAAGAATGTGTAACAATAGGAAATCTCATTCATTTCTGCTAAGAATGAAAAATGGTACAGCCTCTTTGGAAGACAGTGTGGCAGTTTCTTACAAAACTAAACATACTGTTACCATACAATCCAGCAATTGTGCTCCATGGTATTTATCGAAAGAAGCTGAAAACATGTCCACACCAAAACCTGCACATGGATGTTTGGAGTAGCTTTATTCATAATTGCTAAAACTCGGAAGCAACCAGTATGTCCTTCAGTAAGTGAAGGGATTAATAAACTGTGGCACATCCAGACAAATAATATTCAGCGCTAAAACAGTATGAGCTATCAAGCCAGGAAGAGACATGGAGGTACCTTATGTGCATATTACTAAGTGAAAGACACCAATCTGAAAAGGATACATATGGTATGATTTCAACTATATGACATTCTGGAAAAGGCAAAACTATGGAGACAGTAAAAAGATTAGTGGTTGCCAAGAGTTCAGGAGAGAGGGAGGGATGAATAGGTGGAACATAAAGGATTTTCAGGGCAGTGAAACTATTCTGTATGATGCTATAATGACATAATGTCAAAACCCACAGAATGTACAACACCAAGAGTGAACCCTAATGTAAACTATAGATTTAGGGTGATGATAATGTGTCAGTGTAGGTTCATCAACTGTAACAAATGTCCCACTCTGGTGCAGGATGATGATAGTGGGGAAGGTTGTACACACTGGGGTAGAGGGTATATGGCAACTCTGTACTTTCCCCTCAATTTGCCATAAACCTAAAACTGCTCTAAAAATTAAAGTCTTTTGTTGTTGTTGTTGGTTTTTTCTTCCAGTTTTATTGAGATATAATTGTAAAGTCTTTTTTTTTTTTACATGAGTTGATATCTCAAAAACACGTAAGGGTCCCACATGAAATAGAACAGCAGTTCATTAATGCTTCATTAAATCCTAGCTTGATCCTAGAATTACGAACATTGAAATAACCATGCTAGAAGCCTGTCCAAATTAAGCATCAAGGTCTTGATTGGGATTTCCATTACAAGTCTGTTAAAACTTAAATTGTACACTTATGTTCTGTGCATTTTATTCTATATAAATTAACATCCAGGGAATTCTGAAATTTTAAAATTATTTTGAAGAAACTTGATTGGGTATTACAGTCCATAAGCAAATAAAATTACTATACTTGAAGTCGATTTTTTTTTCTGTTTCAAAGTTTTAAAATAAAGGAGAGGTGCTACCAAAGATACAATAATTAGCAACGCAACCACAGAGAGAAAGGAAAAAACAGGAGAGGATAAAACACAAGTCTAGAAGTTGAAAAGCAACTGGATAAATTTAGCTGAATTAGCTCACCCTCAGAACACTAAATCCTAAACCATGGGGAAAATGACAAGAAGCTACCCAATTCAGACTTCAGGGTGCTCAACAGCTCTGGCAATACCAAGCAAAACTGGCATTACCAGACAATTCTAGAAGTGAAGAGTGGGTGCGAACTGTACGAAAGCCTAGGTAAGAAGCAGTTAGATCCCCAGATACCGTCCCTTCTCTGTACACCTAGGTGACTGTCCTTGCTCCATCCTAGCTGAAGAGTGGAGGCTTAACATCAGGAAAAAATAAAAGAGACGGTAACTCGGCTATGGGAATATTTAGCAATTGAGAGTAAGGATTTCAAACTGAAAAGAGAAGAAATGGTTTAAAAGTTTACATAGTGAGTGTTGCAACCCCCAACAATCTTCTCCTTCCTGGCTCCTAAAATTCTGGCAACCAAACCTATACCCCCCAGGCAGAAGATGGGAAGATCCTTCTCTGGGAAATGTGACAAACCCAAAAGACCGGGAGGTTATCAAACCCAATTAAAGCAAGATCGTGCAATAGTGAAGGCCGTAGTCCAAAACAAGATCATGAGGCACAAGATCATGAGGAAGCTAAGGAAAGCCTCTAACATGGAAGATCAAAAACAAAACAAACAGTGGGGGAAAAAATCGAGAAGAAAAAGACTTTTTAAAGTCTTTTTGGACTTAGAAACGTTTTTAAAATCAGTAATATCTTTAGAGACACAGGAAAAGCTATCATATCCATAAAAAACAAGAAAATGTTATGAAAAGGAATATTCAGAGACAAAAAGAGCTGCAGAAATATTTTTAATGACAGTAGAAATAAAAAAACAGGTGGAAGAAAAAAGACATAATTTTTTAAAGCCCAAAGAGATGAAAACAGGAGTTCCAGAGAGAAAGAACACAGACAGTGGAGAATGGAAGGATGTTAAGTCCCTAAGTTACCTGTTTGGAAGAGGCTATCGAATAGCTATAATAAGGAATACAAAAGAGAGCCACTTCAAGACATGAAATTTCAAAGATCAGGAATAAATGAAAAATCCCAAAAGCTTTGAGGGAGGGGAAACTGAGCACCACATAAAGGATTAGGAATCAGAGTAGCTCTGGATTCTCAGCAATCTTGAATTGAAAAGACAATGGATCAATAACTTCAAATTTCTGAGGGGAAATGATTTCTAGCCAATTCAAATTATCAATCAAGAATATAAACATTGCAGACATGCAAGGCCCCAGGAATGTTACTTCCTTTTTACTCTTTCTCAAGATGCCACTGAAAGGTACGCTCCAACAAAATTAAGAGAAAAAACAAGAAAGAAGAGGTGAGGTTTGGGAATAAAGAGATCCAACACAAGGAAGAGGAAAAAAAGGGAATCTTCAGAATGATGGGGAAGAAAAATTCCCGGATACCAGTGGTGCATCATATAGAACTAATACATAAAGCACCTCAGTAGGCCCAAGGAGAGAGTTCTTCAAGAAGATAAAGCTGATGGAGAGACTTAAATAACTGGCAGAATTAGCTGCATTTGAACTAAGAATAAGCAACAAAAACTAAGTAAACAAACAACAAAAGAGATAATTATTACGTTCATTTACATAGTCAAAATGAAAGCATTGAACACTGACTTAGCCAAAACTACAATGTAACATTTGGGAAGATGCCAGGTTGAGTGGGAAGTGTGTCTGTGCAGGCAAGTGAAATCAGTTAGGTGAAAGTCAATCCCCATTTTCATGATGGGAAGTCAAGAAATACAGGCTAATATTTTTAATCAAAAACAGTAATATAAGATTTATTTAGAGACATGGAGGTATATCAGTTAGGGTTAGGTTGGGCTGCAAGTGAATGGAAACCTTAAGCAAGAGTAGCTTAAACAAAACAGGAAATTTCTATTTCACACAAATGAAATAATCCAAGATTGGTATGGAGGAGCCATAATTATCTTTTCATTCTACAATCTTCAATATATAGCTTTTAGTTCCTGTCCAAGATGGCTGCTCAAGTTCCAACCATAACATCTACCTTCTAATCAGCAGGAAAGAAAAGTAATAATGAAGGTTGTGTTCCTTTCTCTTAAAAACACCTCCCAGAAGTTGAATGGGATTTACTGTTTAGTATTTAATCATATCACCACAACTAGCTACAATAAAAATTATTAATTAACATTTTTACCCTGTTGTGGAAAAAATCATTTCATTAAGATCAAAGATATTTTCAGAGTATTTTATGTTATTAATTCTGCAAAATGTACAAAGGATGAGCAATTCCCTAGAGTTAAGACACTGTAGTTAGTGTACTAGTAAACTAAAAACAAAAACCAAAACAATATTTACCAAATTTTTACATCCTGAAATAAGATTTTTTTTTCTTCTTAGTTATGGTCTAAGAACAAGATTTTTATGTTGAGTCAGAGAAAAGAAGTACATGCAAAGTAATAATAATAGTTAACATTTATTCAGTGTTTTCCATATATACAAAGCACTTTATAAACATCTCATTTAATCCTTACAGTCTGATAGAGATACTCTCATCATTTCCATTTTACAGGTAGGAAATGGAGGCTTTAGGTAACTTGTCCAAAGTTTTGCATCTTACAGTACAGAACCTGGGATTCAATCTCAAGCATTCAATCTCAACTCTACAATCTACACTCTTTTTTAACACCTGAGTTGTCCTGCCTCATTTCAGTGAAAATTATCAAACTTTTCCTCATTTGAATATAAGTGAGATTGGTTGCAGGAAAAGAGAGCTACTCAAGCAAGTTCAACCGAAAGGGAGGTTAGTATAAGGGTTCAACAAAGATCTCGTAGAAATCCAAGGGCTTTGTTCACAGGAGCCAGACCAAGCCCCAAAATGTGGGCACACAGCCTGGATTTTGCTTATCTCTACATAACTTCTCTGTTATGTAACTACTCTCCCCTTTTTTTTTTTTCTGTTGGCCAGTTCCTTTGCTCCCTAGTAGTTTCCTATTCCTTTGTGATTTTCTCTAGCTGTCCTACTGCTGCTGTGTGGCTCTTCCAGCCCCTCTGCTTTATTGTTTGTTTCCCATTTTGGGAGTTAAATCGTATGGGCCCATCTCACCTTTCTGAGGCAGACCATATAAGTGGATGGGTTTGAGTTCCTATCCTGTCATTTCTGAAGAGAGGTAAAGTTACATGATCCAAAACATGGCCACTGGCCCTAAACATGGCCATGACATTTCACCTAGAAGTGGGATATGGGTCAGAGGGTATCATAAGATTTATTGACAACTAACTGACCTAGTTTAGGTGAAACTATCGAAGAAAAAGATGGTCATGTGAAACTTTTACTAGATAAATATTTTTCTAAGGTGCCTTTCACAGAAGTTTTAGTCAATGGCCTGTGAAGAGTGGTAACTCTGACTAAATATATATAGGAAACTGCCAAACGTATTTAGTTTCTGGAGATTCACAGTGTGGAATGGTATATTTAAAAATTCTCAAAGAAAAAAAAGAGGGGGGAAAAAAGAAAAAAACTGAGAATCCTTGCAATATGGAACTCTGACGAGCTCTTTAATATAACATTTCCCACACTTAGCTTGTCACAGAGTTTGTCACACACTTAGTTTGTGTAATAGCTATCTTACTGAGCAGTACAGGGGGAAGGAGCATTCCATTAGAGTACAGTAGGGGTTTTCTTTTTTAGGGGGGTAGGATTAGTTAGTGTTATAAAATACTATCAGTAATTCTATTATATTTTCAAAATGCAACCAAGTAGTAAACATGATACCTTGCTTTAAAACTTTTAAAATTGAATGCATCTGGTGAGGTTCTCTATCAATTTATGTTAATGCCGCAGACAAGCAAGCAGGACCTAATTACCAATTAAGCAATAAAGCTGTTTATAAGAGCAAATGTTCTCTGCATCAAGTCTATGAAATATTTATATATATGTATGTATATGTATAATAAGAGTGTATGTGCATATGTATAAGAGTGTATGTGTATATGTACATGTATGTATATGTATAAATGCAAACATATATACCTATATACACACACTATATTTAACCTTTGTTATAATCGTCAACATGTGTTATTGAATACCAGTTTTATAGAGATATCTCCCATGCAGTGATGTGATCTTCCTAAACGATGAGAGGGATTCCATAATTATATAAAGTTCAGGATCACTGTAAGTCCAAAACAAAGATTCTTTAAAATGCATGAAAATAAGTAAGTAAGTAAATAAATAAATAAACCTTCCTCCAAAAAATAAAATAAAATAAATAAAATACTATTGGTAATTCTACTTAGCAGTCATTGACAGTAGGGTATGATTGTTAAAAATACAGGCTTTTGGGCTTCCCTGGTGGCGCAGTGGTTGAGAGTCCGCCTGACGATGCAGGGGACACGGGTTCGTGCCCCGGTCCGGGAAGATCCCACATGCCGCGGAGCGGCTGGGCCCGTGAGCCATGGCCGCTGAGCCTGCGCGTCCGGAGCCTGTGCTCCGCAATGGGAGAGGCCACAACAGTGAGAGGCCCGCGTACCGCCAAAAAAAAAAAAAAATACAGGCTTTGACGTTACAGAGATAGGATTTGAATTTTAGCTCTGCAATATACTAGGTGTGATTTTGGATAAGAATTTAACCTTTCTGGGCCTCAGTTTGCTAATCTGTGATACATCCCATCAGGTACTTAGCCCAGTGCCTAACATGATAAATACTTAATAAATGGTGATCTGTAAAATTACCTGTGTTTCTACTAGAAAATGTTTGGGTGCACCAGTTAGGGCAATCATTCTTCTATAATAGGAAGTTATCTTATATCTGAATAGTTTTATCTAGCATAATTCATGTGTCAGACTTCATTTTAGGGTAAATATGGTATAAATATGGGTTCAAAGGAGAATCTCAATTCACAGAAACGATATCAATAGGAGAGAAGCTATTAAATTTTCTACACCAAGGAGTAAAATTTATGGGGGTGTGGTGTGAGGTGAGGTTATTGTTCGAGATCTGCTATGTAGGAGTATGTGTGTAGGGGGTGACAATATGGTGAGAGACTATGCTCTGGAGAGGGCGGGCCAGACTTTTAGGATGAATTCACCTAATGATGTTTTGATTTTTAAACCAAATGTATATAAACGAACATAATGCTCTGAGTGTTAGCAACAACCACAGCTCATTTCTGGAAAAAGTAGCTCTAAGGGCTTGCATCACTTGTTATGCTTTCTATCACGAGTTCTGGCTTATAAATTAGCATGACCTGAGAACTGTCCAGTAGTTCTGTCTTACAAAATGATGAACTAACTCAGTCTGATCCTCTTCCTTAGGGAATCTGAATATGAGACAGCAAAGAAGGCAGTAAGCAGAAGCTGCAGGACAGTAGAAACCATTTGGTAGAGAGAGCAATCATGGTGAAGAGTAAAACATATCTACAGATACAGTGGAGGCAGAATCAGGAAACTGAATGATGACAATGATCAGTCAGAGTTCCTGTTGCGATACCAATTTTATTTTATTCTGACTAGTGTTCCAGTTCTCAATGAGGCCTGATTGTGGAGACTGTCCTTGTCCTTCCACACTACTCTTACACTAAACTCTCAATATGAAGTAATTTAATTGAATCTGCATATAGTTCTGACAATCAGAAAGAGTCCATCTTGCTTAATACTACCACCCACATCCTTTAAGTAAAGCATAATAATTCACTTAGTTGGTGTCAATGAGATGAACTGACTAGCTGGGTGGGAGGAACTGGGACTTTGTGCCATTACTGATCAGAGACTGTAACAGCAGTTGTGCTTCTTTCTTTTTTTTTGACATAGTTGCCTCGGTATTGGGGTGAAGAGACCTGGGTTTATGGCTCTGCCGTCCACTAGCTTTGTATGATCTTAGATAATTCTCTTAATTTTGTGGCCAGAGTTTTCTTTCTATAATTTGAATTAGTCGAGCAGGGGTTTTTGGGCCCAGAAAAGAGACTTTTAGCTCTAAATTGGTCATTGTTCACAGAGCATTTAGGAACGGTTAGAGATGGCAATAAATCTGAAAGATGAGAGGAAGTAATGTGGTCAAACTAAGTAAACATTAAAATATTGATGCAGCTTAACTAGGAAAGTCTAACAGTTTTTAGCATTTCTCCACTCTTTTGTTTATGAAAAAGGAATGTCTGGGGGATAATATATCGTCACAGATGTGACATTAACTTATCTACTTTTGCTACCATGTGTTTCTGGTTTTTTATCCTTTATTTATATTTCAAATATTTATAACCATTTCCTCTAAAGAACTTGACAAAACAGGTAGATTTGTTTTTCAATCAGTACTTCCCTAGGCTTAGAGTCAACCTGGCTGCTAGTTGTCCCCCAGTATCTGTTTTTCCCTCTTACTCAGTAATGGAACCTTTGGTTTTTAGCTGGGTATATGGCTACCTGGAAGAAAAATGTCCCATTTTTCTCTCACTCAATATAAAAATCTTGTCCTTAGACCATAACTAAGAGAGGAAAAAAATCTTATTCTGGATGTAAAAAATCTGGTAACTTTTTTTTTTTTAATTTACTACTACACTAACCACAATGTCTTAACTCTAGGGAATCTTTCACCCCTTTGTACATTTTGCAGAAATAATAATATCAAATACTCTGAAAATATTTTTTATCTTAATGAAATGTTTTTTTTCCACAATGGGGTAAAAATGTTACATCAATGCCAGATACACCTTATCTAAAGCATCAACATTTTAAATGATTCCAAAACATAACAACTTTTAAAGGACAACAAAATAAACTTCTATAAAATAATAAGTTATTTCTCTTATTCTAAGATTATTATATTTGGTATCAATATACAAACCTACTATAATAACAAGAAATACAAAGGAAACAAATACATAGTAGTTTCTATTGAGGTATTTTAATAACAAACAATTTCAAATCCAAAGACAAGTGATCTCATTACCATTTACTAACTGTATTTTTAACTCTATTAATGCCTAGATCATATTAGATTCACTTTGTATATTGAAACAGTTATTTACTTCCTAGGAATAATTCATAGTTATTTTAATAATTATTTATCAGTATCACCCTCCTCTATTCAGTTAGAGTTCCCCTGTTTGACAGCAAAGAAATTAGTTAGAATAACTTGAGAAAGTATATCAAAATTTTAAAAGCCCACTTTTTTTTTTAACCTGCCCCCACCACCCACAATGTGTTGATAAAAATAAAAGTCTGTATTATTTTTACTTCAATAAGATTAACTATCTTTCACAAGTAATTGAATCTGTGTTCACTAAAGGCACAACTTGAGCTCATATTTGAGCACTACTACATATAAAATAACAACTCAATAATAAAATGAAAAACAACCCAACTCTGACATGGACAAATGATTTGAACAGACACTTCATCAATCAGCATAAGAAAAAAATGATCAACAATATTAATCATCGGAGAAATCGAGAAATTAAAACCACAATGAGATATTACTACGCACACACCAGAATGGCCAAATATTTACAAGACCGGCAGCGCCAAATATTGATGAGACTGTGGAATACCCGCAACACTCAGGCACTGTTGGTAGGGATGCAAAACGGTACAACCACTTTGGGAAAAAATGTTGCAGTTTCTTATAAAATTAAGCATACACCCACCTCTGACCCAGAAATTCAACTGCTAAGTATTTACTCAAGAGAAACGGAAAATATTTTCACAAAAACACTCAAAGGAATAGTCACAGAAGTTTTATCCATTATAGCCAAAAACTGGAAACAGTCCAGGTATCCATCAATAGAATGGATAGACTGTTTTATATTCACACAACAGAATATTATTCAGCAAAAAAAAAAAAAAGGAATAAACTTCTGATAGACATAATATGGGTCAAAAACATTATGCTGAGTAAAAGACGCCTTATATAAAGGAGAGCATGCTGTATAACCCCATTTACAGGAAGTTCTAAAATGGGGAAAATTAATCTAAAGTGAAAAAATATCAGAACGGTGACAGTGATTACCTCTGGTAAGGTGGGGACAAGAACTGGGAAGAGGCATAAGGGAATATTTTGGGGTAATGGTGCTATACTACATTTTGACGGGGGTTGGTTTATACAGATGTGTAAAATTTCCAAGAATGTAAACTTAAGATTTATCTCATTATATGTAAATCTTACATCAAAAGAAAAAAGGTCCAAAAAATATTGCATTCTAGTTCATGATAGCCATGCCAAACTAGTTAGGAGGGAGTACACTGATATTAACAATTTACTTTGAAATGTATCCCCAAAAAAGATGGAAAGATGGATGATAGAGAAATGAACAGATGAATTAATATGTGATAAAATAGATATAGTAAGGACTTCCCTGGTGGCACAGTGGTTAAGAATCTGCCTGCCAATACAGGAAACACGGGTTCGAGCCCTGGACCAGGGAGATCCCACGTGCCGCGGAGCAACTAAGCCCGTGCGCCACAATTACAGAGCCTGCGCTCTAGAGCCCGCGAGCCACAACTACTGAAGCCCGCGAGCCTAGAGCCCGTGCTCCGCAACAAGAAGCCACTGCAATGAGAAGGCCGTGCACCACAACGAAAAGTAGCCCCCACTCGACGCCAACTAGAGAAAGCCTACACGCAGTAAGAAAGACCCAACGCAGCCAAAAATAAAATAAATTTATTTTTTAAAATAGATATAGTAAAGTGTTAACTGTACAGTGTAAGTAGTAGGCTATGGTGGTCACTACAAATTTCTTTCAACTTTGATTTTTTATTTATTTATTTTTTGGTCAGGCCACACAGCTTGAGGGAATCTTAGTCCTCCCAACCAGGGATCGAACCCGGGCCCCAGCAGTGAAAGTGCGGAGTCCTAACCACTGCAGTGCCAGGGAATTCCCTGAAATTTTTCATACAAATGTAGTGAGGAAAAAAAACTTGCCCAATCCCTCAAGATTCAACTCAAAATCAATTATTTATGAGCCCTTTTCTATCACCCTCAGCCTCTGACCACTAGTTTTACTGCCAAGAGCACTCATTTGGCAATTTTATGTTAGTTATCTTTTCACATATTGTCTTATATTTATAAAATAGAGCGTAAGCCTCTTGGGGGCTGCTTCTTGAGAGTGGGAATAAGAAAGACTGTCGTGATCTGTTGACTACTCTTTCTTTGTAAGTATAAATTCTTTAATGAGCCATAACTTCCAAAAGACAGCTAAACCTATCAGTCAACTTAAATATCAATATATACACATATATGCATATACAACACACATACATGCGTCTGAAAACTAAAATAAAAACCATTAGGGCTTCCCTGGTGGCGCAGTAGTTGAGAGTCCTCCTGCCGATGCAGGGGACGCGGGTTCGTACCCCGGTCTGGGAATATCCCACATGCCGCGGAGCGGCTGGACCCGTGAGCCACGGCTGCTGAGCCTGCGCGTCCGGAGCCTGTGCTCCGCAACGGGAGAGGCCACAACAGTGAGAGGCCCGCATACAGCAAAAAAAACCCAAAAACCATTAAACTTTTAACCAAGTGCCCATGATTTTTTTTTGAGTCCTTGGCTATTAATGAAATATACTACACCTACTGAATTCAAGAACTGGTTGGTGCTTTCTGAAAATACTCTGTGAAGAGCTATGGCACCAGATTTGAGCATCTTTATTTGAAGATAAAGGTATCCTCAGGCAGTTATATGGAGTCTATAATTCTATGATCACATAAGATGAAAAAACATTTACATAAAAAGTGATGCCATTCTTTAAAATTGTTCAACATTTTCCCATTGTTCAATACAATATTTAATTAATCTTAAAGAAGTTTTGCTACTTTCATGTTTCAAAAATTATACATAGTATTTACATTTAGGATCTTAAATTTCCTGTCACTTTACAAATACCTTTTCTCTATACCTGTTAAAGGACAATAATAAAACACTTAAGAATCTTCTGTTATCCTCTTTTTAAGTAAGATGTATCAGCATAAGAAATCAACATTTAGGTATGAGCAAAAGGAAATAAGCATATACATTACACATATTTTATAGTAATTTTAATAATTCCACATTTTTGTCCCCAAAAGAAAAAACATGAAGCTGCAAGTATCAGATATAGCAAATACTCAAACAAGTTTTTCTAAATTCATCTCAATTGTTATAATTCTGGAAGAAACTACAATTTACTTTCTGTTTAGAGGTGTTGCCCTCACTGCCATGTATGAATAACCAAGAGAATGATTACTGTACTCTTAAAACATTAATGATAACTATGATTGATTCAAACTGCAGAAATGTTAACTAATATTATCAGGAGAAATGCAGGAACTTCTCGAACAAACTATGAATGTAAAATAAATAAATTTATTTTAAAAATATGTGGTGTATATATATACATATATTTATATACATATACACACACACACACCCCACACACACATATATATACACACACACAATGGAATATTACTCAGCCATTTTTAAAAATTATGAAATATTGCCATTTGCATCAACACGGATGGACCTAGAGAATATCGTACTAAGTGAAGTAAGTCAGACAGAAAAGACAAATACTATATGATACCCCTTATATGTGGAATCCTAAAAGTAATACGAATGAATCTATATACAAAACAGAAACAAACCCAAAGACATAGAAAACAAACTTATAGTTGCCAAAAGGGAAGGGAGGGGGAGGGATAAATTAGGAGTACGGGATTAGCAGATACACACTACTATACACAAAATAGATAAGGAATAAGGATTTACTATATAACACAGGGAACAATATTTAATATAATAACCTATAGTGGAAAATAATCTGAAAAAAGTATATATATATATATGTATAAAACAATCACTTTGCTGTATACGTGAAACTAACACAATTACTGTAAATCAACTATACTTCAATTTTTTAAAAATGAACAGGATACAGTCCCTGTCTTAAAAGAGTTCACAGTCAAGTATAGAAATCAGCAAAATAATCAACACAAGGTATCTCTTTTTAAAATATGTTAAAATTTCTGTATCTCCTGCTAATTAATATGAAAACATTCAGGGAACTCAATAAAAAACCATACCCCACTGAAATTTTGTGATACATGCCTAAATGTTATATATGTGTATTAAGAACATATATACATACATGTAAAAATAATAGGTGCCTTTTTTTTTTTTTTTTTTTTTTTTGTTGTACGCGGGCCTCTCACTGTTGTGGCTTCTCCCTTTGCGGAGCACAGGCTCCAGACGCGCAGGCTCAGTGGCCACGGCTCACGGGCCCAGCCACTCCGCGGCATGTGGGATCCTCCCAGACCGGGGCACGAACCCGTGTCCCCTGCATCGGCAGGCGGACTCAACCACTGCGCCACCAGGGAAGCCCTAGGTGCCATTTTTGAATGCTGTTTCTTCTAGGCAGAAGATCCTCCTTATAGGCTCATTTAATCCTAACAATCTTATGAATCAGGTACTACTATTACTATTAACCCAAGTTTACAGAGGATAAACTGAGCTCAGTGGTAAGTTGCATGATTTGTCCAGTCACACTCCAGTAGATGATTAAGCAGAAATTCAAACTCAGGTTGTCTGACCCAAAAATTTCTGTTCAGGACTTCCCTGGTGGTCCAGGGGCTAAGACTCCATGCTCCCGGTGTAGGGGGCCCAGGTTCGATCCCTGGTCAGGGAACTAGATCCCACATGCCACAACTAAGAGTTCGCATGCCATAACTAAAGATCTCACATGCTGCAACTAAAAAAAGACCGAGCCTCCCACAACGAAGATCCCGCATGCCACAACTAAGACCCGGTGCGAATGAATGAATGAATGAAATTTATGCTCAATTGTGACCAACCAATGAGTTATACTGTTTCATGCAGAGCCTCACTGCAAAGGCACAGAGCAGGAAAGGACACTATTTGGACAATCAGAGACCTTTCAGCCAACGACAGAGCACTAAGGCTGTAAACGACTAGGAAATGCCACTCACCATGGTAGAGAAGAAACCTCCCTGTCATGTAAGACACCGTGACTGCATTGTACAGGTAATGCAGATTTCCTCTGCCACTGCCACTGCTTAGATACCTTGAGGCATCCTGGGTATAAATTTGAAGCCACTGGCAAACTACTGAAAGGTTAAACACAGAGTGACATAAACATTTTTTTGAAAAAAATTACTCTAGTAGCAATATGGAACTAGCTGGAGAAGAATTTAACTGAAAGGAGGGTCTGAACGATGGCATTAACTGTGGGAACAGACCAAAAAAATGAGAAATGTGAGAAAAATTTAAGAAGAAAAATAAAACACTGTGAAGTGAAAGTGAGGAAGAAAGGGAAGTGTGACAAGTTTCTGACTTGGGCAAATGACCAAGAGGAAAAGGTCTGGAAGAGGAACATGTTTACTTGAACATGTTGAATTTCCAGTTCCTATGAGACATCTAGGTGGATTTTTTTTTTTTCTTCCCTGTAAGCAGTTCCACCTTCTAGTGCATACCTACATACCCCTACTAGTATCTTCTTGATGCCATATACCTGTCCAAAACTACCTGGTCATTACATTCCATACTGGTGTAGATGGCAGCCTTTTAAAAGAAGAATTTTCCATTTCTCTGCTAATGAGATTGATCAAGCCTAGCAAATTAAATAAATTCCTTGAGAACAAAGCCAACATCCCTCACCTGCTCTCCAATCACTCAACAGACACTTGGCTGAATGGCTAAAAGGAAGCCACTTGGTACTCCACTTATAAAAGGCTACTAACTTTTCTTTTAAAAAGAGTCAAGTCCATCTTTTCCCTAAATGCTCTAACTTGTAATTTCAAAAACCTTCAGTTATTTACTACCCCAAATGAATCTTTATTGTTGTCCCCTCCCATTTCTTTCCTCCTTAAAGAAAAACCAAAAAATGAGTTGTATTAATCTAATCCTGTGGGGATTTTGGTTTACTCAGGCTAAAATTATTTGGTAAAATATCTGTCTAAAAAGAAAAACAAGTAACATTCTTTTCAAATTCCATACAACCATGTGGGATAATTATATAAAGCATTTGTAAAATTCACTCCAGTCCCAACTACTACTTTCCACTGAAAGTTTGTTCTGACACTTGATGTCTCTCTCTAAATGTAACTAGACTCAGATTAAGCTGGAAAAAAAAAAAGACATATTTTTACCTACAAGCAGATGTCATTAACTGTAAACAGATTTTTTTTTTTTACTTAAAAACTTGTCCCAAAACTAGTTATTTTCTTTAAATAAGAATCTTCAATTTCAAGTTTTCAAATCTTATATTTAAATAAACTATAACAATTGAATATTTGCTTGATGGAAAAAAATTACTTGAGATGTCAAATTTCCGAACAAGTTAACTTTTCTTCAAATCATGGCACTAATTGATCTTTTAAATTAATAAAGTACACACAAAGAGCTACAACCACTCAAGGGAAAAGAAGTCATCTACAGAATGGTCTCATCCGTGGAAATGGGCCTTTCCAAGGAAGATACAAATTCTTTCTCCTAACTCAATCTATTAGGGAAATCACTGAAAAAGAAAGCCCTACAAATCTGTCCACCCGATAAATAAATAGTAAATAAGTGTTCAGCTCCCATTAGATAAAGTAGTCTACTAAAATAATAAAAGTATGTCTGCTGAAAAGACTTTTTTCCAGTTTCAAAGACTTTTCTACTCATAGAATACTGGGATTTATTTGCACCAAGCCCTCAAGGAACTCTTTCAGTCTGAATAAATCAGGCAAATACAAAAGAGAAGAACTTGGAATCTCAAAAACTCAGATTCCTGGTTTTAAATATTTTTAGGTTATAATAAAGGCCAAAGACAAGTAATACTTTGTAATGTTTCAGAGACAGAATTTGAATTAGGTGTAAGGTGTGATCTCCCTGATCCTGTCCCTTAGCATTCTCGCCTTCATGAAACTATGCAGTTTCCTCTGTTGCTGCTTAAGCAATAAGTTTTGTTGAGTGAATTATTTTTTTCTAACTAAAATTCCCCTGAAGGAAGGGAATTCTCTGGCAGTCCAGTGGTTAGGACTCCGCACTTTCACTGCTGAGGGCCCAGGTTCAATCCCTGGTCAGGGGAACTAAGATCCCACAAGCCAGTAACAAATAAATTAATTAATTTTAAAAAAAAATTCCCCTGAAGGAAATGGGAGTATAAACTGATGTAATCTTTCTGGAAGACAATTGAGCAATATACCTCAAAACTACTTTTAAAAATGTTCTTTTGGCTTTCAGGAATGGCTGGAACCAGAAGTTTAAATGATGTTGCCAAAGTTTTGTCTCCTCAGTTTTTGGCTATCTTTGCCTCTCTTCAATATTCAGACATACTCTCTATACACTGTAGAGAAAACATACATTGACAGCCCCAACTTAGTTACATTATCCCACCTTAGTCATCCCAGTAGAAAAAAAGAGATTTTTCTTTTCCTTCCAAAAGAAAAGACCCATGAATGACTCTAAATGGCCCAGCTTAAGGTACAGGGTGGGAGTAACAAGGACACTTTCCCTGGAACCACAGGGAATATAACATGATTCCCAAAGGAAGGTATGCTAGGCAGAAAATTAACATATGTCCATATAAATGTACATATCCTTTGACCAGCAATTGCACTTCAAGGAATTAAAATTTATACAATTATTCTGTACCAAACATAAATAAATGACAAGAATAAACTCATTTAATCTTCACAACAACTCTGTGAGGTAGATACTACTATTTATTATCATCCCAATTTATAGATACAGAAACTCAGACACAGAAAAATTAAATAATTTGTCTAAAGTCAGAACTTGTAAGAGGCAAAACCAGGAATCAAACCCAGATCATCTGACTCCATCCCATGCTTTTAACTACTTAACTTTACTGCCTCTCTCTTTAACTACTTATCACAATAAATTAAAGATGAATGCAAAGATTCAGCTAGACGAATTCATCACATTTATAATTACACGTACATTAAATTATATGTTAAAATGATAAAACATTTTAGCTAATAAAAATTAACTCTACTATATATTTATATATACACACACACATATATTTTAGAATATGGAAAGCTGCCACTAATATACAGTTAAATTTTAAAAACACATACTGCATAAATGAACAGATGTTATGAACTTGTTTTATAAGAATTAAAATAAAACTAATGATAGATCCAGATGCCTATGGATGCACACAAAAATCTCTGGAAATATATCTTAAATTAAAATATCAGCAATATACCACTTCACACCCACTAGGATGGCTATAATTGAAAAGACAAAGACAGATAACAATAAAGACCTAGCAACTGCAAAGTCAAGAACAATCTTGATTCCTTAGGAGAATGGCAAGCCTCACTATAGCTGAGGCTTATCTATTTGCCAATTATCAGCTACTCACATTATTTCCTTAAGTCTTTCAACAATTTCTTCAATAGTTTCAAACCTCATGACCCACAAGTACAAATAACTCTTGGCAAACATGGTAATTTCACCATACTATTTCTTTTAAATTATCCATTAAAAATAAACAATCCCTTGTAAGTCTCTATGTAATACGTACATAGAAGAAAAGACGAGTTATACTGTTTTGTTTGGTTTTTCTTAATTAGATGCTTTGGTAACTAATTATTCTGTTTAATCATTAGTAGAAGAAAACAGTTCCATTATACTAGAGAAGAAAAAGAAAACAATAGGGACAGCTTTCAGAAATCATTAAATTAACTGTACAAGTTAAATCAGTCCAGAATCTAGATGTTTTTGGACTTAAGGTATTGTCTTTTAAAAACTGCTTCAACTAACATTCATGCTTACTGAGTAATAAAAATGGTATCATTATTTGTTCAGATTAAAATCAAACAGGAAAGATTACAAATCATCAATTAAAAATAAATATGAACACATAGTTCTACATAGTTCTACAAAACTTATTTTTCTTTTAAAAGTAACAGAAAATATGATGCTTGTTTAGCTGTGCTTTGATTTGAATCATGAATGTTATGACCATATTTCTAGGTAACATCAAAGTTTTTTCAATGCTGGGACCATGGACGGAAAACAGGTACAAACACAAAGATGTCCTATTCCCACACTTCTGTTTCTGTATATCTCCTTTTCTTGCACTGAATTCTAATACAGCAGACCAGTTGGTGCTATAGGCCAATGGGTAAGGAATGGAATATCTCCTGAATCCCAGTCCTGAGACAGATCCTTGGGATAGAAAACTAGAACCAGGAAAGTGGACCCTATATAAACCTGGCAGGAATGGACTGTCTGCTTGGCCCCCACCTAGGGCCTAGACTTAAGGAGACATGTTAATAGGAAAGATGACCTCCATCACATGAAAGGAGGCCAGAAAGTAGGCAGGACTGTTTTCCCTTTAGGAGACCACAGATGGAAAAGGAGTAAACTACACTTCGCAAACCAGATAACTGACTTAAAAGTTACTCTCTGGCTTTGTTACCCTTTTGTTTTGTTTTTAGCCTTTAGAAAACTCTTTTTTCAACAATCCAGCCTTGTTTAAGCTGTGTCTTAGCAAACAAAGGGGAAATGACTGGGTGGAGAGGGAGTCATTTGAGGCAGAATGTGAAGAAAATAGTGGTGTTCCATGAGAACACTTGAGACATGGAAGAATTGGGGCTCTATTGGGGCTCTGAGGTCAAACCAACTCTTCCCATGTGATGGCTTTCCTTCCACTGCCAACCTTGGAAGACCAGAGTTTTCACTTTATTAAGAGAACTAGAAAGTTTCTGTATAAGTACACAAAACCAAATTAGCTGCCAAATTAACTGCGACAAGGTCTGAAGAGATAGGTACTATGGTCAAGAGTCAGCAACTTTCTGTACTATTTGAAATATTTGTAACAAGTAGGTTACTACAATAAGTAAAATATAAAACAGCTTAGCAATAGACAGGTCAAAGCAGGATATACTGATGCACCAAACCATGACAGTATGAGTCAAAACTGGGTAGAAAAATAGATGAGCAGAGTTTCCAATCACCTGGACAGAAGAGTAATTCAAGAGCCAAGCAGAAAAGATCAGAAGGTCAGAAAGTAGGTCTAACAAGTAGGTAAAGTCAAGATGTGAGTAAAACAGGGTGCACAGACTGTAGAGAAAGGAAACCAAACCACCAGTCTGAAATCAAAGGCAATTAACCTGCTTCCTATAAAAGCAAGCAATTGTGTTACCCCATTTGTGCTTATAGTTGTGAAAGCACAACATTGCTTTAAAAGAATTTAGTGTCATAACCCTGATTCCAAGACCAGAAAAAAATATTTTACTCCTCAGGAACCTAATTCTCTGGGACAACTTGGTAGGTATGACACCCATCTCTCTGTGATATCCTACTTATGTGATGTAAAACTAAAATATTTTAAGTTATTTGTGGGATGTTTTAAACATTGTTTTAATTTCATGCTCTTAATTTCTAAGTCCAAATATACACCTTACAGACCAAAATTACTTTCACTTATGTGACTTTTCCTTAACTTTTATTCTATGGCTGAACAGTCTTTCATAAAAAAACAGGTCTCCCAATCCTCCTCAGTTCCAAGGCTGCAAAAGAATCTTAAACAAAACATCAATATGCTAGAAGGAGTAAAACAAAAATTGCTTCTTGGGGAACGTATAACACTTTAACAATTCACTATTCCAAAATAATATTTTAACATAAAATAAAATTCTGTAGGCTCTATTTTTACTTATATGTACCTGTGAAGGTCCACTAAGTGTCTTCTTACAGCAAGCACACACTCTTCTTCTTAGAAGAGCATGTAAAACAATATGATATTTCACTGTCGTCTCTGAACTTATGTGGTATTCATAATACTATAGATTACAACATGTTTAGCTTTCAAAACTTGAAAATCCTCTTCAACTTTTGGTCATAGTTATAATCAAATAAAGCATTAAATTTAAGAAGCTTGAAAAGAAGCAATTTTTTTCTGAGATTATAGCTAATGATCTTTTACAGTGATCACTTTGCATAGTTTAACACTTAACTTTCCACGAAGGACACTGCTGATAAGTTAAGGGGAAAATGTTTCTCATCGCAATTAGGAGTCCAGACTTACCTGTTATACCAAAAAATAGCAACCACACTTTGCAACAGAAAAATATTTTCAAAAGCAAGTTTATCTTCCTGACTGCCAAAGTTCTACGGAAACATTTTTAAACCTTCTTGTGCAACAGGTTTTTAAATTTTGTTTTCCAAAACATCAAGAATTTCAACTCCAGAGATTAAGTGCAGAAGGACAAGAAAACAATGCAGTGACAAGCCTCAAAAATAGCTGGGGGAAAAAAAAAACTGTCTTAGCTACTCTAATATAATCTTCATTTATTACCTATCAGCACTCCTTCTCAGGTTCTGATACTATTACTTACCAGTTCTCCTCTTCTGGTCCCCATATTTCAGCCAAATCAAAGACCTATTCATGGTTTATGACTTCAGTGCCTTTGCACTACTGTCCCCTCACCTAAAAATCCCTTCCCTATTCCTCTCCCTCACTCTTCTTCACCCCCAGTCCCTACAATGCATTTATAAATATAAGTTTTGATTTAGACTCTTTATTTTAAAAAAAAATTGATGTAAAGTCAGAAAATCAAGTTCAAATCCCATTTAATCCTATTTAATTCCATTTATGATCTGTGTGAAAGTGGGCTAATTATTTAACTTTGATGGACTCCACAGGGTAACTCACTGTGTTACCAAGAAGAGTTATTGAGATAATGTATGTGGAAACACTCTAATTTTTTTAAACGGATAAAATGAAGATAAGTCTCTGCATGTGAAGCAAATGCCTAAAGAAATAAATTTAAGCTATGTGACAGTGCCACAGAAAGTTAGCTGTAGACTTTACTAACATAATAATACGGAGAGAACAGATGGCGCTAGTAAAAGTTAGAACAAAGAACATATATAAATCTAAACCATTCTAAAAGCTATGTGCAAAGCTATATAAATATGTATATAATATATATTCCAAGAAATTCTGAATTTTTTGTAGCATGTTATTCACCCAAGTATTTAGAGCAAATGCTGTTTTTTGTTTTTTTGTGTTTGTTTTTTTTTTTTTCAAGTGGGAGACTCAAGTATTTCTGTTTAATTCCATTAGATAGAGCATGTTGCCAAGGAGACCACAAATGTAGTTCAGGTCCCAGATGCATCAAGCCTCTCTTCCCCTGCCCCTGCCATACATTCAGAAGGTCCCAGGCACCCAGCTGGATGTTGGTCATCATAAGCCCTCGGTCATTAAAATGTTTTAACTTGTAATGTTGTGGGAATGATTTTCTTAAAATACATTTGGCCTTTGAATGTATACTCTATCACAAAATTATTTTCCAAAAATTAAGTCTTAGATTTAGCATTCTGTCCAGATAAATTTCCTAATATTTATGAACACCTACCATTACAAAACTTGCATGAACCACTGTGTTTGTAGTTGGCTGAATAGTATCCCACAAAATTCATATCCACCAGAACCCCAGAATGTGACTTTATTTGGATATAGGGTCTTTGCAGTATTAATTAGTTAAGGATCTCGAGATGAAATCATCCTGGATTTAAGGTGGGCCCTAAATCCAACGACTAGTGTCTTTATAAGAGAAAGGATATTTGGACACAGAGACACAGGAAAGAAGGCCATGTGAAGATGAGGCAGAGATCAGAGTTATGCTGCCACAAATAAAGCAAGCCTAGGACCACCAGAAGCTGGAAGAAGCAAGGAAGAATTCTTTTCTAGTCTTCATGGGACACTGCCCTTCCAGCACCTAGATTTCAGACTTCTAGCCTCCAGAACTGTGAGAGAATAAATGTCTGTTTTTTTAAGACACCAAGCTTGTGATAATTTGTTATGGCAGCCCTAGGAAACTAACACGGTGTTGGAGCGCTAACCTGTAGCTACACAATAAATCGTACTGTCGTTAAGACATTTTAGAGAATGAGGACTATTTCTCTGGTACTTCCCTATAATAGTGTTAATGCTCTCTTAAAACACAAGCTTTTTTCCTTTCTTAATCTTTTTGTTCTATACTCCAGAAAAATCAGTATCTGTAGAACTGTACATACAGTTTTAAAAATCTAGCCTGTTTGAAAACCATTTACATTTAAGCAGGAATTTATGAAATATTTCCACAGGCAAAATATTTTTCATTCATTTTGTTCAGTAAACAATGGAAAACTTACAGATATAACTAAAAAATTTTTTCTGAAAAATTCTACAATGAAGACATTGATATGTATAAGAGAAAGTAAAATAATTATGAAATTATAAAGTTATATTTTCCTTCAATGTAGCTTACAGAAATGAGAACTTTAAATGAATAGCATTTACTTTATAAACAACTGCATAACCCAAATCATTACTCAAAGTCAGCAATAATTAAAAACAGGACATTAAATCTTGTGATATTTAATGATCTCAGCTTTGACAATAGCAAATCTTTAAAATTAAGAATACTAGTGGAATGGGACTTCCCTGGTGGCACAGTTAAGAATCTGCCTGCCAATGCAGGGGACACGGGTTCGAGCCCTGGTCCGGGAAAATCACACATGCCACGGAGTATCTAAGCCCATGCACAACAACTACTGAGCCTGCCTCTGAGCCCGCGAGCCACAACTACTGAAGCCCGCGCACCTAGAGCCCATGCTCCACAAGAGAAGCCACCGCAATGAGAAGCACGCACACCTCAACAAAGAGTAGACCCTGATCGCCACAACTAGAGGAAGCCCGCACGCAGCAAAAAAGACCCAACGCAGCCAAAAATAAATAAATAAAAATAAATTTTTTTAAAAAATTAAGAAATACTAGTGGGAGGACTTCCCTGGTGGCACAGTGGTTAAGAATCCGCCTGCCAATGCAGGGGACACGGGTTCGAGCCCTGGTCCAGGGAGATCCCACATGCCACAGAGCAATTAAGCCTGTGTGCCACAACTACTGAGCCTGCGCTCCAGAGCCCACGAGCCACAACTACTGAGCCCATGGGCCACAACTACTGAAGCCCAGGCGCCTAGAGCCTGTGCTCCTCAACAAGAGAAACCACTGCAATGAGAAGCCCGCGCACCTCAAAGAAGAGTAGCCCCTGCTCACCAAACTAGAGAAAGCCCACGGGCAGCAATGAAGACCCAAGGCAGCCATAAATAAATAAACAAATAAATTGATTTTTTTTAAAAAAGGAATACTAGTCTAACAATACAATGATTTAGTCAATGGCTTCACTGTTATAATAGTTTTTAATGAAGATTATCATCATATTGGGCACAACCTACAATATATAAATTAACCTACAACTGGGAAATAAAATTGCTGCTCAAAAAGTTATTTTGAGGGACTTCCCTGGTGGCGCAGTGGTTAAGAATCTGCCTGCCAATGCAGGGGACATGGATTTGATCCCTGGTCCAGGAAGATCCCACATGCCGCAGAGCAACTAAGCCCGTGTGCCACAACTACCGAGCCTGCGCCCTGAGAAGCCCACGCACCGCAACGAAGAGTAGCCGCCACTCTCCACAATTACAGAAAGCCCACACGCAGCAATGAAGACCCAACACAGCCAATAAATAAGTAAATAAATAATTAAAAAAAATAAAAACAGGGCTTCCCTGGTGGGGCAGTGGTTGAGAGTCCGCCTGCCGATGCTGGGGACACGGGTTCGTGCCCCAGTCCGGGAAGATCCCACATGCCGCAGAACTGCTGGGCCTGTGAGCCATGGCCGCTGAGCCTGCACGTCCGGAGCCTGTGCTCCGCAATGGGAGAGGCCACAACAGTGAGAGGCCCGGTACGGCAAAAAAAAAGAAGAAAAAAAAAACATGCAGGGAAGGGGTGAGGGGGCATGGGCACATTGGTTCCTCATCCATAAATTGGGTTGAATCATATGATCTGTACAGTTAACTTTCAACTCTTAAAATTTTATGAAACACAAAGATCTTCACTAATTTCACATCTCACTGACCTCTATCTGCCACCCCTGATGCTGAGAAACATTCCCTCACTTTCTTTGACTCTGGATACCGATCTCCTCCACCTCTGTGCCTAGATTAAGATTAGCTATATGCAACAGAAAACTCTAATTTATAGTGGTTTAAATATACAAGGTTATAGTCTTGCATGTAAAAAAAAAAAAAAAAAATCCAGAGGCAGCTATGACAATTCCACTATAAGTCATTAGGGACCCAGGTTCTTTCCAGCTTTTTGCTCTGACATCCCTAAGATGTGGGTCCTTACCTACATGGTCCAAGATGGTTGCTAGAGCTCCCCAGTCTTTATATCAGGATGCCAGTCTCAGGAAAGAAAAAAGCTAGAAAAACGAACCCTCATCCTTTAAGAATACTTTTTGGAATACTGCATGCATCGTTTCCACTTACATCCAACTGGCCAGAACTTATGCACATGTCTCTATCCATTAGTAACTTGAAAACAATCTCTCCTGTATGGCTACAAGACTAGCCAAAAAATCAGGGGTTCTATCAACATCAAGAAGAAGAAGAAGAAGAACTATTGGGGAAAATTAAATGTCTCTCTCAAACTCTCTCTTTCTTCTATGCTTCCTTTTACTTTCCATCCTCTTAGCAAGAGCATTCCCCAAAGATCAGTCCTTGGTCCTCTATTCTTCTGTCTCTACACCGACTTTCTGAGGGCACTCACACAGTGTCACAGCTCTATCTACACTAATGACTCTCAAGTCTTTGTGTTCAGCCCCTGCCTGTCCATCTTCTGAAGGCTTCATTTGGATAACTATAAAGTAAAACCCATTATCTTCCAAGCCAACAAAGACAAATAAGTAATTTTAAAAGAAAAACATTTTCAATCTTCTTATTTAAGTCATGGATTCACAAGTATCCCAGACCTTCAAGGTTGGAATTTTGAAGTCACCTCTGACTCTTTCCACAAGCCATGGGTTGCAGGTCATAGTGAACTTATAAAAAGAAATGGAATAAATTGGACTATATAAGGTTTATATAGCATATGACTTGGGATGTGCGTTTATCAAACTGGCTTCGGCCCCTACAACTATAATGTTCTAAAGTCACCATCCTAATTATCAAGTCTGTGAGTCTATCTGTCATAGATATAGAATGTCTGTGTTCCCCCCCCCCCACAAAATACATATGTTGAAACCTAATCCCCAATATGATAGCATTTGGAGATGGGACCAAAGTGATGGTATTTGGAGGTGACTAAGTCATGAGGACAGAGTTCTCATTAATGGGATTAGTGCCCTTATCAAAGAGATCCCAGAGAGTTTCCTTGCCTCTTCTACCAAGTGAGGATATGGCCATCTATGAGCCAGGAAGCGAGCTCTCACGAGACCCTGAATCCGAACATGCCTGTGCCTTGATCTTGGATTTCCCAGCCTCCAGAACTGTAAGAAATAAATTTTTGTTGTTTAAGCCCCTTAGTCTATGATAATTTGTTACAGCAGCCCAGACAAAGATATTATTTTTAGTCCTCATTATACATGACATCTTCAGAGTATTTCACATTTATTCATCATTTCCTCATCCTCAAAATTCTCCACACTCAGCGTTTCCATGATACCACTCTATCTTGGTTCTCTTGCAATACCTCTAACCACTCCCATCCAGTTTCCTGGCTGCTACTTCTCTATCTACCTCTTAAATATCGAATTTTCCCTGGGTTCAATTCTTAGGCCACTCCTCTTTTCACTCTATACACATTCCCTAAACAATCTCATTTTTTTCTTTATTTCTGACAATCAGCTGGCTACTGGTAATTGCCAAACTATATCTCTAATCTTCACTTCTCTCCTAACCTCCTGATCCATACATCTGAACACTTAAATGACATCTCTACCTTGGTTATAGGCAGGCACATTTAATTCAACATATCAAAACTAACCTCAGCATTACTTTCCCTCATCCAAATTCATTTCTTCCCCTAAATTCTCCATTTGCATTCACAGCATCATCACCCACTCACTTACCCAAGCTAGAAACTGTTACCCTCAACTACTCTTTCTCCTTTACCCTTCACATCCACTCACTACTAAATTTTGCTAATATGAGCTTTAAAATTTCTCTAGAATCCATACGTTCCTTTCTATTCCCACTGTAAAAGCTCCTGAGTTTTTTCACACTGTTCTTTCTCCCTCCAGTCCATTGCTATTTGAGTCACATTTCTAAGATGTTTCTTGATTTTCAAGAATCCCCACTTTTCAACAGACTCCACGGTCTACAGAGTGAAAGCTATAAATTCCATAGCCTAGTACACAAAGCTTTTCACAATCTGACCCCAACCTACTCCAGCACCAAAGCTTACCTCAATTCCCATTTACACTATACTTCTCTCCATTCCTGGAACAATCCATTTCACACATTTACATGTTTTTCTCTCTGCCTATAGCCTCCTCTACCCTTTTTTTCTACCTGGCAAATGCATATTCATCCTGCATACCGTGGTTTAAACATCACCTTTCATAAGAAGCCTTCTCTCTCCCTCAGTAAAGTGGACACATCTTCTTCATTTATCACTACTTATTTCAAGACTGTCTCCATTAATGACTAAGTTAGGGATAGAATCTTACTCCTTACTCATTTATTTTTGTTCCAGCAATTAGCACAATGCCTGGAAAGCAATAAATACTCGTCAAATCAATGAATCCCAAACGGTTCTTGACAACTGGCAACAAACAGCAACCAAGAAATCCCAACTACTTCAATACAGAATGGGGGAAGGGAGGGGATCCAGGCTATGAATTACAATGGTTCAATAATAAACAATTATCAATTTTTTAAATGTCTCAGACTATGACACCTCAGGTATTATGCATAAATTTACCTTTTACCTTATCTCACTTATACTGCTTAAATAAAATATTTCAAATGCTTTCTCTAATATACTTAAGCAGGTTGATATGAAAGAATGCAAGAACCTCAAATGATTATAATACTTCATTCCAGGTTAAATACCATCTAAATAAATGGATTAAATTCTAAGTGTATTAACGGACAGCAAAAGAAAACAAAAAGAAAAAAGTAAAGGCATATAAGGGAATTAACCCATGTGGTCATTAACAATTTTTCTTGCACAAATCTCAAAGTACGAGAAAGTAAAAACTATAAGAAAAATAAAGACAGTTGGCTAAGTAACTTCACCTACTAGAAACAAATGAAATTTGCTAATTATTGTGCCACAGTACATATGCAAAGTCAGGAAAATAAACTCTTAATTTCAAATTATCAAAATCAGACTGTCATAAAAATCAGTGATTTTCAAGCTATGTTCTCCGCAGCATGACAGTACAGTAAGTCCCCTACATACGAACCTTCAAGTTGCAAACTTTCAAAGATACGAACAGGCGTTCGCATGTCCAATCAGGCAAGTTAGTTCACGCGTCTGGCGTACATTGTCAAGCGCGTGCATCTTCTACGAGTGGTTGTGCGTTTGTGTACTTTACTATACAGTACTGTATAGAATACAGTAGTACAGTATCTTTATTTCAAGCCCAGGATGTCCGGAAGAAAGGGTAAAAGCAGCGGTGATGTAACTGGTACTGCTAAGAAATGCCAAGCAGTAACGATGGAAACAAAAGTGAAAATAATTGAGACAGTGGAGCGACAAGGGAAAGAGGAAGTAGGTGAAGAACTGAAGAGATTCACAAACACAGGAAATGGCAAGGAGATTTTCTTTATTTGAGGAGGCACTGTTAGTTTTTGAGGCACAGGACCCAAACGTAAAACAGAACATGAAGGTTGCAGCAGTTGTTCAGAATGTAATCCAGTGCTGCCGTGTCATCTATGATGAGAAAAAAAGAGCTACTACCCAGACATCACTGGATCATTTTTTCAAGAGGGTAGATAGAATTGAATCCAGCAAGGAACCAGAACCTGTGCCATCAACGTCAGGCGTGAGTGAAACTGCAGCTTGCCCTCCATCTCCTATAGCTGACGATCCTTCAGCTCTACCATCTCCCACCTCCTCTCCCTCCTCCAGTCAGTAACTCCTCTTGCCTGTTCACTAGATGCCAGCCCCTGTATGCCAGCTGTTGTACTATACTACTGTACTTTTCAAGGTACTGTACTGTAAGATTAAAAATGTTTTATGAGCTTCCCTGGTGGCACAGTGGTTGAGAGTCCGCCTGCCGATGCAGGGGACACGGGTTCGTGCCCCGGTCCGGGAAGATCCCACGTGCCGCGGAGCGGCTGGGCCCATGAGCCATGGCCGCTGAGCCTGCGCGTCTGCAGCCTGTGCTCTGCAATGGGAGAGGCCACAACAGTGAGAGGCCTGCGTACCGCAAAAAAAAAAAAAAAGTTTTATTTTTTGTGTTTGTTTTTTATGTATTATTTGTGTGAAAAGTATTATAAACCTATTACAGTACAGTATTATATAGCCAATTGTGTTAGTTGGGTACCTAGGCTAACTTTGTTTGACTTACAAACAAATTGGACTTATGAACGTGCTCTCAGAACAGAATTCGTTCATATGCAGGGGACTTACTGTAGTATTCAGAAGAGCACAAAATTGGAAACAAGTTAAATATCCAATAATAAAGTAAATGAAGTCATTATTATACCCATTATAATACCCATTATTAATATACCCACAAGATGTAATAATTTTGCCACTGAAGATTATGTTTTTCTGGAATTTAATAGAATAACCTTTTCCTATGTCATCGATGTTAAGGGGAAAAAAAGGCTACTCTGGGTGTCTTTTTATCTTCCTTATAGCTTTTTTTAAATTAAACTTTTATTTTAAGACAACTATAAGAAATAATACAGGGCTTCCCTGGTGGCGCAGTGGTTAAGAACCCGCCTGCCAATGCAGGGGACACAGGTTCAAGCCCTGGTCCGAGACGATCCCACATGCCATGGAGCAACTAAGCCCGTGTGCCACAACTACTGAGCCTGCACTCTAGAGCCTGCGAGCCACAACTACAGAAGCCCGCACGCCTAGAGCCGGTGCTCCGCAACAAGAGAAGCCACCACAATGAGAAGCCCGCACACCACAATGAAGAGGAGCCCCTGCTTGCCACAACTAGGGAAAGTCCGCATGCAGCAACGAAGACCCGCAGCCAAAAATAAAATTAATTAATTAATTATTTAAAGAAAGAAAGAATACAGAAATCCCATTTCTCTGTACCCAGTTTCCCTCAATGATAACATCTTACAAAATTATAGAACAATATCAACACTAGGATATTGACATTAATACAATGTACTTTCTTGTTCAGATTCCCCCAGTTTTACTCATTTGTGTACTCATTTGTGTTTGTGTGTATTTAGTTCTATGCAGTTCATATGTAGGCTTATGTATCCATCACCCAGTCAAGATACAAAACAGTTCTACTACCACAAAATCCCTCCTGTTACCCTTTCATAACTACACCCATCCCTCACCTTCCTTATAGTTTTTTGTATTTTCCATATGTGCAGCAACTGGGTATTCATTCAATACATCTTTATTAAACATCTACTATGTGTCAAGCACTCTTCTTTGCATATAATTCAAATAGCATGTATTAACTATTTTTTCCAGTTTGTAAAAGTAATTTTTCAAAAGACAAGGTTTTTTTCTTTCAACTCAACTTTAAAATAGAAATATGAAAAAAATCAACTAAAAAGTATTATTAATTGAAAAGATACTTTAGGAACAAAAATAGTTTAGTATGTTGAACAAATCATTCCAGGAACATTCTGGAATTAAACACAGAACATTTCAGTATCATATTATCATAGTATGATTAGCTTTTAGAGAGATGTAGGTAACAAAATCATACTAACTCCTGAAGAAAGCTTTATAAAAAAGGTTTGCAGACTCAATTAGGTTTATCCTTTACTTACAATTCAAACAAGTACATAGATTTGGTGGATTTTCTCCCAGTAAGGTTTTTTTTTAATTAAAGTGTTTTTTTTAATTTATTTATATATTTATTTTTGGCTGTATGGGGTCTTCATTGCTGCGCCCAGGCTTCCTCTAGCTGCGGCGAGCAAGGGCTACTCTTTGTTGCAGTGCACGGGCTTCTCATTGTGGTGGCTTCTCTTGCTGCAGAGCATGGGCTCTAGGCGCGCAGACTTCCGTAGTCGTGGCTCACGGGCTCTAGAGCACAAGCTCAGTAGTTTTGGCGCGTGGGCTTAGTTGCTCTGCGGCATGTGGGATATTCCCAGACCAGGGCTCGAACCTGTGTCCCCTGCACTGGCAGGCGGACTCTTAACAACTGCGCCACCAGGGAAGCCCTCTCCCAGTAAATTTTTACAGAGAGTTTTACATAAAAAGGACTATTCAAAGGATACAACTCAAGATACACAAAACTATTCTAATGCCTAAAAAGTGATTCAAATTAAAACGCCTACTTTTCAAAAGCTATTGTTAAGAAAATGAAAGGGCAAGCCACAGATTGGAAGAAAATATTTGCAAAACACCTGATAAAGACTTGTATCTCTAGGGGTAAGAGAGGAATAAAGACACAGACCTACTAGAGAATGGACTTGAGGATATGGGGAGGGGGAAGGGTAAGCTGTGACAAAGCGAGAGAGTGGCATAGACATATATACACTACCAAACGTAAAATAGATAGCTAGTGGGAAGCAGCCACATAGCACAGGGAGATCAGCTCGGTGCTTTGTGACCACCTAGAGGGGTGGGATAGGGAGGGTGGGAGGGAGGGAGACGCAAGAGGGAAGAGATATGGGAACATATGTATATGTATAACTGATTCACTTTGTTATAAAGCAGAAACTAACACACCATTGTAAAGCAATTATACCCCAATAAAGATGTTAAAAAAAAAAAAGACTTGTATCTAGAACTTAAAAATTCAATAATAAAAAGCCAACAAATGCAAACTATTACATATAGAATGGATAAACAACAAGGTCCTACTGTATAGCACAGGGAGATAAACCATAATGAAAAAGAATATAAAAAAAGAAAGTATAGGGCTTCCCTGGTGGCGCAGTGGTTGAGAGTCCACCTGCTGATGCAGGGGACACAGGTTCGTGCCCCGGTCCGGGAAGATCCCACAAGCCGCGGAGCGGCTGAGCCTGCGCGTCCAGAGCCTGTGCTCCGCACCGGGAGAGGCCACAACAGTGAGAGGCCCGCGTACCGCAAAAAAAAAAAAAAAAAAAAAAAAAAGTATATATGTATAACTGAATCACTTTGCTGTACAGCAGAAACTAACACATTGTAAATCAACTATATATAAATTTTAAAAAGAAGCCAAACAACAATCCAATAAAAAAGGGTAAAAATTTGCTCAGCCTCTTTACAAAAATATTCCAATGCAATAGGCACATGAAAAGGTGCTCAACATCATTAGCCACCAGGAAAATTCAAATTGAAACCACAATAAGATACCACTACATGTCCACTAGAATGGTTAAATTTTTTTTAATAATATAAATAAAATTTAAAAGACTAACTGGAACTCTCTTACATTGCTGGTAAGTATGCAAAATGGCATGGCCAGTTTGGAACACAGTTTGGTGGTTTCACATAAAGTTAAACAGACACTGATCATATGACCCAGCAATTCTTCTCCTAAGTATCTACCCAAGAGAAATGAAACCATATGAACAGCCAAAGATCTGTCTGCAAATGTTTAGAATAACTTTGTTCATAATAGCCCAAAACCAGAAACTCAAAAGTCCACCAACTGGTGAACGGATAAACAAATTGTATTATATTCAGCAATAAAAAGGAACTGACAATACATACAAGATGGATAAGTCTCAAACATATTTTTCTAAGTGAAAAAAGCCAGACATAAAAAACTATACAATTCCATTTAGAAGACATTCTAGAAAAGACAAAAACGCAAGGACAGAAAATAGATCAGCGATTGCCAGAGGCTAGGGAGGGAATTGACTGCAAAGGGGCACAGAAGAGCTTTTAGGAGAGAAGTGTTCTCTATCTATATCTTGATTGCGGTAGTGGCTACACTCATGTGTACATCCGTCAAAACTCATTGAACTGTTCAGTTAAAAAGGTGAATTTCATTGCATGTAAATTATACTTCAACAAACATGACTAAAGAAAAATTATCCTAGAGAGGGTGGAAGGGAGGAAGGGAGACACAAGAGGGAAGAGATATGGGAACATATGTATAACTGATTCACTTTGTTATAAAGCAGAAACTAACACACCATTGTAAAGCAATTATACTCCAATAAAGATGTAAAAAAAAAAAAGAAAAGAAAAATTATCCCAAGTTAAAAAAAAAGAATAAATCTCACTATCAAGATTCTACAATTTATAAAAGCTTCTGGATTATGGTAATTAAAAAAATAATCTTCCCTTTCCCTACTGTGGGATAGAGAGTGGTCATTATAGCCCTGGGGTGGGGTGAGGGTTGTCAGAGCCCAAGTGAACCAAGGAGGTACTCTATGTGGGGAGGAACGGCCAAATGAGTTTAGTCAGAGTCCAAGCACTGCAAGGAGGCTGTCAAAGCAGAGGGGCAACCTGGCATGGGGCACTGGGTGAGCACGGAATGAGGACGACGTCGTGCTCCACATGGAAGCAGAACCTAAGGGGAGTGAGAAGTATATCCACAAACAGTGGGGAAGCTGACATGGGGAGCCGAAGCCAGGGCAGGTTGAAAAGGGTGTCCCTGTATTGGGGCATCCTGGTATGGGCTGTTAGGTCCTGACAGGGACAGGGGGCTGGGAGAGAAAGAATGAAGAATCTGAGCCCAGCAGAGAGAGGAAGGCATCCAGGAGAGGAGAGGGTGGTAGCAAAGATGAAAGATTGGTTAAATACAGGGAGACTGAACAAAGAAGTAAATATATTAAGGATAACGGAAGCCAGATTTCTCACTGTCAGATAAGAATATTACAAATATAAAAAAGGAAAAAACTAGACTGGACCCTGGAGTGTTGAAGTGAAATCAGTGGTACTGGTGGGAACTCACGGTTTTCAATATATATGGATAAACAAATAAACATAGACATAAATATGTGTGTGTGTACACATACATATATTCCCCGGCTCGGTCCATTAAGAAAGCCTGAGAGCAGTAACAATACAACAGCAATAAACACACAGCACTGAGATCTTAGCTTCTAAATACCATTCTCCATTAAAAGGATCCAGGTCTCCCCGGAGAAATGGCTGATTCCAGGACTAAAGGAGAGACAGTACAAGATAAGCCCAGAACATCTTACACCAAAAAGTAAAGACATACTCAAAGAATGGTGGGGACACGTCATAAAGACACGGAAGCCAGCTTGAATGGGCTCTCGTTGGCCAAAAGAGGAATAATTTGAACAACTAAATAAACAGTAACAATATTACTCAGCAAAAAAACAGAAAACCATGTATCCATAGATATAAATGCATAAAGGAATACAAGTCTGATGAGGAACAAGACACATAGTTCCAAAGAAGTCCTCACAAAAACCATTTATTAATTGACTATTAAATATTAACTTTAGAGTGAAGAACCCTAGCAGACATTGCTTATAATCAAAGTAATCAAGGAATCAAAGTGAAAATCACCAATAATAGGACAAACTGAAATTGTACACCAGATAGGATGCAATGAGCACCACTTCTGTGATATTCCTGCCCAAATACATAACCTGTATGTATCTAATCATAAGAGAACAGATAATCCTAAATGAGAGGTATTCTACAAAATAACGACCCTATAATCTTCATTAGGGTCAAGGTTATGAAAATCAAAAGATGAAGGAATTGTTTCAGATTGAAGAAGTCATGCAGCACATGGCCAAAAATGTATTGAAAGTAAATGAAAACAAAATTCATCGCCATCGAGAATAAGTACGCAAGCAGCAAACACCTGAATATCAGTAAGATTCCTCAGCTGAGCTCAAAAGCCATCCAAGAGCTTGCCTCACCTCTGATGAGATGGGCCTGTGACAAATAAATGCAATACATAATTCTGAACCGGATCCTTTTGCCAGTAAAGAGATTAATGGCATAATCAACAAAACGTGAGAACTAGATGGAGTACTATGCCAGTGTTAATTTCCTGATTTTGATGATTATACTGTGATTATGTAGGGGAATAACCTTGTTTGTAGAAAATACACACTAAAGCATTCTGGGGTGATAAGAGAGGACATCAGGTCAGCAGCTTCCTCTCAAATGGTTCAGGGAGTAAAGAGTTCTTTGTACCATACTTCCAAGTTTTCTGCAAGTTTGTGATTGTTTCAAATTTTTTTAAAAGGTGAGGGGGGAAAAACCCCAATGTCGCTAAAAATGAAATAATGTTAAAAACAAACTGTGATTCTCCATATTGTTAATCTTGGTAATAAGAAAGAGACAGATTATGCAAAATTACTAGGAAATAACAAATAAAATTTTGGAGCCAGAAAATACTTTAAATATAGCCCAAGCCCTTCTTTTGTTAACCTCAGTCAGGTCAAGAGTGATGAAGGACTAAAGAATATAAAAGGTCCCCGCTAAAGGAACTTATCAGGAGAGGAATAGTGAAAGGGGCAGTAGACCAATAGTGGGTAGAACAATGGTATTCTGATGCTACAAATGGCTGTAACCATCAGCAAAACACAATCTCAGCATCTCCTCTGAAAAATGAAGGGACTGTCTAGCTGAGATCGAAAATTCCTTGCAAATGTGCGACCAGAATTACCCTGAAATAGACGTGCTTCCCCAGCTCAAGTTATTACATTATGTGTAGCTATACAGTAATACAAAAGAATACAAATACAAAAATAAACGGGCATAAACCCTGAATTCTCTTCAGTTGTGGAAATCCCTCAATTAAATTAAAATGCAATGCATTTGCCAGATTGTTCCTTATGAGGAAAATTTTGTGACAAATGAAAAGAATTAAAACACACATTAAAGTGAAACAAGATCACCTTCAGAGGTCTGCTAACGGTCCTTACCTAAAAAGACAGTGTTCACGACTGGGGGGGGGGCGGAGTTGGGACGAAGTGAGAGAGTAGCATTAACAAACATACACTACCAAATGTAAAACAGCTATAGCTAGTTGGAAGCTGCTGCGTAGCACAGGGAGATCAGCTCGGGGCTTTGTGACCACCTAGAGGGGTGGGATAGGGAGCGTAGGAGGGAGGCTCAAGAGGGAGGGGATATGGGGATATATGTATACGTATAGCTGATTCACTCTGTTGTACAGCAGAAACTAACACAACACTGTAAAGCAATTATACTCCAATAAAGATGTTAACAACAAAAAAAATAGTGTTCAGACTCATTCTGAAATAACCGTCACATTTGTTCTGAAAGAACGAGGAGCATTTCCTAGAAATGTTTAGAAGTTTAAGGATCCTTTCCCCTTCCTCGGTACCACGGGTCCACTGGCGCGGTGACCAGACAGGCCCCCACCAGCTCAGGGGTGAGGGAGCACAGGACTCTCAGCACTTCCTTTCGGAGAGGACAGCCCCCTGCGTCACTCGCTACTCAGGATGCTGGGCAGAAGTTTATCCCCGAGGAACTTAGCACAGTTGGCTCCCGCCCTACCAGCCCTGCGGTCCTGGCCCAATCCCGCCGGCACCGGGGCGCTGCCCCTGGTACCCAGCCCCCTCCAGAGCGAGGGTCGCGGCACCCAGACTCGCCCCAGCTGGGCCGCCCCGGGCCCGGAGGACGCGATCTCCTCCTCCCCCTCCCCTCGTGCCGGTCCCTCACGCCCACCGCGAGGCTCAGCGGGGCCAAGAAGGCCGGACGCCGAGCGCCGCTCAGCCGGGGCCCAGCCCGGCCCTCCCCGCCTCCAGGCCGCGACGCCCGGCCCCGAGGAGCCCACTGGACGGCAGCCGGGGGGCGGGGGCGGGGAGGCCCGGGGGCGGCGCCCGTCCCACACCCTTACCTGGCTTCTCGTGGTCGTAGCCTACTACGATGAAGTAGTCGGCCAGCCGGGCCATGGCCGCCGCCGCCGCGCCGGGGAAGCGGGTGCCCGTTGCCGCCTTCGCCGCCGCCGCCCACCCGCTCCGGGAGGGCTCAGCATTTTCCCTGCAGCAGCAGTAGCGGCAGCGGCGGCACTTCAGCCATGTTTGACAACCGAGGCGCGCTCTGCGCCTGCGCCGCGCTTAGCGTCCGCTCCTCCCCCGCCCCCACCCGCGCTGGCTGGTTGACCTGACCCCCCGGCGGAGAGCCCACCCCCACCCTCTTGGCGCCGCTAGGACAGCTGGTTTGGGGAGTGGGCTGCCGGGCGTATTGCCACCACACGCCGCCACCGCAGCTGCTTGGGGTGGTTCACTTTGAGGCCTGGCTGCTCCTCCGCGGCCCACCTCCCACTCCCCTATTTTTCCTAAAGCAGGGTGTCTTTCCTTCCGCCTTCTCCACTCTCTTTCTGGGTCTGGGAAGAAGAGACAGGGATGGCTGAGGGGTCCCCTGGAAAGTTTGCTGCTTCCCTTCCCCCTCCCCCTCCCAAGACGAGATTCTCCCGCCCTCGACTGGAAGCATGGAATTTGCACCGCCAGGGCTTTTGCTGCACGTTTCCTGTTTATGTTGTGCAGATGGGAATTTTAGGAACATGCCACCGAGGAGGCGGAGGAGGAAGAGGGTTTTGCTCAATCCTCAGAGGCGCCTCGTGCTTTAGTGCTGGGTGGGCTGGGGGCGGTTGGCCTGGGCTTCCCCCGGAGCGCCTGGGGAGGCTGGATTCCTCCGAAGAACGCGGCATCCCCGGGATCCTCCTGAACTGCCCGGAACAACAGAATCCGAGGGAGGAGGCTTGTCTCTCCCAAGGGAGCCCTTCTCGCCTAGGGTTTCGCCCCTTGCAGCGGTCCCAGGGCTCTTGCAGCAGGAGCGGGAACTTCCAACTTCCCTGTTCAAACAATGCAATTAAAATGACTTAGTGGATTTCATCATCCAATCTAGGAATTATCTAGATCGCTTTCTTTTTACTGCAGCTCTTATTGATCGTTCCGAATTTGGCAAGTGAGGCATCCATCCAGATGAGCTTGCTTTGTCCTCTGTTAGCATCTCCTGAAGTTTTAGTAGCAGGATATATTACAAGTGGTAGACTGAAGTTGTGGGAGTCTCCATGATTTGCAAATATGATTATCTTCCTGGTTGCTTGTCACTACTCATTATCAATTGATGATTTAACCCTTCATTTACATATAAGAGCTCTTAGCAAAGTGTCTTAAGTGCTTAACGAGTATGTTTAATGAGTGAATGCATACAATTTCCCCCAACTACCAGCAGGAAGCTGCTCGAACTCTGAACTGTGAGTTCAGAGATTTGGTGTCTCAGCTACTGGAAGTTTACTCTCATTGATCATTTCCTCTTTCTGTGTGGTGCTTTTTTCACCCAGAGATTGGGAGGGTTGGGCTGCTCTAGAACTGAAACTGCCAGGAAGGAATACTGTAACTCAAGGAGTTCATTTGCAAATTGCACATGGTCAAACTGAATCAGCCTAGTTGCAGAGGTGGAGGGAAGATAACAGATTGATCTTGAAAACAATTAAACCTAAAATGCTTCAGTCACACCTCAAGTAAGAATCCTCTCTATAAATTCCCTGAAAGCTCATCATCCAACTTGATCACTTTTAGTAAAAGCCTAATTTAACTTCCTTGGGAACTAGCCCATTCCACTGTTTAACAACCCTATTGTTAGAAAGTTCTTCCTTGTTATGTCAGAGTTTTTCTGTAACTTCCCCCAGTTTTGCTCCATGGAAATACCCAGAAAAAATAAAATCTATCTTTGTATGATAGCCTTTCTGATTTTTAAGGCAGCTATCATGTTCCTTCCCCATTTCACTTTTTTTTAAGGTGAAATGTACACATCATAAAATGAACCATTTTAAAGTGTACAATTCAGTGGTATTTAGTACATTCACAATGTTGTGCAACTACCCCGTCTATCTTGTTCCGAAATATTTTCATCACCCAAAAGAAAAGCCCACACCCGTAAAGCAGTCACTCCCATTTTCCCCTCCCCCAGCCTCTGACAACTACAAATTTGCTTTCTGTCTCTATGGCTTTACCTAGTATGGATATTTGATATAAATACAATCATACAATATGTGACCTTTTGTGTCTGGGTTCTTTCATTTAGTATAATGTTTTCGAGGTTCATCCATGTTGTAGCATGTATCAGTACTTCATTCTTCTTCATCGCTGAATAATATTCCATTGTATGTATTATACCATATGAAGTCAAATTTATCTATTTTTTCTTTTGTTTCCTGTGCTTTGGTGTCATATTGCCTGGCTTCCATTGCAATCCATTGCCAAATCCAAGATCACTTCTTGGAAGGGAAGATTTACTCCTATGTTTTCCTCTAAGAGTTTCATAGTTTACTCTTGTTTTAGGCCATTGACCCATTTTGAGTTGAGTTTTATACATGACATGACGTAGGATGTCATATTTTACTTTTAAAATGTGCTTTTATTTCATTCACAAGTGTTGGTTTAATTTTTTTTTTTAAATCAAAGATTAGCTGTTTTCAAGCCTCAAATCAAGTGCTGTTTGCATTTAGACATGTTTCACCTGTTAGGTCATAGGTAGGCTGCCAGACCATTTGCAAATGGGTGTTTTGTAGCATAGGGATTTTGACATACCCCAGGTATATGTATATAAAGGCATCATGTATTTGAATACACATGTGAACATATTTAGCATACACTGGAACTGTGCTTTGTTTCTCAGCCAACAGCTGCCAGTCTGCTGAAACTGATAAGCCCTGACAAGGCAGCCTGATTACTGAGGTTGGCTGAAGGCCAGACCATCCCCTGAGATAACCACCATCACCTCTCACCAAAGAGTGAGGGGTAAAGCAAACTCAGATTTGTTTTACTGAAGGTGGCAGGGAGGGAGGAAGACTATGCAACACAATGATGGTGTGTACATAGCAGATGCCTTTCCTTTATGCTTTAGAAGTCAAAAAGGAGCTGATTACTAGTCAGCACGAATTATCAGCCTGCTGCTCCTACATTTGGCTGTCGTGGAGTAAGTGGTTGATCTGTACAGTCATTTCAAGTGCTTCCTGTGGTTAGCCACTACAGTTCAAAGAGGCAATATGAGAGTTCGACTTGACCAAACATCTGCAGGCAGGGCTGGGGCCTCTTCAAACAATCTCTACCAACAAGTAACAAAGGAGACTAAGCAGCTGTGGTAGAAAATTCCCTGATCCATTGCCACATCTCCATCCACTCAGTTGCCCAAGTAAGAAACTGAATGATTGCTACCCTTGACACCTGCCTCTCTCTCAGCCCCACATTCCTCACTCAGTTCTATTGATCCTACTTCCCAAATATGTAAGCTTCTCTCCCCCCCTCACTGCCACCTCACTAGTCTGAGCCACTATCACCTTCCACCTTGACTATTGCAAGAGCTTCCTAACTGGTTTCCCTGCTTCAATGGTGATCCCAGACTTTCCCTGTAGGTAAAACTTCAGGACAGTAAGTGGATTATGAACCCTGTCTTCAAAGTAAATCTGTATAGGAAACACACTGTTTCTACCTTGGGTGTCTGTTTAGGGTGCGGGAAGGAGGCTTCAGAGATGGCTAATAGAAATTGTCCTACAGATGCTTTCACATGTGTGATTATATGAATAATTGAATCCTGACACTCACGTAAACTATCCCTGACATTAGCAGTATAGATAGGTGCTGTGAGAGGTTGCAGACTGTTTTTACTTAGATTGCATGTCTATCTGGTGAGTGGGACTGGCTATGTTATGTGCAGAGGCCAAAGCAAAATGAAAATAAAGGGTCCTCTCTGTTCAAAAATTATTAAGAATTTCAAAACAGCAACAAGCAGAGCATTAAACAAAGTGTGGGGTCCTGTGTGACCGAACAGGGTGCACGTCCATGAAGCCAGCTCTGTTGGTGAAGTTTAGAGTGGAGTGTGTGTGTGTGTGTGTGTGTGTGTGTGTGTGTGTGTGGTGGATTAATTGAGATTATGGTGGGACTAGGCGCTCTCCAATCTCTCCAGGGCAGTGGTCCCCAACCCTTTTGGCACCAGGGACCGGCTTTGTGGAAGAGAATTTTTCCACGGACGAGGGTGGGGGGATGGTTTGGGGATGAGTCAAGCGCATTATATTTATTGTGCACTTTATTTCTAGTATTATTATTATGCTGTAATATATAATGAAATAATTATACAACTCAAGATAATGCTGACAGGAGGTGGAGCTCAGGCAGTAAAGCAAGAGATGGGGAGTGGCTGTAAATACAGATGAAGGTTCTGTCGCTTGCATGCCACTCACCTCCTGCTGTGTGGCCGGGTTCCTAACAGGCCACGGACAGGTACTGGTCCATGGCCCGGGGGTTGGGGACTGCTGCTCCAGGGCACCACCACTGCACTGCTCCCCTTCTTGCTCCTCCCTAATCCAGTCATCACATTCAATGGCCACAATGATCTTTTAAATAAATGTGTATCAGATCATGTCTCTCCAGTCTTCAAACCTGTCAAGCTTCCCAAATCGCTATGAATAAAGTGCAAAATCTTCATCATATCTCAAAGGGTCCTATTTACTCTAACCTTGATGACCTCCTTAATCTCATTTCATGCTTCTCTTCTCCCTCACTCAATACATTTCAACCACACTGGCCTCCTTTTTTCTTCCCTAGTGTTCCAAGCTCTTTCTCATCTCTAAGCATTTGTCTATGCTCTTCCTTATATTTGGAACATTAGGTCCCCCTAATCTTGCTTTTCCTTCAGAACACTTACCACAGTTTGTAATCATGTATTTATTCCTATGAGGATTTGTTTATATTTGGCTACCCTACCATGCTGTAAGCTCATTGAGGGCAAGAATGATGCTTACATTGTTGATTATTGTATGCCCAGCATTTAACACAGAGTTAGGCATATAATACATACTTGGTAAATGTTTGTTGAAGGAATGAATGAACATTCAACTCATGTAGGCCCATACATTAGAATTGCCTCATTCCTACAGTTCTAATCTGATAATAGAGTATCCCCACCTGGAGGCAGGTAGCATGATGGTTGCTCTCGTTAACACCATTCTCATTGGCTAGGGATAACTCTAAATGATCGAATCATCTCTTTTTTTTTTTTCCCCTGTACGCGGGCCTCTCACTGTTGCGGCCTCTCCCGTTGTGGAGCACAGGCTCTGGACGCGCAGGCTCAGCGGCCATGGCTCATGGGCCCACACGCTCCGCGGCATGTGGGATCCTCCCGGCCCGGGGCATGAACCCGTGTCCCCTGCATCCGCAGGCAGACTCAACCACCGCGCCACAAGGGAAGCCCCGAATCATCTCTTTTATACTCCATTTATTAATGCCATTCATTGTGCCATCAGTAGTAAATTTCTCTTGAAGTCATTTCACCTCATTCTGTTATAGCTGTTAGTATAAGAAGCTTCTATATGTTAACCATCTTCTCTGTGTTCTCTTTCATCTGTCCTATAGCAACTTATATTCCCTAAGCTTCAGGGAGGTTTGTCTTCTTTATCACATTCAAGGACTGATTATTTCTGTCCATATGTTTTGTGCAAGAGCACAGAAATGAGGCAGCAAAAGCTTGACTTTTCTTTGTGCTGGTGCTCTGGAAAATTCTATGCCTTAGAAAGAGAGAGGTTAACTGCCCTCCCTGCCTCTACCACTCCAAGACAGAAATTAATGCTATAGAAACAGTGCTTTTTACTCTGTGCCAGCATTCTTTACTTGGTCAATCTCCTGAAATCGTATCCTTATTTTATACTTAAATTGGTTTATGTACATGTGCATTTTTCTGGAAAGGATCTATATCTTATTAGTTTAGAGAAGTCAGAGATTCAAAAAAAAAAAAAAAAAAAAGTGCCCTGAGCTTTGTATCCTGCTTTACTTTTTCCTGTGACTAAATCTGAGTAGCTGATTGGCTCCTTTCTCTAAACCACTTGGTGTTATGACTCCCGGATGCTTCTTGAAACTTGTTTTCAAATGGACTTGGTAAACAAGCCCTCAGCTTAGCCGAGGCATTTTGAACTATATGAACAATAAATGCATTGTAAAATTTCCTGTTTGAAAAAAAGAGGCATCAGAGATAATTATGCAATGCACTTAGCTATTCAAGTTTAGTTATTCTTTTTAATATTATTTATTGTTTCTCATTTCTTTTCTTCATGACCTGAGTGTGGTCACACTGGCTTTAGGGATTGTGTCCACAGTGTTAACTGAGAAACCACCACCAAAAATTTTTTAAAACTCCTTACATTACTAAGAATAAGGCTTGGATTTAGGGCCTAAAAATAATTCAGTTGGAATGTGAAGAAGTTGAGACACCATTATACAACAAGGCTTCAGCATATTTGTATGTCTGTATATATGATGTCAGAATACGCACAATTATTACAGTGCTTTGGGGGGTTATTTTTTGAAAATTCTTGGGCACAAAAGAAGTGGATCTTCATCAACCAAAATTTCTTTTCTTCTGCTTCTTTCACTTGTCTTGCCAGTGAGATTTTAAAGATGTTTCTTCCTTCACTTCCTTCCTTCCTTCCTTGTACTCTGTGTGAATCTACAATCGCTGCAACTTGAATGGATGAAACTCCACGTTTACAAATCGCCAGAAGCAGACGTCCTTAAGTTGTTTCCTTCTATGTCCGACGTTTAACCGTGAATGCATTCTAGTGATTTTCCCCCTTTGTTAAAGTAAACGAACCCCAGGTTCCAAGGGAAAAAATAGATGCCAACATTTGGAAAACTTTTTATCTTTTTTTCGACTTATACTCCATGACACTTTGGGGAACCTTCCGGCCCTTGTCGCCGACCCAAGCAAACACACACACACACACACACACACACACACACACACACGCTTTCGAAGATACGGGTGCTCTAGCAAAACCCTGAGCTGCCAACACAGGGCTTAAAGAATTGACGGAGTTTTCAAGCGTCAGACCTCTACGTGCCAGAGCTATAAGGCACACCTGGGCTGATATCATTGTGCCAAGGCTCTCAGGTGGGAATCCCCGGCACTGCCGCTATGCTGCTGGCGTAGGCACTGGAGCCCGGCGGAGTCTCCACTTCTGGCTTGGGTTTGCTTTTTGAAGCCTCCAGCAGCTCAAAGCGAAGTCTGCACCAAGAGCTCCGTCCCCGGTCCCTTCCCCCATCCCCTCCACCCTCCCTTTCTCCTGGAACCAGGGCTCTCCTAAAGGCCACAGCCGGGAGGCCACGAGGTACAGCTGAAGAGTCCTCTGCAGACCAAACCCCCCAGGGCTGGTGGGAACTGGAAGGAACGAGTCCAGACCACGGGACCTTCCCTGGCTGTGGGCCGGCGCCCAGCTGTCCTTGACCTCCCCGGCAGCCAGAGGCGCAAGCCGGGGAAATGAAAGTAAAAACCTGTCTTGGCGCGGACCCAGCTGGAAGCTGGCGACGAGTAGGTCGCATCCTCAGACAAGACTGACAGACAGCCGGTCCTGGACAGGGTCGCTGCGAAGAGCGTGACTCGTAGGGGACGAACTGAAAGGAAGCATTGAGAAATGGGAGACGAGCGAGCAAAACAGAATAGTTAGGCTGGGGAGGCTCCTGGAAACAGAGCAGGCACTCAGTAATACCTGCTGTCTGCGGTGCGGGCAGACTAGCCGCCAGATCCGGTCTACTGCGGCAACTGCCCTGAAGCCAGACAGGCGGCCCGAACCCAGCCAGTGCGCTGCGCTGCACTCCTCCGACCCTCGGCGTTCCCAGCCCAACCCCGAGCCCGAGCCAGGAATCTGTCCCCCACCCTCAGCTGGAACTCGGGTCCGCTCAGGTGACTCCCTCGGAGAAGAGTCCTCAGAATAAATAACTTCGGCGCGGCCATTCCTTCCCAGGTGCAATGTCCACCGGTCAGTCCTGGGAGTGAAAAGGCGGCTGAGCCAGCAGTGCGCGGCCCAGGGCAGGCAAGGTCCTGTGCACTGGGTCTCAGAACCAGTGTGGCAGAGCAGGTAGGAAGCTTAGAGATCCGCTGGGAGCAAGTTTTAAATGGGGAAACCAGAGGGTGGGGTGTGTAACTTGCCCAGGTTCACAAAGAGAATTGCCGTAGGGTGAGAGAAGAAGCTGCACCACAGAGTTCCAGTGGTCCCGCGCGCCCTCCGCCTCTCAGTCTAGGCCCTCGGCTTCAGGACCTGCATCCAGGGAAGTGGGTGATAGGATACCAGAGGCCCTCCTGCAAGAAGTAGGGAGCCCCGCGGGGCTAAGTTCCCTCCCTAGTTTGGCCTCCCGAAGTTAAGTAAGAAAGTGAAGTCAAGAAGCAGTGATGGAAGAGCATAAACGGTGACAAACGTGCTTGGGGGTGATTCATCATGAAAAGGCATAAATCCTTGGGCGGGGGCTAGGACTCTCCTCTCTCCCTTGACAAGATGATGGTACTAGCCTAGAAAAATCCACGCGGCGCCCCAGTCCAGTTGGCCGTGCATGCTTGCGGGGCCGAGCTGGGACACTACTGTTTACCACCTTTGGTGTGACTTTGGGCAAATGCTTACCCCTCTGAACTTTAGTTTTCTCATTTCACCAGGTAGAAAGTTGATGTTACCTTCCTTGTCTAACTCAAGGTAGGTGTGAAGATCAAAGGAGATCAGAATGTGGCCATGCTTTGTAAAGGGATTAACATAAGTGAAGCATTAGTGTGCTTCCCTGGCAGTATCCTCACGTTTACAAGGGGTGAATGAAGGCTCCAAGGGCAGCCAGGCAAACTCTCAGGTTGTAACCTTATAAGGCATACTTGGATTAAAAGGGAAAAAAAATGAAACTGTATTCTTCGTCCTAATTTTGGTTATTCCTTTATTTCCAAATAGGCATGCAAATTCTGAAACTTCAGGTAAGTCCCCCCTTCTAAATCCCAATTCTCACATCAGCCTTTCCGAGCCTTGCCCCTATTGCGAAATCTTACTAGCCCATCCTCAGAACCCCGGAGTCTCGGCTAGCCCCCCTTCTCTCAGCTGTGCTCTGTGCTCTGCCCCTGAGGCTCCGCTGAAGTCTGGGGTCGCGGCCAGGTCAGGCGCCGAGCCGGCACGGGGCGCGGTCCACTCGAGGCCACAGCTCCAGAGGTCTGGAGTTCGGGTCATCCGCGTGATACCCCGCGCTGGCTCTCGCAGTTGTGTGCCAGAAGACGTTATACTCTGGGCTGCATAAGTCCTAGGTAAGGACCCCCAAGAGGTTGTACCGGCTCTGCTTCGTCCGGGCTTAAGGTCTGAACTCTGTGCCCAGTGAGTCAGGGCTGAGGCAGTTCCTGCACCAATCTCCTGGAGCTCATCTCTGAGCCCTCTAGGCATTAGGGACCCCCCACCTCACCTCCAAACCCCACACCCGCAGGCAAGCAATGCGCGCTCCCGATTGCAGAGCGCGCGCCCAAGGGAGGAAAGGGAGGGCGCGAGGGCAGCCTAGGCCCCGCCCCCTGCGCTCTTATAAAGCGGAGGAACGAGAGCCGGCCACTCAGTGGTTTCTTGGTGACATTAGGCGGAACGGGTCGAACCTTGCCATCTCTGGTTTCTCACCGCAGCTTGGACGTCTGGGTTTTGCCACTGCCAGAGCGACGTCTCAGACTTAATCCTCCAAAGATCTCGGCAGATCACCCCCTCAAGCAGGTAAGCACCGCGGGCCGGGCGGGTTAAAGGTGGGAAGGCTTGCCCAGGCCGGAGACTAGGAGCCCTGGGTGAGGGGTACAATCCACTTTGGAGGGTCCTCTGCCGGGTGCGTCCCACATCCCGGGCCCAGCTCGTGGACACAGCTGGAACTCCAGAGACCCAGTCCCCTCTGCTCCGTCAGCCAATCCGAGAAATTGAGCGGGGAACCTCTGGGAGCCTGGCGCGGGTCAGTGGCCTCCCCTGCGGGGCCTGTCACCCCCCTGGCGGGTGCAAATGCCGCTGGCGCCTCTCTGCGCCCCGGGGAGATAAGCGTCTGAGTCCGGCAGAGCGCGGGTTGAGCTTGCCCACTCCGGGGCCCCCCGCCCGCCTCCGTGCCCCGCCCGGCGGTGCGGCAGACCCGGGCGCTCACGCTCGCCTCCTCTTTCTCCTTCCCCAGGGTCTACGCATCGACGCTGGGATGAAGCTGGTTCCCGTCGCCCTCATGTATCTGGGCTCGCTCGCCTTCCTAGGCGCGGACACCGCACGGCTCGACGTGGCGGCAGAGTTCCGAAAGAAGTGAGTCGCAGGCAGCGCCTGCCCCAGTTCTGGTACCTGCAAGACAAGGGAAACTAACTATTGGTCCCCGAGGGGTTAGAAGTGAACAGGAGCAGGGATGGGCCAAGACCTCGCCTGGACGATTGCGAATCGAGTCTATTTGTGTTGTTTAGATGGAATAAGTGGGCTCTAAGTCGTGGAAAAAGAGAACTTCGCGAGTCCAGCAGCTACCCCACCGGGCTCGCCGATGTGAAGGCAGGGCCTGCCCAGACTCTCGTTCGGCCGCAGGATGTGAAGGGCGCCTCTCGCAGCCCCCAGGCAAGGTAACTATGCGGGGCGCCGTCGCGGGGTGGGCAAGGGGAGCTCTCCTCCGTTGCCCTGGCCCTGGGGATCATCGGGGCTGTATGGCAGTTCAGATGGAGGTAGCAGTTAGCAGCTCCCTCTGGTCTTAGAATGGCTCCGTTCCCGCTGGCTGGGGCCAAAGACCTGCTTGATGGGGGGTCTCATGTGGCCTTCCTTCCCTTCTCCAGCAGTCCGGACGCCGCCCGCATCCGAGTCAAGCGCTACCGCCAGAGTATGAACAACTTCCAGAGCCTGCGGAGCTTTGGCTGTCGCTTCGGGACGTGCACGGTGCAGAAACTGGCGCACCAGATCTACCAGTTCACGGACAAGGACAAGGACGGCGTCGCCCCCAGGAGCAAGATCAGCCCCCAGGGCTACGGCCGCCGGCGCCGACGCTCCCTCCCCGAGGCCGGCCTGGGACGGACTCTGTCTTCCCAGGAGCCACAGGCGCGCGGGGCCCCGGCCTCCCGGGCTCATCAAGTGTTCGCCACCCTCCTTAGGATTTAGGCGCCTGTGGCAGCAGCGAACAGTCGCACATGCATCCCGCCGGCGCCTCCCGGGACGGAGGACTTCCCCTAGCCGAGCCTCTCAGCCTATGGGACTCGGGCTGAGACAGCCCTGAGAGACCGAGAGTCCGGGAGGTACCGTCCGGCGGCGAGCCCTGGCTTTGCAGGACCCCGTCCACCTCGGAGGCAGTGTTCTCTTCACCCTAATTCGGCCCGGGTGCCCCGGGTGGGGAGGGGGGTGCAGAGGAATCCAAAGGAGTGTCCTCTGCCAGGCTCATGGAGAGGAGAAACTGCGAAATAAATGCTGAGACCCCCGGGGGCAAGGGTCTGAGCCACTGCCGTGCCCGCCCACAAACTGATTTCTGACGGGGTGTCACCCCACCGGGGCGCAAGCCTCACTATTACTTGAACTTTCCAAAACCTAGAGAGGAAAAGTGCAATGTGTGTTGTATATACAGAGGTAATTATCAATATTTAAGTTTGTTGTGTCAAGATTTTTTTTGTAACTTCAAATATAGAGATATTTTTGTACGTTATATATTGTATTAAGGGCATTTTAAAGCAATTATATTGTTCCCCTCCCCTCTATTTTAATACGTGAATGTCTCAGAGAGGTGTAACGTTGTGTGCTGCGTGGAATGTGAGCGTGTTTGCGTGAAAGAGAGACTGGTTGCCTCTTGTGGAAGAAGAAAACACCATGTCTGTATAATCTATTTACATAAAATGGGTGATATGCGAAGTAGCAAACCAATAAACTGTCTCAATGCTGATTCATTCTCGGGTCACGAGTCTTGGGAGGGAGGGTGTCCCCAGTCTTGGTCCGCTCGGGAGCCCTGGGGTCCGGGAGCCTTGGGGTCCAGCCGCCTGGCGTGGGAAGGTAGGACGGCTGCGCTGGCGCGTGCTGGCTGCTCTCCGCGCTGGCTGAGCTGTCGGAGTAACGCTCTCTGGTGGGACGTGCGGAGAGCGTGTCTCGCGTGCGGGTCCGGGCTTCGAGGAGATGCTCCAGGTCACAGCCTCGTGTGGCGGCTGGGCCGGTTGGGGTAGGGTGAACCCTTAGTGGGGAGGCGAGCCTGGACTCTCCCGATTACGCAACAGAGTCCCAGATTTTATGGAGTTGCTCACGGAACCCTGCGCAATAAGCGCACCTCGGAGAGTTGGGGTGGTCTCCGAGGTCTTCCAGCTGAGGAGTGTCCCCCTGCTGCAGCGGGGCTAAAGTTAGAAGCGACTCCAGCAAAAAGTGCGAGCTCCTCCGGGAAATCCGCAGCCGGGCCAGTGACCCCAGTCCTCTCCCGGCCCAGTGCCCCAGAGAGTGTGCTGGCTCATAAGCGATACTGCGGCGCCCCCAGCCGGCCGCCTCCGACGCGCCAGAGAGCCTTCAGGCAGTACGTGCGGTTTAATAAGTCCTCCTACGTGGGAGTCAGCACACAGCCTTAATGAAAGAGGAAAGAAAAAAACAGTTTGCAGATGCCAACCAGGGCCGGCCCCCCCTAGACCTGCACGGCGGCTCCCTGTTCTGGGACCGTGACTCAGCGCCCACACGGGGCGCAGCGTGCAGCTGCTGACGGGAGGCGGGCTGGACGGACGTGCCGCCGGAACCGTGCGCCTGCGACGGCCTGAGACCTTCATTGTTCCGCCTCCCCTTGCCGCTCTCCTCTTCCTTCCTCCTTCCCAAGACGTTTTCATTTTTTTCTCCCCTTCTCTCCAGTCTTCCTTTCTCTCCCTTCTTTCTTCCTTCCTCCCCTTTGCTTAAATTTATACCTTATCATCTTAGACCGTTGACCCCCAGTTCTGGTGATAGAAGCCAGACACTAAACCCCAGTGAGTGACTAGAAGGGCAGGGGACGTGGAAACAGTTAGGACAGAAGAGAGGATAAGGGAAGGCACCCTGCTATTGATGTCTCTACCCTATTTGTCTCAACCAATATCCTGAAGACCCAGGATGGAGTTCTACTGCTTGTCCTTTCCAGAAAGACTCCCTGGCCTTTACACTTCAAAGCATGACTGAAATGTTGGTGCTTCTAGGTGATCTTAGAAACCTTCTTGGTGAAGAAAATCTGAGGGTGAGTTTGAATAATGGAAATGTTTCCAGGGCAGCCTACCTTCTCCTGGGACTTTCGGATCAATTGCATTCCACAAGGCCCCTTCTGAGGGCCTAGAATAGTTCCTTCCAGAAAAAGCCTCCATGACACTGAAAGGGGTCATAGGTCTGGAGTCCAGAGACAACCTGCTCCTGAAGCAATTTCAGTTTCAAAGAAAGTAGATCCTAGTACATGGAATTTCCTTAAGACCATCTGAGGCCTCAGTTTTGAGCACCTGGCTATTGACAGTGTCAATCTTCATACAGTTCATTGTCCTAGTTGATCTTAACAATTTAGTGAGGTTCATCAGAATTCAAGGGGTTACAAAAGTAGCAAAAGACCGTGCTTTTCTTAAGGTCCTTCTAGTAAATATTCACTTAGCGGGAGCTCTGTGCCACAGGCACTGCACAAGGTACAGGGGATGTAAGAATGAAAGAGTGACTAAAAAATCCAGTTTGGGAATTCCCATGCCCGTGAGTGGTTCTGGGTGGTCTGAAGGGGCTACAAAAACCGGAGAGCTGCAAACACTTCATCCTTGCAGACAGTGGCTTGGGATTAAATACTCACCCTTTTCCTTGAGCCAAGGTTTGTCCAATAGCCACAGAGCCCTTCAGCCAAACCTCACCCTGGCAGAGTTTCAACCAGCAGACAAAGCTGCCAAAGGCAGGTTGGGCACTAGCTTAGGGCTATTCCGAGCAGGGAACAGGCATTTGCCTTCTGCCCAGGGAGTCTTATGACTCCCTTCAGGGAATCTAAGGCAAGTGAAGGAGATGGTTCAGCTCTGAGATGAAGAGGCAGCTGCTCAGCTGGAGTCCTTCCCAACTAAAAAATCTGTGATTTGGAGACATGTCTGAAGACACAGGAGACCCTTCTAACACCAGTCTGGTACAAGTTCAGAATTGACTGAAGGTCACCATCAAACCCTGAGGACCTTCTCTGTGAGCCATTCAACCTTCCTTCTGGTTTCTTTTTCATAAGGTGTCAAAGCCTGTCGGGATAAGGTCTCTTGATGCCAAGAACACATCATTTATCAACAGTGGTGAGTCATTTGTGGCTGATCCGACCTGTCGACGGCTGAGGAGTAGTCGCAGCTTTTATCTTTAGCTACTGTTGCTGGCTGTGGGAATGGTACCATCCATTTGTAATCAAACACAATGTACCAAGCAATTTCTTGAAATGCCCACACCTTAGCTGAACAGCTAAGGGTGGAAGGGAGTGATGGCGAGGAATGGAAACGGCTTCTTTTTTTTTAGCACCTTCTTTGTATTAGACATTCTCCTAGCCACTTTATATACCTTAGCTCATTTAATTCTTACAGCAGCCTTGTGGAGTAGGTGTTATTATCTCTGTTCTGTCTGTGGATAAAGAAATTGAACCTCAGAGACATAAAGTAACTTAGCCAAGGTCGCACAGTGAGTAATCAGGGCTGGAGTCTGGATTTGCACTCAAGTGCCACAGGCTATTTTGATGCTATGAAGACACAGAGAGTAAGGTGGAATAATTTTAACATTTGGATTCTCAAGCCAGATGTCCCCAGATGTCCTCTACTATGAGGATGGCTTGGGTAGGTGATTTACACCTGTGGTTCTGAAGGATTTACATGAGACTGGTAGGACTGGAAACCAGAACTGCTTCAGCAGTATGCTTAGTGAGTGCAAAATAAATAAATGAAGTGAGTTTTTTAATTCTTTGACCTGGTTTGAAGTGGGGATTATAATCAGAAATAGTCGTTTTTTCGCCCTGAGCTAAGCCGCTGACCTCTTTGGTTTTTGTTGCCAAATACAGTTAGAATATACACTTGAAGGCCTCAAAAGCTGGCTTCTGAGAGGAAGGCCTTCTGAGCTATTCCTGGCCAAACCCAGTCCCACACTGCAGGTCTTGAGTCGCCTGGAAGGACACCTGTGTCTACAAAGCTGCAAATAGAGTTTCCACCCTTTGGTGGAACCTTTGTCTTTGGCAACTGCTGCCCAAGCCGTCTTTTCAGAGGCTGAGTGAGCTGACAGAGTTATGAGCGCTGCCCCTCCTTTCCCCAGTGGGGACGCCGAGGGCCTTGTTATCCTGGGTTCCACAGAGGTTTCTGCCAAAGCCGGATTGGAGGCTTGGTCTTCATTGGCATGGGAAGAAGGGTGAGGCTAGATAGCTATCTGGTGGTCCCACTGGTCTTGTTCCAGAGTTATTTTGAATTCTGGTAAAATAATAAAATGACTGTGACCACACAGGCAGCTGAATTTAGTAGGTTATTGTACTTTATCCAAAAGCAGGAAGGTAGTTTTGAGTGTTAAGATGAGTTTTTGAGACTTAAGAAATGCATTTTACTTATTATACAATATTTATCCAGTGTAGAAAAAAGGAAAAGATTTTCCTTTTATACCACTCCCAGAGAGATAACTACCATTATTTTAGAGTTTACCTTTTTAGACATTTTTACATATTATACATATGCACTTTAAAAAATTGAACTCAACTGCGGAGAGCTGAATTAAGCATACCTCTCAGTTTAAGTTGTTATTATTGGTCTGTGCAAGCCTTCTCTCTTGTTTTAATTACTTTATTTTTTCTCCTTTAATTCCCATTCCCCTTCCCATCTCCTCCATAGGAACTGTCTTTAACCTGTTTGATATCTGTACTTATTATATGTATATAATCCTATAAAATCTGTTTTGTTGTTTTGTGACTGACTATGTGTTTTTAACATACAAATATATTGTGTTAAAAAATTTCCTACTTTTCTCACTAAACACTTAAAAAAATAATTATCCAAGTAGATTGTTTTTCTCGTAGCTGCACATTATGGAGTAATAACGCATCTACCACATTTAACTTCTCTTGTCTCTTAATGAGGGACTCTTGGTTTGCCTCCAGCACCTGTTTGCCACGAATAATGTATAGATGAACATCCTGTTTCATGTTCTCTTGTGGATCTGAATGAGAATTTCTTGAGGTTATATATCCAGAAACGGCATCCAAAAGCTTCTACAGACAATGCTAAGTTCTGTGAGATTAGTCTCCAGAATGCCTGTACCAGTGTGTATTCCCACCAGCAGTGCATGAGAGTTTCCCACCTCCCTGTGTCCTTGCCGACCTCTGTATGGATTCATGTTTGCCATCCTAAAGGGTATAAACTAATATGGCACTATTGTTTTAACTTCCATTACTGATTACTACTGAATTTTATTTATTTACTGGTCATTTGGACTTTCCCTAATGGGCCACACAAATTTTAAAAAGTGGGATCAGGGCTTCACTGGTGGCGCAGTGGTTGAGAGTCCGCCTGCCGATGCAGAGGACGCGGGTTCGTGCCCCGGTCCGGGAGGATCCCACATGCCGCGAAGCGACTGGGCCTGTGAGCTATGGCCGCTGAGCCTGTGTGTCCGGAGCCTCTGCTCTGCAACGGGAGAGGCCACAACAGAGAGAGGCCCACGTACCACAAAAAAAAAAAAAAAAAAAGTGGGATCAGGTTGGTCTGTAACCTGATTTTTTTTTTTTTTTTTTTTTACTCATCAGTATATTCGTGGCATCTTTCCATGTCAGTAAATAAATCTGTACAATATCATTTTTATTACCTGCATGATATTTCATCATATGAAATTATCCTAATTTGTTTAACCATTCCTCTGTTATTGGACATTAAACTTCTCCCCACCCCCTACATTTTTGCCATGAAAACTTCCTGAATAAACATCCTTGTGTATTCATCTTAGGGTAATTTTATGAATTGTTTTAAAGATAAATTCTTAGAAGTAAAATTATTGAGACCATTTTCTCACTCCACATGCAAAAATAAACTCAAAATGTATTAAAGACTTACATGTAAGCTCTGAAACCATAAAACTTCTAGAAGAAAACATAGGCAGGGTGTTCTTTGATGTTGGTCTTAGCAAAATTTTGTTTGGATCCGTCTCCTCAGGCAAGGGCAGCAAAAGCAAAAATAAACAAATGGGACCACATCAAACTAAAAAGCTTTTGGATAGCAAAGGAAACTATCAACATAACAAAAAGGCAGCCTACTGAATGGGAGAAGATATTTGCAAATTATACATCTGATAAAGGGTTAATATCCAAAATATATGAAGAACTCATACAACTCAATATCAAAAAAACAGTCTAATTAAAAAAATAGCAGAGGACCTGAACAGGTATTTTTCCAAAGAGGATATCATTTCCAAAGATGGCCACTAAGCGCATTGAAAAGATACCCAACAGCACTCATCATCAGGGAAATGAAAATCAGAACCACAATGAGATATCACCTCACATAGATCAAAATGGCTATCATCAAAAAGACAAGAAATAAGTGTTGGAGAGGATGTAGAGAAAAGGGAATCCTTTTCACTGTTGGTGGGAATGTAAATTGGTACAGCCACTATGGAAAACAGTATGGAGGTTCCTCAAAAACATTAAAATAGAGCCACCAGACAATTCAACAATTCCACTCCTGGGTATTTGTTTGAAGAAAACAAAAGCACTAATTTGAAAAGACATATGCACCCCTATGTTCATTGCAGCATTATTTACAATAGCCAAGATATGGAAGAAATCTAAGTATCCATACAGTTGAATGGGTAAGGAAGATGTGAGATTTTATATATATATATATATATATATATATATATATATATATATATACCCCACCACAATATTCCATTGTATATACAATGGAATATATATACAATGGAATATTATTCAGCCATAAATAAGAATGAAATCTTGCCTTTTGCAACAACATGGATGGACCTAGAGGGTATTATGCTAAGTAAAATAAATCAGACAGAGAAAGACAAATACTGTATGTTTTTACTTACAGGTAGAATCTAAAAAACAAAATAAACAAATAAATATAACAAAACCGAAACAGACAGATACAGAGAACAAACTAGTGGTTGCCAGAGGGGAGGGAGATGGGGAGATGGGTAAAATAGGTGAAGGGGATTAAGAGGTACAAACTACCAGTTATAAAATAAATCACAGAGATATAATGCACAACACAGGGAATATAGTCAATAATATTGTGATAACTTTGCATGATGCATGATCTATAAAAATCACTCTTTGTACACCTGAAGCTAATATAGTATTGTAAGTCAACTATATTTCAATTAAGAAAAACAAGTAAATTTATTGAGCCAATAAGTATGTACTTTTTTATTAAATATTTGATACATATTGCCAAATTGACCTCTGGAATGATCTGTTTTTACTTCTAACAGTCTATAAATGTCAATTTCCTATATTCTTAGAAACACTGAGCATTATACTTCTTTTTTAATACTGTGTCATCTGATAGGTAAAAATGATATTTCTTTTTTTTTTAAATGATATTTCTTATGAGAAAGTTTTTTTCTTTTCCTATGTTTCTAGACTGCATTTTATATATTAATAATTCTAAACATATTTAGTTTATAGTTTCATTCTAATAACTCTATAATCTTTATCAGCTGACTCTTAGTCATCATGATTTGTTTCCTCCTATTTCTGTAATTTTGGGTTCTGAGCTCATCTTATTAAAGCTTAATCTATGGTGATTCTGGGTTGAGGTGAATTGCTCCAGAGAGGTTTGTGTTTGCTTTTTCTTATTGCCCCAGAGTTATTACCAACCTGGGACCATTTTTAATACTAATTTCTTGATTCAGTGTTTCTAAACCATACACGTGTGCATTTGTGCTAGAGAAGTGGGGTGTAGCCTTTGGAGGATCCTGGATTTACCTGAGTGTCTCAATTCCTTTTCTTCTGTCCCTAAGCAAGTCTCTTTATTACCAGGGAGAGGAAAGCCCTCCCTAAAGTCCAGGCAACTACTTTTCAGTTAAAGCTCTCCATTCTGGTTTTTAGTTACTTTGGTTTGGTCTCCTGTGGATTTTCTGTATTTTCATGGGGGTTCAGTTATCCATTTAAAAGGATGTTAAGTATGCTTTGCTTAGCATTCTAGATGTTTTATAGTAGCTGAATTTTCAGCTTATCTAGTCTGCCATTACCACCAGAAATAGGAGTCAGTATCAACTATTCTCATTATTACTTCAACTTACAATATTTCTTTGATCAATAGTAGATGAAATATTTCTCATATCTTTACGATAATTTATATGTCCTCATATATATTGTTTTATTGTTGTTGATCCTTTTATTCTATTGGAGTGTTTGTCTTTTTTTATTGATTTGAAATTCTACTTAATGATTAAGAATATTAAAGTTTTGTCACATACACACATTCCTTTTTTTCATTTTTGTGAAGTGTGATTTATTTTTTGCCCTATAAAACTTTAGATATTTATATAATCAAAGATACTAATTTTTCTGGCTTTATTGGCTTGCTTAGGAAGTCCTTCTCTGTCTTAATATTTTAGAATATTCATCAATTTTTCTATTACTCTTCTGATTTCATTTTGTACTTTAAACATTTTAATGCAACTGGAATTTATTTTGGTATATGATGTGAAGTAGAGATTTAACTTTATTTTTTTCTCCCAAAGAGTTAGCAGTTGTCTAACACATATACTAAGTAACACACATTTTCTGCAGTACTTGGGAGGTTTCCTTCATCATATACTACAGAGGTTTTCAAACTGTGTCCTATAGAGCCACAGGGTTTCCCTGAGTTACTTCTGCATATTCCTGGGGAGACAAGGAGGAAGCAAAAGTAGACTCTCTAGCCTCAAGTGGAGCAGTTCTACTCTTTTTTGTTTTATATGTTGAGGTCCCATGTCAGAGTTTATTTGAAGAAACAATTCATTCCCTGGTGGTCCAGTGGTTAAGACTCCGTGCTCCCAATGCAGGGGACCCGGGTTCCATCCCTGGTCAGGGAACTAGATCCTGCATGCCACAACTTAAGATCCCGTGTGTTGCAACTAAGACCTGGTACAGCCAAATAAACAAAACAAAACAACAACAATAAAAACTTTAGGAAAAAAAAAAAGAATTCATCTGCCTGCAAATCAGTAATACAATAAATCTTTTTTAAAATTTCTTTAATTTTTTTATTTTTTAAATTAATTTTTATTGGAGTATAGCGGATTTAAATGTTGTGTTAGTTTCTGCTGTACAGAAAAGTGAATCAATTATACATATACATATATCCACTCTTTTTTAGATTCTATTCCCATAGAGTTCATTACAGAGTATTGAGTAGAGTTCCCTGTGCTGTACAGTAGTTTCTTATTAGTTATCTATTTTATATATAGTAGTGTGTATATGTCAATTCCAATCTCCCAGTTTATCCCTCCCCCCCTGCAATAAATCTTAAACACTAAATATTTGAATTTGTTTCTGGCCCTTTTATTCTCTTCCATTCTCAGTCTGTCTTTTCCTGTACCAGGTTAACAATTCTACAAATTAATATAAAACTTTTCAAATTTACACAAAAATTAGAGATAATAACATAATGAACTCCCATATACCTATTGTTAAAATCAACAATTATCAAGATTTTCTCACACTTAATTCATCTATCCCTTTTTCTTTTCTGTTTGCTTTGTTTCTTTCCAGAGTGTTTGGTTTTCCCTGCCGTTTATTCCTCTCCCTCCTTCCCTCCCTCCCTCCCTTCCTTCCTCCTTCCTTCCTTCCTTCCTTTTTCTCTTCTCTTTTCCCCAGACATCATATCATTTCACTCACACAATTCAGTATGCATCTGTTAAGAAAAAAGGAATGAAAAAAGAATGTTTTCTTACATAACCAAATGCTATTGTTACACTTAACGTTAACAATGATTTTGTGGTATCCTCTCATACCCAGTCCATAATCAAATTTGCCTTATTGTCTTGGAAATGTCTTTCAACAGTGGTTAGTTCAAAACAGACTCCAAACAAGATTGTTGTATATCTAAGTTTTCTTTTAATTTAGAGCAATCCGCCCCCCCCTTTTATTTTCATGCCATTGACTTGTTGAAGAAAAGGTTTTAATAATTTTCACTTAGAACTTTTATCATCAAGATAAATCTTGATTCTCCACTTCACTCTCCCTGTGTAGACTCAGCCAGAACATCCTGACCTGCTAACTTGTCAGGGTGGGGTCAGGGTGGGGGACTGGAGTGACCAATGTCACAGTATTTCTTACACAGAGAGAGTATCTTGAAAGGTTAATCTTTGTGCTTTTCTTTGCTACACTTTTTCCACTTGACCTTTCCCCTAGTAAATCAGAGGCATTGCTCAAGGAGAATTAGGATTGGTAAAACCGGAATGTGAAGAGAAAGAAAGAGTCAGAATAAGGCAGTCAATGTTCAGTTTTCTGACTTTTAAAACAGCCTCTTGAAGCCCACGTCAAAGACAATAGTTTTGAAAGCCAAAGCCTTTTATTTGCAGAGTACCAGGTTTTGCAGAGAGAAGAAAAGGCCCTTGAGAATCAAAAGGGAAGGCCCGGAAGCATGAGGGATTGACTTTGCCCTAAACATATTGGAAAGAGTCTAGAGGGAGAACCTGACTAAGCCCCTTCACCCCAGCATTCTCTGGGCTGGGGGAAAGCAAGGACTTAGGAGGTTGGAGGGAGGGCTGGGGGAAGAGTCCCACCAAGAGGAGGACAGCATCATGGAGAGACTGCAGATTAGCCTCAGGAAGCCTTTGGAGGCTGATCCATGCCTGGAGCCCATCTGCCACTTGAGTGAGTCCCACCGTTGCTGAGTCAAAGGGCCATGTTAGCTGTTCTTCTCACCACTGCCAAGGGTCTTTCATCACCAACAGCCAGAGGGCCAAGCAGAAGTGACACTTGTCTGTGTCCAGAGTAATTTTTGAGCCCCATCCAGATTGCTCCGAGTGGCAGAGGACACTACTAAGCCACCTCCAACTTCTTAGATCAAAGGGCAGGGCACTTTACACCAAAAGAGTGGTGAGCTGGAGGGAGGGCCACCCACCTCTGTATTTGCGCGGGACTGGACCCTGCAGGACATCCACAAGTCACAAATGGGTCAGGATTTCCCAGCCTAGTTGTACTCTTGTGTTCTAGCTAGTTTTTGGTCTCAATTTGATGGGTTTGTTCTGCTAGTTAGAGCAGTCCTCCTTAACCTTTTCCGTCTGTTAAAACCACGCGGGGGAGCTTTTAAAAAAGTACTGACACCGGACCACATCCCAAACCAATTGAACTAGATTCTCTTGTGGGTGGGCCATAATGTCATTGTGTGTTTGTGAGTAAAATTTTATCTTTGTGAGGCCACTTAACTTTGTTCAGCCCAGACGTTATCACTCTTCAGCTATTTCAAAAATGCACCCCAGTGATCATAACAGACTGAGACCAAGAGTTAGTTTATGTTTGTATGTAGTGCTAAAGAAAAAGCTACAGGCCCCAAATGGCGTAACCTGTGCTAAAGCTCATGATAGCAAACCTAGACTTATTACCTGACCTAATTGCAGTTTCGACCTTCCCCAGAAATGTAATCTTAATCAACCACGCTGGAATTTTTGGGTCAGCACCTATGAGGTAATCTGTCACTAGGCCCTCTCCATCCCCCAGAGGGGATGTGTGTGATAAAACCCTTGCCATTCCCTCCCCCGACCCCAAAAGATGTCCTGGCCTAAAAGTAATCCTTTCTTTTCTTTTGCTAATAGTTCCCTCACCCTATTCTTCTTCCTATAGAAACCTTCCATTTTATACAACCCCTCGGAGCACCCTTCTAGTTGCTAGGTGGGATGCTGCCCCATTTGTGAATCGATGAATAGAACCAATTAGTTCTTCAAATTTACTCAGTTGAATTTTGTTTTTTTTTGTTTTGTTTTGTTTTGTTTTGTTTTTTTTTTGCAATATGCGGGCCTCTCACTGTTGTGGCCTCTCCCGTTGCAGAGCACAGGCTCCGGACGCGCAGGCTCAGCGGCCATGGCTCACGGGCCCAGCCGCTCCGCGGCACGTAGGATCCTCCCAGACCGGGGCACGAACCCGCGTCCCCCGCATCGGCAGGCGGACTCCCAACCACTGCGCCAGCAGGGAAGCCCTGAATTTTGTTTTTTTAACAGTACTTTTATTTATTTATTAATTAACATCCTTATTGGAGTATAATTACTTTACAATGGTGCTAGTTTCTGCTGTATAACAAAGTGCATCAGCTATACGTATACATATATCCCCATATCCTCTCCCTCTTGTGTCTCCCTCCCACCCTCCCTATCCCACCCCTCTAACAGTAGTTTTAGATTTAGGGTTGTACCCATTAACACAGCCAGAAATAGAAGGGTTAATTGCAGCCAGGAGGGGCAAGCATTTGGAGAGAAGACCAGCAGCAGGTGATGGGAGGAAGGCCAGCCCAGGGTGCCGTAACAGACAACAGGTGGTTGTGCTGTAAGGCGTTGGCAGCAAAGAGGAACAGCAGGAAGCACCAGGGCATCAAGAATGGCAGAGAGGAGATTTCCCTGGTGGTCCAGTGGTAACAAATCTGCCTTCCAATGCAGGGGACGCAGGTTGGACCCCTAGTTGGGGAACTAAGATCCCACATGCTGTGAGACAACTAAGCCCGTGCCACAACTACTGAGCCCACATGCCACAACTAGAGAGCCCACATGCCACAACTAAGACCAAATGCAGCCAAAAAAATAATAAATTAAAAAAAAAAAATCAGAGAGCACAGCAATGGGCGTCCTAGGAGCAAACTACAGGCAGGCCCCAGGGAAGTCCAGCTGTAGGAGGCGGAGAGAGGACTCTGCTTGTGACAGCTTGTTATAGGCTGGATAGTGTCTCTCCTCCCCAAATTCATAGTTGATGTCCTAACCCTCAGAACCTCAGAATGTGGCTGTGTTTGGAGATAAGTCCTTTAAAGAGGACTTATTAAGGTAAACTGAGGTCTTATGTGTGGATTCTAATCCAATCTGACTTGTGTCCTCATAAGAAGAGGAGATTAGGACAGAGATAACACGGGGACTGAGGGATGACCGTGTGGGGACAGAAAGAGAAAGTGGCCATCTCCAAGGCAAGAGAAAGGCCTCAGAAGAAACCAAACCTGTGGCACTTTGATCTTGGACTTCTAGCTTCCAGAACTGTAGAAAAAAATTCTGTTGTTTAAGCCACTCAATATATGGCATTTCGTTATGGCAGCCTGAGTAAACTAACACACTGCTGTCAAAGGGACTGGAGAGAACAGGGCAGGGATGTTATCCTAGAGGTAGGGTATCATGGCTGGATCTCAGTACCAGGCACACATCAAGGGTCAGGGAACCAGGACTGGGACACTAATTCAGGGCAAGCAGGAACTCATTCATTCAATCAATCAACAATATTTTATTAAGCTCCTAACTCTGTGCTGGTCCCTGTCCCAGGCACTGGATACACAGTGACTGCACTGGTCTGGATGAGAGGTGATGTTGGCTTGGATTAGCAGGGTAGCAGTGGATCAGGTGATTTGACACTGAAATAACCCAACATGGAAGTGATGCTCCTTAAATCTCCCTGACCAGGCACATACCTACCTACCTACCTACAGCGGGGTTTGAGTTACCTCCTCTTCAGAGAGAAGGAGCAAGGACCAGGCAGGTTATTTATAACTTATCCAGGTATATGGTTTTTCTCTTTGGGAGACAGTAAAGTTTCAGTTTACAAAGAGGTTTTACTGGCACCTCAGTTAACAAACTTGGATGTTTCCCCTGAATGTCTCCATCTCATGGTTTTTAACATGTAACATTCCAATTCTATCTTAACTTTATTAGTTTTTCTAAAACGTCAAAGTTTCTTTCCCAAACTATGTTTCAATGGAAAATGCAAGCATTTCCAGGCAGTAACTCCATCATCTGTGCCACTGTGGACAACCATCAGCTGAACTTCCCTAATTTATACCACATCTGCTCTCCTAGCCCTTCTTGACCCTGAGCATTAAAAAAAAAAAATCCAAATTATTTTTTCCCAAAATAAGCATCCCTCCCAAATTTCCCTCACCAATTTTCTATTAAATGAAAGACAAATTGTCAACATCGAATCAGCCAACTTTTATGAAAAGCTGGGAAGTCTTTCAAAAGCTTTCAGAGTAAACTGCCTTGTTAAACACGACGAGTAGATAATGGGAAATAGTTTCATCTATACGGTCCCTGTTGATCTCTTCGCAAATTCTGGTAACCGGGGACTGCTTGACACAGGCATCCTTCTCTACTTTATCACTGTGGAGGACTCTTTCCTCACCCATTATTTGAAAAATTAAAGTGGTGTGAGCCCAAGATCTCCCAACTTGATTTGCACTCTGGCCTTGTTTCATTTGGCAGGCAGCATGGGGGAAGAGTAGAGGACACAGGCTTTGAAGTCAAACAGTCTTGACTTTGCCCATGGATTCTTCCTTCTTCTAGCCCTGTAATTGTGGGCAATTCCCTTAACCTGATTCTCAGTTTCATTAGCTATAAGATGGGGATAATAATATTTACCTTACAGGCTTGTTGTGAGGATTAATGATGCAACGTATATGAAAGCATCAGCCGCTGCCTGGCAGTGTTGTAAATGCTCATTAAATGGCAACTCTTTTTAATAGTAACAACTAAGGATGCCCTGATTTAAAAAAAAAAAAAAAAGCACCTGCTCTTTCCCCATGCCAGAACCCAGAGCTGAAACAGTAGGTGTACCATGTCACCTTAGATTAGTCATCTTAATAACTGGGAGATGGACTCAATGATCTCTGATTCCTCCCCTCTAGCTCCAACATTCTAAGATCTTATATTCAGGGAGGAATGAACACTGAAGAGCAGAAAAAAATTAGATCATCTTTTCTGACTAGTTCCTCTGGAGGCTCAGGCTGTGCTTCACTAGTACTTCCAGTTCCAAAGCTTATAGGATGATGTTTTTTCAAGAAAACAGGGGGAGGAGGCCTGGGGGGAGAGTACCTGTTAACTTCATGGCTGCAAAATAATTCTTCAAGGTAACAGAAAAAGAGCAAAGGGACATTTGACCTTTTCAAGATTTTTTTAAAATGCAAAATACAAGGTATGCTCATAATCTTGTTTTCTGACTGATCCTTTAAAAAATCTGGCATCTTAATGATTCCACTTAAAAGCACTGAAGATGGGAGCCAGAAGGAAACTTTTTCTTTCTGAACAATGACTGAGAAGGGAATTCTAATGAATATTTTGGCACACAAATCTCATTTTCTGGCTGCTTCAGGACCCAAGAGCCAGTAGGTCATAATTAAAGCCAATAATGGCAACTCCAGACAGTTATCCAAATATTTTCCTGGTGCTGTCAATTCTCCGTGTTAAATGATTTAACATCATATTTGGGGAGTGTAGAACATACAGAGAGGGAATTAAATGCTGATATAAATTTTGGAACATTCACTGCAAGTTGCCTCAAAAGATATTGTTTATTACATTCAAAGGAATCATAAAATGTTTTCTTTAGTAGATAATTTTGAAGTACCCTTTCTGTGCAGAGAGCTGTGAAGTTTGTCCTTAAGCCCTCAGAACAAGATCACATTTTCTGCAGGAAAGAAAAATGTTGTGTGTTTGGGACTGAAACCTCATGTTATGTAAATAAATGGATTTCTCCTACCTTCACTGCACCTTTCAGGAATGTTCTCTTTGATCACCAGAAGCTGCTAATGCCGCAGATATAGTTATATAACTTACAAAAGACCAAAGTTCCTCACTTTTCTGTCAATTCCACTTCCAAAAAGAAAACCCACAAATACATCTGTTTATAAAATCTGCTTAGGATGTTGAAAACAGGGTCTTCAATTTTGTCCTTTTTTTTTTTCATAACAAGTTTTGTATCTTTAAAAACAACAACTATGCAAAATCCTCTAGCCCCATCCCCTCTCTCCATCCCTACTTTAGACAGGAAGAGAATTTCCTCCTGGATGGAAATTAAGCAGCTCAATCTAAACTGGGTCTGAGAGAGTTCTGATGTACCATTTTGGGATGAAGTAAACTGGCCAGTCAATTCATAAAGGCAAAACTGGATTTTTCTGCAAAACAATTCAGCCAAAACTTGGGTTCCAAACTCCAGTGCTGTGCTGGGGCAATGGAAACTTTCCAGCCACAACTTGAAGTTGGGAGCCAAGCACAATACTAAGGCAAGGAAGACATTTGAGACCAAAGCAGACAGTGATCTTGGCATTGCCTGCTCCTGAGCCCAGAGCTTCAGCAGCCGTGGGGTGGTGATGTAGCCTTCAGAGGTCTCTAAATCTCTAGTTGCACCAGAGACCAGATTTTAAAATCCCCCTTGTCTCCCCTATCTTTCTCTCTCCACACATTTCACCTTGTGGGTTACATCATAATAGATGGTGAAAATGCTATGCAGTGTACACACAATTTTTAGGCATACTTCCACTTAATCATACTCGGGTTTCTGTGACGGCCTTCCCATTGTGAATGAGCATCTCCTTGACATTGAGCAAGAGAACACGAGACTCACAGCCACAGCCTCTTGCTCTGTGATCCGGCCATTCTGTGCTGGTCACTTTCCTGCCTGGCTTGCAAAGAAGCAGGCAGGTCTCTGGTTTGGGGTGACATTTTTTTGGGTTCTCTTGTCACAATGCACAGAGCGCACTTAAGAAGACTCTATATTCTCCACATTACAAGATGGCAGAGTGCCAGTTTCAGAGCCAGCTGGCTGACTCAGAGATGAGGAGATAATTCCATGATGCTTTGTTTTCATTCTCACCCAAAGGGTAAAAAAATGTAAAACTTTGCTGCCACCTGCTGTTTTCTTAGTAATAAATTCTTGAAATGATTCTAGAATGGTTATGTGTTGATTTATTTTAGCAAAGTGCCTTGAAGAATTTAGGGGATTTCAGAATACATGTTTGTAGAGTTGGGTACCAGCTGGCCTGTCATTTCCTAGGACGGATCGCTGGGCCAAACGGGTGGCTTCCTTCTTTCAGGCCATTAAGTCCTGTCTGTCCCACCCCTTGGTACAAACTTGCTAGGGCGCAGAAGGGAAGGGCAGACTCCCTGACCCTTGGCAAGCTTCCAAGGAAGTCCACGCAGGGGTATGGCCAATGGGGTTTAGTTTTGGATGTCCTTTCATCATGGGCCAATGATGTCATGAAAGCCATAACTGAAGGCAAATTCCCCAGGCACAGACTGTTCTCCCCCGGGGGTGTCAGTGGATACTGTTCCTCAGATGTGCCCTTCTGAAGTGTTCTTCTCAGCAGAGGAGGCTTTAAACCTAGGGATGAGGTTCATTTGTGATGTCTCCAAATGCTTTATCTTTGTCATCCTTGAGGAAACTGAGGCAGATTAAGGAAGAGGGGTCCCCAGGAAAATGAAGGTTAACCCAATGTGAATCACTCCCAGGTGAGAATTCTTGAGCCCAGGTTAGATGATGAGACGGAGGAGAGAAATGGTATCTCCTCGAAGCATAGGTAAAGAGCAGGGGAAGAGTTAGTAGTTACAAGTTTAGATGGGCCTAATAAGGGCCCTTAGTCACCTTACTGGAGGCACCCAGAGGACAGAGACCTCTTAGTCTTGACTGTATTAGTAGCTTTTTGTTGCTCCAAATCAGAAAGTGGGATTTTTTTCTTTGCAGTCTCCCGGAAGATCCATTTATATGTAAATGAGTTCCTTTCCATTGTCTTTTGAGAATTCTTTCAACCAAGATCCTTTTGTTGGCAGAAATTAATGAATCTATTAAGTATGCTTTCATATAATTCTAAGTGCCTATTCTTCCTCTTTTTTAAAAAATGTAAGATCTGGGGGCTTCCCTGGTGGCGCAGTGGTTGAGAGTCTGCCTGCCGATGCAGGGGACATGGGTTCGTGCCCCGGTCTGGGAAGATCCCACATGCCGCGGGGCGGCTGGGCCCGTGAGCCATGGCCGCTGGGCCTGCGCGTCCAGAGCCTGTGCTCCGCAAAGGGAGAGGCCACAACAGTGAGAGGCCCGCGTACAGCAAAAAAAAAAAAAAAAAAATGTAAGATCTGGGACTTCATAGATGGGCAGGACTGAAGTTTTAAGGAAATGACACTTGATCTTTCTCCGGTCAAAGAGAAAAGGCATCTGAGTTGTACTGATAAGCTTTGAAGGTGAGCCATGGCCCATTATTTAGTGTGTGGCATGATAGTTGGCACGTAGTGACACGTTTGTGGAATGATCAGACTCATCACCCATTGTTTCCCCAGTAGGTCTGTGAGATCTGTTAGAGAGGGTTGGGAGTAGAAAGGAACAGAAGGAAGAGTCTCAGACTTAATAAGGGGTAAAGTTTGTGGGTAGAGTGAATCATAGGGTCTAGAATGCTACGGTAGGGGATTAGGAGGTACAAATGACTATGTATAAGATAAATAAGCTATAAGGACATATTGTACAGCACAGGTAACACAGTGAATATATTATAGCTATAAATAGAGTATAACCTTTAAAAATCATGAATCACTATATTGTACACCTGAAACTTATATTGTACATCAACTACACCTCAGTAAAAAAACTTCACAAAAACAAACAAAAAACCCAACTAATACTGTATGTATCAAAATGTATGTGTACTACTTATAAATCAAATATAATTCTTGGAAAAAATCAAACAAGAAGAGTATAACGTATAAAATTCCTCCTTGCATGTCTCATTCCCTAAACATTACCATTGTTAATGTCTTGTGCAAGCCTGGCTGTGCTTATGCTTCATGTATTTTCTTGTTTATATCCTCGTTCTTTCTCAGAATTTTGTAAAGTCTTTGGAAAAGTTCCAGCCTGTCTCAGCTATGTAAAGAAGAGTTCAGGGAAGGGGTTTGTATCCTACTAAAGAAATATCAGCATCTCTCTGAGGGGGCTAATGTGATGATCGCAATGGGAGGTAAAAGTGGGAGACCCTAATCGAGAAGGAAAACTCAGGTGGACTGGATTGGGTCGTGGAGATTCCCATCGGAGGTTCTCCCCTCCTGGAGATTCTCTATTATTTAGGTTTTCTTTTTTTTTCTCCCCGCCGCTTTACTGAGGCATAATTGACAAATAAAATTGTATATATTTAGAGTGTTCACTGTGATGATTTGATATATGTATACATTGTGAAATGATCACCACAATTAAGTTAATGAACACATCCATCACCTCACATAGTTACTCTGTGTGTGTGTGTGTGTGTGTGTGTGCGCGTACCTGTGTGCGTGTGTGCGGTGAGAATGCTTAAGATCTAACCTCTCAGTAGTATATAATACAGTATTGTTTTCTGTAGTCATCATGCTGCGCATTAAGTCCCCAGAACTTATTCATCTTATAACTGAGGGTTTGTACCCTTTGGCCAACATCTACTATTTTCCCTTCCTCCTAGTCCCTGGCCACCACCACTCTACATTCTGTTTCTGAGTTCAATTTTTTTTTAATTAATTTTTATTGGAGTATAGTTGCTTTACAATGTTGTGTTATTAGTTTCTGCTGTACAGCAAAGTGAAGCAGCTATATGTATACATATATCCCCTCTTTTTTGGATTTCCTCCCCATTTAGGTCACCAGAGAGCATTGAGTAGAGTTCCCCGTGCTATACAGTAGGTTCTATGTTATACATAGTAGTGTGTATATGTCAATCCCAATCTCTCAATTCATCCCACCCACCCTTCCCCACCTTGGTATCCATATCTCTCAATTCATCCCACCCACCCTTCCCCACCTTGGTATCCATACATTTGTTCTATGAGTTCAATTTTTTTTAAGCGTCCACATATGAGTGAGATCATACAGTAGTACACTGTATTTATCTTGACAGCCTCAGGCTTTGAAGGTTCTGGATTTTTTTTTTTTTTTTGAGGTACGCGGGCCTCTCACTGCTGTGGCCTCTCCCGTTGCGGAGCACAGGCTCCGGACGCGCAGGCTCAGCGGCCATGGCTCACGGGCCCAGCCGCTCCACGGCATGTGGGATCTTCCCGGACCGGGGCACGAACCCATGTCCCCTGCATCGGCAAGCGGACTCTCAACCACTGCGCCACCAGGGAAGCCCGCCCTGAATTTTTAATTTTCGGGAAGGGAAGCAACTTCTGAAGAAAACAATGAGGTTGGTGTTTCCCTGCGTGTTTGATTTGAGTAGCATGGGACCCCACCGTCCCATGCATCTGTTGATCCCTTGTTCCCTGTAGAAACCTTGTCTTGGCCCAAATGTCAGAGCCAGAGTCCTCAATCTGGTTCTGCACTCTGGGGTGGGGAAGAGAGTGTAGTGATTGCCAAGTGAATCAAAGATGACCATAAGGTAAACAGGTGACTGGTAAACTCTGCCCATCATAAGGCTATCCCGGCAAATGTTATTTTGCAAGGGTACATATGAGGCTCCCCAGTGACTAGATGAACAAGATCACTATTTCTACAAACCTGTCCTCTGATAAACACACACTCCCGCCGGATGGTGCCAGGACACGGTAGTTTGAGTGTTTTAGTTACTGGTTCTTGCCCCTCCTGTTGTGCCTGGTAACTAAGATGCTGTCAGGAAAATACAGCAGGGCTCCTATGAGCTTAAAAAGAGCATTTCAAAATATTGCATTAGCATTAGCCTTTTGTCCCTTCAGTCTGTTTTTCCTAGAACAAATGTAATCTTAGTTGCTACAAATTCTGTTTAAAATAGCTCTTCTGATGAGTCACCTAAAGTTAAGCTGCAGATATGGTATTGTTTTAGCCATGTCAAGCTTGAAATATTAGCCAAGTCCTAGTAACGACTCACTGCGGGGAGCTGGTGACATGCTCTCACATGTGTTTTGGGGAACATCCTAAAATGTCCAGAGAGACAGACATGCCTCAGATGAGTTGGTCAGTGTTATGCATCTCAGAACAGGCTGTAACAGCGTCAAAACATAAGGAATGGTCTCTGCAGGCTCAGAAGCTCCTCACGGCCTAAGACACGTGAAAATTCTGCCTATCATACACCAGCCCTGCCCCAGCAAGTGGACAGAAACTTAGGGAAGTCTCCAAGGGGCCATGCAAAGGGGTCAGAGGAACTTGCAGATGACCTGAGGAAGAAATTAAGGCTTTAAACGGAACATCATGCCACGACTTTAAAGGTCATTATCTAGTTTGCACTTACATCAGACTCTAAATATTGTCAGAAAGTGGATAATTTGCCAGGACCATGAACAGTAAAATCGCTCAAAATAGACCACAGAAATCTTCAAGGCCAGTATGGCTGTGGCAGGCTGTGATGCTCAAACCTGATGCTGCCTCGTGAGAGACCTCAACTGGGAGGAGAAACAGCAGCTGCTTAAAGGAACATTTACACTCACTGACACTCAAACATTGCAAAAACTTTTCGGGCCACGTGAGCGCATGAGGCATTGTCTCTCCCTTTCCAAATGGAAGTGGTGTGGGACTGGAGACTCGTATTCCTTAAGTGAAGTCCTTTGTCAGAAACCAGCTGTACTCTGGCCTCTGAATGTTTTGCCCTTCTCCCTTCCTATGGGATAGCTTGGTGCCTAGCTAGCACTGAGCAGTAGCTAGCAGCTTTACCATCCTGTGGTCCCCACCCTCTGCTGGCCAAAGCCAGGTCACCTCCTGCCAGGCAGCTGCTGGGTGAAAGTCCAGAACAGCTCTCCTGAATAAACAAGTCAAAGAAAGGCAATTCCCAGCAGTGGATGGGGCTGTGCTCCAGAAGTCTATTTGCAAATCTGTCCTTTGGAACTTGGAAGACATCCCCCAGGAGGAGCAATGTTATACATTGTGGCTAGGTTTGCAGGCTAGCCCACAGCCTGGATTTCACTCAGATCAGACTTGGGAAGCAATGCTCTAGAACTCACCTTCGCGGGTAATAGATCTGTGGTCTCTTTGCTTTAGTTTACAGACATTTGCTGGGCTAGGTATGGTATCAGCTCATGAGGGATTCCAAACTGCCTCAGATTTGGGGGGTGGGTTGATTCAGTGGTTCCCAGGTGTCAAGACGGTGGCTGAGATTTTCCCAGCTTCATGAACCCCCAGCTGCCCTTTCCCACCCACACACTTCAGGCTGAGGGTGAAGAGATGACTATCCTGGCTTTTTTTCTTTATTTTTGTCTGCGTTGGGTCTTCGTTGCTGTGCGCAGGCTTTCTCCAGTTGCAGTAAGCGGGGGCTACTCTTCATTGCGGTGCATGGGCTTCTCACTGCGGTGGCTTCTCTTGTTGCGGTGAATGGGCTCTAGGCGTGTGGACTTCAGTAGTTGTGGCTTGTGGGCTCTAGAGTGCAGGCTCAGTAGTTGTGGCGCACGGGCTTAGTGGCTCTGTGGCATGTGGGATCTTCCCGGACTGGGGCTGGAACCCGTGTCCCCTGCATTGGCAGGTGGATTCTTAACCACTGTGCCACCAGGGAAGCCCTTATTCTGGCTTTTCTTAATTTGGTTCTCAAGGTATCCTGGTGTTTGTCCAGACAGCCTGGGTGAGAATCCTGCCTTCTCCACTTACACAAGTTGCATACCCTCTCTGAGCTACAGTTTCTCATCAGCAAAATTGCAGTAATGTATTCCTAAGAGAGCCATGGGGTTGCCTCTCAGACATCTGTTCTCCTTCTCTTGGCAACTACCATGACTTTTGTTAGGATATTCACATCTCTCCCCAGGAGCAGACCCCTCTGCTCCCGAAGCCTCAGCCTAGTGCAATTCCATTTCCAGGTCATTATTATAGACCCAGTGCTGGCCTCATTCAGGCCAATGAGCTTGCTGAAGTTTACTGGTTACTCCCAGAAAAAAAAAAATGTTCCCTCTCTCCTGCTAGATAAGGATGGGGGTTATGTGTGGTCCCACTCTGAGACTGCAACAGGGGTCAGCTCTAGTTGGTAGCTCTCACTGTGCGTGGCAGAGTGGAGAGATGGAAAGCACAGAACACCTTGATGAAGTTTCTGGACTCCTAAATCAACCCATCCTGAAGCCTGTTCTATTTCTGTTGTTTCAACTGTGTGAACCAATACTCCTCTTTCCTTTGTGCCATTTTGAGTTGAGCTTTCTGTTCTTGTAATGCAAGACATCTTTAACTGATACATCACAGCACAGGATTTATCATGGGTATTAAATGGGATAATGCATTCACAGTATTTAGCACAGAGCCTAACTTATAAAAGTGACTTCCACCCTTCCAGACCAAGGGTATTAGTGGGACAGACCACCATTTCTCAAGTCTTTGTTGGGGCTAGGGAAGAAGAGGGTCTGACTCAGCAGATCCCAACTAGACCTTAGCCTGTTTAGAGGTTTGGGCATCTTGCCTGGTCTGGGAGGTGGCCTTGCTGGACTGGTTCTAGTTTTAGGATCAACCTCTTTGGAGGGAGTGGGCTTTATAAGCCTGGGGTTCCCCTAGACCCTGGGCAGGTATATGTGTTGAAGAGGGTTGGGGGAAAAAGAGGGAAGAAAGGAGAGAACCATGATTTGCTAGAGAAATAACAGAAGGACCTATCTTTGGGATCAGGGTTAATCTCTTCCCTTCTCTCTTTCCTCATTTCCCTCCTCACTTCCTTACACTTTTCCTTACTCTCAGTTCTCACCAGGCCTGAGGAATAAGAGAACCTCAGAGTTGGGAGGAATTCCTGATGAGGGTGGGGACGTCTTTACTGGAGGGGGACAGGAGAACTTCTCTTATCTCACTCTGGTGACTTATTTAAGTGTAGCAGGGATCTCAGTTTGCAGACTAAAAGGTGGATTTAGACTCCTATAGGAGGTTGGCAAGGCTGGTGTCTTGGCGTCCTGGCACGAAAGATAAGGATGTAGGCAAGACAGCCTGGTTCACGGACAAAGGGTTGTGTTGTGACTGTGGTAGGAGGGCTGTAAGTCAGATTTCTGGTCATTTCATCACCCCTAGATTTAGGCCTGCGTCCCTAGTGAGAGGAGACTGCAATAAAAGAATAAGTTGACACAAAGCTGGCAGGACTGAAAGCTCTGTAAGGGACCTTGTTCACGTGACATCACTGCTTTGCAATCTTGCCGCATACGAAGATAGAGCTCGTTTGTCCCAATTTAGCACACTGCTTTTGGAATATGCTAGAACACAGGATGGAGAAGGAGTGTAAGAAAACATTTCTTCATAAAAATGGGTTAAGGGTGCCATGTTCCAACAGCGGAATGGATGCCTAGAAGTGAAAATAGAACTCCTACGAGATCCGACTAGAACAGGACTGACCTGCCAGCCTCTTATCTGGACATGAGATTTATGACTGTGGTCAAGAATTGCCCTCGCCTTTGTTTTTATCAGCCACATTCCATTAATGCCTCATAATGAAGCTGTGGTCAATAAAAAAACCCAGTTGCTTTTTACATGAACTTCTGCCAAGCCAGGAATCCCCATGAATTTGTACGGTCACTTTTTTTTTTTTTAAACAAAATACACAGCGGAATAATGATCCTTGCTGAATTTCGTGCTGTGCAGATTATTTTACGTCTTGTTTCTTTCATCTCTTAGCTATGACTCTAAACTTTGTGCTTATCTTCTTCATTCAATTCATATATAAAAATGCTGACTAAGGCACGGTAAAAGAAGGATGACTCTGATGGAAAACTTCCTGATGATGGACACCAGTTATTTATTTTATTTTATTTATTTTTTTTAGTGCTGTTTTTATTTTTTATTTATTTATTTTTTTCATTTTAACATCTTTATTGGAGTATAATTGCTTTACAATGGTATGTTAGTTTCAGCTTCACAACAAAATGAATCAGTTATATATATACATATGTTCCCATATCTCTTCCCGCTTGCGTCTCCCTCCCTCCTACCCTCCCTATCCCACCTCTCCAGGCGGTCACAAAGCACCAATCTGATCTCCCTGGGACACCAGTTATTTATCAGTCCTCTGTGGATATGGCTATTTAGTCAGCTGCAAAACCATGTCACAATACTTTTATACCACTCACCTTCCCAACCTTATCTATCAGTGAATCGTGAGATGTTTTGTCTAAGGCTTCACTGAAATCAAGTTACATTGCCTCTGGCATTTTGACCCCTAGAAGTCTGGCACTTACTCAATATCTTGCACGTGGTAGGGTCTCATAAATGTTTGCTGAATTAAATTGGATTCCCTGAATCATCTGCTTAATAACCACATATTTAAAAACAAAATAAAAAGGAAATGAGGCATGATTAATTGATGAGATACTTGGTTTCCTAGTGCTCTTTACATTCCTTTTCATTGTTTGAAATCAAAATGTAAGTGTCACACATCACAGAAAAATAAAATGTAGACTATGACTGACTATAACCATTGTGCCATTTATTATCATTATACATATCCATTATTATAATTTTTTACTTTTAAAAAACATAATCACAAAAACATCATTTTTCACTTAATCTATTCCAGCTACTTTTCTGTTACTGAGGAGAACTCGTTTGTATGCATCTCATTCTTTTCGAACTGTTTAGATTGTCTGTTTAAAGGCTTCAGGTTCTGACATCACAATCATTTGTCTTTAAACTATGGAGTTAATTAATTCTTCCTAAAGTATATTCAGCATCTACCATATGCCAGATCTTGGCTCAGAATGACAAGGAACTAAAAAGAAAAAAATGGGCAAGGTCTTGGCTGGTCAGATGCTTGGAATCTGATAGGGGTCATAAAACAAGCACATAATGATGGAACAAGGGCCCATGTGTTAAGGGCTGCAGAGGAGTGTGCCACACGCTCAGCTTGAGTTTTTCTGCTGCTCTTAGGACAGCTAAAGCTGATGGGCTCTCTGCCTTCAGACAGCTCCTGCACAGGCAGCTGTGCGAAAAGAGGTACTTGATCGAGGTGAGGGTCCCATGCTGCTTCCCTCTATCTGTTGGTTATCAGATAGACACAGGGTCCTGATCACAGAGACTACAGTAGAGAGAGGAAGAGGAAGAAGCCAGGAAAGTAGAAGCCGGTTGTGGTAAGTAGACTCTCAAGGTGACCTCCCTGAACTTCAACTTTGGCATTCATACCTTTGTATATTCCCCTCTTCTTTTTTTTTTAAAATTTATTTTATTTTATTTTTTAATTTATGTTTGGTTGCGTTGGGTCTTTGGCTTTCTCTAGTTGCGCGAGCGGGGGCTACTCTTTGTTGTGGTGTGCAGGCTTCTCATCGTGTGGCTTCTCTTGTTGCGGAGCACAGGCTCCAGGCGTGCCGGCTTCAGTAGTTGTGGCACGCGGGCTCAGTAGTTGTGGCTCATGGGCTTAGTTGCTCTGCGGCATGTGGGATCTTCCCGGACCAGGGCTCGAACCCGTGTCCCCTGCATCGGCAGGCGGATTCTTAACCACTGCGCCACCAGGGAAGTCCCTATTCCCCTCTTCTTGAGTGCAGATGTGGCCTGTGACTTCCTTCTAACTGATAGAGTACATTAAAGGTGATGGAATGTGCATGATTATTGATTTGGTTCCATATATAATCTTAGTGCCATTTTGCCGAATGGCTCTTTTAGCTTTGCGGAAGCAAATAGCCATGTGGGGAACCCCAAGTGCCAAGGACCTGTGAGCAGACTCTAAGAGCTGAGGGTGGCCACTGGCTGACAGTCACCATGAAATGAAGCCCTGAATGCTACACCCACAAGGAACTGAATTCTGCCACTTGAGTTCTGAGTGAGCTTGGAGCAGACTTTTCTCTAGGCTGGCCTTAGAAGAGAGCATAGCCCTGGCTGATACCTGATGGCAGCCTTCTGAAACCCTAAGCAGAGGGTTCAGTTAAGTAATGGCTGGACTCTTGAACCATAGAAACTATGAGATAATAAATGTGTCATAGTAAGCAGTTGAATTTGTGGTAATGTCGTTAAGCAGCAATAGGTGACTAATATACCACTGGTTGGTCTCTTTTGCCTCCATAAGAACTGCAGGATAAAGAAGAGCCAGAGGGAGGAGGTTGGAAGGGAAACTCAGCAACTTTATGAGGAGAGGGTAGTGACTAGAGAATGGGCTTTTGCTGTGAAGCTCTGCCATGTTCATTCACTCATTCATTCACTTATCCATTCATTTGTTAAAGGATGTTAAATTGGAAGTATGGACAGGCACATCAAGATATATGTATCAGTGAGCTTTCAGGGAAGGATATTGTTATAGACTGAATTGTGTCCCCCTAAAATTCATAACTGAAGCTCTAAACTCCAGTACCTCAGGGTGTGATTGTATTTGGAGAGAGGGACTTTAAAGAGATAATTGAATTAAATAATGAGCCCATTAGGATGGGCCCCAATCAAATCTAACTGGTGTTCTAATAAGAAGAGGAGATTAGGATACACAGAGAGACACCAGAGGCGTGTATGCACAGAGTGGTAACGATGTGAAGAGACAGCAAGAGAGCCGCCTTATGTAAGCCAAGGGGAGAGGCCGCAGGAAAATCAGCCCTGCCGACACTTTGATCTTGGACTTCTAGCCTCCAGAACTGTGAGAAAACAAATTTCTGTTGTTTTATCCACCCAGTCTGTGGTATTTTGTTATGGCTGCCCAAGCAGACTAATACTGATTTAGAAACTACTCTAGATATTTTAAGCACAGAAGGATTTAATACAGATTTCAAAATCACTGGAAGAGCTGGAGTAGCTGGAGTTGGGGCTGCCACCAGAACTAATGTGTTCAAGAATGTACTGCTGCGGGCCTCCCTGGTGGCACAGTGGTTAAGAACCCACCTACCAAGGCAGGGGACACGGGTTCGAACCCTGGTCCGGGAAGATCCCACATGCCGTGGAGCAACTAAGCCCATACGCTACAACTACTGAGCCTGCGTTCTAGAGCCTGCAAGCCACAACCACTGAGGCCCGCATGCCTAGAGCTTGTGCTCCACAACAAGAGAAGCCACCGCAACGAGAAGCCCGCGTACCGCAACAAAGAGTAGCCCCTGCTCGCCACAACTAGAGAAAGCCTGCGTGCAGCAACGAAGACCCAACACAGCCAAAAAAAAAAAAAAAAAAAGACCAGTAGGATATTAGAAATGAAAAACAGAATTATATATAAAAACACAAAACCCAAAGAGGTATAGCTCCAATATGAATTATTTGAGTGAAATTGTTTTACATGTATAAATGGCATGCAATATTACCTTTTATGTAAATACTGAGGCAGGTACTATTCCATCTATATTACCATATTTTATTGTTGCCCTTGAACATTTTTTTGTTGTTGTTGTTTTTTGCGGTACGCGGGCCTCTCACTGCTGCGGCCTCTTCCATTGTGGAGCACAGGCTCCGGACGCGCAGGCTCAGCGGCCATGGCTCACAGGCCCAGCCGCTCCGCAGCATGTGGGATATTCCCGGACCGGGGCACGAACCCGTGTCCCCTGCATCGGCAGGTGGACTCTCAACCACTGTGCCACCAGGGAAGCCTGCCCTTGAACATTTTTATTCATCTTTAATGTAGATTTATGTTCAGCCTGATGAGTCCCTGATTATGACATCCAGTGAGCACGGGGTAATCTTTAATCTGAATAATTCCGTTAATTCTAAGTCTTACCTTAGTTTCTTGGCCTGATTGACTTTCAGTGACTATATCACCATATTCATTCCACAGTGACTCCCGGTGATCCCCACTGTTGCTATACACGTCCTACCGTAATTACTAAATGGTTAGTAACTGGCTTCTGACCAACAGATTACAAGCAAAGTAAAATGGGATGTCACGTCTCAGTTTTATTTATGTTTATTTTATTTTAAAAAGTTTGTTTTATTAAAGTATAGTTGATTTACAATGTTGTGTCAATTTCTGAGGTACAGCAAAGTGATTCAGTTATATATGTATATATGTATATATATGTATATTCTTTTTCATATTCCTTTCCATCATGGTTTATTACAGGGTATTGAATATAGGTCCCTGTGCTATACAGTAAGACATTGCTGTTCACCTCAGTTTTAAATACAAAAGACCATTACTTCCCTGTGACATTCTCTCTTGTGTTCCTGCCCTTTCTCTTTCCCTTTGTTTCTGTTCTCTTCCTCTGAGCTCTCTTTTAACCCTGAAATTGGGAAGCAAGCACCAATGTTAAGAGCTACTCTATGGACAGGCTCACGTGAGGCTTCTTAACTGCATTTAGTAACCTGGCTGCAAGGGAGCTGTAGTTTTTAACTTTCCAGCCTCTGTAGCACAGGAAGGCACGAAGAAGGGTATGGGAAGGGATGCTGAAGCTTATAGACATATCCAGCGCCATATGCTAAACAGCAGAGCAAAGCAAGTGCCAAGACATTTGAAGTATAGGGCTGGTCAAAAAGTTTGTTCGGGCTTTTCCATGCCATCTTACGGAAAAACCCGAATGAACTTTTTGGCCAACCCAATAGATCCCTGAAACTGATAACAGAATTAATTAAACTGCTCACTTACCTCAAAGATAGAAAAAGCATGGAAAAGAGAGGACTTTCAAAGAGGATTTCTTAGGAAAAGTTGTGCAGTTTTATCTCCGCCTATCCTAAGCAATAGGGCTGAGCACTTCTCCTATCACTTCAGGTGAGTAAGAAGGTATTCATTAGGACCACTTTGGGAGTTTGATGTGGATCCCCTGAAATTTGGCATGGGAGCGTTCCTACTGGACTTTTGTTGGACTTTTGCCTTGGAAAATGTAAAAGATAGAGATGGTTAGGTGAGCTGCTCAGACCTTGGGAGTGAAGGAGAGGTAGTTGATCTGGGCAGCTTGCTCTTCTAGAGTTTGCTGGGGCAGAAAATGTGTGAGTGTTTCAAGAGCTATGGAATGTCACAGGAGAAGTGAATTGGGAGAGTTGAGGGAAGCATTTGAGTTGAATCAGTGTAGAATTAGCTAAGCTGAGGAGGGCAGAGTATGCATTCCAGGGAGAGGGAACAGCATGTGCAAAGCCTTAGAGGCACCAAAGGGCCTGGAATGTCCGAGGAAAAGTTCAATGCTCAGTGTGGTTGTGGTATAATTTGGGGGTGCAGGGAGTACAAAAAATTAGCTTGGGAAAATGCCCTAAGTACATGTTGTGCTTCCAAGCTTAGCCTTTGTCCTTAAGGAACTAGGCAATTACTGTAGAGGATTTTTTCCTTTTAAATAGACACACTAATTTTTAGAACATTTCAGATGTGCAGAAAAACAGAGCAGATAGTACAGAGAGTTCCCACATAGCCCCACAGTTTCTTCTATTACTAACATCTTATAATATCATAGTGGCATTTGTTACAATTGACGAATCTTATATTGACATTATTATTAACTAAAGTTCATAGTTTATTCAGGTTTCCTTACTTTTTACTTAATGTCCTTTTTTTCTGTTCCAGGATCCCATCCAGAACACCACATTACATTTAATTGTCATGCTTCCTTAGGCTCCTCTTGTCTGTGACAGTTTCTCAGACTTTCTTCTTCTCAGTAACCTTGACAATTTGAGGAGTATTGGTCAGGAATATTATAGAATGCTTTTCAATTGGAATCTGGCTGTTGTTTTCCTCATGATTACACTGGAATTCTGGGTACTATGGATTTTTCAGTATAATTTGACCTATGTTTTACAAGAGTGATTTGGGACCAGTGCGAAGGGTGAGTTAGATGGAGTATATTAAATTGGCACCACTCCATTGGCAAGCCTTGCAATGGCTTACCATCACAATTATTATTATTTCAATTTTAATTTTTTAAATTAATGTATAGTTGATTTACAGTGTTGTGTTATTTTCAGGTGTACAGCAAAGTGATTCAGTTATGTATTCTTTTACAGATTCTTTTCCATTATAGGTTACTATAAGATATTGAATATAGTTCCCTATGCTATACAGTAGGTCCTTGTTGCTTATTTTATATATAGTAGTATGTATCTGTTAGTCTCAAACTCCTAATTTATCCTCCCCCCGACTTTCCCCTTAGGTAACCGTAAGTTTGCTTTCAATGTCTGTGAGTCTATTTCTGTTCTGTAAACGAGTTCATTTGTAACATTTTTTAAAGATTACACATATAAGTGATATCATATGATATTTGTCTTTGTCTGACTTACTTCACTTAGTATGATATTCTCTAGGTCCATCCATGTTGCTACAAATGGCATTATTTCATTCTTTTTTATGGCTGAGTAATATACCATCACAATTATTGAATTAAAAAATCTAGAGAAAGACAAACACTGTATGATTTCAATTATATGTGGAATCTGAAAAACAAAACAAATGAACAAACATAACAAAACAGAAGCAGAGTCACAGATTCAGAGAACAAACAGGTGGTTGCCAGATGGGAGGGGAGTGGAGGAAGGAAAGAAATAGATGGGGAAATTAAGAGGTACAAACTTTCAGTTATAAAATAAATGAGTCATGGGGATAAAATGTGCAGTGTGGGGAATATAGTCAGTAATAATACGATATCTTCATATGGTGACAGACGGTAACTAGACTTATCACGGTGAACAGTTTGTAATGTACAGAAATATGGAGTCACTATGTCATGCACCAGTAACTAACATAGTGTTATAGGTCAATTATACTTCAAAAACAAACAGACAAAACTCGTAGAAAAAGAGATCAGATTCATGGTTACCAGAGGTGCGGGGATGGCGGAGGGGGAATTAGATGAAGGTGGTCAAAAGTTACAAACCTCCAGTTATAAGATAAATAAATACTAAGGATGTATTGTAAAACATGATAAATATGATTAACACAGCTGTATGTTACATCTGAAAGTTGTTAAGAGAGTATCCTAAAAGTTCTCACCCCAAGGGAAAAATATTTTTTCTTTTTCTTTTCTTTTCATATGAAATGATAGATGTTTACTGAACTTGTTGTGGTAATCATTTCATGGTGTATGCACTTCAAATCTTTATGCTGTGCACCCTAAAACTTAAACAATGCTGTATGTCAACTATATCTCAAAAAAACTGGAAGAAAAAAATCACACTCTTTAATATGACTTACACAGCCCTTTGGGATCTGGACCCAGCCTGCCTTGCTGACCTCATCTCCTGACACTCTCCTCTTTGCTCTTAATGCTTCAACCCCACTGGCTTTTGTTTCCATTTCTTGAAGGTGCAAGGTTTGCTACCCTCAGGACATTTGAGTGATTTTTGCTACATAATCCAGGTAGAAGAGGAATTGGGCCTGAATTAGAGGAGAAGGGACAGGTCAGAGAGCATATATGTGGTACAACTGAAAGGATTTAACTGATTGGATGTACGAAATAAAGAAAAGAGGATTTGGGCACAGTTCTGAGACTTTGTAGTCTGAACGACTTGATCACTGGACTTGCCCATTCACTGAGAAGGGGAATGCAGGAGCTTGGGCTGGGGGGACATCATGAGATCACGATGATATACCAAGTTTGATTTGCTTGTGGGCCATTAAGATGTTCTTGTCCAGCAGGCGTTGGACATCATGAGTCTTGAGTTCAGGAGGGAGGTTGTGTGGAATAAGAGCAACTGCCAAACAAGAGATTATGGTGGGGACGCTGGTTATTAATTCAACTGGGATAAACCCAAGGGACATATCTGCAGTAATTCAAACCCTTGGCAGCAAAGAGTTTAATGTGAACTTCAGGTCAGTAGAGAAATGAAATTTATTTTGGAGACTATCAAGCAAAAGGAGGCCAGGACTTTGGGGAGGATTTTGTGGTCATTCCACTCACCGGACTTAGGCTAATGACTGCTTCTTTTCTACCGGAATGAGACTTTGGGACTTGAAAAGGCTGCTATATTAACTTATTAATATAGCCTCAGAAAAAGTAGTATAGAGGTTTGGGGTTTAGACAGTTATATAAGTGGAAAATAGAGTGGTGGACAGGTCAGGTTATGATGAAAGTGCTCCCAGGTATGTCATTATGCCATTATATTTACTGTCTTTGTACTACTATATTTACATTTTATAAAAATTACAAAAGTGATACAGCCATACTTGGCAGATGCTGTAGATTGGTTCACTTAATAACCATTGAAACCACTTTCTCCTTTCCTTTACTGTAGAGGCTGGAAAGCAAAATACATAAATTCCAAGATCTCATTAAAACTGGAGGTGGCCACGAAATACAGTCTGGGTTCATGAGGAGTTCCCAGAAGTCCTTGCAGTGGGGTTCCATTTCTGAATAGAAAGGCAAAGATACGTGAGGATAAGCTTTTTGCCCTTCTGACTTCTAGCCTGGAGCTTAGATACAATGGCTGGAGACAGCAGCCCTTTTGTTACAAAGAGAATGAGAAGTGTAAGCTGAGAACGGTGAAGCCTGATTTCATCATGACATCCTTTAGCAACTGGGCTGGTTCTGGTCCACCCACTTCTGGATTTTGTGTTATGTGAAAAAAAATCCTTTACTTCTTTACACCAGTAAACTGACTCTCAAACTTAGCTGCCCATTAGAATCACCTGTGGAGGCTTAACTCACCCAATGTTTACATGACCCTTTATACCACCAGTTGGATGGGAATTTCTGGTGATGGGACCTGAGATTCTGTAATATTTAAAATTCCCCAGGGGATTCCAATGTGCAGCCAAGTTTGAGAACCAGTGTTTTTTGTGTTGTTTTTGCGGTACGCGGGCCTCTCACTGTTGTGGCCTCTCCTGTTGCGGAGCACAGGCTCCGGACGCGCAGGCTGAGTGGCCATGGCTCACGGACCTAGCTGCTCCACGGCATGTGGGATCTTCCCGGACCGGGGCACGAACCCGCGTCCCCTGCATCGGCAGGCGGACTCTCAACCACTGCGCCACCAGGGAAGCCCAGAACCAGTGTTTTTTTAAGCCACTGTTTTTTTGTTTTTGTTTTGTTGTTGTTATTCACAGGTGGATGCTATTGTTACAATACATGTGTCAAAACTATATTTAAATAATAGAAGCATATAAATTCCCCCATCTCCAATCAGCTCCATTGCTACTGCTGTCTCTAGGGCAAACACAATCCTCATGGTGCTGTGCCACTTTCAAAATTTCCTGTCTGGGGCTTCCCTGGTGGCACAGTGGTTGAGAGTCCGCCTGCTGATGCAGGGGACACGGGTTCATGCCCCGGTCCGGGAGGATCCCACATGCCGTGGAGCGGCTGGGCCCGTGAGCCATGGCCGCTGAGCCTGCGCGTCTGGAGCCTGTGCTCCGCAACAGGCCACAACAGTGAGGGGCCTAAATTTCCTGTCTGCATGTACCAATGTATATTAGTTTTTTATTATAAAAATCCTCTAGAGGCTGTTCAAGTGGGGCCTGAGAAGTGACATTGCCAGAGAGCCTGGAAAGATCAGGACAGTACTAATGTCAATTAACTTCCTTTCTACATAAACTATTAGAACATCTGCGGAATGTCAGTATTTTAGCATCCAAACTACTTCTCCCTTCTAGAAAAACATATTTCACTGATACAGTCTAATCTTCTACTTCAGGTGTTTAAAAATTGCATACAACTTTTTGACCATGATTAATCATTTAACTATGAGACAGAAAATGTTGACAATGATGTCGCTGGGCATCAATGTAAGGCAATCCTTATGTTTTGTGTACTAAAGCCCTCTGAGTTCTTGCCTCAAGTTTCAGTTGTGAGGGTCAGGTCTTTTGAAGAACCATCATCTTTTTTGGTTTATGTTTTTAAGGTGCAAATCACTTTGAGAACCAGGAGAGGTTGAAATTGCCACACGATAACATTTTCAGCAGTCCTGCTACAGTTGATAGCATCTCTAAAAAATGTATATAAAAATATTCCTCTGTTGAAAAGACCTAGCTTCAGAGTGAGGACTCCTGTGCCACAGAGTATTAAATGTTGAGACTTTACAACGTGACTTGTAAAATAAACAGTAATTTGTTTCTCACGGGAGGAGGCATTGCATTACAAGTTCTAGAATGAGAAAGCATGGGTTCAAATGCCAACTCTGCAGACTAGAAACAACAAGTTTCAGTGAGAATGTGGAGAAAAGGGAACCCTTGTGCACTGTTGGTGGGAATGTAAATTGGTGCAGCCTCTGTGGAACCAATTAAAAATAGAATATCATATGAGTTCCACTTCTGGGTACTTATCCAAAGGAATGAAAACAGCCCTTTGGATGGATGAATGGATAAAGAAGATGTAGGATATATGTACAATGGAATATTATTTGCCAATAAGAAAGAATGAAATCTTGCCATTTGTGACAACATGGATGGACTTTGAAGGCATTATGCTTAGTGAAATAAGTCAGAGAAAAACAAATACCACGTATGCTTTTATTTATACATGGCATCCAAAAAAACCCACACCCTCATGAGTACAGAGGACAGATTAGTGGTTGCCAGAGGCAAGGTTGGTGTGAGCGAAATGAGCGAAGTGGGTGAAGGGGGTTAAAAAGTACAAACTTCCGGCTATAAAATAAATGTCATGGGGATGTAATGTACAGCATGATGACTATGGTTAATAATACTGTATAGTATATTTGAAAGTTGCCAAGAGAGTAGATCTTAAAAATTCTGATCACAAGAAAAAAATTTTTTGTAACTATGTATGGTGATGCATGTTAACTAGACTTATTGAGGAGATCATTTCACAATATATACAAATATCATATCATTATGTTGTACACCTGAAATAAATATAATGTTATATGTCAATAATATCTTATGTGCCTTGGGGCATATTACTAAATCTCTATGCCTCAGTTTTCTCATCTATAAAATAGTGATATTATTGTGAGGATTAAAGGAGATAATAAATGTAAAACAATTAGAAATATGCCTAGTACATAGTAAATGTCCAATAAATATTAACTATTATGGTTAGCTGTGATACTTTGAACACTTAATCCTGAATACCTATGCTCTAAAGTGAATTCCCTTTCTGTGGAATTTTTTCCTCAGACCTTCAGTTGGCATGGATTCCTCCCCCCAACAATTTCTACTGAATTTCCCGTTGGGATTTCACCATTAATATTTCATTTTCCTCTTATGGTCTCACTCTACACATTCTTCCTGAGCTCTAGTTATCACCATATGCTGAATGGCTCCCATATTTGAGACTCAGTCTAAATTTGTTTTGCATATGCTCCAGACTCCTATGGCCTTTCAGACATTACCACTTGGATGTTCCATAACATTTTATCCCTAAGCTGTATTCCCTATTGCAGAGAATGGCACCATAATTCTCACAAACCCTCCTAATTGCTGAATGTAATCCCCAGCTCCTCTCTTTCACATCCGTCAAACAGTCTATCAACTGTGTCTCTAGTCAACCCACTTCTCTCCATCCTCCTTGCTGCCTCCTAGTTTAGGCCATTGTCTTCTCTGTCAACTACTGCAGTAGCTTCCCATTCTCCTGTCTTCACACTGTAGCTTTAATAATACCTCTAAAATGTAAAACTCTCATGCTTAAAACTCTTCAATGACTCCCTATCATCCTCAGGATAAAATATAAGCTCTTTAACAAAGCTTATAAGTTCTGTCATGATCTGGCCAGTGCTTGGCCTTCCAGCCTCGTCTGTCATTTTTTTGGCCACCCCTGGATCTTAGTTCCCCAACCCGGAATTGAGCCCTCACCCTCAGCAGTGAAAGCGCAAAGTCCTAACCACTGGACTGCCAGGGAATTCCCCCAGCCTCATTGCTTGTCCTTCCCTCCTTTACGTTCTAAGGTCCAGACTTACTGAATGAGTCCATTGTGTTTGCTGTCATCTCAGGGCCTTGGCGTTTGCTGCCCCGTCTACTAGTTTCTTCTCCTTGTCCCAGCCTTTGCCCTGCCTCACTTTTTCTGCCTAACTCCTTCTGATCCGTCTCAGTTCAAGTATCGTGTCCTCTCAGAAAACGTCTCTTGACTCCCACACTCCACAAGGGCACCTCCTACTTGTTCTACAGAACTTGTTCTTATCATCGCACTTAACCACACTGCACTGTAATTATCTGTTTACTTATCTATAACATCTACTACAGAGAGACACGGATAAACCTTGATAAAGACAAGGTCTGTGTAATCAATAACTACTGTGTAATCAGTACCTCTATCAGGCACTTCCTCTAAGTCTTCTGGGAACAGCATTTCTTTTCTGATAACTAATTCTCTCATAGTCTCTACAGGGTTTGGTAGGTCTTTACAGGACTTAGATCAAAGGTGATTGCATGCCCCAAATGGGAGCAATCATGGTATAAAGACTGTGATAGGATAATGATAAAGCCAATAGATGCTGCATTCAAATCTAGGCTCTTCACCTTAATAGAGTCTGAACATCTTTGTGGTTTTATCTTTTCCTCTGTAAATGTGTATAATAATACCAACTTTATGACAGATGCATCTTGAAGAATGACAGTGAATTATTGTAAATCTAATTAGGTGTTTGTTACAGATGTAGTTTCATTGCTGGAAAAATTTAACACACTTGGTATGCAGCTGTTAATCTGAATGTTTTTTTCTTTATACTTGTTAAGAAAGCCCATCAGAACAGTTTGCCTTTAGTTGGCAGGACCAACAATATCCCTTCACTATCCTACTTCAGGGATGTATCAACTCTCCAGCCCTATGTCATAATTTTGTTCCAAAATTTTGATTGCCTTTCCATTCTGAATCATCCCAGTTCATCAGATGGATGACATCATGCTGATTTTATCCCGCTTCCTGGTAAGCAGGAAGTAGGAACTACTCTAGATACACTGGAAACACAGATTCAACCACAGGGTGGGAAATAAACACCACAAAAATCCAGGGGCTTGCCATCTTGGTAAAATTTCTAGAGGTCCAGCGATCTGGAGCACAGTGAGTTATCTTTACCAAAGCAAAGAAAAAGTTGCTGTATCTGGTCCCTTCCACCACTAAGAAAGAGGTACAATACCTCTAGGGTCTCTTTAGGTTTTGGAGGCAACATGTAACTCATTTGGACATGCAACTCTCACTAATTTACTGAAAAACTCAAAAAGCTGCCAATTTGGAGTGGGACCCCAAATAAAAGAAGACTCTGCCTCAGATCTAGACTGCCATGCAAACCACTCTATCACCTGGGCTCTATAACACAGCATCCAGTTGTGCTTGAAGTGCCTGTGGCAGGTAGGGACACTTTAGCGTCTCCTGTGGGTGACTCATAGCCCAGACTATTAAGATTCTGGAACAAAGCTTACTATTTTCTGAAGACAGCTATTCTCTGGAGAAACAGTTTCTAGGTTGTAAGTGAGCCTTGGTAGAGACTGAATGCTTGACCACGAGTCAAGTTACCATGCAACCTAAGTTGCCCATCATGAACTGAATGTTGTCTGACCCTCTAGGCCATAAAATTGGGCATTCACAGCAGCATTCCATCATTAAACGGAAATGGTATGTATGAGATCAGGCTCAAGCAAGTTCTGAAGGCACAAATAAGTTGTATAAGAAAGACACAGATGCCTATGGCCCGTGTTCTTATCACATTGCCTTTTCCCTCTCAACCCGAATCTGTGGCTTCTTGGGGAGTTTCCTATGACAAGTTGGCTGACAAGGAAAAATTCCAAGCCTGGTTTAAAGATGGGTCTGTACAATATGCTGGTGCTATCCAAAAGTGGATGGTTGCCACACTGTAGGCCTGCCATGATGGATGGCTTCCAAAGGTAGGAGTGAAGGAAAATTCTCCCAGTGGGCAAAAGTATGGATTTATATTGACTCTGGGGCTAATGGTTTGCTTAGATGGTCAAAACTTAGAAGGATCATGATTGGAGAATTGATGACAAGGTCTGAGAAAGAGGTCTGTGGCTAGAACTCTCTGAATATGAACATAGTGCTAAGATATTCTGTCCCATGTGAATGCTTACCAAACAGAAACCTCATCAGAAGAGGATCTTAATAAGCAGGTGGATGAGATAACATGCCTGTGGACATCTGTTAGCTTCTTTCCTCAGCCACTCCTGTCTTAGTCCAGTGGAAACCAAACAAAGTGGTCCATGGAGGTTATTCATGGACTGAGCAACATGGATTTCCAATCACCACTGGCGAACGTTCAACCTGCTAATAGCAGAGACCAACACTGAGCATTCATTATGGCACTATTCCCTGGGAGCACCAGTCACATGTGGTAGAAGTTTGATTACAAAATATCACTTCCATCATGGAAGGGACCGAACTTTGCTCTCAGTGAAACAGACACTTACCCTGGCTACAGATTTGCCTTCCCTATTCACAGTGTTTCTACCAAAACCACTATCCAGGGATTTATAGATTGTGTTATTCACATGGTATTTCACAAAGCATTGCTTCTGACCAGGGAACTCACAGCAAATGATGTGTGGCAATGGGCTCACATTCATGGAATTCACTGGTCTTGCAACGTTGTCCATCACCTTGAAGGAGCTGCCCTGATAAAGTGGTGGTATGTTCTTCTGAAGGCTTAATTACAGTGCCAGCTGGGTGGAAACATCTTGCAGAGCCGGGGCAATATCCTCCAGGATGTATATATACTCTAAATTAGTGACCAACTTATGTTGCTATTTCTCCTGTAGCCAGTTTTTATGGGTCCAGGAATCAAGCTGTGAAAGTGGGAGGGGTTCCTCTTACTATCATATTTAGAGGTCCACTAGTGAAATTTTTGCTTTCTATTTTTATCATTTTAGGCTCTGCTGGTCTAGAAGTCTTATTTCCCAAGGGAGGAATGTTTCCTTCAGGGAACACCTCAATGGTACCATTAAACTGGAAGTGAAGACTACCACCTGGCCACTTCAAGCTCCTCATGCCAATGAAACAACAGGAAAAGAAGGGGGTTACTAAACTGGCTGGGGATATTTGACCTGACTATTAAGGGGAAATTGGATTTTCCTAGAGAGAAGACTTTAAGAGGCTTGTGTTACCCATTATCAAGGCCAAGTCTGCTGGATTAGACCTGTATTTAATTAGGGTTCTTATTAATGGCAAAGAATAGAATCCCACATCCAAGCAGCTTGAGAAAAACAAGGAATTTACTTAGAAAATTGTCTCCTGGAATGCAAAGACAAGATCTCAGTTGGTCCTCAAGAAAAAAGTGGAACCAGGCTCTCAAATGCTGGAACAGCTCCCCATATCTCATTTCTGCTTCTCTCTGCACATAAGTTTCATTCCATGTTCTTTTTGCAGACTGGTCCTTACTGCTCTTCAGTCCATGTGGCTGAAAACATGGCTCCTAAGAGCAATAGGTTCACCTCCCTGGAGGGAGACTGATACCTCTTTCCTGTTCCGGTTGCAAACTTCCTGGGGAAGAATTCTGATTAGTCCGGCTTTGTTCAATGTCTGAGGGAGGGGCCATATTGTACTAACATGATGGCTTCCATGAAAACCTCAGGGGGAGAGTTGGTTGGTCAGAAGGTTAGGAACATGTGGGGAGGTGATTATGAGAAAGTCTGTTCCCAGAAGAAAAAGAAGGATGCTGGGCTGACAAGTTGTGAGGGTCTACTATGATGTAGTCCATTGTCCCCCCTAATAATAATAACGAAAGTAAGTGAATAAATAAACAATAACAAATATTTATAGAGCTTACTATGTGCTAGATACCATATGTGTGTGTGTGTGTGTGTGTGTGTGTGTGTGTGTGTGTGTGTGTATCACAGTCTATAAAGTAAGTTTAATTTGTATCCCCATTTTACAGATGGGGATAAGGAGACTTAAAGAGGATTAAGTAGCTAGTCCAAGTAGGTAGTTGAGCTGGAACTTGAACCCAGACTCACTTGTTTCCAAGTGCTGTTCTTGTAACATGACACCCATACCTAGTTCTCCAGGCTCTAGGCACCCAGTCTCACCACAAACCCCACGGTGCTAGCTGGGCACCTGAGAACCTGCATAGGTCCTGAGAGCTACTTTTTCTGGGCTGGATTTTGTCCCTGGTCTCCAGGTGTCTGACTCTGTGGGATCAACTGACCATGAACCTCAGTTTTCTTATAGATAAAAATGTGTTGCTATAAGATTATGGAAACTATATGAGGGCAGATATTTTTGTCTATCATGTTCACTGCTAATCCCCTGGACCCAAAACAGTGCTGGGCACTTGATAACTATTTGTTAAGTGAATGAATGAGACAAAGTGAAACTCACAAGGGTCCTGCTTGAGGAATATGATATTCTTGCTTTTTGGCTAACTATTAGGCTTCTGTGTATGGGGTCAGGCAAGTCACAGGGAGAGAGATGGAGGGGACTTTTAAGAAGCTGTGTATATAAGGAGAGAGAGAGAGGGAGAGAGGAAGAATCCTGTTACAGGAAAATTACAGAGACTGGGGAGGAGAGGAGGGAGAAGACAAATGCAAGTGTTGCATTAAGATTTACTAGTGGTCTGCAATGTAAATGTTCTGTCTCTGTCCCCATGGAATCTGTGGTGAACACTGTATCACTAACCACTGCTTTAGAGGTGGATTTGTTAAGTATTGGCCTTGAGGTGGGTCCAGGGTGATGTTTGGAGCTGAGCACACACGTGTTATGATTGAATGAGATAAGGTACTTGAATACTCTGGCCCTGCAGCTGGCACATGGAAGTCTCTCAGTAAAAGTCTATTTCCCTATTGACCTCAGCTGACCTCCTGCATCTCCCTGAACACAGCACAGGGCTTGGCATGCAGAGACTTCTCAGAATGTCTGCCTCCCTGCCAAGCGGGTTTTCCAAGGGCTCTGCTTGAGAGCATGACAAACCTCTGAGATATGGAGACTTTTGTGCCACTTCACTCTATGCAGAGTTCCTGCATGCCCACTCCCAAAAGAAAACACTCTTTAGCCTGGTTGGGAGACTCCTGGGTAAGCAAGTGATGTAATTTGTTTTCACAAAAACTATAAGAGGCTTTTGAATTAAGCCTTTGCTCAACTGGCTGTTGCCAAAAACGACAGTTGCTTTGTGTCATTGCCTGTTGACAGTGGTCATAGTCACGCATTGTACCTCAAAGTCCAGACCTTTCCAGGGTAAAACGCTTGCAAGGAGGCTGAGCCGCCCAGAGGTCTAGAGGGATCCCGTTGGGTGCCCAGCCAGAGCTGGCCCCAGGGATTCTACTCCAGGTACAAAGGAGTTGGTAGACAAAGGAAATGACAACCCATTCAGGCCCCTGCTGTCCTTGGGCACAAATAGTCTCAGAGTTGTCATAGATATTTTAATCAGGATGTCCCTTTCATTTGAATCAGCGGGATGCAGGTTCTATATTTACTTGTTTGCCCCTTCTACCAGACTGTGTAGGAGGGCAGGAACTCTGACTTGTTCATTGTTATGTGCCTGTGGCTTAGCACAAAACCAGGCACAAAGGACGCATTTGGTGAAAATCTGTGGGATGGAAGAATGAATGTAGCGTCCTCTTTTCAGCCTCTGTTTTCAGGATCTTTACGCCCTTTCTCTGGCTTGAGTCCCTGCTCTCTGCAGGTGTCTCCTAAGAGCTCATGTCCCTCTGTTTCCTTCTCATCCTGGAAACGGAAGTTCGTTTTGAAGCCTGCTCTATTGTTTGTTCTGCCCGTAATCCCAAGCTGAATGGGACCCATTTGTTGCATGCTTGGCTGGTCTTCACACAGCATGTTTTTGTGATACGTACCATTTCCTTTCAGACCAAGTGTGGCCTGGTATAGTGGCAAGCCCCAGTGCACCTAGGGCTGTTAATGTTCTAAATTTCAGCTCTCCCACTTTCTAATGGTGTCATTCAGGCAAGTTATTGGATTTCACGAAACCTCAGTTTCCTCCATCCATAAAGTTGGTGCAACAAGGTGAAATTCACTGAGATTGGACCCAAAGATTTTTGGTTTTTTTTAACATCTTTATTGGAGTATAATTGCTTTACAATGGTGTGTTAGTTTCTGCTTTATAACAAAGTGAATCAGCCATACATATACATATATCCTCATATCTCCTCCCTCTTGTGTCTCCCTCCCACCCTCCCTATCGCTCCCTTCTAGGTGGTCACAAAGCACGGAGCTGCTCTCCCTGTGCTATATGGCTGCTTCCCACTAGCGATCTATTTTATATTTGGTAGTGTATATAAGTCCATGCCACTCTCTCACTTTGTCCCAGCTTACCCTTCCCCCTCCCCGTGTCCTCAAATCCATTCTCTATGTCTGCATCTTTATACCTGTCCTGCCCCTATAAGTTGAGATTGAAAAAGAACTGTGATTTAAAATTCACAGGCAGTTTTGTCTCCTAAAGAGGAAAAGTCTAGGAAGTGCATCCTATGGGCCAAGCAAATGTAGAGCAAAGATCTTACGCTGGAATGGGGAGGGTCTGATATTCTGTGGCTCCAATAACCTAAAATGGTTGGTAAAATTGTGTCAAACATTTTCATTGTATTAGACAGAGTTAATCTCTCCAAAGGGTTTCTTTTGGAGCAGTGTTTATTTCCTCAGTATCTATTTAGACTGCCATCTGCCTGTTTATTATTGCTTTTAGAAAATGGATGAGCCATTTTCAACTAGTAAATAGTAGAAACTCAGTTGCTCAGACATTGAGGATGTCTGGAAGGCTGTATCACCCTGGTCATAAACTCTTGTCAGAGGAGAGAATGTGAAAAAAAACTTAACTGGGTGTTATGGGACTCAAGATCGTCTAGCCTGTAGTGTCATATACATGGTATTCTATGGTCAGAATGCTTTTTCTAACATCATTTAGAAGTTGGAGTTTTCCCTGAAACGGACATTTCAATTCTCTGGCCTCCTGGAATAAGGTCAATCCTAAAGCACGAAATAAAGACAAAGGGGATGGGCCTTGGATTGGAGTGTGGGGAAATAACCACATCTTTTATCTGGATTGTAAGGAGTTGGGGAATGAAGAGTATCACCGTTGTGGGAAGCAGGCTGGCCCTTGCCCCATGGCAGCAGTAGAGCAGTAGGGTATAGAAGTCCAGTGTGGAGCCTGGGAAATTGGAGTAAAAATATTGGGTTTTAAGTTTCTCTCTGTTGTAATTCTCTTCTAAGTCTGTGTTATCACAATGAGAAAATAGGGGAAGGGTCTGTATAGCTTATGCTGGGGCAGAGCAGTGACTGGGCTTAGGAAAGTTGTATCTTGAGGGAGGCAGATGTTCAGACCCAGGATCCTCCATGTGGGGCTAGGCAAAGTATGGGAGAGGTGGAAAGTACAGGAGAAATGGGTGAGCCACACAGGCATTCCCAGGGGAACTTGGTAAAAGCTTGGATTTCTTGAAGACAAGTGGGATGGGGCTTAAGCTACAGTGCCTGGGGCATTAAGCAGAAGCAGGAATTTGCAAACTGAAAATTTGACATGTCTGAGTTACATCAGGATACTAAAATCTACGTCATCCTGTGGTAAAGGACTTGCTGTTACAGTCAGGTTTTATTAACTGCGCTACTATCCTTACTAGTGTAAGTTGAGCTGATTGACTTCTAAGATGCCTTCTTGCTCAGCAGTTCTTTGAGTCTGTGGGGTGTGGAAGCACCCGTGGAGTCAGCCTGGCTTGAGTGTCCATTGGTTCTCCCCACTGCATTCTCCTCCTTCACTGTCCTGATTCTGTTCCGCTGGCATGGAGTATGGGGCAATGCTGGAATGTTTCAGAACATGTAGCCAGGGCAATGTTGTAATTCATTAGGAGTCATTCTTAAGGGGAGAGAAGCTTGTACTTCAGATATTTGGTCACATTCTTGGAAATTATGGTTCTGAGGTCTCTCTGGTTGCAGGAGGGCCAATTCCCATTCATCTTGTGACATGCTGAGATATTGTTTAGGCATTTCTTAAAAGCAGAGGAGATATTTCAGGAGGAGCACAAACAAAACCTCCATTTCAAGATAGCACCAAAAAATAAATCTTTCTTAAAATTTACACATGAGCACTTCAAGCCCTGCTATGGGACAAGGCCAAAGAGTCATGTGGCAGGCAGGCTGTGTTCTCCAGAGATGGCCACAATACCATGTCTCCTCCCCGATGCTGTTCCCATGATGATACTTTGACATCCCTCCTTTTGAGAGACGGGATCTATGTTCCATCTTCTTGAATCTGGACAGGCTTGTGACTTTGTGGGGAAGTAATGTTATGTGACTGAGCCCAGGTCATAAAAAGTGATACAATTTCTGGCTGGTCCTTGTGGGATGCTCAGTCCTGGAACCTATATTAGATAGATACCTGTTGCTGTGTAAAAAATCACCCCCAAACTTAGCAGTTTAAAACAACACACATTTATTATGTCTGTTTCTCTGAGTAAGGAATTTGACCACAGCTTGGCTTGCTCCTCTGCTGCAGGATCTCTCCCAAGGCTACAGTCAAGGTTTCAACCAGGGCTGGGGTCTCATCTGAAGGTGAAAACGAGGAAGGATCCACTTCCAAGGTCATTTATATGGTTGTTGGCAGGATTCAGTTCTTTGAGGATTATCGGATTGAAGTCTGTGATTCCTCACTGGCTGTTGGCCAGGATAACCCTTAATTCCTTGCCATGTGGGCCTCTTCAACATGGCAGCTTTCTTCATCAAAGCCAGCAAGAGAGAGAGAATCTGATTCTCAATCTTCTGTAACTTAATCACGGATGGAATGTTCCATCAATGTACCATATTCTGTTGGCTAGAAGGAAGTTACTCAAGGGGATGAGATTACACAAAGTTGTGAATACCAGGAGGTAGGGATCATTGGGGGTCACCTTAGGACCTCTTACCATAAAACCTAACCACCATGCTATGAGGAATCCCAGATGGAGAGGTCACATGTAGATGTTCCAGTGTTACAGACATGAGTGAAAGAGCCTTCAGATAATTCTAATACCTAGTCATTGAGTAACCTTCCAGCCTTTCAGACTTCCCAGCTGAGGTTCCAGACATTGTGGAACAAATACAAACTGTCCTTGCTATGCCCTTTCTGAATTCTTGACCCATATAATCCTCGAGAATAATAAATTGGTTGTTGTTTTACACCACTAGGTAGTAACTAGAACAAACCACATATCTTGAAGCTTTATTGCTTACCTGGTCACCTGGTTTGATCATATGAGATACTGTTGCACATTTTTTTGGAACTAGATTGATATCACATTTCAACCCAAAGTTTGCAACCTGAGAATATTCTAAGAGTCCATGCAGGATTGAAAAACCTTGAACGATTCTATGAAAGTGTCATAGGCACTACTTACTTTTTGGCTCATTTTAAAAAAGTAGCACCCTACTCTTGGTGTCTTTCCTGTATCAGCGGTTTGTAAACTGTCTTCACAAGGGGCACAAGACAAATCCAATTTTCCCAGGCTCAGTTCTGGGATTCAGCTGAGCTTTCACAGCCACGGGCACACTCCTGAATCAGACAGGATGTTCTAAACTTTCTTATCAGTCCATTTTGAACAGGACAATCATAGCGCTTGGTCAGGCATGAACTATGCATCAGAATAGTTCTGCATACTTCTTGTTTACACATGTATATTGAGGTGGAAAAAATTTGAATTACTTTAACATCTGGCACTTGAATTCCTCTATGGGAGGGAAGTAACTCTGAGAAAAGAATTTGGTGAAGAAGCAGTGGGTGTGCGAGAATATGCCCCAACTGACCTCCTACGCCAGCCTCTCTGGGTGAGACAGGGAAGGGAATTTGTTTCTGACTTTGGAGAGATGGCAGGAAGAGGAAAGAGCAGAGGACAGAGGAGGGAGAAGGAAGACAGAGAAACCAGAGGAGTATGTGAGGGTGGGTGCAGTGTGGGAAGCTGTGGTATTGGGGCTAATAGAGAAAACCATCATCAGGGGGTGGCTGCAGGGCCTGAGGACAGCAGGAATGTGCAATGAGGATTCCTAGGCGGTCTGTTGTACAGTGAGTGATGGGACTCCCTCCTTGTGACTCCCCCTCAACATTTGAAGCAAATATTAATTTTTTGACCGCACCACATGGCTTGCAGGATCTTACTTCCCCAACCAGGGATTGAACCTGGGCCACGGCAGTGAAAGCGCCAAGTCCTAACCACTGGACCACCAGGGAATTCCCAAACAAATATTAATCTTATGTATGGTACATATAAATTTTTTTCTATGAAAGGGCTAAATTTTGTGTCTAGATTGATAAACAAAGACTGTACTCAAAGAACATTACCCTGAGGAAGCAGGACATGAGAATCTACGTGTCCTGAGCATTTACAGAAATCCTAGAGAAAGCTTTCGACTTCCAAAGACCCTGGTGGTGTGTATTTTGAGCAAAGGTTGCCTAATCTTCATGATGCAAGGATGTCCAGCTGATGTGAGGGACTACCTGAACATCTATATGTGTCAGGCCCTGTCTGGTTCCTGGCCCCTATGTCCTTCCTCAGTTTTCTATCCTTTCTTTTTCCTTGGCCTATGTATGTGAGCCCCTGACCTGCACTTATAGGCCCAACCCTGCTTCAGATCCCTGGGACATTCTGGAGATGCAAGAGGTATTTAACTAGATCCGATCTGATGGTCTAGGGCTGCACATAAAGTCAATTTAGCTACTTTCCTGACTTCACACCCTTATTTTGCTGCCTCTCTTTCCCCATCCTGAGGCCCTCAGGACTTGTAATTAGACTTTTGCTGTGTAATCTATTCCTAAATTTCTTCTCTGGTCTTCCACTTACTCGTTTCCTCTTAGGAGTGAGGAACCTTGGGCTCTGGGCCTAGATCTGATACAAAATTTCTATTGACTTTTGCAAAGTCACTTTCACTCTCTGGCCCTTGGGTTCCTCTCTTGTAAAACATTGTGGATGGGAAGATGATTATTAACTCAACAGGGTTGGACATGAGTTATATAGGCTCCTCAGCACAGGGACTAGATGGGATGGATCTTGGGAGTCCACTGGTCCTGGCGGGGACTACAGAGGTGTGGTGGAGTCAGGCTAGATGTGGGTCAGGGCTTGTGACTGCAGGGCTCCATCAAGCGTTTGGGGGCAGCCATGGAGTGTAAAGTAGAGATACATGCAGAATCTTGGTTTTCAATACTCAGGCCATTGAACACAAACTCAACCAGTGTCTGGGAGTTGTGGAGTAGGATCCAGCCCCTCTATGAGGGAAACCTGGCCAGGGTAGACAGGGACTCAGAAGAACAACCAGAACCCACGCCATGGAAACTTGAGTTCAGGGCAAAATTCAGTTTTCAGGGGGCAATGGAAAGACAGGGAAACTGAGGCTGAAAGTCAGGGGTATGAACTGAATCAGTAGAGCTGTCAGGTTGTGACTAGGAGACCTTGGGGGTTAGTCCTAGCTTACAAGCTCTTGGGGGATAAAATAACAAGATTATTTTATATCAGCAGCTATATCAGCTAATGCAATTACAATTGCTTGGGTCCAACCTTTTCTCAAAGCTACTCTAGAATGGGGCTAAACCTGCCTATGGGGGAGGATGAATTGTTGGTACCAGAGCTCTCTAAGCAAAAGATTCTAGGGTTTCTTGAGCAATCTCAGACATTCAGGACGGGTCAGCTGAGGATGAGCCACAGTAGCCTTCATCGCTGTAGAGAGTATAGACCAGGGCATACCTGGATTGGGCCCCTTTCTTCCAGTCATTGAGCAGAGCGCCACACATACTTGTGAGTTCACTCTAGCGTGGGTAAGAGACAACAGTGTCTGACACATAGTAAGCCCTCTATAAATGTTGGTTAAATCAATGAAAAATGAAAGTTGAATAAAATAAACAGGAAAGACTGACAGCTGGGAGAAAGGATAGAATAGCAGTGATCCTGGAAAATTGTCCTATTTCCTTTATGTGATCCTTACCATCAACAACTGAGTCTTAACCTTTCCCCTATAATGAGAAAAATAATTCTCAAAACATATTTTCAAATTATAGATTGCCAGAGTCAGGGAGATGTTCCTACCCTTGACCCCGTAATCCCACTCTTGGGATTCTATCATAGGAAATAATTCAACAAAAACAAAAAAGCTAAGTGCACAAATGTATTTATGATAACATCATGTGAGGCAGCAGAAAAATGGGAACAGCCCATGTGTCCAATGATAAGGGCCAGGCTGAGTAAATTTTGGTACCTCTACTCAGTGGAATATTCTGAAGGCATTAAAAAGATCACTATGAAGATTATGTACCAAACATGAAAAGCACATACTAAATTATTTCATAAAAAAGGATTATACAAAATGCTACATACATTATCAGTGCAAATGTGTTGGGTGTTCTTCCTTGTCTCACCCAATTTATTCTCAGTTTCTATTGCCATGGTTAAATTACCAAAGGAATGTAAAATGTACTTCAGAATATCTAATGTTCCCCACCCTTGCTCTGATTTAAAACATGATACCTATTTGAACTGTGAGAAGATGGAAGGGGCAGGATAGTATAGATTTTGAATCTTCTTGAATCACCACATATAAAACAGACAGAGCAAGTAGTTAAAAAATTTAAGACCTAGGGTCAACATTTGTAACAAAACTAGGTAACAAAATACAAGCACCAGCAACCACAATGTGTTGGGCATTTATGTGGGAGGAAGTAGAGGGAGGCCACAGGGAATTGATGAACCTGAGAAATTATGAGAAAATATCAGACATGATGGAAGCACGGAGGGTCAATCTGAGAGCAGGAGCTAAACCTGGAAGGAGTTTGCCCACTCCAGTGATGGAGGAGAACAGAGGGCTTGTGCTAAGGCCTAAAGGAACAGGGACACTCTAGCCTCTTTGAACCTGAACTCTTGAAACTGACTAGTCCTGGTGTCATTTAAAGATAGGGCCCCACACTAAGGGAAACTTCTAGGAGTGGAATAAAAATTGACAAGATAGAGTTAAAAAAGAAACTGAAGTAAGAGAAGGTTGAGATAACAGTGGGGAAGGAGAAAAGAACCAGGAACTCTCAGAAGGAAAACTGTTTATTAAAATAAACTTTTAATTTTAGAATGCAGACTGCCACTTTTTTTTTTTTTTTTTTTTGGGCGGTAACGCGGGCCTATCACTGTTGTGGCCTCTCCCGTTGCGGAGCACAGGCTCCGGACGCGCAGGCTCAGCGGCCATGGCTCACGGGCCCAGCCGCTCCGCGGCACGTGAGATCTTCCCAGACCGGGGCATGAACCCGTGTCCCCTGCATTGGCAGGCGGACTCTCAACCACTGCGCCACCAGGGAAGCCCAGACTACCACTTTTTGACACTACATGGACACAACAGAAGAGGGAGCTCTGTGAAGTTAGAAAAGCTGTTTGAACAAAATTCAGGGAAACTATACTCCCATAAATTAATCAACAGAAAAGTATCAAGGTCAAATTTCTATGAGGAAAAGCAATAAGCAGCATCGTACTATACCCACAGGTAATGAAAGCATGCCAGAGAGACATGCTCAAAAAGGAGATCAAAGTACAACGTTCCGTTTCAAAACAAGAGATTAAAGAACAACATAACTCAGAATTTAAAAACCTGAGAAATCATATAACAGAACTAAAGAATTAGAAATAACAGATAAAATCATTTTAGAAATGAAGACTCAATTAGAAGAAGCAATAGAAACTATCCAAACTGTAATACAGAGGAGAGGGGGAAAAGGCGTAAAAAGATGATCAGAGACTCTATAACCTATGGAACAATAACTGGTGGTATAATATGTGCATTATAATTGGAGTCCTAAATTTGGGGTGGGGTGGGGCAAAGAAATAATGGCAGAAAAAGTTTTCATATTTAATAAAAACTATAAATCCACAGACCTAAGAGGTACAACAAATCCCAGGCAGGAAAAATAAAAAGCCAACCGCACATAACATAATCAAATTGCTGAAAGCTAATGACAAGCAAAACAAAACTAAACAAAACAAAAAACCCTCCAAAACTTAAACTCAGCCAGAGACACTCAGAGATACGTTACATACGGGGGAACAAAGACAAGAATGATTACAAAAACAAGCCATTGTTTCTAACAACATCTTTAAAGTACTAAAAGAAAACTCTGTCAACCTAGAATTCTCTATTCAGGAAGAATATTCGTTAAAAATGAAGGTAAAAGAAATACTTTTTCATATAAATAAAAGCTGAGAGAATCTGTGACTATCACCTGTACTGCAAAAATGTTAAAGGAAGTTCTTAAGGCTAAAGAAATATGACACCATGTGGAAACTTGGAGCTACATGAATGAAAGCAGAGTGGAAGAAATGGTAAACATGTGAGTATTTACAAAAGAATTTCCTCTCATTTAAAAATTTTATTACAAGATAACTCACAGTTTAAAAATAATAACAATGTTTCATAATGCTTGTAACATAGGTAGAAGTAGAATGTATGACCACAATAGCACAAGGGATGGGAGGGGAAATAGAAGCGTATTGTTGTAAGATCTATGTTATACATAAAGTGGCATATTTTTTGAAGGTAGACTGTGATAGGATAAATATGTGTATATAAAATGTGAAGCAATCACTAAAAACAAAACAAGAGGCAAAAAGAAAGTACTTCTAAATAAGTGTAGCCAAAAACTACAAATAAGTAGAGATAAAATGGCATACTGAAAAAGCAATCAAGTAATCCAAAAGAAGTCAGTAAAAGGAAAAAAGAAAAAGAAATAACAAAAAACAAATGGGATAAGTAGAAAACAAATAAGATGATACATTTAAATCCAACCATGCAGATAATTACATTAAGCACAAATGTTCCAGACACTCCAGTTAAAAACAGAGACTCAACTTTGTGCTGTCTACAGAAACTCACCTTAAATATAAAGCCACGGATGGGTTAAAATTAAAAGGGTAGAAAAAGATATACCTTGTAAACACTTGTAAGAACACTGGAGAGGCTATGTTAATATAAAACAGTAGACTTCAGGGCAAGAAATATTACCAAGGATAATGTGAGACATTTCCTAATGATAAAAGGGTCAATTCATCAAGAAGGCATAATTCTAAATGTGAATACACTCAATTGGAGCTTCAAAATATATGGGGAAAAAAAAAGACAAAAGTGAACAGAGAAATGGACAAATCCACAATTATAGATGGAGACATCAACATTCCATTCTCAGTAATTGGTGGAACACAGATAATCAGTACGAATAAAGGCTTGAGCACCATCTACCAACTTGACCTAATTGACATTTACAGAACATTTAATGCCCAAGAACAACAGAACACACATTTCTTTCAAGTGCATGTGGAACATTCACAAATGTGGAACAAACACATAATGGGTCATAAAATGTCTCAATAAATTTAAAAGAATTAAAATCACATAGAGTACATTCTCTGACTAAAAATGAATTAACTTAGAAATCAATAATAAAAAGATAACTGGAAGATTCACAAATATTTTGAAATTAAATGATACTCTTCTAAATAACCCTCATGTCAAAGAAGGGAAATTATAAGCTATTTTGAACTGAATGATAATAAAAACACAACAAATCAAAATTGGTGGTAGGTAGCTAAAGCAGTGTTTTCAGAGAAATTTTAGCTTTAAATGTTATTAGAAAAAAATGTTGTTAGAAAAGTCTAAAGGTTTTAAGGTTTCACCTTAAAAGAAAGCAGAAAAAGAGCAAATTGAACACGAAATAAGTAGATGAAAGGAAATCACTGAGTGAAACCCAATGAAATAGAACACAGAAAAGTAAAAGAAAGTCAATCAAACTGAAAGCTTGTTCTTTGAAAAGATCAATAAAATTGATAAACCTCTAACCAGACTGAGATACAAATTGTCAGCATCAGAAATGAAAGAGGAGACATCATTATAGATCATATAGATATTAAAAACCAGTAAGAAAATTTTACGAACAGCTTTATGCTTAATGAGTAAATTCTACCATAAATTTAGAATGAAATGATGCTAATTCTATGAAACTCTTTTAAAAACGAGAAGAGGAGCACTAGCTGACTCATTTTAGGACGTTGGCACTATCTTGATACCAGAACCAGACAAAGATACTACAAGAAAACTGAAGATCAATATCGCTTCTGAACAGATTAAAAAGTTCTTAATATTCCAGCAAATTGAAACCAACTGTATATGAAAAAGATAATAGATCATGACCTAGTGGGGCTTATCCCAGGAAGGAGGGGTTGACTTAACGTTTGAAACTGAAAATCCATCAATATCTGGAGATCAGTTAACTACTCAAATATTTCAACCTAGTTTCTATATAGTTTTATTTTGCACATTTAAAATTTTAAACAATCTGGAATTTACTTTGTGTCAGGTGAGAATATGATTTTTTTTTTTTGCCAAAGAGTTATTTTTTCCAATGCCATTTTTTGAATAATTTGGCATTTCCTTATTAATTTCCAATGTTTCTTTATCATAGCTTAAGTTACTAATTTAAATGTTTGTCAGTACTCTTGTCAGTTTTATAGTTTTGTGATGTTTAAAATAAGAGTAGTTTAAAAATATATTTCATATCTGACAAAACAGAGAATTTCCAATACCCTTCTTATAAACATTTTCCCCAGCTCTTCTAAAATTAAATGTATTTATTACAAGTAATATATTTACTTGGCTTAAAAATCGAATCATAGCAAAGGGTATACAGATGCAACAAATGTTACTAGTTTCTTGTGCATTTATACATATTTTTATATGCATCCGTGTTTTATGCATAAACTAGTAAATATGTAAGTATAATTTTTCCTATTTAAAAAATACATGTACGAATGATAGCAAACTAGCACAGCCTTATGTACTTTGCTTTTTCACTTAACATTTTATCTCAGAGTTCATTCCATTTCAATATATTAAAAACTTCTTTGTTCTTTTTTAAGCTGCACAGTATGCCATTGAATGGACACTATAATTGTTTATTGAGCATTGATACATATTTGTTTCCATTTTCGTATAAGAACAACAAATAAAAAAGAATAACATTGTACATATATACAAGGATACCCATAGGATAAATTCCTAGAAGAGTAATTTTTGGATTAAAAGGCATGTACATTTATAATTTTTAACTATTGACAAATTGCTCTCCATAGAGGCTGTACCAAGATACAGTACCATCAGCAATGTATGAGAGTGTCTGTTTACTCACACCCTTATCAGACATGTTTTCTTTCTTTCTTTCTTTCTTTCTTTCTTTCTTTCTTTCTTTCTTTCTTTCTTTCTTTCTTTCTTTCTTTCTTTCTTTCTTTCTTTCTTTCTTTCTTTCTTTCTTCTTTCTTCTTTCTCCCTCTCTCTCTCTCTCTCTTTCTTTTTGGCCGTGTTGGGTCTGCTGTGCATGGGCTCTCTCCAGCTGCGGTGAGCAGGGCCTACTCTTCATTGCGGTGAGCGGGCCTCTCACTGTGGTGGCCTCTCTCGTTGAGGAGCATGAGCTCTAGGCATGCAGGCTTCAGCAGTTGTGGCTCATGGGCTCTAGATCCCAGGCTCAGTAGTTGTGGTGCACGGGCTTAGTTGCTCTGCAGCATGTGGGATGTTCCCAGACCAGGGCTCGAACCCGTGTCCCCTGCATTGGCAGGTGGATTCTCAACCACTGAGCCACCAGGGAAGCCCAATGACATGTTTTCAAATTTTTTGATAGCTATCATTCTAGGGGGTTAAGAAAACTTACATTGCCCATTGTTTTAATTCACTTTTCTTTTATTCTGAGTGATTTTTTAATCACTCTTCTTGACTACTATTTTTTTTCTGGACATTATCTGGGAATTTTAACATATAGCATTGATAACTAAGGTATAGATTTGATAAATAATGATAATTTTGTCTTAGCACCCCTTGTTCCTCTTTTATGTTTTCCTTTATTTCATTGACCTTAACTTCTAGAACGATACTAAAGAATAATGGTGAGACTGAACATCCTTTTCTGGTTACTGATTTTAATGGAATAGTCTATAGTATTTCAATTTTAAATAAGATATTGCTGGTCTTCATTATGGTAAGAGATTATCAGGGGACGTCCGTGGCGGTGCGGTGGCTAAGACTTCGTGCTCCCAATGCAGGGGCACGGGTTCCATCCCTGGTTGGGGAACCAGATCCCACGTGCCTCTTGGCACAGTCAAGAAAGAAAAAAATAAATAAAAAAAAAAGAGATAATCTTACTCTTCCTAAAATTTTAACTGTTTAAAAAAGAAAAAAAGAACCAACAGAAATGGATGTGGAATTTTAACAAATGATTTTCAGAATCTAGATTTGGGTGATTTATTTTTCTTATTGATGAACTGTATAATTTAAATACATTTCCTGATGTCAAACCATCCTTACATCGCTAGAATAAACCCTGCTTGAGTATCACGGATCTTTGTTTTAATGTGCTTTGATCCAATTCGTTAAAGTTTTTCTCAAAAATTTTCTGTCCATATTCGAAAGTGAGACTGTCTGTTGTTTCTTCCTGTGTTTATACTGTTCTTGACAGGTTTTGTTGTCAGGGTTATGATGACCTCCTAAAATGAACTGGGCAGCTTTTCTTTGCTTTTATGCCTCTCTGCTCTCCTGGCTTTGGGAGAACAAGGCTGGCCCATGCTCAGAGCTTTTCCAGGACCCCTGGTGACCTCCAGCATGTTCCCCGCCCTCTTCTGGACTCTCGGTGCTATTGTCTCTGGCATCTCTCTGCTTCTCCTTAGGTTGTACTTCCCAGTGCACTCCCCTAGCATCTATGCTCCAACTTGAGCTGGCCTCTGGGTGAACCCAGGGGAGGGGACTTCCTTGGCAGTTGGAGGTTCTCGGTGTGCCCCTCCCACTTCCTCCAGGAGCGCACCCAGCTGCAGTCACTAGCTCTCTCCGGGGCTTCTGTTTCCAGCTCTCTGCTGCCCTCACCTGCCTTCTGGCCACCATATGTGTCCTTATGGTTTCTTGTAGCCAGAGGCATCGAGAACAGGGCTTACTTCCACAGGTTCAGTGTCCGTGGGTGTCTTGAAGCCCCAGGAAGTTCTCCAGAGCAACTGGTTAGAAGTGGATGCTGCAGTGAACAGAACAGGCTGTCTCTGAAGAAAGACAGTGCCAGAATAGATCCAGAACGTGGACTCTGCCCTCACAGGGGAAACATGAATCACATTTCTGACAAAGGACACCTCTGAGAAGGCCTGCTGTGGTTTGGCAGGGCAACTCTGGGAGTCCCAGAGTGCAGAAGGGTCACATTTCATCTGGACCTTTGTCCAACATGAACTGGTGTCCCCAGAGACATCTGGGGCCCAAGAGGTATCTATGACTTACACCTCTACACCCTCCGCCCCCTATGCTGCTTTCGCGTCCTTTCCTGCCACCTGAGACAACTTGTCTGTTCAGGCTTTCTGTTCAGCTGTCAGCTGTGAATGACACCAGATGGTGAGGCCTGAGCTATTCCGTGAACCATCTGGCTCAGGCTGACGCTTTCCTTGCCAATCTCCCCTGAGGCCATTTAAGGCCAAGGCCATGGGAGGCACTTCTGTTAAGTATGTTGTTGCTCTCTATTTAATCTCACCTAGTGGTGAAGAGTCAGGCAGATTTGGGTTTGAACCCTGGGAGTGTCACTTACATACCGTGGACCAGTAACTTAACCTCTCTGTGACAACATTCCTCATCTTTAAAATAGGAAAACAACAACTTGTTAGGTTGTTGTGAGATAATAATGCATATAAAGTATTTGGCCCAATGCCTGACCTAGTATACATTCTATAGATGTTAGTTAAGTTCTTCACTATTCTGATTATTATTTCTCCTGTGAAATCAAGGTAACTCCTTAGCTGACATTTCAAGGCTCTCTACAACCAGTGTTCAATCTGTCTTTCCAGCCTTATCTCCACTGCTCCATTGTACATACTCATTAATCAGCCAAATTTTCACCTCCTTGCTTTTGTTCATGCTGTTGCCTTAAACTGACCTCGTCCCATCTCATCATCATTTGCTGAGAAACTTCCCATTGTCAAGGCCCAAGTTAAATACCACCTGATCCATGAGGAGTTCCTGGCTGCCCCATTCAGAGGCTGTCTGCCTCCCCCTGGAGTGTTACCATTGTAACTGTTTTCAATAAAGAACCAGGCGATGAGATTGGCCCCTAAGAGTGAAATTAATGTCAAAGTTCATGTGACAAATGTCCTGAATTTCCATGGATATGCCCCTCCTGGAGAGTTGATCTCTGAATGCCTCAGGCTTTAAGGGCACTGTTGGCTCCAGAATTTCTCCACGGAGAGGGCTGGGAGGCAATCTGGTGGAAGGGGAAGCTAGAGGTGCATGGGAAACACACTGATTTCACTGTGATGTATGTTTGTTAGGGATGCTTAGGGGTGGGTGGTAAGAGGTTGGAGTCAGGTAGCATTAGTCCTACTGATGAACCACGAATATTTCCTAATCTGTGAGTGAGTGAATGGAGTACTTAGACCTTGACAATAACTAAGCCAGCTCTAACATAGGCTGTTCTTGAAGGAGAGAATGTCAACAAACCTGCAAGGAGGTAGTGTGGAGAGAAGCCAGAGTGTTACCATGTGTTGTGCCCATCCACCTCCAGGTCTCTTTGTGAAAGGCCTGCTGGGGAGATGGGACCTTTGCCTAGGTTAGGTGGGCTGGGTTGGCTAGTGTGGGTGAGAACTTGACATTCCCAGTAGTTGAACTAGTCAAAAGGGAGAGAACTGGGGCCTCAGCAGGCAAGGACCTTACTTCTCCAGGGACCTCTCAGGTCTGATGGGCGCTTGGCCTGTATCTGTCTACCAAGAACCATGGGCAGGAGGTCAGGCTAGGGGCAGAGGTATATTCATCTCTGGGAAGTGGGTTGGGGGCTGTCCCCAGGGATTTCAAACAGTCTGGCCATGCTTTGGGGTATGAAATTGGGGGTGTGCGTGACCTGGTGTCTAGGCATCCTCCCCCTGAATCAAACGGTTGGGCGAGGAGGCGTACAGTCAAGGGGAGGGTCAGAGAATGACCTAGGCCTGACACAGAGGACTTGAGAGACGTTTGCTCCTTTGAACGGCTGTGTGAGGCAGCAAAGGATAAACTGGACCCAGGGTGATGGTAACCAGCAGAGAGCCTTTTAGAGCACAGTCATGGAAAAGCCTCATTTTGCTATACTCCAGCTTAGGCCCCAGGATCCAGCCCCAACCTCTTCCTTGCATTTTGCTGAAAAGTTTGGTCCTCTCTTAGACTTTAAGGAATATTAGTGCTGTTTTCTAAATATTTCCAGTTCTCCTCTCTTCCAGGCACATGATAAGATTGCACTTCCTGGCACCCTTGTGGCTGGAGCCAAAGTGACCACTTGAAGCCAATGGGTTGGGAATGGAAGGGGTGTGCATCACTTCTAGGCCAGAGCATCTCGTTGCCAATACCAGACCCTCTGGAGCTCTCTTTCTGTCAACAGTTTGGGCAATGTTCAAGATGATGGCTGATCTATCAGCCTGGGTTCCCAAGGAGGAGATGTAGAGCAGAGCCCCCAGCCATGGACAGGTAGCATAAGAGGGAAATAAACCTGTGTTATTATGAATCACTTATTTCTGCTTCATGGAGGATCCAGGTCCCCTGCACATTCCCAAGTTCTACTCTCTCACAGTATTGGAAGACCTGTTTTTTTCCCCCCAAGACTCTGCTCCCTCTGACTTTTGTCCTTCTCGGTCCTGCTCTTTCTTTTCCTAGTTCTTGTCCTTTGCACACATATCCTTGGGTCCCAGTGTTACCTTGTCATTGCTTAGCTCCATCCTCAGGGCCCCCAAAATCCCCTCTTGGACCATGAAAAAGGTGGGCACTCCTCAGGCAAAACTGCAGAGGCTGGAGTGGGAGAAGGCGGAGGGTGCGTGGTAGCTTCCAAGATGGCCCTCATGATCCTTACCTCCTGGTATCACACCTCGTATAGTTCCCTCTCACTTGGTACCAGTGTAGGTCTGTGACGTCAACAGAATATGGCAGAAGTAGTGGTATGTCACTTCTCAGATTAGGTTATAAAAGATTGCAGTTTATGTCTTGGTCACTCTCTCTCTTGATGATTCAGTCCGGGAGAAGCCCTGTCATGAGATGCTATGGAGAGACCTGTGACAAGGAACTAAAGCCTCCAGTAGCCCTGTGAGTGAGCTTGAAAGTGGATGCTCCAATCAAGTCTCAGGTGACTGTAGCCCTGGCTGATACCTTGACTGCAAACTCACAAGACACTCTTTGCTAGAACCACCTTGCTAAGCCGCTCCTGAATTCCTGACTCCATAATACATGTTTGTTGTCTTAAGCTACTAAATTTGGAATAACTCATTATGCAGCAATAAATAACTAATACAGGGCAGGTGCTGGGGAGATTGTTTTGGGGATGTCAAAGCTGAGTACAATAAAGATGATAGATCTCAGCTTAGCCTAGGCCATGTTCCTTGCTCTGGGACGGATTTGGCCACCAGGTGCCTTTACACGTCATTGCTGAGAGACCTCTTTGGACAGCACTCAGTGCAGGAGAGGAGGGGGCAGGAAATGTGAACACAGCTTGGTGTCTTATCCCTTAGAAATATCGCTTGACTTAGTCCCAAGAGACTCACTCAAGCCTGTCTTGTGATAAACACTGAACCCATTTTACAAAGAATGTAAAACATTGGTGCACCACCCACATTACTTTAGGACAACTTTGCAGAGTGTGACACACAGAGAGAGAGCTAGTGTGACCCTGCAAAGATTCCAGCACACCCGTAGAACCCTGTAGAGTACTGGATACCCCAGAGATGGGTGACACCTTCCATAGGAGTGAGGAACTAAGTTGCTGATGGGGAGCAATAAGCTGGTGAAATTGGACCTATTGCTGTTAAAGCATCTTCACTTGTGCTTATAGCCTTGCAGGGCTTGGGAAAATTTGGGGTCCAATAATAATAACAACAACAACAAATACTGTTCTTCCACTTATTAAGCACTTGCTATGTCTGACTTCAAAGTAAAATAGTTCATGTACATCATCATATTTTTCAAGCTTTGAAATAATCTATAACGTGGATATTATTCCCATTTTACAGATGAAGAAACTGACATTGCATAACTTGCTTCCTCCAAAAGTCAAAGCAGGGGCCACACGGGCAGGCACCTTCCACTTTTAAAGGCACAGTCCTCTGGCCTCCGCATCTGACGTGGAGGACCCAGCTCAGGTTGTGTTCTAAGCACATGTAGATCTGGCTCCTTTGTGAGACCAGGTCCCCTGGAAGAGAGACCATGCCACAGCCCGACTAAGGCTCTTGGCTGCAGAGAACTGACCTGCTTTTATCCACCAAGTCAACAAAATGTGCAGATAACTCGTAATGGCAATTGGCAGAGGGCATTTGAGGTGAAGATCTGTGAAGGAGCAAATAGGAGTCAAATCCCTGGAACAATCTAGTCACAGCAAATGAGGACTCTGTCACTTTAAGACTGAATTTTAGGCAATTGTGAAAGGAGAGATGGGAACAATATTGCGAATGTGCTGCACGTTACTGAACTATACGCTGAGAAAATGGTTAAGACAGTACTTTTTTTTTTAACATCTTTATTGGAGTATAATTGCTTTCCAATGGTGTGTTAGTTTCTGCTTTAAGACAGTACATTTTTTGTTATGTGTTTTTTACCACAATTAAAAATATAGATTTGAACATTTGGGATCTACTGGGTTTAGTCTAGTCACTGGCGGACAATACAAGACAAAAATAAGACCAAGCTCTTATGCTACAGTCATGCTTGTTCTCCAGGGGGTTACAACTTAGAAACATGTGAACAGGGCTCCTTGTCCCTCTTGTTCACTCCATGCTCTGACCCAGTACGCAGTAGGTTCCTTAAATGTTCATTCCCTTCCCATAATATGGAGGGCTCGTGCATGATGGCAGGCTTCCTCCAGAGCAAGCATTCCGAAAGTCCCAGGTGGAAGCTGCAGGCATTTTACAAGCTAATCTCAGAATGTCACTCACACTGCATTGTCTTGGTGAGGCAAGTCACTAAGGTCAGCTAAGATTAAGGAGAGGGAAATCAGATTCCCCCACCCCCTGTTGTGGTGGCCAGCATCCACATCCAAGAGGGAAGGAAGGAATGGATGGGGCCATCTTTGGAGACAGGTTACCCTACCAGCAACACTGGGATCTGGGGATCAGTCCTCAAAGTCTGTGATTCTCCCTTCCTCCGCAGCTCCCTGCGGGCCTAGGTAACCCCACCCTCCTGGACACCTCTGTCTGTAAAGAAACAGATGCTCCTCTCCACTGTTCAACCCTCCAGAGTCTCCAGGGACCCAGGGACTGTGTAGAGTGGGGCAGGGGTGTTTCCATTGTTGGGGAAAGGATGGCTGAGTGCCTCCAGGGCTCAGGGGCAAGGTGGGGTCCATGAGCTGAGTCTTTACATCTTCAGTGCCCACAGCCTCTTCTAAGCCCAACACACAGCCCCATGTACCTGCACCAGCGAGGGCACATCTGCACAAGAGGATTTGCTAAATAACTGTTGTCCACTCTGTATATCCAAGAAGAGTGTCTTTTTAATGCTTACATTTTGAGAGGGAAATCTATCCTAAATGGTATATATCCTCTGGGTCTTTTTAAGCCATCTACAGGAATCATATTTCACAACATGGTGAAGAGGAAGAGGCTTGGGTTTTGGAGTCATAAGGATATGGTTTCTTTTACTCAATCAATTAATAAAACATTAAAAAATTAAAATTAAAAAAGGAGATTTGGGGAATTATCATCAGTTAGTAAATGGGATCTGATAGAAGGAAATGACTGTTCTAGGGACTTCCCTGGTGGTCCAATGGTTAAGATTCCATGCTCCCAATGCCGGGGGGGCTGGGTTCGATCCCTGGTCAGGGAACTAGATCCCATAGGCATGCCGCAGCTAAGAGTTCACATGCCACAACTAAAGATCCCACATGCTGCAACTAAGACCTGGCACAGCGAAATAAATATTTTGTAAAATGACCGTTCTAATGAGGTTTCATGTGGGTCTGTGTGGGATATGAACTGACATGTTGAGGAAGTGAGTGAGCAGGTGAGACACGGTCGGGTCACGGCAGGGAGGATGAAATCAGACCATCACAGAAACTCTACCTGGAGCCAGGACTGGAGAGGAGGGTTTGTCAGTTCATCCTAGGCCCCCACTGTGGCCATGACACTGTAGTTACACTTAGTCACAGTCACTGTGTGTATATATATATATATATATATATATACACACACTGTATATATATTATTATATATAATGTAGTTTTATATAACTATTATATAATTGCAATTGTTATTGTATAATAATGTAATATATATTACATTATGTAATGCAAGTTATGTTTTATGTATATGTGTGTGTGTGTATATATATATATATATATATATATATAAAATTAGTAAACAGCAATATATGTTTGATCACATAGGATGGGTTTGGGTCTTTCAAATGATCCTTTTGCCACCTTTACAAAGTCCTGGGTCACAGAGGCCTTTCAGGTTTGTGCAGGAGGCAGGCCTGCACAGGTGGTCCCGCAGCATTGTAGCCATCGTTCCAGGGCTGAGCTCCAGATGAGCAGCTCCTGTTTCTGTCTGTCTGGGCTACGTGTTAGACCTGACCTGCAGCAGAGCACGGAAAGCCAGCAAGGCAGAAACAGCCTGTGCTCCTGATGAACTGGTGGGAGAATCCAGACTCTCTTCTGCTCCTGCAGGCTCCTTGGGAGATGGGATTCTGACCCGGCTCTCAGAGAGAAGCCCTGTGGCTGATGAGGTAAGTGACGGATCTGGAAACGGGTTTGGGAATCTTGGCTTCTTCTGAAAGGTACGAGGCCCCGGGTGCTGGGGGTGGGCAGTTGGGAAGGGAGCTGTGGCTCCTGATGTTTGCACACTGAGAAGCAGAAGTCCTTTAGAGATACGAGGCCTGGCTGAGAGGTGTGAAACTGAAGTGTCACCTGCTTCCCAGGCCCTTTGAGCGCTATATTTTTTTCCAAGGCTCTGGGATGGTATTTAAGAGTAACCCTCTGCCTAGCCAGCTTTCCCACCCCACCACCAGGGAGGACCCTTACCTTTGATGATGCCACACCTAGCACAGGATCTAAGAGGGGCTCCACACCCCCTCATTCCTCTCCTGGCTCAGTCCACAGCTGTCTCTTACCTTCATTATAAGCCCTATGAGGGCTTATGTCTCATTCCTGTTGGAAGCTTCTGTAGCTTCTCTTTCCTTCCCTCTCTCCTTGTGCGTTGCATATAATATATAATCCAGGGTACCAGTGACCATTTGTTAAAGACCCTTGTCCCCAGATACTCCTCAGCAGTACTATCTTCTCCTCTGTCCTATAGACCAACTGCTGTGGCTTTATGACTTTACAGTGTCAGCCAGGGTTCTTAAACTGCAGTTTATCATAGTCTGTGGTCTCCAGATTCTTGCTTATCAAATTTATCTTCTTAATATGATTAATTGTGCTTTATCATTCTGAAAACTCAGGATAGAGCTTACTTATATCATGTGGGTCTTTCCAGTCTGAAAGATAGATGCTAAAAGTTTTGTGTACAGTAATGCAAATTGGCTACAACAAATAGTATGTTTCAGAGATAAAACTAGTTTTAGATTAAGGATGCAAAACTTGAGTGTTTTTTTGGTCTCCAGATTCTTGCTTAATTCCTTTGTCTGGAAATCTCCCGGATACATCACAGACAGTCATATCCATGCTGCACCTCTCCCCAGAATAACCAGCATGAGAATGCAGAGTTAGAAGGGCCCTGGGAGTGCATCCTTGTATTATGGATAGAAAAACAAAACTCCTGAGGGGACAAGGGACTTGCTCAAGGTCATGGTTTTGAGTCAGGGCCAGAGGTCAGCTCTCCTGCCTCCCGGGGCCTCTGTGGCTCAGAAGGCCAGCCTGGTGGCCTCTTTCTTCATGAGGACTGAGGTTTTGAAATGACCTCCCTCTGGCCCTCACCTTTTAGGCATCACATCTGGAGAGGCAGGTTGATGGCTGGGCCAGGACAAGCGTGTCTGCTCCAGGGCAGGATGAATGCTCAGGACCCGAGGAAAAAGATCTGGCCTAAGGGAGTGGAGACAATAGCCAGGAGCCCTCTTGACATTCTTTCCATGCAATGCCTTCTCCTGTCAAATAGTAGTTTGACAATGAACCCAATGTACAAATAGTGTCCTGCTGGAATTCACCCTGAACATGAACTTTGTAAAGTGTTCACGGCCATCGGAACTCCTTGCCTACCCCATGTAACTGTCTTCTGGCAGGAGGACTATTTTGTTTTTGTGGCCTCGGGGTAATGTTTTTCTCATCAGCAGAGGCTGATTCCTGCCTGAGTCCTGACCAAGGCCGCCGGCTGCGTGCCACGCTGAGTTCTGGCAGGGAGGAAGGTGGTAATGCTGCTTTAGGAAGCTGTTTTCCAGGCACTGCTCATTTGATCCCCAGTGAAGCCCTGGGTGACAGGCAGGGAAGTCCTTATTAGTCCCTAGTTTATAGGAGACACTATAGCCCAGAGAGGATGAGTGATTAGCCCAAGGCCACACAGCTAGTGAGTTACTGGGATTGGGGGAGTTTTCATATTCCAGCTCTGCTATTTACCCTGAAGAGCATTTGAATCTAGGGTTACCTACTTACTAGTTGTGGGATCTTAAGCATTACTTAACCACTCTGCCTCAGTTCCCTCACTGTTAAAATTAAGAATATAGCATGACCCTCATTGGAATGTTGGGAGATTAAATGAGCCAATCTATGTGAAGTTCATAACCCTGTGCTTGGCAGTCAGTAAGTGCTGAGTAATGTTAGAGATTGTTATTATTCTCAAGTCTGGCTCTGCTCTGAGACAGGGCAAGTCTCTTCTGAACTCAGATGAAGATCCCTCCGGGCAAAGTCATAGCGCTGCAAAAGGCTTAGAGGTAATCCAGTTTGACCACTCATTTAATTTTATTACTATTTTAAAAATCTGGCATCTGAAGACAATCGTATATAATTACTCTTGTGATACATAGTTATTAGGCACACACAAGGTCAGTGGTTCACATCAATAGTTGAAATTATTATTGCACTGACGTAGGCAAATAAAAAATTAATTTTTCTCTTTTTTGGTTACTTTTTGTTGTCTGTAATAGAAATCCATGTCATCACATTTCTCTATTACATGCACCATTTAATCCTGATCATATGCACTGACAATGACTCATATTGAGAGACAAAAATAGAAAAAGAAAACAGTATTGCTCATAATATTCGGGAAGTGGGGGTGTGGAAATGAGATGAAACAAAAGGGTGTTAATTTCCTTACCTTTGATAGCAGCCAATCAATTGACACTGTTTAAAATTGAAGCTTGTTTAAAAAAAAATGCATAGCGATTCAAGTCTCTTAATTTTTTTCATAATGTGTTTTCTTAACCTTAGAGGTATCTTTGAGAAATATCTCCTGTGGAGAATAAATGTAGGTAGGTAATTCCATTAGCTTTACTTCAGCATTTTATACCTTTTACTAAAGAGTATGTGAAGGGTGATTCCCTTTTTAACTGACTATTTCATTAATATTCATCCATCCATCCACCCATCCATCCAACCACTCTCCCTTCTTAGTTACCTGCCTATCTATCCTTCTCTCTGTACATCTATGGAAAGAAATATCTGCAATGATGTTTACTTATGTTAGCTATGATTATTTTGAGGTGAAGGGATTTTGAAGATTTTTGAATAACTTCTTTGTGCTTTTCACTATTATTTGAATTTGTTATAATAAATATGTATCTGCCATTTGCAGCAGCATGGATGGACCTAGAGATTATCATACTAAGTGAAGCAACATGGATGGTCCTAGAAATTATCATACTAAGTGAAGTAAGTCAGACAGAGAAAGACAAATATCATGTGATATCACTTATATGTGAAATCTAAAAAAATGATACAAATGAACTTATTTACCAAACAGAAATAGACTCGCAGACATAGAAAACAAACTTATGGGATATATAAGATAGATAACCAACAAGGACCTACTGTATAGCACATGGACCTCTACTTAATATTCTGGGATAACCTACATGAGAAAATAATCTAAAAAAGAATGAATATATGTATATGTATAACTGAATCACTTTACTGTACACCTGAAACTAACACAGCATTGTAAATTGACTATACTCCAATAAAATTAAAATTGAAAAAAAAAAAGGAAAACAAACTTATGGTTACCAAAAAGAAAGGGGAAGAGGGATAAATTCAGAATTTGGGATTAACAGATACATATTACTATATATAAAATAGATAACAAAAAAGGACCTACTGTATTGCACAGGTGACTATATTCAATATCTTATAATAACCTATGATGGAAAAGAATCTGAAAAAGAATATGTAATACATATGTAGTATATATTATATATATATAAAATGAATCACTTTGCTTTGCTGTACATCTGAAACATTGTAAATCAACTATAATTCAATAATAAAATCTAAAAAAATGTATCATTAAAAAAAGTATTTATTTATTTGGTTGCTCTGGGTCTTAGTTGCAGCTCACAGCCTCCTTAGTTGCAGCTTGCTGGCTCCTTAGTTGTGCCAAGCGGGCTCCTTAGTTGTGGCATGAGAACTCTTAGTTGCAGCATGTGGGCTTCTTAGTTGCGTCATGCTTGTGGGATCTAGTTGCCTGACCAGGGATCAAACCCAGGTCCCTGGCATTGGGAGTACAGTCTTAACCACTGTGCCACCAGGGAAGTCCCTTAAATGTATCATTGTTTTAAAAATAAAGGATTATCTTAAAGAAGAGGAGACAAGCTTCTGGAGTTCCCTAACATTTGGGGTTTCCTTGCCCTTACCACCCTCCCCCACCCCATATACTCCAGAACCAAGTCTTTCATGCTCATCCGATACCCATGGTGGTCCTATACTAGGCCCCTGCTCCCAGAGCTCATGTCAGGAGTCTTCAGTGATGGAGAACTTGAGTTGCAGAGACTTTTTGCAAAAAGGCTGTGAATAGCCTGCCAGGGAGGCATGTAACTGAGGGAACATGGCCAAGGACAGGGAGACAAGAAAAGAGTTTTGAGTCGCTGACATTTCCCCATTTTACATATGATGAGACCAAGCCTAGAGGGGAAGAGTGACTTGTTCAGTGTCAGCCAGCCTGTCACACACATCCAATGCACCACTTCAAAGGCAGGCAATATTTTTCTCCAAGCCCTATTAAATAAGGAGAGGTGGTAGGGCCTCAGGCCCTCATTCTTGATTTGGAAGTTGGAGAAGGAAGGGTAATGTCAGGGTGTGAGATAGGGATTGGGGCCACAAGCTCTCCGTCTCCAGCAGGTAGTCCTATTTTCCTATTAAGTCTGCCAGAATTAGCAACCGTAGGGACTACAAGACCCCCTGGAGGCATCTGCAGCAGCCACTGCACTGAATGTTTACAATCAGGGGAAAGGAATCCTGGACAGATATTATGTCTGGATTTGAGTGGAGAAGATTCAGAAGACTCTGCAAACCAATTATTGTCTTCTCTACCCCAATCAGGGCACACGGCCTGTTTCCCTACATTCTAATAGTTTTTCACATATCTTTGAGGGTGGGGTGATGGCTGGGGTGAGGATGGGGCTCTTTCACAACTCTTGAGGAGGGCAGCCCCTGTTCAACTCTTGTCAGCACCTGCCTGGTGGACAGCTCCACAGCAACCACCAGATCTTCCCATCTCAACGGGGCCACGGGGCCACTGGTGTTCTGTGAATGATGGCTTGTCTTTCTCTTGTTATTTCTTCTTTCTTTCTTAAGACATTCACTTTGTTGTAAGGGAGATTTGATTCAAGAGGTTTTATTCTTTAGGATACACAAAACAATATATAAAAAGGAATATGAAATTAGTCTGAATAAAGTATTACTTTGGCTAATTATAAGAGCCTGACTGATTGAGTTAGAAACAGCTCAGGGATTTGTGTGTGTGTAATAGCTCAGGAATCTTCTATAACAGGATTTTCAGATCGAAATCAACATCAAGGATACATCATCTTACAAAAATTGTTTTGGGCTACTTCCCAGTGCTAATGCAATATGGGAGAGGTTAGTTGGACACTGAAATCTTATCATTTCAAGGATATGCTAATGTTTTAAAGCTAATGTTCAGAATATTTGAAATCTGGGATGTTCCAGAACATTCAGAATTATGATTATCATGCCCATAACCAGCAGTCTAGAATGACTCAGGTAGAAGAGAGAAGTCTAACTGGAAATGGATGTCCTGGAGCTGTGAACACCCTGGAAACTAAAATACTTGAGGGTGTACAGAGATTTTCCTGCCAGGAGTGAACGGAAAGCTTTGAAAAAATGTGATTCCATCTATTGCTTCACTTAATAGGTGTGGAACATTGCCACTAAAGCCTGTAAAAAGGTGTATGGGCAGGTCAGGTACTGGCAGGAGAGGCTGATTGGCTTCCATTAGGCTCTTCATAAAGCAGCCTTTACTTGGGGAAGTCACCTTGGCCCCGAGTCTGGTTTTCAGCCTGGCAGTCTTGGAAATGCAATTTTGTCAATACTGAGGGTGGCTCCATCTCACTCAGAACAGGGTTTCACTGTAGGTGAAAGTAAGTTTCACCTACTTTCCAGGTGTTCATTGGCAATGAGAAAGTAAAGCTCTTTGGGGGCCTGGCATTTGCTGCTTTCAGTAAGTATCCCCTCTTTTTCTATAGAAAAACCATCTGGAAGCCAGGTGATAATCAGAAGGTTGCTTGGTGAGTTTGGACTCAGAATAAGGGGAGATAGTTTTATGATGGTGAGTTTTCATGGCAACAGGTTCTGACCAGTCATTCCCCTCATGTCTAGGATGGGGGGAAAACTGCCACTGAAGCTGGATAAGTTAAGATCTTGGGTTCAGAAGCTGACCCTCTCTGTTTGGGTCCCTCCTAAAGCAAACCCTGAAACAAGGATTTGAGTGCAAGTAGTTTATTTAGGAGGTGGTCCCAGAATCAGTGGTAGCAGAGTGGGGAAATGAAATGGGGAAGGGAAGGAAGCCAGTACAAGTATGTGATCAAACAAGTTACCATGGTGGGCAACTGGAACTTAATCTTACTGGGGACTCTGAGAAGCAGTGTACAATGTGCATCTCATTGTTAACCCACCCCAGGGGCAAGAGATCCAGGTTCTTTATCCATCAACTATCATAAGTCATTGGTTGAGTGATGTTTCTGACCACAGGGTGGAGTTAAGTAGTTAACTGGCTGACATATCCAGCGTACTGTGTGTATGGATATGTCACTTATTTTCCAGCCTGGTGGCCAGAGAAAGTCCTCAGGTCAAAGGACACAGGTGAGGCAGTTAGAAGATGGTTTGATGGGCACCAAAATGGATGGTGTTAATGGGTTAGAAGTGGAGCACAGGTAGCACATGCTACACCCTCTCCATCCCTGTATTGTAGCGAGTCATAAATTGGGTACTGTTTCTGTTTCCATTTATGCTCATATATTTTTTTTATTGTACTTGTATCACTGACAAATACCCTTTATGATGATTCCTTCTTTTTATTTAAAAAATAATTCGTTAAACCTACTTAATTAGATTCTGCTCTTTCTACTCCTGATCCCAGGAATAGTCTATGATTATAGCTTTCTACATGTTTCTAATTTTATTGAGAATGTGAAGATTTTAATAGTTTAATTCTTAGAATTTGGGGAGTGTCTTGCTGATGACCATGTGTACTGCTTCCAGGAGGTGGGGATGGGGGGGGGGAGGAAAAACACATTAGTAACTGGAAAAGGAGGAATATTTAGAAACAGAGTATTTGATGTGTTCTTAACTTTTTATGAAACTTGACCACAGACTCTTGAGTTAACCTGGAAGAGAAAAGACACAAGCCTAGCCAAGAACATTTTGAAAAAGAACAATGGCGAAGAATATGCCCTATCAAATATCAAAATATACTATAAAGCTACAATGATTAAAACATTGTGGTTTTGGCATAGGAATAGACAAGTAATTCAATGGAACAGAATAGAGAGCCCAGAAACAGAGTCATCTATATGTGTGAGTTTAGCATATGATGAATATTTCAGATAAGAGGATAAAGGGAGGGGAATAGGGTCAATTATATAATAGGTGGTGTTATTAGATATCCATTTAGAAAAGAATTAAGTTAGATCCCTATCCCACACATATACAGAAATAAAATTCAGTTGTGGAAGTAATACTAAAGAACAAAAATTAAAACATTTTAGAACAAAATATATGGGAGTATTTTTTAAATCTTGGGGTGGGGAAGACCATTCTAAGTAAGACAAAAATTTAGAACCTGGAAGAGGCTGGCAGATTTGACTACATAATATTGAAAACTTTTGTGCAAGCTAAGACACCATAAACAGATTACAAACACAAAAGAAACTCTGGAGCTCTGTCCCCCACTCTCTAGTTCTTATCTTTCTCTGACTCTCCTCTTCTCAGCCCCTGGCCACCTTTCTGAGCCTCTGCTCTCCCTTTCTCAGTCTCTAATCCTTCCTTTTTGAGTTTTCCCTCTTTGAGTTTTCGTCTCTGGGCTTGTCTCACAGTTTCTCTCCTTGAGAAAAGTCAACAGGTCCAAACAGTGAACTCATGAACACATGGGTCAAGAAGGTAGTAAAAAAAAAAAATGGTAGAGTGGGGGAGAATTTGCAGTATATATCAGTATATAACAAAATGTTGAGATTCATAAAATATATATAGCAAACATAAGCCTGTATAAAAGAAAAAAGTACTATTAGAAAATTGGATAAAGGATATACACAGGCCATTGGAAGATGCTGAAATGGAAGTGGCTTAGTGGTTCTCTTGTGTACCTCTGATTCCCTCTATCAGAACAGGACACCCATTTCCCAGATTCTGGGAGTCTCAGTGCCTCCTGGCTCTCAACTGAGTCCTCCTATAGAAGCTGTCATTTATTTAGAACAAAAACAAATGCTGTAGTTCCTAGAAAAGCAGTCACACAGAAGTCTGAAGTACACTAAAAATGGTGTCATTGTCATTTATAAATAAAAGTGGTCTTTACAGCTGCCACCATAATTGTGCTGATTTCAGTCTTATTTATTTATTTAGGCAAAGGAGAATTTCCCTTTGCCTTTTACACCATTTTTAAAACATATATATTATACACGTATTTATTTATTTTGGCTTCACTGAGTCTTAGTTGCGGCACACAGGATCCCCATTGCAACAAGTGGGATCTTTAGTTGTGGCACGCGGGCTTCTTAGTTGTGACATGCACATGGGATCTAGTTCCCCTGGCCACCTGCATTGGGAGCACGGAGTCTTACCCACTGGATCACCAGGGAAGTCCCAGTCTTCTTAATTTAAACACTTAATTCCCTTTCCACATAAAAAAGGGAATTACCTAATTTGCATTTATGTGATTACATTTTATTGTCTATATCAAGTCTTTTTTGCTATTTGCTTGCTTTTATATCAAATGGTGAGGTTACTGAGAAATCTGCTCTGCTCTCCCTACTCTCCTGGAAGAAGATCTGACCTCTTTCCTGGCTAATGACAGGGGCCAAGGGCCAGGATAGGGGTCAGTGGTTGAATGCCACTTTGGGATCTGACTGTCCTCAGAACACAGAAACACCGTGTGGACTGGAGCAGAACTGCAGTTACGTGCGTGGGTCAAAAGGAAATGTCCCTGACAACAACAACAGCTGGGCTTGTAACTGTGCTTCCCCTGGCAATCCTGCAAAACCATGTGCTCATCCTCACACATTGCTCCCCAGTGCACAGTGTGATAGGATGTTTACCGCTCACCTGAGCAGTTGAGGTCCAGAGGGGCCAAGGTCCAGAGGGGACAAGGAGGACAACGGTAGGACTTGAACCCAAATGTCAGACCATACATATTCCTGAATGAGGGCATGACTCCCCTAAAAAGCTGCCCCCCTTCTTTATGCTCCTACATACAGGCCCTTGTTCGTTCCCAGTTATGCCAGAATTGAAGTATCTCTGTAACTCTTGGACTATTCTTGTAACACCTGGGTGGAGTGTAGAGTGGGTACAGTCTACCGCCAGAAGTACCTCTTACTCTCAGGGGTTCATGTACACCTGTAAAGTCCAGGAGATTCAGCAAAAGATTTAATTGTCTCATCAAATCATTCATCGGTCCTTACAGAAGTAGTCTTAGATGGGCCAATGGGAGTGTTCCCTTTGTTCTCTTCACCTCCCTATGATCCTGTTTCTTTTCTCTACTCCTTGGCCTCCCCCAGGGTCCTAACTCCATTCCAGAGCTGTGGCATTATATCCTGAAGTCTTCAGGTCTTAATGTCTTTAAAAATCAGCAGAGAGAAACATCCATAAAATAAGTCATCCTCTTTCTAATATTGATTGCCTCCTGTAGCCTGGGTTTTTTGTGCTAACAGAGTTTCTACCACTCTACTGTGACTATCTAGAGACAAGCCTTCCCCAAAGGAGGAGGCGGGGTTATCTGTAGGAAAGAAGTGGACGAGGGGGAAAGAAAACCTCATGCAGCTACCACATCCCTTGGGTCCATCTCCTCTAGCAGATGGTGGGCTCTTTGAGGGCAGGGATTTGCTATCATCCCTGCTACGCCCACACCAAGCATGGGGTCTGCTGCAAAGTGAAAGCTCAGTGAGCACTGGATGAGTGAAAACACTCGCGCAGAGAAAAGCAGACCTCAAGAGCATTCCGGAACCCAAGCCGCCTTCACGTGTGGCTGGTGTGACTTCTTCTGATTCATTCATTCAGCAACATTAACAACTATCTTCACCAACCCTGGGCCAGAGAGAACAAGGCTCCCTCCCTCATGTCAAGGAGCTTCTGAGTGGTTCTGGAGGGATCAGATGAGCCACACAATCACAGGACTCTCTCACTGCTGGAGGATGGGGGTCCACAGAGTGCATTGGGAGCTCAGAAGAAGGGCCTTCATCCAGACAGGGGAATTGGGGAAGGCTTGACATTCTTTTTAGAAGCTGATATGTTCCCGGCCAGAGATGGGGAGAGGGTGAGGAGAGCCAGCAGAGAGGGAGCTGGCCGGCAATGGGGCCAACAAAAAACTTGGCTATTTTCACCAGCCTCTGGCCAGGAAGGGGGAGTGAGAAGCCTCAAATGGAGCTTTGACACTGTTTTTCTTTCTTCTGGAGAGTTGCCACGTGCCGCCACAGAGAGCATTTCATGGGTAGATGCATATTATTCCAGTGTGTTTATCTAGGAAACCGGAGCCCAGCTCCAGCATCTGGTTTTCAGCACAATCCTGAACGCAGGCCAATTTTCCAGTTGGGTTAATGAAAATAAAACCTGGGAAGCTGTGGGCTAGCTGCACTGGGGGTGTATCCTGGGCTCACACAGGGTCATGGGCTGCAGGGCCGGAAGGGCTCGGGCAGGTCATGGATTCCATGGGACTGGCCGTGAGGCTGGCACCAAAGACAACCTTGCACAGGAAGGGACAGCTGCCAGCCTGGCTCCAGGGAGCATCCCTCACAGAGGAATGGATGTCTTTGGATTCCATCTGTCTTAACCTGACAAAAATTGACGGAGCATCTTCTGCGGCCAAAGCACAGGGCGGGGGTGAAATGCAAATGTGAACCAGCGCCTGCCCTGGCCTCCCGGAGGGCAGTGATGAGCGGGACCCATGACAGCCCCTGTCAGCACTCACCACTCAGAAGCTGTCTGGAAACTTGGGACCTGGGAGGGATATTTTTTTTTTTTTTTAGTGGTTTTAAAAAAATTAATTAATTAATTTTTATTTATTTAATTTTTTTGGCCGTGCCGTGCAGCATGCGGGATCTTAGTTCCCCGACAAGGGATTGAACCCTCGCCCCCTGCAGTGGAAGCGTGGAGTCTTAACCACTGGACCGCCAGGGAAGTCCCAGGACCCATTTTTAAAGGCCACCTTAAAAAAAAGAAAAAGATACATCTGGGCTTCAGGGATCCCTGAAACCCAGAGCTAAAAGTGCACACAACTCTCCTTGCCCTCATGGCTGCCAGTTCCTGCATATCTTTCTCATTTTCTGGTCTCACTGCAGGTTGGATATCTCTGCTCTCCAGACTGCACGGCGAGAAAACATGATTTCCCACTGCTCCTGAGTTCACATGAGCCTCCTTTTCTCTCTCTTGCTTCCCCAATTCCAGACTCCTTGAGAAAAGGTGTTCACTGGGCCTGGTAGGGGACAGGCTCACTCTTGATAAAATCATCTATGGCCAGGGATCAGGGTCACCTGTGTAAATTGGGGGAAGGGGAGCCGACCCTGGCTTGGGCCTCTTCTTACGAAAAGTGCTTACAGTAAGATGCACATCACAGACCGCTTCTCCTCCGCCCACTGTACCATTGTGAGTGAGACAGGACAGGGAGGCTCGCCTGTGAGTGTCGGAAGCAGGGCTAAATCCAGACTCCTAACTCCCAACCCAGTGCTCTTTCCACTACACCCTGTTCCTTTGGTCCTGATGCTAAGCCAACGATTGTGAAATAGACTCTGCCCATGCTGTTTCCCCGTGGGAGCAGCTCCAGAATGAGCAGTGTTGATTAGAGAGAATTTTGTTGGCAGACCTTGGAGTGAGCTGGGAGCCAAACACCAGTGGTGTGGCTAGTTGCAACCCTTGGGGAAGCTACCAGAAGGTGTGTGTCATAGGTCCCGGATAGGGTGATCTCTCACAGAGCTGTGAGGCTCCTGAGGGAAGGATGGCCCCTTATTCTTGTCTACTTTACCTGGAGGCTACTTCTTAAGACAGAATGAAAGGAAGGCCAGGGCAGGGCAGGGAGGAGGTGCCTCTTTCTCCTGAGTCCTGGCTCAAACTAGCGAGCCATAAAATGGCCTTTGGTGAGGGGCTTCACTGGTGGTGCAGTGGTTGAGAGTCCACTTGCCGATGCAGGGGACACGGGTTCGTGCCCCGGTCTGGGAAGATCCCACATGCCGCTGAGCGGCTGGGCCGGTGAGCCATGGCCGCTGAGCCTGAGTGTCCGGAGCCTGTGCTCTGCAACGGGAGAGGCCACAACAGTGAGAGACCCGCGTACCGCGAAAAAAAAAAAAAAAGGCCTTTGGTGGAGAGACCTTTCCTTGAGGCTAGAGAGGAGAGTCCCCAAGCCAGGCTAGACAGCTAGCTCCTGGAGGACCCCGCAGGGGAAGGAAATTGGGTATCTCCTGGTCATCCAAAGCACCTGACAATGACATTTTTCTTTCATTCCACCATCTTGGTGTGAGAAGTGACGCTGATGTTTTCTGGGATGCTGTCAGTGTTGCGTACACCTTGCTGCTCCGGCTTCTGTCCCTCCAGCACCTCATGACGGCAATCATTGATGTGGCCGCTTCCAAGGCTGAGCTCAGGCCAGGGCTTGAGGCAATTCTGATGGCAGCCTCAGTCCATTCCAGGGGACTTGGAATCATCTTCCTACTGGTACGCCTAGCATGGGGAGCACCAGGCTGGGCCTCTGGTTGGGCTCTTCCTGCTTTGCTGTGTTGGGATATCCATAGACTGGGCTCCTACCTTGGTCCCTTCTTCCTAGTTCACTTGGTAACACTTCCCTGAACCCAGACTGCCTGGGGCCCCACATCCACTTACAACCCTTGAACTGCTGTCCATTTCTCCAGCCACTGATGCAGGAAACCCTGGGCACCATGATCTAGCTTCATTTGAGTCTACTTTACCTCTCATCTCTGTCATCTCTGCCTATTGGACCGGCTGTCTTAAATACTGATGCCAATCAGAAATGCCTTTTTTAGCTGGGCTGGAACCCATGGCTCAGGGTTAATGAGGGAGCCCTCTCCGTCTTCTCTTGTTCCTCTCCGTGGCCCTGCATGTTTCTCTGTGTGCCCATTCTAGTAACGCTTAGCGTGGCCTGTGCTTCCCACTAGACCCTCTATTGGAGTCTTCTCTCCTTTCCTTCGGTTTCTCTTCTGTTGGTTGTGAGGGTTGCTGGGGGTCAGTGTGCAGCAGCCCTTTCCCCAGTGAGCTGATCTCCTAGTGTACCAGTGAGGGATGCTAACATTTTAGAGTCAAGTCTATCATGTAAATATGTCCCAGAATATTACGGATCATCCTAGGTCAGGACAATCATCAACCCACAGGATTAACCGGAATCTAAACAGCTCTGTCAAAGGTGAAGAAGGAGAAAAGCAGACTCTATTCCTCGTTCTTTTGATTTCAATTCTCCCTCCCATGATGCAGGCAGGTTTCACCTGAGTACACTCTAGGCTGACCTTTCACAGTCCCTTTCTCAATCCAGCTACCGAAATGACATTGTTTACATCCCTGAACTTGGGTCTGTAAGGTTCCTGCAGATGCAGGGTCCGTTCTGTCTAATCATTTCCTCTTCCTTGGACATGGTTCCTATAGATTTTGCCCAAGGCTGAAATTCCCTCATCCACCTACCCACCCACCCACTCATCCATCCAGTCACTCAGTTAATGCTTCTGCCAGTTTCTGTGCTGTGCAATGAGAACACCGTGATAAACAAGTCAGACATGGTTTCTTTCCTCAGGGACCCTTGTGCCCTGCCTCTGTCCCCTCAGCACCACTTAGCAGGAGTCACTGATGTGTCCACCTCTGGGCCTGGCCTCATTCTTGTGGGGATGACAGAAAAAAGCAGGGGAGATGGATGATAAACACGTAAACAATAATTAACACTAGCTGGCTAAGTGTTATATAGGAAATAAATGGGACAGCAAAAGAGAACAGCAAGGAATTAGAGGGGAGACCTATTTAGAAAGGATGTTGGGAGTAGGCTTTCTGAGGAAGTGACATTTAAGCTGAGATCTGAAGGATATGACGGAGGGACAAAAATGAGCAGGCCGCAGGAAATAAGATATGCTAAGGCCCTGAGATGGGAAAGAAAATGTGTTCCAGGAATGGAAAGCAGCATGGCTGAAGTACTGCAAATGAGAACGTGGCATGAAATGAGACTAGGGAGGTAGGCAGGAGACATATTAATGCACAGCTTTTTGGTCATGGTAAAAAAGTTAGAAAGGGAAAAGGCTTAGATAAGGGCTGATGTGATCTGATTTATATTTTTGAAAGATTACTCTAGCTGCTATGGGGACAGTAGATTGGAGAGGGCCCCGTGGAAGCAGGGAGACCAGGTAAGAACTATTGCAGTCTTTCAGCTGAGAGATCTGATGTCATGACACTGGAGACACATTTTGGATATAGAACAGGAGGATCAGATGTGATAGGCAAGGAAGACTCCATGTATGACTCCCATGTTTCTGGCTTGAGAAACTGTGTGAATAGCAGTGCCATTAACAGAGATATGGAGACGGCAAGCAGAGAAGTTTTGGAGTTTGAGGGAGGAAATCCAGACTTGGGCATGTCTATTAGACATCCAAGTGGGTCAGGTAGGCAGTTGGAGAAATGAGGCTGGAGCTCGGAGAAGAGGTTGGGCTGAAGTCAGTTTAATCAGCGCTATCAGCACCTGGAGAATAATGAGACAGGAAGACACTTTCTATCTGCTTCCCTGGCAACTTTGCACGAGAGCTAAGGACTTCCATGCTGCCTTGAGGAAAGAGGTTGGGGTGTGGGTCCCAGGATGCCCTTCTCATAGGAGCGAGGGCTCTTGGGTTCCTGCAGGATCAGGACCGTGCAGGAGTAGTGATTCAGTTGGGGCAGGGAACTTTCTCTTCTCCACTGGACAAGCCTTTCCTAGGATTGCTCTAAATTCCATTGATTATTTTTTTGCTTTGCCCTGGAAACACTTTTTATGTAAGCCCTCTCAGAAAGTGACAAATCGTGGAAAAATCCTCTTGGATATGGATTCAGCAAAGGCAGAGATGGCATATCTTGCTCTGTGGTGTGGAGGCCATCCCCAAGGATGCGCCAGAGGCCAAAGAGCTGGAAAATGGATGCAGGTGTCCAGGCTGAGTCATTGCAACTCTCCACTCCTAAGAAACCATACATAGCTTCACGTGATATGGAGGGAGGGCAGAGGCGGGGCACTCAGATGTGTCTGACAACCAAGGCAGGAAGGGAAGAATTGGACAAGGAGGAGAAATGTTATTTCTCTGGAGCGGGAGAACACAGTGTGCTTCTCCCACCAGGAGGAATTTTCCTGCCTAGGGCTCCATTCTCTCCCATGGCTGAGCTCTCTGGGATAGAACACTGTGACTTGACCCCAGGGACCCTCCAGTGGAGGTTCCTGCTGCTATTATTCTTGACTTTATAGGACACATTTGGGGAAGCAGAGTCCTGCCCCTGTTCCCATATGCAGAGCTTCCTGAGCTACTTCTCCAGGGATGAAATGCCTGCTTCTGCTCCTTATTTCTTTGATTTATTTCTCCCCACTTCCCCCCCACCCCGGTCTCCTTTCTTACATCTTTATTTCCCAACTCTACCTCACAATGGAATGAAGTGGTGTGGAGGGCCTGACGCGGTTGGCCATAGCTGTAGAATGTTGATGGTGGGAACAGAAAGTGAGGAAAGAGCAGAGAAGCTTCTGTGCACCTTGACCCAGGAAGGTACCTCTTCAAGCTCCAAGGTTGCAATCCTCAGTAATCAAGGAGAAGGCACAGGGTGCAGATGAACTTCCGGTGGGCCAAGAGAAGAGGGGCAGCTGTCTCCATGGGCACATTTGCTACAAGACCACATTTTTCTTTTTCCATTTTTTCCTTTTTCTTTCTTTCTTTCTTTTTTTCTTTTCCCCTGTGTCCCGGCGCTTGAGGATAGAACCTGCTGGTACCGAAGACATGACGCCAAGGGGGCCGGAGCCCTTTCCCTCTACCTCCGTACATTACGCGGACTGGGACCGCACGCCCGATTCCCGCCAAGAAAAGGAGGGTAAGACCACTTTTAAGGTGGCCTGTTGACAGGACAGTTGTCAGGATTATAAAGAAGAGAGATTAATGGAAGCAATGTGGAAAGCACAAGCATCAACGAGGAGAGATGGTAGTCAACATGTGGCCCTGGCGGTCCTTCTTCCTCACTACCCTCTCCCATCCCCAGGTGCTTCTCCCTAAGGTTAAAAGCTATCCCCCTCTGGGGATGAGACAATGTAGGGAGCCAAGGCAATGGCTGTTGAAAATGCAGTCACAGAGCTCTCTCTGGGGCGCCTAGTGGCCCAGGAGTGGCGGACACAGGAGCTCTGGATGCCTCCCCCTTTCTTTTTTCTCCACTCCTTATGAGTTTTATGGAGTTAGCACAACAACCCTGGACAAACACTCCAATGGCTTCTCATCTTTCTCAGAGTAAAATCCAAAGTTCTTATCACTAACCTAAGACACTTCGTGACTTGGTCTCCCACTGCTTCTCCTACTACGTTCTCCCTGTTCTCTCTATTCCAGCCACACTGGCCTCCTTGCTGTTCCTTGACGATGCCGGCACGTGACGCCTCAGGGTCTTTGCATTTGCTGTTCCCTCAGCTTGGAAAGCTTTTCTGAGACCTGTGTGGCTCACTCCCTCATTCAGGCTGCTGTTCAAATGCTACCTTAACAGAAAAGCTTTCTCCAGGCATCCTCCCTAAATCAGACACCTCCCTCAGTCACCTCTCCATCCCTTACCATGCTTAATTTTTCTTCATAGCTCTTTATCATCCTGTAACATATTACATATCTTTCTGTTTGTTTCTTGTCTGTCTTTCCCTGCATGAATGTAACTATTCGCTACTGCATTCTCAAAGCCTAAAACAGCATCTGGCACATGTAGGAATTCAATAAATATTTGTTGGGTGAGTGAATGAATGACTAAATCTGATGGAAGTAGAGGTTTGGGTGACTCGCTAGCATTGACATGTAATCTGCACAGTGAATGTTTGTCACAGTTATCAACATTTTCTTCAAATTAAATCCATTTTCTAGTAATCTTGTCTCATCAGTGCAAGAGACCTCCTCAGTGTTGGGCCAAGAGCCAGGCTATTCCTGGAAAGATTTGCAGGACAGGCCAGCAGGGTGATGCTCGAGCTGGGCCCCTGAGGCCTGAGAAGAGGGCCAAAGCACTCCTGGGACTTTCATGATGATGTCACACTTATTTGAATTTCCACGGAAGGAAGCCTGGGCTATGTCCCTCTCTGTGGATGAAGTGGAGGGAAGGGATGTATTAGTCAGGGTTCTCCAGAGAAACAGAACCAACAGGACACACACACACACACACACACACACATGAGTTTATATATTATTTATCTATCTATCATCTATCTATCTATCTATCTATCTATCTATCATCTATATATCGAGAGGTATCAGAAAGCTGTTTGGAGCACAGACAGGAGATGGGTAAGACTGGAAAGGGGGAGTCAGTTAAGAGGAAAGAATGGGAGATGAGAGAGGTACAGATTTGAAGAAAGAGAAATTGAAGGAGTGTCAGCGGAAGACCCCTGCCTCAGTAGAGTAGATGCAGAGGCTATCCTGAAAATGCTGAGGTTGGCAAAGGAAGTTTGTGGGGTTTGAAGGGAGAAGATAAGGGCAGCCTGTTGGCCAGAGAAGTGGGGAGACTCCTGGGCTGAATGAGGAGCTACAGGAAGGCTCCCTGGTAGATGGAGAGTGTGACACACAGTGGGGTCAAACTTCCCCCGTAAGTAAGCCTCCTGCAGCCCTCGTTGGCAAAGGGTGTGGGGATCAGGGAACAGGGGACCAGGAGTCAAGAGAGCCAGAGGGTGCTGGCTGACGTGCACTGGGGGACCTGGGAGAGGTCCAGAGCCTGGAGGTTATCTGGGAGCTCCAGGGCAGGCTGGGCAGAAACAGGGAGATACGAGGTTGGACTGGAGGCTGCTCTCTCCAAGGGGGAGTCCACAGCCAGAGGAAGCGGCAGGGGTTCCTCATGGTGACCACGTCTTCAGGTCCTTGTAGATGCTCGTCCCCGGTCTGGAACAGCCCTGCCCCTGATGTATCCTTGCAGTGGCAGCCCCAGGCTCTCCTCTTTCCCTGACCGCTCAGGTGGAGACAGTCATCTCCTTCTCAGCACTTCCAGCGCCTGGACTTGCTTCCTCACAGCACTTTTCAGGCTGGATTGAAGGTGACCCTATCCATCTCCTCCTCCCATTCTCCACATCCCCCAACCATGGGGCTGTGACTTCTTGAGGGGACAGGCTTAAGTCTTGCTCATTTGTGGAGCCCCTGAGCCTGGCACAGCTGGTCACAGCCCTCCAGGGTTGTTCAAATAACTATGTCCTGAAATGGGGCTCTCCTGACCATCGGTTTATGCCCAGGACCCCAAGTAAGAGTAAGCGGAGGGGCCGTGGTGGGAGGCTGGATGTCTCCTCTCCTTCACCCTTTGCTTTTCTTCTTCCCTCCCTCCTTCCCTCCCTCCCTCCTTTCCTTCCTTCCTTTTTAAACTTGAAGTATAGTTGCTTTACAATATTGTATTCGTTTCAAGTGTACAGCATAGTGATTCAGTATTTTTACAGATAATACTCCGTTTAAAGTTATTACAAGATAATGGCTATAATTCCTGTGCTGTACAATCTATCCTTGTTGCTTATCTATTTTATACATATTCCCTCTTCTTTCTTTCCTCCTTCCTAACCCCGGCTCTTCCATATTCTGTTCTGGGGAAAAGTGATAGAACGATCCAGACCGGAGAGTAGGGTCAAACGTACAAGGTCCGAGCAGCCTCCAGCCCCCAGCACCCCAGCGCGTTCAAGCTCACACCTGCCTGCAGCGGGGCCCGAGGCTCGTCCAGGCGGCCGAGGGAGGGCACCGCCACGCAGAGAAGCGGCAGCCCCAGCGACGGACGGCAGGGGGCGCCGTCAGGCCTGTCGCCCGGGCCCGTATACCGTCGCCTCCCAGCCTCCACCCCCAGGTGATTTCAGACTGGGTTTGGAGCAGTATCGCAGACGGGGTGCTTACGCGGGGGGCTTGCGCTGCCACTCCCCGGCTGTGTAATCTAGTGCTGCCTACAATCTTAGTTTTCATAGCTATAAAATGGGGATAGTATAAGACCATAAAATGTGAAAATGTTCTCAAAGCGCTTTCACATCTGTCACTGTTAGAGGCTGGCTGTCCCTAAGACTTAAATTTCCCGATTTACAGCCTAATAACTTTTGCATCCATCAAACATGTTTGACAGAGCTAAGGGTGAAAAGTTCTCCTTGGGGTGGCCTGCTGCTCTGAGGACAGTAAGTTCTCCACCAACTACTGTAAACACTGTTGGCCTGACTCCTGCCTGGGCTTTTTATTACGTGGTGCCGGTGCAGTAGAGAGGGGATTGCGGGCAGCAAAAAGGAATGAAAAGTTGCTCCCCTGACCCTTCTCAAGAGTCCTTTGTTTAGTCAATAGGTATTTATTTATTTTTTTATTTTTATTTTTTGGTACGCGGGCCTCTCACTGCTGTGACCTCTCCCCCTGCGGAGCACAGGCTCCGGACGCGCAAGCCCAGCGGCCATGGCTCACGGGCCCAGCCGCTCCGCGGCATGTGGGATCTTCCCGGACCGGGGCACGAACCTGTGTCCCCTGCATCGGCAGGCGGACTCTCAACCACTGCGCCACCAGGGAAGCCCAACAGGTATTTATTGAGCACCTATTGTTTGTCAGGCTGTTCCAGGGACTGGGGATACAGTGGTGAGCCAGATAGCATGGAAGTTCCGGACCTTTATTCACCTTTGAAGTCTTGACTAATCCTGCCCTAGATTAGTTTCAGGTTTGCCTAAACCAGGGACCAGAGGCCTCTGCCCCTCCACCCTTAATCCCAGCCCCTGCCCTCTGTTAATGACAGCCTTAGAGGAGCTCTGTTCCCCAGGGCAAAATGTCAGGCTCAGCAATGCCAAGGCTTCTGAAGGCCAGAGGTGACACCTCCTCCCGCCCATCTCCCCCCAACAGCTTCTTCGGGGATTTTTACCCTCATAAAGAATGGTGAGCTCTGGGCTCTGTCAGGCATGGGTTGTCCTCAGAGTCTGGCTGGCCTCAGCCAGAGCAAAGTGTGGCTGAGTTTGGGCTGCTTCCCTCTGCCCCTCCTCTACCACCCTCTCAGAGAACTGTCTCTCTCTAATTCCCCAGCCTCAACCCTGGGCGCCAGCTTGAGCCTTCCTGAAATTTCCCAGTTGCTGGCTGTCTCTGACTGTGTCCAAGTTTGTAATCCCCAGGGTCCCGCTTTTGCTCAGAGCTCAGGAGCCCAGGTCTAGAGCACCTGAGGAGTGAAACCATGGCTGATGATCTCTGGGGATTCCCAAAGCACCCTGCTCGGGTGGAGGCAGCCCAGACCCCAGGATGGCACAGAAAGGCCTGGAGTCTTGTCTCCCTGCACCTACTTGTTTGCTGTGTAATGTAAGTCACTTTTCTTCTCTGGGCTCAGGTTACTTGTTTGTTCATCCATCCATCCAATAAGCCTTTTGACTACTCGCCGTCTCCTGGCACTGTTGGCTGAAGTCTCAGCCCCTTGGCGTGGCGTTTAAGGCCCCTCACCGTCTGAGCCATCTAGGAGGGAGCTGGATGAGAGCTTTTGCTTCCTGAACTGCTCTAGTCTGCCCTGACTGCCCAGTCCTTCACACACCACACCTGGAGCCACAGCTGGTCTCCCGGGCCAGGGGCACACTCAGGGCACCTGAGTACAGAGAAGCTCTGTCTTTCCTAGCATTTCTTGGGAATTCTGGCTGTCTGGTGCTAAAAGACCTGAGGGTTTGGGGACGGTCTCTCAGTCCCTGAATTCAGGTCTAACCTTGGGGGTGGGGAGGGGCACAGAGAAGCAGGTTATAATGAGAACCAGCTGACCTGGAGAGGCTCAGTGGGGTAGGTCTCTGCATGGACAGCCCAGGGAAGAAAAGGAAAGGTGGGAGGAGAAGGAGTTCTGTAGGAGCCGAAACCAGGAGAGACCAGGAAGTGGTCATGGGCAGGTTGACTTGACTCAGGACTGGGGACTTGAGTTTGCTGCTGCCTCGGTGGCCAGACTTTAGGGGAGAGACAGCCTGGACAAAGTTGGGTGTGTGTCCTGTTCCGTTCACTTGACTGCAGTGCTTAGTTCAGGTTATGGCATGTCGCTCAAGAGACATCTATCAGAGTAAACTCCATGACGAACAAGAGCTTTGGGGAAGAGACTTGATCTGTTCCCATTGGACTTGCATCTGGGAAGATGAAGGCTTGAAGTTGCTGGGAGTCATTTTCCCTTAGCTGTGAAATCTGAAATTGAAGGCAACAAGGAGGAGCAGAGCAGAGGCAGAGCTCAGATGCCATCATTTGAGCCCCTTACGATGCTTTGCCTACAGCTGCCCGTCCCTGGGGCTTTTTAGTTTCATGGGCCCTTTTTTTTTTTTTGAACTAATTAGATTTGTGTGCGTATGTATGTGTGTTTTAATCACTTGCAACCAAAAAAGTCCTACCCAATATAGAGCCCATGATAAAATTCATCTTTATAAAGACCAAAGTGATGGGGGATGATTCTTCAAGAGATCATTAGAACTCAGTCCCACAGTGACTCAGTGGCGCTCATCAGCTAACGACTGCTGTCTTGTGCAGGGTCAGGTGAGGCCCCACTGATCCAGAGACCGGCAGCCTCGGGGCCTCAGGAGAGCTGTTTTATAGGTCCAAGTGAGGCAGGCCCAGAGCCTGTCCACCTGGACACCATGCACCTGCCTTGTGCCACTTGTATTACTGTCTGGCTACTGTCTACAGCCCAAGGTAAGTCTGCTCACATAGTCCCAGGGAAAAGGGCTTAATCAGACACCAAGTCTGGGACTTAATCTCCTGGCAGGCACACCTGGGGAGGGGTTGTGTGCTTCTGAAGGTCCCACTTAGAAGCGCAGGCTGGGAGAGAAATTCTGTGTTCCTCTGATGTCCTTCATCACAACAGTCATGGAGTTGTCACTCCTTCATTATGACTTAATCTTCTGACAGCTCTTCCCCTAATGGATTTCTGGGTCTTGACCTGGAAAAGTGGGACATAGACAGGGAGCCAGGGCCTCTGGACTGCGGAGGTCTCCAAATGTAGCAGCTGCACATGAAGATGGGCTAGAACTGAATACTAGAACAGACCATGTAAAATTTTCAGTTTTCTGGATTTACACTCAGCAGAATTTAAGTTACCTCAAGAGTAAATAGTCTATAGTTCCCATTCAGAGGAGAACTTTGCTGTCTTCAACAATTTTTTTTGCTGCCTGCATAAATGAGCCTCACTTTTATATGTTCCAATTTTCATATAACTTTCAATTGTGCAACTACACGTTGATACCTTGAAACTGGTACTTCATCTATCAGCTGGGGGGATTTGTGTTCCCTTTTGGTGGCCACTTGCTACCTGCTGCTGCTAGGGGATGAAAGCCTGGGTCTCTACCTTGGGGTGGAGGTACAGGAAATGTGTATGGCAGAGTTGGTCTCATTTCCCACAATGTGCCAAGGGGACCCCAAATTCCCTGGATACCTGGGGCCTGGAGCTTGCCTGTTGACATCAGATTGATGAACAGGGTGGGTGCTTCCATCTCCCCTCTCCCCTCCTGTGGTCCTTGCATCTGGTGGGGGTGGGGAAGGAGTTCAGTGGCTGGTGGTTCTAGGTGATGGCAAAGGTGGTCTTCTGGCTGGAGATGGTGGAGATTTTGCCCATCTGTAGTAGCGGAGAAGATGAGGGTGGAGAGGGATGTTGGAATCACAGAATAGGAGCTACAGCCTGGGCCTCTCCAGGCCCCATGGAGCAACAGGGGGGATGCCCGTGAAGGCTTCTTGCACCTGCCAGGACCCAAAGCAGGCATAGTGCGTGTGATTTTTTTGCACATGTAAAACTGATATGTTTAATTACCCCTTACATTATTGTTTTCCTGCGGAGACCCAGTTACAAAGATTATCACTAGAGGGCAGGAGAGACTTCAGTGAGAGAGCAGGCTTCCAGCCAGGGCCACCACTTCTCCCATAGACTGGGGCTGAGCTGCCTAAAGCTTTCCCATTCATATAGAAAATGAGGATGTGTATGACGCACTGGGGTAAACTGAAGGGGACTTGGGGACACATATTTGGGCTTAGTGGGGAAATGCATATCATTTTTTTCATGTTTTGAAATTATAGTAAGATACAAAGTAAAGGAAAATAGTAATACTGAATTTGTATAAAATTCTAAATAAAATTATTTCAAATAGTTTACGGTTAAACATGAGCTGGCTTCCACTAACATCTCTTTTTATATCTAATTTTAAACTGAAATGGAAACATGAAACTTCTGATCAAGATTTTTAATTATTTCTTTAAATTCTTGATAATCATCATTGACAAGAAAATTCATGCATACAATCTGGTGATAAAACATTAAAAACAACTTTATAGCCACTAAAAAATTTATAGCAGTTGAAATTACATTTAAAGACTATGAGCTTTTTCTCACCTTCCATTGACTAATGCAGTGTTGAAATTTCTTGTGATAAGGCATTGGATTTAACATCCATCAAATCTCTTGGATTTGAGTGTACTGAAATAATGCTGAAGCATTAATTAGCAGAATACACATGCATTTTTAGAGAAGTCACTTTGCAGCCAGCCCGGATGTAACTAAAAAAAGTTCAGCTGCTGCAAAAGATAAGAAGCAACCCATATACATAGAGTAACCATTGTCCTGATTAGTCCTGAAGGGTTCTGATTTATGTCTTCTGACCTGACATGACTATTCATAGCACCTCCTTTCACTCAAAAAAAACCGAAACCAAAAAACAAAACTGCATCAGTTTGGTGCTGATACATATAACATGGACAAATCTCAGAAACATTAACCTGAGTGAAAGAAGCCAGACACAGAAAAGTGCATGTTGTATGATTGATTTCATTTATTTGAAATTCTAGAACAGGCACAACAAATTTGTAGTGATGGAAAGCAGATGAATAGTTGTCTGGGGCAGCGCTGGGGGTGACGTGGGAGATGACTGCAAAGGGCTAGGTAGGAAATGTAGGCAAGGTTTTCTATCTAGGTTGTGGCAGTGGTCACCCTGGTAGATCACCTACTTATACATCTGTCAAAACTCATAGTCCTGTATAATAAAAATAGGTGCCTTTTACTGCATATAAATGATACCTTATTAAGTGGATTTAAAAAAAGAACGTGTACCAGTTTGGACAATAAATTATGTGGCTTCTGTACATATGCCTGAAGAGAGAGATTCAGGGCTGCCATCTGATGCTGGGCCCGCCAGGAGCTCCCTCCTGCTCTCCTTCCTCCGCCCCTGCCCCCTTGGTGGGCACTCTGTGGTCCCTGGGCACGTGGGACACACTCCTCTTGGTGCACAGCAGGCAGTGGCACACTCTGCAGCTGGTGGCTGGGGGACGTGTGCAGGGGGTGGAGGCCCCCTTCTCTGGCTGGGGGAAGATCAGTGTCCTTGTGCCTAAGGGGGCTTGCTTGAAGGGGGCAGCCCTCCAAGGAGCTGTAGGCCAGGCTCTCCCCAGGAGTGACCAGCGCACGTGCTCCAGGTCCCCGAGCACGCCGGGGCTGCGGACATCACACCACGTTGCTGCACACCTGTGGCCCACTGGAGGCACGCCTACTAGAAAGCTTTGGTCTTGGGAGGGTGCCTATGCCAGTCCCTAAGGCTTACTCCTGAGGCTGGAGTCAGAAATGGGGAAGGTCTATGTAAAGGAAATAAACCAACGCCCACTTCTTGGCCCCAGGAAGAAGAAGAAGAATGAGAAGGGGAGGGAGGAGAGACAAGAGAGCAGTCAGACACTTGGGTCTTAAATCCCCTTTCTGGACTTTGGTCTAGAGCAGGTGTCGGCACACTTTTCTGTAAAGGGCTAGATACGTGTTTTAGGCTTTTGGGTTGTCCCATCTCTGTTGCAACCACTAAACTCTGCCCTGTCGTTTGAAAGCAGCCATGGACAACATGGAAGTGAATGACTGTGGTCGCGTTCCAATACAACTTTATTTATGGACGCTGAAATTTGAATTCATGTAATTTTTATGTGTCACAAAATGTGATTCTTCTTTTGAGTTTTTCCAGCCATTTAAAAATGGAGAAAACATTCTCAGCTTACAGGCCTTACAAAACAGATGGTGGGCTGGAATTGGCTGGCTGGACACAGCTTGCCAGTTGCTGGTCTGGAGAGGTGTGTTTCGTATGGGGATCCTGAGGGTGCAGGGCTTCTGGAAAAGGGATGGCTTTTGGATTTCTGGCTTTCAACGTAGTTAAAGAGGCCATGACCTTTAGCTTTACTGAGATGTTCTCTCAGCTCCTGTTTGTTTTGCACCTAAACCAGAAGTTCTCTCTCAGCCTCTGAAGAACTTTCCCCAACCATAATACACAAATGTTATTATTTGACTTTCAGTCATTTGATTTGGACTTTCAAATAAGTTTTCAGAAATCATCTGGCGTGACAAATTAAAATAAAAGAGGGCCATAAATTGACATAGAAATGTGTTAGGAACCAAAGGTTATGAGGAACCAAATTCTGTGTTTTGAGGTCTATACCAAGGTGTGTGTGGGGGGACTCCCTGAATAAAGTCCAGGGCGGGGGCCCCTTCAGGCACCATTATAGGGAACTAATTCGACACTGGACCAAGAGTCCACTGTAGTCACTGCCCCTCGCACCTAGAGTAGGCAGGCCAGGTAAGCAGCGTCCCTGTGGGAAGGGCCAGGTTAGGGCCTGTTTCTGGGCATGCGTGATACTTAACACCTGCATGCCTTTAGCTCAGCTTGCATTCACAGGCGTCCTCAGCCAGCTCCGCTTTGCTTCCTGCCTCCTCCTTCCTGGGCCCCACGTCTTACTCTCATTCTGTGCCCCTGGATCCTTTCTTTCCTTATTCCCTTTTCCTCCTCCTTGTCACTTGCACGGTCGTTTGGGTTTTGTTCTCGGGCCTTTCCCGACATCAGGAGTTGGTGCCCCAGGGCGATGCTGTGGCATAGCTCTTGTCCCTCCCCCACCCTGTCCCTTGGGGGGTCTCCTGCGCCCACTGTTTGTGAATTATGTGAGAGAAAATGGCAGTTTGGCTCAGGAATAGTGAAGCTGGATAGCATCCCTGGCTCCCTTCACTTGCTCCTCCGTTGGAAGTCAGCCTACAGAGTCCTGCTCCCAGGACGGTGTGGCCATCGGTGGGCTGGCTGCCCTGACCTCTTCTTCCCGCCCTCCCTCTGTCCTTTGCGTCACTAATTATCTTCTCTGTATAGTTAATAGATTATAATTGTGGGTTCTCAGGCCTGCCTCCCCTCAGGGGCTGGTCTGGGCTGTGTGTGTCCCTCCAGGACCTAAAACAGGGCCAGGCCCAGAGTGGGCCTTGGTAATGCTTGTTGGCTGGAATTGCATTGGCAGTCCACTAGCGGGGCCGATCCAGCCTGGCTGGAACCTGGGAGCTTGAGCCCGCCCCTGCTGCCTGTCCTCAAGGGACCTCAGTCATGGAGGATGCCTGTGGGTCACTTACTCCAGAACATTCTCCTGTGTCGACTAACAGGGCATCCAGGGGCGAGGAGGGTTGGGGACCTAGGAGGGAGCCCTGTAACACCACAGGGCAGGGAGGGATGCAGGCGGGGACAAGGTCAAGGCTACAGAAAGGGACTTTGGCAGGAGCATTGCCATGGGGTGGGGGCAGAGAGAGAGGAAGCAGAGATCAGGGGGAGTGAGATCTGTGCCCCACACTTGGTCCTGCTTTTCCTGCTGGGGCCCTGCCCTGCTGCAGAGAGAAGCTGGTTGCCTCTCCCAGGGAGAATCAGGCCTCTCAGGCAGGAGTTTAAGAGCTCCGTCAGCATCCCCAGGATCTAATGATGGAAGCTGGGGACCCAGGCTCTTACCTCTGCTGTGGTCTGTTGAGAGGGAGTCTCAACTCTCAGGTTGCCTTTGCTGAGGGCTCTAGGGGATAACTGCTGTGGGAAAGGGCAATTTTGGGCAGCAGGAAGGGGGTTTCTCTGAGGCCCCAGTATTTTGTGGATCGAGTGGAGGCACCTGGGAGGCTTTGGAAAATTGGTGGGTGGAACCACGCAGCTTGGCCCTCTGTGGCGCTGGCCTGAGCTGCGGCTGCTGCTTTCATCTTTACCGTGTTTGTTCTTTCCTTCACAAAGGACAATAAAAGGAGAGCTTCTAGCATCAGGCTCTGCATAGACACTGACAGGAAGCTCACAGCCTAGAGCGTGGAGGGGGATGGACGTGTCAGGTAATGTACGCTTTAATAAGGAACTGCACAGAACGACGAGGTGGGGCTCAGGAGGCAGCGTCCAACTCTGCCCGGAGGTGGGGCTCCGTGGGGACGCCTTCCGGGAGCAAATGGCACTTTTGCAGAAGTGGGTGGGGAGGTGGGAGGATGGTCATTTTCAACAGCATTTGCAAAGGAGTGGCTGTGAGAGAGAGCTCTCGTCCTTCCCTTCAGGCAGTGAGGAAGCTTTGCCACAGTGCTTGGGAGGGGAATCCAGGATGTTCTTTTAGGAACTCCCAAGGGGTCCACCATGGGGGCTATGGTCAGCCCTGGAGTGGGATCTGAAAGAGTTAAATGCTATTGGCCTCCACTAAAGCTTCCGGGAAGGAGACTGCTGGCTGCCAGCCCTGGGTGTGCATTCTATCCTTCCAGTCTAGGGGGGGCTCTGCAGTCTCCCCACCCCTTCCTCTACCTCCCCTCAGCCCCAACTGCAGCCCCTAGAGAAAGCCTTGGAGTATGAGACTGAGGCTCAAAGCAAGGCCCCTGGGTGTGACAGCCGTGGTAGTGGCCGCCACCGGGTTAGATTGTGGGTGTCTGTGGACCCACCAGATACCCACAATCTATTGTTTTTAAAATTATTATTAAATAAATAATTAATTAATATAAAAATGAAATTTATATTCATTTTTATTTTATATGGAGTATGCTTGATTTATAATCTTCTGTTAGTTTCAGGTGTGCAGCAAAGGGATTCAGTTATACATATACATATATCCATTCTTCTTCAGATTCTTTTCCCACATAAGTTATTACAGAATATTGAATGGAGTGCCCTGTGCTGTACAGTAGGTCCTTGTTTATTATCTATTTTACATATAGTAGTGTGTATATGTTAAATCCCAGACTCCTGATTTATCCCTCCCCATCCCCTCTCCCCTTTGGTAACTGTAAGTTTGCTCTTTATGTCTGTGAGTCTGTCTCTGTCTTGTGAATAGGTTCATTTGTAACATTTTTTTAGATTCTACATAGAAGTGATATCACATGGTATTTGTCTTTCTCTGTCTGACTTACTTCACTTAGCATGATAATCTCTAGGTCCATCCATGTTGCAAATGGCAATATTTCATTCTTTCCAGCTTCCACTTAACACCCTAGTCTGCTCCGGTCTCATGGCTTCCAGTGTATTCACCAGGATATCCCCTGGGAACCTTGGTCCCCATTCAGGTGTTGGAGGAGCATAATAGCATCAAGACTTGATTTCTCTTCCAGGAATGGGTGATTTGGGGATGTTGGCTCCCATGTTGCCAGAATGGAGACTGGACTTACTGAAGCTTGAGAAGTTTTAAAGAATGTTAGTAGCTGAAAATACTTCAGAGTTCTTGCCCTGGACGTCTCAAATCGGGATATGCAACGCTGTGCCAAGTTAGGATAAATATGGACCATCTTCCTGGAGCATCAATTTGATGTGAATTATCTGTGGGCAATACCACTCCCACCTATGTTTATTAAAATGAATATACATATAGGAATGGAATGCAAACTTTGCATAAATGTTTAAGAGAATGGGGAGCCCTGACAGAAACCTTGAGTTTCAGAAGCATATTCAGGCTCTCCTCCCAGACCCTTGGGATTTGCATTCTTTCCTCTGCTCTGAGTATTGTCCCTCTCTCCACCTTTTACAAATGACAAAACTACGTCCAGAGAGGTGGGTCAGTTAGTTACTCGCCTAAGTGATACCGCAGAATGGGAGGTGGGTGTGTGACTGGAATCCACATGGCTGGACTCCACATTTAGCATGTCGTCTGCCACCCAAAAGCAAATCCAAAGTGCCACGTTTTAGTATTTTGGTTTCAGTCGTACCATAGAAATAACTAAATCCCACCTGTTAAAGTAGACTCTGAGCATGTTGGAGGGAAGGTAGGGCAGTGGAAGGGTCAGGGACTGAAAGTCAAGAGACTGAATTTTATCCTTGAGCAGTTCTTTCAGTAATTAAGTTCTGTGACTTTAGGCAAGTTGCTCATCTTCCCTGTGCTTGGCCTTCCTTATCTGTAAAATGTGGTGGCTACACAAGATATTAACAAGCTGGTCTTCTACGCAGCGGGACAATGCTTGCCTTCCCAGACCCTCCAGACCTGCAGCTGGGCTCCTCCTGGCCATTCTAGAGCCCCTGAGGGAGGGGCAGCTTGCAGCTCAGTTGGCACCCCCTGCATAGCAGTGACCAAGGAAGGCTGCAAATGGGGCTTGGACAGGGTCTGGAAAATCAGCCTTCTACAGGATGCCTCCTGCCTTTGTTGGGGATCATCAGCCTACAAGGTCAAGGTCAGAGCCACTCAAGCTGTCCTCGTAAGGGTGCATGTATGAGGATACACTGGGCAATCTCGTAGCCTCGGGGAGGAAGAACTGCCTGAGCCTGGCACCCAAAGCTGCCCCCACTTCCCGGGGCAGCAGCATCTTTCATCTTCGCAGCTTTCTCTCTCCTCTCATCTTGACTGGCTTCCTCTGCTTGCACACAGCCAACCTGGCTGCCAGCCCAGGAAGGGTGTTGCCCACAGCTTCTCTGTCTGCTACAGAGAGAGAGCTATAAGCTTGGCTGGCTGCTGAGCTAGGGAGGGTGATAGGAGCCTCGCCAATCAGTATGTAAATTTTATTCAACTCTCCTGCTTTTAGTCCAGCGCCTCACCTTTACCTTCCCTGGGCCAAGGATCTCTTATCCTTGAGTTTCTGCAGAGACTAAACCATTTATTTCCCAGCACAATATAGTTTCCTGGCAGGGCAGGATTAGGGAAGGACTCTGGGAGAGCCAACTCTTCCTTGTAAAGACTTTCTCTCTATCCTCCTGTTTTCAGCCCCATTTCTCACCTTGGCTTCAATTCATGAGCCTTGCTGGGGTTCACTGAATGGAACGAGCTTGCTTCTGTGGGCATCCCCACCTCCCCCTTTGCAGGCACTTTGGTTTCAGCTTTCTCTGCTTTGCTTCGTTGACATTATCCAGCCTCTTGCCTCTTCTAAGGGTTTATTAACTTCTGTTGTCCTCTGTCACCGTCATGCCAATTTCTTTGCTCTTGTGGACTCATCCTTTTTTATGTCATCACTTTTACTTTAGTGGGTGTCAGGAGGGAATGGAGATACACATGTGTTTAAACCCCCCTATGCTTAAGTGGAAGTCCCAGTCACCATTCAAGACATTCTTACGTCTCCATCAGTCCTTTGAAACTCTTCTTGTCAAGGACACACATTATTTTCATGTTGCCAAGTCTAAAGGTCACTTCACTGAGCTCGCAATACTGTCTCTCAGCAGCATTCCACATACTTAACCCCTCCCTTCTTCGTGAACAACTGGCTTCTTTTGACCTTCAAGATGACGCATTCTTCTGATTCGTCTGTTTCATCCACTGGCTACCTTCACTCTCTTTTGCCAATTCTTCCTCTTCTGAGAATCCCCATGGACTCTTTCCTTGGCCCTCTTCTCTTTTCCACCTATACACTTTCCCCAGTAGATCTGATCTAGTCCTGGGTCTTTAAATGCCTCCTAAAAGCCAGTGACCCCCACATACCATCTCCAGCCCCGATACCCCCTGAACTCCAGCTTACTGGACATCTTTATTTGGATACCTAACAAGCATCTCAAACTAGAACTCTTGATTTTCGCTTGAACCTGTTCCTTCCTGGTGTTCTCCATCTAAGTAAATGACATGCCCACATATCCAGTTGTTCAAGACCAAAACACAAGATCATGCTTCACTCTGCCCTCTCCTTCTCTGCTCCCATTTACTACATCAGCAAGCCCTGTCAGTGCCTCCACAATGTACTATTACGTCCACTTCTTTCCAGCTCCACTGCAACTACCCCATCAAGGCCGCCATCATGTCTTGCTTGGACTATGGCAATTACCCCCTGATTGATTCCCCTGCTTCCACCATTGCTCCCCATGTCCCATGAGCCACCTTCCACACTGCAGCCAAAATGATTCCATTAAAAATATCTATTAGAAAAAAAAAAATCTATTAGGCCCCAATTCACCTAAAGCAGGAGTCAGGAAATGACAGCCTGCTGTCTAAATCTGGCCTGCTACCTGTTTTTTTTTTTTTTGCTACCTGTTTTTATATGAGCCCTAAGCCAAGAATGGTGCTAACGTCTTGCAAAAAAATCAAAAGAATAATATTTCATGTCACATGAAAGTTATATGAAATTCAAATTTTAGTGTTTATAAATAAAGTTGTATTGGAGCACAGCTATAGGCAGTCACTTACGTATTTTCTACGGCTGCTTTTGCACTACAAGGACAGAGTTGAGAGGCTGTGATAGAGCCCTTATGGCCTCAAAACCCAAAATATTTACTATCTGCATCTTTACAGAAAAAGTTTACTAACTCCTGACCTAATCACAAATAGAGTTCTACACTTTGATCATTTAAAATTTGTTGATGGGAGTATATGGACAGCATGTGTTTTCCTTGTAAGAATTAAGGAATTATTCAAACCATTTGTTTCATTGGGAGAAACTCTTTGGATTGGGCTAAATACACAATAATTCTAAATGAAAAAGAAAACAGATTCTTTCATCTCATTTGAAATCTAAGAGCCAAGATGCACTAATTATCAGAAGTTATTTAAAAATTCAGTCAAAACAAGACTTGCTAATGGATTGGGATGAATAACTTCCCCACCTGTCTTGTAAACATGTTCTTAATTTAGAAATCAGCTGTCCATTAGCAAATAAAATATGGAAGAGAGTTTGTACTAAAAAATGTCTGTCAGGTTATGCCACTCTCTTAAGATTCTCCAGTGATTTCCTATTCCCTTTAAAATAAAACCCAAGCTTTTTACCATGGCCTCTGCTCTTCTACAAACTCCTTCTACCACCCTCCCTTGTTTTACAGGCTTCAGCCACACTGGCCTTTCTGTTGCTCTCTCATTTCTGCCCCAGGGCCTTTATACTCGCTCTTCCTTTTGTCTAGAATGTTTATTGCAGCCACAGCTCCTTCTCTTTCATGTGAAAGCTCATACTTACCTCTTCAGAGAGGTTTTCCTAGTCTATTTTATCTAGAATAGGCAACCTTTCTCCCAAATGACTCTCTAGAACATCACTTTGTTTTGTTTGCGTTTTAAAAAATTCATGGTAGGACTTCCCTGGTGGCGCAGTGGTTAAGAATCCGCCTGCCAATGCAGGGATCACAGGTTCAATCCCTGGTCCAGGAAGATCCCACATGCCGCAGAGCATCTAAGCCTGAGTGCCACAACTGCTGAGCTTGCGCTCTAGAGCCCATGAGCCACAACTACTGAAGCCCGCATGCCTAGAGTCCATGCTCCACAACAAGAGAAGCCACCACAATGAGAAGCCCGAGCACCGCAATGAAGAGTAGCCCCTGCTCGCCACAACTAGAGAAAGCTCGTGAGCAGCAACAAAGACCCAACGCAGCCAAAAATAAATAATGTTTTTTCTTTTTTTTTTTGTTGCGGTACGTGGGCCTCTCACTGCTGTGGCCTCTCCCGTTGCGGAGCACAGGCTCCGGACGCGCAGGCTCAGCGGCCATGGCTCATGGGCCCAGCCGCTCCGTGGCATGTGGGATCTTCCCAGACCAGGGCACAAACCCGTGTCCCCTGCATCTGCAGGCGTACTCTTAACCACTGCGCCACCAGGGAAGCCCAATAAATTTATTAAAAAATAAAATAAAATAAAAAATTCATGGCAAGTATCATTATCCAAACTTACCTTCTTCGTTTGTTTATTTGCATATAATTTAACTCTCCCACTAAAAAATTAGCTCCCTAAGGAAGGGTCCTTGTCTGTCTTATTCATGTTTTGTGTGTGTGTGTCTCCACTTACACAGTGCTTGAAATACAGGAGGTGCTGGATAAATATCTGTGCATTAAATGAATGAATGACCAGTTAAGTTAAAGGGAATAGGAACAGGGACAGATCCCAGAGAAGGGGATGTAGGTAGCGCAGTCACCTCCAAATTCGTCTTTTGAACTTTTGCTTCCTTTCCTCACTCTAGGCTAGGGTATTACATGAAATCTGGCCCTTTATAAAGAGTCAGCAAGCAGAATTGAAGGGTAAAGGGGAGGACAAGAAGATTGGGGGTGGGAGGCTGGCTCAGTGGCACAGCTCTGCAAAGGTTTTGCTCTGTTCCTCCGCCCCAAGCAGCACAGTTTTCCCTTGTGACATTCTGTAACTTTCCATGCAACTTTCTCTCACGGCTTTTTGTGAGTAGTTTTCCACGTGGTCAGCTCCATCAAGTGTGGGCTGTGGAACGTCTGGGATGGTCCTGAGACTATCCGAAGGGTGGCGTGGTGTGTTGTTTGTACCTGGAACCAGTTCCCTGCTCTCCTTTGTGTAGGAAAGTCCAGGAGTGACACACAGGATGTTCCTTCGTGGCTCTTTTTAAAGGGAATGGTTCAAGGAAGCTCATTTTGCCTCTACGTTAAAACCGGAATCTGTGGTCTGCAGCTCAGAGATGTGGCGACACAGATTCTCCCTGGGAGTTTGGGCTGTAGTCTGGGAAATGACTATGTAGCAGTTTCCTTTCCTTTGTGTTGTTGTGTGGTTATTAAAGGTTTTGATTTGGGGGAAAAAACCCCATAAAAATAGCTACAAATATATTTATAAAAAAAAGAGGGAGAGAGAAAATGTTCACCTTTTGAAGAAGGCAAAGTGGGAAGCCGGGCGCCTGAGCACATTTCCTCTGTGAGTGACTTGAGGCTCTAGGGTGGTCACAGCGCTCCGGCAGAATTTTTACAAAACTAGGGAAGCGGTGGACCAAGTTTTGGAAACTCTGCCCCCTCTTCTGATGCTCATAGCCCAGGGAAGGCTCTACCCTAAGGTGAGCTGGGGAGCAGCAGCTGCCCAAAGGGGGCCTTGCAGAGCTCTCTCACCCCTCCCGCCTTGCCTGCAGTCCTGGGGCCGTGACCGCGCTCCCATCAGTGATTCAGGGAAGAAGGATGCTCAGTCAACTTGCAAGACTGGGCATCTCCCAGCAACACATTCTTATTGTCTTAGAAGCACAGCTGCTGGCAAGTTCCTTGGTCATGTCTCAGTGATCTGTGTACCTGTTTCTTGGGCCTCTTTATGTCTGACCCAGTTCTTAGTCCAGATCTTGCTTCTTAATTAACTCAGGGGCTTGTGTAATAAGTGGCACACCCACATTGTGATGAGGCCTGTTCAGGCCTTATTCTCTTACGTTCTGGCTTGTTCTATGAGTTTCTAAGGATGTGGGTTGGGGAGGCAGGGAGAGCTGTTACCGGGTCTGCCCAATCTGGGCACCAGGATCTATGCAGTGACTGCCTGTTGGAAGCCACCAAGCCAAGGTGTCTTTCTATAACGGCAGGTGTCCTATCACCAAAGCCAGTAAATGGCTTTCCTTGGAACACTAGAAATACAATGACAACACAAAGGTTAGTCTAGAAGGACTGAGCTGACACTGGGGGATGAGAACTATGGAAGTGGACTGAAGCAAATGGATATACACAGGAAACCACACAGAAGATGAAGGGTTCTTCAGTTATTGATGCTAATTCCTCTTCACTAGGGGACTATGACAAGAACAGCCAGCTGTGGCTAAGGAATCATCTCTGTCCTGATTCTGTTAACATCTTCTCCTTTTGTTGTCTTACCCTGGTTTTAGTTCCTTTTTTATTTTTTAATTAATTAATTATTTATTTTTGGTTGCCTTGAGTCTTTGTTGCTGTGTGCGGGCTTTCTCTAGTTGTGGCGAGCGGGGGCTACTCTTCGTTGCAGTGCGCAGCCTCCTCATTGCAGCAGCTTCTCTTGTTGTAGAGCACGGGCTCTAGGTGTGTGGGCTTCAGTAGTTGTAGCATGGGGGCTCAGTAGTTGTGGCTTGTGGACTCTAGAGCGCAGGCTCAGTAGTTGTGGCACACGGGCTTAGTTGCTCTGCGGCATGTGGGATCTTCCCGGACCCATGTCCCCTGCATTGGCAGGTGGGTTCTTAACCACTGCGCCACCAGGGAAGCCCCTGGTTTTAGTTCTCAATCCTCATTTTTGTCTCAAGCTGTCTGCATACCACTTTATCTACCCTGAAATGATTTACTTTCTGAAACTGGGATTTAGTGTCAAGAGTGGAAAATTCCCAGCCTTTCCACCAGCAGTTGCTCAAAGTTCGCAGTAAAGAAGCAAGTCTTCAGTGACTATGCTTTTGAGGAGGTATAATTTCATCCAGTGTGTCTGGCTCTGCATGGACTTCTCAAGATTCCAGTGACAGCCTTTGGGCCACGGAGTCAACATGACATGAAAACAGTCTCCTAGGGCTTCCCTGGTGGCGCAGTGGTTGAGAGTCTGCCTGCCGATGCAGGGGACACGGGTTTGTGCCCCAGTCTGGGAAGATCCCACATGCCGTGGAGCGGCTGGGCCCGTGAGCCATGGTCGCTAAGCCTGCGAGTCTGGAGCCTGTGCTCCGCAATGGGAGAGGCCACAACAGTGAGAGGCCTGCGTACTGCAAAACAAAACAAAACAAAAAAAACCAGTCTCCTATATTTATCCAAAAAAAAAAAAAAGTGAAAACACTAATTCAAAAAGATATAGGCACCCCAATGTTCATAACAGCATTATTTACAGCAGCCAAGATATGGAAGCAACCTAAGTGCCCATCAACAGATGAATGGATAAAGAAGATGTGGTGTATATATACAATGGAATATTACTCAATCATAACAAAGAATGAAATTTTGCCACTTGCAACAACATGGATAGACTTGGAGGGTATTATGCTTAGTGAAAGAAGTCAGACAGAGGAAGACAAATACAGTATGATATCACTTATATGTGGAATCTAAAAAAGAAAACAAACCAGTGAATAGAACAAAAAAATAGACTTGTAGGTATAAAGGACAAACTAGTGATTACCAGTGGGGAGAGAGAAGGGGGAGGAGCAGGAAAGGGGTAGAGGATTAAGAGGTACAAACTACTGTGTACAGAATAAATAAGCTACAAGGATATACTGTACACCACAGGGAATATAGCCAATATTTTATAATAACTGTAAATGGAATATAACCTTTAAAAATTGTGAATCACTATGTTGTATACCCGAAACTTATAAAATGTTGTGTATCAACTATACCGCAATTGAAAAAAAAAAAAAGCAGGCCCCTAATGCCCTCTGGTTTACAACTTTGGATCTGAACCTTCCCTGACAGCCCCGCACACTGTGTTCTGGCTTGCTCCTGATCCCTCCTGTTCTCAATCTGGCATGTTTCATCTTTGGCCTCACTTTACCTCTTCTATCTGACAATTGGTCCATGCTGCTGGTTCTGCTCTGTTATTGTCACGTGGCTAAAAGCTCTCTTTCCAGCCTTGCTTCCAAAGTTCCCTGGTTCAGATCCCTCCAGGGAGCTTCTGCCAGCCTCACCCAGTTGAAGAGCAGGATCTAGATGCATCTTAGTGTCTCTGTCAGCTTCCTTCTGTGCCTCACACTGGGCCAGGCCACCAGCACGGGCTGTTGATAAGGGTGGATGCTGACTGCCAAAGGCTCCTTACTGCCCAGTCATTGATTCCCACCCTCTGGTCTCCTACCATTAAGCATCTTCCACCTGCAGCCACTGGGGTTTTGGTGTCTAACCATTTCATGACCACATGCATGGGCTACACATTTACATTACCCCCCTGAGAGCACCCTTTTGGTAATTAATAGTCCTCACATTTGTTCAGTGACATATGGTCAAAAGAGTACCTTAGTATAGTCACATATATTGTCTCATGTCCATACCTCTTTCTGTTTTCTTTTGCCGAAACTACACTGACACATCATAATCACCCAGGGTCCATGTGCCTTTATTTCTTCCATTCTTTTTATGGCTTGAAAGCTCATTTCTTTTTAGAGCTGAATAATATTCTATTGTCTGGATGTACCACAGTATATTTGTCCAGTAGGCTACTGAAGGACATCTTGGTTGCTTCCAAGTTTTGGCATTTATGAATAAAGCTGCTATAAACATTTGTACGCAGGTTTCTGTGTGGACATGTTTTCAGATCATGTGGGAAAATACCAAGGAGCACAATTGTTGAGTTGTGTGGTAAGAGTGTGTTTAATTTTGTAGGAATTTGCAAACTGTCTTCCAAAGTGGCTATACTATTTTGCATTCTCATCAGCAGTGAATTAGAGTTCCTGTTGCTCCACAACCTCATCAGCATTTAGTGTTGTCAGTATTCTGAATTTTGGCCATTCTAATAGGCATGTAGTGGTATCTCATTGTCGTTTTACCTTGTATTTCCCTAATGACATATGATGTTGAACATCTTTTCATATGCTTATTTGTCATCTGTATATCTTCTTTGGTGAGGTGTCTGTTAGGGTCTTTTGCTCATTTTTTAATTGGTTCATTTTCTTATTGTTGAGTTTTAAGAGTTCTTTGTGTAGTTTGGATGACAGTCCTTTATCAGATGTATCTTTTCCAAATATTTTCTCCTAGTTTGGGGCTTGTTTACTCATTCTCTTATTAGCTCCACTTTTGTAGATAATAAATGCTACAAATTATTGAGAGCTTACCATACACAAGCACTGTGCTAAATACCCTACATATATTATCTCATAAAATTCCAATGAGATGCCGTGTTTACTGAGGTTCTCTAAACTGTAAGTAGCAGAAACCAACTCTGGCTAGCTAAGTAAAGAAGAAATGTACTGAAAGGATAGTAGGGTATCTCATGGGATAGGAAGCAGAGCTGAACAATCAAAATTTGGAAGGGTAGAAACCCACGCTTGCCTACTTTTGTAGGCTCTTTAGAATGTGGGTTTGGGGGATAAATCTGGGCAGTCCTAGTGGCTCCTAGCCCCTGCTATCTCTTTGTTCCAAATACCACATTCCTTTGAGGGAGAATCTGATTGGGTCAGGTATCTATCCTTGGGCCAATCAGGTTGAAGGGACTTGCATTACAGGCATGGCCACTGGGGTCCCTTGCCTTTGTATCAGGGCTGTTCTCAGAGAAAGGGAATCACTGTGAACCAGTCAGCCACCAAAAGGGCATCTACTGCAAGCAAATAGTTGTATCAGTCAAGGTCCTGGCACTCAAAAGTGGGTCATTGAAGTGCATTAATAAGGGGATTAAGAGGGAAGAGTTTAGGGAAAGCAGCAAGGTATGTTAGAGTATCCGGGGGCTCGTGACAGTGGGGAGCTGTTCCGTGCCAGGCCTGAAGAGGAAGGAGGAAGTAGTGGTTTTGAAACCTGTGGAGAAAGCTATAGGGAGAAGGCTGCCTGAAAATTAGCTGTGGTTTTGGGGAGAAGGTCACAACCAACTCTCAGCAACCCAGCAGTGTGGGATCTAGGGAAATAAATATTAAGATTTCACTCTCCTCCCACCTGCCCATTTCTTGGACACAACCAGAGCCAGAGAGCAAAGGAGTCCCTTGATAAAGTTCTTTTTTAAATTTTTATTTATTTATTTATTTTTGGCTGCGTTGGGTCTTTGTTTTTGCGTGTGGGCTTTCTCTAGTTGCGGCGAGTGGGGGCTACTCTTCAATGCAGTGCACAGGCTTCTCACTGCAGTGGCTTCTTTTGTTGTGGAGCACGGGCTCTAGGTGTACGGGCTTCAGTAGTTGTGGCTCATGGGCTCAGTAGTTGGGGCGCACGGGCTTAGTCGCTCTGCGGCATGTAGGATCTTCCCGGACCAGGGCTTGAACCCGTGTCCCCTGCAATGACAGACGGATTCTTAACCACTGCACCACCAGGGCATTCCCCCTTGATACGGTTCTTATAGTCCAGCCTCCCCAGACTCCTCTACTCTTCTGTGTAGAGAAGAGTGGAGAGTGGATATGGAGGGGCAAATAGAAGACAGTCAACACAGTAATATAAATTTCAGTTCATGGATGAAGACTCTCAGGTTTGGAGGAGTTAGTGACAGGTTTAGATTCACACAGTTAATTCAGGGTCAGAGTTAGGGTTTGAACTCAGTCAGTCTGACTCCAGAACCTGTGCTTTTGACCACTGTGCTCTCAGATGAAGACTCTGAATTCAAACACTGGACACACCACACACAACTCAGGTGAGGACTTTATCTCTCTGGTCCCCTTGCAACATCACCTCTTAGCTGCAGCAGCAACAAGAGCTCATAGTCCAGCCCCCTCGCCCCCTCAGTGGTGCTGATAGACGTACACTTGCCGGTTTCCTTCAAGCAGGAAAGCCCGTCCTCCTGGGCTTTGCAGGGCTGTATGCTTTGGAATATCAGAGGCAGTCAAAGTAGAGTCCAAGCTTCTTGACACCATGCAAGCAGCTCCGCTCTCCTGTGGGTAGGAGTGTGATCAAAATTTAAATTGCACTCCAATTAAGTCTCTCCTCCTCTCTAAGTACTCAGGGGATCATTCTCAGGCTTGGACCATGTACTTGTGAGAGCTAATACCATTATCAGATGTCCATTCCTCTCACATAAATAGTCCCATTAGCACCTTGTCTGTCTGGCCTTACACTTTCCTGCCACTGCTTGGAGCTCCCCAGACAAACACATTTCTAATCAGGCATGCAGAGAAAAATGTCATTAATGGCAATAATATTCACTGTATGGTTTCCTTTCCCATTATTTTATAGCTCTTTAACCTATTTAATAATAGGTAACATCTACGATATACTTGCTGTGTGCTAGGTACTATGCTGTTTTTACATGAACTGTCTCATTTCATATTGACAATAAGCCTAGGAGCTAGCTAGGTACTATTTAATCCCCACTTTAAGATGAGGAACTGAAATTTATAGGGGTGAAGTATGGAGCTGTAAAGCGATAGAATTATTATTAAGTAGTGGATCCAAGATTTGAAGCCAGACAGCCTGGCTCCAGAGCCCACAGCACTTAAGCCATGATGACTCCTGTTCTGGATGCCCTATATTCATAAAAGAGTGAACTTTAACCATCTTCCTCCACTTCAGAGGTGAAACTTTAATATATATAGGGAATAGGAGTATGGTGCAAACTGTTAGTGATCACCAAATATCAATGTATTCATGTAAAGTTTCCATCTCTATTGCAGCTGTGTTAGAGACATGTGACTAAGTCTGGCCCATTAGATGTAGGCAGGAGTGATATATACCATTTTAAGCCTGGCAATAACCCCCCTGCACTATCAGCCACTCTCTCTTTCCTGTCTATGGTTCTAGAAGTTAAGAACTCTGAGATGACTAAATTGCAATTTGTAAGGAACTTGTTACTGCGTGGAGAGGGCAACGCAGAACAGTTGCCTGACCTGCATTGGATAGTGACATAAGTGAGAAATAAACCTTTGTTGGGTTAGACCGCTTAGAGTTTGGGGTTTCTTTATTACCACAGTATAGCTTATTGTACTCTAATATAAATTTCTTACTCATAGAGATACTGGTACCTCTAAGTAGGGCACTGCTCTAACAGCTTAATGGTCTGGTGGTATGCTGAGCGGAAAACTAATGTTGGAGACTGGAAATATCTCACTGCTTTATTTATTTATTTTTAATATCTGTCTATCTAGCTATCTGTCTATCTAGCTGTCTATCTATCCTTCTGGCTGCACCAGGTCTTAGTTGTGGCAGGTGGGATCTTTGTTGCCACGTGCAGGACCTTCGTTGCAGCATGTGAGATCTTTAGTTGTGGCATGTGGGATCCTTTTTTTGGTTGCAGCATATGGGATCTTTAGTTGCAGCACGCGGGATCTTTAGTTGCGGCATGTGAACTCTTAGGTGCGGCATGTGGGATCTAGTTCCCTGACTAGGGATCGAATCCTGGCCCCCTGCATTGGGAGCGCGGAGTCTTAGCCACTGGACAACCAGGGAAGTCCCTCTCACTGCTTTAATGCTGAAACATCAATAATTGGTCTAGGGATTTCCCCGACGGTCCAGTGGTTAAGACTCTGCCTTCCAATGAGGGAGGTGCAGCTTCAATCCCTGGTCAAGGAGCTAAGATCCCACGTGCTGTGGGGTGTGGCCAAAAATTAAAATAAATAAATAAATAAAAATTGAAGGAAATCTTAAAAAAAAATTCGCTCTAACTTGGGAGGCAGAATCCATGTTTATTTATATGACATTTCTAGGAGAAGAGATTGAAAAACAGAACATTAGTAATGTGTGTTGACTACTGTTGGCTGCAGTTGTCAAGGTATTACAAGAAAAAAGATGAGCTCAGAATAGAATTGGCCAGAGACTGGCAGAATGAATAAAAATCAAACAAACAGACAAACTAACAAACATCCATGACTCAACTATATGCTGTCTACAAGAGACACATGTTAGATTCAAAGACAGAAATAGATTGAAAGTAAAAGGATGGAAAAAGATATACCATGCAAATAGTAACCAAAAGAAAGCTGGAATGGCTATATTATTATCAAAGTACTCTTTAAGACAAAAATTGTTACTAGAAACAAAGAAGAACATTTTAATTCTTTTATTGTTATAAAAGAATCAATCCAACAAGCAGTTATAAAATGATAAATCTCTGCATCTTACAAAAGAGCCCCAAAATACATGAAGTGAAAAATGAGAATTGAAGAGAGAAATAGAGTTTTACAATAATAGTTGGAGACTTCAGTACCTTACTTTCAATAATGGATAGAACAGACAGATAATAAAGGATAGACAGATAATCAACAAGGAAGTAGAGACTTGAACAACAATATAAACAGACTAGACCTAACAGAGAAATAGAACTCTGCACTCAACAACAGCAGAATATACATTCTTCTCAAGTACACATGGAACATTCTCTAGGATGGACCATATGTCAAGCCATAAAACAAATCTCAATAAATTTTAAAAGTTTGTAATAATGTATGTTCCCCAACCACAGCAGAACGACATTTGAAAGCCATAACAGAAGGAAATTCACAAACATGTTGAAATTAAACATATTTCTTCTGAATAATCAATGGATCAAAGAAGAAATCCCAAGGGAAATTAGAAAATACTCTGAGATGAATGAAAATGAAAAAAATGGGGACTTCCCTGGTGGTCCAGTGGTTAAGACTCTGCGCTTCCACTGCAGGGGCAAGGGTTCGATCCCTGGTTGGGGAACTAAGATCTCACATGCCGTACCGCATAGCCAAAAAAAAAAAAAAAAAAAAGAAAGAAAGAAAATACTGGGCAAAGAATCTGATCAACATTTCTCCACATAAGATATACAAACGGCCAATAAACACATGAAAAGATGTTCAACATCATTAGTCATTAGGGAAATGCAAAGTAAACTATGAGATACAACTGCCCACCCACTAAGCTGGCTATAGTCAAATAGAGACACTGACAAGTGATGGTGAGAATATGGAGAAATTGAAACCCTCATACGTTGCTGGTGAGAACGTCATATGGGATGGCCTTTCTGGAAAAGAGTTTGACAGTTCCTCAAAATCTTGAACGTAGAGTTCTTATATGACCCACAAATTCCACCCCTAGATATCTATCCGAGAGAAATGAAAACATACATCCACGCAAATACTTGTACACAAGTGTTCTTGGCAGCGTTATTCATAATAGCTCCAAAGTAGAAACAGTCCACATGTTCATAAACAGATGAATAAACAAAATACAGTAAGTCCCCTACGTATGAACAAGTTCCATTCTGAGAGCACATTCGTAAGTCCAAGTTGTTTGTAAGTCCAACAAAGTTAGCCTAGGTACCCAACTAACACAATCAACTATATAGTACTGTAATGTAATAGTTTTATAATACTTTTCACACAAATAATACATAAAAAACAAACAAACACAAAAAATAAAGAAAACATTTTTAATCTTACAGTACAGTACCTTGAAAAGTACACTAGTACAGTACAACAGCTGGCATACAGGGGCACATTGAGTGAACAGGCAAGAAGAGTTACTGACTGGAGGAGGGAGATGGTAGAGCTGAAGGATCGTTAGCAATAGGAGATGGAGGGCAAGCTGCAGTTTCACTCATGCCTGACGGTGATGGCACAGGTTCTGGTTCCTTGCTGGAACCAGATGCGTGTTCACATCTTTGAAAGTTTGCAACGTGAAGGTTCATATGTAGGGGACTTACTGTATAGTGTATCTACACAATGGAATATTATTCCGCCATAAAAAGAAATGAAGTACTGATTCATATTACAGTGTGGATGAACCTTGAAAACATTATGCTAAGTGAAAGAAACCAGACACAAAAGACCACATATTCCATTTATCTGAAATACCTAGAATAAGCAGATCTATAGAGTCAGAAAACAGATGAATCTAGGGGATAGAGGGAATGGGAAATGGGGAGTGACTGCTAATGGTTACAAGGTTTCTTTTTGGGTGATGAAAATATTCTGAAATTAGACAGTGGGAATGGTTGCACAGCTTTGTAAGTATAGCAAAAAACACTGGATTGTACATCTTAAAAGGGTGAGTATTATGGTCGCAATTATATCTCAACTTAAAATAAAAAAGCATAGGATTGGCTGTTTTGCCAATTAAATTAAACGGAATAGACAAAGTCCAGAATATTGAGGCCTGCAGAGTTAGAAAAGCCGACTGCTTCTAGTTCCCAGATAGAAAGAGATGGGAATTTAAAAGGCTTTGCGTGGCAAAGGCCCAAGGAAATATCTCAGCTGGTTAAAGTGAATCATGGAAAATACCTGATTAAAGGTGTGTTCCGGGCTTCCCTGGTGGAGCAGTGGTTGAGAATCCGCCTGCCGATGCAGGGGACATGGGTTCGTGCCCCGGTCCAGGAAGATCCCGCATGCCGCGGAGTGGCTAGGCCTGTGAGCCATGGCCGCTGAGCCTGCGCGTCCGGAGCCTGTGCTTCGCAGCGGGAGAGACCACAACAGTGAGAGGCCCGTGTACTGCAAAAAGAAAGAAAAAAAGGTGTGTTCCTTTGTTCCAGCTAGCTTCAACGAAATCACTCTCACATTGAAAGAGAGTATGCGGGGGCAAGAAGGCAAAAGAATAAAGCAAACTTGAAAACTGTATCTTAGAAAAGGAACACTGAGTGTGAGTATCGGCACATGGAATGGTCTGGATGCAAATAGGTTAGAAAGTTATTTTTGAGGAAACTGTATTGTTAAAGAAACCACAAGCCTGTGTAAAAAGTTTGAGTCCTTTAGTTAAGCCTTAAAACTGTGCAGGAAGTTGCACAGCCCCTAAGAAAACATTCTCTCCAGTGCCCTCTTCAGATGTGGCCAAAGAGAGTAAGGGTCCAAGAGGAAGCCTCTCAGATGGTGGTGCCTAGGATCACAAAGAACAGTGAAGGGCTGAATTCCTACCCCTGGCTAGGCAGCCGTTCTAATGTCTGCCCGTTGGTACTTCAGCATTGCAATACCCATGTATTCAGCCGTGTCATACCAGTGTAGCTGTGGAACAGTGACCCCTGTGGGTCTCTCAGTCTTCCCCTTTCCGAATGGGAGTGTTAAGTGAAGTTATCCTCTTCCTGTTCCATCACTGCACGTTTGTATGTTGGCATGGGTATGAGACAGACAACTTGCCCTTTTAGTTCACAGTCTAAAAGAAGTCACATTTGTTCCTGGCAGAGAGGACTGAGAAACGCAATGACAGATTGGATTTTGGATTGCTTTCCATGAAGAGCAGTAGAAGGTGTTCTATTTGTAGGAAGAAGGGAACAAAGGGATATTTAATGACCAGAAGAGGACACTGTGGTGGAGACTGTTATTTGTTTACCACATAGGCTTGCCATGTGCTCCTCTACATTTTTCAGCCTACAATGTTGGGCAGTAATTTTTCTTTCTTGTAAAGTATCTCTGATATCAAGGTATCAAGGTTTTGCAAGACTTACCAAATGAGTTTGAATGTTTCTCCTCTTCTATTCTCTGATGCATCTGTTTAGATCAGTATTATTTATACCTTAAATTTTTGTGACTCCATTTGGGCTTGCAGTTTTCTTTGTGGAAGAGTTTTAATGCCAGATTCAATTTCTTTGATAGCTATAAGACTATTGGCATTTTCTATTTCTTCTTGTGGCAGTTTTGGTAAATTGTACTTTTTTTTTTTAAATAAAGTTATTTATTTTATTTATTTATTTTTGGTTGCGTTGGGTCTTCGTTGCTGCACACGGGCTTTCTCTAGTTGCAGTGAGTGGGGGCTACTCTTTGTTGTGGTGCACGGACTTCTCACTGCAGTGGCTTCTCTTGTTGCAAAGCATGGGCTCTAGGCATGCAGGCTTCAGTAGTGGTAGCTCGCGGGCTCTAGAGCGCACGCAAGCTCAGTAGTTGTGGAGCATGGAGTTAGTTGCTCTGTGGCATGTGGGATCTTCCCGGACCAGGGCTTGAACTCGTGTCCCCTGCATTGGCAGGCGGATTCTTAACCACTGCACCACCAGGGAAGCCCAGTAAATTGTATTTTAACAAACTTGAATATTTCACCTAAAATTTCCAATTTATTGGCATAAATATGCACATATAGAACGCCAACTTATTGGTATCAAGTTGCTTATAATAGCCTCTCATTGTCCTTAAATGTATGCAAAGTCTGTAGTGATATCCCATTTTTTATACCTGATTTTGGTATTTGTATTCTCTCTCTCATTTTTTTTTCTCTCTAGATCTGCCTTGCCAGGCATTTATTAATTGTATTAGTCTATTCAAAGAATACACTTTTGACTGCTGATTTTCTCTATTGCATGTCTTTTTCTCTATTTCATTGATTTTTGCTCTATCTTTATTTTTCCCTTCTATTTGTTGGAGGGGTGTTTAATTTGCTGGGTTTTTTTCTAAAAGTTTTTGATTTGGACACTTAGATAACTGGTGTTAACTTTTCTTATGTTTTAATATATACATTTGAAAAATTAATTAATTAATTATATTTATTTTTGGCTGTGTGAGGTCTTCGTTGCTGCGCATGGGCTTTCTCTAGTTGCGGCGAGCGGGGGCTACTCTTTGTTGCGGTTCGTGGGCTTCTCGTTGCGGTGGCTTCTTTTGTTGTGGAGCACAGGCTCTAGGTGCACAGCCTTCAGTAGCTGTGGCACGCGGGCTTCAGTAGTTGTGGCAAACGGGCTCAGTAGTTGTGGCTTGCGGGCTCTAGAGCACAGGCTCAGTAGTTGTGACACACAGGCCTAGTTGCTCTGCGGCATGTGGGATATTCCCAGATGAGGGCTCGAACCTGTGTCCCCTGCATTGGCAGGCGGATTCTTAACCACTGCGCCACCAGGGAAGTTCCTTAATATATACATTTAATGGTATAGGTTTCTTCTAGCTACAGCTTCAGTAGTGTTATTGACCACACTACCTCCCTTCTCCCACTGATCAAGTAGTGAAAGACTCTTAGATGGTGAAAGTGCAGGATGGAAACTGTGAATTTCTGAGTCACTGTTTGGAGGAAAGCCATGCGGGAGAGCTGCCTGACCTGCGTTGGCTTGTGATATGAGCAAGAAACATAACTTTAATGTGTTGAACTACTGAGTTTTGTTTGTTTGTTTTGAATAGGTTGCCATAACCTAACTTATCGTGGCTAATACAAGAGGCCCTGTCTTACATCAGCTCCTGTATTGGTCCATATTGCAGAAGACCTCTTCTCCTTTATTTACTCAAATATCAATATTATGAGATTGTTGTTATAAGAGGTTTTTACTGAATATGTGGGGGTAATGGAGGGGTATTACAGCACAGCACACAATAGGAAACAACTTTACATTGAATATGCCTTCCTCTTCATCGCACAGGAAATTTTTCTTTATTTCTCTTTTTGGTTTGGCCCTGCCCCATAACCAGGTTTTTGAGTTCTCTTCTCTATTTAAGCTTTTCCCTCACAGTTCGTATTCTCTTCCCATCCTTCCTATTCTAAGGCACCTCAAAACTCTCCAGTTTTTACATATAGCGTTTCCTTACTTAGGATAAAATCAAATTCCTAGTCATGGTGTCTTCTCTACTGACCAAAGCACACCCAGAGGTCTGGGGCAGAAATGGGGCTGTGGGCAGCCTGTTGGAGAATCAGGGTGGGCCTTCCAAGCTAAGAGGTTTTTTCCCAGAACCTAGAGTTGTATTTAAAAAAAATTTCCTGCCACTTTTTTTTGCTATGCTTGGGTTTTTATTTATTTTATTTCACTTCTTTTATTTTTCACATAGTTGAAATCATGCTTTGCGTTGTACTTTTATAACTTAGTGTTCTATCATAAGCATTTACTACATTACTATATGATTTTGGTAAGCATCTTTTTACATTTGCATTTTTTTCCTATTTAAAAACACAATGATCAATCCCACGGTGTAAAGAAGGACAAATTAACTGAAGTTAACTTGTCCCCCCGAAATCCCATCCACTGGACAGAGAGCATTTTACACAGTGGGCTGCATGACTTCAGCTTCTGACAGTTGAACAGAAAGAAAAATATTCGGAAAGTCTGTGAGTGACTGCTTGGACAGAGCTATCCCTCATCAAACTGTAACCGAGCCATGGCCCTGGTGGGACAGCCTGGTGTGCTGGGAATCAGGACTGCCAGCTTAGATGCATCTGTGTGTCTGGAGCAGTTGTGGGGAGGGGGTGGGGCAGCAGTCTGCTCTCAGAAGGATCTAGGAACCTGTTGGGAGAGGGCCAAGCCTGTGCACATTGCTCGTGTTGCCCTGACCATCCTCAGAGGGAGGGGCTATAATGGAAAGTGAATAGAAACAGGGCTGCTTCACTGATTTCTGTGGGAGTTTTGGGCCGCCTTGCTTTGTGTTCTTTGTAATAGTGACCCATGGAGGACAGGGAGGGGATGGTGGGAGGGATCCTTCCTTCTCATGGTAGATAATCCTGGAAATGGATTGGATACAGCTGCCTGAGCCATGAGGGGACCGAACTATGTTGGTCTGGAAAAGGAGGGTTGCAAGACCACCACAACAGGCTGCCACAAAAATTGGCCATGACTTCAATGTTCAGCCTGATTGGGTACCAGTCACCAACTAACATAGAGGCCAGAGGTCAGAGGGCTAATGTGGTGACTCTTAGCACTGTTCTCAGATCCTCAACTGAGGAAGAGAGAGAAGCTACAGGGACAGGTGGACTCAGCCAGGTGCCTGCAGCCACTGGGTTCATAGGGAGGCCTGTGGGCCAGGTTAGAGACAGGAAAACCTTGTGCTGAAGAGTAACCTCTGCATGGGGCTTAGGGAGGGGTCTGGAGATGTAGGCTAGAGCTGCAAGGAGAAAGGCCTACCAGGACCAAAGGGCCAGGTAATATGAGACAAGTAAGATGACTGGGAATCTAGCTTTATTGGAAGCCTGCCATGGAATCAGTGCAGATGCTCTTTCGCCTTCCCTCTTCAGGCCCAGGGAGGGTGACACCCTGATGCTACCAGCCCTTGAGTATCATACAAATCCTCATGGTTCCCTACACCCTTGCCACATCTTTGTAAATAGTCCCTCTATTAAATTATCTATTAAATCAATTATCCTAATATGAAGGTAGCATCTGTTTGCTTCTGGGACCCTACTGATATAGAAGCCATTCTGTTGCTGGCTCTGGGGAGGCCCTCTGGACCAGCTCTGGAGATGGAGTATGGGGACAGGGCTTTAAATAGTAGATGCCTGCGGGAGGGGAAAGGACAAAAGATAAGGACAGAGAGTGTAACTTCATTGACATACTCCAGAGATCCCTGGTAGGAATGGAATTTGGCAATGCATTTATGCCTAACTCATCGGGATGGGTAGACTTCAGACACATCTGATTTGAAGCAGTGGGTGGGGTGGTGGTATTAGGAAGCAGGACCATTAATATCACCCAGATCTTATTCCACTTGCTCTCTGGAGAAGGGCTGAGCAGCAGTCTAGACCGTGGAGGGGGGAATGAGTGATTAAAGCTAGAGCCCACTGAAGCAGGAGTAGGGTGGGAGGGGTGGGACCTGGCCCTGGAGTCCCGGCACAGGGTCGGGCCCCTCTACAGCTTTGGCAGAAGGAACAAAGATGCTCACAAAACAGTATGGGAGGACATTCTTCCCCACTGACTTCCAGGATATACTCACATGGAAGGAATGTTTGAGAGAGACAGAACTGGAAACATCCAGAAAACATGAAGTGTTGGGGAGGGTGGGCATGAGGAATTTAAAAACAGGTTTATTATAAACTTAATAAATGCTGGAAAAGTGACAGAATTTGGAAAAGTTAATTTGAAAACATCACCACCCTGGAGCACTAAATCTGGTTTTATTTACCCAGGCCATGTGATATTTCCTTTAGTAAAATAAGAGATTTATACACATTGGAAATGGAGCTTTTATTGTGTAATCTTTACAGACTTTCCAATCATGAATATGTGACAGAAATAAAATGTGGGAAAATGACTCAGGTATTATTCCCCTAAATTCTCCCAGGGCCTTTGCATATGCTGTTTCCAAGGTGTGGAACCTGGAAGGAGGTCAGTTTTTCTTGTTATGCTCTGTTACAGCTCTTGTACTTTTCTTTCCAGCACTATCACTGTTGAAGTTATGTGTTCAGGCGGTCATTTGATTAATGTCCTGTCTTGCTAAATAGCTGTAACCTCCATGAAGGCAAGAAGTGTTCTGCTGACCATTGTTGCTCTAGGACCTAGAGCCTGACACCTGCTAGATACTCAGTAGATATTTCATGGATGACTGCCCAAAGGACTTTTAGAGCATGTCAAGACTGGCTTCCCAAGTAAGAGCAGGTGAACCAATAAAGACGCAGACGTAGAGAATGGACATGAGGACGCGGGGAGGGGGAGGGGTAAGCTGGGACGAAGTGAGAGAGTAGCATTGACATATATACACTACCAAAAGTAAAACAGATAGCTAGTGGGAAGCAGCTGCATAGCACAGGGAGATCAGCTCGGTGTTTTGTGACCGCCTAGAGGGGTGGGATAGGGAGTGTGGGAGGGAGACGCAAGAGGGAGGAGATATGGGGATATATGTATACGTATAGCTGATTCACTTTGTTATAAAGCAGAAACTAACACACCATTGTAAAGCAATTATACTCCAATAAAGATGTTAAAAAAAAAAGAGCAGGTGAACCACAGTGTATAGTTCTGCTAACCTTGGGCCTATATCCCCTGCATTGCTCTGTGAAAAGACCTTTTTCTGACACCACACTAGCAGGGTGGGAGCATGTAACGCCATATACCAGCATGGTAACTGCTGACGTTAGGACTTCACGTGGAAGGGTAGTCAGATAGAATCCTTCAGTCAGATAGAGTCCTGCCCTCACAGCATGAAAGACAACTCCTTTGATTTCCCTGAAATTGCCAAAAGGTTTATCCTTAACTTAGATCCTTGGATCTTGGAGTGGTTGCTATGATTATGCAAATATCATGGTGCACTGACACCAGCTTGGAGAAGTTCTAAGGTGGCAAGGATATCTAAACTGCATAGTGTTGTATTTTTCCCTGCTTTCTCTGATGTGAGATTTTAGGCCTGGTGTAATCAAGTTAATCACAGAATCTATGGGAGTTATATTTGGATGTTACAGAACTGCTCAGTGTGGCCAATGCAAGATAAGTGGAAATATGATACGGTGGCTTCATTACAAGACATTTGGGACCTACTGTATAGCACAGGGCACTATATTCAATATCTTGTAATAATCTATAATGGAAAAGAATCATATAAGTGGAATCGATGCAGTAATTGGCATATTTCACTTAGCATCATGTCCTAAGATTCATCCATGTTGTCACATATTGCAGGATTTCTTTCTTTCTTAAGGCTGAATATTCTTTATTGTATGGACATACCACATTCTCTTTGTCCATTCATCCATCAATGGACATTTAGGTTGCATTTTCATCTTGGCTATTGTGAATAGTGCTGCAGTGAATGTGGAATGCTAATATCTCTTTGAGATCCTGATTTCAATTCTTTTGGATAACTATGCAGAAGTGGGGTTGCTGGATCATATGGTAATACAACTCAATAGCAGAAAAACTAATAACCCAATTTAAAAATGGGCCAAACACTTGAATCAACATTTCTTTGAAGAAGACAGACAGATGGCCAACAGGTAAATGAAAATATGCTCAACCTCATTAACCATCAGGGAAATGCAAATAAAAACCACAATGAGATAGTACTTCCTACCTGTTAGGATAGCTATTATCAAGAAAACAGAAGACAATGGGTGTTGTAAGGATGTGGAGAAATTAGAACCCTTGCATACACTGTTGGTGGTAATGCAAAATGGTGCATTTGCTGTAAGAATAGTATGGAGGTTCCTCAAAAGATGAAAAATAGAACCACTATATGGTCCTTCCTCCCTCTTGCTTCATGAAACATGGAAGTAATGGCTGAAGATCTATCTGTAGGCTTTTCTTAGCAAAGGAAGGGGGACTGCTAATTCCCACAAGGATGAGACCACACTTGAGGGCAGGTAGAGTGGTGGCTGGAAAGAGTCAGAGGATTTGTGAAGTGCCCATAATTCCCAACTCTGGACTATTTACAGGAAGAAAGAGAAAAAAATATTTCTCTTATTTATCTCATTGTTATTTTAGGTCGCTATTATCCTCAGCTGAATCTAATTCCAAATAATACATTTGAGAATACTCAATTATTGATAAACCACAAGCTTTTGCAATGTTTATTTAGAAAGGATCTGAACTTTGCCATATGTCACTGGAAATTGATCCGGCTCAAGTGGGGATTGTCTGGAATGTGACTGTAGACAGGAACTATGCAGATGGGTCAAGGACTGGGGCTTACCTTTTGGGAACATTTGACAGGTGATAGATATCAGTGACTTCCAACTGCTTCGTTTCTCTTTCTCAGAGACTCACCCTTTAGACAAATCATGAGGCATAGGGACTTTTGCCCACCCCGAACTGTTTGGGGTTCGTCCAGTGTTCTCTCCAAGATTTCTGAGGATTTCTGGGTGGAGCTTCTGCTGCATAGTGACCTTTGGGTTCTCATTCCTTGTTATGTGCAGATCCCCTCTCCCCTGACAGCCACTCTCCTTTCTTTCCTGGGTCTTTCCAGCATGGAACATAACTCTTCCTTCTTTGTTCCCTCAGGGCACCTCTGAAACCACTTTGCCTGAAGGTTTGGGGATAGTCGGATAGTCGATAAAGAGCCATTTGCCCTGGGTCTTTTCACAGTTAATGGTGCAGAGAAACAGTGGAGTTGTGAAATAACAGTTTTTTAAAAAATTCATTATTTTTGGTTCTTTTAACAATGTTTTATTGTAGTAAAACATATAGAACATAACATTTGCTATTGTAACATGAACAATTCTACGTGTACAATTCAGTGGCATCAATTACATTCACAATGTTGTGCAATCATCACAATTTTCTGATTTCCCAAATCAAAATCTTATGCAGAGTCCTCCTCCCTCACCCAGAGGTGTCATTATTCTCAGTGAGATCATAGTTAGGCTCATTCTTAAATAATAGAAATTCAGGAACTGGAAAAATGCCTGTGCTTCTCTTGGATACAATTTAAGCTGCTCCCATTCCTCCAGATGTCCCTGGTAGAATCCACAGAGCTGAGGATGGATTGGGTGTTGATGGTACTGTCACACTGATGGTGGTCAGCCTTCTGGAGTCTGATACTCAACTGGGAAGCAGACAGTGTCTGCAGCCAGGAGGGATCTTAGGAATGAGTATGGCCTAAGGGGAATGTGTGTGTGCCTGTGTGTGTGTGTGTGTGTGTGTGTGTGTGTGTGTGTGTGTGTGTGTGTGTGTGTGTGTGTAGGTGGCAATGGGGGAAGACTGCATCTCCAGGAGACAGAGGTCACTGCCTCATGTGAGGCTGTACTCTACCCACCTCCTTCTCCCCCTTCCCAAGTAATTCTGGAGGGCTATATTCATGCTAGAAATTGACACCTGAATTTCAAAGTATAGAGGGAGAGATGAAGGGAGTTTGGGGCAGGTGATTTGGGGTGTTCAGACAATGAGTTAAACGTGCAAGTTGTTTGAGGCTGTGATTCCCATCTGTAGGAGTCCAACCACAGAGTCTCACCAGATGGTATAATGATTAGGCTGATGGTAGAGTTCAGAGAATATGAAAACCACACAAATTCAAGTTCTGGGAATGAGCTGGGGGTGGAGCTGGAGCTACAGCCAAGCATTATCTTGTGCAGAGTCCTGAAGGGAAGGCAGAGACAACAGGCCATTCTTAGATGGGGAAGGGGGTTGCTAATTCCCAGACTTCAATTTAAATACAGAGACCGTGTGCCCACAAGCAGACAGGTGTGTCCTGGGGAACATCCCCCTGCCTACTGAGAGGGTGTTCTGTGGTCATGTGCTGTGGGCCCCAAGCCTCAAATCCCCACTTATTGACCCTCTTCACTCCAGTCCAGAGAGGAGTGACTGGGGGACTCTAAGCCCAAGATCTCCAGGCACCCCAAGACTCCACACTAGCCCCACTCCGGGCCCGGGCATGGGGACAAGACATCTCCCCACTTCCTGTCACAACAGCTCCATTTCCAATCCTGAGTGCACGTGCTCTGGGTCTAGGGGCTAGCTCACACGCTAACTTTCAAGGTGCTCGGGTTTGTCTCTCTCCTTTCTAGAAACCCATTTCAGAAAGAAGGAACCGGCTGTTAACTGTAAGGGGACATGCTGTCAGACTCCAGCTTGCTTAGGGATGATTGACCACACAGGAGTTCAAAACTGTAGGGGAGGAGGGAGTTCCCTGGTGGCCTAATGGTTAGGATTCCAGGCTTTCACTGCCACGGCCCCGGTTCAATCTCTGGTCAGGGAACTGACATCCGGCGTGCGTTGTGCCAAAAAAAAAAGAATTCCTGGGGGGGTGGTGGTGGAATTGAACCTCCAGCTGGAGTGGGGAGGCAGATGGGGCGAAGGCTGTATGCTACAGCACCAGTGGGGGCCACAATGCCCTTCCATGCCCGGAGCACTCATTTTCCAGCCACTACATACTCCTGATGGACCTATTTCTGCCCCGTTTCCAGACCATATGCTATGATTTCAGTTCACTCAATTAGTAGAAGGCCCGGGGGCACTTTGGTTTGAAAATTGAATGTATTTGCTGAGACTCTGCTAAAGCACTCTCAGAAGCAGAACCCCCTTCTTATCGTCTCCTGGGTGAGATTTTTTGCGTCTGTAGTTCAGGAGACAGTAAAAGGAGACAGATGAATTGGTTATTTGGAGGCTGCCATGCCCATCTTGGACGTGCGTGTGTGCATTGTGGAACAACTACCCAGAGGACGGTGTTAGTAGGGGTTGGGGGGATGAAGCGCAGACCCCTGGGCTTCCAAAAATGCTCAGATAATCCCCATCTGCCAGTGTCAGAGCACCCTTGGAGGTAACCCACAGCTCGGGGCCCAGTGCTCTCCAAAGCGTTCGGGTCTGAATGATTGGAGGGAAGGGCAGATTGGAGGAGAGGAGGAGAAAGGACTCAGGATGTCTGCCCCTGGTGGCAGAAGAATGGAGAAGAGGACTGATGGTGCTGCTGGGGGATGGAGGTGGGGCGGGGGACGGTTGTGTTGGTTGCTACTAGTTGGTGTTCTCACCGACTTGCTCGATGCAAGGTTGCCGCAAACCTTCAACTTGTCAAAAACACAATATTTGCTAAGTGCAATAAAGCGAAGCACAATAAAATGAGGTATGTTTTTTGTATTTATGTTTTAGTGTAAAAATAAATTTAGCAATATTTACTGTATGGATTAAGTCACCCTTACTCGACATTTTTGTCAGGTGTCCATGTCATGTGTCATAGAAGAAGTGTCCTCAGGGAAGAGGGAATTCTACTACATAGGGGAGGGGTGACAGTGGCACCCTCACTGTTCCAGTTACTTTCAAGTGGATCGCAAGGTATTACGAATTACTTGTAGCCCAGGTGGTAGATAGATTATATCATCTAACTAGCATTTAACTAATTCTCACAAAAGGGACAAGTAGCTTGAAACGATTCCTGCAAAGAAATCCATAGATTGAAAATACAGTTGGCCCTCTGTATCCATGGGTTCTGCATCTGCACATTCAACCAACTGAGGATGGAAAATATATATATTTTGAAATTCCAGAACGTTCCAAAAAGCAGAACTTGAATTTGCAGTGTGCCTGGCAACTATTTACATAGTATTTATTTATATATTGTATTAGGTATTATAAGTAATCTAGAGATGATTTAAAGTATACGGGAGGATGTACATAGGTTATATGCAAATACTATGCCATTTTATATAAGGGACTTGAGTATCCATGGATTTTAGTATCTGCAGGGGTCTTGGAAGGGACACTGTCATATGGATAGTGCAAGCAAAAGCAAACTCAGAAAAACGGCAGAGCTAACAATTTCCTGCTATTCATATGAGATCCATTATGATGATATCTCTGATATGGAAGTCTATCAGAAAAAAGTTCAAATGTATAAAAAAAGACCTCTCAAAATACGGATTTACATCACTATAGTTAACAACCAGCCTAGGGGGATATTGCACGTTGAGGTATTAGCTAATAATTATATAAATATGCCATCATGATCAGCAAGATATGTACATTCTATACACCCAGAGCATGAAGACAAATCTCTATGATTTTTTTTCCAAGTCATGCGATACTTAGTCGTGTATTTTTGTGAACTATTATTAAATGTAATAAACATGTTTAGAAATCTCTTTTGAGTAAAATCTCTTTTATTTAATAGTAAAAGGCAAAATGTCAGTCAATATATTGGAAAAAACCCACTGTTCTATTTGCCATGATTAAAGTGACTGAATTGGTACAGAGAGAAGATGGCAACACATAAAAATGCATTCTGTTGAAAGACACACAGAAAACGTCGTCGAAGATTTGGAAAAACGGTTTAGAACATATTATGTGTTGTGGAAGTTGGATTATGGTTGGATGCCAGTTGCTAATATGTTTTACTTTAAGTCTTTTCAGTGATGGCATTCATAAAGAAATACTTCTTGTGATCTACTAAAGAAAAGATGTGTTTATAATGTGAATGATATATCTAGTATAACATGCTGTGGTTTTTATGTGTAAGAGTAAACATCAAAGCAGTGGCTGCCCAGACTGGAATACAAAACTGGGGCTGGGCAGGGAGGGACTCCCTGTGAGTCACACAAGGTATCCCTTCAGGTATAGGTGATATTTTAGCAATGAATGTAACTGTGCTTTAAAATAATCATGTTATGGGGAAAGCACTTTGAAAATTGATGCTGTAACTGTTTCCATTATCATGTGATTTTAATGCCAAAATGAAGTGTGTCAGTTTCAACTATATAGACTGTCATAGCCACTGTCTTCAAAATTAAGAAATACACTTTTTAAACCTATATTACATTCTTCCAAATAAAGAGTTTCTGGAGTTTAAAAAAATCCCATTGTTAAAAATATCTGCAGGAACAACTGATGAAAATGAAACAGCTCATAAAACACTGAGCAGCTTAAACTGGTTTTGCCTCCCTAAATAGGTTGATTAATCAAACCTTGAGTTATTTTACAGAAACAGCAGTGCAAGATGGGAAGCCATCTCTTCAGGATGACCCCCAACTGAGAATCTTCAGTCTACAACACTCAAAGAATCAAAAGGTTGCCACTGGAACTCTTAACAAAGCAAAGGGAGTCCTTCAATAAGGAACATCTTCCAGTAGCACGAGTAGTTTATATGTTCTGATTCAAGACTAGCCAGTCAGCTTCCAAGTTTGAAGTTCCCCTAACCTCTTAAATTTCACCCCAACCCTGGATCAAGGAGACAGATTTGAGAACTTTGCCTCCTGTCTCCTTGCTGGTCAACCTCGCAATAAGGCTTCTTCTCCCTCAAAACCAGTGCCATATTATTGGCTCCTATGCACATCAGGCAGTGAACCTTTGCTTGATAACAAAAACATCATTGGGAATGTGGGCTTCATGGACAAAGAAGAGTTTCCTGGGGGAATTTCACATTTGCAAAATTGGTAGATGGGATTTAAGCAGTGAGAATTGTGATTTAATAAGTGTAGTGAAAGAACTTTTTTTTTTTTTGATGTGGATCATTTTTAAAGTCTTTATTGAATTTGTTACAACATTGCTTCTGTTTTATGTTTTGGTTTTTTGGCCTGGAGGCATGTGGGATCTTAGCTCCCATACCTGGGATGGAACCCACACCCCCCTGCATTGGAAGGCGAAGTCTTCACCACTGGGCCGCCAGGGAAGACCCAGAACTTTTTTATTTGTGTGTATTTATCTTTGTGAGGTTTTTGGCTTTGTTTTGCAATTAACAGCCATTAGGACTAAGTATTGACATTAACTGAACTTAAAAGCATACTTTCTAGTCTCATAAAATATTAAACTAAGATTGATTGAAATCATTTTTAATCATGTTGCTCTCAAACAGATTTTTGCTAATAACTTTAAAGTGAAGGGAAAAAGGTATAATGTACCATTCATTAAAATTGAAATAATTTAAGATTATTGTTTCATCTTTACCAAATCCTGTAATGACTTTTAGCATGCCTTGTAATACATAATGTATTTATATAGTTACATGTGCATATAACTTACAAATAAATTGTAAATATCAGGCTAGGACATAGAAGGAATAAAACTTGGTGCACAAATGAGACAACGTGAAAGCAGTTAGCACCATCAGGACACTAATGAATAGTTTCACTTCCCCCTTGGTGACTAACCGGTGTGAGATATGAAAGGGAGAAAGAGTCGAGGATAGCTCTCAAGAGTGGCTTGGGGGAGCGGGTGGTGGTGCTGTCACCCAGAAGGCTGGAAATGATATCTAATGAAATTTGGGTCCACTTGACAAACTACTGACACTGGGTTGTGGTGAAGGAAACTGCAGCATTTGCTGCAAGGCCAAGCAAGGAGTACTGGCGGGTAAAGCTCAAAAGACTCCTCGATGGATTTCAGGGAAGGGTTTTTAAAGACAGGGAGAGGGCAACAGGGTAGGTGATCAGATCCTGGACATTCTTCTGATGGGTGGTGAGATAATTGGGAGGCAACATCATCAACCTTCTGGTTCTAATTGGGGTCTATGTGCTTGTTGATCAGCATGCAGTTAATGCCTTCCACCTGGTGGAGGTTTCAGTATCTGCAAAACAGCTCAAGCATATGGCTCAGAATATTATCTATAGCCCTCGAAGAGGAACTAAAGGTCCTTGACTTTGTTTTATAGCTAAACTATTATTATTTTTGTCTTACTTGACTGTTTTCCTTTGCTTCTGCATTTTCTCACTTCTCTGATTAAATTTGGAACTCAGGAAAGGCCTAGGATGCTAAAGTTTTTCTACAAACAAGAGGCAGGTGGAGGACAGGGAGGGTGGGAGGAGTCTGTCCCTAGAAGGCCTTATAGGGTCCTGCTTGGTTACAGAAACACAGGAACAGGAGTAGGTTGTGGCACGTTCCTGGAAGGAAATTAGGAGTTTGAGTTTGGACACGTTTCCTCCAGTCTAGGAACCTCTAGTGGAGATGTGTCCAGTTGGTTGGATATGCCATCTGCAGCTCTGGAGCATTCTGGGCTGGAGAGGAGGTTTCCAGAGTCATTAGCAGGCAGGAGGTTTTAACATGGGAGTGGGTGAGATCCCCAGAAGGGGCAGGCAGCCGAGCAGTGGAACCCCAGAGACCACCACCACAATGAAAAGCCAGGCCCTGGAGGCTGAGAAGCTGCAGTCATTAAGGTGTGTAGAAAATCTGGAGAGAGAGAGGGGTGGTGGTTGCAGGCGCCGACTCCGGAAACTGTACTCCAAGGGGGTTGCAGGAAGGAAGGTGTGCTCAGCAGGTTCAAAGGCTGGGGAGAAGCGACTAGGGGAGGCTATAAAGCACCCACTGGCTTTGGCAACTAGAGGTCAATCCGGACTTAGAGGGGCGGGTGTGTAAGCCAGAGCATAGGGTTGGAGGAGAGAGTGTGTCAGTTCAGCTCCAGGGAGTAAGTCACCTGCTTGGGGGCGCTGACCCCAGAATCTCTCCTTGGGACAAGTCCCGGCAGGGGAGGAGGTCTGGGAAGATCCGAACATCGTGAGGAACGCTTTGGGGCCCGGGGGTGACCGCGGAGGCGAGCCGGGTTGGACCTGACCCCGGGCTGCGGCGGGCGCTTTTCCGGCCGAGGGACAGGGCGGAGGCCGCCGCGCCCCGGGCTCTCAAGTTTCCTTTCCTGTTGGCCGCGCGGCCCTGCGCTTCAGGTAGCAGCGGCCCGGCCAGGTGGGCGGGCGGGCGGCGGACAGGGCAGACCTCCGCGGCGGCGGCTCGGCCCGCGCCCCTCTGCCGCCGGCTCCTCGCCTCTCCTCTGCTCCGCGCCCAGGTAGGTCACCGGCTGGGGCGGCGCGAGACCCCCGGGATTCTCCCCTGCGGAAGCGGCCCTTTTCCTCCCGCCCGGCGGCCCGGGAGCTCCGGGCTGGCGCGGCGCAGCACCGCGCCCCGGGACCGCCGGCCCCTGTCCCTGCCGCGGGGCGCACCGCCGGCTCCCGCCCAGCGCCCGCCGTGGGGCGAGGCCCGGCCCGGGCTCCGCGGGTCGGCGGCAGGGCGGGGCAGCCCTTCTGCGGTGCTCGCTGTTCGCCCTGACCCGCGCCGCCACCTGCTCTCCAGACTGCGAGCCGCCCCCTTCGGCCCACTGCATGACCCTGTCCCCGGAAGCCCGTGAGTGCGCGCGACGCTGCGCTACTGACCTTGAACCCACGGCTCGCGGCCCCCGGCGGCCCACAGTGGGAGTCGGAGCGCCCCCGGGTCGGAATCTCGGCCCTGGGCTTCCCTGCCCGCTAAGGCGGCGTCTCCGATCCCGAGCTCATCGCCTGCCTGGGCCCTGGGCTGTGCTCCTGTCCCAGTTCCTATGGTGGCCTGGGCTCCAGAGGCCTCAGGTGAGCCCGCCATACCTCAGCTCCCTGGCGACCGACATTGGATTCGAAAGGTTTAGAGAAATCATGGGACCCGGGACTTGCCGCCACCTAAGAGCCTGGACCACTTTCTAGTGCTTGAGGACTGGCCAGATACCGAGGGCTGAGGATTTCCACCTGGAGGCAGGGGGATGGGCAGGATGGCAGAGTGATGGGGTCATTGGAGGCCTTCATCCTTACCTCTTTGGCTCGTTCCTGGCAAGGGAGGTAGGTGTACTGCATCTGGCAGTCTGCTTTGTGCCCTTGAACTTCCTGGTAGCTGCTATGCCAGTGGAACTGCTTGCCTTGGCTGGCAGAGGCCTCTGGGGTGAGTTTTGAGAGGCCCTGGAGTAGGAGACGCTTGCTAACTAGAGTGTCACTTACACTAACTGTTGGGTCCTTGTAGTGGCTGGAAGCTTGGTCATGACAAATTAGCAAAGGAGCTGAGTGAAGACAGCTGGAAGCACTAGTAGGAATTTCAGCATGGTCCCGAGCCCTTGTTGGCTATCCCCCTGGATGTGGTGACCAACATTTGGCCATCTTTAGGGAGGAGTTGGCTGCAGCTGGAACCCTCATGGGAGAAATTCCTCCCCTGGCTGTGAAGCATCAGTGTTGAGTGGTAGTCAAGCCATAGGGCCAGGCAGACAGAGCCCCTGTCAGCACTCACCTTCTGGAATGTTAACAGGTTTGGAGTAGTTAGCCTGACCTGGCTGCAAGTCTGGTGGCAGCTCTGAGGGACCGGCTTACTCTGAAGATGCCGGTTCGGGGCTGCGCTAAGAATCATGGGACTTACGTGGGTGGTTTGCTGGGAGACTCTGGGACCTCTGAGCCCCACCCTGAGCCCAACCTTGGCTCTTTGGAGAGCCTCAATAAGGCTCTCAGCAAGGTCAGGAAGCTCTTGGAGAGATGAGGCCTGCTTTCCTTGTCCTCACACTAGGTGAATCACTCTTCAAATGGCTTTGAAATCAATCCCTGGTTTTGAAAATATCATGGGCAGATAATATGTAGCCTTAGGGTTAAGCAGGGAGAAGATCTTCTCTCCCCGAAAGCTACTCATTGGCCTCCCTGGTTCTTCCCCCCAAATATTAATCCTTTATTTCTTCTGTGTGCTGCTGCATATCTAGGACAGGAGATCATGGCTTTGGGCTCTGATCTAGGAGGGGCTAGGGCCCAAGAGGATGGGCTCAAGGCTGGGGTGCTGGCCATGCAAAGTCAGCAAGAAGTATCACTCATAGAGGAGAAGGCTCTTTTTCCTGATATGGTTTCACATTTGAACATGGTTGCCTTCTCCTTGCACCCAAATAGGAGTTGAGAGAGTACTTGTCACATAATAGCGTTCAGTAAATAATGTTGAGTGAAAGGATTCGGTGTCTACATGAAAGGTCATGTTCATTTTCCCAGCTGGACTTTCTCGTACCTGGTATCAGGATGATAATGAGTCGAGATAATACTTATAAAGCACATATTATGTGCCAGGTACTATTCTATGCACTTCACACATGCTAACTAATTTAATTGTCATGGCAACCTATGAGGTTGGCACTGTTATTATCCCCATTTTAGAGGGAATAAAACTGAGCCAGAGAAATTAGCAACTTGCCCAAGGTCATGCAACTTAGTGGTGGGACAGGAGTCCAACCTGGGTAGTCTGGCTTGAATCCATCTTCTTAACCACACACCGAGCTGACTCTTGACACTGGCATAGATAGATTCACCACTTAGCTCATTGACTCATTCATTACGTTATGCGTTCATTCATTCAACAAGTATTTCTTGATACCTGCTATATTCCAGGCATGGGGATACAATAGTGAATGAGGTGGGCGAGGTCTGTCATGGAGGTGATATATAGTGGGCAAAGCCCCTTTGCCCAACGCCTCTCTGAGTCATGCACACCTCAGAAATGAGAAGGAAGATGGGCCCCTATAGGCAACCCCACAGCATCCTTTTGGGGAGGGGAGAGTCGTATCTTTTTGGATGAGTCATAATTTGATTCCAGCCTTTCCTGTTTGTTGGGGTTTTGTAAGGGACACTTAAGTGATAACAGTGAATGCAGTCTGATTTGGCACAATAACTTTATGTCCTTGAACCTAATAAATACTGTAGGTCTTTATCTCATGGCAATGAAAAAAAAAAGTGAATGCAGTCTGGTCTCCTGGGAGGGAGGTGCAGGCCTGGGTCTGGTTATCATAGATTGTCTTTTTTTTTTTAAGTCTATTTAAAAAAATTGAGATATAGTTGATGTATAATATTATATAAGTTACAGGTATGCAATATAGTGATTCATAATTTTTAAAGGTTATACTCCATTTATAGTTATTATAAGTTATTGGCTGTATTCCCTGTGTTGTACCATATGTCCTTGTAGCTTATTTATTTTATACATAATAGTTTGTACCTCTAAATCCCCTACCCCTATCTTGCCCCTCCCACTTCCCTCTCCCTACTGGTATCCACTAGTTTGTCCTATATATCTGTGAGTCTGTTCCCTTTTTGTTATATTCATTCGTATTTTTTAGATTCCACATATAAATAATATACAGTATTTGTCTTTTTCTGATTTATTTCACTTAGCATAATGCTCTCCAAGTCCATCCATGTTGTTGCAAATTTCATTTTTTCTTATGGCTGAGTAGTATTCCATTGTATATATGTGCCACATCTTCTCTATCCATTCATCTGTTGACGGACACTTGGGTTGCTTCCATATCTTGGCAATTGTAAATAATGCTGCTGTGAACATCGGGGTGCATGTATCTTTTCAAATTAGTGTTTTCATTTTTTCAGATACATACCCAGGAGTGGAATTGCTGGGTCATATGGTAGTTCTGTGTTTAGCTTTATGAGAAACCTCCATACCGTTTTCCACAGTGGCTGCACAAATTTACATTCCCACCAACAGTGCACGAGGGTTCCCTTTTCTCCACATCCTCGCCAGCATTTGTTATTTGTGGTGGTCTTTTTGATGACAGCTGTTCTGACAGGTGTGAGGTGATATCTCATTGTGATTTTTTTTGTTTGTTTGTTTTTAATTTTTTTATATTTTATTTTTGGCTGCCTTGGGTCTTACTTGCAGCGCGCGGGCTTCTCATTGCGGTGGCTTCTCTGGTTGTGGAGCATGGGCTCTAGGCGCGCGGGCTTCAGTAGTTGTGGCTCGTGGGCTCTAGAGCGCAGGCTCAGTAGTTGTGGCACACGGGCTTAGTTGCTCCGCAGCATGTGGGATCTTCCCGGACCCGGGCTCGAACCCGTGTCCCCTGCATTGGCAAGCGGATTCTTAACCACGGTGCCACCAGGGAAGTCCTGTTTTTTGGTTTTTTTTTGGCGGTACACGGGCCACTCACTGTTGTGGCCTCTCCCGTTGTGGAGCACAGGCTCTGGACATGCAGGCTCAGCAGCCATGGCTTACGGGCCCAGCGGCTCCACGGCATGTGGGATCTTCCTGGACCGGGGCACGAACCCGTGTCCCCTGCATCGTCAGGCTGACTCTCAACCACTGTGCCACCAGGGAAGCCCTCTCATTGTGATTTTAATTTGCATTTCTCTGATTAATGATACTGAGCATCTTTTCATGTGCCTGTTGGCCATCTGTATGTGTTCTTTGTAAAAATGTCTATTCAGGTCTTCTGGCCATTTTTTAATCAGGTGGTTTGTGTTTTTGATGTTGAGTTTATAAGCTGTTTATATTGATATTTTGGATATTAGCCCCTTATCGGTTATATCATTAGCAATATTTTCTTCCATTCGGTAGTATCATAGATTGTCTTAACGTTCCTTCAAAAGGGAAAAGGCTTTGCGTTTGGGACCAGTGTTCCTCCATCCAGGGGGACTTCTGGGCCACGGGGAGCAGAGACAGGTTAGGCTCAAGGTGGAATTGTTAGGTCCTGAGCAAAGGTTGCCCTCCCAAAACAGAGCCACAGTTTCCTCCTAAACTGTTCTGGAGGGTCTTGTATCCCTACAGCGGGGCCCTTGGCCATTGTCCCAACCTGTGTCATCTTAGTGGGTCTGCTGCCCATCTCTGTATGGACATGATGGAGTAGATCTCACACTGGTCACTGGGGCCCAGGAAGGCAGCTTTCTCTAGGTTGGAAAATGAAGGCTCAAAGTGGAAGGCATTTTCCAAAGCCTATGCCCGGGATATTAATGGGTGTTTTTCCCTATGGTGGCAGTGGTGGGAGGGTCAAATAAGTGTGTTGGGTTAAAGAAAGTTAAGCAGCTTTCTTGACTGGAGGACTTCTCAGATGTTTAGGACCTACTAGTAGGAATTGCGTGTGAATCCCCATAAAGACTGTGGTACGCAGTCCTGTCCCAGCCTTCTGACATTTTTATGTTGTACACACTACACTTTGGAAAATGCTTGTTTAGACCAAGGGTATCCACGGTCTGGTTAAAGGTGCAGAATAAGACTCCTTGGATGTGCTGGGTCTAAGTCGGTTCTCAGATGCATGGGCTAGGATGCTCCCATGGCAGCCCCGTCCTACCCGCCCCCAACCTCGCCCCCCAAACACACTAGCAGAAGGAATCGTTTGCCTCTCCTCCCTCTGGCAGGATAGTACTAAGGGCTCGGATTTCTTTTTTCTTTTTTTTTTTTTTTCCGTTTTAAGGTCATTTAATTATTTAATGAATACACATTACCCTCCCTCTAGGTTGCTTGTAGCCTGCTGGTTGCACTGTTTATGAAACAGCTGTGAGGACGGGGGGTTCATAATCTCTTGGTAGCTAGAGCCCAGCAGCGGCCTGAGGATCGTGTGTCAACCCTTTAATCCTGCTCTGTACGCACAGGAGTTATTATGTGGGCTCAGGAAGGCACAACCTCATGATTGGACGTGAGGAGGTGACTCAGGCCCAGGTCAGGGCTGGAGCCAGCCTCCCGGTAAACAACTGGCCCCATCCTTTCTGGGCGCTTCTCCCCAGGATTTCGACAGCACCACAGAAATAGCCCTTTTGCTCATGGTTATTTCCCAGACCCACGCTGTTGGCCTGAGTCACGGGGAAGCTGTGTGTCTGTTGTGAGCTTCCCCACAGAGGACCATCCTTCTCCTAAACGGCAGATGAAGAGTGGAGCTTTGCGACCTGTGATGCTGTTGTGATCCACCCTGACTGCTCTGCGGGTCCCTTGAGGCAGGGAGAGCGGCAGCTGTGGTGGCTGGGTGGCCGCGTCCAGCCGGCGCTCAGGAGGCTCCTCCGAGCTGGAGGCCCACATGGGAGCCGGGAGCGGCAGTAAGAAGGGGAGGCTGGGGCAGGTGGGCTTGGGTGGGTCAGGCGGGAGGCGCCTCTTCCCTGGGTGTGGAGGGGTGGGCAGGCACGTGCGCTCTGGCAGAGCTGGTCAGGCTGCCCCGTCACCTGTGATGTGCAGCTCTTTTCAGGGAAGAAGGGAAGGAATGAGACAGGGCATGCCCGTCTTTCCATCCTTGCAGGCTCCTGCGCTGAGATGTCCCCTCCCCCTGAGTCTCTGTCCTTTCCAGTTCCTGGCCCTTCCCTCTTTTAGAGGGGGTGGGGAGAGGCTCATATTAGCAACTGGCCCGGAGCTCCCCCCACCAGCCCTGGGGTGCCCTCAGGACTGTTTGGGGGCCCTTTGGGGGGCCCTCTGAGGAGACCAGGGCAGGCTCTGTGTGTATAGACGACTTCCCTTGGTAAGATGAACCGGGTCCCAGGCCAAGCCCGAGGCGGGGTTCAAAACGGAAGCAGCACGGGTGATGGTATCGCGGTTAGTGCGCGGCTTTCAGGAGGGATCTGGACGTTGGAGGCTGTGGCTTATCGTCTGCGGTTTGTCAGGAAGGCTGAATGCACTATTGCATTGGACAGCAGTTGCTTTAGTTTCCTGCTCCGAAGGGGGCTGTGAACCGGGCCAGGACGCTGCATTCCGGACACAGCAGCCATGATAACTAGCATTACCTGGGCCCCGTAGGACTCTTGGAAATTTTCCGCTTCCATTTCATGTTCACGGAAGAATTTCCAGCCCAGACTTTTCCTGCTCTTACTGAGGGCTGCTCACAGATATGCAAAGCAGAGACCTCCCACCCCAGCAGCAGACAGAACCGAGCTAGCTGCACTTACACTGACTCAGCTCAGCCTCCCCGGCAGCACGCAGCCCTTGGCCCAAGTGCGTCACCTGGGTGGCATCCTCAGAATCGGCCATGGAGACTCCAGTGCCAGGCTCAGGTCTGTGTCGTGGGTTCTAACTGTGGGAGTCTGGCAAGAGCAAGAAACGGCATCATTTGTATAAGGAGGGGATTTAAGAGGCACTGTGCTCCCTTTCTGGAGGGGTCGTGGTGCTATGAAAACGTTCCTGTTTGTTGAAATTGGTGGATTCTTAAGCACTGCGCCACCAGGGAAGTCCTCACAAGGTATTTTTTATGTGATTGCACTGTCCTCATAGTTATAATTTTGGTTGCTTAATGTTTTTTTTCAAGCGAGTATGCTCTCATTTGGACATTTTAAAGCTATTTATATAAAGAGTGAAGGTAAACATGTTTGTACTTTTTCCTTCCTTCAGATTCTTTTCTTAGAAGCAATTTCTAGAAGTGGGTTTACTCTGTCAGATGCTTGAATGGTTTATGGCATTTGCTGCCTCTTGCCTGGGGCCCTTTGGAGGCCTGCTTCTGAGATAGATGTGAGGTTTTGGAATGCTGCACTTGCCCAGGGCCTTAGAGTGGAGGGCTGGGGCTTTGTTCTCCCCTAACAGCTCCTCCCGGGTCTTAGCTGTTTGTCTTTCTCTCCATTTCTTTCTTCTGTCACCTTCTCTGGCCTCTGCTCTGATAGTTTCCAGCTTCCCCTTCTCTCTGCTATCAGGATGTGGAAATCTCCACAGTCAGCTGTTCATCTCTGCAGGATAGGTGTTTGCAGTCCTGGTCTCTGCTGCCACGGACCAGCAGTTGCGTGCTGGGCTGCCTCTCACCTCCCAGCTCCCTCCCACTCAAGCCCCTGAGGGTGAAGGAGGCCCAGGAAAGGCCTGGCCCTGGGGGCGGGGTGGGGGGGAAGGAGGAAATTGGTTTTACAGTCTAGGGGCCCACAGGGGTACCGTGCCTGTCCGTTACCAGCCTGCTTGCTTCACTCCTGTCTGTGTCATGAATTAGACCCCTGTGCCGCAGAGAAGACCAGAGCAGCAAGGCTCCCCAGGCACCAGAAACCTCCCTGGTACCTAGAACTGAGAGGGCCTTGGAGATCACTTAGTCTAATCCCCTTATCTCACAGGTGAGAACACTGTGAGGTGAGAGAATGACTGCCCCAGGGTTGTTCAGTGAGTCCCTCCTCCCTTGTAATTGCTTCCTCTCCCTGCTAGGCAGCAACTGGGCCCTGTCTCACCTTCGTCCTCCTCTGTCGGGCTGACAAAGCCACGTCTCTCTTCAAAACCCTCCTTAAAGAAACTGGATGGACAGGAAACGCCTCTTCCAGAGCCGCTCCTGGTGAAGGTGGCTTGTGGAGAGGAGGCCGTATTGGTCTGTTCCATAAGTGTGAGGGACAGTGTGGACACTTGCCCTGACCCCCAAATAGGCAGAGAGAAGCAGCACAGCGTAGTGGTTTAGAGGACAGATGCAGGAGCCAGGTGCCCGCATTCAAATCCCTCAGCAGAGGCTTAGCGAGGAAAGGGACAGGCGAGCCAGAGACAGAACAGCTCAGGTCTCTGCCCACTTATGAGAGGTGTGACCCTGGGCAAGTTAGCTCTCTGTGCCTTCCTTCTCTCATCTGTAAAACGGGAATAAACTGAGCTCGTAAATGTATAGGGCTTCGCAGAGTGTACTTACTATGGGCTATGTAAGTGTTGAAAGACAGGCAGAAAGACAGTAAAGAAAGGAGCCAACCAGGTGATTTAGACCAGCTACTGACAGGAGCCCAGTGTGCAGAGGAGGATAAGGGCAAGCTTCTTTGAGGGAGTGAGTTTTCAGTGGGGTTGTGAGAGGTAAAGAGTCTCCCTGTCCCCAAACCTTTATTTTATTTGCTGTCTTGTTAGAAGTTCCAGAGGGTTTGGGAGATGGTGGAATTATGATTTCATTTCAGCAGAAGGCCTCATTTTATGTGGTGAGGAATGTAGCTGTGGATCTCCTGGGACCTTATGCTAATCATTAACCCCTTAGGTCTTTGGTCTTCCCCTATGTGCAGTGGGAAGTAAGTCTGGACGTTGTAGTACGTGGCACGGCCTCCTCATAGCCTGCAGGAAGGGGCTTCTGAACTCTCCTCTTCCTGCTCTGTCATGGAAACCAAGGCGGGAAGGACGGGGCCGCCCACGCGCTAAGGATTCCCTGGGTTCAGGAAAACAGAAGTAGACTTGGTTGGACAGTTCATTCTTTCACTTCTGAACGTTTGCGTTCTCGTGAGATGTAACTGGACCTACACCCTTCACATCCAGTCACTTATGGAGCTAGTTTTAAAAATTGGCCTGCAGGGTTTGGTCTGGGGAGTTCCTAAGTAGACAGCTGACCACAAGCACCGGGGCACCTGGCCCTTTTTCCGGTGTCTTCTCCTGCCACTCACCAGTGACTCAGGTGGTCCAGTAATTCTTATAGGCTCACGCTGGTTCTTTTTCTGCCAGTCGAGATGCCGCGCCAGTTCCCCAAGCTGAACATCTCCGAGGTGGACGAGCAAGTCCGGCTCCTGGCCGAGAAGGTGTTCGCTAAAGTGCTCCGAGAGGAGGACAGCAAAGATGTCCTGTCCCTCTTCACCGTCCCCGAGGACTGCCCCATCGGGCAGAAGGAGGCCAAGGAGAGGGAGCTGCAGAAGGAGCTGGCGGAGCAGAAGTCTGTGGAGACTGCGAAAAGGTTTGTCCCCCTGACTTGTGTGGGGCTGTTCAGACCCAGGCGGGCTGTGGGCGTGTGTCCTGGATGAGACGCGTTGTGTGAACTCGGCTGTCCTGGGAACTGAGGTTATTTCTTAACCAAGACTACTGAACTCACCACTTATTCACTGAAGTGTGTCTTGGTGCCTTTGTTTGGTTGAAAAGATCAAAAACCACTTTCTCTCCTGATGTTTTAATAACAAATCATGTGCACAAGTACACACCATTTCCAAATGACATTTCCATTTTCTTTCTGAAAACTCGAGGATTTCTTGGGAAACATGTTTTACTTCTTTTCATGGCTAATTAACAATGTATATGTACTTTGCACTGTTAATTAACTCAGCTCACTATTTGCCAGGTGCTGTGCTGGGCACTGGGGATGCATTAGTGAACAAGATAGGTATAGTCCCTTCTCTGTAGAGCTTACAGTCAGCCTAGACAGTAATTAAGTGACTGGACCACTTAATTGAAAAATGACAGGTTATGATAAGTGCTGTGTTAGTCAGGGTCTAACCAGAAAAGCAGAAACTACTTGAGTAATGGAAATAGGATTTTCATGCAGGGAATTGGTTACAGGGGGTAGAGAACCGAGGAGGCAAGCAGTGGGGAGAGAGGCAGCCCGGAGATTAGACACAGTAGGAAGCAGCCACTACCCCAGGCAGAGAGACAGTGGAGAGAGGTGGTGTTGCTGGAGCCTGGGGTAGAGAAGTTGGAACTGTGGTGGCCTTGTCAGTGGAAAATGTAGCCTAGGGGGTGAGGCAACAGCTGCAGAGATGCCTCCCAAGGCAGAGATGGAGGCAGGGATACCTGGCTTTAATCCTTCTGGCATGTTCCAGTTTCCCCCACCGGTTGCCACTGGCCAAACCTAGCCAGCAGCCAGCTGACGCATGGAGAGGGAGAGTCCTTTTTCAGACTGGGTTCTTAGGGAAGGTCTTTCCTAGGAGGTGACGTTGTAGCTGATGCAAGGGCATAAAGGAGCCAGCTCTGGGTAGAGCTGGGTGAGAGTCTTACAGGTGGAGCAGCCAGGACAGAGGCCCTCAGGGATCTTCAAGGAGGCCCATGCTGGGCAGAGGTGTGGTTAAGGGGGAAGAGCCATGACCTCCGGCTGGAGGGGTAGGCAGGGCCCAGATCAGAGTGGTCTGTGCTCCCTGGTAAGTATCGGGCTGGCTAAGAAGTTTGTTCAGGTTTGTCTGTGAGATGTTACGGAAAAACCCGAATACACTTTTTATCCAACCCAATAGTTTGGATCTTTGTCCAAGTGCATTGGGAAGCCCTCGCCCTTTTAGCGTATCTCACCTGGGAGAGCAGAATTAGAGAATAAAAAGCTTTGAGAACGTGTCTGGCAGGGCCGTAGCTGGGTGCCTGGCTGGCTGGCGTACTGCAGACCCCAACGGCTAACGTCGTAGAACTTGGGCTTTCTCTGCCACCTAGTCCATCATCAGGTCCTTCCTAAGGTACCGCCTTATTTTAAAAGGCAAGTCCTTTCCTTTCTTGGTAGGACAGAATTTCAGTATTTCCTTAACTTTTTTTGGAAAGTAGTAACATGTCAAGTACTTGTATGAAGGTAAGAACAGAGGTTCATCATCCAAAAAATAAGTGTTTTCCTTCCTCCGAGGGGCTGTGAAGTGAAGGGGTCGTTGGTGCCATTGGCCAGCTCTGAGTGCCAGCCTTGTGCTGAGTGAGGCGGGGACAGGTCATCCCTGGAGGGTAAAGAAGAGGCTGATGGGGGAGACCCTGGTCCACACTACACTGACTGAACAGAGGGCTAACTTCATGAACTGAATGGTCTGCCGGCGTTCTGTGTCTTAAGAATTGAGCATTTTGGACCCTTAATAATGAGAAGGAGTCCTGGCATTTCGTATTACTAGAAATAGGTTTCTGAGGCCAGTTTCCGTTACAGAGTGACACTGGGCCTGACGTCTTCAAAAGAGAGTCTTCTCTTCTTATCGATGCCCAGGCTAATGGCAAAATGGAAGCCTTCTTACTCTAAGTCTAAACGATGCTCCGTGGTTTCCAGAAATTCCTCTACAAGCTCATCTCCAGAAATTTTGCTCCTTCCCTACTTGTTAGGTTGTGATGGTCTTGGTTTGCATCTGTCTGCCCCCCCCCCTTTTTTTTTTTTTGTGGTACGCGGGCCTCTCACTGTTGTGGCCTCTCCTGTTGCGGAGCACAGGCTCTGGACGCGCAGGCTCAGCGGCCATGGCTCACGGGCCCAGCCACTCCGCGGCATGTGGGATCTTCCCGGACCGGGGCACGAACCCGTGTCCCCTGCATCGGCAGGCGGACGCTCAACCACTGCGCCACCAGGGAAGCCCTGTCTGCCCCTTTTGACTGGAAGCTCCTTGAGGACTTTATCTGGCTCCCACTGGATCCCCAGGATCTAGCCCAGGACTCGGCCTGTGTTGGTGAGCAGTGGATGACGTGTGGCAGAAGAAAGACATCCTGTTTCTCCACTGCCACCACAGATGCTACCTCGGGGTGGCCACGGCTCTCTGGGCCACTGTGTTCTACCACTCCCTGGTACGCTCTGTGACCTTGGGCCCATTAGGAAACCTTTCTGTGCCCCAGTTTTTCATCATCTGTAAAGTAGATATGGTAAAGAGCTACTTTCTTGGGGTGTTGTGAGGAATGAGGGAATTAACATACACAAAAGGCTTAGGGCAGTGCCTGGATCACAGGAAGCCCCAGGGAGATGTTAACTATCTGTCCAGCTTCCTGTGGCAGAGATGGGCAGCAACAGCAGCTACTGCTTCCTGTGGGCTAAGTGCTGCCCTGTGCAGTTTACTTTCATTCTTTAAGCCCCACATGAAGCTTATCAAGTGGATATTCTTATCTCGATTTTGCTGATTAGGACACATTGCCAGTAAGTGACAGGGCAGAGACTCAAATCCACGTCTGTCGAAGGTAGGACCCCACACTTTAACCACGAGGCTGTCCCATCTCCAGTCAGGGCTGGGGTCCTTGCTTCCACGAGAAGACACTGGAATGACACTGGGGGCTGCTCCCCAGGGTATAATTGCCAGCTTCTGAATGAAATGGAGGGAAAAGCTGGACCGTAGTTCCCTGCTGCCCGCTGGCTTCTTTTCTGCCAGAGGACAGCTTGGTCCCTAGACTGCCTGTCAGATGTCCCAGCATCCTCTGGAGCTGTGCACCCCCAGCTTTATCTTTCAGCCTCGCTGTTCAGTAGAGGCACCGTTATGCAAATACTCAGATGTGAATCTTTCGGAGGAGGAACCCTCTCTGCAGCTTCCTCTTTGTCTCTGGGTGCCCCCTGACATTCTGGAGCCTAAATGCTCATGTGGAGCCTTCCCGCCAGAGCCAGGCGCTGTGCCGGGCTTTGAGGATGGAGGGCGCTACATACAAGAATCAGAGGGCGACCCCTGCCCGGTAGCCAGCGAGGAGCCTGGGCCTCAGTCTAGGCCCACATGGAGATGAATTCTGCCAACCACCTGCATGAGCTCGGAAGTGGATTCTTTCCCAGGGTCTCCAGCTAAGAGCCCAGTGTGGCCAGCCTGGGTTTGGCCTTCCAATACCCCGGACGTAGAGCCCAGCCGAGCCCACGCCGACGTTTCACCTACAGAGCTGCGAGCCAGCAAGTGGGCCCTCTCCTTGGGCTCCATTTAGCTTTTCCGGTTTTCTTAGAGACGAGCTTTAGTGGTTAGCTCTGGTTATTCCAAGCCCTGGCCCATGGCGTGTGGGCCCTAAGGAGCTGCCCCATCTGTTGTTAAACCTGTCCCTTATCCCTGTGGAGTCCGAGCTCCCAGCCCATGTTCACGTGTGACAGTCTGGGGCTCACCTGAAGACCAAGGTTGGAGCCGTAATGGATGGGTTCTGGCTTCCTCCCTGGGGCAGAGGAATATGGACGTTCCTTGCACAAGTCTGGTGGGCTTTGGCTCAGACAGCTTTCTGATTGTGGTTTTTTTTTTTTTTAAGCTTTCTTACCTGTTTCTCACCTTAGATGTCACCTTGCTTTTCCTTAGCAGGACTGGTCATCAGGCGGCATTGGCTGAGGCCTGCAGGGGTATAGTTGGCATAGGGATAAAAACAGTGACCTGGCAGATGTGTGGGTGACACAGAAGCCAGAGTCTCCCAGGGTCTGGCTGACCCTGTCAGAACAGGAGAGGGAGCCCAAAGTAACGGCTCTTCCTCTAGGTGCGAACATCCAAAAGATGCCAAAGTGGGAACCTCATTGCTCAAGGTGAGTCTGCCTCTGAGGAATGATTGACAGACATGAGTTGGTATCTTCCTTGGAATGGGATGCTTGACTCAGCTCCGTGTGATGGATGGATGGTGGGCTGGGGAAAGCCTAGGCTGGAGGTTTCTGGAGTCCAGCCTGGGTTTCCTGAACAACTCAGTGCATCTGTTATGTAGGGTTGGGGTCAGGGCAAAGACAGACTTCTGAAAAAGGGCCGCCCGCCTCCACTTTCCAGGTCTAAACAGTCTTGTCCCCAAAGAGGGGATAACGCATGTGGGCAGATAAGGACCAGAGAGCCATGGCAAGCAGTGGGTGTATAGACAGGGCAGGGAAAGATTGGTGGTTCCTGAAAAATCAGCCGTGGGTCTGTGAGAAGAGACCCGGCCAAGAGCCAGGAGGAAGACAGCTGCCTCCGGGTGAGTCATAAGGTCGGTTTGGAGATCAGCTGATTTCTCCACACCCTGTAGATGTCGCTGGGTCCTGGAGAAAAGGAGGGGTTCTAGGGGCTCTGGTGGGTCACGGTTGTCACTGAGTCCTTCGCTGGTGGCTGTAGGCCCTGGTTGTGCTGGGATAGTACCCAGGAGGCTGCTGGGCCCTGTGACACAGGAGGGCAAGTAGTCAGCTGGTTGCTGGCGTTGGACATCACTGGGTGGCAGTGCTGGGGAGAGACGTGGGAGAGGGGAGTGCTGATGGCCTCACCTCCCTGCTGCTTAACTCTATGCCTGGAGATCCTAGGACTTGGGGTGGTGTCATTTGAAACATTACTGATTAGTTAATGAGGAAGGTGAGGGTTCACAAATCAGCATTGCAAATAAGCACGAGCTTGTGGCGTTTTAAACCAACCTTGTGCTTACTTCCCCAAGAGTTTGTGAGATCGTCTTTTGGTGCCGAGGTGACAGGTCCAGAGAGACCTGAAATTGATGCTGATCAGTCCCTTTCCCATAACAAAGCTACAGACCTGTGCCTGCCCCAGCAGCGGCCAGGAGGGCACATGCCAGGCTAGTGGAGGGAGCAGCTGGGGTGACAGGGTACCAGGGAGGTGGGAAGCTAAGGGCTGGCTGCACCTTGCCGTGACTTCGTATAAGCCATTTCCCATCTCTGGTCCCCTGACTCTTCCTTTATGAAAACAGGAGGTGGGACTGCTTGACTGTCACAATCTCTTCTGGCTCCAATGCCCCAAATTGTTAACTTTGTGAAGTGCACTGTGATTGAGACTGTTCGTATGCTGGGACCCAGAGTTTGGTTTATCTGAAGACAGCACGGTGATTGATTCGACATCGTGCTCACCTCACTTGCCCTTGGTGTTAGACCCCTGCGGGGTGGTCTGCCCTCTGTCTCCTGAGACATTTGCCTACTTGCATGTTCCACGCGCCCTGCAAACGCAGGCCACAGCAGTTCTTAGTGGCCGCAGGGAGATATTGCATGCAGAGAGACGAGTGTGAGAGGACGGCACGAACGATTAGAAACTTCTTCACGGTAGGACCAGCACCGCTGATTAATCAGAGCCAAATTCTCCTGCCATGTCCACAACAGAGACTCTTCATCACTCGCCCCAGTTCGCTGCTTTCTTTCACTTTTCCTTGTCCTCGACTTTTAGAAAGAAAAGTTTTAAGATGATTCGGTCCCAGTCCCTGTCTCTGCAAATGCCGACGCAGCAAGATTGGAAGGGCCCCCCGACAGCCTGCCCAGCCGTGTCTGCCGCAGCTCCTGTGCTCCCCGGAGCCCCTCCCCAGCCCGCACCTGCGCCCTACGCCATGCCTGAGTACCAGCGGGTCACCATCAGCGGAGACTACTGTGCTGGGGTAAGGCGTCTCTGCGGGGGCTCTGTGAGTGTTGTGTGTGCCTTGTGCCAAAGCTGGGGTCCCGTGGGGTCACGCCCAGCCCTGAAGCCTGGCCTGGTCTGTGGGTGTCTGGGAGGTGGCAGGCAGGAGGCACAGGAGCCTGGAGAGAAGGAGGGTTCTAGGCGAGGTAGCGGGTGTGTGTCTAGGGCGCTGCTCTCCCTGTGAGGAGGGCCTAGGGCTGCAGGTTGGTACACCGTGTGGCCCGTAGGTTCCATATGTGCTGTGGGCCCAGAAACACTGCCCTCTGTCCCTGTAGCCCATGGGGGACGGTTCCAGCTTGGGCTCTTTAGTGTTCCCAGATGTTGAATGGATTAAGTCCTGGTATTGATTGGTTTGTGCGAAATCAGTTATTGCTGAATCAGCTCTTCCTCTGTGCTTGGACTCATGTCCTTAAATACAGGCTAGACCAGCCAGGCAGGACGAGCAGGTCTTGACAAGAAAGTAAACAAGCTTGGTTTGCACCAAGTCGGTTAACTCAGTCACTGAAAATGTGCTCCTTTCACCTGGTTGGATGATGCCTTTTTATTGCTTGTTTCTTGAAGAGAAGTATCACTTAGTGCCAGGTTTGGTTCCATCTCCCTGGCCCTCAACCTACTACCCTCAGTTGGCCTTGTTATTCTGTCTCTCTCCTTTTTTAACAGTAGTTTTAGAATATATAGTGTATCTGAGAAAGCAAAGTGACTTATTACTCTTCTATACGTTTTCTTCTAGCTTAAAAAAATTTATTTTTTGAGCAATAGAAAATCCTTGCACATGGCTTAAAATTTAAAAGGTACAAAAATTATATCAGTCCTCTAGCCACCCGATTCCCCTCCTCAGAGGCAATCCTTGGTTTTGGTTTCTGGTGTGTTCTCACGTAGATGGCCTGTGTACCTACAGTTTACTGTGCCCGTGTAGTTGATTTATTTATTTTTACACAAATGGTAGTTACTATACATTATACTGAGCCTGGGTTTTTCATGTAACAGTACGTCTTGGAGATAATGCCATATCAATATATCAAGAACTTCCTTGTTATTTCTTTTTTACAAGTGCATAGTATTCCACGGTGTGGATGAACCATACTTTATTTAAATTCCTTTCTATGCGTGGGAATTTTGGTTGGATTGGAAACAACACAGCCCTTGCCTGGAGATACAGCATCCTGACCAGGAGTCCGTGGTGTCCGCCCAGCCTCTGGCATGTGGGCAGAACAGTGGAAGGGGAGACTAGAGGTGGGCTGACAGCCAGCTGAAGTTGGGGGGAGGACGTTGGCCTGGTGTATTAACTAGCTCCTTTCAGTCAGTCTCCTGCTTGGCACATTGTAGGGCATTGAGCCCCTGAACTGGTGAGTGGTCCCCAGAGAGCCACCAGTCTATGAGAGGCAGGCTGACCTTGCAGGTCGCCTTGGCCCCCAGTGGGTCAGCCGCCAGGCCTGAGGCCTGCAGTGCTTACAGGTTGGCTGGTCTGCTGGGACTCTGAGCACGTCTCTGATACCTCCAGCCGTGGCCTGAGCCCCTTGCCCTGCTGAGTCCCTCAGTCCTGCAGACAGTATTTGGCTTTATTGTTGGCAGGGACATATTTGTGTCTACGGTGTTGTCCGCTCACCTATTCCTGTTGCTCTCCTAAGCCATCAGAAAGTGTAAAATGGAATTAACACCCCCTCATGGGGACACCTGGAGTCAGGAAAGGAGAAGCTCCTTCCTTAACAAGAAGCAAGGGAAAAAAAAAAGTGTAAAAACGTGCATGGGAAAGATGTATACCAACTTCCTTCCTCTGAGGATGGAGTGGGTGGAGGAGGGCAGAGTTTTAGCTGTTATCTGAGATGATTTATTTATGTAAACATATAAGACATCTGAAACAACAATAAAAAATATTAAAATTGTTAGCTCTGGAAGGTAGATACATGGGTGTCTGTCATATTATCTTCAGTGCTTGTCTGTATGTTTACAACATTTCAAAGCTAAAAATGATTTTTTTTACTAAAGCAGAGGGGTCATGGTCCAGGCCCCAGCCTTCCGGCTCTGTGCTCCCTCTTGTACCTCCCTCTGCCGCATCTCATATCCTCTCTTATGAATGACTGTCTCCCCCAGCACGTTCAGATTTCTTCCACACCTGTCCTTCCCCAGAGACAAAGATTAACGAGCCCACTGGAAGGTGGGAATTTATCTCATTTATCTCTGAGCGTGAGGCAGCTCTGGGAAAGCAGAGCATACTTGGGCTTTGGGACTCGGTCAGATCAGGGTCTGAAGTTTGACTTCGTGACTTCCTGTGACTTATCCTCTCTGAGTCTCTGTTTCCCCAGTTGTAAAATGGGTTGCAGTGAGGACCAAAATGAAATCTACGAAAAGGGCCTGTCCCATAACACACAAGTGCTTGTTGACGGGGTGAACGGGGGTGATTACCAGATGAATCAGAAGCCTGGGGTTGGCAAAGCAGCAGACTGAGCACACAGAAGTTTTTATCTTTACCTCCGAAGAAACCATGTATTTTCTCAACTGAAAATGATGGTGCTAACCCTGATCGGGGATATGGTCCAGGCTGTGCCTCTTCTTGGGCCGGGGGCAGCGGCAGCTGGCTTGTGGTTTAATCAGCCTCACTGAGGCTGGCCTGCAGTGTGCAGGCTGGGGTACCTGACTCTCTCCAACAGCCCCAAATCTCCGGCTGTGTTAGGGGACCCCCAAGACCCCTGCTGGGTTCAGTGATTTGCCAGGAGGACTCCTAGGACTCAGCGCAGAGCTGTACTCAGGACTAGGATTTATTACAGGGAAAGACTGCAGAGCAAAGTCAGCAAAGGGAAGAGGTACGTGGGGCAGAGTCTGGAAGAGGCCAGCAGCAAGCTTCCCAGCAGCCCCACCCAGTGGAGTCACCAGAACGCACTTAATCCATTCAGCATTGAATTGTGACAGCATGTGTGAAGTGTCATCTACCACGGAGGCTCGTTAGAGACTCAGCAGCCACGGTTTTCACTGGGGCTGTGGCCACACATCTGCAGAGCACATCCCTCGGTTCCAGACTCCCAGCAGGAACTTGGGTGTCTGGCATTAACCATGGTATTTGTACAAACCGTTCAAGCACAGGGAACCACTGGGCCCACAGTGGTGGGAATGCTCCCCAAACCCAAGTTGCCTGCTGCTAGTCAAGGGCTAACCTTGCGGTAGGTCTTGCTAGGTCAGTGGTCTCAGGCCTGCTGTGTGAACCCTTTTCTGCAGATCACCGTGGAGGACTATGAACAGGCCGCCAAGAGCCTGGCCAAGGCCCTGGTGATCCGGGAGAAGTACGCCCGGCTCGCCTACCACCGCTTCCCACGCACCACGGCCCAGTACCTGGGTCACTGGCGGGCAGACGCTGCACCTCTGGAAGAGGGCCTCCCAGGTACGGCGCTGTGGCTGCAGGTGGGCTTTCAAGCAGGGCATGGCCCGAGGGTTGGTCAGGAGGTTTTACTGGTTGGATGTATCTCCCCCAGATGGTGTTTTAAGGGCAGAGCCCTGGTGTTGGCTTCTCCTACACTGATTTTTTTTGCTGGTTTCCCCAAGGATTGATTCCACGTGCACTGTGTGCCTTGCCCTTGGTTGAGCTGTACAAGTTGAGAGAGACAAGGCAGGGGAGGGGGCGAAAGACAGTCCCTGATCTTCGGGGTCCTCCAGGGAGACAGGCAGCCTCATGCTGGATATTTAAACACAATCAGACAGTAAATGCCAAATTGGTGGTGAGGTGGGTGGCGTGTGGGTAAGTAGAGAGGGTGTGTTCCCAGGGCAGGGAAGTTGGCTCTGGAATCCAACCCACCTGCATTCCGATCTAAGCTCCACCACTGTCTTGGGCAAGGAAGGTATTTCTCCAAACCTCAGTTTCTCAGTCTATAAAATGGGAATACTAATATCTATCCCTTGGGCCAGTTGTGAGGATGAAACGAGAGAATGCACGTGAAGTGGTTAGTGCAGTTCTGGCATCTGGGGAGTGATTGGTAAATAGGAGTTACGTTGATGCTGTGGAGTTTGGGGAGGGAGGGATCAGAGAAGGCAGGATCGTTTCTGGTGGAGTCTGTTTGGCCTGTGAAAGACCCAGGAGCAGTAGAGGCTGCAAGTTAACTAATATGAATGAAGACAACAGGAAACCTCGATCTTGAAAGTTGGTGGTGGGGGATCGGATGAGGGCCTGGTGGTCTTGTGCCAGCACCCAGGACCCTGGCTGCCCCCTCGGGGGGGAGTTGGTGCCAAGATGTCTCCTGTCTCTTGCTTTCCTTGAAGCTCTGAGACCTCGACTTTGGGCATCTGTTACTACCTGGGGCCCTGGGTAAGTCTCAGCCCTCCCAAACCCGTTTCCCTGTCTGTCTGAGGGAAGTTGATCCCACCTGCTCCAGTGTTGGCAAGGGCAGGCAGGACTGACTGTCGAAGGTGTACTTTATACAGAACAGAGTCCCCGGGGGCCCGGGTGTGAGTGTGGTGACGTGGAGGCAGTGGTCCCCCCAGGCCTTTGGACTGCGTGTGTCTCACAGGCACTGGCACACGTCAGGGACTCCTGAGCTGGCCTGTGGCCGTGCCTGAAGTGTGTGTGGGGGGGCATCAGTTCCCTGCCCCCCTGCTGCTTCAGCCCCTGTGATGCCTCACATCTGCTCTAGGGCAGTCTGTTCCGAGCACTGATGGGGGTCGCCCGGGCAGCTATTCCGCCTTCGTTCCTTCCATTGATGAAGATTCCAGGGTTTCCTCCTGCCTGGGGTGGCAGCCAGGCAGCTGGACCCTGTGCGGGGTTGGCTGATGTGCAGAGCTGAAGCCCCCAGTTCTACTGCTGCTCAGCATAACCTGTTCCTTGGCCAGAACAGAGCTTATCGAGAGCCAGGAAAACCCACTATGAGAGTGATGAGAATAATGCCTTACGATGTATTACTGTTTACAAAGCATTTTCCTCTACCTGCTAGCGCAGCCCTCACAACAGCCCATTAAGGCAGGGTGTCATCCTCAGGTGAGCAGACAGGTTCAGGAGGTAACGTCGTTTGCTCCAAGTCGTAGCTGGGAAATAGCCAAGAGGCCTTTTCTGGCTCCTGTGGGCTAACAGCCCGCAGCCGTAGGGACAGACAGCTCTGTCTCTGGGGGGGACGCGTTCCCTATTCTGTGCTGATTTGTGGAGGGGATGGCTTCTAGCCCCTTAGCCTCCCTGGGCTCAGGAAGATGTGGAAGGGCAGGGACAGTTTTTCCCACCGGGCAGTGCCAGCTTCTGTCTGTTCTCTTATTAGGAGACACAGCTGCCCTTTTCCATAAGCCTCGTGTCCCTGAAGTTCCCAGGAGGCTGAAGCTCATTTCAGTTAAAACAGTGAAGGGCCAGCCGCGTGCCAGGGCCCGTTCTAGGGAATGCGGACACAGCAGTGAACAAAATGAACATATACTGCCCAAGATAAAGAAAAGAAATTATTTTACATAGTGGCAAGTGCTGAGGAGACAAAATAAAGCAGGGAAGGGGATATGAGATGTCGGGGGCAGTGGGAGTGGTTAGGTTTTAGATCAGACAACCAGGGCAGGCCTCGGTGGGAACATGACTTTTTTTTTTTTGCGGTACGCGGGCCTCTCACTGCTGTGGCCTCTCCCGTTGTGGAGCACAGGCTCCGGACGCGCAGGCTCAGCGGCCACGGCTCACGGGCCCAGCCGCCCCGCGGCATGTGGGATCTTCCCGGACCGGGTCACGAACCCGTGTCCCCTGCATCGGCAGGCGGACTCTCAACCACTGCGCCACCAGGGAAGCCCGGAATGCGACTTTTGGGCCCCTGTGAGCTCCTGAGGTGAAGGGCACTTGGCCATCACTCAATCCTGTTTTGCAGACTTCCACCCTCCCCCACTGCCCCAGGAAGACCCTTACTGCCTGGATGATGCTCCCCGAAACCTGGGCTTCCTGGTCCGCATGCAGGGGGGCATCCTCTACGTGTACGATAACACAAAGATGCTGGAATGCCAGGAGCCCCACAGCCTGCCCTACCCGGACCTGGAGACCTACACGGTGGACATGAGCCACATCCTGGCTCTCATCACCCATGGCCCCACGTAAGCCCCCCGAGTCTGCCTCTCCTTGCAGGGGTGCTATCCTGTAGGAAGGGACCGGGAGAGGCCTCTTGCTGTGGGCTTCTCCTCAGCTAAACCACCCCCGGAAAGAGAGTGGTTTCCCCTTTCCCCAGTGCTTTGTGGGTTTCTGCCACAATCTTCCTTCACAGGCTGGCATATTCTTAAAGTCGCCACTACCTGTCCCTTCTGCACGCGCAGGTGTGGGGCATCTGCTTGCCGCTGGCCACCTGTGCACCTTAAAATGGCGGCCACTCCTCCCCCCAGGCAGGACGGCAGCCTTGCAGAGAGTTACCAGCCTAGGGCATTACTGCAGGTGGGGGAGTGATGAAGACTGTTGCTTCCTCTGTTGGCTTTTCTGTGTTTCTGGAGGGGAGAGTGCAGGGAGCCTGGGAACTTAGCCACGACCCCCGTGTCGCCTGTAGGCTTGGCTCGAGCTAACCTGGCAGGGAGCTGTCTTCCTGGGCCCTCGCTCCTTGGTGAGCACTTGAGCGAATCGGCAGTGGAGGCTCAGCCTGCCCGGGCCCCGAGCCCCTCTGACAGCGGCTGTGCTGTGAATACCAAGCCAGGACTGGGGGTCCGGGGGAGGGGGAGGAGGCTGGTCACGGCGGAGGGACTTATCTCTTGCCCTGCCTTTTGGGGTTCGCTGGAAATGGGGTGATGCCGTGTCTGAGGTGGGAGGGTGGGCCCCGAAGGGATGGACAGAGTGGGTCTTGGTCCTCGGTGATCTGAGGGCAGATGTAAGAGCCGGGAGGGGAAAGGGTAGCTCCCGGGAGCTTGCCTCAGCCAGGAAGAGCAGGAGCTTTGAGGGGAAGCTTTGGGGAGGATGGGACCGCTCCCCACGCGTGTGAGCAGGGGCTGTCGTCAGGGCGAGTCCCGCTGGGGAAGGGACTGGGTGATATGGCCTTGGGAATCCCGTCCGACCCAGACTGTCCCGTGCTTGGCTCTGGGGCTCATGCAGCTGATGGTGCTGGTGCGGGGCCGGCGGCTGCTCTTCACGCACGTCTCAGTGACGGGGCGCCAGAGTGTGTGTTTGGGGGCCACAGGGAAGCAGGGTGGCCTGGCTCGTGATTGAAGGTTCCGCGTGGCTGTGGGCACAGGCAGTTAGCTGAGAATAGGGAGTGCTCCCACCTGCAGTGGCCTTTGCCAGTCGGTGGGGACATCAGTCCTTATAGAGATGGTAACAACACCCCTACGTTTCTAGTCTGCCCATGATGCAGAACATCCTCCCCTCATCCTGAAGCCTCAGCGTTGAGAAGTCTTCAGGTCTCAGGGTTTGGGGGATGTCATTTGGCCACAGGGTGGTTCTCTGCTGCCAAGGTGGGGAGGTCACGCCTTAAGGTTTGACTGTATTATCAATCTTTTTCACTCTTTTCAAGGAGTGAAAGGTGGCTGAGGATAGATGGGAGGAAGGAAAGACGGAAGGGCTGAAGGAGGGAGATCTTCCTTGAGTGTCCACTCTGCTGAGTTGGGCCCTTCACACACATAAGCCAGTTTAACCCTCATTTCAGTCTTGGGCATTGCTGGCTCCATACCTGTTCATGAGAGACAGCAGCTTGGGATGAATTGCCTAAGCCCGTAAGGCTAGAAGTTAAGGAACCCGTGTGAGGTTGCAGTCAGCTCTCTACTGCCCCCATCGACTCACATGGCTGTGGTTCCACACTTCAGCTGGGTCTGCAGAAAGCGGGCCCCTCCGTACCCCTCCCTGCTCCGTCCTGACCTTCCGCCCAGGGGTCGGTCGCCGCAGACACTGGAGGTCTCCAGACTAGAGAGCTTGCTGTGCCTTCTCCTCAACTGTGGTTTCTCCCCCTTCCCAATCTGCAGGAAAACGTATTGTCACCGGCGACTGAACTTTCTGGAATCCAAGTTCAGCCTTCACGAGATGCTAAATGAAATGGCCGAGTTCAAAGAGTTGAAGAGCAACCCTCACCGAGACTTCTATAACGTGAGAAAGGTGCGTGAGCCGGCCGGTGTTCAGAGCCGGTGCCCTAGCCCGTCCGGGCTCGGCCCCCTGCGTAGCCTTCCTATGTACAGAGGGAAGACTGGCCAGTTGCCTTCCGTGCGGCAGGCCACGCCTCAGGTGGTACTTGGTATGACATGGTGGAAACCTTTGTCCGTGTTGTGTATCTGTTGGAACGTGCCCTCCTCCTTGAGAAATAGGGCATGGCCTATTAAGTGGTTATAAGAGTGGAGACCAGCCTACTTTTACAGCAGAGAATGTATTAAATTTATCATGGATCAAGAAAAGCTATAAAGGCCTCTTTGGACTTGGGAGTTTGTGGCCCTGCTTCCTTCTGCATGGGGCGTATTTAAGGAAGAGCATCCGATGTGCCCCCCTCTCTGGCCTTCCCCTAGAGTGGAGAGCCTGCAGGGGCCGCAGTCGGGGCCGACGTGCAGGTTAAATGATCACGGACTTCCGCTTTGCCATTTTATTCCGTGTGACTAATATACAGCGAGCATGGGATCAGTGCCAAGCGTGGGGCCTTTGCTGCCTAATGAGAGGACTTCCTGTCCACAAGCAGCTCCCAGCCTGTTACTGTTAGTGTGATAGGTGTGTGACCGGGGTGTCTTTCAGGGAGAGGCCAGGACTGAGGTGGCTTTGAGTAGGAGTTTGCCAGGCAGAGGGCAGGGCAGGGGGTGGAAGTGATGGCCCAGCAGGTAGAGGGAGCTGTGGCTACAAGCAGCAGCAGGGGGAGAGTGGCCTGAGACAGGAGGGAGCGCGAGGGTGCTGGTACAGCTGCAAGGGGTGCAGTGTGGCTGGAGCTCAGGGGTGGGGCAGAGGCTCGTGGCGGGCTGTGGGGAGTGAGCCTGCAGGTGTGGGTGAGGTTCTGGATCACGCAAGGGCCCACAGGTTTGTCAGAGGCAGCAGGGAGGCGGGCGGAGGTGTGGCGCTGCTCTGGGACAGAAGCTCCGGGAGAAGGGTGGGGTAAGGCTATGCCTGGAGGAGGGGTGGCCACATCTGAACTGAGTCACAGCAGGGTTGTCATGGCCACAGGGGCCTCTGTCCCAGTGCCACCCTCTCCCTGGGGTCAGCTTTGACAAGGGAGGGTAGGCCAGAGGAGGTTGTGTCTCCTCTGGGGAGCCCAGCTCAGGCCTCCCTGACCCCCTGCCTGGGAGCACTCAGCAGTACTACGTGGACGGCCTTCTCCAGCGAGGCCCCGAGATCACCTCTGCTAAGCTGCATCCCACTTGGATGGGATCAAGAGCCCCCAGGGTGCAAGTTAGGCTTCTGCTCCTGGGCTCTGAGGCTCATGGAAGAGTCTCGGGGATTTCCAGGCAGAGGTGAAAGGATGTGTGTTAGACACCACCTCCGTGGCATATTCACCTTCAAGCACCATCTGTTTCTTCTGTGTGATCCTCAGGTGCTCAGACAGCTGGGTGCCTCAGTCATTAGGTCAGCTCCTCTCTGCCCTGCCCGAAGGAACCCTACAACGCCCAGATGGGTGTCCAAGAAAACTCCTTGCCCAGCCCTGCGCAGCCCTGCCCTCTGCCCACGTGCGCGCTCTGGGCCTGACTGCTTCCTGCTGCCTGCGCCTGACTGCACTGGCTCTGACACTGTCTGCTTCTAAGGCGGGGCCCCAGTGGGTGTTTGCGCTCTCTGGCCACCATGAGGGCGAGAGTCCTAGGGGGCAGGGGGCGAAGGGGCTGTGGTTACATACCAGAGCCCATCCTCGCGTTCCCTGTCAGTCTGGGGGTTCATGTGCTCTCTGGACAGAGGTGGCCTTGAGCCCCGTGCTCTGACACAGTGGGCTGTTCTCTGGCACCACAGCTATCCGTAAACGCACGTCCAGGTCAGGCTGTGCCTGCCCCTCCCTGCCTCCTGAGTGCTGGCTGCTTCATCTTACCCTGGAAGCCTGTGCTAGGGGAGGAGAGCTGACTTGCTGAAGTTCAGGCCGGGCTGGGAGGTGGCCTCCATACTTCCAAGTGGCTGTCAGTGTCACGGGGGCAGGCCAGGGTCCTGCTCTGAGGCAGGAGCTGTGCCTGGCTGTGGGTCAGTGTGGGCGGTACTTGTGAAATTACCTGCAACGTCACATCAGGTCATGGGTTATGGCACCGTGAGGCCAAACCAGCAGGACTGTGTCACTGAGATGACTGTTTTCTGCTCAGAGCTGAGAATGAGGGGCTGAGTGTGTTCGCTGCTTGGGAGTTGGGTAAGATTAGGCCTTACCCACTTCGGTTTAAATGTCATATCAGGGATAGCAGATAGGTTTCGTCTTCTGTGCCAAACTTGACCAACGGGGAGCGGCTGCCTGAGGCTACTCCCGAAGCGTAGTGAAGAGTGCTGTAATTGATCACCGATGTTTGCCACAGGGGTGGAAATAGTCAGCGTTGGCTTAGGGGCCGGGTATTGGCCAGCCCTGCTTAGAAACTCTACTGTTCGTTTAGACCCAGGTCTTAGATGAAAGCAAGGAATGCTCTTGGGTCTTCTGGTGAGTTGAAAATGCTGACCTCCAATGACAGGCTCTTTTACTTGTTCCTAAAATAATCACCTTGGTAAGTTTGAAGTTTGGATCAGATGCTTCCTGGATTATCCAGTTGTTTTCCTCCCTCATCTAGTGACTCCTGGGGATGAGGACAGGCTGCACCCCCTGCAGTGTGTCATTGCTATGCTAGAGGACAGCAAGAAAGCCCAGAATGTGCTAAGTCATGCTGAGGTAGTTGAGCCCAGCTGTGTCCAGATGAGATTACTCCGGCTGACCTCCGCTTGTGTGTCCCACATGAGCCCAGCCCATCCGTGTTGTGCCTGAGCCTGTGTACTGCGCTTTGGATGACGTTTTAACTTTTGGTGCTTCCTTTCTCTGATGCCTAGTGGTCTGTCTTTCTGGTAGGAGTGGCAGGATTAAGGGCAGGAAGGGCTCTGATGAGTGAGTGATGTTGGTCAGTGATATGGGCTGGCTGATTAAAAAGCTCACAGAGGTTCAATGGATCGGATGTCTGGTTTGGCATGACTTGGAGATGCCTGGCCAGCTGTGAACAGCATTCTTTGGCCTGAGGTCAGCCGCCTCCTCACCCCAGCCCTGGCAGAGTGCCCAGTCAGCTGCAGCAGGGACTGCAGAGTGTGGGCTGGCAGCTGGCAGCACCCTGGTCAGTGAGGCTGCTGCCACCCTCCTGGGGGAACCTCCCTCAGGCCCCTTGGGCTCATGGAAGGGGGTCAGGATGTTCACTGTGACTTCAGGCCATCTCTCAGCTTAGCCAGGCCTCCGTTTCTTTAGGGCTAGTGGCTGAGGGGAATGCTCTGAGGGCTCCAGAGAGGTCAATGGCAAGTGTGGGATTTTGTGGGGCATTAGGTGGGTCCTCAGGTTTCTATGAGGTTGTGGATATCATCGAAACTATTGGAACCTCCCACACCTGTTCATTGGTCCATTCATCCATCCATTGATTCAACATCATACCAGGCTCTGGGGTAGGCGCTGGAGGCTTAGATGCATCAGACATGGTCCCTGTCCTTGAGGACTGAGCTCCCAGTCTAGTGATGAAGTAGACAGAAAATTATTAGATCAGACTGGAGGACATAAACAGTGACGGGAGTGTCTGTGCTAGAGTCCCAGGTTGGGCAAGGGAAAAAATGATCCGCTGTGCTTGGGGGATCAGGACAGGCTGCCACGTGGAGGAAGTCGTGGGAAATTTCTTGGTGGATGGATCGGTGGGGAGGAGGGAAGGCATGCCAGGCTGAGGACACGTGGTGTGGAATAGCATGGCACCTCGGGCACCTGTAAGTGGGGGTGTCCTGGCTGGAGCAGAGGGCAGGGCAGTGGCAAGGTGAGACTTAAGGCTTGAAGTAAGCCTTGAATCTCAGGCTAAGGAGCTTGGGCTTTATCTTGAACACTTGGGGGCACTGATGATTTGTTAACAGGGATAGTGGCTGGATCTGACCTACATTTAAAAAAGATCTCTTGGTGCTGTAAGGAGGGGGACTGGGCAGCAAGGCTAGACGGAGGAAGACCAGTTCCAAAGTCTACAGGAGAAATGGGGCGGGGGATCTGGCGTCAGTGCAGGTGCTGAGGCTCTGTGCTCCACACCGAAGCCTGGATGTCCTGGCTCCTGTTGCCGGGGGGAGGTGGCCCAGCTCACGTGCTGGGGGCCACTGTGTTGCAGGTGGACACGCACATCCACGCAGCTGCCTGCATGAACCAGAAGCACCTGCTGCGCTTCATCAAGCATACGTACCAGACGGAGCCCGACCGGACAGTTGCCGAGAAGTGGGGCCGGAAGATCACCCTGCGGCAGGTGTTCGACAGCCTGCACATGGACCCGTACGACCTCACCGTGGACTCGCTGGATGTCCATGCGGTGAGTGAGCTCGGCCAAAGGGCCTCGTGCAGTCCTGGCAGGGGACTCAGCCCCCTGGAAAGGAGCCAGGATTGGACTTGGAGAGAGGCTGGCCATGTAGGCATCTCTTTCTCTTCTAGCCGTGGATGATACGGAACAGGGTTCTTGGCCTTTCTGATCAATAGAAATTGACTAGAGGCTAGACAAGAAATTTAGGCAAGGCTTTATTGGGGACCCTGCTGCAGCGGGGGGAGCGAGGACAAACAGGTTCCCTTGCGTGCTTGCTCCCTGCGTGGGGAGTGAGCTTGTACCTTATATGGGGTAAGGGTAGGGATGTGTCCCGGGGTTGGGCGGGAGCGGTGGCTTAGGTGGTTTGCCCACCCCTCTGGTGGTGTTGAGTGCAGGGGGCATGCTCAGTACCCTGCTTTTGCTTCCAACACCCCGTTTTTGCTCCAGGCTCTTCAGAAGTGGCAGTTGGGTTTTTTGGTCTCTTTGTATCTTTTTTTTTTTTTTTTTTGCGGTACGCGGGCCTCCCACCGCTGTGGCCTCTCCCGTTGCGGAGCACAGGCTCTGGACGCGCAGGCTCAGCGGCCATGGCTCCTGGGACCAGCCGCTCCGCGGCATGTGGGATCTTCCCGGACTGGGGCACGAACCCGTGTCCCCTGCATCGGCAGGCGGACTCTCAACCACTGCGCCACCAGGGAAGCCCTCTTTGTATCTTTTGTCCATAATTTGCCCCAACTGTGCATGCACACAGTTATTTTTAGTCCTATATAGTTTCTTTGCATTTTGCTGCTTGAGGAGACGTTTGTCCAGGTGCAAGTACTGTAGCACTGCAGCAAGGAGTCCCAGGTCCCAGCCTGTCTCATGGGGACTGTGAGAGGTAGTTTGTCCTCAGAGAGTAACAGGGCTGGGACAGGGGAAAAGAGTGTGTGACTTGGTCAGAGAGGTCCCTGTTCTAATTCCATTTAGGAGTTGTGTGCCCTTAAGCAACTCATTTAAGCTTTTATTTCCTTGCTTATAAAATGGTGACTGCCACGTGCCTTATTGACATTACAAAGTTATTAAAATACTAACTGATGTTGCAGCTGCTATAGAAAACAGTATGGCAGTTCCTCAGAAAGTTAAATATAGAATTACCATACATTCTAGCCATTCCACTCCTAGGTATGTACCCAAAAGAATTGAAAGCAGGGACTAAAACTGTTACTTGCACATTAATGCTTATAGCAGCATTATTCACAGTGGCCAAAAAGTGGAAGCAAACCAAGTGTCCATCAACAGATGAATGGATAAATAAAATGCACACACACACACTGGAATACTATTCAGTCCTAAAAAGGAATAAAGTACTGATATCTGCTACATCCATGGATGAAGCTTGAAAACATTATGATAAGTCAAAGAAGCCAGACACAAAAGGACAAATACTGTATGATTCCACTTGTATGAGGCATCTAGAATAGGCAAACTCAGAGACAGAAAGGATGGTGGTTACCAGGGTCTGGGGGAGCTATTGTTTAGTGGGTACAGAGTTTCAGTTTTACAACATGAAAGGAGTTATGGGGATGGATGGTGGTGATAGTTGCATGGCAACGTGAATGTATTTTATACCACTGAACTGTATACTTAAAAATGGTTAAGAAGGTAAATTTTGTGTTATGTACATTTCACCACAATAAAAAAATCTTAAACCAGACACTGAATGAGGCAATGTGGAGAAAAGTGCCTTATGAAGTCTAAGCGGTAATAGGACACACATTATCACTGATGGTTCAGTATTTTCGGCTCACTCAGCCAGCCCTGCTCCTGGAGGCATGAGGCCCTCGATCCCCCTTTACAGAGGGCCTTGCAAAAGGACCCCAGTGCTGGCTGAGTGAGGATGCATGATCCTGGCCCTGGGACTTTCCAGGTTTTCATGCAAGAACTGACACAGAAGGTATCTTTCAGTGTGGCTCACAGAGGCCACCTTGTAAAGGCCTGAAGGGGTCATGTGTGTGGTGGCTGCATGGTGATCTGGCTGGTGTCCCTTCTCCCCAGGGTCGGCAGACGTTCCACCGCTTTGACAAGTTCAACTCCAAATACAACCCTGTGGGGGCCAGTGAGCTCCGAGACCTGTATTTGAAAACTGAAAACTACCTGGGAGGAGAGTACTTTGCTCGGATGGTCAAGGTGGGTGAGCCCTGGACCTCTCCAAGCCCTCCTCGGATTCCTGACAGCATCTGCGTTCATGGGGTGGGGGCCCCGCAGGGCCTCCTGTCCTCTTCCCCTTCGTGAATCCCCGTCCATCCACCATCCAGCTCAGGCGAGGTGCAGGTGCCTGGGTGCCAAGTGCTGTGGCCCTGGCCGCTGGCTCCCGAGTGCGCAGGCTGTGCTGTGTGTGGACTGTGCTGACTGCAGGCAAGAGGAGGGGGAGGGTGTCCACCGCTGGCCCAGCTCTCGGCATCCAGGCTTGCTGCTGTGTGTTTGCAGCCTGCACCGGGTATAGGTTAGCCCCATTTGGAGATGCTTCTGCTGTCTGGCCTGGTCATGTGTGTGACTGTGCAGGTCCAAGGCCTTCTTCCCTAGGAAGGTGGAGTTAGTGCTGACGGGGCAGCAAGGGGATGTAGATCAGGCCTTCTGAGCCCAGGAGCAGGTGGCTGAGGGAGCTGCAGGATCTAGCAGCTGGGGTGCTCTGGGCTGACCTGAGCTCTTCTTGGTGCCAGGAGGTGGCCCAGGAGCTGGAGGAGAGCAAGTACCAGTACTCAGAGCCACGGCTCTCCATCTACGGCTGCAGTCCTGAGGAGTGGTCCAACCTGGCCCGCTGGTTCATCCAGCACAAGGTCTACTCACCCAACATGCGCTGGATCATCCAGGTGCCCCGGATCTAGTAAGTGAGGCAGCTGCTGTCTACCTGCGTCCTCTGGGGTGGCCAGCCTGTCCCACAGGAGCTGCTGAGTCTGTGCTGCTGAGGGACAGGGCCTGTTCCAGTGCCAGCCTAGGCCTCTCTGCCCCAGGGATTTTCCTACAGGGCGGGGTGGTTGGCAAAGACGTCCTTGTGACACTTCAACTCTGTTCTTTGAAGAACATACACGTGCAGAGGCCCGGTGGGAACTACTGCCCATCTGCTTGTCACTGTGGTTTGAGGATGGGCTATCCTTTTGGGTGAGGCCCAGGGTCTGAATGACCTGATGGGGGCCTACACTGCTGGCCCTCTCCCTGGATATGACTCAGACCACCACTGTCCTCTCCAGTCTGGCCAATGTGGCCCCTGGATGGGCCTGGGACACGTGGTTTAGGGGAACTGAGCTGAGGGGGGAGAGTTGGATCAGCCTGAATCCCAGCGCCCCACTCCCAGATTGGCCTCTAGCTGGAGAAAGCTCTCTGATGGGTATGGGTAGGTGTTGAGTGTGCCACCAATGCCTAGTGTTGCAGAACTTGGCGAGGAGGGGAGGATCTGTATTGGAGCCCTACCTCTGAATCTACCCTGGATGTTTAAATGGGGATCTGTGCTGCCTGAGGGAAGGGACTGGGGAGGCTGGTCTCTGATGGGCCAAGGGAGCTGTTGGGTCCACCTTAATCAGCAAGTCTCCGCTTTCCCCCAGTGACATATTTAGGTCAAAGAAGCTGCTGCCAAGCTTTGGGAAGATGCTGGAGAACATCTTCCTGCCCCTTTTTGAGGCCACCATTAATCCTCAGGATCACCGAGAGCTTCACCTCTTCCTCAGATATGTAAGTGTGGGTGGGGCCCAGGCAGTGTGCCCAGTGAGGGAGGGACGAGAAGAATCCCGGGGGGGGGGGGGGGGGGGGGGGTTGGGTCAGCCTTCCCTTCTAAGATCCTGTCACTGGTGTGCCCCAGGCATGAGGTGGCCAGCCCAAGAAGCTGAATTTCTAGAATAATGAGCCTGCTCCTCTGGGGCAGGCCTGAGGGCATGGGTGGGGTGCTGGGAAGGCAGCCGTGAGGGAGAAAGACTGAGGAGTTAGTTCCTGACCAGGTGGGGCTGGAAGGACTGGCCTCTGTCCCAGCTGTAGCCTCAGGTTGTTACAAATGCAGACACTTCAGGCTTGGTCCTCCCACCTTGTTTGGTTAAGCACACAAGCCCCACAAAATATATTTATCTGGTTAGTTGTGGGAGAGGGTGAGAAGGGTGGAAGAGAGACTTAACCAGAAAGGGCATCAGGCAGGCAGGAGCTGGTCCCGCCCCCTGGGTGCCCAGAATAGAGTTGGCTGCAGGTGGTGAGAAGCAAGTTCAGTGCCTGGTAGAGTTTATGGGGATGGTTTCTGACAGTGAGGGAGGTGGGGAAGATACCAGAGGGCTGGGAGTGGGGGAGGGAGGGATGACTGAGTGAGTGTGAGTGTGTGTGTGTGAGTGTGTGTGTGTGTAGTAGGGGTTGGGGGAGTTGGGGGGTTGCCAGGAAAGTTTGAAGGGGCTGAGGGACGGCACTGAATTTATGTCTTAGACAAACACCATGCAGGCTGTTGCGTGAAGAAAGGCCTGGAACAGAAGGAGCTGGAGGTGGGGGGCAAGGGGGCAAGGTGAGAGTCAGGGGCCTGCTCCAGCAATGCAGGCGTGCGGGGGCCTTGAACGCAGCTCACACTGATTATTCGCTCCCTGCTCTGGTGGTCCACGCCATGACGAGATCTTGCTTCTGCCTCACGGTTGCCCCCCTTGACATCATTTTGTAGGTGTGAATAGTAAGCAGCATGATTATGTGTTGCTGTGTGTTAGACACTGTGGATTATCTCACTTAATCCTCACGACCGTCCTGTGAAGCTACTAGCTCCGAGTTACACATGAAGTGAAAACTGAGAGATCACAGAGCTTAAAAAGGGGCAGAAGTGGAATTCGTACCCAGGTCCCTGGCCCAGGTGTTGTCATCCCCACATTAAGGAAAGTGAGACGTATACAGACGGTGGGCGGGGCCCCTGGGCGGGCATGGGCACGGGTGGAGAATGGATGGGGCCTGGGCACACCCTGAAGGTGAGCAAGGGGAAAGAGTCACGGGGGGCCTCCTGGTGCCTGGATTCGTTGGGGAGCAGATGGTGTGCCTTTCAGAGGACACTGCCAACTATGGGGGGACAGCAGGCTTGGGGAGGAGGAGTTGGGGTTTGGACATGTTTTGTGCTTGAGGCTATGGGAGGCCCAGTTTGGGGCCCTGCATTAGCAGAGCCCAGGAGAGGGGCTGACACTGCCCCCATGCTGGGCCCCCAGAGTTCAGGTGCAGCATGGAGCTAGTGAGCGCAGAGCAGAGCGGAACTCGAGGTCCGCCCTGGCACCCAGACCTGTCCAGGCCGTGCTGAGAGCTGCAGTGGGACCCTGTCATTTCCTTTGACACATAATGACTGTGACAGGGAAGATTCTGCCAAGTCCCTGGTGGTCGCTTGCTCCTCTGGGCCCCTACTGCCATTTCGGAACAGGCAGACTCAGCCGGTCCTTCAGGGGCCCCTTCCCAAAGCACAGCTGTGGCTGAGGGACAGGAGCAAAACTGCCCTGCATGCTGGCTGAGAGCTGGGTCCTTGCAGGTACATCCTCCATCAGGGCCTGACCTCTGGGAGCAGGTGACGGGAAGCCTGTGACTCGTGTGGGGCCCTGGAGGTGCAGTGTGGGCCCCAGCTGAGGTGTAAGTGCAGAGGGAGGGTGGGCATCTCCTGAGCTGCTCTGACCCCAAGAGCCACGGCTCAGCCTGCCAAGGGGCCCTCTTGGATGGCGCACACCTTGGCCTGTTTGAGAGGCATCCCAGCTGGCCACACCTGGGACATCATGGCCACTCTAGGGCATCCTCCACCTACAGCCCCAAACAGTGCAGACCCTGAGCCCGTTTAGGCTCAGAGCTGGTCGTCTCACGTGGGAAAGCTCCTTAACTGGCCCTGCTTTGCTGTCAGCCAAGCCCTCCCTCACAGGGTCACTTGAGTATTAAGTTAGCTGATGTGTGGTAAGTGCTTCAAGCAGGGCCTGACATACAGTAGGTGCAGGGGAAATGCCTGTCCCCTTCCCCCTCACAGCTGTTGTCACCGCTGCTGTTGGCACAGCCTAAGGATGGGAGGTGAGTATAGCTGCCTCACCGTTCACCTGGCCTGGCCTGAGCTTCCCTTCACTGTTGCCACCACACAGGGGCTTGGCACTCTCCAGACTGACTTCCCGGGTACCTCTGGAAGCCCCGGAGGGACAGACTGGGGCGCTGCGCCCACTCACTATCCCTGGAAAGAATGGGGCTCAGGCAGGCCACGGGGTCCCCAGCTGAGGTTTCACAGCTGAGAGGCCTGGGCTCCCACGCCTTTAGCAGGCTCACCTCAGCTGCACATATACCAAGGCCTTAGGCAGCTCGTCTGCCCTGGCTTGACGCAGGACCCCTCCTCCTGCCCAGGTGACGGGGTTTGACAGCGTGGATGATGAGTCCAAGCACAGCGATCATATGTTCTCAGACAAGAGCCCCAGCCCGGACGTCTGGACCAGCGAGCAGAACCCGCCCTACAGCTACTACCTGTACTACATGTATGCCAACATCATGGTGCTCAACAACCTCCGCAGGTGGGTGAGCTGGCCCCTGTGCACACCTCAAACCAGGGGATGCTCCTGGGCCCACCCCACAGGGCACGTACCCACAGGGCACGTACCCACAGGGCTACACACACATGCAGGCGTGCCTGCTGCCACAGATACGACCACACATACAAGGCAGCCAGACCCCATGCCTGGACACATGTCCATACACACACTCACCAACACCTACATGTGTGCACGTCTGTCCCTGATATGATAGAGACACAGGACCTGCTGATACACGTTCACTAACCTCCACGCCAGTGGTGTTCACACGTGCGTCTATCCATTCAGTGAATCACAGCACCTGCCATGTTAAGGCACCATCCTGGGCACGGGACACATAATAGGGAACAAAACAGATTGCGTCCACGTGCTCATGGAGCTTCCATCTAGTGGTCTCACGCCCAGGCTCCCCACAGCGCACACATGGAGGCGAGGCCCACGAGGCAGGATGCTGAGCCAGTCCCTCCCCACATGTCTAGCGTCCTCCCACCCTTGCTGGGCCACGGGGCCTCAGAGCTCAGCCTCAGCCAGCGCTAGTTTGTGGGTGTGGAAGTTTTGAGGGGGACCATGATTGAAGGGAGACGGCCAGGGTTGGAGCCCTCGGCTGAGCTCTCCGAGGTAGGGGCTCTAGTTCTAGCTCTGCTGTTGCCCTGCTCGGTGGCTTCTGACATCTGGGTTTACCCCCTTTTTATAACAAGGAGGCTGGACTCCACAGTTTCTCGTGGGCTTTCCTGCTCTGAAGGTCTATGAATCTGGGCTACCAGGCCCTGGGGAAGGGGAGGAGAGGATGGAGGACTAGGCCCTCTCTTCCCAGAGATGAGGTCTCTTGGTTCTGAGGAGCTCTGGGCCTGGGCCTCAGCACCTGGGGAGAGGTTGTTTCCAGGGTGCCCTGCCTCAGCGGTGCGGACCCTGCCATGGCGGACTGTCTCCCCTGGAGTGGGCCCTGAGCTAGCAGTGCAGGCCTGTGGGGCCCGGGGCAGGTGGACCAGGGGTTCTTTCTCACCACAAGCCTCACGTCTGCAGGGAACGGGGCCTGAGCACGTTCCTGTTCCGGCCTCACTGCGGGGAGTCTGGCTCCATCACTCACTTGGTATCTGCTTTCCTGACTGCCGACAACATTTCCCATGGGCTGCTCCTCAAGAAGGTAACCGGGCCCCTGACAGATGGCTGCCCTGCAGTGACAGTCCCGCCCGGGGCTGCCCTGGGGAGGAGTGGGACCACCTGGGCTCCTGCCTGCGCCCTGGGAGGCTCTGGCCAGTGATGCAGGAAGGCCGGGCCTTTTTCTGGGCTGTGCCGTCTGTAGTCTCTTGGCTTCATATTTAATTATGAAAAAACATAGCCAAATACATCACAATTTAGATTTTCAAAAAAAATGGAGAAATGGAGAGAAGTCCTTATTGCTATTACTTTAATAGAAACAGCATTATTAGCTTTTTAGTATTTCCAATTCCCATCTTTTTCCAGAACATATTTCTAATATGCTTATTATCATAAAGAACACAGATTTTTGGTTCCTTCTTCATCCCTTATCATCACAAGCGTTTTTCTGCGCTGCTCATTCTAAAGGCTGCTGAAAGGACGGCTGCCACTTGCTTGGGCTGTGCCTGATTCAGCCAGGCTCCAGCTGTTGCACAGAATCCACCCGACTTTTTGCTCGTGTAAATCATGCTACCATGAACTCTATGCATTGTCTTCTCCGTATTTTGGCTCACTTCCATAGGAAGGATATTTGTTCAAACTCCTCTCCTTCCCTGGTCCTGGGGAGGTCGAACCGTGTTTCACATTTCTGTGTGGGGTGGGTGCTACATCAGAGAACCACTCTAGCCCGGTCAGGTCCGCCCCTTCCTACCTCCGAGGAGCTGCAGTGTTTACAGTCTCAACCTGAATGTTTGTGGTCAGAGCGCAAAGCAACAAAAGTGGGCATCTCCAGGACTGACCTATTGGGGTCAGCTCCTGGGGGAGGGCAGCTGAGGACATAGGTTGGGGTCAGCCCGGGGCCTTGTAGGTGCCCTTCCCTTCCTGCCCTGAGCTGTGCCTCCAGTCTGGAGCCAAGAGGGAGCGCTTAGTGGGCAGGAGAGCAGTCCCAGGGAGGGATGGGCCCTGATGCAGTAGTGAGGTAAATGTGGAGGGTGGGCCTGGGGGTCCTGGCGTTGTGGAGCTTGGGGTGACTGGGGGCTCCCGCAGACACTGCCCAGACCCCTGGTTTCCCCTGGTGAATGCTTCTCCCATCCCTCCCTCCCCTCGCTGGCTCTTGTTTCCTGAGTTTGGTGGTTCTTTTGCAGAGTCCGGTGTTGCAGTATCTCTACTACCTTGCTCAGATCCCCATTGCCATGTCTCCTCTTAGCAACAACAGTCTGTTCCTCGAATATTCCAAAAACCCTCTGAGGGAATTCCTGCATAAGGGACTGCATGTTTCTCTCTCCACCGATGACCCCATGCAGTTCCACTACACGAAGGTGAGGACTTTAGGGGAAGATAAGGACTGTAGGGCCTCCCACTGCCGGCACCTGAGCACATGGCTCAGCTCTGCCTTTGGGGTGGCATTGGTGGCCCACTGAAGACAAGAGGTAACTTTCTGGTGAGCGAAGTGCTCCTTCCAGGAGCCCTCGGGGTTCTTGAATCTTTGAGGATTTTTCTTTGCCTTTCATTTTCCGTCTTTGATATTCACTAGCTCTGTGATGTTGGTAGAGCTACTTACTTGACCTCTCTGTATTTTATCCTTCTTCATGTGTAAAATAGGGATAAAACTGTTCCTATGTCCACCTCTACCTTATTCTAAGGATTCATTAAGATAATGAATCAGTGTCTAATGTAGTGTCTGCGTACAGCATGTATTAAAGATGTTAGCTACCATTTTTGTTACCACTATTATTACTAGCACACTGTGGATCTCTGGGAAACTGAAGAGGAAGGGAAAGGCGATGCCATGCATCACTTAGTGTACAAGCACGTTTGGGTGGTACTGATTAAGACCAGCCACGGATTAGTAAAAATAGAGGTGCCTGGGTCTTCTAGGACAGGCTCCAAGCTCCAAGCTTCTGGTCTCAGGACCCCTTTATATTATGAAGAACTGAGGCCCTCAGAGAGCTGTGGTTGACATGCCTTGTATCTAGTGATACTTAACTGTGTGAAATTGAAAAATATTAACTCATGTAAAATAACACTAATAAATCATTAAATGTTAACAAACTTAGCAATTTTTATGAGAATAACCATATTTCTGCAAACTACAATAACAAAATACTGAGAATGGCAAGAATGGCGTTTTGAAAATCTCTTTAATGTCTAGTTTGATAGAGGACAGCTGGATTCTCATCTCTGTTTCTTCAGTTAATCTGCTGTGATAAATTACTTTTATCAAAGTGTATGAAGAAAATCTTGCCTCACAAAATGCATAGTTGGAAAAGTGAGGACCTTCCAGAGGCCTTGGGGACCCTCAGGAATGCTGGGACCATGTTTTCAGAACCACTGCTCTACAATACAGAGGCAATGATGTGGCAAAGAGGTGACGGAAGGGCTTGTGATAAATGTCAGACGTTTCACATCCCAGAGGACAAAGTATAAGCACAGCTCAAACCCAAATGCTTCTGGGCTAACACTATCTCACTACTGATCCTTGATCGCTTCTCATTCCTATTTAATGTTCCATCTCTGTTCTTTACTCAGATTAACTTTTATTTTGGATGATCTTAAGAAAATGTGTTAAATACAAAGCAAGACTATAGGATGGGTACTAAAAGTGTGCACGACAGGGAGACAGGCACAGGAGAGCAGGCTGGCATCCCCAGTCATGGGCACAGGGCTTGGAACATGTGTTGGTCAACAGATAAATCTGTAGGTGTTCTTTGATATATCTGGCTTTGGCAACCTGAGCTTTCACACAAAGATCTCCGGAGTTTGTAATTTAAAGGTGGGGGGATATTGTTTTATTATTCGGGTGCCAGTCCTTAAAGAAAAATGAAATCTGCAATGTCAGTCTGATGTTTCTAGCTTGGGAAATATGTGAAGCATTGAAATGGATAGTCTCCCATCTAACACATTTACTTTGGGGAATCTAGGAAGCACTTATGGAAGAATACGCAATTGCGGCTCAAGTGTGGAAGCTGAGCACGTGTGACCTGTGTGAGATCGCCAGGAACAGTGTGCTGCAGAGCGGCCTCTCGCATCAGGTACGCCGTGTGATTGCACCACCCCCTCCCTCCTGTCCTTTCAACACACGTGTACATCGGATGCCTGCTGTGTGCCAGGCACTTTCTTGGCCCTGGGACTGAGGATGAACAGAACAAGCAGGGTCTCTGTCACACTGAAAACTCATATTCTAGGGGAGAACGCTGTGGAGACTCCTGAATTTTCATGGATGCTCTGTCACCTTTTTCAGACCTCTGCTCAAATGTCACCTCCTCAGAGAGGCCTCCCCTGATTACCCATTCTACAATAGCCACACACTTGCCCTCATTCTCCATCATAACATTTATTACTATATGACATTGCCATATGTAGTCATGTGTTTTTCTGTCTTGCCTTCTAGAATGTAAGTTCAGCATTATAGCCCTGGGGCCTAGAATAGACCCTGGCACATAGTGGGCACTCAATACTTCTTCAATAGATGAATAGTACCTAGATTGAATAGAAAACTCTAGGGATGGGACCCAGACATCAGTAATTACAAAAAAATTTTTTATAGCTCCCCAGGTGATTCTGACATGGAGCCAGGGTTGAGAACCATTGCTCCAGATGGTGTCTTAGGTCCCTGGGTACCTCCACTGGGTGGTGTCACTGGTACAGGGAGAGGGCTGCATCTTGCTGCTCTTGTTGGATGCTGATGCAGACAAGAGTTAAGGCTCAAGATTCATTTTGTGGGGACATGATTCCTTGGACTGGCTGTCCCCAGACACACCTGTGCTCTTGTCAGCTCCTGGGAGAGCCTTGCTAGAGTCTTCACGCCTTCATCTTGCCTTCTTCATTGCCAGCAGCTCTTGTAGTTCTTTGCCTTTCTGATCAAGGAAAGCACAGTTGGAAATGAAGGGAATGAATGTGGTTGTCAGGGTGACAAGCTCGAGGAGAGGGAGGCCAGGAGGAATGTTGTAAGAGCTCTGTGGGGAAAGATGTCTTGATGGAGGACCTGCTTTGGAGGACTAGCCTGATTTGGTGTGGTTAATGTCAGAGCTGCCATGTGGATATAGAAAGTGATTCTAAGGTATATTGTTTCATTTGTATTTCTCTTGGTCCATAGGAAAAGCAAAAATTTCTGGGACAAAATTATTATAAAGAGGGACCTGAAGGAAATGATATTCGAAAGACAAATGTTGCTCAGATCCGGATGGCGTTCCGATATGAGACCTTATGCAATGAGCTCAGCTTCCTGTCTGACGCCATGAAATCAGAAGAGATCACAGCCCTGACCAAGTAGTCGAGTACTGGACATGCATTTTAACTTTCTGGTTTAATTTCAAATCTGCTGTGATTAACAGTGTTCAAGATACCAAACTATCCTCCACGGAGAGGATGCCTGTGAAGAACTTTCAAACTAGTGAGTTTTGGTTGCACTGTTCACTTTAAGGTCCAACATGCCCACTTCTGTTAATATTTTTGAGTAATAGATGGTGAATCCTCCTTGGGGATCTGGGAGCTAGACACTTGTCTGTATTCATTCCTAATTTTCCAGATGTTTCTCTTGAAAGTGCTAATGCTTGCATTGTTGGGACCAGGATCTTACATGGTCCAGTGCCCACTGATATATGAGGGCTGTGTGGTTTTCTGCCACAGTCCTCTCTGTAGGCCCTGCAGACTAGTTGGTATTTGTTCATTTCAGCCTCTGATGGGCTGGCTGCCTTAAAGTCTGTTTCAAAGCTCCCTTTCATAAAGGAGCTACTTCGAGAGAATTAGAAAACTTCCTTTGTTGTGTTTTTTTTTAATGAGTTTTTAAAACTTTTATTTAGCCTCCCTCCCTTTCTATTTAGGAAACCAGATATTCACATCACAACCATCACTCCTATTTTGGGTCTTGGTTTCCTCATCTGAAAGGTGAGAGTTTGCACTAGATGAGTGATTTTCAGGTGGTGGTCTGTGAGTTCACCTCCTGGACCACTTCAAGGCAGGGGTGGGCAGGGGGGAATGAGGTTCTGGGGTGCTGCTTTTACTTCTTCAAGGTGACTCTGCTTTCATCAGTTTTACATTGGGACTTCTGTGTATTTACATTTGAACTAAGGACTTTGAAAAGCACAGGACTAGATGACCTCTGTTCCTTTTGGCTTTAATATTCTATGATTGTAGCCCAATTATCATTTTACTTATGAAGAGTTAGGGCCACAGAAGTAAAGTTTGCTTAAGGTCACACAGCTCTAATAAGTAATAGGACTAGAACTAGGTTTCACTAATCCTAATCCAGTCCTTTCCCCACTATTCCATCAGACCTCACAAATGTAGATTTTTTTTGTCACTGTAACCTGGTGCATTCCCCCCCCAGGTGAAATCTCACCTTTACCTAATATGCAGACTTCTTCAGCAGATATAAGTGGTCCCTGGGGCCAGGTAGAAAGCATTTTTAAAGACTAGTCTGAATTTAAGCTTTACCAATGTATTCTTCATCTGTGTTACTAGTGCCTGGTACATAGTAGGTGCTCAATAAATGTATATTAAATAAATGAATGAATTTCCTCTTTTGGCAACTTTTTAAGGATGTGTGCTTCTGGTACTCACCAAGCTGCTCAAGGACCTTCCTGTCTATCTCTGTGGGCAAATGCAGACTACAGGAAGCCCTTCTGAATTATTACAGAGTTAGAAGAACCCGATTTTTGCCTGTGAAAATGCTTACCTGACTTTAGATTGTTTTGTCCTGTTACTTTATAATGCTTATCACCTCTACTGGTCAACTTAGTACAAACAATAAATGTAGTCTTTTTACTAGGCAGACATGTGCTATCTTACAGCTAATCATGAAATTGAATGAAAACCGAGTATTTGTGTTAGGCATCCACTATTTTTTGAAAAGCCATTTGTATACTTTTGCCCTAACATAGCAAGTATTGTACAGTTTTTCATTGTCATTTTATCTGTATCAAGTATTTGTTTTTATTATTAAAGTCTGTTAGGACTGTGGCTAACTAGTAGTTTTAAACTATTTAAGACATATCTTTAAGTTTTTAAGAAAGATGGGCATCATGAAAAGCTATCAATAATAATTACTAATTTATCTGTTTACTAAGGTTCAGGTATGGATGATATTCACTAGGAAAACTCAGAAATTTTGAACTGAAGCTTGCAAAGTAAGCTTTACAAAGCAAAACCCAGAAGGTAAAACTTTGCTTTTTTTTCTCTAACTTCTGCTGTAACAGTTCATGACCAAAGCCTCACATGGTCATTTCCTTTTCCTTGGATATAACTTCAGTCTGTTCAGCCAACACCTGTTGGATTTTACCTGTCCTGCAAGCTTTTCAGATACCTTTTTCTATAGCACTGTGCACTGTTATTACATCATTGTACCTAATTGGCCTTTTTGGGTGGATCTCTACTTTCTTTTGTGATCAGAGCTGGACTCAAAACCAATTGTATACTAGCCCACATTTCTAAAAGAATGGTTTTTGAGGCATGTTATCCCTTGCTTACTCTAAAAGGCTCAAGTTCACATTATATGTTACTTCAAACTGCATTGCTGAAATGATCAATATTATTGTTCTTTGCCTCATAAAAACCAATCAAGCTCCTGGGATGGTATTTACCAAGGCCTGTCCTGGGCCTTTACTTTCTCTTACCTTGGATAAAGCTGAGTTGAAAGCACATCCCTATGGCTTTCTCTTTACTTGTTTGAGTGCTGTGTTGGTGAAACAATATTGACCTTTCTCTGGGTTTGCAGATACAACTGAAGGTGATATGTTGGTAATATACCTAGGTATTCTCTACCTGAACTACGACTGTTATAAAGAACAAGTATAGAGGGGGCAGAGTCAAGATGGTGGCAGGGGAGGATGCAGAGTTCACGTCTCCCCACAACTAGGGTGCCTGCTGGACACTGGTGGGGGACCTCGACACCTAAGGAGACGGGAAGAACCCCCGAGCGACCAGGTAGGATGAGGGGGCAGTGAGGGGGGAGAAGTGGAGGCTGGACAGGACCAATGCACCTGAGGGGTAGTTGGGAGAGGGGAGGGGTTTCCACTCCTGGAGGGACCCTTGGGGCTTGGAGGATCAAGGAGGAGCACGCCTAGCATCTCCCCTGACCAACTGGGACCCAGGAAGCCTGCTGGGCTCCCAGGTCAGGTCCCTTGCCCTCCAAGACCCCCCTCTGGGCTGCATGGGTCCTTGGGGCATAGGAGGGAAGCAGGGACATGAGGAGAGGTGGATGGGAGGGGCCCTCTGGGACGGGAGGATCAGGGGAGGTGTGGCAGGTGTTTCCCCCTCACCCACTTGGGGCCTGAGAAGCCTGCTGGGCTCCCAGGCCTGGTCCTCCATTCTCCAAGGCCCCCTCCAGCCTCGTGGGTCCTAGGGCATAGGAGGGCAGGAGCAGGTAGAAGAAGAGAGTCCAATGGGGAGGGGCGCTGTGGGATCAGAGGATTGGGGGGATGTGCCTAGTGTTTCCCCCACCCACTCAGGCCCAGTGAGCCTGCTCGGGTCCTGGACCTGTTCCTCTGCCCTCCAGGGCTGGGGCCCCTCCTGTTGCATTAAGCCTAAGCCCCCCTCCATTCCCCCACCCCCAGGGCCTGTGGGTCCTAAGCATAGGCCCTGCCTACTACCTAAACACCACCCCTGCCTAAGCCCCGCCCCCATAGCCAAGGCCTTTTCAAGCTTTTTTTTTTTTTTTTTTTTTTACTATTGTGGTTTTGTTTTACCATCCAGGTGTTGTTTTCATCTATATTTTTATTTTTTTATTCTTTCTAACATGTCTGTCAGTTTTCTAATCTAATTTTATTTTTTACACTTCGTTATTGTTCTCCTTTTTTTGCTGCCCCATGCAGCTTGTGGGATCTTGGTTCACGAGCCCGGGGCTGGGTCAGAGCTCCTGTGGTGGGAGGTCCGAGTCCAAACCACTGGCCTGACAGAGAATATTCCCAGACCCCAGGGAATATTCATCAGAGTGAGGTCCTCATTTCGGCACTAAGACCCAGCTCTACCCAACAGCCTACAAACTCCAGTGCTGGAAGCCTCAGGCGAAACAACCAGCAAAACAGGAACACAATCCCAGCCATCCAAAAAAAAAAAAGAAAATGAGATGACAAAAAAATATGTTACTGAGCAAGGTAACATATTTACGGTTACGGAGCAAAGTAAAAACCTACAAGACCAAATAAATTAAGAGGAAATAGGCAATCTACCTGAAAAATAATTCAGAGATACGATAGTAAAGATGATCTAGAATCTCAGAAACAGAATGGAGGCATGAATTAAGAAAATGTAAGAAATGTTTAACAAAGATCTAGAAGAACTAAAGAACAAACGAACAGAGATGAACAACACAATAACTGAAATGAAAAATAGACTAGAAGGAATCAATAACAGAATAACTGAGGGAGAAGAATGAATAAGTGGGTGGGAAGACAGAGTGGTGGAAATAACTGCCAAGGAGCAGAATAAAGAAAAAATGAAAAGAAGACACTCTCAGAGACCTCTGGGACAACACTAAATGCACCAACATTCGAAGTATAGGGGTCCCAGAAGAAGAAAAAGAAAGGGTCTGAGAAAATATTTGAAGAGATTATAGTGGAAAACTTCCCTAACATGGGAAAGGAAATAGTCACCCAAGTCCAGGAAGTGCAGAGAGTCCCATACAGGATAAACCCTAGGAAAAACAGACCAAGACACATATTAATCAAACTAACAAAAATTAAATTCATGAAAAAATATTAAGAGCAGTAAGGGAAAAACAAAAAATAACATACAAAGGAGTCCCCACAAGGTTATCAGCTGATTTTTTCAGCAGAAACTGCAGGCCAGAAGGGAGTGGAAAGATATGCTTAAAGTGATGAAAGAGAAACACCTACAACCAAGATTAATCTACCCAGCAAGAATCTCAGTCAGATTCGATGGAGAAATCAAAAGCTTTTTCAGACAAGCAAAACCTAAGAGAATTCAGCACCACCAAACCAGCTTTACAACAAATGCTAAAGGAACTTCTCCTGGCGGGAACCACAAGAGAAGAAAAAGACCCACAAAAACAAACCCAAAACAATTAAAATGGTAATAGGAATATACATCTTGATAATAACCTTGAATGCAAATGGATTAAATGCCCCAACCAAAAGACACAGACTGGCTGAATGGATACAAAAACAAGACCCATGTATATGCTGTCTACAAGAGACCCACTTCAGACCTAGGGATACATACAGACTGAAAGTGAAGGGATGGAAAAAGATATTCCATGCAAATGGAAATCAAAAGAAAGCTGGAGTAGCAATACTCATATCAGATAAAATAGACTTTAAAATAGACTGTTACAAGAGATAAGGACACTACATAATGATCAAGGGATCAATCCAAGAAAAAAATATAACAATTATAAATATGCACCCAACAGAGGAGTACCTCAATACATAAGGCAAATGCTAAAACAACCATAAAAGGGGAAATCGACAGTAACACAGTAACAGTAGGGGACTTTTAACACCCCACTTACACCAATGGACAGATCATCCAAACAAAATAAATAAGGAAACACAAGCTTTAAATGACACAATAGACCAGATAGATTTAATTGATATTTATAGAACATTCCACCTGCAAGTGGCAGAATACACTTTCTACTCAAGTGCACATGGAACATTCTCCAGGGTAGATCACACCTTGGGCCACAAATCAAGCCTCGGAAAATTTAAGAAAATTGAAATCGTATCCAGCATCTTTTCTGACCACAATGGGATGAGATTGGAAATCAATTACAGGAAAAAAACTAAAAAACACAAATACATGGATGCTAAACAGTACACTACTAAATAACCAAGAGATCAGTGAAGAAATCAAAGAAGAAATTAAAAAATACATAGAAACAGATGATAATTAAAACACTACAACCCAAAAATTATGGGATGCAGCAAAAGCAGTTCTAAGAGGGAAGCTTATAGCAATTCAATCTCACCTCAAAAGACAAGAAAAATCTCAAACAATCTAACCTTACACCTAAAGCAACTAGAGAAAGAACAAAGAAAACCCAAAGTCAGTAGAAGGAAAGAAATAATAAAGATCAGAGCAGAAATAAATGAAATAGAAATAAAACAATAGCAAAGACCAATAAAACTAAAAGTTGGTTCTTTGAGAAGATAAAATGGATAAACCTTTAGCCAGACTCATCAAGAAAAAGGATGCAAATCAGTAAAATCAGAAATAGGGGAAATCACAACTGACACTGCAGAAATACAAAGGATTATAAGAGACTACTGCAAACAACTATGTGCCAATAAAACGGACAACCTCAAAGAAATGGACAAATTCTTGGAAAGGTACAATTTTCCAAGACTGAACCAGGAAGAATTACAAAATATAAACAGACCTATCACAAGTAATGAAATTGAAACTGTAATTAAAAATCTTCCAAAAAATGTCTAGGATCAGATGGCTTCACAGGTGAATTCTAGCAAACATTTAGAGAAGAGCTAACACTGACCCTTCTCAAACTCTTCCAAAAAATTGCAGAGGGAGGAACACTCCCAAATTTGTTCTACAAAGCCACCATCACCCTGATACCAAAACCAGACAAAGATACAACAAAAAAAGAAAATTACAGACCAATATCACTGATGAACACAGATGCAAAAATCCTCAATAAAATACTAGCAAACAGAATCCAACAACACATTGAAAGGATCATACACCATGATCAAGTGGGATTTATCCCAGGGATGCAAGGATTCTTCAATATACACAAATCAATCAATGTGATACACCACATTAACAAATTAAGTAATAAAAACCATATGATCATCTCAATAGGTGCAGAAAAAGCTTTTGACAAAATTCCACACATATTTATGATAAAAACTCTCCAGAAAATGAGCACAGAGGGAACCTACCTCAATATAATAAAGGCCATATATGACAAACCCACAGCAAGCGTCATACTGAATGATGAAAAACTGAAAGCATTTCCACTAAGATCAGAAATAAGGATGTCCACTCCTGCCACTCTTATTCAACATAATTTTGGAAGTCCTAGCCACAGCAATCAGAGAAGAAAAAGAAAAGGAATACAAATTGGAAAAGAAGAAGTAAAACTGTCACTGTTTGCAGATGACATGATACTATACATAGAAAATCCTAAAGATGCCACCAGAAAACTACTTAAACTAGTCACTGAATTTGGTAAGGTCGCAGGATACAAAATTAATGCACAATCTCTGGCATTCCTATACAGTAACAACGAAAAATCAGAGAAATCAAGGAAACAATCCCATTTACCACTGCAACAAAAAGAATAAAATACCTAGGAATAAAACTGCCTAAGGAGGTGAAAGACTTGTACTCAGAAAACTATAAAACACTGATGAAAGAAATCAAAGATGACATAAACAGATGGAGAAATATACCATGTTCTTGGATTGGAAGAATCAATATTGTGAAAATGACTATACTACCAAAGCAATCTACAGACTCGATGCAATTCCTATCAAACTACCAATGGCATTCTTCACAGAATTAGAACAAAAAATTTTACAATTTGTATGGAAACACAAAAGACCCCGAATAGCCAAAGCACTCTTCCAAAAGAAAAACAGAGCTGGATGAATCAGGTACCCGACTTCAGACTATACTACAAAGCTACAGTAATGAAGACAGTATGGTATTGGCACAAAAACAGAAATATAGATCAATGAACAGGATAGAAAGCCCAGAGATAAACCCATGCACATATGGTCACCTTATCTATGACAAAGGAGGAAAGAACATATAATGGAGAAAAGACAGCCTCTTCAATAAGTGGTGCTGGGAAAACTGGACAGCTACATGTAAAAGAATGAAATTAGAACATTCCCTAACACCACAGCCAAAAATAAACTCAAAATGGATTAAAGACCTAAATGTAAGGCCAGACACTATAAAACTCTTAGAGGAAAACACAGGAAAATCACTCTTTGACATAAACCACAGCAAGATCTTTTTTGACCTACCTCCTAGAGTAATGAAAATAAAAACAAAAAGAAACAAATGGGTCCTAATGAAACTTAAAAACTTTTGCACAGCGAAGGAAACCATAAATAAGACAAGAAGACAACACTCAGAATGGGAGAAAATATTTGCCAATGAAGCAACAGACAAAGGATTAATCTCCAAAATATACAAACAGCTCATGGATCTCAATATCAAAAAAACAACCCAATTTAAAAATGTGCAAAAGACCTAAATTTTACCAAAGAAGACATACAGATGGCCAAGAGGCACATGAAAAGATGCTCAACATCACTAATTATTGGAGAAATGCAAATCAAAACTACAATGAGGTATCACCTCACACCAGTGAGAATGGCCATCGTCAAAAAATCTACAAACAATAAATGCTGGAGAGGGTGTAGAGAAAAGCGAACCCATTTGCACTGTTGGTGGGAATGTAAATTGATACAGCCACTATGGAGAACAGTATGGAGGTTCCTTAAAAAACTAAAAATAGAACTACCATATGACCCAGCAATCCCACTACTGGGCATATACCCTGAGAAAACCATAATTCAAAAGGACACATGTATCCCAATGTTCATTGCAGCACGCTTTACAATAGGACATGGAAACAACCTAAATGTCCAACGATAGATGAATGGATAAAGAAGATGTATGTATATACAATGGAATATTAGTCATAAAAAGGAATGAAAGTGGGTCATTTGTAGAGATGTGGATGGACCTAGAGTCTATCATACAGAGTGAAGTAAGCCAAAAAGAGAAAAACAAATATCGTATAGTAACGCATATATGTGGAATCTAGAAAAATGGTACAGATGAAGTTATTTGTAGGACAGGAATAGAGACACAGACATAGAGAACGGACTTGTGGACATGGGGGGGACAGGGAGGGTGGGACGAATAGGGAGATTAGGTTTGATATAAATACACTACTGTGTGTAAAATAGATAGTGGGAACCTGCTGTATAGCACAGGGAGCTCAGCTTGGTGCTCTGTGATCTAGATTGGGGGGGCGGGGGGGAGGGCAAAGGTGGGGAGGGAGGTCCAAGAGGGAGTGGATATTGGTATAAATATTGCTGATTTACTTCACTGTAGAGCAGAAACTAACACAACATTGTAAAGCAATTTTGCTCCAATAAAAAAATTAAAAAGAATTAAAATCTCAAAAAAAAAAGTATAACTGCAATAAAAGGAACACTCATCAGACACAGTTCCTTGAAAATTTTTATACCTTCAACCTCCAAAGGAATATGTGATTAGAAAGAGGATGCCAAAGAATTAAGACTATAAACAGCTGCAAGATTATCAAAATATATCTGAGGGGACGTTTATGTCTTTGATACCAAAATGTGTACTTCTCCATGACAATATACATTAATTATTAACTGCTACTCCTTCTTATAAATGGCTTTCCACTTCTCAGCACTAAGGTTCTAGCCTGCTTCTCTAATTACATTCTTTTATCTTAGAAATGATCTTATAAGGTAAACATCAAAACCACCATAAAGTATTTTATCGATTATTTTTACTATTCAGTAGGGTAACAAAAGACCATGAAAACAAATGAAAGTCTGTTGCTAACTCTTTATATTATATTGTCATTGTGTTGCCCATTTTAAATGTGGGTGAACAGCTGATTTCCCTAATCTCCAAGTAGTTTTCTTATTCCTAGACAGACAAAGTAAGCTGGACTTACTTAATGAAGAAAAAAACAGTGAAAAGTGCAAATTCTTTGGACTACCTTTTAATGAATCCAACTTTCCAGTGATAAAAATCACTGAACCAAAATATATTTTCAAGCAGCCTTATTACCCATACATATATTAGGTATAAGGAAATTGAGTCTAATTTGAAATGAGTTTTAAAACATAGCACAAAAACATTACAATCCCCCAGAGCACAATACAAAATAGTCCTCTAAGGAATATAAACACAGTATATAAGAATGTGAAACTACATGATAAGAAAAAAAAATCTCTTCAATTAGCTAAAATTTACTTGCTAAAGATTATTTATTGCACAATATGTCAGTTTGCCCTAAGAATAAAACAGATACTATTATTTTCAACGTCTAAATTCAGTACATAGTCAAATCCACTTTCTCAAACTAAAGTTCTACAGTATTATGAGTAAACCCTTTGTTATTGGGTTAAGATAGGGAAACTTTATAACTTATAAAACAAATTTCTTAAGAGTTCATGAAACCACTTCATAAATCCTAGAAGGCACACATATTTCCTATCATAGTAAGTGCGTTTAAGTACTTCATATTTAAAAAAGACAAGCTGTACAGAATACAAAAAGTATACATTTCATCCATTAAACAAATTTATAACTTCTATGATTAGCTATTACAGTAGAACCTACCTAACATTCACATCTGAAGAATTATCACCCAGTTTAATGGAGTGAGCAAAAAACTGTGCTCCTTTATTTGATAAGGCTAGTAAAAACGTTTAATTTCACAGTAGATCAGTTAGTGTCTTGGAGCTCATATTGGAAAATAAATAAAAGGTTTGGGCAATATCAAGTCACTGGGCTCACTGTTAAATAATTCCTTGAAAGGTGAAGGATTCTGGGGGATAAAATCATTGGCTATACCTGGAAAGATCTAAAAATCAGTAAAGCCACTTTGTTCATTTTCAGAAACATTCTTAAATTGGACAATCTGAATGAGACTCAGAAAATCTAATCCATAAAGACAATTTAAAATCTTAGAGCTGGAAAACACCTCAGAGGATTCTCTGTCTCAAGGTTTTCAAAATAGGTTCCATGGAGTACTAAGAATCCATGGAGGAGATTCAGAGTTCTGGATTTTGACTTGAATTATTTAATTATTTTGAAAAAAAATTTTAAAAACAAGTCCCATCATACAACTGTATTACTCATCAGATTCCAATATACTGGTAATCACCAGTGCATTAATACATGTTTTCATTGGTTGACTTCATAAATATTTAGTTATTATGGTATATAAAGTTTATATAAGGAAATTTATGATAAAATGACATTTAGTGGGGCAGGGTGTGTGTTCATGCATGTGAAGCACGTGTGTGTAAGGGTTCTGAGTAAGATTTTTACTTGAAAAAAAAGTTCTATTGCTGAAATAAAGTGTGAAAACCACAGATAAAGTCTGTTTCTAAAGTAAGAACCTACAAACCAGAGGAAGGGGCTTTCTCTAGGTCACACAGCCATCAAGTGCACTGCCAGGTTGATATGCTACAGCCCCCAGTACTCTACTTGCATAAGCGTCCATAGCAAGTGTTTAGCTATTTGGTACTGAGCTGCCCCCATCATGAATGTCAACCAATTAGTTATCAGTATTTTGGGGGTAAAATCAAGCTACCTTTTGTCAGACATTTTTCCTAAAAATGAATTACTTAATTTGCATGCCTATTAAAGTCCCTAGTATCCAAAAATTCTGCTGTCAATAAGCAGCAACTTAAATTGTATACTTTGGTACTCTGGAAAATAGTAACATTTGCAATTTACCAATAATAAATCAGAAAAGTTACATGGAATGTTAAAATACTTTTTAAAGACATCAGGCCCTAGTTTATTATATGCTGAAATGTTAGTGTTTGCATAAAATAAAAAATTTTAGTTTATAAGCAAAATTTTTAAAAAATGGTTCAAATGCCACTGAACATAACTATACTCTTTCAGGGTATTTCAAATAAAATGCAGTGAAACAGTAAGTCAAATTAATCTCCTAACTTTCAGAGGTGTTTTATGTACATATGGTTAAAAGGCTACACCCTATTTTCTTCTCTCTTAATCTAAGAAATTTGAAGACTTTGGGACCTCAGAAAGATGCCTTCAAATTAAGAAAATAAAAGCACCATAAACCAATATTGAATGATTTATCATAATTTGGACATGAAATTTAGGGTCTGTGATGAAGAAAAATTTCCATCTGAAACGGCAAGATACATACGTATTATCAAAAGCTATTTAGAACAGTTTCCCAGCTGTGGGAAAGCATTTCCAGAATAGCCAAGAAGATTCTCCAGCAGAAATCGATTTACAAGGCAAAGTCCTGCCCAAGTTTATAGTCCTAATCCAAATTATACAGCATGGGGGAGGGGGGAGAAGACTTTTAAGTGAAAAGCATGTAGTTCCAAAACACTTAAAGTTATGAAATAATTGCGGATTATTTCAAGTAAAAACTATAAAAGGAGCAATAGCTAACCACAAGGGGGCATACATACTCCTTAGATTCCAGCAGTAAGACTAATTTAAGTAGTAACATGCACTTTGATGTATTCTACATTTTCAGTCATTTAAGATTTTCTCTCAGATGGCTACAGCTTTTTAACATTCAAGGTTTATTTTAAACCTAACTAAATAGATTCCAGAATACTCTTGCCATGAAAAATAACAGTATTTCAGAAGCCCCTGGAAATGTTGCTGTTACCTCAGCAAAGGATTCAAGAGCAATTAGTCCTAATATATATTAGAACAGATAAACAATAGGAAAATATGGTCTAAAACAGTAGCAAGTTTTAGTTTACCATAAATGGAAGACATGGAAAGTTTATCAAAGGAAACGGACAAATTGTCAGAATAGTGAAAATAAGAGGGTGGGGAAAATTGACTTCTCTGTGTCTGTCCTACAACATCCCTGCATTCTTCCGCCATGACCAAAGTGTTTGTAGCCCACATTAGCAACAGAACACTTCACCCCAAGGTCATGGCCTATGGGGCTGGCCTGCCTCATCAGCCATGTTAAGAATATAGTTAGCCATATCATCTTCAGTGGGTGCATCTGACACCACCCAAGATTCATTTGCTCCAGTCATCTGTAGGCGGCAAATCGGGCAATTCCTGTGTCGATCACTCCTATTAGAGAAGTCAAATAACAGTTTGTTTTCTTTTTCTCTTTAAAAAATGGATTTGGAACAATACAAGTACATGTTTTTTTTTTAAAGTAAACAGCATAAAAGTATATAGTGAAAAATATATCTCTTCCTCCTATCCCAGTCTTTAATTATTATCCCCAGAGGCAACCACTGTTACCAGTTTCTTATACATTCTTCTAGAGATAGACCAGGCATGACCAAGCTTGTGTGTATCTATACATCACTGCTCTTTTTACAAGTATCAGCACCTGTTAGAGCTGTCTATTCAAAATAAACATACACTGTTTGGATAGGCCATACTTCATTTAACTTATCTCCCATAGAAGGACATTTAGGTTTTCTCCTATCTTTTGCTGCTACAAACAATGGAATGAAAGCATTCAAGGTTTAAAATAATAAATGAACTTTACATGCAGAATAATTTTGGGGGGAGGAAAGAGCTTATATATAATCACTTAAATCAGATTATGTTTTCCAAAGGGATTTTTTTGTCTTGTCAAACATTATTTTGGAAATTTCAAAAGTAACATATTTGAGCCAGAAACATGTCATAGAGGGAAAATATTTTTCTCTTCATCTCTCAGTGAAGTCTGAGACCAAAGTAATTAAATTATATCAATTGCTCCTTGGCTTCTGTGCAAAAATTTAGAAATCTGTTCCAAAAACTCAGTGTGAAAGTAGAGCTGGCATATATAATTCAGATTCATTTCTGGTTCCTCAGAGATATTTTTCAAGATAATTGTATGCTTTTCTGTGCACAAAGTTACAATTTTAAAACAGTCACTTTCTGGCCAATAGGGAACAGATTTATCTTCCCACTTGAAACAACTAAAACACTGGACAAAATACATGAAATAATGGTTTTCAACACTAAGCATAAGATGACAGAAGATTATAACCCTGGAGAGATAGGAAGCAAAAGAAGGTGAGCCCTATAATTGCCCAGCTTACTGTCCTTGAGAGTTTCCAGGCTACAGAGCAAGCAGGGGAGACTGAGATGGAGCCCGGTAGACTCCCTGAGTTGACAAGTCAGAGCTGAGGACCTCAGGAAGCCAAAGCAGCTAGAGTTCATAGGGTGGAGTACTGCAAAGGAGAAAGCTACACAAAGGGAGAATCCCAGAGTCTACTGAAGGTCCCCGTAGATATATTCAGTAGAGTAATGATCAGTGTGTGCATGTGAGGAAACTACTCGAGGCTGTGGAATCACCCAAAAGGATTTGAGGGAACAGTAACCAAAGCTCACACAGGGCCTGGGACATTGCCTGTTCCCACCAGCCAGAGTGGAAAACCTCATAATTTATGGAGCATTGGGTAGAGTACTCTGAAGTCTTGTCTCATTAGTGGGGCATAATTAGCTTCTAAACTAAACATCATTCTGGTCCTGCCTAACAAACCATAAAAGCAAGACTCAAAAGGATTAAACTGTTTCCAAGTAACTATATTCCAGAACAAAGCTCAAGAATATTTATACGTATACAAAAATATCCAGTACCCCAAAAGGTAAAAAAATCACAATGTCTGGCACCCAGTTAAGAACTACCAGTCATACAAAGAAGTACAAAAATACAACCCAAAATGAAGAGGAAAATCCATCAAAAGTAATCCAGAACTCACACAGATATTAGAATTAGCAGCAAGAAAATGAAAGGTTATGATAATTATATTCCATATATTAAAAAAGTAGAGGAAAGACAAACATATTAAGCAGAGATTGGAAGATATTAAAAACTTAAACTTCTGGATGAAAACTAAGATATCTCAAGAAAAAAATACACTGGGTGGGATTAATGGCAAGTTAGACATTGCAGGAAAAAAAGATTAGTGAATTTGAAAAGATATAGCAATATTAACTATCCAAAATGAAATACAGAGAAAATGACTCAAAAAAGAAGGAAAGGGCTTCCCTGGTGGCGCAGTGGTTGAGAGTCCGCCTGCCGATGCAGGGGACACGGGTTTGTGCCCCGGTCCGGGAGGATCCCACATGCCGCGGAGCGGCTGGGCCCGTGAGCCATGGCCGCTGGGCCTGCATGTCCGGAGCCTGTGCTCTGCAACGGGAGAGGCCACAGCAGTGAGAGGCCCATGTACCACAAAAAAAAAAAAAAAAAAAGAAGGAAAATAGCATCAGTGAACTGTGGGACAATCTAAAGTAGTCTAATACATTAGTAACTGGAGTCTCAGAAGGAGAGGGGACAAAAGAAAACAGAAAAAAATATTTGAGAAAATACTGGCTGAAAAATTTCCAAAACTGATGATACTATAAACCTACAAATCCAAGGAGCTCAATGAACCCTAAGTGCAAGGAACATGAAGAAAACTAACGCACATCAATCAAATTGCTCAAAATCAGTGATAAAGGGAAAAAACCTTAAAAGCAGCCAGAGAAAAAAAGGCACATTACCTACAGAGGAAAAATGATGAGGATGAGAGCAGATTTCTCACAGGAAATGATGTAAGCAAGAAGAGGGGGGAGTGGGCTTCCCTGGTGGCGCAGTGGTTGAGAGTCCGCCTGCCGATGCAGGGGACACGGGTTCGTGCCCCGGTCTGGGAAGATCCCACATGCCGCGGAGCGGCTGGGCCCGTGAGCCATGGCCGCTGAGCCTGCGCGTCCGGAGCCTGTGCTCCGCAACGGGAGAGGCCACAACAGTGAGAGGCCCGCGTACCGCAAAAAAAAAAAAAAAAAAAGAAGGGGGGGGAGCAACATCATTAAAGTACTGAGAGAAAAAATATCAGTCTAGAATTCTATATCCAGAAAAAATATCTTTCAAAAGTGTTTTTCACACACTTGATAAAATCCTATGGAATCTACAATAAAGCTATAAGAGCTAATAAATAAATCAGTAAGGTTGCACGATAGATTGATACACAAAATCTGTTTATTGCTAGTACATAGAAATACAATAATCAGAAACTGAAATTTAAAAATACCATTTAAAGTAGCATAAAAATTATAAAATACTTAGGGATCAATCTGTCAAGGATATGCAACACTGGAAACTACAAATATTGATGACAGAAATTAAAGAAGACCTAAATAAATCGAGAAATATACTGTGATGTGCGTTGGCAGACTCAGTATTGTTAAGAAGTTAACACTCTCAAAATTATTTAATGCAATCCCAATCAAAATCTTATAGCTTTTTTGTAGAAATTGACAAGCTGATTATACAGTTCACACTGAAATGCAGAAGATCTAGAAAAGCCAAAACAACTTTGAAAAAGAACAAAGTTGGAGGATTAACACTCCCTGATTTTAAGACTTACAAAGCTACACTAACCTATGTAGTGTGGTATTGGTGTGAAATAGACAATAGGTCAATGGAACAGAATAGAGTCCAGAAATAGACTCACCTGTGCTTTAACAACTGATTTTTAACAAAGGTGAAGAGGCAATTTAGTGAAGAAAAGATAGTCTTTTCGACAAATTGTGCTGGAGCAACTGGAAAGCCATGTAAGTGTAAAATAAAAACTTTTTGATCCACATGTCACAGCATATATAAAAATTAACTCAAAATAGATCATAGACCAAAATGTAAAACCTAAAAACTATAAATCTTTTGGAAGAAAAAATGGAAGAAAACCTTTGTGACCTTGGGTTACACAAAGATTTCTTAGATATGACAGTAAAAAATCATTATCCATTAATCACAAACTGAGAAATTGGACTTCATCAAAATTAAAAACGTCTACTCTTTGAAAGACATTCTTAAGAGAATGAAAAGATAAATCAGAGTGGGAGAAAATATTTGCAAATCATATATCTGATAAAGGACATGTATCCATAATACATAAATAACTCTCAAAACTTAATACAAAACAACCCAATAAAGAAATGGGCAAAAGATCTGAATGAATACTTCACCAAAGATGAAATACATACAGATGGAAAATTAGCATAAGAAAATATGCGCAGCATCATCAGTCAGGAGGGAAAGGCAAATTAAAACCACAGTGAGATACCACTACACATCTATTAGAATGGCTACAATTAAAAGGACTGACAAATACCAAGTACTGGCAAGGTTGTGTGGCAAGTGGAGCTCTCATACACTGCTGGTAGGAGTGTAAAATGTCACAGCCACTTTGGAAAACAGTGGGCAGTTTCTTAAAAAGTTAAACATATACCTACCGTATGATCTAGCCATTCCATAGTTATAAATATAAATAACTAGCCATTCTAGTTATTTATCCAAGAAAAAAACAAAATGTATGTCCATAAAAGCAGTTGTCCACAAATGTACATTTAAAGTATATATAAAGGCAGCTTTATTTGTAATAGCCAAAAATTGAAAACAACCCGATGTCCATCAACGGGTGAATGGATAATAAATAAGCTGTGGTATATCCATACAATGAATACTACTCAGTAATAAAAAGGAAGGAGCTACTGATACATACTACAACATAAGTAAATCTTGAAATAATTATAATGAATGAAAAAAGCCAGACAAAAAAAGAGTACATACTGTATGATTCCATTTATAAAAATTATAGAAAATCCAAATTATTTTATAGTGATTGAAAGCATATTAGTGGTTGTCTGGGGACTAAAAGAAGGGGTGGGGGGAAGGAGACCTTACAGTGGGCATGAGGTAACTTTTGGGAGTGACAGATTTGTTCATTACCTAGATTGTGATGATGATTTTTATGGGCATATACATATATCAAAATATATCAAATTGTACGTTAAATATATGTAGTTATAACTGACATATTGTATGTCAATTATAAATTCTCCTGAACACTTGATTCTTATTTTGTAAAATAATGAGGTTGACTAGCTATTCTCTAAAGTTCTCTCCAGGTCCAATATTCAATATTCAAGGATTCATATTATTCTTTCTAATCATATATGGAGGAAAAAAGTAGAAATGAGGAGGAAAATAGAAGAAAAGGCGGAATGTTTGATTCTAGACTCTAGTCAGGCACAAATCTCCTTACAGCAAAAGTAAATTGTCAAAACTAAGATACATCCCCACATTTTATAAACTTTAGGTATAAAAATATTTTAACCAGTAGGAGGCATGTCATAAAATCCAAAGTACTAAAGAACAAAATCTCTTATACTTAGCTATAATATTTTTGCATTTTTTGAAGTTTATTCATATACACTCTCCCTCTTGATCTCAGCCTAACCCATGAAGGCAGCAGATTACTTACCACTTGTCAATGCACTTCTGACAAAAGCTGTGAGCACAAGGCAGGATGAGGTCAGCTCGACCATCCATACAGATACAGCACTCCTCCTCGTCAGTCAGCTGCTTTACCCTGCAATGTGAAAACTGAGCTGGAGCAATGATATTCTCTGTTGTCACTGTGCAGTAAACTTTGTTTCCATTGCCTTAAAAAGCATTATCAAGCATCTATGTGCCCCCAACATAAAGCACAATATGACTCATGCAATATCAGAGTAAATTAACTTATTTTTTAGGGACAGCTAATATATTAGGGAAGAAGTACTAGAGGGGCAAATTCCATAAAGGAAGGACTGAATAAAAGATAAATCCTGAGGTGGTTAAAAGGAAAATATGGACCAAAACTGGAAAATAACTTAGCCCATTTTAATCATATTGAATTTTTATAAATGAATTCAACCAATATATGATTTATGTACCATGCAGGATACAAAGCTTTCTAAAATAGGGATCCTGCCATCAGGGTCTTGTTATGCTACTGCTGATAATGGGCATATAAGTGAAAGAATAGCTTAGTCTTAAGGATCAGGTGCTTGCTATATGAAATACAAAAAGAGTTAGAAAGCAAAGTTATTTGTCTTCAAAGAGCTCTTTCATCTTGGGAAGAAAAGAGATATTGAACCTTCTACTCCAGCCACAATTCTGAAGGCCCCTGAATGAGCCAAGGACCTTTGTATGTGGTGTTTTCCTTTCCTGGCATACTCTTGTGAGTTTGGTAAACTCCAACCTCAGTTACTCAGCTCAAGATACCATCTTCTCTATGCTCTCAAAACCAACATTTTCCTCAGTTAAAGGACTTAAATACCGTATTTTAATTGGCTATTTATTGGTTGGTCTATCCATACACTGTAAGCTCTTTGAATACAAGGAGTTTGTCTTAGGTTCTCAATACATGTTTCTTGAAGTGATTTTACTTTGCTTTTAATCTTTGTGCTATTCTGTAATTTTTAGGTTTACTTCATCAAGCATGTACTACCTTTTATAATTATACAAAAATTAAATGTTTCAAAGTATAGCCACTGGACTATAAGCTTCTTGAGGGTAGGAACTATCTCTAACATGTTTTTATTCCCTGCTGTGCTTATACCACTGTATATAAGACATTATATAGTACTTTAAAATCTGTCAATTTGTATATAGAAGATAAGCAAATGTCAAATGTGCATTACATGTAGTAAGTGCTAAGTAAAAAAGGAAGAAATGAGTATATTTCAAACTTGTTGGAAAGATGAGGTAGAAAAAATGATAGGATTTCGACAGACAGAGGACGTTCTATGTGAATAAACAAAGCTACAGAGGTAGGAAAAAAAAACCCCAAAACTCTGTATATGTGTGTAACAAGGAGGCTAGCGTCATGTTCCGGGGATAAAAATAAGAGAAAAGATTGCTTAAGTATAGCAGAGATAATCTGATCCTTGTATGTCAAAATAATAAGTTTAAACTTGTTCTGACAGAGTTTAATCAAGGGGAAAGTGAACCCCCATTGGAAATAATGCTGTAGGAGATTAATTGGGAGAGCAGTATGGAGGACAGTCTAGAGGGAGGAACACCAATCAGATCCTTATTTCAGCAATTCACCTGGGAGATAATTAGGGCCTGGTCTAAGCGCCATTACAAAAGACAAATCATCAGGATGTGGTAATAGATTAAATGCTATGCTTTAGCAATGCATAAAAGAGGGCAGCCCCTGAATTGAAATGGGGAAACTTAATGAAACCCTAGATGGATGTGGATCTAATGTTATTTGAATTTTTCTATATCTATTCATTTAAATGTTTAAATGCCTTTTAGGTGCCACGTATTGTGCCAGACCCAGAAGAACTAGGGTCTCTGCTCTTGAGGAGTTTACAATTTATGTCTAAGGACACGGACTTGGGTGTCAGCAGCAGAGAATATAATTGAATCCATAAACAGTGACAGAGTCCTGAAGGTTAGAGTTTAAAACTGAGGAGTAGAGGGTTACAAAGAACAGCATTCTGGATGGAGGTGAAAGAAAGAACAGGAGACACAGAAGCAGCCAGTAGAAGCTGTACTATGTTCACTTTTCTTGCTACCTTCCTAGCAATACAGTGACCAGAAGAAGGAAGGAGGAAGAGTCTTGCTCTGTTTGTCCTTATTAGACCACTTGTAAAGTGGAGAATTCAGTTCTCTGCCCCCTACCCTGAAAGACAAATTGACAAATAAAAGATCATCCAGGAAAGCCTCTGGGATATAGAAGAGACCTATACAAACAAAGGCCGAAGGAACTGGGGAGGCTTATCCTGGAGAACAGAGGCTCAGTGAGATTCTGATTTCTGTTTTCAAGTATTTGAAGGACTGAAAGAGAGAACAGACTTGTTTGGTGGATTTCCAGAGGGCAGTGTCACTGAAATAAGTAGAATACAGTAATAATTTAAGAATAATGATAGTTAACTTTTACACACTTTTTTTTTTTTTTATGGGCCAGGCACTGTTCCAAGCATTTTATTTATTTAATTTATTTATTTTTGGCTGCGTTGGGTCTTTGTCGCTGTGCGCAGGCTTTCTCTAGTTGCGGCGAGCAGGGGCTACTCTTAGTTGTGGTGCGCGGGCTTCTCATTGCGGTGGCTTCTCTTATTGTGGAGCACGGGCTCTAGGCGTGCGGGCTTCAGTTGTGGCTCCTGGGCTCTAGAGCGCAGGCTCAGTAGTTGTGGCACATGGGCTTAGTTGCCCCGCGGCATGTGGGATCTTCCCAGACCAGGGCTCCAACCCATGTCCCCTGCGTTGGCAGGTGGATTCTTAACCACTGCGCCACCAGGGAAGCCCCCAAGCATTTTACATATATTAACTCACTTAACTCTCCCAAGAGTCCTATGAAGTAGATCTTATCATTGTCATCCTCTTTTAAAAGATGAGGAAACTGAGGAAAGAGAGTTTAATAACTTGTCCAGAGTGACATAGTAAGGAGTAGAGCCAGGATTTGAACACAGGCAATTTGGTTCTAGAATCTGTGCTGTGCTGCCTTAGGAGAGCCAGATTTTGTCTCTGAGGAAAACAGCAAAAGGGAAAATTACATAGTGATTAAAGCTATTTGTGAATCAAAAGGCTTGCCTTTCTGAGGCAGTGAGTCCCTTACAGCTGCAGGTGTTCATGTACAAGCTGGACTACCACTTGGCTAAATGTGGTTAAGTCTCACTATGCAAAGTGCTATCCATGGATGAGCAGTAGTGACAACACCTGGGAACCTGACAGAATCTCAAGCTCCTTCTCAAAACCAGTGAATATTAAAGTTTAAGAAGCACTCTAATATAGGATCTTCCTGCACCAGAGAGTACTAATGCAGAGGTTGCGAGCATGGCTGTATTGCCAGACAGGCCAGAATGTGAATCTCAGCTAGGCCAATTTCTAGCCGTGTCATTTATTTGTCTAAACCTCAATTTCTACATCTGTAATGAACCAATAATTGTATTCCTATGAGGTTGCTGTGATTTAATGAGTTTATACGTGTAAAGCACTCATCACAATGCCTAATACCCTACAAGGACTTAATAAATATAAACCACTAATAGAAATAGGCACCAGATGTAAGGCTGAACCAAATAAATACCTCTTAAGATCCCTCTCAACTTGAAAAGTCTGTTTTTCTATGAACTAAGTGTATCAGGGTGTAACAAAAAAACCCAAAAATCATACAAAGGCAAGAAGCAGCCCTAACCTACCAATCAGGCATTGAGTTTCCCAGTCTCAAGCGCACATGAAAAGGAATAACACTCTTACCTCCTTCATTACAATGACTGCAATAAGAAAAAGTATTACTTTCAATTAATTTGCTACCATCGAGCTTAGTAAATACTATTTACTAATAAATACTATTGTCAACTTTCAAAATACTCAAAAAAAAAAAATCACCATTCTGAAGAGGGAGAGGAAAAAAAGCAGGAAATCAGACGCCTGTCTTTGAAAGATTAACTTTACAAAATACAGGAAAGATAAGCCAAAATCCTGCCTATAATACTCTAAAACTCATTTGGCATTTCATCAGCAACACTTGTACAGCCCAAACGTAGAAAACCAAACAATCCTATTAAAGATTAACAGGAAATGATAAGTTAAAATACAATCTTACTACAACATAGTATTTGGAAACCAGGTGGTTAAGAATGGATCGGAAAATGCAACTGTAAATGGAGCAATAAAAAAGAAGTTCTTGTTAACCATATTCTTAACTTCAAGTTAAAAGACACTGTCAATTCAGATTTGTGCTGTCTACCCTGTATGACAATAAGACAGGATGTCAACATGTCTGGACCCACATAAGCCTTTTTCCAATGAGGCATTTATAAAGTTAAATTATGGTCATGGTTGTCAAATGGCAACAGGTGGGAGTTTTCACATGCCAAAAGCATTACAGAGAAGGAAAAGAAAGTTTAGATAGAACAATAATATATTAGGCCTGAGTAAACAAGCACCATCACAGAAAATGCTGTCTGACTTCATTTCCTTCTGGTAACTCAGTACATGCAATATGTGTACCAACTACTTGTTCATTCCTGAATGGACTGCCAAGTCCTGGAGACAGTATTTACAATGTTAATGCTCCAATTAGTCAGATATCTTTAAGAAAAACTGGAATGGTTTTGCCAGATTCTTGGACCTAATTCCCTGAAGAGCTTTGATTGTCTAAGAACCTAAATGCCTATTATAAGAGGGGTATTAACTATATCCTTTGTCATTAAATGCAAGCAAGTAGAGCGAAGAGTGGATTCATGGAAACTAGATTGACAGAAGCATTACCTGGTGTGAGCCACTTTAGTTTTTCTTTAATTTGGCACTCTAACAATGTCCTGAAACACAGAATAATCCAAAAGCAGATCTGGGATATAGTATCAACTAAGACAAAAAGTAATGTGATTTAAGATGTCATGGAGAACACCAGCAAAAACATTAATGCGATTTCAGTACTTTGCATGTTGGAAAATAAGAGAAACATGGTATTTATGAACTGTATACCTTCCCATCCAAAGACTAGCCTGACAAGATGTTACAGATGATGAGTTTTCATCAGGGTCTTCAGAGGTGGAGCTCTGTGCCAATACTCCTGCTGCTTGACTTGTGATGTCTTTATAAAGCTGCATAAACTGGTACAAATTCATGATCCGTGATGCTTCCACAATGCCACTGCTTTTGTTAATCTAAAAATACAAAGAAAATGAAAAAAAAAAGTTGATAATTTTTTTGATCGATTTTTCCCAAAAAAGGGGAACACATATTTAGTCAAACATCCTAGGAAACAGAAGTTTTCAAGTTTGCAAATTACCTAACAAGAGAGCAAGAGTCTGAGCAAATGAATAATATCATGTCCCCTACATTTGTGGGGTTCAAAATATACAATATTATATCATGTGATACTCAAAATAACCTGTAGGGTTGATTAGCCATCATCCTGTTTAGTTGTTGAGGTCAGGCAACTTTCCCAGAATTAAGAAACTAATTTTAGAGATCAGTATTGACAATCCTTTTCATTTTAATTTATTTAAAGAATTTCTTTTTTTTTAAATTAAGGTTCAGTTTTTAAAAATATTTATTTATTTATTCATTTATCATTTATTTTGGCTGTGCCGGGTCTTAGTTGCGGTATACAGGATCTTCGTTGTGGCACGTGGGATCTTTAGTTGCAGCATGCATGTGGGATCTAGTTCCCCGATCAGGGATCAAACCCGGGCCCTCTGCATTGGGAGTGCGGAGCCTTACCCACTGGACCACCAGGGAAGCCCCTATAGAATTTTTTAATTAAAGATTTATTTGAATCCAACAACCACATGCCATTCTACTATAACTGAAACAACAGATTTCCTTCTTGAATATCTTAAGTTCTATTATATACCAAAACTTACAATCTGGAGACATGAGAAAGTGAAGTACAATAGTTAGGTTATATTAAAAAGACATGATTATAGCAACATTTCAATATTTTGAATAAAATAATAATATTTGTAACTAGCATTTATTAATTATTACTTGAGAGGGCAGTAAGAGAAAAAACAGAATCAAGTATGAATCAGATTCCACTGTGAAAATGGTAGAACCATCTCTAGTAATCAGAAAATTCATTAAATTTGGGGAAGGTAAGGTCTCTACAGAGATGCAAATATGTAAGATTCTTTGGAATAAAAGACTATACATGGGGTAGAGAACAAATAAATAGCATTAAAGGTGACAGGAATTTATACAGGCTTACAAAATAAGACTTTCAGAGCTGAGGAAACTGGGCCAGTCTTCCTCTGGAACTGCACAGTTCAGAAATTAGGGAATAATTCATATAAACTTAGTATTTAATAGCAAAGCTCATCAAACTTCAATTTTTTAAACTGAAGTATAGTTGATGTACAATATAAATTACAGGTATACAATATAGTGATTCACAATTTTTAAAGGTTATACTCCATTTATAGTTATTATATTAGCTATATTCCCTGTGTTGTACAATATATTCTTGTAGCTTATTTTATACCTCATAGTTTGTACCTCTTAATCCCCTCCCTTTATATTGCCCCTACCTACCCACCCCTGCCACTGGTAACCACTAGTTTGTTCTCTATATCCGTGAGTCTTCTTTTTTGTTATATTCGCTACAAACTGTTATTATTATAATCATACAATTCACATAATATTTATCAAGTACCCATTATGTGGGTGTTACACGTACTATGTGCACTGCTCTAGGCAGTGGTGACATAGTGTGTAAAAATCAGACAAAAATCCCTGTCTTCATGGAGGTTACACTATAGGTAGGAGAGACAGACAAATAAAATACAGATTAGATAAGATGGAAATAAGTGCTATGGAGAATATTAAACAGAGGAGAGAAAATGCTGAAAGGCTACAGGGAAGGCCTCACAGAGTAGGTGACATTTAGGAACTAAAGAGGTGCACGAATCAGTCATATGGATATCTGGGGGAAAGAGCATTCCAGGATGACAGTCAAGTGCAAAGGCAGAAGTGAATCTGGCAAGGAGCCAAGCGTGGCTGGAACAGAATGAGAGAGAGAGGAGTGGTTGAAGACAAGGTTAGGGAGTGAGGTGGGGACAGAATGTATAGAACTTTGCTGTTCATAGTAATGACTTTGGTTTTTACTCCAAGGGCATGGCAAGTCACTGGAGGGTTTTGAGCCAAGGAGTAATAAGATCTAATTTCATTTCAGATTATGAGTGGAATAGACTGGTTATTGTGCTGAGACTAGACATAATGGGGACAAGGGCAGAAGCAGGGAGACGAGTTAGAAGGCTATTGGAATAATCCCAGTGAGAGATGACGGTTGCTAGGAATAAGGTGATAGTAATGACAATGGTAAGAGTTGGTCACATTCTGAATATATTTTGAAGAGAAACCTGACAGGATTCACTCATACACTGACTGTGGGGTGGGTATAAGAGAAAAAGAGAAGTCAAGGATGACTCCAAGGTGTTGGTCTAAGTAAAAAGATGGATGAAAATAAAATAATTCATGAAGCTTCTTAACAGCCACCTTAGTCCATAATTTTAATTAATCCATTAATTTTTCTAATATTATTTCCACAAAATATTCCATTTAAACATTATTTAGATTATATTTTTATAATGTTTGAGTATAACCGCCACAGCAGATAGCAGATACTCAGGATAAGGTCTTACTGTAAATTGGCTTTCAGTTGCTTAAGATTAAGAAATATAAAATTTCAGTCTACTATCAGCTTTTTTTTTTTTTTTTTTTTTTTTTTGCAGTACGCGGGACTCTCACTGTTGTGGCCTCTCCCGTTGCAGAGCACAGGCTCCGGTCGCGCAGGCTCAGCGGCCATGGCTCATGGGCCTAGCCGCTCCGTGGCATGTGGGATCTTCCCGGACGGGGGCACGAACCCGCGTCCCCTGCATCGGCAGGCGGACTCTCAACCACTACGCCACCAGGGAAGCCCTACTATCAGCTTTTTATACTGGACTTTAACTCTTTTTTTCTAATGTTAACACTGACTTCTCATAGAGTCTTTCAAAAAGAAACTAAGAAATGCAAATAAAACATTTCTTTAGATCTAAAATCAAGAAAAATTATACAAATGAAAGGTCTGATTGCCTATGTTTTTAATACTTTTGTTTTTCTAACTTAGAATCTTATTTTAAGGATGATGTTTAATCACCATAAAGATACAATGGTTAGAGATACTGAGGCAAAAAAAATTTTTTTTGACTAATAGCAAAATCAAACATTAATTCTGTGTTTGCCAAAGAAGAGCAACAGAAAACTAAGGGATCAGAAATCTGCTACATTCATATTCCTACAGTTTTCTACAATTTCTACTGGGCCCTTCAATGTGAGCTGAGTAATTTATAAAACAAAGATGGAGAATGTAATTTAGGTACTATACTATATCAATACACAAGGAAAGCTTCAACCTATCCCAGTCATTTAAAATGAGAATATTTCTTCAACAGATTTTTGTTCACTCAACATATATTGAGTTCTTACCAGGTACTAAGCATTACAGGCTGTAAGAGATACAAGGATGAATCTAGACAGAGTTCCTGCTCTCAGGAGCTTAATATCTTCTAGGGAAACTAAGAACCTAAACAAATAATTTTAGTCATAACATAAAATTTAATCATGAAGTATAAATAAAGTGCTTTTGGAGTTTAGAAGAGCCAAAAGAATTTCTTTAGGTTAACTTTATGGATGAGATGGTATTTGAGGTGGACCTTTAAGGAGACCTCAAATTTAGACATGCAGAAATAAAAGATGTGGCAGAAACTACTGGCTGATTATCCAAATGCCATTCCCACTTTTTACTGTGCCAGTAGTGCCCTAATTTTGTTTTGGTGACTACCACTCCCTGAAATGACTCAGGAGTCAATCCTTGTTAGTCTCATCTAAATCAATCACAGTAATCACATCCCCTCTGCCAGTGTAGGTGTAAGAAGGGGAATGTGAGCTAATATTGACCCAATGAGTTTGAAAGAGGGATCTGCTAGGTCTTTGAATTAACCAATCGAGGAGGTACTTTATATTAGGGTTTCTTGATAAGTGAGAAAATAAATACTGTTTTTGTTTAAACTGGTGGAATAGGGTTTTTTTGTGACTTGTATCTGATGGCAATTTAAACAACAGAGGAATGGACATTCTAGATGAGGGAACTCAGTGAGCAGAGGCATCGAGATAGGAAAGTAACAGCTATACAGCCTTAAATTAGTTAAGCCTGGTGACTGCAAAAGGGGATAGTGGTAAAACAGAAAAGATAGCTTGGAGCCATATTGTAGAGGGCCTCAAATGCCAGGTCAAAGAGTTGGGACTATTTTGAAGCCAAGGAAGAATTGCTGAGGAATTTTAAACAGAAAAGTGATCTGATGAGAGCTGTGCTTTAGAAAGGTTATTCTCACAGCATCATAAATTAGAACTGAGGTGGAGTCAAGATGGCGGTGTAGGAAGACATGGGGTTAGCGTCTCCCCACAACTAGGGCGACTGCCAGCCAATGGTGGGAGACTCTGACGCCCAAGGAGATGTGAGGAACCCCAAAGTGAATTGGTAGGACGTATGGGGGACTGAGGCAGGAGGACAAGTGGAGGCCAGACAGGATCGGTGCCCCTGAGGCCAGGGAGATCAGGAGAGGCAGGCGGGAGGGACTCTCTGAGAAGAGTGGGAAAGGAGTGGGGGGTAATTGCCCTGCCCATTCGGGCCCGGGGAGGCTGATGAGGTCCCAGGCAGATCCCCTGCCCTCAAAATCCCCTCCAGGCCACATGGGTCCTTGGAGGTACAGGAGGGAGGCCAGAGGAGACCGGAGGAGAGGAGAAGAGGGCGTTTGCCCCACCCATTTGAGCCCAGGAAGCCTGCTGGGCTCCCAGGTGAGGTCTGCTGCCCTCTGAGACCAGGGGTGGGGGGCACACCTGGGCCCCTTCTGTTCCTTGAGCCTAAGCTCCACCCCCCCACAGCCCACAGGGCCTTTTCCAGCCCTGTGGGTCCTGAGCATTGTCCCTGCCCACCACCCAAACCTCACCAATGTTTAGGCCCCACCCTCCACAGCCAAGGCCTCCCCCCACCCTTTTTTTTTTCTTTTCCTCCCTCCTCTTTTTTACTATTGTGGTACTGATGTACCTTCTGGTTGTTGATTCATCTATATTTTCATTTTTATATTCTTCCTAGCATATCTGTTAGTTTCCTAGTCTAATTTTATTTTTTACTTTGTTATTGTTCTTTTTTTGTTTTGCCACCCCAGGTGGCTGGCAGGATCTTGGTTCATGAGCCTGGGGTCAGGCTGAAGCTCCTGTGGTGGGAACTCCAAATCTGAACCACTGGCTAACAGAGAACCTCAGACCCCAGGGAATATTCATCGGAGCAAGGTCTCATGGAGTTCCTCATCTCGGCAGCAAGACCCAGCTCTAGCCAATAGCCTATAAACCCCAGTGTTGGAAGACTCAGGCCAAACAACCAGTAAGACAGGAATACAACCCCACTCATTAAAAAAAAAAAAAAAAAAATGAGATGGCAAAAAAACATGTCACAGTGCTCGCTTTGGCAGCACATATACTAAAATTGGAATGATACAGAGAACATTAGCATGGCCCCTGCGCAAGGATGACACGCAAATTCGTAAAGCGTTCCGTATTTTTACATATGTATATGTATAGCTGATTCACTTTGTTATAAAGCAGAAACTAACACACCATTGTAAAGCAATGATACTCCAATAAAGATGTTAAAAAAAATATGTCACAGATGAAGGAGCAAGGAAAAAAGCTACAAGACCAAATAAATGAACAGGAAATAGGTAATTTACCTGAAAAAGAATTCACAGTAATGATAATAAAGATGATCCAGAATCTTGGAAATAGAATGGAGGCACGGATTGAGAAAATACAAGAAATGTTCAACAAAGATCTAGAAGAATTAAAGAAAAACAAACACAGATGAACAACACAATAACTGAAATGAAAAATACTAGAAGGAATCAATAACAGAATAACTGAGGGAGAAGAACGAGTAAGTGAGCTGGAAGACAAAATGGTGGAAGTAACTGCCAAGGAGCAGAATAAAGGAAAAAGAATGAAAAGAATTGAAGGCAATCTCAGAGACCTCTGGGACAACATTAAATGCACCAACATTCGAAGTATAGGGGTCCCAGAAGAAGAAGAGAAAAAGAAAGGGTCTGAGAAAATATTTGAAGAGATTATGGTTGAAAACTTCCCTAACATGGGAAAGGAAACAGTCATCCAAGTCCAGGAAGCCTAGAGAGTCCCATACAGGATAAACCCTAGGAAAAACAGACCAAGACACATATTAATCAAACTAACAAAAATTAAATTCAAAGAAAAAATATTAAAAGCAGCGAAGGAAAAACAAAAAATAACATACAAAGGAGTCCCCATAAGGTTATCAGCTGATTTTTCAGCAGAAACTCTGCAGGCCAGAAAGGAGTGGAAGGATATACTTAAAGTGATGAAAGAGAAACACCTACAATTAAGATTACTCTACCCAGAAGGATCTGATTCAGATTAGATGAAGAAATCAAAAGCTTTTTCAGACAAGCAAAAGCTAAAGAGAATTCAGCATCACCAAACCACCTTTACAACAAATGCTAAAGAAACTTCTCTAAGCAGGAAACACAAGAGAAGAAAAAGACTCACAAAAACAAACCCAAAACAATTAAGAAAATGGTAATAGGAACATGCATGTCGACAACCTTTAATGTAAATGGATTCAATGCCCCAACCAAAAGACACAGACTGGCTGAATGGATACAAAAACAAGACCCATATATATGTTGTCTACAAGAGACCCACTTCAGACCTAGGGATACATACAGACTGAAAGTGAAGGGATGGAAAAAGATATTCCATGCAAATGGAAATCAAAAGAAAGCTGGAGTAGCAATACTCGTATCAGATAAAATAGACTTTAAAATAAAGACTGTTACAAGAGATAAGGACACTACATAATGATCAAGGGATCAATCCAAGAAAAAAATGTAACAATTATAAATATTTATGCACCCAACACAGGAGTACCTCAATACATAAGGCAAATGCTAAAACAACCATAAAAGGGGAAATCGACAGTAACACAATAACAGTAGGGGACTTTAACACCCCACTTACACCAATGGACAGATCATCTAAACAGCAAATAAATAAGGAAACACAAGCTTTAAATGACACAATAGACCAGATAGATTTAATTGATATTTATAGAACATTCCATCTGCAAGTGGCAGAATACACTTTCTTCCCAAGTGCACATGGAACATTCTCCAGGACAGATCACATTTTGGGCCACAAATCAAGCCTCAGAAAATTTAAGAAAACTGAAATCATATCAAGCATCTTTTCTGACCACAACACTATGAGGTTGGAAATCAATTACAGGAAAAAAACTGTAAAAAACACAAATACATGGAGGCTAAACAGTGAGATACTAAATAACCAAGAGGTCACTGAAGAAATCCAAGAAGAAATTTAAAAAATACATAGAAACAAATGACAATGAAAACACGACGCCCCAAAACCTATGGGATGCAGCAAAAGCAGTTCTAAGAAATTGCTAAATTTATAACAATTCAATCTCACCTCAAGAAACAAGAAAAATCTCAAATAAACAATCTAACCCTACACTTAAAACAACTAGAGAAAGAATAACAAAGAAAACCCAAAGTCAGTAGAAGGAAAGAAATCATAAATATCAGAGCAGAAATAAATGAAATAAAAATGAAGAAAACAATAGCAAAGATCAATAAAACTAAAAGCTGGTTTTTTGAGAAGATGAACAAAACTGATAAACCCTTAGTTAGACTCATCAAGAAAAAAAGGGAGAGGACGCAAATCAATAAAATTAGAAATGAAAAAGGAAAAAATCACAACTGACACTGCAGAAATACAAAGGACTATAAGAGACTACTACGAACAACTATGTGCCAATAAAATGGACAACCATGAAGAAATGGACAAATTCTTGGAAAGTTACAATTTTCCAAGACTGAAGCAGGAAGAAATAGAAAATATAAACAGACCAATCACAAGCACTGAAATTGAAACTGTGATTAAAAATCTTCCAATAGGGCTTCCCTGGTGGCGCAGTGGTTGAGAGTCTGCCTGCCGATGCAGGGGACACGGGTTCGTGCCCTGGTCCAGGAAGATCCCACATGCCGCGGAGTGGCTGGGCCTGTGAGCCATGGTCACTGAGCCTGTGCGTCCAGAGCCTGTGCTCCGCGACGGGAGAGGCCACAGCAGTGAGAGGCCTGCGTACCCCCCCCCACACACACACAAATCTTCCAATAAACAAAAGCCCAGGACCAGAGGGATTCACCGGTGAATTCTATCAGACACTTAGAGAAGAGCTAACACCTATCCTTCTCAAACTCTTCCAAAATATAGCAGAAGGAGGAACACTCCCAAACTCATTCTATGAGGCCACCATCACCCTAATACCAAAACTAGACAAAGATGTCACAAAAAAAGAAAACTACAGGCCAATATCACTGATGAACATAGATGCAAAAATCCTCAACAAGATACTAGCAAACAGAATCCAACAACACATTATAAGGATCCTACACCAAGATCAAGTGGGATTTATCCCAGGGATGCAAGGATTCTTCAATATATGCAAATCAATCAATGTAATACACCACATTAACAGATTAAGTAATAAAAACCATATGATAATCTCAATAGATGCAGGAAAAGCTTTCAACAAAATTCAACACCCATTTATGATAAAAACCCTCCAGAAAATGAGCATAGAAGGAACTTACCTCAACATAATAAAGGCCATACATGACAAACCCACAGCCAACATCGCTCCCAAATGTGAAAAAATGAAACCATTTCCTCTAAGATCAGGAACAAGACAAGGTTGCCCATTCTCACTGCTACTATTCAACATCGTTTAGGAAGTCCTAGCCACAGCAGTCAGAGAAGAAAAAGAAATAAAAGGAATACAAATTGGAAAAGAAGAAGTAAAACTGTCACTGTTTGCAGATGACATGACACTATACATAGAAAATCCTAAAGATGCCACCAGAAAACTACTAGAATTAATCAATGAATTTGCTAAGGTTGCAGGATACAAAATCAATGCACAGAAATCTCTGGTATTCTTATACACCGACAATGAAAAATCAGAAAGAGAAATTAAGGAAACACTCCCATTTACCACTGCAACAAAAATAAAATACCTAGGAATAAAGCTGCCTAAGGAGGTGAAAGACTTGTACTCAGAAAACTATAAAACACTGATGAAAGAAATCAAAGATGACATAAACAGATGGAGGAATACACCATGTTCTTGGATTGGAAGAATCAATAATGTGAAAATGGCTATACTACCCAAAGCAATCTACAGATTCAATGCAATCCCTAACAAACCACCAATGGCATTCTTCACAGAATTAGAACAAAAAATTTTACAATTCGTATGGAAACACAAAAGACCCCAAATAGCCAAAGCAATCTTGAGAAAGAAAAACGGAGTTGGAGGAATCAGGCTTCCAGATTTCAAACTATACCACAAAGCTACAGTAATCAAGACAGTATGGTAGTGGCACAAAACCAGAAATATAGATCAATGGTACAAGATAGAATGCCCAGAGATAAACCCATGCACATATGGGCACCTAATTTACGACAAGGAGGCAAGAACATACAGTGGAGAAAAGACAGCCTCTTCAATAAGTGGTGCTGGGAAAACTGGACAGCTACATGTAAAAGAATGAAATTAGAGGGCTTCCCTGGTGGCGCAGTGGTTGATAGTCTGCCTGCTGATGCAGGGGACATGGGTTCGTGCCCCGGTCTGGGAAGATCCCACATGCCGCGGAGCAGCTGGGTCCGTGAGCCATGGCCGCTGAGCTTGTGCATCCGGAGCCTGTGCTCCGCAGCAGGAGAGGCCACAACAGTGAGAGGCCCACGTACAGAAGAAAAAAAAAAAAAAAAAAGAATGAAATTAGAAGAATACTACCTAACACCATACACAAAAATAAACTCCAAATGGATTAAAGCCTTAAATGTAAGACCAGACACTATAAACCTCTTGGAGGAAAACATAGGAAAAACACTCTTTGACATAAGCCACAGCAAGATCTTTTTTGACCCACCTCCTAGAGTAATGGAAATAAAAACAAAAATAAACAAATGGGACTTAATTAACCTTAAAGCTTTTGCACAGCAAAGGAAACCATAAACAAGACAAAAAGACAACACTCAGAATGGGACAAAATATTTGCCAATGAAACAACAAAGGATTAATCTCCAAAATATACAAACAGCTCATGGAGCTCAATATCAAAAAAACAAACAATCCAGTTAAAAAATGGGCAGAAGACCTAAAGAGACATTTCACCAAGGCAGACATACAGATAGCCAAGAGGCACATGAAAAGATGCTCAACATCACTAATTACTAGAGAAATGCAAATCAAAACTACAATGAGGTTTCACCTCACGGGGGGGGGGGGGGGGGGGGGGGGGGGGGGTCAGAATGGCCATTATCAAAAAATCTAGAAACAATAAATGCTGAAAAGGGTGTGATGAAAAGGGAACCTTCCTGCACTGTTGGTGGGAATGTAAATTGATACAACCACTATGGAAAACAGTATGGAGGTTCCTTAAAAAGCTAAAACTAGAACTACCATGTGACCCAGCAATCCCACTACTGAGCATGTACCCTGAGAAAACCATAATTCAAAAAGAGACATGGGGGCTTCCCTGGTGGCACAGAGGTTGAGAGTCCGCCTGCCGATGCAGGGGACACGGGTTCGTGCCCTGGTCTGGTAAGATCCCACGTGCCGCAGAGCGGCTGGGCCTGTGAGCCGGGGCCGCTGAGCCTGCGCGTCCGGAGCCTGTGCTCCGCAACGGGAGAGGCCACAACAGTGAGAGGCCTGCGTGCCACAACAGGGAGAGGCCTGCGTACCGCAAAAAAAAAAAAAAAAAAAAAGAGACATGTACCATAATGTTCACTGCAGCTCTATTTACAATAGCCAGGACATGGAATCAACCTAAATGTCCATTGATAGATGAATGGATAAAGAAGATGTGGCACATATATACAATGGAATATTACTCAGCCATAAAAAGAAATGAAATTGAGTTATTTGTAGTGAGGTGGATGGACCTAGAGTCTGTCATACAGAATGAAATAAGTCAGAAAGAGAAAAACAAATACCATATGCTGCGCATATATATGGAATCTAAAAAAAAAAAGGTACTGATGAACCTAGTTGCAGGGCAGGAATAAAGAGGTAGACACAGAACATGGACTTGAGGAAATGGGGTGGGAGAGTGAAGCTGGGGCGAAGAGAGAGTAGCATCAACATATATACACTACTGAATGTAAAATAGTTGGCTGGTGGGAAGCAGCAGCATAGCAGAGGGAGATCGGCTCGGTGCTTTGTGATGACCTATGGGGGTGGGATAGGGAGGATGGGAGGGAGGCTCAAGAGGAAGGGGATATGGGACATGTGTATGCATATGGCTGATTTGCTTTGTTGTGCAACAGAAACAGTATTGTGAAGCAATTATACTCCAATAAAGATCTATTAAAAAATAATAAATAAATAAATTGGAATTAGGAGAAGAGTCTGAAGGCGTGGAGATTAATCACTGAATCTAAAGTAATCTGGATGAGAAGAAAGAGGGGCCTGAGCATTAGTTACAGTCTCCTTGAGAGTGTGAACTTTGTGTTACAAGTAAACTCAAGTGAAACCTAGTAGAGATAAAACTGAAAAGATCAGCTGGATGGTTACTGTGGAAGAGAGAGCAAGAAAAGGAGAAAGAATGCACAGTTCTCAGAAATGACCTTTGTCACTAGAGTTCTTATAAATTCACCCATGTGTCCTCTGAAGTTGACTTTCAAATAGTCCTGAAAGATTATGTGCAGTGTAAACTCAAAGATGATGGGAGTACTGTATGGGATTTACTTAGTCTATTTGAATGGTTTTACATGTTTTAAGCACAGTTCTTCATTTCTTCTTCATTTACCTTATTCCTTTGCAAATTCAAAAGTTGCAGATTCCCAAAGTTCTTTTGGGAGTATGCATATTTATAACACTGTAAAAAACCGCTTATGAACGTAATATAAATATAATATAAACCCCAAAACAAACAGAAAATGGAAAAATATGTGTTTGGTATACAGTTTTTAAAAAAATAAATTATTTATTTGTTTTTTATTTTTGGCTGTGTTGGGTCTTTGTTGCTGCGTGCAGGCCTTCTCTGGTTGCAGTGAGCAAGGGCTACTCTTCGTTGTGGTGCGTGGGCTTCTCCTTGTGGTGGCTTCTCTTATTGTGGAGCACGGGCTCTAGGCGTGCGGGCTTCAGTGGTTGTGGTGTACGGGCTGTAGAGCACAGCCTCAGTAGTTGTGGTGCACGGGCTTAGCTGCTCTGCGGCATGTGGGATCTTTCTGGACCAGGGCTCAAACCCATGTCCCCTGCACTGGCAGGGGGTTCTTAACCACTGCGCCACCAGGGAAGCCCTGGTATACAGTTTTTGAGCCCAGTAATCTAAGTATAAATAACAAAATGTGATCTTGGATCAAGCTGTATTTCAGTGTGTATTCTGTTACTATGATTTGTGACATATTATACACTATATAAAGTTACACTGCTACCCACACCACACTGTATCACATTAACTACCTCTGTCATGAATAATGCAAAAAATTTTTGAATGATGGTTCTCTGGCAGCTGTTAAGTGCTTTTTAACATTTGAACTTAAAAAAAATCAATAAGCAAATGTTCAGTGTTGATAAACCCAGCTGAGTGGTATTAAACTATACTATATATTTTCTCTAAATCAACTGTAAACTTTAACAGGCGCCATTCAACTTCAGGCACGTAGCCAAGTCTGGAATTAAGATCTCTCTGTCTTTGTTCCTCTAATCCTTTTTAAAGTTCTTTTATTACTTAAATAATTAGACCTTCAAATTCGATCAACTAAACACAATCAATCCTACTCCACTTATAGCATAGTAGTGGCAATCAACCCACTGGGGAAATGTGACATATTATTTGGGTAACATGCAGGGTCCATGATACAAAAGAAAAAAATCTCCTTACCCAGGAGTTCTTCATGGATTGATCAGGAGTTGAAATAAAGGCATTCATGAATGCCCAACTTATTGTTTATATGCATATGGATGATTTTATTGTGTTTTAGAGCAAGGGTTGGGATAGGAGGAAGCTTAATAAAATTCATGCCTTTAATTTCACCAAAAGTTCTATGGCCTCAAAAAGGTTAAGAACCACATATTCTAATCTACCCATTAGTGGATGAGGCTTCCTAATACTCTATGACAGCTGCCATCATATTTTTTAGCACAGTTGATATACTCTATTATCTAAAATTTAAAGATGAACTAAGAGACACTTAATTTTTAAGAAGTCATTTTAGAGCTAAGTAGGGTGTTACTTTAGGATTCCACAGTCAGTTAAATTCCAAAAAGAGAGGTACAAGATAAGGATGAACGTTTACTACCACTTTCCTTGATTATAAAAACCTCTTCTGGGGCTTCCCTGGTGGTGCAATGGTTAAGAATCCGCCTGCCAATGCAGGGGACACAGGTTCAATACCTGGTCTGGGAAGATCCCACATGCCATGAAGCAACTAAGCCCGTATGCCACAACTACTGAGCCCGCATGCTGCAACTGCTGAAGCCCGAGTGCCTAGAGCCGGTGCTCCACAGCAGGAGAGGCCACCACAGTTAGAAGCCCTTGCACTGCAACAAAGAGTGGCCCCTGCTTGCCGCAACTAGAGAAAGCCTGCATGCAGCTACAAAGACCCAACACAGCCAAAAATAAATAAATTAAATTAAAAAATAAATCTCTGCTATATGGCAATTATACAAGCAGTGAAATTCAAACAGTTAACCTGGAAGGCAAAAATAGTATCAAAACTGTTTTATATGGTTTTACAAATAAATGTTAATAACAACCAAATTATAAACATTTATTTCCACTGTATTATATTATACAATTAAATGTGGTTCTAACCAGCAAAATAGTTTAAGCTCAGAGTTGGAAATCTCTATCACTCTCACCTTGGTACAGACTACTCGTACAACCACTTTCCAAAAGGCAGAGGAATCAGACCCAGGTTGTACCTCAAAGAGAAGATGTTTTTCCTGGCCAGAAGCCACTTTAGCAGTTCTGAAAAGAGGTAAACACATTCGTTAATTTTATGAAAAGTCATGTAAAATAATGGAGCTACGAAACCAGATTCAAGGAAGTTTAAGACAGAGGAGGAAATGTGAAGAAAACACAGAAAGACAAATAACAATAATGGTAATTGTAATAATTAGATTTTTAAAATACAGGGATAGAGAATGTTTTGACTACAAACATACAATTTAATTTTCAAGGTGGAAAGCATAGTGGAATGATATTTATAAATCTATTTTTTTCATATCTATATCTCAATGGTCTTTAAATTTCTAACAAAGACAGCTAGGAAAAACGTGCAAGGAATCAGGTACTTAAAGAAAAAATTTAGCTGGTTTCATTTATCCATATTTTGACTAGTGCCTCAGATGTATATAAAGTGTGAAAAAATCTTGATCTTGGTTGAGTCCTTCCTTAAGCAACAACACTTATATACCTCTTTGAAGACAATTTTTACAGATAATTTGAAACTGGATAAGGCAAATGATTTTGAGACGCTTATGTAACTTTACTGTCCTCCTCTAGCAGAGTAATTCTGATTTAGAAAGCAACAGGATACTAACATAAAAAATATAACACTTTTTAGGATAACTCAATATCGTGCATCAATGCCAATTTAAATCAGTTCAAAGACATAAGTATTGCAGCTCCCTTTTATCATTACTCACATTTCTCTCTGAGCACCAGTGGGGATATCACAGTCAGAACTAAGAAACTTACAGCTAAATAAATTGAGGCCATTGAAAATTAAGTAACTAGCCCTAGGTAACAAAGTCTGCCAGTGAAAGTAGTACTGCCAGTTCCCAGTTCTGTTTTCTAGCTATCAAACCATGCGTCTTTTGCGTAGGTTTAACTTTATAGTTCTCAGACAGCACTGAACTTGTGAAATTCCAACTCTGACCCAGGGGAATTGGTTTTAAGAAGCAAATCCAGTCAGAAACATTCTGTGCTAATAAATAAAAGGGAGATACTCTTTTACCATCACCTCTATATTACACAGTAAGCTTAGCCTGAGGATGTTTTCATAGGACACATTTTATCCAGTATCTTTAGGCCAAAAAACAAAATTTCATATAAGAGACTAGGTTTTTTTGTATGTAAGTTCTAAGACTCTAAAGGGATGGCAAATGTCATTGATTACTCTTCAAAAAAGTTGACACAATAAACATAAAAATTCCACTCTTATGATACTATTAAATTCTCAATCGAATTTTATTCCTTAAGAACACAGTCTCAGAAGTAATGCCTCAAATGCTACCATTTGGATGATCTTTAAAAAAAAAAAAAAGAACAAAGTAAAATGCTAGAGTTTTAAAAACCATGACTACATTTTTATTATAAAAGATCAGACAATACACAAATATACACAGTAAAGGGTAAAATCTCCCTTCTCTGCTCCCCTTTTCCATCACCTCCCCAGAGAGCTGTGCATATCTTTCCAGTTCATTTTCTATGCATTTATATATATATATCTACACAGGATCCATCCACATATCCATACAGGGCTTCTTTTTGGTTTGTCTGTTTTTAATGAGTGAAATCCAGTGTTCTTAAAAGAAATGATCTTCTAAGATAACTTTTAAGAGTTAAGAATGCTTTATTCTTCATGACTGGCTAATAACAGGACACTCCAGCCATGTCCATAAAAAGACTGCATTTCCTTCTCTTTATCTAATGTGTTCTAAATGGCCAAGTATAATATGTCTCTTATCCAATACAGTTATTGCAAAGCTTAAGGAGTACATTCATGTATTTTACCCTAAACTATTAATAGTGACTATAATATAAATTTATATATACTAAGTGGTTCCAAACTGCTTGGTGATTTTGTTTGGCCTTTTTGGGGTTTAAGGAGAGGTAATATGGGATAGTGGAAAGATCTTCAGACTTGGGGAAAGCTGGATCTGCCATCGATACTTAGGTAATCACTTTAGGCCTCAGTTAAAATGTCAGACTGTCAGCAGAGTGCCTTGCACATACTATAGGCTCAGTGAACGTTAGCTAAGTTGAATAGACTAAAGAAAGAACCTTTAAGATCTCATTTAAAAGGCAATGCCAATAAGTTATAACTATACCCCCAGGGAGACAGAAGATACATATACAAAGAGAGTCGGATATGGGTGCTGCTAGAGGAAGACTTAATAGAAAGAAGTGACATCTGCTCTCCTGTCACTAAGGGAGAACACACAAACAAAAATGGAATATTTTAAAAGTATAACAATCTGGGGTCATCCAGGGACAGAGCTCGGTATATTTTAATAGCTTCTATACAGATCAGTATAAAAATTGATTTAATAAAGAATAATTCACAAAGAGAAGGCTGTTCTATTGGATGTGCTAAGGAGGCAGAGAAGTTTATACTCCATCTTAGAAACCTATTCAAGAGTTAAGTAGAGATGTAAACATGATAGCTAATTAGAAAATATTTATAAACAAAATATCTTGTTCTTCAGTGATGACAAATGAATTATTACCATATATATATATTTCTCTGGCAAAATAATGGTTCAATGAACAAACACAGAAGATTTATTTATTAACTAGATGAATTGGTTGATATTCAGAAACCTGAAGTGCCCTTTGACTATCCTAGGCGCCTTTCTCTAGATGACTAACTGGTATATTCTCTTCTGTTATGCACCTCCTTCACTGCTTTCAAACAAGGGTCAATTTACATGCCTGTGGTCAAAATTCAGTTTTAAGTTCCTTCTGTTCTTTTAGTCCTATGACATATTTTTAGATAGCTACATAGAAAGTCTTACAGTACTCAATAAATATTTGCTAACTGCTGCTGAAAACATTCTCTTACCAACCAATACGTGTGGTTATCTCTCAGACAGTCATAACACTGGGGCAATATGTCAGGGGGAGAAAATAAAATGAAAAAGAGCAAGTCTTACACATCATTAAGTTCTGCTACTCTTCCAAGAAATTCTTCATAAGTTAAGGAGCCACTTTCTCGAACCAATGTGACATGTTTTGCTACTTTTTCTGGTAACTTGTTAAGAACCAGCTGCGTCTGATCCGAAATTTGCTGTCCCATGATGAAATGATGTCTTATGAAATCCAAAAAGAGTGTTGCTTCACATCGTTTCTGTCAAATATACATAAAAGTTACTTTTACATGTAATATAAAAATGGCAACATACCCATCCCTTCAAGAAAATAAAGCAAAACAGGAATACTTTTAAGTGAGATCTCAACAGACTTACATGAGTCTAAGGTGGAATTTATTTAAACAACTATATTTTAAAGTAAAGATTTACAGTTCTATTTTTTAAAGATCATACAGGTAAATGAGAATACAGGATTCATTTATCTTATTGGGAGGGTGAATTCCTATAATTTTGCCAAGTTAAAAACCATTACACACACACACAGAGGCATTTAAGTGAGTGTATTTAATAGGAAGTTTGTTTACCTCACATAATTTTCCTAAGAACATTTCCTGACTGTTTACCATGTCAGGCTCCAAACTAAGGGCTTTCATATATTATCTCATTTATCTCTTACAATAACCCTAAGAGGTAGGCATTATTATATTCCTAGTTGACAGATACGGAAATAGAGTTGAGTGACTTATCTGAAGTTAAACAGCTGGGGACTTCCCTGGTGGTGCAGTGGTTAAGAATCCGCCTGCCAATGCAGGAGACACGGGTTCGATCCCTGGTCCAGGAAGATCCCACATGCCAAGGAGCAACTAAGTCTGTACGCCACAACTACTGAGCCTGCATGCCACAACTACTGAGTCCATGCACTGCAACTACTGAAGCTTGCGCACTCTAGGGGCCGGGGACTGCAACTACTGAAGTCTGCACGCCTAGAGCCCGTACTGTGCAACAAGAGAAGCCACTGCGATGAGAAGACCACGCACCACGACGAAGAGTGGTGCTCGCCACAACTAGAGAAAGCCCACGCGCAGCAACGAAGACCCAACACAGCCCCCAAAAAAACGTTAGACAGTTGGTAGCACTTCCCTGGTGGCGCAGTGGTTAAGAATCCGCTTGCCAATGCAGGGAGCCCTGGTCTGGGAAGATCCCACATGCCGCGGAGCAACTAAGCCTGTGTGCCACAACTACTGAGCCTGTGCTCTAGAGTTGGCAAGCCACAACTACTGAGACCTGCGTGCCACAACTACTGAAGTCCATGCACCTAGAGCCCGTGCTCCGCAACAAGAGAAGCCACCACAATGAGAAGCCTGTGCACCGCAACAAAGAGTAGCCCCTGCTCGCCGCAACTAGAAGGAAAGCCCATGCACAGCAGTGAAGACCCAACACAGCCAAAACTAAATAATAAATTTATATGAAAAACAAACAGTTGGTAAATGGTTGAAGTGAAATTTGAACTCATGTTTTTTAGATTCTAGTGCTTATATTCTTTAACGCTATGATATACTGTGATGTATAATCATGATATAAATAGATCAGCTAAAAAATTTATTGTAGAATTACTTTATTTATAAATGTACAACTTAATTTTAATTGTAAAATATATGTAAATTAAACAGACTTTTTAGCTAATTCAACTATGTTACATTTTCTGCTTAGAAAAAAAAGTGCTTTTGCTTTTTAACTCCTCTAGGTATTTATTTATTTATTTATTTATTTTGCGGTACGCAGGCCTCTCACTGTTGTGGCCTCTCCCATTGCGGAGCACAGTTTCCGGACGCGCAGGCTCAGTGGCCATGGCTCACGGGCCTAGCCGCTCTGCAGCATGTGGGATCTTCCCGGACCGGGGCACGAACCCGTGTCCCCTGCATCGGCAGGCGGACTCTCAACCACTGTGCCACCAGGGAAGCCCGGTATTTATTTTTTAATTAATTAATTATTTTTGGCTGCATTGGGTCTTTGTTGCTGCATGCAAGCTTTCTCTAGTTGCGGCGAGTGGGGGCTACTCTTCGTTGCAGTGCATGCGTTTCTCATTGTGGTGGCTTCTCTTGTTGTGGAGCACGGGTTCTAGGCACGCAGGCTTCAGCAGTCGTGGCACGCAAGCTCAGTAGTTGTGGCTCATGAGCTCTAGAGCGCAGGTTCAAGAGCTGTGGCACACGGGCTTAGGTGCTCCAGGGCATGTGGGATCTTCCCAGGCGAGGGCTTGAACCCATGTCACCCGCACTGGCAGGCGGATTCTTAACCACTGTGTCACCAGGGAAGTCCCTCCTCTAGGTATTTTTAATTTCGAATTTATATAACTTGTTTTCTAAATATGAAGGTGATATTTTAGTTAAAAGGCTGGATCACTACTTTAATAATCTACTATCAATGTAGATCAATAAGTTACTGAATTGACTTAAAATTTAATCACAAAACATTTATTTAATAATCACTCTAAAGTCTTGAAGGATATAATTCTATGTATTGTGGCTAGAGAAGAGTTGGATGTGTTTATTCTCGACAGTTTTTTCTCCTTTGGTAAATAATGATTTATCAAAATATTAAGCACGGAGATACGGTTAAAATAGAAAATAAGATAAATTTTTAGTATTTATGTATCCTGATATATTCTACAGCTGAATAAGGAAATCCCAATTCAATACGAATACCACTACTAATAATAGTAAAATCAACTAATATTCGTTCACCACTTCTACTGTGTAACACAATCTTCTAAGTACTTTATATGTATTCATGAATTTAGTCATTTAAATCCTCATGATAACCATTTCACAGATGAAGAAACAAGATAGCTAAGGAAACAAGCACAGAGAGGTTAATTAATAACGCCACAAAGCTAATATTAGACTTTTTAAAAAAAGATAAAGTTAGAAAAAGAAAAAAGCATTAAAATTAAAAAGAATCTGATCCTCCCCCCTCCTATAAGAAATTCCATTTTATTTACATGTCAAAGACTATCATTTTACTTCACCTGAATTAACACTCATATCATATAAAGCAGGTGAAACAGTAACAATTTATAGTAAAAATTTTGTCAGGAAACCTGCTTTATCATTTAATCAAAAAAATGAAAAGTTATAACTCTAAAATATAAAATATATAACTTTAACATATAAAATCATTTACAATAAGAGTTCTCAGTAACCATAAATATGCAAATTTTGCTTTGTATTCAAATTTAATGTGTTATATTTGAGGTTTATTCTTTTAGTCACATTAAATATAGGAAAAGTACAACTGTTCTAAAGAGAAAAACTCAACAATTACTGTTTTGAATCTGAGCCTATTTGGCAATGATAAATATGTATTACAGAGATAAATGAAAGGAAGTTGTTGAGGAAGATCCAGGCCACTAAGAAAACATCTCTGAAGGCAAAATTATATACTTTAAATATAGCCAAATGGATTCATAGCAATCGTATTCAAAGAGAAACAAAGATTTTAGCTTAGAGGAGGTCTCTAGAGTACTCAACATCAGTAATTTCTGGATTTCATAGTCTAATAAAGTCTCAAAGCACCATGGTGTTGCACATTTATTTCTATTCTAAGTAAGGATAGTTTCCAAAAATAAATGAAAAAATCCCTAAAACTTAACAAAAATTTAAAGAATAACTTATAACCTAGGAAATAGAAGGATATAATACTAGAATAAAAGTCCTTCCCAAGAAGGCAGTAATTTCACACCGACATATACTACATACAGTAACACTATGGTCCTTATTTTTCTTGTTCTAATCCAGATGTGTGAAAAAATCATCAGGAGCCAAAGGCTGTACACTGGTGTTAGGGAGCCACTGTTACATGGCCTTTTAAAAAATTAAATTCAACAAGCACCATATGCCTGGCACTGTGCTGTGTTCTGGGGATACAACAGTGAGTGTAAGAAACAGGGTTCTTGCTACCATGGAGCATCTGATTCAGTGGGGAAGAGACAACAATCACACCAATAAATACATAATTTCAAAATAATAAGTGCTAAGCCAAACAAGTATAGGGTACTGAAATCCTATAAAAGGGGGACTTGACCTAGTCTTGTGACAGGGAAGAAGTCCTTGGGCAAACATTTGATTTGCTATCGGTCAGAGTCAGCCAGATAAGAGAGGGATAGAGGCATGGCAAGGGGAGGACATTCCAGGCAGAGGTTATAGAAAGCGCCTAAATAGGAAGGAGTATGGTGACTTTGAGGTTAAAAAAAAAAAAGCCAGAGTGACTAAAGCCTAGGCAGAAGGAGAGGGAGACTGGCACCAAGAGATGGGATGTTTACCATTTTTGTTTATGACACAAAGACAAGACTGCATGCCTGCCCAATCTGTGGATGACTGAAACTGGAATGAATGAATAATGTCCACAGAATACCAGAATCAAGACTGAAAATGGATACTGATTTTCTGAAATAGAATAAATTTTTATGTCAAATATGACTAAAAGTTAAATCCTGAATATGTTTTGAAAGGCACATAAAGCACATAGGTAAGTTATGTTTAAAAGCAAATAAAATATAAAAGGTCTGAATGTTCCAGTCAAAATAAGTAAACAGTAAATAGTGATAAGATGCTAAAATAATCCTAAACTCTTGCTAGAAACAGATGTCCAGAGCAAGAGCCTAGTTCCACTGTGCTCTGTAATGGTTCCAACACACCAGAGTTCTCTAATCAGCTCTAAGCAGTGACACTTTTAAAGGGCACTAATCATTTGAATATATTTGGGAAAGCACGCAAGATGTTATGGATCTAGAAGAGGAAACAAAGCAATTTATTCTAGATAATCATAGTTCAGTAACAACATGGAGCATGGTGATAGGTTTGTTCAAACACCTGAAGAGCTTTCATGTGGAAGAGGAAGTAATATTTACTTTATATAATTACAGAGACCAGAATGGCCAGTATAAATTAGGCTGATTTCAGGTCAATATAAGAATTTCCTATCATCCATAATTATCCAGAAGGGTTAAGGGCTGTCTTGCAAAGCATGTTAGCTTGCAATCACTGGAAAGGTGGAGGTGTTTAAGCAAAAATAAGAAGTTCATCTAATTAGTGTTTTAGGGAAAATTTTTGCTTTAATGAGCAGTGGAGAAGGCAACCTCTAACCTAATATTTTGCTCCCAAAGTGAAACTTTAATTCCCTCTAGCATTCCTGTACTGATTTAATAAAAATGCAATAAAATATTCTAATCAACCAGACTGAAAACTTTAAATTATACCTACAATTCTTAACAAAGAAAAATTAAACTTTTGAAATATATGGTCTTAAGATTTTATGTAAAATATTAATGATAATTTAATCAATATGCCCACCAAACAGATATTAAAGAGATTTAGTTGTTTGTTTATTGAGTTACAAAATGGACCCTTTTAAGAGGTAAAATTGTAATTATATGCAGATGACATGATAATATATATAGAAAACCCTAAAGACTCCACACAAAAACTACTAGTACTGGTAAATAAATTCAGCAAGGTATCAGGATACAAGATTAACACACAGAAATCTGTTGCATTTCTTTACACTAACAATGAAATACCAGAAAGGGAAAGTAAAAAAAAAAATCCCTTTTAAAATTGCACCCCCTCCCCCCCGAAAAAATACTTAGGAATAAACCCAACCGAGGAGGTGAAAAACTTATATGCTGAGAACTATAAAGCATTGATAAAGGAAACTGATTCAAAGAAATGTAAAAATATTCTATGCTCTTGGATTGGAAGAATTAATATTGTTAAAACGACCATACTACCCAAAGCAATATACAGATTTAATGCAATCCCTATCAAATTACCCATGACATTTTTCACAGAACTAAAACAAATAATCCTAAAATTTGTATGGAGCCATAAAAGACCCAGAATTGCCAAAGCAATTCTGAGGAGAAAGAACAAAGATGGAAGCATAACCTTCCCAGACTCAGACAAAACTACAAAGCTACAGTAATCAAAACAGTGTGGTATTGGCACAAAAACAGACATATGGATCAATGAACAGAATAGAGAGCCTAGAAATAAATCCACACACCTACAGTAAATGAAACTTTGAAAAAAGAGGAAAGAACATACAATGGAGAAAAGACAGTCTCTTCAGTAAGTGGTGGTGGGAAAGCAGGACAGCCACATGTAAATCAATGAAGTTAGAACACTCCCTCACACCATATACAAAAATAAACTCAAGATGGCTTAAAGACTTAAATATAAGACATGACACCATAAAACTCCTAGAAGAGACCATAGGCAAAACATTCTCTGACATAAACTGTAGTAATGTTTTCTTAGGTCAGTCTCCCAAGGCAACAGAAATAAAAGCAAAAATAAACAAATGGGACCTAATCAAAATTATAAGCTTTTGCAAGGCAAAGGAAACCATAAACAAAACAAAAAGACAACCTACGGACTGGGAGAAAATGTTTGCAAACGATGCAACTGACAAGGGCTTAATTTCCAAAATATACAAACAACTCATACAACTCAATAATAATAATTTGAAAAAACCCAATCAAAAAATGGTCAGAAGACCTAAATAGACACTTCTCCAAAGAAGACATACAAATGGCCAATAGGCACATGAAAAAATGCTCAGCATCACTAATTATTAGAGAAATGCAAATCAAAACTACATGAGGGAGAGGAATCAAGATGGCAGATGAGTAAGACATGGAGTTCACCTCTTCCTACAAATACGTCGAAAACACATCTACAAGTGGAACGACTTGCACAAAACATCTACCAAACACTGGCTGAAGACCTCAGACTTCCTAAAGGGCAAGAAAACCTCCATGTAACCAGGAAGGACAAAAGAAAAAGAAAAGAGAGAGAAAAGAATTGGGATTGGACCTACACCCTAGGGAGGGAGCTGTGAAGGAGGTAAGGTTCCCGCACCCGGGGAAGTCCCCTCACTGGCAGGGAGATCAGCCTGGATGGAAAGGGAGCTTTGGAGCCTTGAGCAGAGTGCAGAAACCGGATTGTGGAAGGCAAAATGGAGAGTGACCTGAACAGACGTTGGTGCCGTCACCTTGTACTCCCCAGGCTCAGACGCTTGTCCACCGGTGTGGGCGGAGGCTGGGTGCTGAAGCTCAGGTTTCGGAGGTCAGACCCAGGGAAAGGACCAGGGTTGGCTGTGTGGAGACAGCCTGAAGAGGCTAGAGTGTGGCAACTGAGGGTGTGTTCAGAAGAAGCCTGGGCCAACCAGAGAGGCAAGGTGCCACTCCTGGGGGGTGTGCAAGGAGAGGGGTGGGACCACTATAGGAGCTTCCTTCCCTGCACGCATGGTCTCAGGCAACAGGACACCACCTACACAAGCTCTGGGGGCAGGTGTGAGCTTCCACTGCCACTGTGGGCTCCAGAGACAGGCACAGGCCACCGCCACTGTCATGATGGGCTCCAGAGGTGGGCACAGGTAGCCGCCACCACTAAGAGACCTGCAAGCAGGATCTAGTTGCTGTCCCTGCTGTCCTGGGAGGGCGAGGGCCGGCACTGCAAGACCCATGAATGGGTGCGAAGTGTTGCCCCCACTGTCCCGGGGGGGCGTGGGCCATTGCTATTGTTGGGAAACCTGTGAGCAGGCGGCAATAGCTGCCCCCACCATCTGGGGAGTGTGCACAGGCAGCGAGCAGGTGTCAAGCACTGCCCCTGCTGTACAGGGAGTGTGTGGGCTATAGTTGCCACTGGGATACACGGGAGGAAAAGTCAATTGCTGTCCCTGCTGTATCAGGTGTGCGCATGGCCTGCTGCACCTACACACCTCATATCAAAGGAATTACAGCTAACACACACTGAGGAAAGAGGCAGCAAGCATCCAAACCAAAAGCAACCTCTTGATTCCCAACAAGATGGCAGAGTAGAAGGACTTGAGCTCACCTCCTCACGTGAAAACACCCAAATCACAACCAACTGCTGAACAACCATGGACAAAAAAGACTGGAACCTACAAAAAAAGATATTTTACATCCAAAGACAAAGAAAAGCCACAACTAGATTGTACGAGGGGCACTTCTGCAATATAATCAAATCCCATACCGGTCGGAAGGGTGACCCACAAACTGGAAAATAATTGTATTACAGAGGAGTGAGAGTTCTGGGCCCCATGTCAGGCTCCCCAGCCTGAGGGGTCTGGAATTGGAGCCCCCAGAGCATTTGGCTTAGAAGGCCAGTGGGCCTTTAGTGCAGGAGCTCCACAGGACTGAGGGAAACAGAGACTCCACTCTTGAGGGCGCACACAAGATTTCATGTGTACTGGGACCCAGCACAAAGAATTAACTTCATAGGAGCCTGGGCTAGACTACCTGTGGGTTTGGAGGGTCTCCTGTGGAGGCAGGGGTTGTCTATGGCTCACTGTGGCGGTAAGGTCACTGGTGGCAGAAGCCCCAGGGAATACTGATAATTGTGAGCTCTCCTGGAGGTTCCCATTTTGGCACAAAGACCTAGCCCTACGCAACAGCCTACAGGCTCCAGTGCTGGCTGCCTCAGGCTAAACAACCAGCAAGACAGGAACACAGCCCCACCCATCAGCAGACAGGCTGCCTAAAGCTGTACTGAGGTCACAGCCACCCCTAAACACACCCCTTGACATGGCCCTGCCCACCAGAGGGACAAGACCCAGCTCCACCCACCAGTGGGCAGGCACCAGTCCCTCCCACCAGGAAGCCTGAACAAGTCTCAGGACCAATCTCACACACCAGGGGCCAGACACCAGAAGCAAGAGGAGCTATGATCCTGCAGCCTGTGGAAAGGAGTCCATCCACACAGAAAGTTTCACAAAATGAGAAGACAGAGAAATATGCTCCAGACAAAGGAACAAGATGAAAACCCAAAAGAATAACTAAGTGAAGTGGAGATAGGCAATCTACCTGAAAAATAATTTAGAGTAATGATAGTAAAGATGATTCAAGATCTGAGAAAAAGAATGGAGGCACTGATCGAGAAGATACAAGAAATGTTTAACAAAGAGCTAGAAGATTTAAAGAACAAACAAACAGAGATGAACAATATAATAACTGAAATGAAAAACACACTAGAAGGAATCAACAGCAGAATAAATGAGGCAGAAGAACAAAGAAGTAAGCTGGAAGACAGTCGTGGAAATCACTGCTGCAGAACAGAATAAAGAAAAAACAATGAAAAGAAATGAGGACAGTCTCAGAGACCTCTGGGACAACATTAAACGCACCAACATTCGCATTATAGGGGTCCCAGAAGGAGAAGAGAGACAGAAAGAGCCTGAGAAAATATTTGAAGAGATTATAGCCAGAAACTTCCCTAAAATGAGAAGGAAAACACTCACTCAAGTCCAGGAAGTGCAGAAAGTCCCATATAAGATAAACCCAAGGAGGAACACACCAAGACATATATTAATCCAACTGACAAAATTAAAGACAAAGAAGAAATATTAAAAGCAACAAGGGAAAAGCAACAAATAACATACAAGGGAATCCCCATAAGGTTATCAGCTGATTTTTCAGCAGAAACTCTGCAGACCAGAAGGGAGTGGCATGATATATTTAAAATGATGAAAAGGAAAAACCTACAACCAAGAATAGTCTACCTAGCAAGCGCTTCATTCAGATTTGATGGAGAAATCAAAAGCTTTACAGAGAAGCAAAACCTAAGCGAATTCAGCACCACCAAACCAGCTTTACAACAATCCTAAAGGAGCTTCTCTAGGCAGAAAAGAAAGGCCACAACTAGAAACAAGAAAATTACAAATGGGAAAGCTCACTGGTAAAGGCAAATATAAAGTAAAGGTAGGAAATCATCCACACACAAATATGATATCAAAGCCAGCAACTGTGAGAAGAGGAGAGTACAAATGCAGGATATTGGAAATGCATTAGAAATTAAGAGACCAGAAACTTAAACAATCATATATATATAGACTGCTATATCAAAACCTCACGGGAACTGCAAACCAATAATCTACAGTAGATACATACACAAAAAAGAGAAAGCTATCCAGACACAACACTAAAGTTAGCTACCAAATCACAAGACAAGAGAACAAAAGAGAAGGAAGAAAAAAGACCTACAAAAACAAATCCAAAACAATTAACAAAATGGCATTAAGAACATACATATCAATAATTACCCTAAATGTAAATGGATTAAATACACCAACCAAAAGACATAGACTGGCTGCATGGATACTAAAACAAGACCCGTATGTATGCTGTCTATAAGAAACCCATTTCAGATCTAGGGACGCATACAGACTGAAAGTGAGGGAATTGGAAAAAGGTATCCTATGCAAATGGAAATCAAAGGAAAGCTGGAGTAGCAATACTCATATCAGACAAAATAGACTTTAAAATAAAGACTGTTACAAGAGACAAAGAAGGACATTACACAATGATCAAGGGATCAATCCAAGAAGATATAACAATCGTAAATATATATGCACCCAACATAGGAGCACCTCAATATATAAGGCAAATGCTAAGAACCATAAAAGGAGAACTGACAGTAACACAATAATAGTGGGGGACTTTAACAACCCACTTTCATCAATGGACAGGTGATCCAGACAGAAAATCAATAAGGAAACACAGGCCTTAAATGACACATTAGATCAGATGGACTTAATTTATATTTATATAATATATATAAATATATATTTCCATCCAAAAGCAGCATAAATATATATAAATATACTTCCATCCGAAAGCAGCAGAATACAATTTCTTCTCAAGTGCACATGAAACATTCTCCAGGATAGATCACCTCTGAGCCACACATCAAGCCTCAGCACATTTAAGAAAACTGAAATCATATCAAGCATCTTTTCTGACCACATTATGAGACTAGAAGTCAATTACAGGAAAAAACTGTAAAAAACACAAATATGTGGAGGCTAAACAATATGTTCCTAAACGACCAATGGATCACTGAAGAAATCAAAGAGGAAATCAAAAAAATACCTAGAGACAATTGCAACGAAAGACAAAGATCCAAAACCTATGGGACAGAGCAAAAGCAGTTCTAAGAGGGACGTTTATAGGAATATAATCTTACCTCAGAAAACAAGAAAAATCTCAAATAAACAACCTAACCTTACACTTAAAGCAACCAGAGAAAGAAGAACAAACAAAACCCAAAGTTAGTAGAAGGAAAGAAATCATAAAGATGAGAGCAGAAATAAATGAAATAGATGAAGAAAACAGAAAAAAATCAATGAGCCTAAAAGCTGGTTCTTTGAAAGGATAAACAAAATTGATAATCCTTTAGCCAGGCTCATCAAGAAAAAAAGGGAGAGGGTTCAAAACAATAAAATTAGAAATGAAATAGAAGTTACAACTGACACCACAGAAATACAAAGGATCATAAGAGACTATTACAAACAACTACATGCCAATAAAATGGACAACCTAGAAGAAATGGACAAATTCTTAGAAAGATACAACCTTCCAAGACTGAACCAGAAAGAAACAACCTTCCAAGACTGAACCAGAAAGAAACAGAAAATATGAACAAACCACTCACAAGTACTGAAAATGAAACAGTAATTTAAAAACTTCCAACAAAGAAAAGTCCAGGACCAGCTGGCTTCACAGGCAAATTCTATTAAACATTTAGAGAAGAGTTAACACCTATCCTCCTGAAACTCTTCCTAAAAATTGCAGAGGAAGGAACACTCCCAAACTCATTCTATGAGGCCACAATCATCCTGATACCAAAATCAGACAAAGATACCACAAAAAAAGAAAATTACAGGCCAATATCATTGATGAACATAGACACAAAAATCCTCAACAAAATACTAGCAATTCGAATACAACAATACATTAAAAGGATAATACACCATTATCAAGTGGGATTTATCCCAGGGATGCAAGGATTCTTCAATATCCACAAATCAGTCAGTGATACACCACACTAACAAACTGAAGAATTAAACCCATATGATCGTCTCAATAGATGCAGAAAAAACTTCTGACAAAATTCAACACCCATTTATGATAAAAACTCTCCAGCAAGTGGGCATAGAGGGAACTTACCTCAACATAATAAAGGCCATATATGACAAACCCACAGCTAACATCTTTCTCAATGGTGAAAGGCCGAAAGCATTCCCTCTAAGATCAGGAACAAGACAAGGATGTCCACTGTCACCACTTTCATTCAACGTAGTTTTGGAAGTCCTAGCCATGGCAATCAGAGAAGAAAAAGAAATAAAAGGAATCCAAATTAGAAAAGAAGAAGTAAAACTGTCACTGTTTGAAGATGACAAGATACTATACATAGAAAAATCCTACAGATGCTACTAGAAAACTACTAGAGCTCATCAATGAATTTGGTAAAGTTTCAGGATACAAAATTAATACACAGAAATCTCTTGCATTCCTATACACTAACAACAAAAGATCAGAAAGAGAAACTAAGGGAACAATTCCATTTACCATTGCATCAAAAAGAATAAAATACATAGGAATAAACCTACCTAAGGAGGCAAAAGACCTGTACTCTGAAAACTATAAGATGCTCATGAAAGGAACCGAAGATGACACAGATGGAAAGATATACCATGTTCTTGGATTGGAAGAATCAATATTGTCAAAATGACTATACTACCAAAGGCAATCTATAGAGTCAATGCAATTCCTATCAAATTACCAATGGCATTTTTCACAAAACTAGAACAAAAAAATTTTTTAATTTGTATGGGAACACAAAGAAACCGAATAGTGAAAACAATCTTGAGAAGGAAAAACGGAGTTGGAGGAATCAGGCTCCCTGACTTCAGACTAAACTACAAAGCTACAGTAATCAACACAGTATGGTACTGGTGCAAAAACAGAAATATAGATCAATGGAACAGGACAGAAAACCCAGAGATAAACCCATGCACCTATGGTCAATTAATCGACAACAAAGGAGGCAAGAATATACAATGGAGAAAAGACAGTCTCTTCAATAAATGGTGCTGGGAAAACTGGACAGCTACATGTAAAAGAATGAAATTAGAACATTCTCTAACACCACACACAAAAATAAACTCAAAATGGATTAAAGACCTAAATGTAAGGCCAGACACTATAAAACTTGTAGAGGAAAACAGGCAAAACATTCTTTGATGTAAATCGCAGCAAGATCTTTTTTGATCCACCTCCTAGAGTAAGGAAAAGAAAAACAAAAATAAACAAACTGGACCTAATTAAACTTAAAAGGTTTTGCACAGCAAAGGAAACCATGAACGCGAAAAGACAACCCACAGAATGGGAGAAAATATTTGCAAAGGAAGCAACTGACAAGGGATTAATCTCCAAAATATACAAACAGTTCATGTAGCTCTATTTCAAAAAACAAACAACCCAATCAAAAAATGTGCAGACCTGGGCTCCCCTGGTGGCGCAGTGGTTGAGAGTCTGCCTGCTGATGCAAGGGACATGGGTTTGTGCCCTGGTCTGGGAAGATCCCACGTGCCGCGGAGCGGCTAGGCCCATGAGCCATGGCCGCTGAGCCTGCGTGTCCAGAGCCTGTGCTCCACAACGGGAGAGGCCACAACAGTGAGAGGCCCGCGTACCGCAAAAAAAAAAAAAAAAAAATGTTTAGACCTAAACAGACATTTCTCCAAAGAAGACATACAGATGGCCAAACAAGCACAAGAAAATATGCTCAACATCACTAATTATTAGAAAAATGCAAATCAAACCTACACCTCACACCGGTCAGAATGGCCATCATCAAAAAATCTACAAACAATAAATGCAGGAGAGGGTGTGGAGAAAAGGAAACCCTCCTACACTCTTGGTGGGAATGTAAATTGGTACAGCCACTATGGAGAACAAAATAAAGGTTCCTTAAAAAACTGAAAATAGACCTACCATATGATCCAACAATCCCACTCCCTGGCATATATGCAGAGAAAACCATAATTTGAAAACATACATGCACCCCAATATCCACTGCAGTGCTATTTACAATAGCCAGGACATGGAAGCAACCTATATCTCCATCAATGGATGAATGGATAAAGAAAATGTGGTACATATATACAATGGAATATTACTCAGCCATAAAAAGAACGAAATATAATGCCATTTGCTGCAACATGGATGGACCTAGATTTTGTCATACTGACTGAATTAAGTCAGACAGAGAAAGACAAATATCATATGATATCACTTATATGTGAAATCTAAAAAAATGGTACAAATGAACTTATTTACAAAATAGAAATAGAGTCACAGATGTAGGAAACAAACTTATGGTTACCAAGGGGGAAAGGGGGAGAGGGATAAATTGGGAGATTGGGATTGACATATACACACTACTATACATAAAATAGTTAATACTGGCCTACTGTATAGCACAGGGAACAATACTCAGTACACTGTAATGGCCTATATGGGAAAAGAATCTAAGAAAGAATGGATATATGTATATGTATAACTGATTCACTTTGCTGTACACCTGAAATTGAAGTAATGAAGTAAGTCAGACAGAGAAAAACAAACACCATATGCATCACTAATACATGGAATCTAAAAATATAAACTAGTGAATATAACAAAAAAGAAATAGACTCACAGATATAACAGAGAACAAATTGGTGGTTACCAGTGGGGAGGGGGAAAAGGGGAGGGGCAAGATAGGGATAGGGGATTAAGATATACAAACTATTGCGTATAAAATAGGTAAGCTATGAGGATATATTGTACAACAAAGGAAATATAGCCAATATTTTATAATAACTATAAATGGAGTACAACCTTTAAAAATTATAAATCATTATGTTGTACACCTGAAACATATAATATTGAACATCAATTATACCTCAATAAACAGTACCTCCCCCCCACAAAAAGAAGAAAATGGTCCCTTTTGTTTCTGCATTGTTTTGAACTGGTGTCCTAACTTTGAATAAAATTTATAATTTGAGGCAGCATATTAACTTGTTATCTTATAATTCCACTTGGTATCAGGTATCTGGGAAACCTGATTATTAACTCCTCAGATTAAAAGGGAACACTATCTAGAGACTACTGAAAGAGCAAGGAAAATTGGTTCTCGGGCTTCCCTGGTGGCGCAGTGGTTGAGAGTCCGCCTGCCGATGCAGGGGACACGGGTTCGTGCCCCGGTCCGGGAAGATCCCACATGCCGCGGAGCAGCTGGGCCCGTGAGCCATGGCCGCTTACCCTGCACGTCCGGAGTCTGTACTCCGCAATGGGAGAGGCCACAACAGTGAGAGGCCCACATACCAAAAAAGAAAAAAAAGGAAAATTGGTTCTCAACCTGGTTCAGTGGAGAGGGCCCAGGATTTACAATTCATTTTGAATACCATAAAATGATAAATGTCAACGTCCATCATGGGCATAAAAATATGACTCTGTGATCTACATGCAATAAAACCACAATCAAGGGTGCATGCATGTTCATGAAACAATCTGCTGAGGCCACCCTCTCGTCACCCGCCACAGGTTTTTCAATGTTCCTCTTTGGTGACTAGGCACATTCTTCTATCACAGCACATATCATCAGTTAGGTCACTTGACCATCCCCCTCTATGAGCTTCTTGAGGGTAGTAGCTGTGTTCTCTCTTCTGGCATATACATAAGCACACAATAAATGGTTATGAATGGATACAGTAAATATTGCTGACAGTTTCTGGTTTTTTATTATTAACTTAGTATTCTTTTCAGTTTTGTTAACTTGTTCAGTCATCTACTAGTTGCAGAGAAGCTGAAGTTAAAAAAAATACATGGAAGAAAAAATATAAAATTGTAAAAATGTATCATTAATGTTTATGTAAATTGAGAAATTTTCATTATTTGGTATAAGTAAAATACTTCCCTCTAGATCATGAAACAGTAGTATTGAACAGGAACTTAATTTGCCAACCACTGGCATAGAATTCAGCAAAAGATAAATCTCTGGTCAAGACTTCTCAAAGAACTGGCAGCTCTCATGCTATTGTGCCCCTATAATTTAGTCCTTTCAAGCAGGATAACAATGTGCTTTCAAAAAAACATTTGAAGGATTTTCTAAATAAAGAATAATTGTTATTTTGAAACTCATAAGAATATCAAGGATTCCAAAAATGCCACATTCCCTAGTGGGTGGTAACATAACACTTGATCACTGCTTTTTCTAACAAAATGAATTGCTGTAGTTCAAATATTCTTTGTAAAGCTATAAAAATCACATCATGGGTAACTGGAAAAAAAAAAACCTTCATGAAAATTTAAACCATATCCATTCATAAAAGCATTAAAGCAAAGATGAAAAGCCTGGAAGTACAAGATGACTAGCTCACAAATACTGCAGTATTTAGAAAACCTCTCTGAGACCTCCATGAAATCTTGTATCAACTTCTTTAGTTACAGAAGAGATATTTATAGTTGAAATAATCATCAACTATTTTCACTGTTAACTCCGTTTTAGCATCAGTGAAAAAAAATTAAGTACTAAAAACTAGGTCCCTATTTTATTACTCATTGTTTACTCAAACTCTAGATCTGCAAACAGATTATCAGCTGTCCTGAAAGACAAGAAAGTAACAGCAGTTATTACAGACCATAGTGAAACTATCAGACTAGTCAGAGCCACTGTAGAGTCTAGAATGTCTGTTCTGGGGTCAAAGACCTTAATCAGACAAAAATTTTATGCAAAGAAAAACTACAAAAGGATAGTACTTGGAGGCTGAAAACATGGGTTTCTGATATCACCAGGGTGTTTACTAAATACATTTCATATGTGGAAAATGCACTAACTAGACTTGTAAGCATTTTCTCTGGACATTCTCTGCCTTTGGGGAAGAGAAAGGGAAAGGAAGTGTGTCAAGTGCTTAAATGTGAACTTAGAAGGATCAGACAACACACATCAAATATAAAACTCACTTCTATCAAATGACAAAGAACACATTTTGGAAACACACAAGCATATCCTGGAGGGAAATATTTAGAAACTGCAGCCAGGCAGCATCAGAGGAAAGGAGAAATATTCATACTATTTTTGAGTTCTTAATTCAGAAAGCATCACTTCTTAGAGGGCTTTCCAATACAGAGGCGACTAATTTAGGATCGTTGGTCCGGGGCACCTCATGTGCCAGATGAAATTCAGAACGGATGGAGCTCATTTTATAGCAGGAAGAATGGGCGCGCGGGGAGGGGGGGAGGTGGAAAAGAATCACTTCATGCATAAGATCTAAGAGTTATAAGCCATAGGAAGTGTCACGGCCGCTTTAGAAATACGCCAGAAATGAGAACTGCATCACCTGGCACGGTGAAATAGGACAGGGTCAGAACACGGACGTACACTGCAATTTTCAAGGGGCTGGGGATAAATTTGAACAATAATAGTAAACTCACATTCTGTAACACGAAAAAAATAACAAAGAAATCATTTCAAAAGCGACACAGAAAGTTTCCTTTCCAAGAATGAATACAATTAGCAGCCAGAAAACTTCTGGTCTCTGCCGGGTCTCACGGTGGCTGGTTCGACAAGGCCAGGCCTTTGGCAAGGGGAGCTGCCTAAGCTAATTTAGAACGGGAGGACGGGTTCAGTAGACGGACTTGGCCATTTCTGAGCCATCACCCAGGCAAGGGTTTCTAACTGGGGTGTGCAGGGTGGGGCGCGCGCACAGGTTTCTAGCCTCACTCGCGCGTTAACTCAACACACCCACCACCCTTCCGCCACCACCCCGCCTCAAGCGCACCTGCACTCGGAACCAACAGCTACGTCTGCTGGCCGACTGACTGCGCCGGCGGCAACATTCAAAAGCGGATCCGCGCTCAAGGAGGAAAAGCTGTCTCCTGATCCCCCTGAACCACTCCCCCCGCCCGCCCAAAATGGAACAAGCCACTTCCACGCTCTGTCACTGGAAACCACTGGCTTAGAGACAGTACGACCACGGAAGGGCCTCCCAAGCCAGCTCCACCCCCTAAGCCGAGGCCTAGAGACGGCGGCGGCGGGTCGGGGCTTGTCTCCCCACGGAAGCCCGGCGCGACAGTCGAGGCCTGGCCCGCGTCTCTCCTCCCTGTCCGAGGGCTGTGGGGCAGCGCAGGGGAAGCGGCGACAGACCAGCGCTACGGAGCTCACCCCAGGTTCAAGGCATCGCGCTTCCGGCAGCAGCGGCGAACCCTCAGCCAGCCTCTCAGACCCGCAGGCGGCGGCGGCGGCTCCGGCCGTTACCCGGTCGCACCGCAGTGACGTACAAGGCGTGCACCACCACCCCCGCCCCAGCGCGTTGCTTAGAAACAGTGCCCAACCTTCCTCCCCAGAACTTCCGCTAGCTAGCTCAGCTTCTCCTGAGGACCTGCGAGGTCCCGGACCCGGAGGCCGTCCGATAGGGAAGTGTGGCGGCGGAGGCCTAGGAGGAGGCCGTGCCCTAGGGGCGACGGAAGAGGCCTCGCCTGGCAGGCTCCTCGAGGCTAAGGTTCCGTGGGGCCTCAGTGGGTGCGGCCTGGCGGGTGCTGGCTCTCCTGGCCCCATCCCCTGAGCGAGAGCCCGGCGGGTGGCAAAGGCACTGCGAGCCCCGGTTTGGTCAAGGGTTGGATTCCAAGCCACTATTTATTAGGCCTCCAACCTCCACTGGTTATAGCTACACAAAGAGCATCACGTTTCTTTATCATGAAAGGGGCCCATTATGCTCACCTAGCTAGATTAGGAAGCATAAAAGAATATATAGGAAGTAACCAGCACAGAGTCCAAAATGGTAAGCCCTAGTAAATGGCAACTATTACTATTATGAACACATGTTGGCGAGATCATGGCTTTTCAGAACGTCCGTAGTGGATAATTGCTGTATATTAAGCATCTGTTGTGTGCCAAATACTATACTAGGCACTTTATAGGCATTGCTCTTGTTTAAATAGTTCGCTTAAAGTTGCACAGCCAGTAAACAGCAGAGCAAGGGTTTAGACCCAGGTATGCCTCTCACTATCGCCTTTATGCTTAGCAGCTAAATTAAACTACTTCTTATGCTTGTACATGTTGCCACACTCATCCTTCCCCAGTCACTTGTAGATTTACCTTGCAAGAACTAATCTTGCCCTCTAATAATAGATAATACTTGTTGACAATTTACTATGTGCCAAGGCCTGTTCTGAGTACTTTAAAGGTATTAATTCATTTAATCCGCACAGCAGTCCTATGAGGAAGGTATTATTAATACTCTCATTTTACAGTTGAAGAAACAAGCTTAAGAAAGTTTTCCAAGGTCAACCAATCAGTAAGGAGCAGAGGCAGATTCAAACCCAAGCTGACTGAACCCTGAGCCTGTGCTTTTTAAAAAATATATATTTTAAATTTATTTATTTAATTTATTTATTTTTGGCTGCATTGGGTCTTCGTTGCTGCGCATGGGCTTTCTCTAGTTGCAGTCAGCGGGGGCTGCTCTTCGTTGCGGTCTGTGGGCTTCTCACTGCCGTGGCTTCTCTTGTTGTGGCTTGCGGGCTCTAGAGCGCAGGCTCAGTAGTTGTGGCGCACAGGTTTAGTTGCTGCGCGTCATGTGGGATCTTCCCAGACCAGGGCTCAAACCCGTGTCCGCTGAATTGGCAGGGGGATTCTTAACCACTGCGCCACCAGGGAACCCCTGAGCCTGTGTTTTTTAACTCTTGTTCTAAACTGCCTCAGTGAGGTGGTGAGACTTCATTAGGGCCAGATCCATGTGTCTGTGTATCCCTTTAAAATTTTTTTTTATTGAAGTATAGTTGATTTACAGTGTTGTGTTATGTATACTCCTTTTATATACCTTATGGAGAGTGTACTGAGGATTGTCTCCCTGACAACCAGCACAAAGCCTGGCATGCAGTAATTGTTCAACATTTGAACATTTGATGAATATTTGAATGTGGTAAAAACTAACAGCCTAATGATGAACCATACATAATGATTTTTAAAAATCTAATTAAATTCAACAAGGTCCTATAGTTGAAACTAATCTGCGCCAGGAGTCAGGACTATTTCTCTGAAAAAAATTGCTTTCAGTTAAATGTAGTGTTGGAGGTTCTAGTCAGTGTGATAAAACCAGACAAAGAAATTTTTTAAAAGGCATTACATTGGAAAGGAAGAACACTGTATTTGCAGACAAAAATACTTTAGAATACTACAAAAAAAAATCTACTAGAACTAGAAGTGAGTTTTGAAGGATACCAAGTCAGTATATAAAAATCAGTTTAGGGGCTTCCCTGGTGGCACAGTGGTTGAGAGTCCGCCTGCCGATGCAGGGGACACGAGTTCATGTCCTGGTCCGGGAAGATCCCACATGCCGCGGAGCAGCTGGGCCCGTGAGCCATGGCCGCTGAGCCTGTGCGTCCAGAGCCTGTGCTCCGCAACGGGAGAGGCCACAACAGTGAGAGGCCCGCGTATCGCAAAAAAAAAAAAAAAAAATCAGTTTATTTCTCTATAGTAACAATGAAAAATTAGACTTTGAAATGTTTTAAATACCATTTAGCAGCAAAAAAACCTCAAAACAAACACACACATACACAAACTTAGGGATACATTTGACCAAAATGTGAAAGACATATAAATTGAAAACTCTGAAATATTGTGAGAGAAATTAATGATCTAAATACAGAGATATATCATGTTCATGGATCAGAAGATTCAATCGTTTTAAAATGTCATTTTTCTCTGAATTGATCTATAGACTTAGGGCAAGTCCAATAAAAATCATAGCAGGTTCATTTTGTGGGAATTACCAAGCTGATTCTAAAATTTCTATGAAAATGCTACCTAGAGTAGCCCAAACTTTGATCAAGAAAAACAAAGTTGAGGGACTTAGTCTACCGGACTTCAAGACTTTATAAGAGACACAGTAATCAATACAGTGTGGTACTGGTGTAAAGACAGGCAAATAGAGCAATGTAACAGAATAGAGTGCAGAGACAGACCTACACAAATATGGTCAATTGATTTTCAAGAAATATGCCAAAGCATGTCAATGGGGGAAGGATAATCTTTTCAACAAATGATGCTGGAACAACTGGATAGCATATGCTAAAAATAAAAATAAAGAAAAGAATCTTGATCCTGTCCTCATATCATATGCAAAAATTAACTAAAAATGGATCACAAATCTAAATTTAAGTGCTAAAATTATAAACCTTATAGAAGAGAACATAGGAGAAAATTCTTAGTGACCTTGGATTTGGCAAAGATTAAGAAAAGGCACAAAAAGCACAATCCATAAAAGGAAAAAAATTACATGTAATAAGTTTCACTTCCTCAAAATTAAAACTTCTGCTTTTCAAAACACACTTAAGAAAACAAAAAGGTGAGCCCCAGACTGGGAGAAAGTATTTGCAAAACATATATTTGACAAAGGACTTCTAACTAGAATATATAAAGAAATGTTACAATTCAATAAGAAGACAACCAATTTTTTTAAGTGGACAAAAAATTTAAATAAGCACTTCACCGAAGAAAATATATGGATGACAAAATAAGCACACAAAAAGATGCTCAGCATCATTATCATTAGGGAAATGCAAATTAGAAGTATAATGAGATATCACTGCACACCCTAGTTATTAGAATGGCTAAAATTAAAAAGACTGATCATATAAAGTGTTGGCAAGGATGCGGAACAACTGGAATTCTCATATACTGCTTGTTGGGAATGTAAAATGATACAACTTTTTTGGGAAAAAGTTTGGCCATTTTTAAAAGAGCTACATATACCTACCATATGATCCAGCCATTCCACTCCTAGGTATTTACCCACAAAGACTTATACATGAATTCATAGCAGCATTATTTGTAATAGGCCCAAACTGGAAACAACCCAAATGTCCTTCAACAGGTGAATGGAAAACAAACTATGGTTTATCTACATAATGGCATACTCCTCAGGAATAACAAGCAATGAGCAACTGATATACTCAACAACATGGATGAATCTCAAAGTAATTATTCTGAGTGAAAGAAACCAGACTAAAAAACAATTCATGCTATGTGATTCCATTGATATAAAATTCTAAAGAATCCAAACTATAGTGACACAAAGGTCAGTGGTTTCTTGGGCTGGGGATGAAAAGGTGCCAGGGTAGAGATGAGCGGGAGGGTGGTATTACTTAGGAGCAGGAGGAAACTTTTTGGGGTGATAGATATGTTCATTTTCTTCATTATAGTGATGGTTTCATAGGTGTATACATGTGTCAAAACTTCTCAAATTGTACTCTTCTATCATGTGCAGTTTATTATATGCCAATTATACCTTAATGATATTGGGGAAAAAAGACATATATATATATATTTTTTTGGTATGCAGGCCTCTCACTGTTGTGGCCTCTCCCATTGCGGAGCACAGGCTCTGGACACGCAGGCTCTGGATGTGCAGGCTCAGCGGCCATGGCCCACGGGCCCAGCCGCTCCACGGCACGTGGGATCTTCCCGGACCGGGGCATGAACCCGCGTCCCCTGCATCGGCAGGCGGACTCTCAACCACTGCACCACCAGGGACGCCCTGACATATCTATTAAAATTTTAAGAGGCTTTATATTTCAGACTGATCTGAGCCTGGGAAATCAGGAAAATCACTCTGCAAATTGCCTTCAATTTTATAAACTGGAGGGACTTCCCTTGGTGGTGCAGTGGTTAAGAATCCACCTCCCGATGCAGGGGACATGGGTTTGATCCCTGGTCAGGGAACTAGATCCCACACTCATGCCACAACTAAGTAGCCCGCAAGCTGCAACTAAGGAGCCCATCAGCCTCAACTAAGGAGCACATGTGCCACAACGAAGGAGCCCACAAGCCACAACAAAGGAGCCCGTGAGCCGCAACTAAGGAGCCTGCCTGCTGCAACTAAGACCTGGTGCAACTGAAAAGAAAAAAGGTTTTTAATTTAATTTTATTAAAAAAATTTTTTGTTTCTTTTTGGCTGCGTTGGGTCTTCATTGCTGCGCGTGGGCTTTCTCTAGTTGCGGCAAGTGGGGGCTACTCTTCATTGTGGTGCACAGGCTTCTCATTGCAGTGGCTTTTCTTGTTGTGGAGCACGGGCTCTAGGAGCATGGCCTTCAGTAGTTGCAGCATATGGGCTCAGTAGTTGCGGCACGTGGACCCTAGAGTGCATGGGCTTCAGTAGTTGTGGTGCGTGGGCTCAGTAGTGGAGGCACATGGGCTCTAGGATGCACGGGCTTCAGTAGTTGTGGTGCATGGGCTCAGTAGTTGGGCGCAAGGGGTTAGTTGCTCTGCGGCATGTGGGATCTTCCCAGACCAGGGATCAAACCCGGATCAGGGATCATCCCTGCACTGACAGGTGGATTCTTAACCACTGCGCCACCAGGGAAGTCCAAAACAAAAAATTTTTTTTTGTAAAACAGGGCCAGTACTCTTCTATACCTCATGGAGAGTATAGTGAGGATTAGACTATAGGCAAGACTACAAGACTAAACTATTTAAAAATTAGTACTAAATTAGTGTTATTATTGACATCTCTAGATAGTTCTTTCTCATCACTACAGTTTTTTCTTAACTTTGCACAAGCATAATGAATTAGCTAGAATGTAAAACAATAGGACAGTAATAAGGATTATCTTAAAAACCATAATAGAAGAGGTTAGGATTCTCTCTGGAATAGGACTTAATGAAGTTGTTTTGTAGCAAGATAAGGAAGCCTTTATTTTCTTTCATATATAGAAAAAGTGTAGGAAAAATGTTTGTAGGAAACCATAAATATTAACAGTTATGGGGAGAGGGAGAAATTAGGAGTTTGGGATTAACAGATACACACTACTAAATATAAAATAGATAAACAACAAGGTCCAACTGTATTCAATATCTTGTAATAACCTATAGTGGAAAAGAATCTGTATATATATATCACTGAATCACTATGCTGTACACCTGAAACTAACACAACCTTGTAAATCAACTATAATTTTTTTTTTTTTTTTTGCGGTACGCGGGTCTCTCACTGTTGTGGCCTCTCCCGTTGCGGAGCACAGGCTCCGGACGCACAGGCTCAGCGGCCATGGCTGACGGGCCTAGCCGCTCCGCGGCATGTGGGATCTTCCTGGACCAGTGCACGATCCCGTGTCCCCTGCATCGGCAGGCAGACTCTCAACCCAGCGCCATCAGGGAAGCCCCAACTATAATTTTAAGAAAAACTTTAAAGAAGAGTTATGGGAGAAGAAACCTCTAAGGTAATCCTTTTATAAGAAGGATCCTTTTATAATGAATCTTGCAATTTGTAATGTGTATTCAGACTGTCATAGTTTATATAGGTATTTTCCAGTTAAAGCACAGAGGCTTCAATAAAATTGTAGTAAACACAGTCTTGTAGTGAAAAGCAGGAAAATTTGAGAGACTTTTGAAATACTTTTCTAGGAAAGTATGTCCAATGTCTCCTGCTTTTTGTAAGGTCACTAAACATCTGTGACAGGACTGTGGGAATATATGAGGAAGGCTTTCAGTGGCTATGGATTGTAAACATTTTTAACTTCCTGTATGTAATTCATAAAATCATATAGTCAAAAGAACTGTCTAATAAATCATCTGGACTAACATTTTTTTTTATAGATGAGGAAACTGAGATCCAAAGGTGGGAAATGATTCAACAAAGGACTACAGAGCAAGTTACCTAAGCTGGGTTAGAATCCAGATTTTCTGGCCACTAGTCTAGTGCTTTTCCCTCACAATGTACTGCTTTCATTCTAATTACTGCTTTTAATTAGAGCAGTGTAGAATACGGAGGAAACGAGTCACCTACAGTTGAGATGAAAGCATCATCTTCCAGGATGCTGCACTTTGAGGTTTTTACATCTGATCGATCCCTCCTCTCAGGCTGCTGCTTCTCAAGTTCTGGCCTCAGCCCTCTGCTTTTATTTGTTAAACATTTGGAGAGCTCATGCACTCCTAGCTTCAACTATCACCTGTATACAGATGATTCTCAAGTCAACATTGCCAATTGTTAACTTTCATTGGTGTACCAATCCTGTACTTCCCTAATTACATAGGGTATCTCCCATAGGAATGAATACCACAGTAATGGCACCTGAACTCAACAATTTCTATATCAAAGTGGCCTCAATATTCCTTCTGGTCTCCCAGGCTCAATCATATGAAGAGATTTTTTTCTGTCTCCTAAAGCATTCTGTCATGGTATCCTGTACATTCTTTAAAATTTCTTCTCATTTTTTTAATCCTTTTTTTTTTTGAGTTCTTAGTGTTCTCTATATATTATCTCCTGTAAGCCTCACAATGGTCCTAAAAGACAGATTTTAAAGCTACTAAGATCATCTCAATTTTACAGAAGAGAAAAGAGTCCTAGAGAGGTGAAATAACTTGCCCAAGTTCATATAGTGCATACACGGCAGAGCAGGGATTCAAACCCACTGTCTGATTTCAGAACCTCCTGTTTTAGCTACTGTATTTTACTATTGGGTTTAACCCATTCTTGTTTATTCCTATCATCTCAGTCTAAGTTCCATGTTAGATCCACATCCACAGATAGTTTAGTATACCTTAGCTGATCAACCTATCCTGAAACATATTTATTCAGTCTATCTTGTATCTTGCTGCCAGACCAAGCAACTTAAAATATTATCTTTTAAGTCTACACGATTAAGGTGTTGGTACTCAATATTAAGCCAGAGCTGGTCAACAAAATGGGCCTTAGTGTTTGGGAACTGTTTTAAATGGATGAATTTACCACCCCATTGCCCCAAAGATCTATCTGGACCTTGGGGAGAGTCAGCTCTGTATACTATCTACCCCCAGCGTTATCCGGTCAATCCAAGCCACCTCCGAGCACACTCCCCAACAATCCTTCATCACGATGTTCTGTGATCACTGATCTTAACACAACTCTTCATGGCTCACCTACCTTTGTCATAACTCATCCCTCACCTTAAGCAAGCTTCTTCTCTGCCTCAGCCATCTCAGTTTGACCCTAGGAATTCCCGTTTTCCTGCCAACAACTCCTCTGCCATTTTCTGCTTTTTCTTTGAACACTTTCTAACGTACTGAAACCAGAGGAATCCACTTCCCTGACAACCTTTTTTGGCTCAGAGACAAGTTAACATTCTCTTCCCTAGCTGTCAGATCCTTTCACAACAATGTTTTACTTCCAGCAATTAGTCGTCTCTGTTCCTTTAAGCTCTTCCCTCTGGAAGTCTGTTTTTTCCTAAACCAGCTGGGCCTAATAATACTACAGATGAAAGAAGTCATGTTTCTCCTCGTGCAAATGTGAGCCTCTAACCTTACCATTATCACGTATAGTCCAAGGAAGGATCGATCCAATGCATACAGACCGGGCTGGGGGAAATGAAGGGAGAAAGTTCAAGAACAACAGAGAGATTACTTGCTCCAATCCTGGAAGCTCTTCACCTTGGTTTTTTTGGGTCCTTGTTGTCAGAGAGACAGACTAACGGGAAATGACAAAGTCTATCCCAGGAGAGCAAAACCCAGGTCAGTTTATCACTCTGCTACATGGAAAACAAGGATTAGAAGCAGCTGGTCCATAATTACATTTCCCAGATTATGTAGAAAAAGTCTTTTTACAGATAGTAAACTTGTACTAATTTGTTTTGGATTAGGATCCAAACAATCCTTCCTCACTATGTCCTGTGATCACTGATCTCAGCGTAGCCCTTTATGGCCTCTCATTGCATTTGATCATTAAATTTTAAGGTTTTTAAAATTGAGAACAGTCTGTCTCTCCCGCTTTTTTCATACTATCAACTTGTTACAAAAACTGGGTGTGTTAGGGTTCAACTGGAGAAACAGAGCAAGTAGGAAGTATAAACTAAGAAGTTTATTGCAAGGAATTGATTTAGTGGTCGGGGCTATTGGGCTTAGCTGGAAATCCATAGAGCAAGCTGTCAGGAAGGGCAGGCTGGAGCTCTTGGGCGTGAGTGGAAACCACCACACTCAGAATTTCTTCTGGGAAGCCTCAGTTTTGCTCTTAAATTCTTTCAGCTGATTGAATCAGACCTACCCAGATTATCTAGGATAATCTCCCTTACCTGAAGTCAACTGATTACAGACTTGAATTACATTTACAAAATACCCTCACAGCAACACTTAGGTGAGTGTTTGATTGAATAACAAGGGACCAAGGTTGAGCTACCTAAACACATAAGGACTATCACTCTGGGTCAGTGGTTATATAGACTCTCCCTACATTCTGGATTTATCTGTTTTCTTCCATTTACCTTGTTCCCTTTTCTTGCCATATTTCCCATATATGCAGTTTGGCTTTAGAGGCTTGCTTTGTTTCATGTTCAACTGTTTTGGCAGGAATACTTCATCGCTTGTGCTGCATCACATCAGGAGGCCCATGATATCTGCTTTATTAAGACTGATCACTGGGGTTCCCATCAATATTTCACCTAATGCCTTTATCCATTATGGTGGTAGTCTGAATCCATTTTATTAGGGATTACAAAACGAGGGTGATTTTCTAATTATCAGAACTTAGTAACATCACTTCTGTAAAAAAAACTTTTCCTTATGAACCAAGGCTATTTGGTTACACTGAAATACTTCCATACGGGAAAGACAGGAGAAATACCAAATTCTTTCCTCTTAAGGAGTTGGTACCTAGTTACTTGCAATTGTGTCCAATGTGTGGAATTTTAACGTTTTTAGTATAATTATGAATTCATGGGTTTTATACATTTGATCAATTGCATTTATTATTACTTTTGATGTTTATATGGTCCCATATTTAGCCAATGGTAGTCACAGTATATGGTCTTTTTGACAAGACTTTTATAGCTTGCTTACATTCTGGTCCCTGGCTTATCGTCTATATTTTATATATTTCCTGCTCCAGATCTGGAACTACCATTCCTCCAAGGAATTCTGGATCCTTTTACTGGGGAATGGTATGTAGAGGTCCAATCTGGTTGCTAGATAGATCCATAGCTATTGGATTGTCATTACTTCTAGTCCTTTTCAGTAGACAGAACTAGGGAAATTGAAAAGAAAATAACAATCTAGAGTTCATACTGATATTCCTAATTTAAATTTGATATTACAAGATTTTAAATCTTGATCAAGAAAATAACAATCTAGAGTTCATACTGATATTTTAAATTTAATATTACAAGATTTTAAATCTTGATCAGTCTCTTCATATACTAGTACTGCATTGTTTTAATTATAGGGGCTTTATAATATGTTTTAATATCTGGTTGGGATAACCTCCTCCTCTGTTGCTCTTTTTTTCCTCTATGGAGAGAACTCATCTGAAGGGAAAAGGAAGCCAGGCCATTATGAATGATTGCCTAATAAAGCCTTTGTCATGGGATGGAGAGTAGACTGGAATGAGGTGATTTTAAGTAGATTTTATCCATGAACCAATTCCCATGGAATCAAGTCCATGTCATAGATTTATAGAGGGATGTTAATAAAAGCTGCAACAGCTGTCTGCACTAAAAAGTCAGTATATTAGGTTATGGTAAGTACTGGTTTGGTCCATTTCAAATGGATTTAATCACAAATGGAGAGAGAAGCACTAATCATCCACTTGTTTCACACTAGGGTTACTAGATAAAATACAGGATGCCCAGTTAAATTTGAATTTCAGGTATACAACGGATTTTTTTGTGTGTGTAACTATGTCCCAAATGTTACTTCACACAGATAACTGGGACTAAAATATTATTTATTGTTGACCAGAAATTCAAATTTAACTGGGCATCCTGGTGTTTGTTTTGCTAAATCCAGCAAGCCTACCCAGCACATTCCTTAGCTTTGGTACATCAGGGATTCCAGTGCATCAGCACTGGTGCCAGGAAACTGCAATAATAGCTGGTAGAGATGGCAGTGCCTGCAGAATTTTGTGGTGACTAGAGGAAAAAGCAGCAGTCTCTAGTAGACAAGGTGTCATCAAGAGAAGTAGCATTGCTGGTAGATGCCACGGAGGATATTACCAGGGAAGCAGCAGCAGAGTCAGGCAAAGTCAGAGATGTCTTGTTGGTGTGGCAGTTCCCTGAGGAAATAGAAGCAGTACTCAGTAGAGACTGTGGTGCCTGGTAGATTTATTGATAACTAGAGGAAACAGTCATGGTGCTTGGTGGGAAAAGGAAGAAACAAGCAGAAGTGGCCAGAGTGCCTAATGGAAGATATGATAGCACTTACTGGAGTGGAATTAGACCAAGAGCAGTGGGAAAAGACTTAGTGCCAGGTAGAAGGTGACCATACTTGCTCGTGAACACATCTGAGTTGCCTGCTTCTGGATAAACATGGAGGGTTACTTTTTTTTTTTTTTTCTCAAGGAGTAGGATTCTGCTTCAACAGAGCCACATAAATGCAGATTGCATTGGTGCTTCCCAAGCCCTCACTCTAGAAAAGGAGAATAAAGGAAGTATAGATAGTGTAACAAGGATAATGATCTCTGCCTCTACCCACACTTTATTTATATCAGCCAATAAACCCCAATGCAGGGCTCTCTGTGGAAGGGCATAGGGCTTAAGGCTGGAGGCCTAAATACTATCCAAAAAAGGATGCAACAGGAGCCACGAGTCCACTTATCTAACCACATATATAGTGGAAGTGATGGATGAGGATGGCTACAGTGCCTTTAGGGACCAGGCCATGCCAGGGTCTGAGGCAGAAAGCTGACAGTTGAGTGTCATGAATAAGTCCTGAGCTTAAATGCAGAATAACTCCACGCACCAGTAAAATAAGGCCTACTAGAGGTCCTGGCCTTTATCAATCAGGTTAGCAATGACTCTTCCCATGAGGGGGTATTAAAAAGGGGACATACAGAGGTGGGAGCAAGGATGGGAATATTCTCTTGCTTCCGGTAAAGTTTGAAGTGTTCCCCAGCTCTGGCTGGCACCACATGACATTTCTCCCCATGCAGATGCCGGCTACCCAGCTTTCTCACTGAAGTATCATTGTGTCACTTTCACTGAGCATCTTAGTGCTTTGATCTACCTGCACTTGGATTTCAGACATAGGTCAAGATCTCCCACAGACAAAGCCATATTTCTGTCCACATTGGCATCAGGTTTGCCTCTTGCCTCTGCCTAGGCACTAGTCAATACCCATGGTGAGTTCACATCATCTCTGATGTCTAACAGTGGCATATGCCTCATCCCACCCCCCTTTCCAGATTTATAACCCAAGCATAGTTTCCGTGCTGGATCTTCAGATTTAGACATCTCCTCCCCATACCTCTACTACATAGAAGTTCCACTTGATAGTACATCTTTAATAGAATCTTTTAAGAAATCTACTAGTGGAGAAAACATGATGTGATTTTAAGATATTTTGCTATGATACTATAGCTTTATGCAGTTTTGTTACATCCAAGTATTTGTTATTACTATTATTTACAATTTTAGCTTTTGATGAAATGATAATCTTCATAGGTAAAAGAATATGCACAACATAGTATTCTATTAGGTCTTTTGATATAGAGATTTTACTTTTAACTGATTTTGTCTTTTTTTTTTTTTTGATCACAGAAGAATGTCTTCAACTTACCTGGAGACAAAAACCCAAACAAAATAACAACAATGATTGGAGTAGTTAAAAAAAAAGTCTGGAAATGGCCCCAAATGGTCCTAATTTCTAGAAAATCTTAGAATTTAGTATGCAGAATTTCAGGCTGCCAAGAAAGCACCCTAGACTTCAAAGACTAAAGTAAAAGTCTAGAGACCGAGGAGCCAAATTTTGCCTATATTTATTGGTTTTGTGGTTGCCGAGGGAGCTCAGCTTTCTTTAACTTGACCACAGTCCAAAACACTGCAGTTTCTTTGTTACAATAAATATTAATATGAGATTACGCATAGAGGTGAGTCAATGGCCAACTCATAGAGTAAAGTTCAAGTACAATAGCCTTTATGTATTCTTCTGGCTTGTTCACAAATGCATTCTAAACCAAGAAAAAAGTCATCAGGAAGAACAATATTTGGGTGGTCAGGAACCATTGGCCCTGTATTGAATGATCTTAACACTCAATACAGAGAGCTGGGTAAAGGTATTGACTTGGAGCTCATGAAATCCGAACAGGTGTATGCATTCATTCATTCAGCATTTACTGAGAGCCAGCTATGTGTGTGCTAATACATACGTATAGTACCCTCAGGTCCAGGCACAGAATGCCTAAAACCCTTGTAATTTCCTAAGTGACAAAAGCACTAGGAACATCTTTTGTTCTAATATTTTGTTTTTGACCGTGGTTCCTGACACAGAGTTCCTAAATCCCTTGGAATTTTCTCCTGGGTGATAGCCGTGCCTTTTGTTCTAATGAGGTGACTCTTGGTAGGCTTCTAGATGGTGGCTGGTCATCAGAAAGACTAAGTCACGATCGGAAGCTTGGAACTTTCAGCCACACCCCCATTCTCCAGAGAGGGACTGGAAATGGACTTAATGAGTGATCATGCCTATGTGATGAAGCCTCTATAAAAATCCCCAAAGGGGCTTCCCTGGTGGCGCAGTGGTTGAGAGTCCGCCTGCCGATGCAGGGGACACGGGTTCGTTCCTGGTCCAGGAAGATCCCACATGCTGCAGAGTGGCTGGGCCCGTGGGCCATGGCCGCTGAGCCTGCGCGTCTGGAGCCTGTGCTCCGCAACGGGAGAGGCCACAGCAATGAGAGGCCCGCATACCGCAAAAAAAAAAAAAAAAAAAAAAAAAAAATCCCCAAAGTGCAGAGTTCAGAGAGCTTCTAGGTTGGTGACACCTGTAGGTGCTGGTAGTGTGGTGCACCCGGGGATGGCATAGAAGCTGTGTGCCCCTTCCCACATACCTTGTCCTGTGCATCCCTTCCATCTGGATGTGCATCTGTATCGTTTATCACATCCCTTTAGATAAACTGGTAAACAGCAAACTGTTTTCCTGAGTTCCGTGAGCCATCCTAGTAAATTGATCACCTGAGCAAGGGGTCATGGGAACCTCTGTTTTATAGCCAGTGGTTTAGAAGCATGGGTAACAACCTGGAATTTGATTGGTGTCTGAAGTAGGAGGGAGGGGCAGGCTCATAGAACTGAACCCTTAACCTGTGGCCTCTGACACTATCTCCAGGTGGACTGCATCAGAATTGTGTTAACTTGTAGGATACCCAGCTGGTGTCCCAGAGAAATGCTTGTTGTGGAGAAAACCCCACACATATCTGATGTCAGAAGTACTGTGAGTGTGGCAATAGTGTGAGAGTAAAGGAAAGACACACAGGAAGAAGACTGAGTTTTTCTAACATAAGTAACAATAATACCGCGTGGCATATGCTAACATAGATATACAAGTTGCAAAGAGAAGGAATGAGGAGAATCATTAACGTCGTGGGGGGCAGCCTTCTAAAATGACTCCCAGTGATCCCCCACCTCCTGGTATTTATTCATGCCCTCGTATAATCCCCTCCTCTTAAGTGTGAGGTGGGCATAGTAGTTTGCTTATATTGAATAGAATATGGCAAAAGTAATAGGATATCACTTCCAAGATTAGGTGTAAAAGATGATTTCCATCTTACTAGCACACTCTCTGACTCTTCAGCCTTGCTGGCTCTGATGAAGCAAGTTGCCATTCTGTGAGCTGCCCCAATAGCGAGTTCCACATGGGAAAGTGCCGAGGGCAGCCTTTGGCCAATAGCAAACAAGGAACTAAATCCTGCCAACAACCATGTGAATGAACTCGAAAGTGATTCCTCCCGTAGAAGAGCCTTGAGAAGAATACAGCCCTGGCTGACGCTTTGACTGCAGCTCTGTGAGAGCCCTGAAGCAGAGGGCCTGGTTGGCCATACCCAGATTCCTGACCCACAACAACTCCAGATAATAAGTGTTATTATAAGCCGTTAAGGTTAGGGGTAATTTGTTATGCAGCAACAGATAACGAATACAATAAGGAAGAAAAGCAAAGGTCATTGAAACAGAAGGAACAGCACTTGCAAAGATGAGAGAGCACAACACCGATTACATTCTGGAATGGCAAATATTCTTGTGTAGTTGCATCATGAAGTATCTTTGCAGGAATGACTGGAGATAAGATTTGAGATAAGGATTCGAAGCCAAATTGTAAAATGTGTTCAAGAATCATTTGTTTTTGTCAGTGTTCCCTCGCAGCAAAAAGAAACCTCTCCAACTATTTTAAACAGAAAAACCTTAACAAGGGGAATTAGGTATTTACAACATTGTTGGAAGGGCTTAGAAACTAAGTCTGAAAGCTACTACGACTGTAGTTGCCTCTCACCACCCATGAAGCTAGGCCAGCTTCTGGAACTTTGCCACAGAAAAGCCCAGTATCTCCACGATCATGCTTGCCTGTGGCAATAGCTGAAGTAGTGTAAAGCTGGTCTCTCCTTCCTTCTGCCGTCTAACTCCTGGATCATTGTATAGTACCAGAAAGTAAGGAAGTGCCCAATAAAAACACAATGATAGGGGTAGGTCAAAGGGACACAGGAGCAAATGGAAAGAGTTCCCAATGGTCAAAGCTGGAGCAATTTGAACAAAAAAAAAAAAGAAAAAGAAAAAATTACATAAAGTTAGATTATACTAAAGTAGAAAATAAATATTCATGAGTCCATACTGATAGAAATAAGTGATTGAATATATTAATGGAGATTAATAAATCAATATCATGTGCAAGAGAATGCCAAATAACTTATGTAGACATTCCACTTTCAAGGAGGCAGAACATAACTCCCCTACTTAAGTATGGGCTATACGTTGTGACTTCTTTCCAAAGAGTACAGTGTGGAAAGAGGGAAAAAAGAGCGCTCCCAGCTGACCTCAGTATTATTAAAATGCTCTGAGCTCAAACCTGACCTTGCATGTAGACTATTATAGGGTAAACAACTAAATTTTATTTACATTTAACTAGGAGATTGAACTGACAAATAATTGCTTTTCTTCCTGTTTGGAGACTTAAATGTTTTCTTTTTTAGTGTGTGAGTGACCCTCCTGTTCCTTAGGAAGAATTTATTTACTTGCATATTATTATTATTGTCTTTAGAAACCTGTTCTTCCCCAGAGCAACTGATTTTGCTTTGGGCACTAGGTAAAGGTCTAGAGAAGGGCAATAAAATGTAAAATTCTTTGGCTTGAAAGTCAATATGATTCAATTCTGTTCAAGCCAATGAACATTTAGAAACCCCCACTATACGCAAGCATGTGCTGGGTCTCAAGCCATCTGCTTTAATCCTGCTTTCTGCCCTTGGAAATCAGCTTGTCTTTACTGGACCCGCATTGGCATGCTAATATCTGACAGTTGGCCTGGACTTTATAAAAAGCATGCAATTTTACAAGGGACTCCTTCCCAACACAGAGTGCCTTTGTCCAAAGGAGTGGATCTGTAATGTTTGAGCCAGAGACACAGGCATAGAGAAGAGTCATTTCTGGGCAGGGAAATCCTTTGCACCACCTGCAAATATAATCACATGGCTGTCTACCTGCCTCGATTGAAAACTGGCTTTGGTAGGCTGCATTGTAGGTCTGACCTGGGATGGCCCCTCATATTCTTCCAATTTCTCTTTGTTCAATGGCGAGTAAAAAGAATCTGACTAGGAAGAAGGAAACTTCTAGAACAGGCTCTACTTCTAGCTGTCTGTGACACTGGGCTCCATTTTTTTTTAGCTAAGAAAAGAGAGTTTAGAGGAGCTTATCTTGGGTCCTTCTGAGCCTTACATTTTCTGATCATATGAGCTGGATCAGGTAAGTCTTTGCTGAGGTTGGTGTCTGCCTCAGGGAGGGAGCAGTTCTCAAAGTTTTTTAGTGGTTCTCTTTTACCCTTGTTATTGCAATGGCTTTGAAGAAAAATTCCCTGAAGTTGGGACAAGAGTCCTGAGTTGTCTTTCTTATTTTGCCTCTGTGGTTTTTGGCAAGTGACTGATTTCAACCTTGCATATTGGGATGGTTTACATCCCTACATTGTCATCTGCAAGGAAAGCCTGGTATTGTAGGGAAAGGAGTGTGGGCTCTGTGGTCATTCTGACCTGGGATTGAATCCTACCTTTATCACTTAACTAGATGTGTGACCTCAGAAAAGTGACTTAACTCCTCTAAAAAGCCAACTTTCTAATTAATAAAAAATGACAGTAATAATCCTTCTCAAGGAAGATGTGGCAGTTAAACAGAACAACATGTGAAAATGACTGTCACTTAGTAGGTGCTCAATAAGTGATAGTTTCCTCCCTCCCTCCCCCCCCTTCCTTCCTTCCTTCCTTTTTTCCATAATGATGGAAGTTTTACATTTTCGTCAGTATTTTTGCAATTGACATTTGGTCTGTCTAGCGATTACATGTGGCTAGGTAGGGTTCTTCTCTTTCCTCCTTTCTCCTCCCGAGTAGGGCATATTCTTGTCTAAATTAACAGAAGATGATAGTATCCTAGTATACGGTAGATGCTCACGGGTGGGAGACCTAGTGTGGAAGTTCGGATTGTTTTCCAGTTAGCAAACACAGAAGACCACTATTTAGGCTCTTTCCCTTTCTTCTTCACTCCCTGAGAACTGGTGGAGGCTGATAAAGCTTAAGGACTGACAAATCAGAGTTTTAAACTCATAGACCTCAGGGCCAGGTAGGTTGTAAATGAGTGGAATGGGCTGGGTGTGGGAAAAAAAGGCAATAGTACTATAAAATCCATAGGAAATGGCATCTTTACTTTGGTGTGAGGTTGCTATAGAGAGTGGTGAGGACTGTGGTGGGGTGGAGAGAGCATCTCCCATTTACAGGGGGCAGCCCCTGCTCAGTATTAGTAACTATGGCTATGAGGGAATATGGGTTCTTTAGTTCCAGATCTTGCCAGTTTTCAAGGGAACGGAAATACAAATATATGAATTCTCTTGACGTTTAATTCTTGGCAATTAAGCCAAATTTTAATATTTGTGGGACAACCATAAAAGACTATGCCAACAGGTTATGGCCTCTGAGTTGAAAGGATCATGGAATTGTGGGGTTACTGGTGAGGGGAAGAAGATATTAGCAATCTCAGAGAGAAAGACTAGAGAGAGGGGGAGAGAAAGTTAGAGAAACAGGACAAAGGAGCTATCTGAATCTCCAGCTTCCTGTGAACTCTGGAAGAGATTGGAAAGTAGAACCTGAATCCAAAGTAAAGGACTAATTTATGTGTGTATACTTGACCTACTTAAAATAAGACCATCTGAAGCAAGAAGAGCCTCACATAGTGATATATATACTCTTGGGTTTACAAATGTATTTCAGCTACCAAAGTTGTCTCTCTTACTTTTGCAAACAACAGATCACTTCAATTTTGCATGAAAGGTATAATGCATCTATGTAAATAAGAGAGCAAAGGAATTTTCTAAATGCTTTTATTTTTTCAGCACAAATATTTCTGCACCTCTCAGACTCCTTTTGCTGGAAAAAGGAGAGCTAGTGATACATTTGGTAACGACATCTAAAAAATGTACTTTGGTGTATAGAGGTAATGATGTACTTTTTAGGTATGTTAATAATAAATTAAGGCTATAATTGTTGCCATAGTCACGAGAAAATAATGAGTAGATTAGTCTCAGCAAAAAAAAAAGTTGGTTTTGGAAGTGGAAAGCTGGGGATATCAACACTGAAAAAAATTAGCTTCATACATTCTACTATATGCAATTTTTTATTAATAATCTTCAATTATAGAATGTAATAACTTGCACAGTACCTGACATATAGTAGGCATTCAGCAAATGTTTATTAAATTTTACTGCTTTTTAACACAGTAATTTCATTCAGTAATAATTTCTATAACTTGATAAAAATAGAAATTTTTAAGAGATTTTTTTTGGGGGGTGAGAAAAGAATATACTTTCTTTTCCCTAGAAAGTATGTTCTTCTAGAGAAAATAGCAGCAGCAGGAGAGAGAGAGAAAAGTAAGTGTGTCTAAATTCTAAAAAGTGATTCCAACTAGAATTATTCAGAGATGAACACTTTGGCCCTGTCTGTATTTACAGTCCCTACTGACAAATGCTGTTAATATCCTCAGCCTTATCCTTTTTCTCTATTTATTTTGGTTTTACAGAGATTAGGTCTCAAGTCACAGGAATCTCCACGTCCTTCAGTTGCTAAACTTTTCCTTCCTTCTTTTTCTCTTGCCTGGCTCAGAAGGACATGCCAGATGGTATAAGTGTTTCCTTTCCAGAGCTGAAGAAAGGATCTGGGCTGTAGAGTCAATCAATAGACAAAGCCTTGATCTCAATGGTTTCTTGGCTCTCAGCTCACCTATTCTCAGGTAGCCTAAAGGCCTCTTGACAAACAGGTTCTGATTAGCTGTTTGAGGTCCAGGTGCTTTGCACAAGCTCCTTTCTCCCACTGGGATATTATTAGCACATAACCAGGCTAGAAAGGTTGTGGGAAGCTTTGGAGGTAGGAGGGTAGGATCCAGAAAGGATTGCAATAAGGAAAAGGGAATTCCCTTTGGTGAACTCCAGAGTCCAAAGGTAGCCCTGAGCTGACTCTAGTTAGGGACCAAGGGTAGACTTGCTTGTTTGGTTCTTTGGACCTTTTATAGGCTCCCCATCTGGGACCAGGATGTGTATCAGGAAGGAAAACAACCTCAGGTGTGTCCTCTTATTTCTTTCAGCTTCCATCTAAACTTCAGCTTCCAGGCATCGCACTGTGGTTTTGGGTTGACTCTTGGGCTCCTCGGGTTTTTTATCCATTTTCTTTGATTCCTCATTAGGGTTGCTATCATCGGCCTTCTCCTCCTTCACTACTTTAGTTTCTATCATTTCCTTCTGCTGGTTCTTGTTGGTAAAAGGGAAGGCCTTCACATACCTGTAGGCATAAACACAAAATTAAAGTGAGAGACTTCTACGTACCACATAGAACAACAGATAATGTTTTGTGATGGCCCATATTGGCATAGTACATTGGGTACTTTTATTTCAGAGAGATGCTAACACATGCACCCTCAAATACTTTAACCATCCCCACCTGGATGGATTCATTTAGATAGGACAGTAAGTTTGCAGGCGAAACTTTAGGCTGGCCTTAACACCCTCTCGTCAAAAACAAAGAATTGAAAACCAAATAAAGCATATCCGTTTTTCCCTAGATGTCAATCTTTTCTTTTTATTTCTTGATATTCAAAGGGACAGCCATTGACCTATATCTAAAGGCCGGATAACATGCAAGTGCTGAAATAAAGGAAAGGCTGGGCGGTAGGGAGGACAGGTGAGGTGAGGGAAAACATTTACAGTATAAGAGGATTACCATCTCCATCTGGACGAAGGAAATGTCGATAAAAACCCTGGATAAACACAAGATATGGATGTGACAAAGATGACGAGACTAACCATGTGCCAACAATCCCACCTTTTGATGTAGCAAACCGCGAGGCCAGCTGCAGCAGCAAAGAAGAGGAGTGCAAGCACCAGCAGGGTCGTGGGAACACCTGGGGGAGACAGAGACCGCGCCTTGTTCCTCCATGTAGACATTACTGTGCACCGCTCTTCTAATGACTCATCCTAACACGTGATGGAGACCACAGAGCAGAAGAGCCTTCTCTGTGACCACACAGGGGCCACTTATGGCGTTGGGCCCACATAAGCTTCTTTGCTTCCTGCCTATAGAATCCTTGGCCTTGCCTCATGCTCTCCCTACTCTATAAGTTGCAACATGACAGAGTCCATTTCCTCTCTGTGGCCTTGAGGTGACAAGTTTGGAGCAAATCAAGTGTAAGACCCTTTAAATAGGAAAACTAACTTGCTAATCATAGGCATTTAAGGTGTGTATATGTACTTTAAAAACTTCTGCATATGAATAGATAGTAATTTATTCTGAAAAGTCTTTGCGTTTTAAAAGTGAAGCTATTTTAGACTCATGATTTTTAGTTTAATCATTAAGGTTCTTTAGAGACCTCAAGTTCTAGGACTTTATGAAATTTGAATTTGCATTAAGCTTTTATTTGTATTTGTCAGGTCCTGAGTGCCCAATCTGGATACAGGCTAGTTTCTATGTATTGTCTGCTACACACACACACACACACACACACACACACACACACTCAAACACATACACATAATGCAGACAGAAAGCTTTTACCTCCAAACCCAACAGGTTCATTCTTGAATGCCGCTTTATTTTCAATATACGATTCAGTTTCTGTAGATATGGTGCTCGTTTCCATAAAAGCTTCTGTTATGCAAATTAATTTTCTTTTCCGTGGAATAGAAGTGGAAGCCAGAGCAGGAGCCACAGTGGGTGTAATAGACTCAGGTCCATCAGTAGACAACGCTGAGTGTGTACTCTCACTGACAATCATTTCTGTTGTGTATGTTGCAGTTTCCGTGTTGAATATGGGATCATCGGTGGTGATAATTTCTGGAAAGCATGAGTTAACCCAGGTATCTGTCCGGGGAGGGAAAAGTGAAATAAGAAAGAAGTATTGCAATAGCCTCCTAATGGGTCTGCCTGTCTCTAGTCTTACTCTCCTCCGATCTCTTTATACTGCAGCTGGAATGGTCTTACAAAAATGTAAAGATAATCATATCACTTCCTCCTTTAGAATCCTTCCCTGACTGCCTGTACTGCACAGCCTATAAGGCCTTCCATGATCTGGCCCCTGCTGACACGGCCAGTCTCACCTGATCGGTCTTTCTCTCGTTCCCCCGCCATGCCAGAATTCCTTCAGTTCTTTGATATGCTTTCTCTAACATCCAAAACTTTGACCTGAATGCTTTCTTCACTTGTAAGACTCTTTGCCCCTCTTTATTAACTCCTCCTTGTCCCTCAGGTCTCAGACTGAATATCTCTTTCTTAGGCAGACTTGAAGACCAGATTGGATCCCTAGACATACATTCTTGTACCTCCTTGTACTTCCCTTGTCATGATTCTCACTACACTGCTCCCCACTGGACTGTGAGCTCCCTGGAAGCAGGATTCCTGTCTGTCTTGGTCATCATGGTATGTGCAATGTGGCGGGCACATAGTACATGCTCAATACTTGATGTCTAAAGGAAGGAAGGAAAAGTGAAATGAAGAAAGGAGTAGATGGGGAGACCAAATATACACACATGACACCACTTGAGGACAGAGATCTACTAAAACCAGATTTCTCTGTGCTCATTAAAAAAAAAAATTTTTTTAAAGGAGGTGGGAGACGGGAGGGATGTAGGTTTGCTCTCCAATCTGTTGAATGCGGTAGAGAGGAAACTAATATTTGTTGAACATCTTGCTCTGAGTCAACCATGGTACTTCATTAAACAATTTTATAAAACCCTCATTTATACAGGAAGAAACTGAAATTCAGAGAAATTGAATAACTTGCCTAAAATCACATAGCCAGTAAATGGCAGAGCCATGCAATATATTACAATATGCATTTGCATCTCTTTTAAATCTCTAGTTATTTGTGATAGTGGGTAGCATCAGCTGGAATGTTAGCCATGAAGAAGAAGTTATTCTATTATTTTTGAAAATTAAGTAAAAGTTACCAACCAAGGCCATGGTAAACATGGTAAAACATTTTGACCCCACATGCATTCAGTCAATATTTTATACTATTCATTTCATTCTGAAAAGACCTCTATTCAAATAGGCATCATCCTTGACCTCTGCCCTAGACTTTGGAAGGCAGCTATGCTCACCACTATACCACCAATGCCGCACTGGATTTTTAGCTACGTTTCCCGTTCTTAAGCAGGTGCTATATACTTCCTTCAAAAAAATGAACATTTTTTTTTAATATCAGGGGAAAAGTATACTGAACACCATATACTGTGCTGGGAACTGAGAATACAGAGACAAATACGGGATGATTCCTGTTTCCAAGAGGACAGAAGTATTTTGATGAGGCTAGCGGGCGATAACTGGGAATTCACAGAGGAGATGGCATAAGCAGGATGTGGAGGGTTAGTGCACTCATTCAACAAATATTTATTGAGCTCCAACTCTGTGCCAGGTGCTGTGCTAGATGCTAGGGATGTGGTGCAAATAAGACCAAGTCCTTGCTCGTAAGGGCTTATGTGTTATTGGAAAGAAGGATAGAGACAATAATAAAAAAAAAAGCCAGAAATTTCAGAGGATGATAAATGTTGAGAAGATAATTAAGCAGGATAAGGATCAAACTGGAAGGGGCAGGAATGGGGACAGATACTTTGGATAAGGTGATAAGAGTAAGTCTCTTTGGGGAGGTGATACTTAAGCTGAAACCTGAATGATGAAAAGTAGCAAGTCATTGAAGATCTAGGGCAAAAGCATTCCAAGTAAAGAGAACAGGAAGTTCAAGAGCCTGAATTTGAATAATCTCAGCATGTTTGATGACTAGAAGGCTGGTATGGCTGGAATAGACCTCCAGGTCGTCTAGTATGGAAGAGGGAATAGGATATCCCAGTCAATAAGAACAGCGTGACCCAAGAATCCAGAAGTTTCAAAGTGTAGGTATGTCAGAAAATGACAAGGAGCACAATGTGGCTGGCGTGTAGGGTGTACGCATGATGGGGAGCGTGAAAAACTGCAAGTAGGAGATGAGACTGGGAAGATAGGTCGGAGCCAGTATATCAAGAGTCATAATTGCCATGGTAAAGAATTTGGAATTTATTCTGTAGGAGAAGGAATTTTCAACTGGGGGCAGCAGACCTTCCAACTGACATACAGAAGTTCTCATATGTGCCCAGTTTTACGTGCACAAGTCTTCATAGTTCACATCAGATTCTCTGATAGGAAGCCACCCAAGGCTGTGCAGAAGAGGAGGGACGTAATCATCAGAGGAGGTGTGTGGAGGATGAAATAGAGATGGGAGAAAGGGCAACCAGGAGCCAAGAAGGAGACGATTGCAATTGCACAGAAATGGGAGAACACGGAACTGTCTGGAATTCTAAAACTTATATCTGAGAGATCTTCTAGAGAAAAGTGGTTCTCAACTCTGGCTGCAGGTTAGAATCATCTGGGGAACTTTAAAAAAATACTCATGTGAAGGACCCACCCTGGGCCTGGTATATTACTGACGTGTGGTCATCACCAGGTGACGTGGAAGTGGCAGGGCCCAAGGTTTAAATCCTGGCTCTGTCCCTTACTGACTGTTGCCACAGCAAATCACCCTCTAAGCATCAGCTACTTCTCTTGGAAAGTGGAAGTGGTACACTTGTATCATTTCACTGAGGATTAATGAGACAGTACATGTGTAGGGCCTAGCAGAATCTATGGCATAATCTGTAATATCTGTAAGAATTAGTTTCCTTTGCCTCTCTGTTCATTAAGTGTAGCCAGGAAGGCCGCCGTGTGAGGGAGCAACGGCAATCTGATCCCGTGGTCCCTTACTGGTCGGGGGCACAATGTGTCTCACCTGGAAGCGTTAGGACCTGGCTCTCCTTCCCTCCAAACTACAAATATAATTTCTCTAGAATGTGCCGAATGCTTTGATAGATATTAAACACAGTGTGGTTGGTGTCCAAGAGGAAAGATAGGAGTCAGGGGTATAGAAAGGCTGCCTGAAGAAGACGGTACTTGAGACTTGAATAAAGAATACAAGTTAGCCAGGTGATGAAGAGGACGGGCATTGTGGCAGAGGGAACAACATGAAACAGGTGGTGCACGCCGAGCATTAGAAACACTTTGGTCTGATTCCCAAAGCTCACAAAGATAGCAGTAAGAAAGGCACTTAGGATAAGGTTTGGGGTCAGGTTTAGGGTTACTGGGATCCTCAGAGCTCACAAGATAGCAATAAAAAAGAAAGTTACCAAAACAAAGAAGCATAGGGTAAGTCTAGGTTAGTGTGACGATGAGGGCTAGGGTAACTCTGTTCCTCACAAAGATGGCAAACAGAAGCAGGTGAACCTGATTTATTTCAAAATGATAACATAACCACACAGTGTAGCAAATTTTCTCAAGTCACTTTTGTACACAATTCTCTGACAGTACATCCTTAGAGGGATGTCTTCTGAGGACTAAAAGAAATGCAAAGGAATTGCAAATTCCATTCAGTAGGTTTATTATTCCTAATAATGCTGTTTTTATAATTTGAAATTATTGTAGGATAAGAAAATATATTATTTATTGGGAACAAGAATTTTCCATATAAGAGAAAAAACATGCAAGTATAGAACAAAGTAAACAAAGAAAAAACTTGAACTGTTGAGTTGGAAATATCAATGCAAATGCAATATATATATGTATATTTTTTCCTAGCTGCCCACTAAAAAGGACTGAGAAGCATTGAAAATGAGAGTAGTAATGAGAACAAGTTGCATGCAGATCTTGGTTTCAAATCAACATTCTCTACTAAAAAGAACCAAGGCCCCTTGGAGAAATAAATGGCTGATTCCATGTGTGGATAAAGAAAGTACAAAGTGAGCCTGGGACATGTTATCATGCCAGAAAGCAATGCCTTGCTCAAATACTAATGGGATGAAAACAAAAGTCAACTAGAAGGGGCTCCCACTCGCCAAATTTCGGACAATTTGAGCATCAAAAAGAATAATAATTGTAAAATTGATGATAACATATTGAACACAGAGTAAGTAAAATGCTACATGTCCATGGTAGTATAAAGGGGAGGGAGGACATGTGTGTGTGTGCGTGTGTGTGTGTGTGTATGTGTGTGTGTGAGAGAGAGAGAGACAGAGAGACAGAGAGAGAGATTCCTCTTTATCAAAGAATGCCAGCTAACAAATGTAGAAGGAAGAATAGATGTAGAAAATTATCATTTTGCAGTCCTGCATATAATAATTGATTCCAGCTAGGATCATCAATGTCTGCTTGAACTATCAGGTAAAAGACGATTGGGGGGTCAGACTATTTACATGGTGCCAAAATGTCACACTATAGGTTACCTCCTCATTGCAAAGGGGAAAACACATCTGAGTTCATTAAAGAGGTCTGGCAGTCACCGTCTTATTCAAATGATCAAAGTTAGCATGTAATAGGGGGACATACTTACATTAAGGGCCTTTTGTTGGGATATGATCTAAAGTACACAATATCATCTATCCAGTATCTTTGCCAAACCTAGTGAACATGAATCTACACCTAACTTTACGTATATAGGAAGCGCAGGGAATGGAAATACAAGTGAAATGAAACCACGAGGAAGCATGCAAATCCAAGTCATCTCCCCTGACTCCTTTTCATTTAGTCCATAGGGCTGGGTGTCCTATCATTGCACTGACAGCTGGCAGGAAGGCCAGGAAGTTAAAAGGCCAGGCCATTTGACCGGCACGGACTAGCCGTCAGATGAGCAAGCATGCAAACCACCAATTCCGCAGTCAAAAGTGATAGGCGGCGGAGGCGAGGGGAGGAGGATGGTGAAAGAAATATGGGAAGAAGCTTATGTTCCAGTCTGCACTCGGCCTCTAGCTGACTGTAAGACTTTGAATAAGGCAAACCTCCATTCTGAGCTACAGTCGTTTCATCCACGAGGTGAGCGAAGTGGACAAAGTCTCTTTCACGGCCCTTCCTGGGCCAAGGCTCCCTGGTTCACAGAACCTCTTGGACCTTATGCTGCCTTGGGCAACAGAACACTGCTGGTGCACTTTTATGTCTTGGATCTTAGAGAATGACCACTGACCCATCTGACCTTTAGAAGGTCAGATTTATGAGTATGTGTGAAGAGTAATAAATCAGACAGAGGTTCTTATGATAAAGTGAGAACAAGTGTTTAGTCAAAGAAAAACTCTCTGAGAAGTTACTTAGGTAAAGCACTTGGGCTAAGACCTCCAAGGTCTCCCAAGAAGGTTAAAGGGATGACTGTGAGCAAATCAGTTCTATTTTCTAGCTTTAATTCCTTCCTTCATAAAATGAAAATTGGGTCTTGTTCTTAAAAACATCTAATATAGCATCTGAATTTCCACTCCTGTAAAGGAATGTGGGATAAAGGAAAGAGTTAGATCTATGTGTGAAGCTTCATAGTAAGGAGACCTTAGACGAATGTACTTATGTCCTCTGCAAAATAGGGATGATAAAGCACACCTCCTATGGAGATTGTCAAGGTTCAGCGAGATAACTTAGTACCTTGCTTTGTCCATAGTGGATGTTTCCCTCCCTTCGTCCTGGTTATCTTGTAGGATGAAGGCGGGGTGGGTAATGAAGCCTACAGGGATGCCCTCTCCCTATGTTGCCAATCTGTCATATTTTCTCTGACTTTTTGCTCTGAGAGGGACACCTCTACCCTGGTCAAAGAGGCAGTCTTGGGAGGATTCAGTGGCCATCACCATGATTGCTTCTGCTACTGCTCAGGGTTACTCTTCTCAGAATGGTTATAGAGCTATTGAAATCCAGACAAAACATGCCACGTGGAGAGGCTGCAGATCTGACTCACCAGATGAGTTGTGACAATAGGCCCTGTGCCGCTGATTGAGTGAACTTCTCCAAATCAGGACGCCCACTCCGTTCTTCCCACACTTGGGGTTCTGGATAATCCGAGGGATGACCACGAACTGATTTTTAACCCATCCATAGCTGTAACAGAATACACATGACCTGAGTGGATGCATTGATCTCTGTTGCTGAACAAGAGCACAGAGCCAAAAGAGCTCCCACAGTGTTTGTGAATCCCGCTGTTTCTCACCTGCAGGTCTCAAAGCCAGATTTCCATGCTGCTTCAACCTGCTCTTTGCTGGCCAGAGTTAGTCCTACGAGCCTACAGGCCTCCTGGGCTTCTGTGAAATTCAGCTGCGGGTGTGTCCTTTTGTTCACAAGAGTGACCCCCATGATTCTGCATGGTCCTGAGATGGAAAGCTCTGCAAAGGAATCACATAGGCCCTCAATGTACTGCTGTCCTTGCCCCTAGCCCTCAGGCTCTCCTTCCTAGTAGAGCATCATTGCCTCAACGCAGCAGCTGGGATTGAGGTTTAGAAATAATAGGACACAGACCAGACATTTTCCACAAGGACATCCTGCTGGGTTAGGAAGGTGCTTGCCCGGATCCATGCTGTACCTCTCACCAGGTCTGAGTCCATCGTCCCTCACTGCACTCAGGTTCCTTGTTCATTACGTGGAGGCTTTGGCTACCAGTTCCTGGGCTGCAGTCTAGGGGATGCAGCTTCTGCAAACCTTTATGGAGTCTATAAAATGAAGGGTCTGAGACTTTGAGAAAGATAGAATCCAGGGCTCTGGTTAACAGAATAGTGAACAATACTCCAATGTCTGTTGGGGACAGCACTATTTCTGAGATGGGCTGAAAAATGTTGCACTTGGTATAATAGAAAGTGAACCTTCTCTGACCATTGGGGGGCAGGCTTACTCAGAAGTTCCTAGAGGAGTCAGATAGTAAAACTTGCATGGCAGAGAAACTAAATAGAGGAAGTAGACTTTTCAAGTCAGACCTGGATTTGAATCTAGCCTGTGTCGCTTGCTGGCTCTGTGAATTTAGGCTGGTTACTTCATCTCTTGGAGCCTCAGTTTCCATATTTAGAAAGTTGAAAGAATAACAGTATCTATTGTATAGGGTGGTGAAAGTTAAGTGAGTTAATTCAAATAAAAATGCTTAGCATAGTGCCTGCCACATAGTAGGCACTCAATAAATCATAACATAGTATCACTATGTTACCTTCAAAGCACTTTGGTTTTAGTCTGCTAATGACTGATCTCCCTAGGGAAGCTGAGGCAGTTGCAGAGTTAGGATGTAAATAATATCTTACTCAAAATCTAACAAATCTGAGAATTCTTTTGATCCCTTCTCTCTGGGTTCTGGGATTTATAGACCTGTATGAAATTGCAAAGTTGCGTCGCATTTTGGTACTTTCTTCCAATTGGGCTTCATCCACAAAAGTCCATAAAAGGGCATTTTAATCTCCCACGTAATTGCTTGAACACAGATCTGTGCACTGTCAAATGCTTTGACCACTGTCGAAGGTGGTATCTAAATTTAAAGGAAGTTTCTTCTTGCAAACATGGAAGGAGCATTTCTAAGTCCCCCATGTGACCTTGCTGTGGAGCAGGGGGCTGGGGGAAGGGAAATGTATGGTATTTGTGGATAGCCTTGTTTGCTTCCAGACCCTGCTCTCACCAAAAGAGAGACCAGAGAGCCAACACCCAATATGAGCGTTTGTGACAGAACAGCCTCTTATGACTGTGGGCACTAACACTAATACCTACACCAACACTGATATTAATACTAATGTCAATGTTAATTCCAACTTCTATCACCTGTAGATGCCACTCTGTGCCAAACCCTGTCTCTTTGGACAGAAAATTGAGGTTCAGGGAGATTAAGTAACTTTCCTGAGCCCAAGGATATACAGCAACTAGGTGGCAGTTTGGGGGCACAAACCCAATTATGATTGATACTAAAACCTCAGTTCTTAACTAGGATGCTGTTCTGCTTCCCACTGTGCAATGTGGGGGGAAGATGAACACACACACAAACACACATCTACACACACACACCACTAGAGCTGAACTCTCGGAATACACCATTTGTCCTGGAATTTGGCCCATTTCACTCATAAGCTTCTTTGGGAATACCTGTAGAGAAGGTATATTAATTACACTGTAATGTGGTCTTGATACTCTCATCATACATCATTTTTACTCTAAATATTATTGTTATGAGTAATGATAGACCTATTCTTGGCAATAGACCTAGCTTTGGATATTTCTTCTATTGTTAATTGGCTGTGGGACCTTGGGCAAGTTAGCATTCTCAGCTGTAAAAGGGGGATGGTTATATATTCTTTACAGAATTTTTGTCAGAATTTTAAAATTATATAACTTGTACCTAGTGGAGGCTGGGTCTACAGTAGACAGTCAACAAATATTCATAGATTTTATGCTTTCCTATTTAAGGGCAAAAACAGGGAGCTGGAATCCAAGTGATATTCGAGTAACCCCTTCCTCAAGCATTCTTAGGAAACAACAAGCATAGTAGAAACAGTATATACCTAGGAATCAGAGCTGAATTCAAACCCAAGCTTTATTATTTACTTCCCTCATGACATTAGGCAAGTTGCTTGGCCTCACTGAGCCTGTTCCTTCATCTATAAAGTGTCTTCTTAAGAAATATATATATATATTTCTTATATATATTTTATATACTATATATAGTACATAAAAATAGGCCCTCAAAAATACTAACGCCCATCCTCGTCCATCCACCTTCATCAACCACCTTTTCCCTAATCATGGCTCTGTATAACTTTCAGTTGTTTCCAAAATTTCAATTCCCTTAGGAAAATTTTGCCATTATTGAGGATGGTCCAAAGACTGTGCTGAGTCAATGTCAAAGAACAATTTCCATAATAGTTTGAGGATTAATGGCAGTATTTTGGGGGAAAAGTGAATAGTCTCCCCAGGGAGATGTCAAAGAGGGCCAAACTTATTTGAAAGTAACAGTTCTGGTATTTGAAAAAAAAATCAACCATATTAACTCTAACCTCCCTCATAAAATGGAGTATGACAATATCGGAATCAACTCTGGATGCCTGTTCCGGACATATTTTATACCTCAGGGCATCTTCCAACAGAGGAACACATAATTTTCCTTTTAAAGTGCTCATATTTTCATTTGCCCAGAGCTGCAATGAGTAATTTGTGGTTACAATTTTGTTTTGCCTACAGTGCAGAATGAGGATACCATTTAGGCAGCTCCAAAGCCCAGGAATCATTTCAAGTCATTCCTTTGGTAGGGAGCTGATGACTAATTTTCAAACCTACATTTTCACAGATTTTTTTCAGTTAATTTGCTATTTACTGCATATTAAAAACATAAGCATTCCATGATAGTATAGTAAAATTAAAAATAATGATACTGACACTTCCAAAAATATAAAACAGGCCAATATTCTGTGAAAGTTAACCATTTTCCCCAGGCTAGGTGATTGCTTAAAATTTTTCACAATCACGCTTTGCTTCTTCAATGAAACACTTTTTAAAACAAGTGATTTCTCCTCAATGTTTTGTTTCAAAATATTCTCATTAAAAATATCCCATAACCAAAAATAAAAGTCAAGATAACATAAAGGTAAATGAGAATCACTTTGGTCAAGTTGACAACACGGTGAAAACATTTCTGGCAGAGCAATACTACCAATGAGACCTTCTGTCGACACTGAGTGCCATCCCACCCCAGAAATTCAGTCAAGAACTTAGTACTCTTAGGACAATTTGCAAGATCTTGCCTTGCCTCAGGTTGGCAATCTGGTAAGAAACCTACCTTCTGTGCGGAGAGAGCCTTGGACCAGGAGCCTCGTGGTCCAGATGGAGGCAAGAAGCAACACCAGGCTGAAGTACTTGGCCATTGCGCCAGCCCCTTCAGAGCCAGAGGAGCACCTCAGATGGGCACCAGCAGTATCAGAGGCAGGCGATCACCAGTCTGGATGGAGACTTCTGGAAGTAAGTGGGGGCCCACACGGCTCCACTTCATAACTGAGACATCCGGATTTCCCTGCTTTCAAGCTTCTGACTTGTCAAGGTCACTAGGGGAAATGAGTGACGTCCCTTGAATGCCCAGGCTGTACTTTGTGGATGGCTTTCTGGAAAATTTAGCTAATGCTGACTCAGAAAACACACAAACGAGGAAGGCAGATAGCACAGGGTGAACTGCTGAAGGTTTCCCCAATTCCCATATTCCCTGCCACCACCTCCCTCCCCCGCCAGCTCGGTTCTTACGCGGTTCGGTTCGTTGTTGACTGTGGAGCCCGCTCATTTATATACTCTTAGGAATGCCTCTGTCTCTAAAGGAAACTGAGCATGGATTGTGCTGCCTTTCCTCCCACTATCAGTGTTTTTTTTTTTTTATTTCCGACTGCATATCCTTGTGATCTGTGGGGGAATGAGGCTGAGGCTCATGAAAATGAATGATTATTTAAATACCAAGGACAGAGTCTTCATGCTTCCCTTCAGGATTTCTTTATATGTTTGAAATTTCTACCCCGCTACAGGTGATTCCTGCTTCAAAGAAACCAGACATTTTAAAATTCATGCAAAACATGACTAGGGGGCCAATTTACAAAATCAGTCATTTAATACTTTACAATAGTGGTCACCACAGAGGTCCTTTATATAATAACTCTCTCTTTGATAACTTCTCATATTCTGGTAGGTGAAAATTCAGTTTAGACTTCCTCTTTTTTGTTTGATGAATGTGAGATTTATCTGCACTGTGCACAAGCCGTCTGCACTCTCTGTTTCCCCTGCTAGAGTTTCAGTGGTTTATCTTCCATGGCAATTATGGAATTCTGGCTTGAGAGTAATGCCTTGGGCAAAGGGTTATTAGTTTTCTCCAAAAGGAATGTCATTTATAGGAATAGTGTATGGATAACTAGTTCTTTCCCATACAAAAGTTATTGGTCATAAAGTTAGATATTGGTGTGGAAGACAGCAATAATGAGAGGAGAATCTGCTCTGCACAAACATAGAGAGCTTCTAAGGGACCAGGGGAATATCCCTTAAATAGCTGTAGCTTAGACCTCACTACTTGGGTGAGCACAAGACCTAGGCTACGGGGACCTCAGAAATATACATGACTCTTCTATCACCATGGAGCCAGAGAGACAGGAAGGCAGCAATTGTGTTCTCTTCGTCATTATCCTTAAAGCTAGCATCACACCTGAAAGACAGTTAGCCTTCAAGCATTTGATAAAGTATTACAAAAAGGAAGAAGGAAGGAAGACAGGAAGGGACAAAAAGAACCAGAAAGGGTCTCCCTACTGAAAGTCAACCACACCATGTAACATGACAGGAGTGATGTCTCACGTTTAAAAGTTCCAGGGATTGGGGTAAGGGGTACATCTTGAGGGGAGGCATTTTAGAAATTTTGCCAACCACAGTTACCTACCTTTGATTAGATCACGATTCTGCTTTCTAGGAGAAACTCTCACGTCCCATGTCCACCTTCATTGGATAGAATCTTCCTTGGCCACATTTGTGGTGGGAATTAGGGAGTACGGGCTCCTTGGGGGTAGCACAGCTTGTACAATCTGCTTTCTGCTGATATAAGCTTAGGATCCCAAAAGTTGTTTTCTAACTTAACAATCAAAGGAGTTTTTAGTCCTGGCTTGTATCTCTGTACAATAAATACAATTCCCTCACAAACTTAGGTTTCTGATCTATTTGCTTCCATTTGATTCCATGTACAGTAATCACACCCCAAATCCTTTCCCAGTCACAATTCTCAAGATGTATTTCTTTTCCTCAGCCCTATGCTGCCCCCTCTCTAATTTAGTGGTGGCTACCCTGCGTTCATTAGAAACCACAGATGAAAGGGCCATATTCTTAATCTGGCCTTTACCATAGGGCTGCTCTGATCTTAATTCAGCTGAAACGTTTTATTGCTTCTTTTTCACTCAAGCTCTTTTCAGTCTGGTTGGGGTTTAGAAGGAGTCAGGTTTTCTAAGCCTCAATCTAAGAACTCTATATCCTCTTTCCTTTCTGTTTCCCAATAGCCATTTCTTTCCCAAGTACTTCTTTTTCTTGCAATACCTCTCAAAAGGCAGCCAATAAAGGTTCACACACTCCAACGCTCTGATTCTTTCCAGTCACTTCTCCTAGAGCTATAGGCTGCCCATGGACTGTCTTTCAAGTTACCCTGGGTACGATTTTACCAAATCTTTTTGTTTTCTTCACAACATAGGTCACCATATTTCTAGTCCCTGATATCAGTGTTCAGGTTTCCTGCCACTTGACTGCAAAGCCAGGGTCTCATATTTTGAAAATTTGTTGTTTAAGTACCCTGTTTCTGGTTCTGTATGCATTAGTTGGGGTAGGCTAATGGCTATAACAAACATTCCTGAATTTCAGTGGCTTAATATACTAAAATTTTATTTCTTGCTCATGTCACAGTTGAATTCTGTGAGCGTCCATTCAAAGACTTGGCTTCCACCTGGTGGTCCCACCAACTTCTCGGGCCTCAGGTCCTCAACTGCGTGCTCTGAATTTGGCAGGCAGAAGGGGGAACATAGAGGATATAGAGTACTGGGCAGGAGAGTCTATGTAGGAAATTGGATCTGGAAGGTCTGCATTCCCTTGCCCCTAGCTGCAAGAAAAGACTAAAAAATATAACTAGGGACTTCCCTGGTGGCCCAGCGGTTAAGACTTCACCTTCCAATGCAGGGGGTGCAGGTTCGATCCCTGGTTGGGGAGCTAGGATCCCACATGCCTTGTAGCCAAAAAACCAAATCATGAAACAGAAACAATATTGTAACAAATTCAACAAAAGACTTTAAAAATGGTCCACATTGAAAAAATCTTTAAAAAAAATAAAATCTGGATGTGGAAATCAGACTGGTGAAAACTTAACAGTCTCTATCACAGCAAAATGTATGAATTAAAACAAAAAAACAAGAAACAAACAAACAAAAAAAGTAGGCCAGGAAGATACAGGAAACTAGGATCAGGAATGAGGATGAGAAGGAGAGGAACTGATCCAGCCCCTGGGAGGGAGCCCATAGTGACCCGAGGGCTGGGGACTTCTGGGAGGCACTGTTATCCAAAAGTAGATTCTAATTCAGGGTTGGGCAGGGTTGTGGCCCAGCTCCACAAAATGAGGAGGCATTCAGCTGCTGCCAAAGGTTTGGAAATGTGCTTTTATTTTCAAACTCAGGTATGTGACACTCTATATTTCAAGGCTAGCACACCTGTGTGAGGTTTAACAACATTAGGAGCTGACAACCAGTGATACACAAATCCAGCATCTCCCTCTCCACTTATGTGGCCAGGCTGTACACAGGGAGCAATACAGAGAGCCCTAGGGCCAAGCAGAAATGTCAGACCTCAGAGGCATTTTGAAGGGAACTTTTATTTCAGATCAATATCACTGTTGGAAATACAGGGCCTGTTTCTGTCCATTTCACTGCTGCTTTGGCAACAGTTCCAATTGCCTCAGGCCATCTTTGCTTTTCTTGAAGAATTACCGGGAGTCCCGTTTCAGGAATGCCCTTGGAAACGTGGGTACTCTTTTGTTCCTTCTCCTCCTCAACCTCCCTTTACTCACAGAGTCGTTTGGCTGAGGGCCTGGTCTGGAAGCATTCTTGCAGGCCTTTCTGTGGAGCAGCTGGAGGGTCAAGAGCTCACTGCAGCTCCTCTCCTGGCCTTTGTCTCAACAGGAAGCAAAGGTGGGAACCCTGTGACCAAGTGGGTGATGGGCCAGCTCAGCCTCGTCCTTCTTCACGGGAGGCTGAGACTGGATGTTACCAGCCTAGAGTCCTGCCCCACAGCCAGCCTCTCTGGAGCGCCATTTGTATCCTGTCTTTGGCTTTGAGGGCCTCAGCGTCCTCCAGTGTATCCAGTCACCCTGGAAGAGGCAGGGCAAACCATGCATCCATGCAGCCAAAGTCCGTCTGCCGTGACCTGCACCTCTTTACCTTAATGGCACATCCTTGGTCAACCCTGGCTTGGGCTTCTCTCACAGAGGTTTTCTAGCCACTGGAAAGGATGCCTCCCTTAGAACAACAGGCTGCTTTCACAGTGGGGCCTAACCTAGGTGGGTCTTTCTGAAAGGAGTGGTTGCATCAAGCCTAGCCCTTGAGCTTGGAAATGTTGTTGCTAATCAGGTCACAGAGGAGACTGAAAAATACTGGACTAAGTCGAGGCTAATAAAGGTGTTATTTTTTTCGTTGAGTTGTTGGTGGTGGTGATGCTGGTGTTGGGAAGTATGCAAAACGTCGGCTGTTCCCAGACTGCTCTCCACCCCCTTGAATGCTCACTTGTTCTTTTGACCAACATTTAATGATACCCTCCCAAGCATCGGCCACCATGCTAGGCACTTACCCAGAGAATGGGTAAGACATGGTTCTTGTCTTTGAGGAAAAATGCTAGGAAAGGCAGACACATAAATAAGTTATTCTGATACACTATAGTAATGGTCATTAGTAGTAGTAATGAAAATGTATAAAAAGTGCCAGAAAGCACAGAGAAGGGTGTGACCTATTATGTGGGGCATGGTGGGGAGTTGGAGGGAGGCCATTAAAGGTGTAATGGAGGGGATGATTTTTGCACTTGGTCCTGAGGAGTGACCAGAAGAAAAGAGGAGAGCGGCAGAAGAAAAACTAGTGAGAGAAAACAATTTAGTCTGGGAACCAGAAATGGCTTGGAGTGGCTGAAGGGCCACTCAGGGGAGTGGGACTGGAATGTAAGATGTCCAGTTAGGAGGCCTTTGGAAGAACCAATTTAGTGCAGGGGTTGAGAGCACAGCCCCTGGGGCCAGCCTGGCTGGGCGTGACTTCCAGCCCCATGATTTACTAACTGGGTATCCTTGGCAAGTTACTTTGCTTGTTTTGTGCTTCAGTTTCCTTACCTGAAAATGGGAAGAGTCACAGTTTTTTTCTTTTTCTTGAGGACTCATTGAATGAATCCCTATATAATACCTAATACAGTGTTTGGCTCATAGTAAGTTCTATATGAGTGTCAGAAACAAAAACAAATGTCAACAGCAAAACAAAAACAACAGCAAAGCCACCACCATAAAACCCACACAGAAACCAGCGCCCCCCAGAACTGATGAGGCAAGAAGGCAGGTGGCAGCTGTCAAGGTGGAGTGAGAAGTCCAGCTGGAGGTGGGACGCACTCTCAGTTTTCTGCTAAACAATGGGAATGCTCTGAGACCTACACTTTGGTTGGAAATGCCATTGAAACTGGAACACTGCAGTGGAGATGCACACTCGCATGTGGGCACAGCGAAGCTGAAAGTGCATCGTGTCTCTTCTTTCCCCCTGAGAGGCGGGTTAACTGCTCTCAACCAGAGAGAACAAAGAGGGGATAGACTGTGCTCTACAGCAGCTCAGAATTAGCCCTGGAAATGGAGACCAGCAAGTTCGCCATGGAAGCCATGAGTTTTCAGTGTTTCTCAAACATCTTAAGCCCATGTAGAAAGCTCACTGAACAGGTGCCTGGTGGCTGCCCCACACCTAGTGAAAATCTGTGGGTTGGCTTTAACTCTAACACATACCCAGAGCACACGTTTGGAGGGTAGGTGGCTTCATGCATGCGTGTGCTGTGTGTGTGTGCGCTCTGTGTATGTGTACAGAGGAATATATGTTCATTTACATCTTCCCACTTCATTCCAAGCACTGAGCTAAAAAGCAGCCTAAACGTTTTTCTGATAAACCTTTCTGACTTCTGTAAAGAGAAACTCTGATTGCAAAGGGGAGAAGGGAAGGCTGAAGGAGAGTCAGTAAGAATGAGATGGGAAATGGGAAGATATTCATGTGAGACTCCAAATTCCAGGTCTGATCCTTGGGGGCAGAGTTAGCCTTTAGACACAATCCTTCCTGATTTCCGATCAATGGCGGAGAGGAAAATGGGGAGGGGGAGGGGGCTTCGCACTGTAGCCTATAAAGAAGGTGTTTTGTTTCTCCCCAGCCATCTGAGCTGGCACAGGCAACTGTCCCTTCCGTCGGAGTTCCCTGGTGAAGGCCACTTCTTTGTCCACTGATGCTTTTTGTTGATCCTCCAAGAACATCAGTTACTGTGTGTGAATAGCTCCCATAGGGGTGCCGAGTGTGAAAGAACCCCTGCTTGTTCCCCTGACGGCAGCAGTGGTGTGCCCGTGCCCAGGCCTGACACATCATGCTTGGGGAACGGGCAGCAGGCTGTGTGCTGGAGCAGGGCACTGGCCGGGTGTCGGGTTTCCTACTGCTCTGTAGGCTGCTCATGCTGGAGTCCTGAGCTCCACCATGAGTCCCTTTGGGCTGCCGAGCAAGTGGATTTCCCAAGGGGCCCGTCGGCCTGCTCCACACAAGAGTTATAGGAACCGTAGAGCCCCAGCACAACAGTCAAGACCAGCATTGCTGCGGCCATCATCCAGACGACTTGCCAGTGCCGACAGAGTTTGGGATACATGACTTGTAGGAAATGAACCAATTCTTCAAGTTTGCTGTCAAATGAAAAACATAGGTGGAGGGTTTAGTATATTGGGCACATATACGATGCCCAGAACTTCCATCTGGAATACTCTCCATGTTGTCTTGAGCCGTGGTTCTCAAACTCAGCTGTGCATAGTGTTGTTTGGCAGCAATGATTCAAAATACCCCAGGTCTACTGAATAAAATCTCCAAAGGTATGGTCTAAGAATCTATAGTTAAAAATTTTTCCCCAGGTGAGTTTGATGCCACCAGTCTATAGCCTTTATATTGGGAGAGTCTAGGCTAGAACATGCTACTTATTTGTGTGATCATTCATCCATTCGCACATGCCCTCATCTACTCATGAGATGGTCACTGATATCTGAACTCCCCCAAGCCCCAAGATACCAGGTTGGCTGACCCATTCTCCCATGCAACCAGACAGGACCAACAGCTTTTCTGCACTTAGTGGTACCAGTGATCAGTTCCGAGTTCTAACCTGTCCCCCGCCTCCATGTTCAGATGCCTAATTTGTTGTCCTCAGTTCCACATCTGACTGTATCTAGAGTGGAAGGACTGTGATAAACTCCTAGAAGACTCTCAACGTCGAGTAATAAATTACTGGACAAGTAATTCAAGGAACCAGATCAACCTCAAGAGCTCACTTCAAACTGTCCCGGGGCCTCCAGCAACCTCTGGGTGACTTATTCAAGACGTTTTCTCAGCCCTATTAATCTTCATTCCCAAATAACCCCTCCTCCACTTTCTCTGCTCTCTCCACACTTTTCTCTTCCCTCTCATCTCTCTCTTTTCTCTCTTCCCTCCTTCCCTTTCAACCCTCCCCCTCTGTTTTTTGCCTGCTTCACTCCACTTTTCCCTCTTCCTCTTTTCCCCACTGCCTTTCAATTTTTCCACTCTTTTTTGTGGCCCCTTGAAAAGACATTTGGTCAGATGGTCTGCTTTGAAGAGTCCATTCTTAGAGCTCTCTGGAGAAGCCTTGGACACATTCATTAAGCTAGAATTTCTTCCTGTTTCTAATCCCGGATCTAGTTTAAAAAATAACAGTGAGAATACTGAGGATCACCAAATGAAAGAGGTGAGAAAAGGGACATGAGGTCTTTCTGAAGATCCTGAGGCTCACACAGACACTGAAATATGCAGACCATTTGCTGAGAAGCAGAGAGCTCTAATTCAGAGAGCTAATAGCAGATTAGCTATTCTCTCTCTCTGCTATTCTAATAGCAGAGAGCTAGGTGCCTGACGGTGGTACAGAGACTCAACACATACTCTTCCGTAGAAAGGGATCAGATGCTCAGAGTGCCTGCCTTGGATGCTAAAGCACTGGTTGGTTTCTCTTCCATGTGGGACCCACTGATGATTGTTTCAGGAACAATTAAGCAAAGCAAAACAGCGAGTACATGAGCTGAGGTGAAAATCATTGGCTACTTTCACAACTGTTGGGGAGAGAGAATTTGGAAGTGGAAGCTTAGTTTCTTTCAGCCCCATTTAGTTTCTTTAATTTCTATTCAGATACAACTGGATGCTAAGACACAGTCTCTCTTTTGGGCTGTATTTCTGTTTTCCAAAACAAGCTGCTGGAGCAGGGAGAATCCCACTCTCACCCCATCCTTAAGTGGGCTGGCAAAGGAGGAGGGCAAGATCTGGCTTCGTGACCCTTAGCTGGTTACCCATTTCCAGCCTACAAAAGCTGTTAGAAATGGAATTAGATTAGAAATAGAATTCCTTTGGAAATCAATTTTTGGTTGTTCTGAGGTCTACCTACTCCTCCATTGGGAAGGGTGAGGTTGCTGCCCCCTCACCTGGGCCTGGAGAGAGGGGCTTCGGAGATGCTGCTTGGCGAGCTCGATATGTTGTAATTTGGGGGCACAGTGAGTAGACTGTGCGTGACTCCCACCTGAGAGATGTGAAGAGTGGGAATCTTGCTGAACTGCTTGGTAGCATCAGAGCAGGGGGCCACGATACGGAAAACCATCTTCCCACCACTAGTGGGTCAAAGGTGCATATTTCACAGTCACTGGATGTAGTCAGGAGAAGGAAGCCTGGCATGGGATGTCATAGACCCTGCCCGGAAATGCTACCTAGAAGCTGAGCGTGGAGGGTATACTTCCAGCTGCCCAAGGACTGAAAGAGGGATTTTAAGTAGCTGGCCAGAAGAGCTGCATTCGACCTCATAAGGGGACCTGCAGTTGAGAGATCCTCAGAAATGGTGTGAACATGTGTGAGCTGGTGTGTAGGAGGGGTGCTTTTCTCTGAAGGTCCCATAAAACACCACACTGAACAAAATCAGAAGGTCAACCTTAAATGCCTGCTAAGGCCTGGAACCCGCTCACAAGAAGGCCAGTCAGGTAATACCTTTCCTACCCTTGATCTCCACCCCCTTTCCCAACGTTAGCTCTGGAGAGGTCAGGCGCTGCATTAGCACAGCTGGGGTGGAGGGCGGGAGTGGCAGAGAGCAAGAAGTCAGCTCTGTCTCCACTATAGGCTTCCTTCCTGAAGCAGAGTGGAACTGGAGGCCAGGGGGTATGGGGAGAAGTTCAGGCTTTTGACTATTTCAGGGAACTGGCCATTTTCATTACTGAAATGAGGTTATTCTTGGGACTTAAACTTGACCAGAGGACTTCTATTTTCTGAGAGTTATTGGAAGAGTAAAGGAGTCTGCCTAATATCATCTTAACCCCAAAAGGCCAATGTGAACAGACAGTGGGAGAAAAGACAACAGTTCCCTGTTGCATCTTATGAGTCTCACTTGTTCCATGCATTACCTAAATGTCAGAAGACTGTGTTCTGTGTTTTAATATGGTTAAGATATTGGGTGGATTCACCCAAAGTTCACTTAAGCTGATCCTCCAGAAAGTAATATTGACAACAGATTATATTATTACATATTATTATAATAGAGGAGAGATTCAGATAAAAAGACTCTAGTGTTTGATGCTGAATCTCTTAAATAAGGGGCCAGCTGCTGGGGTTAGCTCAGTGTTTTTAAAATGCACTAAGTAGGACATGGAACTTTTAATAACCTTAGACCGTGCTTGTTAATGAGATGCCAAAATTTCATGGGGGGAATCATGCTTGAGTACAGGTGCCTATAGGCAACTGTGTATGTAAGGGATTTGCGAATGAATGGATTGCCTGGCACTGAACACAACAGCTCTCGGGGCTAGTCTGGCTTTGGTGACAGGTGAGGAAGGGACCCTGTAACTGTGGGTGGGCAGTTTCTATGATAGCAGTGTCTGTCGTTATAGAGAAGGTGATGCCACACTGCTGGGCCTGAACAGGTGAAGCTACACAATGTGCTGAAGGCCGAGGACCCATCTCAGGGCTGTGCTGATGCCTGGTATCCACCACCTGAGGCACAGGCATGTTCATAAGACCAAGAAGTGAATCTGAGAGGGAGCAGAAGTTGGGAAAGAGAACGAGGCCTTTCAGTATCCTCAGCAGGACCAAGAGGATACTCTTGGATGTTGGATGCAAAGGGCGGCCATTGCCATGTGCTGCTGACCAGGAGCTGGACAGAGGGGAAGCCGGGCACAGGCTCAGTTCCTCTGGGATTTCATGAAATGGGAGGGACAATCTCCCAAGATCAAATTAGCTAGATAAGGATTCCAGCCCTGTGCTTTGTAAACCAGACTGTTTATATTCCATGTACTCTCTCTGCTTAGTTCTCTTTTGTTCTTTCCCAGTGTTTGGAAGGGTTAGAAGTCCCAGCCTGTGTTTCTGTTTTGAAGGGAGCCAAAGAAAGGGCTGAAGCCCAGGCCTGGGCTTGACTGCATTAAAGGAGAGAAGACAGTCTGGTGGCCTGGAAAACAAGAGCAGAGGACACCCAGGAGGGACAGAAGACCAAGAAGGATAGGAACAAGCCACTTGGAGTAGGGACTGTGCTTTCATTGTGAAAACTGGGCTTCTCTCCTTAGGCGAGGTGGTGTGCCCTTGCACAGGTTTGTTTCCAATAGTGAAGCCCTTTCTCCAGCTCTCCCCTTGAACACTGGGCTTGACTCATGCAGGCTGACACCTCTCACTCTGGTTGAATCTTCCACCAACTAGGCTCTACTGGTCATTCCTATGTGTTTTGAAGCGTGTCCATCTCACTTCTAATCCGCATTTTATTACCTTATTCATTGGGTGCATGTGATTTCCGGAGTCTGCCAGCAATGAGGCACAGACACATACCCTGTCCCAAAGGTAGCAGCTGATTAGATTAATTGATTAAGATGCAGGATCTACATTACCTTTATCTACTGTTACATATATCTTTCATGATTTAGTGGAAAAAGCACTTGAAATATAAAGTATATTAAAAGGAAAAATCCAAGTATTTCCAAACCAAAGTGAAAACAATGTCCAGACGACCAAACTTGTTTGATCACCATGGAAAGAACCTGTTGGACGCTTCCTTTGCCACAAAGTCGAGTTCATCCCCTACCTCCCTGTGTTCTCTCTGTCCCAGCTCCCCTCTAGGGCTTGAGGCCAACTTCCTTGAACTTGGCTCTTTCATGGGAATGGTTGGGCAATGAGCTAACTGTTGTCCCTCGCATTTTCTCAGCTCCTGAGAACTGCTGGTTGCTGCCGGTCCAGCCCTTGACAACCCCTGACCCCTCAGCTCTTGCAAACATCCTCTTATTAACTATTTGAGCTCTTTGGGATTTCCTTTGCCTCCTCCTCCAACACGAGTGCCCTCTTGGTTTCTGTTGGCTGCTCACTCGGGCCCTAGACCCACAACTGCCCTGGACTGGCACCTCCAGGGACGTTGTGCAATGAAATGAATTGGGACCCATTTCAGCAATGGCGAGGGCTCCAACCTGCTTCTCTGCTCCTTTTCCTCTTCCTCAGTTTCTTCTGCCTCTTCAGCTTCCTCAGGGCTCTCGGTCTTCTGTTCTTCTTCCTCCTTCAGGTCTTGAAGCTCCTTGGTCTTCTTTAGACCTTCCTGGTATCTGGGAGGCAACAACGAACAATTGAGTCTGGAAAGGCCAGGGGCGGAGCATCCTTTCCTGAGTTGCTAGAGGAGGCACTGAGCATCTCTGATGATTACACACTCACTTCCTGTGGTTCCACACAAGAGGAAAAAGCTGGGAAGCTCCACCGCATCCTATGGTGGCTCCTGTCAGGATGATTTCCCCTCACCCCTCGGCCATTCTTCCTGTTTATGTGAAAGTGTGACAAAAGAGACAGGGAAAAAATATGGGTGCAGAGTCTCCTGGTTGGATTCTTCTACAAACCATTTGGGAGGGCTAAGGACTGTGTGGCCTTGGAGCCTCAGCTCCTCCCCTGTAAAAAAGGAGAGGCTGGCACTCATTGCACGGATGTTGGAACATTTTGAGGAAGTGCCAGGTGTATGGTTTGACCTGGGGAAGGTGACACCTGTCACACAGGCTTGTTGGGAAGCTTTGTGAAAGTGAAAGGCACACAGGTTCACAGTAAATGTTCACAAAGCTGATGGAAGCATTCACTCCCCTGCATTCTAAGTACAGAGGACAGGTGTAGGTGAAAAGACAGGCTTTCCAAGAGAAACCCTCTGACTTCCTTCTCCCAGGTTTAATATTACCTTGAACATAATTTTTGCTTGTCCTACAGCTGAGTGTTTAAGGCTAGCACAGTTGGGTTGGGGCAACCCCACCACGGTGCAGGTGGCCACCACACCGAAGCCCACAGGTCCCACGTCAGAGGGAAGCTGTATCTCCCTCAGGAGCTACTGGGAAAGAAGCTCAGGATGTGGTACCTGGACGAGGTACTTCTCTACCTGGCTTAGCTGGGGCCTTGCTCAGTATTCTGCCTCATCAGTGACTAACAACGAGCCAAAAGTGCTATTGAAGCTCAATTAGAGAAGGGGGCAGCTGAAAGGGGACTCCTTTGACAGGAAGAAGGGATGGCTGGGGCAGTTCCAGGAAGTGGGGCTGCAGCTGCTCCTGGGCACTGCTGGCAGTGGCGTGACTGCTCTGGGCATGTGTCAGGAAGCCTCAGGCACCACCAAGAGGAACCCACCCAGGGCCCCTGATTTCCAGATCATTCTGGTGGCTTTCTGCCTAAAAAAGAGGGCAGCCTAGTTATTATCTACCACACACTCTTGCCTCGTTTCCTCCTGTCTTTCCTGTGGAACAGTACTGCTCTTTCCTATGTAGTTCCTTACTCAGGCAAGGAGGTCCCAGGGCCACGGGTTGCTTCCCTAAATCCTCTAAGAGACAGGAAAGGCCCGTGGGAAGGTATCTTTTGAGCAATGCCAGGTGACCTCAGGGCTGCTGAAGGCTGACTCACCCCTTCTTGTATGCTTCTTCCTCCATCCTGGCCTTGGTCTCCTGGCTAAACCCCTCCAGGCAGCTTGGAGTCGGGACGGAAGCAGAGGCCTCACAATCCAGGTCCCCGTTCGTCTTCCCACTAGCAAGAAGAAGGAAGTACAGGGCGTCCTTTCAGGGACAGATGGGACTTCTGAAAACCAAACCATGTCTTTGTTCTGTTCCTGGCCGGAAGTGAGGAAACTCATTCTGGATTGAATTTATTTCAATCTTTCTACCTTAAGATTTTATAAAGGCCTTAGTCCATGAATCCTCCTTGGGCACCCAGACATCAAGTACTGCACCAGCTTGCCTTTTTCCTCCTGCTCTCTAATCCACTTTTATTCTTATTCCAGGAGAGGCTCTGAGTGGACAGACAGATATTGGGAGCTCCAGGGCACTAAGAGGAGGAAGATGGAGGTGGACCAAACGTTCAGAGTCATCCCATCCCTGTAGTCCATCTTCTGCTTCATTCATGTAAATATCTACCCAGTGCTAAGTCACAGGCACCTTGTAATGTGCTGGGGATACATTAGAAAACAAAAGAAAAGGTCTTTGCCAACACGGAGCACAGAAGGAGAGAATGCCCAAAAAAGGAAAGAAAAAATATGAAATTAATTACAAATTGTGATAACTTTTATGAGAGAAACAAACTCTGTGCAATGACAGAAAATAATGAGGAGAGAATCTGCTTAGATTGAGTGGCCAGAAAAGGCCTCTCAGAGATGGAGTAACTGAAGCACAGACCTGAAAGATGAGAAGTCAGCCACATCTATAGCAGAGGGAAGATCCTCCCAGGTAGAGGATCCAGGACGTGTGAACACCTCGGGATACAAAAGATGTGGAGATGTTTGAGGAACTGAAGAGGAGCAATGAGGTAAGAATTAACTTCTGGACAAGATTTTTGATGCCTGTGAGGTATCCAGGTGGAGATGTCAAGTTGGTAGTTGGATATACCAAAGTGAGTGAGAGAAGAGCTCTAGGCTGGAGATATTCAGAATATAGATGGTATTTAAAGCCAGGGGAATGGATAAGACTGTCTGGGGACATAGTATGAGGAAAATTGAGAAGAGGACCCAGGACCAAGCCACAGGCATCTCTGTCCTTAGTTCAGGTGGAGGAGGAGCCTGTGGAGGAGCTGAGAAGTAGCAGCCACAGAGGTAAGAGGAGAACCCGGAGAGCATGGAGTCCTGGGAGCTGAGAGAGTGTAAGCAGCTCTTTGCAGGAAACTGCCCTCAGCAGGAAGCCCATTTTCTTGTCACTTTAGCAAAGCTATATTGTAATTAACTTTTTTTTTCCTGTGACGATTTTTTTTTTTTGGAATAACATTTTTTACAATGTTGTGTTCGTTTCCGCTGTAGAGCAAAGTGAATCAGCTATACATATACAAATATCCCCTCCTTTTTGGATTTCCTTCCCATTTAGGTCACCGCAGAGCACTGAGTAGAGTTCCTTGTGCTATACAGTAGGTTCTCATTAGTTATCTATTTTATACATAGTAGTGTATATATGTCAATCTCAATCTCCCAGTTCATCCCACCACCACCCCTTCCCCCCTTGGTGTCCATATGTTTGTTCTCTCAAATAGGTTCATCTGTACCATTTTTCTAGATTCCACATATGTGCATTAATATATGATATTTGTTTTTCTCTTTCGGACTTACTTCACTCTGTATGACAGTCTCTAGGTCCATCCATGTCTCTGAAAATGACACAGTTTTATTCCTTCTTATGGCTGAGTAATGTTCCATCGTATATATGTATCACATCTTCTTTATCTATTCCTCTGTTGATGGACATTTAGGTTGCTTCCATGTCCTGTGTATTGCAAATAGTGCTGCAATGAACACTGGGGTGCATGTATCTTTTGGAATTATGGTTTTCTCTGAGTATATGCCCAGGAGTGGGATTGCTGGGTCATATGGTAGTTCTAGTTTTAGTTTTTTAAGGAACCTCCAGACTGTTCTCCATAGTGGCTGTATCAATTTACATTCTCACTTAGAATGTAGGAGGGTTCCCTTTTCTTCACATCCTCTCCAGCATTTATTGTTTGCAGACTTTTTGATGATGGCCATCCTGTCTGGTCTGAGGTGATACCTCATTGTAGTTTTGATTTGCATTTCTCTAATAATTAGTGATGTTGAGCATCTTTTCATGTGCCTCTTGGCCATCTGTGTGTCTTCTTTGTAGAAATGTCTATTTAGGTCTTCTGCCCATTTTTTGGTTGGGTTGTTTGTTTTTTGATATTGAGCTGCATGAGCTGCTGGTATATTTTGGAGATTAACCCCTTGCCAGTTGCTTCCTTTGCAAATATTTTCTCCCATTCTGAGGATTGTCTTTTCGTCTTGTTTGTAGTTTCCTTTGCTGTGCAAAAGCTTTTAAGTTTCATTAGGTCCCATTTGTTTATTTTTGATTATTTCCCTTACTCTAGGAGGTGGGTCAAAAAAGATCTTGCTGCGATTTATGTCAAAGAGTGTTTTGCCTATGTTTTCCTCTAAGAGTTTTATAGTGTCCAGCCTTACATTTAGGTCTTTAATCCATTTTGAGTTTATTTTTGTGTATGTTGTTAGGGAGTGTTCTAATTTCATTCTTTTACATGTAGCTGTCCAGTTTTCCCAGTGCCACTTATTGAAGGGACTGTCTTTTCTCCATTGTTTATTCTTGCCTCCTTTGTCATTGATTAGGTGACCATAGGTGCATGGGTTTATCTCTGGACTTTCTATCCTGTTCCATTGATCTATATTTGTTTTTGTGCCAGTACCATACTGTCTTGATTACTGTAGCTTTGTAGTATAGTCTGAAGTCCAGGAGCCTGATTCCTCCAGCTTCGTTTTTCTTTCTCAAGATTGTTTTCACTATTCGGGGTCTTTTGTGTTTCCATACAAAAGGTAAAATTTTTTGTTTTAATTCTGTGAAAAATATCCTTGGTAATTTGATAGGGATTGCATTGAATCTGTAGATTGCTTTGGGTAGTATAGTCATTTTCACAATATTGATTCTTCCGATCCAAGAACATGGTATATCTCTCCATCTGTTTGTGTCGTCTTTGATTTCTTTCATCAGTAACTTATAGTTTTCTGAGTACAGGTCTCTTACCCCTTTTAAGTCAGGCACCCCCATGCTCTACTCATCTCCAGCTCACGCACACCTTTCAAATCTTTTAATTACATGATACCTTGCCTAACTTGTTGGTTCTTTCCGTAGATCAAAGAGGTAGAAATGAAGAATAAGTAATTAACAGATGACCAGATCTCTTCCCTAGCTTCCCCTTCAGTAATCTCCCAAACAAACCGTGTGACCAAACTGTGTGAACAAGATAACATCTAGAGTGAACGAGCCTACATGCAGTGGGGGGATGGTGACCACTCTGACCCCCATTCCAATGACTAACTGAGATTACTTCCCTCCTTCCCTTTAAAAGTTTCATGGCTGAGCAGAATCTTTGGAGGTGGTTTTTGGGGACACTGAGTCCACCATCTCCCCAGATTGCCAGCATTCTGATTAAAGGCACCGTTCCTTTCTACTATTTGTGAGTAGTGATTTTGTAAGCAGCGCGCAGTGGGACCCCCATTTGATAACAAAAGGAGAGTGTGTCAAGGAGGGAGCATTAAGTGTGTCACGCACACACTTTTGAGAGCCCGAGTCAGTTAAGTACAGAAAAGGCAACTATTGGATTGGATAACATGGAGGGCAAGAGGAGCTTTGGTTACACAGTAGGAGCAAAGACAGATTGGAACGGACTGAGGGAAGAATGGGAGGTGAGAAAGGGGGAGACGTAGACAGGAATTTGACAAGGACAGGGAATAGAAGACTGTCAGGGGAACAAGTAGCTGAAAAAGTGGGTCAAGGGATGAAAGCACATTTGAATGTGGATAGAAATGATCCAGTAGAGGAGATGAGAGAAAGGGGAGGACCAAAGGAATAAATTCTTTGAAAAAAGAAAGTAGGGACAGACCTTAGAAAGGTGGAGAAACTTCTCCTTGGTCATAACAAAGGGAGGAAGGAAATGAAGATGGTGAGCTGGGAGTTTGGCAAAGGAAGATGAGAGGGATCCTCCTATCTGATAGCTTAAATTTTCTCTATAAAATGGAAGACAAGGTCATCTGCTACAAGTGAGAGGTAGGGAGGTCTAGGAAGGCTTGAAGAGGGAAGAGAAGGTGTAAGAATCATGGGGTGGAGGTGGGGGGACACACGTGCTAGAAGATCACAGTAGGATGGCTGACGGTGCTGGGAGCCCATTTGAGGTATGAAATCGTGAGTTTAAAGGAAGTATACTGGTGGCCATGCCTTCTCTATAAATCCTGCAGCTTACCTAGGTGTCTGGAATCCCAATGGGAGTCTTGTCATGGAGGAGCCCTCGAACGAGGCAGAACAGCGAGCAGAGCTTTTCAGCCAGGACTCTGACAGATCACAGCTGCCACCCTCCCCGACCTCTTAGACAGGCTTTATGAGTCTCCTCATTCTCGGCATCAGTCTCCCATGTCTTGGTTTCCCTCAGACCTTGTAAAATTTACATTTCATCAGGCTGGAAACCAAAACCCATTGTGAACAAGAAAGATAATGCTCTAAAAATATCAGCTATTCATAACATTTCTCCTTTTTAAAATTACATTATCCACTCCCTTCCATGCGATCTTTGCCTAATGTGCCGTTTCCTATTTGTCCTAATGACTGGAACAAGAGCAGAAAAACACAGCTACAGCCAAGGGTAGGGAAAGCAATTATTTTATGAAATATGGTAGGGTGTAAAATGTTTACTGTTATTTCCTGACCCTTAGACTGAGCTTATAGTTCCTTAACTATCTTCTCCAACTATCTGGAATTTTCTCCCTATGCATTTTAAAGACTGTTCAAATACCTTTTCCTTTGTGGAACTGTTGCTAATGTTTTCCTCTGTCTCACACCCTCTGGTTAAAGTTGATCTCTCCCTCCCTTTATACCCTCATTGCACCTCTTTTATAGCATAACTTGGAGCTAGGGCACTTTTATGTTTTATACACATGTCCATCCCTCCATATGACTGTGATTGCAGGGAGACAGTCAGTTTGAATGGTGCTTGGTACATAGTAAGTGCCTTTAACTGTTTGCTGAGTTGTATTGACTTCACCACGGCTCATCTCATTCCTGCCCGTTAATCTTACAAAATGGGCAGGTCCTCTATGTAAATGACTATTGCCTGAGAACTCAGTGCTTGGGTTGAGCTGAAGGAATCCCTATGCATGCCTATAAACGTGGAGCTGAGCACAGCTTGTGCCCACCTAAGGACTTCTGGGCCAGACACTCATGGATCTTGGCATCTATTCCTAGGCCATAATCTTGCATGCTTTCTTTCGGGGATGATTAATTAGAATAAGGCTCATTGTTCTCTCATGTCCACTGGGTCAAAAACATTTGTCATTGTGCTCAGCTCTCAGTAACATGAGGGGCTGTTTAATCAAAATGTGTTGTGTGACCTGCAGATATAGTAGAGTCTATTTTTTCCACATGGTTAACAATATTTGAAAGTGACTCCAATCCTTTCCAATGGACAGATCTTACCTTCTCGGGCTCATCTAGGTCTCTGAGCCACCCCCACTGCCGAGGCTCCCTCAGACAAGCCCAGCCCGGGGGACCTGGGCTACAGTAGCTTCCTTAGTCTCTGTTACTCAATCCCAGGTTTCTGGGGTCCACTGCTAGTTGATTGAGGGCTAATCCATTCCAGAATACTATCAGCAAAGGGGAGTTGTTTACTGTAGATATTTAATGTCATATAAAACCTTGAAGCAATTTATCCTGAGGGCTCCCAAAGTGTAGCAAATGGTTATTTTACAAATTATAGTGAAAATTTGCTCTGTGATACAGCAGTTTAATGGCCCCCCTTATGAAAGCAGCCCTGTGCACCATCCGCATCTACGCTGGCGCTGATCCCTCAGTGAATGGCTCTGTGTACACCCTCTGCTCCCACCCACTCTGCCCTCCACTCCACACCCAGGCAGTCACCAGCTTCTTTCACAATAGCTCACAGGAGCTTTTTCAAAAATGGCTCTTAAATCCACTCTCTTCTCACCAGTCACACTGAACTTCTTTCTGTTCTTGCAGTTGAGGGTCTATTAAGTGGTTAAGCACATGAATTCTGCTATCTACTAGCTGTGTAACTTCAGGCAAGTGATGATTTCACTGAGTTTCAGTTTCCTCATCTATAACATAAAGATATTAATAGTATACCTGCCTCATGGTATTATTGTAAGGATTAAATGAGATCATTAATGTAAAGCAATTAGAACAGCATTTGGCAAAAAGTAAGCATGTAATAAATAATAAGTATTGTAAGCATGTGATAAATCATCAGTAGTGTTCCTTGACTACTCCATACTTTCTTGCCTTAGAGCATGGAATGTTGTTAACCTCCTATTCACCTGGTTAACTATATGACCTTCATGTTTCACTTTTAAAGTAAATTCCTAGAGGAAACGTTTTCTAAGCCTCCGTCCCCCGACCCCCCATACCAAAACTGGGTTGAGTGATCATTTTCTTGTGTCTTACTCCCTTGGTAACCTGTACTTCCTTCTGATATCACCCATCACATTGTATTACAATAGGCTGTTTCCCATCTGTCTTTCCCATTATACTGCGAGCTCCTTGGGTGCATTCTAGGTGCCTGGCTCTTGGTTATTAATTGTTGAAGGAATGAAAAATGAAAGACTAGGAATAAATAGCTTTTTCTACTTATGAAACTGTTCTTGAGCCTTGTTCTATTTTAACCTTTAATACTAATTTTAAATATTACTCTCTCTATTTTTCTCTAAATCTACAGGTTCCTAGACCCTTGTTGAGGTGAAGAACAGGTTACTATGAAGTGACCTGCAAGAACAAGGTTCAGAATTCTCTCAAGTCATATTGGGAGTGCGGTCTGCAGTTAGGTATTTGCTTGTGAAGTATCCACAGGCATTATGATCTTCTCATCATCTTTCATGAGCTTAGCCAATTCCCTACCTGCTTAGTCACTGTATGCTTAGGGAAATGTGAGATCATTTAAATACAGCAATCTAGAAAGCAATGCATATTAACACATAATGCATTATTTCTCTTTAACAGTATGGAAAAGGTGGCTAGAATCAACTGTATTTCTGTTAGAATGGAAGATACGAATTCATTTTCACTCACAGATTGTCTCATTGTCAGCCTCTTGGCAATCGATATTTCCAGTTCCGTAAATTTAGATGAAAATTACTTAGCATCTTTTAGAAATCCAGAGGGGGAAGCTGTTGTTAGTCTGAATCCCTCCTCCTTTGAACATCCCCTCCCCTTTTTGCAGCCATCTTTATAGGCTGGGTATATTCCCAACAGGCAAATCAACTACAGCATGGGTAATGTATCATGGTGGTCTCTCTGAATAGCCCATAAGAATGAGCAGCAGACAGCTTCTTTCTTGACTTGCCTGAATCCTCACTCTGTCCCTATCTCTCCTGGTTCTAACCCCCTGGAATGGTGCTGCCACCTTTGATCCTCATTCGTTGCCACTCCTGATTCAGGGCTGCTGCCTGCTGTCCCCCATTTTGCACCTCGCCTGCTCCTACCAAGGATAGTTCAGGTTCTTGATGACCTCCACTGCCTCAGATGGAAGCTCTCAGCAGGCCTGAGCGTTCATTCTACAGAGTCCAGGTCCTGCCCCATCATGAGAGTCTGCTGGGGAGAGAGGGGACATGGATTTTCTGCCTTAACCTGCTCTGCAGGTCGACAGTTAGGAATGGAGCCTTGCTGGGAAAAAGGGGTTGGTGTGTCCAAAGGCAGGACTGGAAGGGAGAATTTCAGTGCGCTTCTCACTCAGGGTATCAGATGACCATTTCTGGAGAAATTCAGAGACCATGGACTAGACGCTATGACGTTAGGGACTTGGTAAAATTCTGTAGCCTCGGTTACTTCCACGTGGTTGTTAGTTTGTCACCCCTTTACAATGTCCCTGTGGTGATCAAGAAAACAAAGAAACAAAGAAACAGACAAAAGCACCCTACACAACGTGAAGAACTTGTTAGCTTTCCCGGGGGTGAGGTGGCAAAGTGAGGAATTGTCTCGCAAACGTCAAGATTAATGGGGGGAGAGTCACTGAACGACAGGTTGGTGGTTGCATATTCTGAGAGGTGAGGAAAACAGGCTGAGTCTGGGGGTGGGGAGCTGGGAGTTTGTCTGTACTAAAAAAGGGGCCCAACACAGACATTCCTTGCCAGGCCAAGCCAAACTATTCTAACATCAATCAAAAATGAAGGACTAAAGCTGTCTCAAGGCAAGGAAGAAGGAAGAATAGAGGTGTATGTTTTACCAAATGAGGAAAGACACGTGGGGAAAGTTCTGAGAGGTGGCAGCTGTGATCCAGATGTTTTCCAGCAAGCAAATGAAGGAACTGGAAAAGCAAGTTATAAACTCCTCTGAGTATGTAGAAATAGCCTGCCTTGCTTTGGCTGAGGAAAAAAGACCTGCAAATTGCATAGGTGCCTAGAAAAGGTAGGCATAGCAGACACTTTGTTGCAAATTCAATACTCACTCTCCCTCCTACTTCCTAAAAGCAACGTGATTTTGCTCATGAATTTACTCTTCTTCATGGAGCCATTTTGGTCAATGGGAAGCTGACACGCTCTTCCCATCTCTAGGGCATAGTTTAAGCCCATGATGACAATCTCATTCCTAAAGCCTGTGATTGGTTTAGAAAGGGAGCGTGTTCCAAATTTGCTAACAAGATAAGAAGGAAGACTGAAAAAAGATTCTGAGTTCATTCCTAAGAAAGAAACATGGAAAGAGATGGTCCCTTTCTTCCTGTAGATGTTGTCATGTCTGCATGAAATACCTGGAAGTAGTAGCCATTTGCCACAAACCTGCTGATGAAGTCAACATACAAAGTGGGCAGAGAAAAGGAAATTGTAGAGGTTGAGCTGGGGCCTTGCTGTACCACATCTGGAAAAGCCTCATCTGTGGACCTACTATTTAAACCCCTTTGAGTTGGGGCTTTCTTGTATCTGTAGCCCAAAGGATCCCATTGAATAAAGAAGGCTTCTGTCCCCTCTGGGCTCTTCTGGGACGGAGGCACACTTGGACTCAGCTGCAGCATCTTCCTGGTCCAGGAATTTTGCAAACTGGGTCTGAAATCTTCGTGGGTCTCAGAGTCCCATTCATTTCCCCTAGAACTTAATTTGCTTTCCATCGCATTTGGGGAGTGAGGTTGGGAGGAAAGGTGAGTTGGGGAAATTTCCTCAGAGATCCCCAAAGTTAAGAGGAAAAGGGACATACTTACTTTTCCAAAAGTGCAGGCAGTGCTGAGGGGACAGGTGGGTTGCCTTTCCCATTGGGTGATTCTGACTGAATGGAAAACAGGAGACAGAGAATTGAGGATCAGCTAGGAAGGAAGAAGCCCGGGCCGACAGGTTTCCAATGATGCTGGGAAGGGTTGCTGCTACTCTTCTTTCCTCTTCCCCCTCCCCAAGCTTTCTAATCTGCATCTGAGCTCAGGCACTGGCCCTTCCTCAGGCCTTCTCTGCCCTCCTTTCCTGGGTGTTCTTTCCCTCTGGGGCACAGGCAATGTGCACATTTTCCTTCTCCTCTTCCAAGTTTTCTTGAATAAGGGAAAGAGTTTACATATTGAGGCTCCATTCTGGAGGGGAGCCATCAGTTTCTCTCTATTCCCTGTTTACTGACTTGGACTAAATACCAGGGAGGCTCCTACCAAATGCAGGTCCCAAGGTCCCTGGGATGGATTCACACAAGCCCGTCACTGCCCTCCAGATACAGTTCCAAGCACAACTCTCAGGAGATACCTGCCATTACTAAAAGCTCAAGGCATCAGAAATTTCTTTATAATAAATTCCCCAGGAATACCACGTTGTTTTGCTGCAATGGATTCGGTTTAAACAATGGCTTTCAACTCTCCCTGCATGTTAGAATCGCCTGGGGGATATTTTCTTAAAGTACTGATCCAATCCACAATCTTGGGTTGGGGCCTAGGCATTGAATGTTTTAGAAGTACCCTATGTGATTTTAATGGATAGCCCTGATTGCTAACCCCTAGTCTAAAGGAATATATATATTTGGAAGCCACATTATACATTTAGTATAGAATGGGAAATAGTCCCTGTTAAAACCACTAACTAGCTCTCCTAAGAGTTTTAGGTAGGTTTAACCAGATTCACAAAGTTCTGGAATCTAGAAAATATTTTGTTTATAGGAATAGTCTTTGTTTTAAAAAAAAATTGAAGCAGATTTTTTTTTCTGATTATAAGTAATACATTCTTACTCTAGAAATATAGAGGCATCAAGAAAATTAAAATCACCTGTGATTTTACCATTGCCCAGAGATAACCATTATTAGTAGTTTTACTTACATTCTTTCAGAATTTTCTGTTTACACACAGAAAAACACTCTTTCTTAAACTGCAAAACAGAGTTACGCAGTATATACTGGGGTTTTGCTTTTTGTTAATAATAAATTATGGACTTTTTTCATGTCGATAAATAAAATTTTATATTTGAATCATATATTTAGCAGCTGCATAGAAACCCCTTATTGAGCTTTTCCTAATTTATTAAACCAATCTCTTATTAATGGGAATTCTGCTTATTTCCAATTTTTCAATGTTGGAAACAATGCTGCAATGAATCAAAGCAGGGTAACGTTGGGTTTAAGAACTCAGGCTCTGGAATCAGAGGGCCTAGGGTTCAAAGCTCAGCTTACCAAGTACTCCATAATGCAATCTTCAGCTGCTTAAACCCACTGCAGAGTGGAGGGTTCTGGTTTAAGCATGAAAAGACATACACTTTGCAAGGAACACTCTCTGAGCTGCCAGCACCTTGCTCAAGGACACTGAGTCTTCTCAGGGCAGTATAAGACCTGAGGCCTGGTCTATACTGAGGCTTCTGAACCCATAGCCCAGAATCTGTGCTTGGAATTTCCTCTCCTTGTTGACCCTACCCCATCCAGGTCACCCCCATAGTTGTGAGCCTGAGGCCCAGGAGGCAAGCATTATCATACTCACCAGGGCTGGTAAGGAGGGGATGGGAGATGAGCTGGGTGACGGGCCAGGCAGGTTCAGGATATTAAACTTGGGCACCACGGCAACGCTGACCCTCCGGCGGGGCATGTTCTGTGGGAAGAGAAGGGATCAGGCCCACTGTCATGGAGGGGGCAGCACCCAAAGTTCAGAAAGGCCTGGGAAATGCCTACTAATTCCAAATGCTGTGTTTAATGGATATCCTGGTTTTAGGGTAGTGATGGTGCTGGGGGTTGGTGTAGAGAGAGTGGCCAAAATTAACAAATTTTTTTTATTAGTGATGAGTGATTTCTCAACATGTTCTGATTTTAATTTCTCAGATCCTGAAGAGATGGAACAGAAATGACGCCCAGTCATTGGACAGTGTATGAAACCCTGGATAGTGTATGAAAATGATCTATGGCAATACCAAAGTTGGTGCATCATTTCATGTTCATTAGAGATGGTGCAGTACTAGAAGCCACGAGCAAGGGAAGGTTGGAGGATGAGCTAGCAAGGTTCGGAAGCTGAATGAGAGACTCTGTCCAGAGGTTCTTTTGCACCTGTGGATCCAAGAATGACTGATTTCCTGGCTGACTGTGGAAACTTCTGTCTTTCTTTCCCCAGTATTCCTTGAACATGCATACCTTTCCCAGCGAGAGGGACATGGACCGTGCTGTGCGAGGGACCCCATCTTCTGCAGCAGGAGGGAACAGAGAAGAACCCAGGTTAGTTCTCAGAGTAGGCTCCAGCAGGAAGCAGATAGCAGAAACTAAGCCAAGGTATCTATGGGCCAGAACTGACCCTCAAGGGATGTCCCAAGGGCCTAGGTGCAGAGGTCACTGAATTTGACACTTGACCTTTTGAAACAATCATCTGCAGAGTGGGTTTTTTTTGGGACACAGCCTTCATCCTAACTCCTCTGGGCACTATGAGAATCCCTAGTCTTGCACCTCTGGTCTCCACCTCACACCACTACACGGTCTCTGGGTTATGCCGTGGAGAGTATGTGAAGATTCCTTGTAGCAATACCAGGGCTTATTGGGTCATTTCTTGCTCATTCAAGGAATGTACAGTACGGAAATTATGAGCAAGGAAGGTGTGGTGTCAATAAAAAATGGAAACGTGTTGACAACAGTAATTTCACTATGTCATCTACAAAATAATTCAGAACAAAAGAAACTAGCACCCCTGGGTTTTCTTCTCCTTAGTACATATATTAAGTGATATGTAAAATATGTAAAATTCATGTAAAATATTTAGCACCACACCTGGATAATACTACCACTAGAAAACACCAGTATGGGTAGAGAAAGGTTTTTGACAGCTCAGTTCAGTTTGATTCAGTGTGACCAGTACCATCTAGTCTGTATAGCTGTCTATTCCTCATATTCATGTATTTTAGGTGTTTCTCTTGAAAAGCACATAACTAACACTTTTTCTTAATCTAATCTGAGGTTTTCTATTAACCAACAAGTCTAAGTTGTTTATATTTCTTGTGATTGATATATTTCTACCATCTCATTTTGTAGTTTATGTTTCCTTCATTAATTGAATTTTTTCTAACCTTCCCTCCCCCCAAATTGGTTTGGAATTTATATATTTTAGTTGTAATCTTTAGTGTGCCCCCTTAAACTTTTAACATGTTACATGACATTAGATTTTAAATGAATCAAGATCTCTATCCTTTTCCGGAATCAACCTTAAAAAAATGATCACTCCTTTGAACTTAAATTATATTGTTTTTCAGTATTTTTTAAATTAATTAATTAATTAAATTTTGTTTTTGGCTGCCTTGGGTCTTCGTTGCTGCGCGTGGGCTTTCTCTAGTAGCGGCGAGTGGGGGGCCATTCTTCATTGCGGTGAGCGGGCTTCTCATTGCGGTGGCTTCTCTTGTTGCGGAGCATGGGCTCTAGGTGCACGAGCTTCAGTAGCTGTGGCATACGGACTCAGTAGTTGTGGCACATGGGCTCAGTAGTTGTGGCTCACGGGCTCTAGAGCACAGGCTCAGTAGTTGTGGCGCACAGACTTAGTTACTCCGCAGCATGTGGGATCTTCCCCGACCAGGGCTCATACCCATGTCCCCTGCATTGGCAGGCGGATTCTTAACCACTGTGCCACAAGGGAAGTCCCTGTTTATCAGTATTTTTATTTTACTTTGTTTTTGAAATCCCAAATTATGATGATTGTTGTTTTACACAGTGAATGCTTATTTAGATTTACCCACATGTTTACAAATGTCTTTGATCACCATCCCTTCTTGCTTCTGACTTTCTTTTGATCTCAATTTTATTTTTCCCTAAGCACATCCTTTAGTTGTTCTTTTAGCAAGGATCTGTGAGAGGTAAACTTTCTCAGTTGTTCCCATAAAATGTTTTTACAAAGCCCTCAAGCTTGCATGATAATTTAGTTGGTAGTATTATCTCCAGGTTGACAGTTATTTTCTCTCAGCTCTTTGGACAATACTTCATTGTCTCCTGGTCCTATTATTGGTCTTGGAAATTGCCATTCCTTTGTGAATAATCCGTCTTCTCTCTCTGGTTATTTTTAAGAACTGCACTTTGTCCTTGGGGTTCTAAAGTTTCTCTCTGATGTGTTTTTATTTCTTTTGCTTGGGAGTCTCTGTACTTCCTAAATGCAAGGATTCATGTCTTTCTTTAGTTCTGGAAAATTCTCAGATCCTGGGAAATTCCTTTGAATATTTTCTCTCCCTTATTCTCTCATTATGGATCTCCTAATAAAAGTATTTCGAAGTTTCTCATTCTATATCCCGTATCACATTTCTTTCATATTTAAATTAATTTATCCCTCTGAACTGAATTTTGGGTGACTTCTTCAAATCTGTCTTCTAGTTGACAAATTTTTTCCTCAACTGTTCCTAACCTGATGTAAAGGTTGTACCAATCAGGATAAGCTAGGCTATGCTACAATAATAAACAACCCCAAAGCCTTAGTGGGTTATAACAACTAAGATTTATTTCTTGCCTTTGCTACATGTCCATTTGCTTATGAGTTGGCAGCAGGCTCTGCTCTGCATCCCCTCACTCAAGACTCAGGCTGATGGAGCTTCTACTATTTTGGAGCAGTGATGGTTGTCATGTCTGGAGAAAGAAACATAAGGCAAATGGCACACTAGTTCTTACGGACCTCAGCTCAAATGCGACACATGTCCCTCCACTGACATTTAATGCCAAATCACATGGCCTCACCTAACTTCAAGGGGATGGAGAAGAAGTGTGCCCATCTGAATGGGCACATTCAGGAGGAGATCTGAATATTGAGGAATAGCTTCAATTCTAATAACTACCACTCCTAAACAACTGAGTTTTTAATTTCCACGCCTCTATTCCTCACTTCTAGGATTCTATTTTATTCTTTTTTTGACAGTTGTACTCTTCTATTCTCATATTTCTGATTTGTTCTTTTATGCCTTTAATAATTTTACCCATATCTTTAAAAAATGTATCAGATTGTTTTATTATCTGCTATCTTTAGCATATAATCCTGTGGTTTGGGTATCTGATGATTCTTGCTTGTGGTAGATTGTTTTCCTATTTTATAATTCTATATTGTAAACTCATCTTCTGTGAAGCTTTACTTAGAGGATCCTGTGTCTCCTGGGTGCAGGGTGTGTCTCTCCAGAGCGACTTATGTTTGTTTCCGCGGTGTTCCTAGCAGCACCATTGTGATGTTCTTTTCAGAATCTCTGCATATTGCATCATCACTTTTGTTATGGCATGTACTTTGTGGGCATGCACTTTTCCTATGAGGAAGGAGAAAGTGTTTTTTTCTTACTAGAGCCCAGGGTGAAACAGACAAACTTCCTTGATTTGTTCCATTGTGAGTTGGTGAGTATTCCACAGATGCAGTCCTTGGAAAGTCTTAACTTTCTATGGGAGGCTCAGAGTCAACTCTCTGCCTTGGATGTCCGAGGCCTCATCTCAGATTGCATGTGAGTGCAAAAGCCCAGAGCCCAGATAGCTGAGGCTGACTCTTATCCTCAAGGAAAGCTGCAGGGTCAGCTTGGTTTCAGTTCTCTTTTCTTTTCTTGTATCTGAGTATTTCAATTTCTTTTCTTGTGGAGTCAGCTATTCTTTTAGACTAATGTTTGCTTCACTTTATCCAGCAGAAATTTCTAAGTATTTGTAGTCAAAGGATTTTCAAGTTTTCCAGTCAGCCAAAACAGCAGAACCAGAAAATATTCTTTGTGTATGAAGAGTTCATACAGTTAATAAAATACCAATGTCACAAGTGGGCAAAGAATTAGAGAATTTACACAAGTAGAAATACAAATGCCCAAGAAACATTTGAAAAGGTCAAGAAATACAAATTAAAACTATGGGAAGAGATACGATATTGGCCCATCAAAGTCAAAAATATTTTCAAAAAGAAAAGCCAAGAATGTCCATGGCACAATGAATTGAGCATCACCGTTACCCATTAAATGGAAATATCAATGGGTTATTTGGAAATAATTTGCTTTAAGAGCCTTATATGACATATATACACTAATATGTATAAAATAGATAACTAATAAGAACCTGCTGTATAAAGAAAAAAGAAGATTAATGACATAAACTCTGAATCTGTCTGTCATCAGAATTCCCCATTAAAATGCAAATCCACCTGATAGAGGGAATGATTGTTCTTTATTAATCACAGAAAACTGAGCATATATTAGTTTGTCACCATTAAATATACAGAGCAAATATACAAGGAATTGAACACAAAACTGGGGCATTTTTTACAGTAGAACGGACAAAGGTAAGATTTCAGGGATATATTTCAGTCAAGGGACAGCATGAAGGTGGGAAAAGATGCCTTGAGAACAAACCTCACTTGTTTCCCATTTTTTAAAGGTAAACCTGGAGTACTATGACTAGAGAGAATCTATGAGATATTTATATTGACTCTTGATTAATTTCTTCTAAAAGCTAGGCATTGCAATGACACTACTTTATTGATTATTCTGGTCACAACTCCTGTCAACTGAAGTTTGTGTTTTTTTCCCTCTCTGGATATTTGGTAAAACTGACTTTTCCCCTAAAGCTCTCCAGTGACTATTCAATTCTCTGTTTCAGTTTGTTTAATAAAGATCTTATTTATACAGAAAAAAAAAGGAGCCTTCTACATATTCCTTTCCCCTGAGCTAGTGTTTACACTTCTGGAAATCTACCGTAAGGAAATAATCCAAAATGCAGGCAATCAGCATGTTTCATATTCAGAAAAAAAAAAATAGATTTTTTTTTCTTCTTCTGAATGTGTATCACCTTTCTTGAAATCAGAGATTTTTTTTTTTTCACTGTAGTCTTCAGGCACAGACAAAGACTGCATATATGACAAAGAAGTCATATAAAAGCTTAAAGAACAACCACCATCAGGGAATGGTCACAGAGTATCTGATGGGCACATCTGGCCCCTCTGCACCAGCCCAAGCTGAGGTGTAGCTTGGAAAAACAGTGGAGTGGGAACAGATGTGTGAAAACTACCCATTCACCGTTCAACACTCCACTACCGGCTCCCATCTGATTGTAAGCACTTTCTCAGGCCCCCAGACTGAACGTGGGACTCTGACATGTGCGCCCATAAAATCTGCTTACATCTATCACAGCACTGCTTACACTGCCTTGCCCTCACCACAGGTTGGGAACTCCTCTGGGTCGGGGGCTGGGTACACTTCACCTCTGTATTCCAGTATCACGTGGGCACACCGGAGATGCTCAATAAACGCCTGTAGAATGAATGGATGAGACTCACGGGCAACTGTGCTCATTCCATAAATCGTGGGTAAGGTGGTTCACAGGAGACCCTGCACCTTGCAGGACAATATTGTAAGAGTGCACGTGTTAGGATTTCTTTGGTGGTAGCTTCTCCAACTTCCAACACTGACAGAGAGAGGTTTCTTAGAGGCCCAGATGCATGTGGGTCAGGAGCCTTGCTGCCAAGACCAAAGCAGACGGTCTGGAGCATGTGTACGCTGCCTTTGGACCCTGGGAAGCGTCACTGATATTCCCCAGGAAACTTGTGAAACCTCCTGTTTATAAAGGTTTCTCCATCTGTTATACTTTGTGTATTTTCCCTCCTTCTGCTCTTGGTAACACGGATGTTTGCATTCCAACAGGGATTCCTGTTGCTAAAAGGTCTGTTTTCTCCTGCTAACACCACACCTCATCAGCCAGAGCCCAAACCCTGGCAAGCTCCCAAGGAGAGATACTGGTCCACAGCACAGTCCTCCTCCTCCTGGACTGCGGCAGAGCCTCCTAACTCGTCTCTCCATCCCTCAATGTCCACACTCTCCTAATGCATCGTCCACTCTGAAGTCAGCAATCTTCTAAAAATAAAATCTGACTATGTCAGCTGGTGTAAACCCACCGGTGTCTCCTCACTGCCTGGAGGACAAAGACCCAGATTGTTCACAGGGCCTGGCATGTGGCCCTGGTCTAACAAGTCTTACCTTCAACATGTCATTGTCATGCTCCAACACCCCAAACCACAGCAGACTGTTTGTTTCATGGTCTTCTCAGCCCAACCTCCATGCCTTTGCACATGCTATTTCCTCCACTTGGGGTGTATTTCCCCCTTTAGCCTGGAGAACTCCTACTTTTACTTTAAAACACTGCAACTCTCCTACTGTATAGCACAGGGAACTATATTCAATAGTCTGTGATACAATGTTCACTGCAGTGCTATTTACAGTAGCCAGGACATGGAAGCAACCTAAATGTCCATCGACAGATGAATGGATAAAGAAGATGTGGTACATATATACAATGGCATATTACTCGGCCATAAAAAGTAACGAAATTGAGTTATTTGTAGTGAGGTGGATGGACCTAGAGTCTGTCATACCGAGTGAGCTAAGTCAGAAAGAGAAAAACAAATACCGTATGCTAACACATATATATGGAATCTAAAAAAAACAAAAACAAAAACAGGTCAGGAAGAACCTAGGGGCAGGACAGGAATAAAGACGCAGACGTAGAGAATGGACTTGAGGACACGGGTAGGGGGAAGCGTAAGCTGGGAAGAAGTGAGAGAGTGGCATGGACATATATACACTACCAAATGTAAAACCGATAGCTAGTGGGAAGCAGCTGCATAGCACAGGGAGATCAGCTTGGTGCTTTGTGACCACCTAGAGGGGTGGGATAGGGAAGGTGGGAAGGAGACGCAAGAGGGAAGAGATATGGGGATATATGTATATGTATAGCTGATTCACTTTGTTATAAAGCAGAAACTAACACACCATTGTAAAGCAATTATACTCCAATAAAGATGTTTAAAAAATTATAAATAAATAAATAACAATGATATTCTCCTGAAAAAAAAAAGTCTGTGATAGACCATAACAGAAAAGAATATGAAAAGGAATGTATATATATGTATAACTGAGTCACTTTGCTGTACAGCAGTAATTAACACAACATTGTAAATCAACTATACTTCAATAAAAAACAAAACAAAACAAAACCACAGCAACTCAATATCAAGTGGAACCAGATGGCCCTTCCTCTGTGCTTCTATAGCAATCTGTATAGAACTTCTTTAAAAAATAGTATTTCTTTAAAGCATTTGTCTTGCCCACGAGTCTAAAAGTTATCTCAGCAGTATCTCCTTTACCCAGGCTCTCACTCCACCCCTCTGCCCAGACTCCATCTCTCACCTGCATTACTATAATAGTCGCTTTGTGGGTTTCCCTGTCTCTGGCTTTACCCCAGTAATGTAATTGCCACATCACTGCCAGAGGGAATCTTCTAAACTATATATGATCATGTCATTTCCCTGATTAAAATCTTTGGTTGGATCCCTAATGCTTTCCAGGATAAAGTGCAATTTCCTTAGCATGTGCTGCCCAAAGTGGGGACCCCAAAGCACAAAGGTTGTAAGGTTTGGGGTGTGCCACTCTCACAAAGGAGGTTGAATTCTTGCAGCCTATGGGCTTTGCATCAGTGATCAGCTTCTCTGGTTACTTTTATTAGGAGTTGCTTGGGGGCCATTCATGCTTTCTGGTTCCAGGCCCCCAAGCTCACAGGAACAGTGACTGTGAGGCCCTGTGGGCAGCACTGGGCCAGGCAGCAAGCTTTGCTCACCCTAACACAGGTCCTGGGGCTGTCCCATAGGTATGATGCTAGCCTGGATCCATCAGGGACCCAATATTACAGGGCCAAGGTCGGGGGTGGGCAGGAACCCAGTTTCTTACCAGAGGGGCCACAGCTGCGGCTTGAATTCTGATTTGCAAGTTTTTTAAACTCCATGAGCTCTGCATGGTCCTTCTCATACGTCCTCTTCAGGTTCTCCACATACTGCATCATCACTTCTGTTGCTTTTGACATGCGCTTTTCCTGCAGGGAAGAAGAGTGTGAACACACAGGGCATTTGGATGAAAAGCTCATCAGCACTGCTTGCTCTGAGCCAAGCTCTGGGCTGGGGGACTTGAAAGGATACAAGGACCAATCAGACGTGACTCTGCCCTCTAAGAGTTTGCTGTCGGGGATGTGAGTTGAGACAGGGGCTCAGGCACCTGCACTCAGGGATAACAAGGACGAGCCCAGCCACAAAGCCTCAGGAGATGAGAGGGAGCAGAGTCATCTCTGCTTGCAGAGAATGGGTCAGGGGAGGCTTCTTGAGACGGAGTGAAGTGCTGTAGCATCTGGGCACATAGCTATGGGCAGGAGAGACAAAGAGCATTAGCCAGGGAACTCCAAGAGCCAAGGTCCAGAGGCAGGACATCACAAGGCTTCTATCGAGGTGAGGATTTCCCCTCCAGACAGGATCCTTTGCAGAGTGAAAGGGGATGCCATCACGAATTATGCTGGGACAATAAACATATACCAGAATTGTCTGGAAAGCACAGGTCATCCTACTCATGTAGGAATCAGCAAATGGCTGGGTTTGTTCGCAAGAAGAAAAGGTGAGTTAGGGCTGGGTTGTGAAGGACCTTGAATGCTAGACTAAGGAATTTGGACTTATTCTGAAGGAAGAGGGGAGCCATCGAATGTCTTAAAGTAAGGGAGTGTCATAATCAGGTCGCCGGTGGAGACTGGACTGAAGGGTGTGAGACTGGTGGCAGCAAGAGCAACAGAGAAGAGAGGATGAGTGCCTGAACCAGTCCAGTGGAACCAGAGAAGACAGTGAGGACAGAGACACGGAAGCCACTTGGAGAAGGGTGAAGGCTGGAGGGAGCCGTGTGTGGGCTGAGAAACACTTTCACGAGGGCTGTGCAAAATGCGGAAGAGTCTTCTCTACTGACACCCCGTGGATCCCTCAGAGATCCTTGCCCGCGGCCTGCCTGTCCACAGAGGGACACGCTCAGTGACTGTCCCCTGGACAAAGTCCCCACAGCCCTGAGCTGAGACCAGCCACTTCCCTAAAGCCCTCCCTTTGTTGCTGCTCCCAGCTGGAGTGGCTTCCTGGGTGCTGCTGCTGAGTTGGGTGCCCTTTCGCCGGAAGCACACGGGTGGGACAGCCCCGTGGCTTGTCCTTCCTTCATTCTATGAGAACTGCCCAGGGCTGGGCCCCAGGAACACCCCTGTCATGCAAACCACGCAGCAGGACATGGGTCCACAGTAACAGCAACAGTGATAACGACATCCAGGTGCTTTACAAGTGGCACAGTGCCCTGTATGGCAGATACTGTCAGCATCCGCATTTTACGGTTGGAGAAGCTGGAGCACAGAGGCCCAAGGCCACACAGTGAATCCTTGTGGAGCCAGGATGAGAACTCAGGCAGTCTGACCCCACAACACCATGCTGGATCAGGGTGGCACCCTGAGTGCCTCACGACTTCAAAGTGGCTGCGAGGGAGCCAGACTTGGGCCTGCACCCCAGCTTTGCCCCACGCTAGTGCTATTACCTTTCTGAGACTTCACGTCTTCATCAGGGGATAAGGTTATTTACTTTACAGAGTTGCTGGGAGGATTAATGAAACAAAGCAGTTTTTCCTAAAGCACATTTTGCCAAATACTAGTTCCCTGGGAGTTGAATAGGTATTTTGTGGGAAAAAGAAGGGGGAAGCGATTCTTTACTCAAATACATTTGAGAAATACGTCGGTAATGTTAAACAGATTTTTTCATTACAGGACTTCTCAAAGCCTTGCTTATGCCAACATACATTAGAAGTCTCCAAGAAAGGAAGGTAGTATGCAGCAGTTCTCAAATGTAGGTATCCACAGAAAGCTTTTTCTGGGGAGCACCTCAAGAATATGGTGGTCCTTCAAAAATACACTGAGATGACTACGATTATGGACGTAGGATGTCTGGCACAGAGGAAGCCATCCATAAGCAGTATCTGTAGTTGCCACTGCTTACATCCCTGCTCCAGTTACTGCAGACAGAGCAGAGCTCACCTGGCGGACGGCCCCCACCATCTCAGCGCGGCTGGAGAGGCGGGCAGCCAGGCGGTGCAGGACAGCGATGTCCTCCAGCAGCTTCTGGTAGGTCTCCCGGTGCTCACAGTGGTGCCAGAGTGAAGCTGAGGACTGAGGAGGGAGAAGGAACATCACATGGGGTCCTCACAGACCAAGACTTGACCAGGGCTGTCACAAGACGAGCCCTGGCCCCATCCTGGCCGAGAGGAGGGGCCTCGGCAGGGCCCAGGCGATGGCTACTTCTGGGATTGGAGAAGCCCAACGTGGACACTCTGTAGCTGGCTGGCCTGAAGGAAGGGAATCACTTCCGGGTCTCTGGTCCCCAGGGTGCTCCCTTTGCCATCCCAGGTCATCCAGCCCCCTCCTGGGAGGCTGCCAAGGGCTCAGAGGCCTTAACCACAGCCCTGAGGTAACCAAGCCTTTGGGATCTCGGCCTCAGCTCCGCCCAGCTCTGAGGAAGACTGCCTGGCTCAGGGCCTTGGCCCCATTTCTCACTTCAGGAGACTCTACTTGGTGACTGAGAAAAGCAGGAGACCCAGCACAGCCCTTGGGGAAAGTGTCTCCTGCAAGGATTCCCCAATCAGGCTCCACAATTACCGTAATGGAAGCTTTGAAGTGTTCCAGTTCCTTCTCTGTGTTCTCCTCTGTCAGGTTGCGTTCCCTTTCCGCCTGGTTAATTCTAGATTCTAGGGTGTAGCTGTCATTTCTAAAGGCCAAGGACAGTTGTACAAACACGTTCTGTTGGGAACAAGAGTGTTGGAGAGGTGCTAGGAGGAGTTAGTGCTGGGAGCAAGGCTGCTGGTGGAGTTTTTGCTCAAGGATTTTAAATCAGCTCCTGGAACCAGCCCCCAAAGCAGCCAAGAACAAGTGAAACTCTCCCTTAATGAAGTAAACTGCACAAAAGATGGCGAAATAGTAACCTGAGGTCCATGCCAGGTCCTTCCCAGGACCAGAAGACCAAACACATTTTACTGAAAAAGAATAAGAGAATAACACTTTGCTTTTTCCTGAATGTCAAGAAAATAACATCCTGTATATGGGTTTAGATAAACTCGGGCCAACACAGCTGATTGCGTAAGCAGTTTGGATTCATGCTAGGATTTATGGCATGCAGGTTCTGGAGATTTCACATGAAACCACTGTATTTAAAGAAACCCCACTTGAGATGTAGGCCTGTTGACTCAGAGCAAACTTCAACCAGCATCTTATCTGAATATTCCAAATCCTACGCTGAAAGCAGCTTTTACAAGCTGCCAGGAGATTAAACAAAGCCAAGTATGATCCTGTTAGGAGAAGCTTTCTGGGACAAATACTCCATGCCAAAAATGCGGCCTGCATGAATGAACTTTGAAAGGTGGTGTTGATCAGACATGGAATTCCTGGTCTAATAGGAAACTACTGGGGAGGAGAAATAGACAGATGGACTCTACACAGGAAGGAAGCAATGGCCTTCATTTTTACAGCCCTCATTTACCTTGCCTGTGTCAAGTGGTAGAAGATTTACACCCTTAGGGTGAGTTGACTCTGCCTGAGCATCTGAAGTTCATGTAACATGGCCCACGGTGGGCAGACATCTCCAGACGGAGAACTGAAGACCCTGAACTGCTCGATGCTGATGATGATGAGGGCCACATTGAAAGCTACTCCCTGTTGAGCACCTGCTATACGCCAGCACTGGCAGGAGTTTTACGCACCTTAGCTTGTTTAATCCCTCAACAATCCTCTGCCATAGGAACTGTTATGTCCACTTTATGGGTAAAGAGACCGAGAGCAGAGAGGTCATTAACTGGTTCAAGGTGTCACAAGGGAGTAGCAGAGCCAGAATTCAGCCTCAGACGATTTTATTCCAAAGCCTGTGCCCCTCTCACCATGCTGAGCACAGATTGTGTCAGCACACACCTGAGGACAGGAGCGCACCCTTAACCAAAGTGCCTGCGGCCATCACCACCAGCGTCAGTGGGTGGAGATTCTCTGTCTTGCCCAAGCCTCAGTCAAGTTTATCAATAATGCTCAATATTTAGTTCTCTATAACTGGGTTATCCCCTTAATGGCAGTGTGATATAAAGAGCCCTGAAGTCAGTCAGAACACTTGACTCCAAATGCTGATTCTGCTAAGCACTGGGTCTGGGATCTCAGATAACTTATTTAATCCCTCAGTTTCCTCCTTTGTTCTGCTACCTGCTCTACCTGTTTCTCAGAGCTGATGGGGGGGTCAGCTGAAAGGATGGATATGTGTGTGCCAAAGACTGTGAGTTCTACGTCTGTGTGCCAGGTAATTGTTACTATCTGTGCCAGATATTTTACACAGTCCATCTCCCTGTGCTTATGTGGTCCACCGGGTCTCAGTAAGTGTATGTTTGTTTTCTTGTTATCAAGGGTAAACTGTAAAATCTTCCATCCTCCCAACCCGGAGTGAAGTATTCTGGAATCATCCATGTTCTTGCTCCCCTCCTTCTATCAATTCCAATGTAATTGTCATGGAAACAAACTACTGCTGGTGCCGGAGGTCCTCACTGTCTCACCTCCGATGCATTCTCTTTGACCATCTACCCCTTCGACAGAACGAAATGCAAATTCCTCTCAGCTCACTCACCAGCCCCATTGGGACAGCTTCTCTACAGAGACAAGGAGGCCCCGAGGAGAATCATGGGAGAATCAGGGAAGGTGGGAGAGCTGACAGCATAGCCACCACCTTGGCTGAGCTGGCTTCCTTACATCTGAAACCCTCAGAAGGAAAGCACCTTCTTCCTCCAGACCGAAGTCTGAAACGTGAAATCTGACCATCTTTTAATAATTTTGAAATAAATTTGATTCAGTTCTGCAGCCTCCCAGCTGCCCTGTGTATCTAAGTCATACTTTTAAAGAAAACAAACAACCGTTGAAGAAATGTGGAACTTCCAGCTACTGTCTCATCCCTGACGAAATTTGTCAAAATCTTCCATTAACTGGAGTGGTGGTCGGGGGCTCGGTGGCTCAACAGGGCTGATCACGACGCCCATATTCCCCCCATGGCCACTCATTCTCATGTTTGTATAAAAATGTCAGGAGCAGAGGCTGGAGAAGGAAATGTTCTGAATGAACCCACTCAAGCTCAAGTACTCAATTTCATAAAACACTGGAGTTACTTACCTCAACTTCCTTTTCAGTGAGTGGAGGGGCACTGTGAAAAAGAAAAGACATGTAAATGAACTTTATCCAACCTTTGAAATAAACCAAAAGGTGCCTTTGAACAGCACGCAGACCAGGTGTTTCCAGGAATTAGAGTAAGCAGGGCTGGCGAGATGGAAAAGATGCAGGGTACCCTTTGTGTGAGTTCTGTAACCCGTGAGATATTCGCCAAGATAGTGACTCCTGCAGAGGAAGCATGGTGGAAACTATTAGATCCTGGGGTCAGTGCTCCACCAGTGCCTTTACTAAGTGTGACTTTGGATGAGTTATTTAATCTAAGTTATTTAATCTCATCTGTCAATTGGGAATAATATCTACCTTGCAGGAGTCTTATAAGGAATATATATACGTATGTATAAATGTATATATGTATGTGTCTATATTCACCTATATATGACATCCACACGTGTATGTATGTGTATATATATGTACATATGTGTATATTCATATGACATCCACACTCAGCTGGCACTCAGGAGATGTTTATTATTATGATTAACTCACAGGCATGCTGTGAGGACTTAATAACAGACTATACAAGCTATATACTTCATAAGTTGTATACATCTGAACAGCCATTATAATTTTTCTGGGGCTGCCCAGGTCTGCAAAGCCTGACCCTCCTCCTGCCTGAGGGGTGTGACAAGGGTGCATATGAGCCAGAGAATAGACGGTAGGGAAGAGTGGCCAGAGCTCTTCTCCACAGCAAGAGCCTCTTCTGATGGCTGGAATCAGAGTTCGGCCGAGAGAGCCCCAGCTGGTGCAGAGGGTGCGGTTCCCACAGCAAGCATCCTCCGCTCTGCACCCTTGCTCGGCTGCTGCTCTGGCTGGTGACTAAAGCAAGCCCTGCTCTGAAACTCGGACGACGTAAATAACGCACCGGGCCCTTTCCTGTGCTGGGGTGGGAGAACGGGGAGGAGTCCTACTGGCGTCACAGGACTTGGCAACCAGCATGCCATCGATAAGGTTCTCAGGAAACACAGCTTCCTCCCTTTGACGGGTGTGGAGGGACCCCGAGAGCAAAGGTAGGGGTCAGCAATCTCTGCAAGGGGTTGGTTCTCACCCCTGACAAGGGACTATGAGAACCTTCCTGTCAGGATGAGGCAACAAGACCCCGTGGCCATCAAGTCAGCAGAGTACAGAGCACGAGATAAACAAGTGCAAAGCTGTTTGAGGCTTGCAGTTCTGGCCACAGGCCCACCCGTCAGGCCCTTTCCTCTGGGGGCCAGCCAACACAATCTCAGCTGTCATATAGGACATGCACATCTTGCTTAAATGGGTTATCAAACTCACTAAGCTTGCGTTTGATTCCTGGCTTTGTTTGGATATTATGTGAAAATTACGTTTTCATCGATTATTAACCAAACTTACTTTTCTACCTTGATTACTCACGTTCTGCTTTTTTGCTATAGAACGCATTTTTGAAAAATGTACAAGGCCCTGAGGACCCAGGGAGGTGTGGTTTAGGTAAAGAAGCCACATGACAAGGTCAGCTCCTGAAGCAGAGAGCTATGCCTCATGAACTGGCACAGGCAGGGAGGGGCAGAGCCATTACCCTCCAAGAAGGTGGAGGCCTAGCAGGTGACGTACAAGGAGACCACTCTGGATGTGCCTCAGAATTCAAACTGCCTTAATAGGCCTTAGAATAAAATCAAAGGCCTCTGCGAACTGGCCTCTACCGGATTCTTCCCACTCTTCAGCCACATTCGCCATTCTGCTCTTCAAACACACTTACGTTGTTGTGGCCCCAGGGCCTTTACATTTACTGTTCTTTCCTTTTTTTCATGCTCTTGCATTTGCAATTCAGTAGTTTTTAGTATATTCATAAAACTGTACAACCATCATTACAGTCAATCTTAGAACTTTTTAATCCTCCCAAAAAGGAACCCTATACCAATTAGTGGTCACTCCCCCAATCCCCAGCCCTATACAATGACTAATCTACTTTGTCTCTGTGGATTTCCCTATTGTGGGTATTTCATATAAATGGAATCATACAACACATGACTGATTTCTTTCACTTAGCAAAATGTTTTTGAGGTTCATCCATCTGGTAGCACATATAAGTATTTCATTTTTATGGCTGAATAGTATTCCATTTTACGGACATATCCGATTTTATTTATTTATTAGCTGATGGACATTTGGTTTGTCTCCATTTTTAGCTATTATGAAAAATGCTTGTTATTGAACATTCACATACAAGTTTTTGTGTGGACATATATTTTCATTTCTCTTTGTTATATACCTAGGAGTGGAATTGCTGGGCCATACAATAACTGTATGTTTAACTTTTTTTTTTTTTTTTTTTTTTGCAGTACGTGGGCCTCTCACTGCCGTGGCCTTTCCCGCCGCGGAGCACAGGTTCCGGACGCGCAGGCCCAGCAGCCACGGCTCACAGGCCTAGCCGCTCCGCGCGGCATGTGGGATCTTCCTGGACCGGGGCACGAACCGCGCTCCCTGCATCGGCAGGCGGACTCCCAACCACTGCGCCACCAGGGAAGCCCTGTTTAACTTTTTGATAAACTGTTATTCCAAAGTGGCTGTACCATTTTACTGAGAATTTCAATTCCTCCATATCCTCACCAACATTTGTTATTGCCCACCTTTTTTATTAAAACCATTCTAGGGATATAAAATTATATCTCATTTTAATCATTTATGATCAATGATAAATCATTCATTTAATGAATTTATCATTTATTATTCATGATAAACCACTTGAATTTGCATTTCCCTAATTACTACTGATGCTGAGCATCCTTTCATGTGCTCATTGACCCCCATATATATTCTTTGAAGAAATGTCTATTTAAATCTTCTGCCCACTTAAAAAAATTAGTTGTCAACACTACTCAGCCATAAAAAAGAATTGAAATTTTGCCATTTGCAGCAACATGGATGGACATGGAGGGTATTATGCCAAGTGAAATAAGTCAGACAGAGAAAGAAAAATACTGTATGATACCACTTATGTGGAATCTAAAAAAATACAACAAACTAGTGAATATAACAAAAGAAGAAGCCGACTCACAGATATAGAGAAGAAACTAGTGGTTACCAGTTCGGGGGGAGGTGGGGAGGGGCAAGATAGGAGTAGGGGATTAAGAGGTACAAACTATTATGTATAAAATATAAGGATATATTGTACAACACAGGGAATATAGCCAATATTTTATGATAACTATAAATGGAGTATAATCTTTAAAAATTGTGAACACTCTGTTGTATACCTGTAACATATAATACTGTACCTCAACCTCACTTCAATTAAAAAAATTTAAAATTAGTTGTTTTTTTTATTGAGTTATTAGAGTTCTTCGAAGATATATTATAGAAACAAGTCCCTTATCATATATGTGCTTTGCAAATATTTCCTCCCATTCTGGGGGTTGTCTTTTCACTTTCTTGATGGCATTGTTCACCTATGAACCCCACCTGCTCCTCTTTGAGTTCGAACCACCTCACCTGGCCCTTTATTATTCTTTTTGTTTTGGGTGCATTAGTCCTGTCTGAACTATTGGACTTTGACCCTTCTGGGGTCAAAAATCAAGTCTGGTGCTCCTGTGTCCTATCTACAATTGAATACAGGGGCCACCCAATGTGGGGTCTTGTGCAACCCATGCCCCAATTTTACCTTCCAGGGAGAGACTTGTGGACCCGTAGTTTGCGAAGCAGCACATCAGAAATATTGGGCATGACATCCAGGCCACTCTTTGACTCTTCTTCCTCAATAGCTGGGGAGAGTTCAGAAGGGGGCCCTGAAAAAAAAAGTGTTTAATTTATAAAATGTAATACTCTTGGCAATTTGCTTCAGGGGGTGAGGAATAGCTTTAACATTTATTGGAACCTGGTTATATGCCAGCGGCTTTATAATTGTTATTTTATCCTCACAATGACCCAATGAGCTAGACCTTAATCATCCCATTTTTCAGGTGGGTAAACTAAGACTCAGCAAGATTAATAACTTGCTTAAGGTCACAGAACTGGTAAATAGTATAGGCTTCAAATAATTCTATCTGCTCTAAGTTCTATGTTCTTCCCATTGCTCTCCATAGTACCAAGCAGGCTCTTGTGTCTGGGGTCTGAGGTTGGTTTCTGGCAACTGGAAAATTGTTGGCTCTTTGGCTATAAAGTTTGGAAAAGTCCCTTCTCTTTGGCAGGCTTCTCAAGAGGCCTGCTGCCCAACTATTCTTCCTCAGATGAATTCAGAAGTTCTATCATCTGTGTCCTACTTAGAAATCAGCATCTGGTTCCACATCCCCGTACATAGGAGTAGAAACAGGGTTTTTCCAGAGTAAAGCTAAGGTCATTAGATCTTTTACAGATCTCAGAAATAGATGCCTCCTCGTCAACAGAACCAATAAATAGCCTTTTTTTTTTTTAATCTCCTAAACCTGTCGTGGGTTTGTGCTCTGAAGGCAGAAAGAACAAACCAAGTACTCTCTTTCCCACTAATTTTTCTCCTGCTTGAAGACACAGCTCTTGCACCTCTCCAAAGCTTCCCTTCTCCGGGTTGTAGCCCGATTTTCCCAACTGTTCACTGCAGCCTCTAGATACCACCCTCTGACTGCACACATTCTGGTTGTTGCTGTCCCAGAAGCCCAGATGTGCTCTAACAAGCTCTTAGCTTAGGAGCACGGTGGCAAATGGTCTTGGCATTGACATCAGTTATTCATTTAGCACTGACTTGCTGTGCCCTACACTATGGGCTCACAGCACATTTAGGATTAAAAGCCTTGAATCTTTTTTACTTGAACCAAATCAGGTATCTTCGTCCCATACAACGGTTATTTTCCATTTGCACGCAGGACTTTTAGTTATCCATGTTTTGCCGTCTTTCATGGGTTTGACCCAACAGATTTCCAGAACTGTAGTCCAGGCCAGAGATCAGGACTACGGGCAAGGTTGTGGTAGCCATCTAAATGGAGCTAAGATTGGGAGTCATGTGAATTAGAAGCCTCACCAAGGGAGACCATGCAGAGAGAAGAGGAGGTATAGTTTGGCTCCAGGTAAACAACGTTTAAATACTTTGAGCTTCCCGAAACTGAACAGTGTTCATGAGTTTCCTGGTACTCAAGGAATCCTGCAAAGTCCGGAGGACCATCTGTCAGAGTCAGGGCAGTCAGCGATCCTTCTTTGGATATGAGATTCGACTCATATCAGGTAGCTAGTTCTCTTAGTTACCTGTCACCTCTTGGGTTCTGTCCTGACACTTACTGCTGTCTGACGTTTCCATGTGACAGATGGCAAACCTTGTGGTGCCTCTGGTCACACTCTATCTTTATGTATTCCCCACTGCACCCAGCAGAGAGATAATGAAGCAGTGGGCTCCTGAGAAATCTATGATTGACATAACCGTATGAGGTCTAATAATCACAGGGAAGTCATACGAGGGGATTTTGCCTAGAAAAGTCCGCTAGGTAGAACCCCACTCCCCAAAAAGGGATGGGTTTCTAGCCCTGCTAAAATGGCTGTCTTAAGAGTGATCCCAGGATTTCCCTGGTGGTGCAGTGGTTGAGAATCCGCCTGCCAATGCAGGGGACATTGGTTCGATCCCTGGTCCGGGAAGATCCCACATGCCGTGGAGCAACTAAGCCCATGTGCCACAACTACTGAGCCTGTGCTCTGGAGCCAGTGAACCACAACTACTGAGCCCTCATGCCACAACTACTGAAGCCCACGTGCCTACAGCCCATGCTCTGCAACAAGAGAAGCCACTGCAATGAGAAGCCCGAGCACCACAACGAAGAGTAGCCCCTGCTCGCCACAACTAGAGAGAGCCCGCTTGCAGCAATGAAGACCCAATGCAGCCAAAAATAAATAAGTAAATAAAAATTATAAATAAATAAATAGAGTGATCCCAGAACCTGCCACCCTCCTGATCTCAACCAAATTAACAACAATAACAACAACAAAAAATTTAAAGTCAACTAAAAATAGACCAGCAACTCTCAAGTACAGGAGAAGGCAATAATCTTTAAAAATAATGGCCAGAGAAAAACAGAACTTACTAGAAATAAATGTAGAGCTCCCACCCTTGATAACCCTTTCTTCCTCCCTCAAAGAATCAGTACTGAGAGGAAGATGTGAGAGGAAACGTTGTGACAAACTTTTGTAGTCACTTTTGTGACTACAGAGCCGGAAGAGAAGTGGACCGAGGGGTGGGCAGGGAGCTGCAGAGGCGATTCCGAAAGTTTCTCTAGAGTAGAAGGATATCCATCCCACCATAAGAACACTCCAACAAGACAAAAAACTGCCTGTGCTGCTATTTGCTTTTCGTACTGAGGAGGAGGGGAGAGGAGAAGCAGAATGACAGCATAGTATTCTACCAGAGCTGATGATCTCAAACAACACAGAGGGACTTACCAGAAAGGAAAGTAAGAGAAAACAAATAAAACAATCCCTTCTGATAGAGTGAGTGACAGGAGACACATAGAAAGCCCCAACTGAAGCTGTCACAACCCCTACCCCCATCCTGCACTTCTGAGAAATAGCAGAGTGGCCAAACTCTTTGGATTTTGTCTATCTTTTCCTTCCTTTATCTGGCAGGGGAGTGAGAGTGGCTGCTGGGAATAGTTGGGTTAAGTGTGGAAAATAAACACCTGGGCAGATTGTCCCTATAATTCTACCCTGAACTGGTGAAATAATCCATGCCCCACTACTGCCCACCCAAGGGAATAAGATATGCCCCCACTTCAGTGGAATATATTCAAGTGTTAGACTATTAACAAAGTTATAGAAAAAGAGCAGAAACCAACCCACAACACCACTATCCACAGCACCAGCTGAACTTCCTCTTTTCCCCACCACCCAAGCAGTGACAACGCAGACACAAAATACCCAGTCCTCAACTAAGAGCTGCCAGGAGGACAGAGATCTCAGAAAAGGTAGGAAAAAGTCAGTGAAAATTGACCTACACAATATATCTAGGTCAAGAGAAAATCCAGGTAGAAATGTCCATATCAAAAAAAAAAATTAAATGAAAACAAATGGCATGGCAACTACACAAATATAGTATAGTCAAAAGAGGAAGGAAAGAGGAGAGGAAGGTATAAAGGAAAGAAGAAAAGAAACATGCTGGAGACAGATGTCAGAATAGAAACATGCTGGAGACAGATGTCAGAATAGAAACATAGATGCAAGAAACACATGAAATGCATTTTTTGTGCAAAATGTATACCACAAATGTCTTGACTCAGGAGAAATTAGAACCTGAAAAAATGAAAATAGGAATCAGAGGTGAGATGAGAGGATCGCACAAAATGGAAGAAGATTACAATTTAAGGAAATAAACTGAAGACCAAATTAACAAAATGAAGCAAAAAATTCTAAAAATATAGAACTAACCAATATGTTGGAAATATGCAGGAGTAAAACACATAGAGCCTCAAGCTGAATTAGTGGGGGAGATTGAGATGAGCACAAGGAAGTAAAGGAGGAAAGAAAGATTAAAGTATTGAGAGGTAGAGTAATGGACCTACAGTGGAGACACTGAGGAGAAATTTACAGATTATGGTGGCTCTGAAGTAGTGAAAAAACAAAAGGAACAAAGAACACATTCAAAGACATAAGAGATGAAAAAATTTCCTCCACTGAGAGAAAAGCTGAACTTGCAGACTGAAAAAGCACACCAAGAAAAAAAAAAAATATATATATATATACATATATATAAAACCTTACTCTTTTCTATGCATGCATATATATCTTATATAGATCCATAGCTATATATGAACATAAAAATGCTTCTCCAACTACCCTCATAGAAAGAAAGAGTAAGTAACCTACAGGGAAAGGTAAGGGTTGAGAGGTGCTGGAAATAAGCTGGTCTCAGACTTCTCTACAACACTGAATACAGCGTAACATCTACAAAGCTCTGGGGAAAAGAGTGATCCAGAATTTATAACCATCTAAGCTGTCCTTCAAGAATAAGAACATTTTCAAACACGCTAGAATTCAAGGAAAATGCACCTCTAAGCCCTTCTAGGAAAACTATTGGATGATGAAATCCAGCTAAACAAGACATAAATCAAAATCATAAGCTTGGGAATTGTGAGCCACAGTAAAGGGACTGGTGGTGAACATTAAATTCGCTTACATATAAGCTTAAAGCTAAACAACTATGGAAATTATGGTTATAGAATGGAATGTAAATGTTACAACCTTGAGAGTATAAAAAGAATAACTTATCATTTGTATAGGTGGAGATGGAAAGGTTAGGAAGAAATATGAAAGTGGGAAGAAATACTGCCGTTCTCATCTTTCCCTGCAATAATCCAAACTTGAAATATGTAATATAAAAACGAACCTCAATGACTCCAAACCCTTAATGCATTTCATAATATCTATTTTAAAACTTTTTAAAACTAACCTCTTTTTTTTTTTTGGAGGAAGCAATTACCAAAATTCAGCAAGCCCTACAGTTTCACTTCACTTTAATTCAAGTTCAATTAAATTTTCATACTTTTTATTAAAAAAAAGTATATGGAGCAATCTATAATCTCCCTCACTCCTTCTGTATTTGTGGGAAAGGGGATGTTTGATGTAAGCGATTTTTACTTTCTTCTTTGTATTTTTCACTGTTAGTTGAATTTTTTGATAATCGATGAGCTATTTTTAATAAAAACAGTAAAATTATTTTAAAAATATCTGCCTATACCACCTCATTCCAATGAAAGCTTTTGTTTCTGGCAATCTCCAGGACTTGGAAAAGTAACTTTGGGGGCTTCTGGTTAAAGATGTGCTGAGGTCCAGGATGATCCCCCAAAAGGTCAAAGATATTTGACCTGGGGATCAACTCTCTTCTGATCTATTTTCTCAGGGAGGCCTTCTCCTTGCCTGAGACCTGAGGGCCCTGAGCCCCAGACTGGGGTGTCTGGAAGGACTGCCTCAGCCCACACCTCTCCCAACGTCCACGTCCAGATATCCAGCCACGTCCTAGACATTACCCTCTGGATCAGGATAACAAAAACCACTTCAACAGCCACCATTGATCAAACATAAGCTTGCATTAGATGCACTTTCTCATTTACTCCTTAGAATAGCCTTGCAGAGCAAATATTGCTAAGCTCAGTTTGTGGGGATGCTGCGAACTAGGAAACCGAAGCTCAGCAAAGTTAAGTAGATTCCACAGGATTCCAGCTAGATACTGGTAGTGCCAGGATGCAAAGCCAGTTCTGTCAGACTGCGACATCCAGGCTTCTTCCCACAGGCATTCAGATGTCCAAACCCAAACATGTTGTCTTTCTCCTTAAGGGAGCTCCTTCTTCTGTGCTCCCCACCCTGATTAATAGCACCATCACCCCCTTGGCCGTGCAGACGCACACCTGTTGGTCTTTCTGGTCTCCCTCTCCACCCCACCCCCTCATCAAGTCCTGCCAAGCTGACCTCCAAATGGCTCTCAAACCTATCCTCCCCACGTTCCCTCCTGTCCATCTCAGTCTACAGTCCCATCACCTCTCACCAGGCTGCTTCCATACCCTCTTACCTAATCTCCCCACCTCTAGCCTCAGCTTTCATAAACTGTCCAGAATTATTCTCAGACTCAGCTTTGATCCTCATGCTTCCTTACCTACAGGCTTCTCTGGCTTTGCAAGGGGTGCTAAAGGAAGTTCAAACTCATTAATTAGACCTCAAAGACTTTACCTTCTCTGATTCCCACCTCCACTCCACCCTTGCTGCCCATCTCTTTGGGACACATGGCTCACACTTGGTTCACCTGGGATTCCTTATGTTCCTGGAACATGCCAAGTGCTAGAAGATGCCTGAGTGCCTTTGCTCCTGCTATTCCCTCTGCCTGGGATGCCCTTCTCTTCCTCAGCTCAAAGCTGCTTCTCCAAGGATCCTGCCCTGACTCATTCACCCCTACTGAGCTGGCTGCGTATTCCTCTGTGTTCCTAGGTACTTTATGGTCTTAAAGTCTTGACACAATGTATTGTAATGACATTGTCTACCCTTGTATTTCCTCTCCTACAAGGTGAGGGTGAGCTCATTAATTTATTCAATATTTATTTAGTGCTTACTACGCTCCAGGCAATGAGCATGGAGCTAGGCATATAATGTTGAGCAAAACAGATGTGTCACTGTCCAGCTTGTTACCTGGCAGGACAGATTAATTAGAGAAATACCCAACTGTTACTTTTCATGCTGTGATAGATTTTATAAGGGAGAAGCAACTGGAGCATGCTGGAAAAGTCTTCCCTAGGAAGGTGACATTTGAGAAGATATCTAGAGACTGAATGGGAGTTCATTAGGCAAAGAGGAAGAGAGGAAGAACATTGCAGGTAGAGGGAACAGCACGTGCCAAGCCTAAGAAGGAGGAGGAACGAGTTGCTGAAGGAAGACCAAGACGTTGAGAAGGAGGAGGAGAGTGGTCCTAGAAGATGCTGGGGAGGTGAGCAGGGTTAATCGCACAGGGCCTCTTAAGCTCTACTAAGGATTCTAGTGCTCATTTTGAGAGGAGAATGAAGCCTCTGAAGAGGCTGAACCAGATTTGCATTTCAGAGATTCCTCTCGCTGCCTGCGGATGGTGGATTGAACTGGGTGAGGAGGTCAGGAGTGCAAGCAGAGGGATGGGATAGGAGGTTGTTGAGGGAGCCAAGGGACTGGTAATGACGGCAGGGCCTGAGTCTCCTTCACCTCTGCACCCCCAACATGCAGCCCAGGAACTGGTCCACAGTCAGCCTCATGTCTTTGGCTTGAAATGACCTGCAGATGATCAAGACCCAAACATCCTTCAAAGGGTCCCTGTGAAGAGAACTGGTTTGCTTGTTGGAAAGACCAGATTCAACAGGGAAGAGAGTCTCCAAGTCCTCAGAAACCGAAGGAGAGCCAAAGTTCTTAAGACTCCAGAATGTTCTAGATTTTCCCCATCTCCCAAAGGAACAGCCAACAATCATCAGGAGATTTGAGTTTTTCCCAATGAGCTCATATGCACTGTTGTATTTAGAACCTGTTAAGGGGGCCAGACTCTCTAGCTCCCGGGGGGGTGGGTTTACAGTACCTTTGGTCCCAGGTACAGGCGGGGACAAGGCTCTTTGATGGAGCTTTCAGAATGTAGGAAAAGGAAGTCACAACCCTGCTGATCAAGCACATGTGGTTGCCCGCCACATCTCCAGACTGCCCTATATACTGTGGAGCACAGAGTACAATGTCCTACTTAGCTGGCAAGAAAGAATTCTACAACCTTGATGACAGGAATTAAAATGTATGACAGGTTCCTGCTGGAATAAAGACCAGTATCGCATAAAAACATTACATCAGCTCAGTGAGGTAGGTACTATTCTTACCCCCATTTTATAGATGAGCAAACAAGGCATCTAGAGCATAAGAAACTTGCCTGAGGCTATATAGCTGGTAAGTGGGGAAGCTTGAGCTTTTAACCACTCAGATTCTAGAAATGAGAGAAAAGTGGGAGGGAGGGTACCTTTACTGAACACCTTCCATGGTTAATTTTTTACAATTTAGTGTTTATAGGAATCAAACTCATTTACCTGGTAATTTTATTTCTAAGATCCATCTTGTTCCCTGTTGGTATTAGATAGTGAGGTGTTGCTGTAGTAGTGGATGTCTACATTGTTATAATTTTTTGTAAGTTAACTTGGCAGTATGCATATATATTTAAATATAAATACCTTTTGATCAAGCAATTCTACTTCTAAGATACTATCCCGTGGAAAAACTCATGCATTTCTATAAAGATATATCATGGAGAATGTTCATTATAACATCGTTTATAGTAGAGAAAGAATACAAACAACCTAAATAGTAATCAATAAGAGAAAGGTCAAACAATTTATATAGTTCCTCATACCACAGAATGCTACAAAGCAGTATTAAATTTTATTAAAAAACTAAAAGCTCCATATGCACTAAATGAGAAACTTTCTAATATTGTTATGTAAGAAAGACAATGTGACAGAGACAACTGGTCATCCACCAAAATCTGCCCTCCTCAGCTTCCATGTGAAAAGAGTTTAATATGGACATATGGCCAGCAGCCCAGCTAGTGACAACATTCCCCAGTATCCCTTGCTGCTAGGTATTGCCATGCCACATCATCACCAATGAACTGGGAGCTAAAAAGAGATATGCAACTCCCAGTTTACTTAAAAAAAAAAAAAAAAGCCTGCTCTGAACTTCCATTGTTTCACCTTCCTACAAACTGGAACACAGATTTACCCATGATCCAGCTTCAACCATGTAGACAAGTGTAATACCTCAGGGGATGGCAAAATGACAACAGAGAAGAAACCAGGGTCTCCGAATGATCACATGGAGCAGAGCCACCTGTAACCCGACAGCTCACCTTCGAATTGTTACTTAAGCATGAAACAATCTTCTCTCTCCTATAGGTTAGCAAACTTTGGGGCCTCATGTCAAAGCAACTTAGATTTTATCTTAATTAAAGCAGGAAGGTTGCAGAATACTTTAAAAGAGTTACTTACATAGAAAATTTGGTAGTAAATATAAAAGAAAGTACACCATGACCACATGCATTTTATTGCAGGACCATAAGGGTTTATTTCTATATATGGAAAATTATTAATTAATATATTAAATGATATAATTTATATGATTCTTTAAATAGATATGCAAAACAAATTGACAAAATTCAACATGAATCTTAAAACTTGGAAGAGAAGAATATATTTCCTTAAAATAATGAAAAATAAAAATATAAAATAATACATGAAATAATATATTTTTATATTTTATATATTTTCTCTTTCTACATATTATATGTTCTGCTATTTAGTGATAATATAAATATGAAATAATAATAAAAAGTTAAAATAGTGCATCTATTTAATAATTAGGTACAACATGGTCCTTGAAAGAAAAACACACAAAAAATTCAATTAAAAACAGAAAAAAGGCAAGAGTTCTCCTTATCACCATTGTCATATTAGAGAATGTTGCCAAAATAATAAACCATATACAGATATACAAGAGAAAGACACATACACGTGCACAAGCACACAACTAAGACAAATAGTGAATTTGATAAAATAAAATAACAGATTGTGAATGTGAAAAAATGAGGTATTTTGCAAAGTGGTCAAGAGCCTTTGGATTTAGACACATCTGGGTTCCAATCCTGGCTTTAGCAGTTAATTACCACCTCCCTGAATCAATTTCCTCATCTGCAAAATGGGTATAATAAGACCCACCCCTCAGGGTTGTTGTAAGCATTAAGCGAAATATTGTCAAATGCTTAGCATGGGTCCTGGTACATAGTAATCACCCTAGTTATAATAATCATGCTACTTAACCACTATTGTAATCACTACCATTTGTTAACAGTAACATTTATTATACAAGAAACATGTATAATACCAAGAAGCATTCATCTATGACACTAATTATCAGTTAGGAAAATCTAATGAAAAAAGTCTTCTTCATAAATAAGCAAAAATATAAATCATGTAGAATTTGTCTCAATAAGAGATATGGAAGACCTTTACAAAGATCCTTAAATCTAGTACAGGAAAAAGAAAGGAATACTTAAATTAATAGAGGGACAAACCACGTGCCTGAATGAGAACTAAATGTTTGCAAACTAAATAACTGAAAAATCTATGAACTGTAAAACAAACAAAACTAGGACAGTTCTGAATCCAGTGTGTAGCCTTAGAGCAATCACAATTAAAATGTTGTATAAGATGACATAAATTTCACTTAAAGAATAGGTAGGTGAGAGGCAAAACTGGAAAAGACCTGGAATCCATAAATCTTAGATTACAGTTAAGAGCTTTCTGAAGTGTCCTAGTCCCATAGGGAACAGAGGCCCACAGAGGCTGAGGAACATATTTAAAGACACCGGACACCGTTAAGTGGTGTCTGGCCATGAACTCCAATCTCCTGAATTCTTGTCCAGTTGCTCTATTAATTTGCACTGAATCTTTGTATCTAGAATATAATGAATACTCTGAAAAAGAAGAGCAATGGAGGAGAAGTAACCCACTGTACACTAGAACATATTATAAGGCAGCAGTAATTAAAATGGTACAATACTGATCAGAATAAAACAGAATCAAGGGCCCAGAACCAGTCTTTGCTATACATTAAAAAAAGATGCAGTGTATGATTATCTAAGCCACAACGTAATAAGAAATATAAACACTATTAAAATATTATTGAGGTAACAGAATCTTAAGTCTTCAAATACCTATATCTTAAAACAAATTTCAGAGGTATTAGCAAAATAAATATAAATAAATCAAACTGTAGATAAACTACCAGAAAATAGATTTGCTATCCCAATTAAGGAGAAGTAATATTTTTATAATTATTTAAATAATAGAAGATTTTCAAAGGAAAAGATAGGCTAAAATTACTGTATAAAAACTTTATGATCTCTCTAAAATAATACAAAATTTGTTCAAAGGCAAATAAAAAAGAAAAATGAAAAAGTATTGACAAAAAATACAGCCAAAGAATGGTTACTATCTATAAGGTCTACATGTATGACCAACAAAAAACCCAAGACCCAAATGAACACATGAGTAAAGAAATAAATAGTTAATTCACCCATTAAGAAAAAAATGTTTTAAAATTTTTAGTTTAAGCAAATTAATTGAAGTAATAATGGAACGGTATTTCACACTACTATTACTAATAGTAGTAATTGTTATTTTGGATCATCTTGTTCTCATTACATTCTGGCCAATAAGGAGCAAAAGCAAAGCAAAGCAAAGTCTAGTGCAGGTAGTGTTTAGTGAGAAGACCCCTCACTCAGTCTACAGGGAGCATCACCCATTGGAGGCAATATGGTAAATGCAAATATTCCTACAAATATTCCTACACTTTGACCCCGTGACTCTCAAGCCTGAGAATTTATCCCAAGAGAGTAACTTAGAGGAAGAAAGAAAAAAAACCTACAAGTACAAAGTTGTTTATAGTAGTGTTGTTAATCATAGTTAAAAGAACTGTAAACATCTGAAATACCCAACAATAGATACATCAATACAAAAGGAAACTATGCACCCATTAAATGATAACTATGAGGACAAGTCAAACTATAATGGAATTAGTCGTGAAATAAGTATTTTAAAAGTAGAAACAGGGGACTTCCCTGGTGGCAGAGTGGATAAGAATTCGCCTGCCAATGGAAGGGACACAGGTTCGATTCTTGGACTGGGAAGACCCCACACATCACAGAGCAACTAAGCCTGTGCGCCGCAACTACTGAGCCTGCGAGCCACAACTACTGAAGCCCACGTGCCCAGAGCCTGTGCTCCGCAGCCACCGCAGTGAGAAGCCCGTGCACCGCAACAAAGAGTAGCCCCCCGCTCACCACAACTAGAAAAGCCCACGCACAGCAAACGAAAACCCAACGTAGCCAAAAATAAATAAAATCTTAAAAAAAAAAAAAGGTAGAAACAGGGAGTTACATCTACACCACCAAATCAATTGTGAAAAAATTATAAATAAGGGTAAATACTGGAAAGAGTAAAAACTGTCGCTTTTTCAGAATTTATGGGGTTGCGGGTGAAATTTTAAGATAAATCTTTTCCTAGGGTTTTAAATCTGCTTTAATAAACAAGTTCGAAATTAAAAGTAGAGAAGTATATCATATTTTCCCAAAGATTTCATCTAAAGATGAATAATTTTTTTTAATTAGTACTTTAAAAAATTGTGAGAGAGTCAGGCGTGTAAGCCAGCCGGAGCGGCAGCGCCGGTAGCAGCGACCCGGAAGGGAGCGCGAGGCGACGCTGGCTGCGGGGACCCGGTGACAGTGCGAGAAGTACTAGATTTTACAAGTTTGCACCATGCGTGAGTATAATAAGCTAGTCGTTCTTGGCTCAGGAGGAGCTGGAAAATCTGCCCTGACTGTACAATTTGTTCAAGGAATTTTTGTTGAAAAATATGATCCTACGATAGAAGATTCTTATAGAAAGCAAGTTGAAGTAATGCACAACAGTGTATGTTTGAAATCTTGGATACTGCAGGAACGGAACAATTTACAGCAATGAGGGATTTGTACGTGAAAAACGGACAAGGCTTTGCGTTTGTTTATTCCATCACAGCACAGTCCATATTTAATGATTTACAAGATCTGAGAGGACAGATTCTTCAAGTTAAAGACACTGATGATGCTCCAATGATTCTGGTTGGTAATAAGTGTGACTTGGAAGATGAAAGAGTTGTAGGAAAGGAGCAAGGTCAAAATTTAGCAAGACAATGGAACAGTGCGTTCTTAGAATCCTCTGTAAAATCAAAAATAAATGTTAATGAGATCTTTTATGACCTAGTGTGGCAAATTAACAGAAAAGCTCCAGTGCCTGGGAAGGCCCACAAAAAGTCGTCATGTCAGCTGCTTTAATATACTAAATGCATTGTAGCTCTGAGCCAGGTCTGAAGAACTATTGCCCAATTCAGCAGTGCCAGCATTCCAACTTTGTTAAACCTACCAACATCTTAAACGGACTTTCTGTGGTGGTACCCTTTAAGGGGCGGATGAAAGCTACTACATCAGTTTGCACATTCTAATCACTTTCCAGTATCACAAGAGAGATTTTTACTTATATAATAGTCCTAGAGTATGCAGCTGGTAAAACCAGAGGCTACAATCCAGTATTACTGTTAAGAGACATTTTTCATCCACCAGTGTTGTACATGTATGAAAATGGTGTACTGTATACTTTAACACACCCCATACTTTGTATTGGAGAGTACAATAATGTAAATCCTAAAAGCACCACTATTATTTTAGCATAATAGAAGCGAGCCCAAAGAGCTCCTCTATAGACTACTCCAGATAACTTCGCTTCTTTGATACTTGTAGCTTATTGAAGTTTTGAAACATAAATTCAAGGTCATTATCATTATATTGTACAAATAAGCGCTTTAACACAGCGATATAGTTTTTTAATTTTTAAAAATCTGTGGAGACAGTGATCTTGTCTTTAAGGTATGATAGTCCTGGGCTTCCCTGGTGGCGCAGTGGTTGAGAGTCCGCCTGCTGATGCAGGGGACGCGGGTTATGCCCCGGTCCGGGAAGATCCCACATGCTGCCGAGCGGCTGGGCCCGTGAGCCATGGCCGCTGAGCCTGCGCATCCGGAGCCTGTGCTCCGCAACGGGAGAGGCCACAACAGTGAGAGGCCCGCGTACCGCAAAAAAAGAAAAAAAAAAAAAAAAAAAGATATGCTAGTCCTTTCAGTATAATGTCTTAAAGATGTTGCCTTTAATATCTGTTGGGAAGGAAATGTCCAGACTTTTCAAATCTTTTATTACATGTTTCCTTTTTTGTTTACATAGGGAACAATGTTTATAGTTGTGTGTACAGTGGGGGGGTCTACAACAAGAAGTGTATATTTTCAAACAATCTTTTAACGATTTAACAATTTTTGTAAATCATTTTCAGGCTTCTGCAGCTATAGATTCTCACTGTGAATCCCCTGCGTGCTCATGCATAAGTGTATTTGCAATACCAAATATACAGGTTTAGTATTTTTGCCTGTTAGTGATTGTTTCACATGTGTAACGTTTTGGTTGAGATGTTAAATGGTGGATGAGTACTGTGGATGTGAATGTGGGAAGTAATTTTAATCATGTGTAATTGGTCACAAGGCCTAAGTTGCAGTAACTATTGCTGTTTTATTTAACGATGCCTTGTTGCTTTGTATGCACTAACATTTGGGTGTAAACACTGTGTGTCTATCCAACAGGGAGCCACAGTATTTAAATTGACCAACCTAATGTTACAACTCCTTTTGAGGTGGCCAAACGTAAACTAAAAGCCTTAATTAAAGTGGTGCAATTTTGCATAACTTAGCATCAGTAGTTCAATAAATTTGGATTGCCAAAAAAAAATAATTGTTGGATGTTTTACTTCTGGGAATCTTCTTGTCCATGTTGAATAGGTAGGTGTTAGTTACTATATTTCAGACTAGGGGCTTCCAACATGGTTGGTGGCACCCTGGACACAGCCACAGAACCATCCTTAAGCAGGTTTCTATGCTGAGAATGACCACGAGTAGCGTGAGCCATCGGGAGAAGTGAGTCAGGAGATGGGAGCTGGGGGGGAGGTGAGGCAAGAGACCCCAGGTTTTACTTTCCGAAGGCGAGTCTGGCAAGTGGGTGGGTGGGGCCTTGCAGCCACCAGGAGGGAAGGGCTGGGGTCTGGACTTTGTAGTGACAGCAGATTAGAAAGCAAGAGATGACTCTGATGTCTCAGAAAGAGGAACTGTTCTATCTGGGTGGCTTCCTGGGTGTGAGAGGAAAAGGAAAAGGAAGCATCAGAAGTTCAGGCCTGGGTCACCCTTCCAGACCCACTAGGTGCTAACAAGGCTCAGGGAGGGCTGGAGGGGTCCAGAAGGGGGGCTGGTTGGAAGAAGACAAGTTTAGAGGTTTTCTGAGTGGGCAGGAAACGCCATCTGATTCACTTATTCAACCATTTGCAAATATTTACTGAGGGCCTGCTCTGCGTCTGGCCCACACTCGCCACTGGGATGGACAAAGGCCCTGACAGGATGTGCAGTGTTTACACGTTCACCTTCTTTGATCTGGAGAAAATGAATCTATCCCCAGCCTGAGGAGAGCATCTCTCCGATCCCACCTACCTTTTTCCTGCTCAGCCGCTTCACTAAGGTCTGGAAGCTTGAGCCCCACTAAGTTCTGATTTCTTAGCAGGATGTGCTCCTTTTTAGGAAAAGAAAGACAACGTTTCAGACGGTGACCTCAGGCTGGACTTTTCCCTCGGTTCTATGGCTCTGTGACCCCTCAGTCTCACGGGGCAGCACTCGGGGCAGGGACAGTCACGACATCTGAGGGGCACCAGGAAGACTGCTCCTCTCCCAGCCTGTAAAGGTGCTAGAAACCCCACCATCAGTGCCCCATTCCTTGGGTCAGGAATGGTCCTTCGCATGGCTGGCTTTTTAAATAAGCCTGTGAGCCTCAGGGCGAGGGAGCTGCCAGCCACATGGTGGCTGAAGGCTGGAGGACAAACAGAAGCAGAGCCCAGGGCTCTGGGGATAGGAGGGTCCCCTGGGTGCGTATGGAGCCGCCAAAGATGGAAACAATGTTTGTGATCTCATGGCTGTGCTCTGAGCTGCCTGGAGCTTCCGGCCTTGTTATTCTGGGCAGTGAGTGCCCACTCTCAGGACTTGTGGCCTCCCCTGCCCCCAGTTCCTCAGTGGCCTGTGATAGCACCTCTTGAGTTGTTAAACTCTCCAGACGAATGAGGCTTGCAGATTGCCGTCCCAAGGCTGCAGGCCAATAGCCACTGCTGCTTGGGGCTTCGGCCAGCAGAGCCGAGGAGAGATGGGGATGCTGACGGCGGGTATGTGGACAAGTAGGCTCACACCTGTTCCAAGTCCAAGACCAGTGCTCCCAAGTGGAAATGCCACACAGAGCTCCTTGGGCCTGTGACCTGTGCTTCTAAGGGGATTTTCAGTGTCCCGGTAGCAAAGGCCACTTGGACGGTTTTCCTCCCCGGTGAAAGAGAGGAAAGGGCCAGCAGAGGGAGCTCTGGCCCAGATGGAAGTCATGCACCAGGGCCCTTGACCTGTTTCCTTAACCAGAGGCCCACAACCAAGCGGCTCTCAGCACCCTGGCTTGGGCTGGAGGTGTGGTCAGACGCAGGGCAGTGGTTAGTGGGATGGGGCCTCCAGGTTCTCTGTGGTTTTCTTTGCTGCAGAGGGGAACTGGCAGGGGTCTGGGGTGGTCTGTTGCCTGGCCTGGCCTCTGCTGCCCAGAGGCACGTGAAGGCAAATGCCTGTCTGGCCTCCTTGGCGTCACCTTCCCCAGGGGTCTGGGGCTGCGGCCCACCAGGGGCGGCCCTTGCAGGCCTGTGCTGACCCGCTAGTTAGTGAGGTCTTCCTGGCTGGGTGGGCTTTTCCGTGTATAACGTTTTTAACCTCAGCAGCCAGGCCCCAGCTCCCCTGGAGCCTCCAACGCAGAAGGCTTCTGTGCAGGACAGTGGCCACGGTTGGAACGCGTTCCTGCTAGTGCAGACCCCCAGCCCCGCACTTGCTCTTGACCGCTGTCAAGTGCCTCATTTCCTTCCCTGTCCCACGGTCCCTCTGTAGGGGAGCCAGGAGGGCCTCGTCCAACTCCAGCTGTGCGGGCGCCAGGCCCCACCCCGTGGAGTCCCGGCTGCCTTGGCCTGTGGCCTGGGTTGGCCCTCTGGGGAAGTGGAGCTTGGGTAAGGATTTCTTTGTCCTGTTAAACTCTTCTCTTCCTCACACCCTGGGCTCTCTCCCCCTGCATCTCTGGATGACCCCCAGTCATTCCATGAATAGGGCAGTAGCCCCATGAGAGACAGCTGTGCCTGGTTTGATGGCCAATGACAGTTAGGGACATCAGGGGTGTTAGAAGAAATTCACCACAGGGGGAGCAGCCCCTCACGGCCATGTTTGGATGGATTTGAGGCCCTTTGTTAACAGGTATCAGGAGGGAAAGCTTGGGGGGCAAGACAGAGGGAAAAGCCATTCCACCCTTGCCCCATCCTAGGCGTGACAAGGTGCTCCATCAAAGGCTTCTTGCTCGTGAGCCACCAGCTCCAGTTAGAGAGGAAAACACAGCCCAGGACTCAGGGCCCACGTGTCCTTCCATATACCCACCTTCCCCTCGAAATGTGGCAGCTCTACACCAGCTGACCTCACCGGAGTGAGCAAGGTAGAGGCACGAAAGGTGATATTTATGAAGGACATGCTGCCCAGTGGGCTGGTTTTTGGGGTGGGGAGGTTCAGGGTTCCACAAGGCCCACGTCTGGGCCACAGCTGCCCCACCCCAGGCCCAGGTCAGCCCGGCCCAGAGGCCCTCAGCCCAGGTTGGGGACCTGGACGCACACCCTGCCCAGCAGGACCCCAGGAACCCACCTCACGGAGTTTGGTCAGCTTCTGCATCCGTACTGGCTGCACTTGTATCTGAAAGTCTTTAAGTCCAGGAGCCTTGGCCAGCTTGCTGCCAGCTTTGCCTGAAAGACGTTTCTCTTCCTCTGCCAGCGGCACCTTGGCAAGCACTTTCTGAAGCCGGGAGCCGGGTTCTTCGGGACTGCTGTCCCAGGAGACATCCCGCAGCAGGGGCGGCCGGGACACAGGGGGCCACAGCTCAGCTTTGGAGCCAACCTTGGACCCTGTGGGCTCTCCGACTGTACTTTTCCCCTGGGGGGACTGGGGAGCCGCCCCTCCAGAGCCCTGGGTTGGGCTTCTGGGCAGAGGGTTGCCCTCCTTGGCTGTCTTCAGAAGCGGCTTCCCTAGCTCGCTCTCAACAGGGCCAGGCTGGGGGCTGTTCAGGGCCATTTTCCCACCACTGCCTGTGCCAGAAGCTGGGCCCTTGGGTATGGCCTCTGGGCGATGGAGGGGATCAAAGTTTTCCTTTTGTTCTATTGCAATTTCTTTGGACTTCTCAACTGTGGGAGAGCGAGGAGTCAGCCTGCCCTGAGACACTTTCCTCTGGTCATTCTGCTTGCGGTCAGCTAGCCCTTTGAGGACATTCTGAAAGAGACAAGGTAGAGCTGGGACCCCGGCGGCAGGTTGGAGGGGAGAAGGGTGGATTCACCTCTGCTATGGGGTCTCTAACCCCATGGACCCTGCTAAGGGACCCGCACGTGTGTGTGCGCGCGCACGTGTGCACACGTGTATGTGTGTACGTGTGTGTGTGTGTGTGTGTGTGTGTGTGTGTGTGTGTGTGTGTGTAGGGGTGGGGAGGTGTTGGAGAGGTATGGGCTAGGTAGAAAGGGAGGACTTCTCAGTCACATCTGAGCCGGCAAAGGGGACCTACAAACAAGCCTGAGGGTTGTAAAACAGATAGGATAAGGGGACCTGCCACTCAAAACCTGCCAAGAACTTCCCAAGGGCTAGGCGCTGCAGAGGACAGTGGAATGGAGTGCAGCCACAAGTTTCGGCTTTGACTCTGTTGCCCCAGATTCTAGTCCTAGCTCTGCCTGGCAAGGCCCTTAACTCTTAGGGATTCAGATTTCCCATCAGGTTTGTGAACTCCCTGAAATTATATACAAATGTATATGTGTGTTTGTGTGTTGTATGTATTTTTCTGGGAAGAGAGTCCATAGCTTTCAACAATGTCTCAGAGCGTTCTATGATCCAAAAGATCACTGAATAAGGGGGTTCTTGCAAGGCTGATAGCTTGCTGTTCAGAAGTTCCAAGATTCTGTGCTCTTCTTTCATTTCCCAAGGGAAAGCTGCTTTGTGGGGTGCAGGTTCGTGTGTCTGTCTGGGTATTTGTGTGGCTGTCTTGTGTGTGTGCTGAAACTCTACCAGAGGACTCTATCCCAGACCCAGTTCTAGATGAGATTATATTCTATGCTGCCCTGACACCACCTTGAGCAGGTGGTTCTAAGCAGGTGTGGGGCTCTTCGTTTGCTCGTCAGCAGAGATGAGGTTTTCCAGGCTGCCCCCAGGTAGAGTCCCAGCTAGGGGCTGGAGCTTTCCTGCAATTTTCACTAGAGCTGACGGGGGCAGCAGTCTTCCCTGGCTATTGCTGGGCCCAGTGGTCCCCCCGGCCTCTGGCAGCAGCCTGACTGGGAATGTAGGACTATGGGCAGGACCACCGTGGAGGTCATCCCCACTGAATCCCACAGCCTCACCCCCTCCACCTCAGGCTTCCAGTCACCGTAGGGCAGAGGAACCTTCTAGCTTCCTCAGCCTTGACCTTCCACTCACGCACACCCACTGGCAGGCTGCCCAGGGCCAGCCTAGGCTTCTGGGACACCGTGTCTCCCACATTCAAATCATCCAAACTGGGCAGACCTCAAACTCACAGGCTCGCCAAGGGGAGGTGAAGAGACTTCGGCCTCATCCCCCTTCTGCTGGAGAAAGTAAACACGAGTCAGTCAGCAACGTGAAGAGGCCGAGTCTCCTCTTGAAACACCCTCAAGGAGACCCCTACAGTGGGGTCGATGTCTCCCCCACCCAGCACCCTCGCCTCCAGCGGGTCATGGAGGGCCTCTCAGGTGTTACGGGGTTAGAGGAGAGAATAGTTGACATAGAAACCCCAAACGGTGCCCCGTTACCTGTGGTGGTGCTCCGGGCAGAGGGGACCCTGGGCCACTGCACGCATCCAAACCTAAAATGGTCCAGACACTGACAAGTGATGTCCAGCACCCCAGACCCTCAGCTGTCCCTTTAGCAAAAACGCATCTACCTCCCCAGAGTGTCCTCCCTTGGGTCCCTCGGGCCCAGGAGCCAGTAATGCCCATGCCTGTTGAGTACCTCTCACAATGCCAGGCTCTGTGGGGAGTCCCCATCTAATCATCACAGAAACCACATGAGGCCAGGGCAGGGGGAAATCAAGGCCACACAGCCGGAGTGTCAGCGCTGGGATCTGAACCCGGGCTGCCTGGCCCGAGCCTGAGCTTGCCCCGCAGCTCTGACAAGGGTAGGCTGCTCTCCCTGGCACCCCAGCCCTACCCTGGCTGAGCTGAGGGTGTGGCCCTGAACGCAGCCTAATGAAAGGGAAGCAGTCAAAACACAGAGAGTGGCCCAAATAGAGGCCTTTGCAAATAAGCTCTGAGGTCACCTCTCTCCAGGTCCTCTCTGGGCAGAGGGCCCCAGCCATAGCCTCCTTCCCTCCATCCTCATCCTGGGCTAGGCCTACCTCCCCACGCTAGCTTGAAACCCCAAAGAAAGCACATCTTCCTACTCTGAGGCAGCCCAGCCAGGCCCCTGGGGAGGGGACCAAACGGGCATCCTGACTGGGAAGGCTGCAGGACAGGAGTCCTGGGGCCCAGGGGAGGGACTGAGCCACCACCCAAGGTGGGGAGCCAGAGTGGGCAATGCCGTGGGGTTCGGGGGGGAGGTGGACCTCACCAGGCCGCTTGGGGACGGTGAGGGAGTTGCTCTGAGAGGACCCAGAGAGAAGTTCCGGGACTGAGGTTTGGGGAAACAGCTGTGGAGACAGACACAAATTGGCCAGCATTCGTGAAGGTTCAGGACTTCAGCCTAACAAAGACATCCTTTCAGGTATTTCTCGCCTCTGGGGACTGGGTCTGCCTCGTCAGGTTCAGGGGCTGATTCTGGACTCCAAATGAGGCTCCTACCACAGCCCAATGCCTCCCTGCTGCCAGCCCAACAGAGGGGGCGCTGGGGTCATTTGGGGGAGAGGGAGGGTGATTGGGGTCACACTCCTCAAGTCTGCCTGGCCTCACCCCAAAGCACCTTCTAGAAACAGAGGACCTGGCATTGCTTGGCAGGTACAGCTCCAAAGGCTATACCTCCTAGACTTGCCAGGATGGCTCTGATTTCAAATGTGCCCCTTCCCTCCTAAGTACATTCGGACTTGTTTAGCTGCCCCAAATTTTTCCTCAAGAAAAAGAGTGACTTTAGCCAAAGGGATAGCAGGAGAATTTCAGAAAACCTTTCTTCTAATCCAGAAATTCCAGAGAGACACCAAAGACCACACTTCCCTTCCCTAGGATCCTTCCCGGGGCACAGCTGGAGGTCAGGGAGAGGAAGCCCAGGGCCAGCCTCTCCTGACCTTTGCAGAGGAGGTGCCCACAGAGCAGGGCCTCCTGGGGATGGTGGGAGACCACACAGACTCCAGCCCTGCAGGGTGGCCCGGGAGTCTGTGCACTCAGGAATCACATAGTGGGTTTCTCTCCAGGCAGGGTTCAGGGACTGGGGAGCCCAGGTCAAGTTCACGGGTGTCATATGGGCTAGCACTTCTTGGCAAAGCAGGAAGACACAATGGTCACACATAGACCCCAAAAAATGGAAAGCCGAGTTTTCTGGGCTAGAGTTGGGTCAGTATTTCAGAGCTTCTGATACGGGGTGCGATGCCCTCTCCCCACAGGATCCTCTCCACGAGCCTCAGTCCTCCTGGGCCCAAGAGGCCTGGGGGCAGGCGCATCGAGGGCCACCCCTGGGAAGCAGGGCTCCTGCTGCAGCTGGGGCTGGGCCCTCCCCAACGCCCGCCCCCGTCAGAGGGGCTCAGGGAGGCCTCCTGTCGTCCTACCTGATGGGCAGTCGCCGGGGCTGCTCCTGGACTTCCTCCCGCGGCGGGTCAGGAACCGCTCACTCACCGACTTGGCTTCCTCCAGCAGCGCCAGGTTTTTCTTCTTGTCCTCCTCTGAGATGCTGATGTCCGGCAGCTGGCCGTTTACCAGGTCAATGATGTGCCCCGCAGGGTCTGCAGAGGAGGGGTGAGCACGGCGTGAGAGCCATGGAATCCTTGGTCCCCAACCTCAGCCCTGCCCCCAGCCCCTACCCCTCAGCCCAGGGACACTGCCCAGAGGGGACTTGGCCAGCCAAATCTCAGCCCATTGCCGGGTCCTGGAGAGGGCTGTGTGGGGAGAGCCAGGGCTCCCCCAGCAGGCCTGACCCCTCAAGCTTGTAGCCAGTGGATGTGGCAGGTCCTCTGTCACAAATGGCCGTGAAGCCACCTAGGTTCCCAGTACTGTCCTCCACTCTGCCATGAGGGAAGGCCACCAGGAGACCCACCTGTTCTACCTGCTCCCCTAGTGTTCTTCCTTCGGTCTCTGTTTCTTTAACAAGATAGTGAGCTTAACATATGTGGATAAAGGAAGCACTCCAAAGATCATGGGCCAAAGACACAATCCCATGGCCACCTTCCCTCCTTTTTCCCTCTACTCACATTGTTTACCCCCATCCTTCTCCATAACTGCCCCTTCTCCAGGACGCATTCCCTGGGTGAGCGACACCACCTCTCACCCAGCTGCTCGGAAACGTAGGAGTCACTCCACACTCTTCCCTCTTCCTCAGCTGCCCCCAGGTCCAACCAACTCAGCATCAAGTAAGTATCTCTGGAACCTGTGCCTCATCGCCACTGTTGCTCATCAGCTGTAACTTACCTGCACAATTACATCAGCCACCTCATAGGTCCTCCACCTCCAGGCTATCTGCTCCGTCCCATCCTCCACTGCCTATCACAGTGACCTTCCTAAGGGCCATATCTGACCATGCGATTCTCCTGCCTCAGCTCATCAGGATTCCTCCTGGTCCCCCGTGTGACGTCCAGATGCCAAACTGCGCCCAGCCACTTTCCCTGATCCCACATACTCCTCTCCTCCAGCCCCTTGGTAGTGAATGGCTCCCGTTGTGCCTCTCCAGCCTCCGTTCCTCCTCCTTCTGGTCATAGCTCCCCGGTTTGCACTGGGTGAAACTCGTCTGAGTCTCAGTCATGTTAGGAAGGAGCTAAACAATACTGCCCATCTCAGCCCAAGTGCCAGTAAGGGGACCACGTACCATCCTCAGCCAGCCAATGAGCTCAATCCCCCTGGGTGACTGGTTCAGGGATGGCCATGGAGGCCAGTGAGAGGCAACTCTGAGAATGGTGGCGGGTATATGGGGAAGAGGAGCTCTCTTTTCACTGAAGGGATGTAAGTTGCTGGTAGCCATTTGCCCAGAAGGAAGCCAACACACAAGAGAGGAAACTTGGGAGATGGGATGGGATGATTGCTAATGACCCAACATGAGCATCTGGGCTCAGCGCTCCCTGAACACACAGACCCTGGCTTTTATTTATTTTTATGTGTTTTGGCATAAGCTAGTTTAATTGAGTTTCTGTCATTTGAAAGAGTCCTGACACACAGCCAAGCACGCAATTGCTCTGTTATGGCTCCTGCCCAGCAACACAATTGCTTCCTCCACCCAAATGACGTTTCCTCCCTCTTGTCTATCTGTCCGACTCTCTAAGGCACAACTCAGATACTATCCCCTCTGGACTACTAATCTGAGAAGAAGAAGAGGGGAAGGGGCCAAGCCCGGCCAAGCTGCCAGACCTCAGTCTTCCTACTCAAACACACCTTCAGTTGGACCCCTATCTCCGGTGGCAGAAATAAGACAAATCGGCCTAGCCCTTACCCACAGAAGTCAGGGGAGCAGTGGAAACCTTCAGGTGTCGGTGAGAAAGCCTCCTGTGGGGACTGTGAGCTCTGAAAGACCAAACAGAGTCATCTTGTTAGGAAAATTTGTCCACAGCTGGTAAATAGGAGACCAGATGCTTGCATAATCTTTCAGAGTCATCCTAGAGCATCATCTTACAAGCTTGTTATTTTTTCAAGGGCGAAAAAATATGGGAATTTGTTAGAAATGCCAGTTCTCAGGCTTCACCCACCGACAGGATCAGAAACTCTGGGGATGGGGCCCAACCATCTGTGACTGAACAAGCCCCGGCCCCAAACCCAGGTGATCCTGATGCTCTCCAAAGTTTTCGAACCACAGCCCTTTGTAACTTTGACGATTTAGTATTTATTAGGGCTCAGACTCTGAGTGAATATCTAACTTGCAGAAAACTCATAAACTGTGAATAATTGCCTGGTAGAGATGCAGATGATTTCTGTTGGGGAGAAAAGATAAAAATAAGGTTTCATTGCCCTGTGAAACATTAACCTATCTTGTATCTAACTTAGCAATCTTTTTTTTCTCTTTTTAAAGATGTATTTATTTATTTATTTTGGGGGGCTGCGTTGGGTCTTCATTGCTGCGCGCAGGCTTTCTCTAGTTACAGCAAGCGGGGGCTACTCTCCATTGCCTTGCGCGGGCTTCTCATTGCGGTGGCTTCTCTTGTTGCAGAGCACGGGCTTTAGGTGCACAGGCTTCAGTAGTTGTGGCACGAGGGCTCAGTAGTTGTGGCTCACAGGCTTACTTGCTCCATGGCATGTGGGATCTTCCCGGACCAGGGATTGAACCTGTGTCCCCTGCATTGGCAGGCAGATTCTTAACCACTGTACCACCAGGGAAGTCTCTAACTTAGCAATCTTATTCCAGCTTTCTTTTCCTCCTCACTGATTATACTACGTATATCCATTTCTCGTATCCTCCTTTGAACTGGCTTTGTTATCCTGATGGTCCCCTCGTCAATGAGTTAAGTAAATCTTTGACACATGCTCACTATATATCTGTATTAGAATTATCTTTGTAACTTTTTGGAAATTAAACTTAGAAAATCTCATTCCAGCTAGACCAATGCATGGGCTAGTGCTGTGTAAAACCGAGGCAGGGACATCCCTGTGCATGTGAGCCAGTGTCCCTTCCAAGAGATCATCTTCCACACAGGACCCACTTTGGCCAGAAGCAGGATTCTAGTAAAAAATTCACATCTCTTAGGTCTGTTTGAAAATATCTGAGCAGTTACTGTAGAAAACTCCCCTGCTATGAGCTGTGCTTTTCTTAAAGGTTAACAAGGTGCAAAGAGCCAAATCTAGGAGAGAAGAAATAATTTGTGGGGAAAGATAATGGAAAAATCCCAAGCTCTCTCTCCCATTTTGAAAAACTGCTTGATTGTATTTCATCAATAAAATGATCAAGAACGAAGAAAAGATTTGTAAAAAATAGAGCTGTCTAATCCACACATGCTAGGAAATACTGCTCTTTACAGCACAGATTAGGCAAATAGGAGGTTACCTGTTGACCAGGTTTTTGTCAGTTTCTTCTTCCGGTGAACTGGCATCCCCAGTCAGGATGATGGTGGGTGGACTGCAAGATATTCCTGCGGTGGGAGGGCCCTGGTTGTTTAGAACAAAAAACACAGATGGAGTTAAGCTCCCAGGAGCTGGAGCCCTTATTCAAGTATCATGACACTCAGAGACTTCTTGACAAGGGTCAAATGCTGTTTATTTGGATTATTCAGGGGGGGAAAAAAAAGGCAGTTTCTCCTTCATTTACCGAGCTTAACTTGGTCTATTTTCATGCACTAAGATTAGGGAACTTCTAAGCCATCCCTGGTTAATTCTCACTAACAATGTAGAAAAAGAATGGTGCAGGGTCCTCAGGCTGCAACCAGCCTGGTTGGGGAAGGATGGAGGCCAGCAGAAAAGGCAGTGACACCACACATTCCCAACACTCAGTGACGCCCTACATTTGGCTAATTGTGACCTTTCAATAAAGGTGATTTGTTCCATGGATAATGGAACACGCTTTGACTTTTGTAACTTTGTAAAAATGTTTATCTACATAAATACACATTTCTGAAATAAGAACAAAAGTTAGGAGCCAATCCTTAGATTTTTGAGATAGTTTGCAACCACTAAACAAAATAGAACAAAACTACTAACCATCAAAATGAAAGAGTTATTACATCCCAGGTTGGAGAAGTTGTAGTGAAATTGGTATACCGTTATGCTGCTAATGGCTGTGTGAGTTGTAAAACCCTATCTGGAGTAGAAAAAATACTTGCTGAGTGAGTAAATGAGTGAATGAAATAAAAGCAATACTGTATAGGATATACAATAAGATCCATGAAGATGCATATCAACCTGTGTTTTCCTACACCTAAGTGTACTGGGGGTAAAAATAGGACCAGTTAACAGTAACACACAGTATCTCTCTGGTTCTTCTGCCACATGCTATTGTGGTATTTCCATCTCAGAATTGTTCCCAGCTATGTCTGGAAGACTCTCCAGAGGTCCTGTCATATGACCCTTCATCATTTGCCTTCTCCTCTGCCCTGCCCCCTTACTGGTGGGTACAGCCCGGGCCCTCTGTGAATGCCCTACTCTCCCTGCCAAAGTCCTGTCTCCCTGGGCTCCCGAGCATGTCACACCACCTGCACTATTGGTGTGGCCTCCTGAATCTTCAGAGCAGCAGGTGCCCATGGCCACTGTCTCTGGAGGTCGTGTCCTTCTGGAGTCCCTGGGCATTAAGTGCTCTTACCTCTACTGGCCCCACTGAAGCCATGGCCTGGGGCCTGCCCTCGCAGAGCCAGGCTGAGCTGTGTTCTTGAGCCCTTGGTATGCAGGTGTTGGTTCCTTGCGAGGTGAGGAGGAGGCTCTCTCTCCTTTTCACATCATTCTTTGTTGTCAAGTGGGTGCTGTACAGTACCATCTGGACTTCTCAAATCCCACAACTTTTAGTGAAACCAGCTCTTCCCATTGTCATTTGCATCTCTTCCCTCCCTTGGCCTCAAACATAAGGCCGGGTGAGCTGGAGAAGAGTCTCTGAGTCTAGCCAGGGAACGCTGGACCCCTGTGTTCCAGGACCTTTCAGCAGGAGGGAGCTGCAGTGATGGGAGGAGGGGGAAGCCCTCAGAATCCTCGAGCACATGGAAGGGCAGGGACTTTGGCTGGGTAGGAGGAACAGGAAGCAGCACTGCCTTTTGGAAGAATCACACTGCACTCAAATTTCTGCTCATTATCTGCTAGCTGTGTGTCCTTGGGCAAGTTATCTAACCACTCTATGCCCCATGATCATAAAATCTAACTCACAAGGTTGATGTGAAGATTAAAAATAATGTTGACCCAGCACCTGGCACATGACTCATGTTTTCAATAAATGGTAATATTACTGTCAGATTACTTTTCTCTCTCTCATTCGACAAACACAGTTTAGTTATCCATCATGTGCCAGGGGCAGTTTGAGATACAAAGACCCTCAAGAGCTCACAGCCAAGCAAGAGAAGTAATTAATACTTATAATAAGTATAAGGTGATAAGGAATGAAGCACATTCTGTGAAAGCTCAAAGAAAAGGAAAGAAAACTCTCTCAGGAGGGGAGCTGGAGAAGACTCTCAAGAGAAGGGGACATTTGAGCTAGGTCTTGAGGGATGAATAGGAGCTTGCAAGACAAAGATATTAGGGGAGAGGTTTTTGGGCAAAGGGAACAGCATAAGTAAAAGGCATAACTGGGCATTAGGGATTCACAATGTACCTAGAGCATAGACTATAGAGTATGTGAAATAGGAGGGCCCAGGGATGGGGGCTGCCATATTGTGATTTATAAGAAATGTATATATTTGGTCATTCAGATGACAAAAATATATTCCTCATAAATATTTGGTCTTCATCCACAGTTCCTGGCTTACAGCTCCCCAAACACTTGGAACTTCCTGAGTGATAAAAGCTTGGGGAAACATCTTTTGTTATAATATTTGGTCTCTTGTCCTCAGTTCCTGAAAATGCTTCAGAGAATTGCTTGACATGTTAGAATGAGGTCCAAGAAACTAATTTTGGGGCAAAATATGAAACCAGAATAAGAGGTTGAGTCAGCTTTTGAAAGACCTTGGTTGCTACTCCAGTGAGTTTGGTCTTTGTGGTTTTGGAGATGGGGAACACTGAGGATTAGGCCTGGGAATAACTTGACTGCCCAAAGAGAAAACAGAAATGTTGACAGCAGATCCATCCATGGGTCCCCGTGATTCCCACTGGTTGAGTTGCTGGAAGAGGCCCTGTTACTGAGCACCATTCTGCCCCATAGGAATTTTGAGGAGCTCCCTAGTAAACTGGAGCCGTGTCACTCTCCAATTGGATATGCACGGTTGGAGAAGGTAGAGTGACAGGGAGTCAGCATGATGCTTGTGGCTGAAGCCAGGACTGGCCAACCTGTCCTCATGACCCCAGAGCTCCAGTCCCTCCAAGAACGCAGATATACATCTTTCTGTCAAAGACTCCTCCTGGAAGAGACACTCAGGAAGGTTCCCCCAAAGCAACAACTCCTTCTGTGGATAGTTTCACCCTGATGGGCTGGTGATGAGCTAGTCACCTGCTTCGTCCTCTTGTTGCACTGTCCCTCAGTTCCCATCACTATAAAGTAGTCAATGGCCTGCGGTCTCAGAAGATGTTTGTGTGAATAAAATGAAGTGATGAATGTGTATGCCCTTTTATAACTGTCATCTGATCTACAAATACCCATTAATCATGGTTATCACTCAAATGAACAGCAGCTCCACTCAGTTCTCCCCACCTTTTGTCCACCAGCCTTCACTGGTGGAAGACTAGCAAGCAGCAGAGGGGCTGGCGCCTTCCAAGGGGCCAGGAGGGAAGCAGAGGATCTTGGGTCATGGTGTGGGGCCTGAGGACACACAGTGGAACAGCACCCATGGGAGCTGCTGAGGTCAGGAAAGGGGAAGCAGAGTGTCAAAATGGCAGGTGATGATGGAGCTGGGGCAGGCAGGGCCCAGGCAGTGCCAAGCTAAATGGGAGAGCCAGTGAAGTGGAAGGAATGTGGTGCAGGGGGAAGGTATTTCTCCTGGGTAGATTCTCTGGGGAGCAGAAAGGGCTGAAGTTTTCCCAGAGGCTTCTGTTCACCTCACTAAAAGGGTTTCTTGCTAACATGGCCTCTTGGATTTCAGTTAGAGAATTAGCATCCTCTGAATCCTATCCTCTGAGCTCAGAGGTGCAAATTGGAGACCTGGGAGCCTGTTTGCTGTGAGTAGCATTTACAAGTTTTTATATTAGTTACCAACATTTCATAATTAGAAGAATTCCCATAAAGGTCTGGATTTCCTGCTTTTCCTAAAAAACCAGGAGATCAAGCCATCTTGGTTCCACAGTTCTGCCGAGTAACCCTTGGTTGGAGTCAGCTCACGCTGGCTTGTTTCAGTCATTCTCACTCCCTGCCTGGCCCCAAAAGCATCTGAGTTACTGCTCCTATGACCCATGATTCTTAGCCTGTCTTGGTTTTCTGGAGCGCAGGAGGTTTGTGCTTAAAGCCTCCTCCACCCACGTCATCTTTTTTTATTCAAACCACTTTATTAAGGTGTGATTGACATATTTCATGTACACAACTTGATGAGTTTAGAGATAAGTATATACTGTGAAACCCTCACCACAATCCCTATCCATCACTTCCAAAATTTCCTCCTGCCTGAGGATAAGAACACTTATAAGATCTACCCTTGTAGCAAATATTTGGGTATACAGTGCAGTAGCGTTAATTCTGGGCACTCTGCTGTACAATAGATCTCTAGAAGTTATTCGTGGCCGTGTAACTTCCACAACATCCTGACGGAACTTCTTTCCATATGGCCTCATGGGTGACTGTTACCATGGCAATGCCAATCAAAACACTGACTATGCCTATAGTATGTGTGGGGTTCCTTCCCTGGGTGGAATTTATTTCTACAGTGAAAATTTGGCCTCTGAAAATCACCTTTTCCATGTTCATCACATTTAGAGAATTTTTTTCGTGTATGAATCCTCTGGTAAACAAGAAGAAATGCACTCTGGCTGAAATATCATTTTCCCATTTGTTCTATCATATGGTTTCTGACATCCCTTGGAGGGGCTTTTACAAATTCCCAGCATGCACTGGTGATGATGGGCTAGGTCTACATAAGGGGGCAGAAGGAGCCAAACATTAATCTCTGCATGTTGTATTCTAGAAATAAAATGGTGGTGGTGCTGCTCGGGTTATACCATATACCCATTTCCAAGAGTCTCATATATTCCAGCTGCTAAGTAAGTAGAATGCAGTTTACTTATTTTTGTTGACACACTACCTATTTCCCAAAGCAATGTGAAGTCACCAACAATAAACTATAAGACATAAGAAGATGAAACTATAAAAAGGAGGGAACAATTTGATAAATACAGACATCCCTAGCAGACAAAGAAAAATATATGCTTCTTCTAGCATCCATGGTTTGACCCGGAAGTTAAACTATTTGATCTGAAAGCCAATGAAGCTGTGATCCATGTGGGCGAGTCTCTGAGAGAGTCTGCCTTAGAGAATCGTTCAGCAGATAAAAAGCAAATGTTTTCTGGGATAAATTGGGAGATTGGGATAAATTGGGAGATTGGGATTGATATATATACACTACTAAATATAAAAGTTAACGAATAAGGACCTACTGTATAGCACAGGGAACTCTACTCAGTACACTGTAATGGCCTATATGGGAAAAGAATCTAAAAAAGAGTGGATATATGTATATGTACAACTGACTCACTTTGCTGTACACCAGAAACTAACACAACATTGTAAGTCAACTATACTCCAATAAAAATTATTTTTAAAAAAAGAGAGAGAGAGAGAAGTCCACTCTTCATTCTCACCTCTAAGGAGAACAAATCTTAACTCCCACCCTCCCCTCTCCTCTCCCCTTTGACCCTTCACTTGCTTACCCGCCGCCCCAGTCTCCTCTCTCTCTCTTTCTTCCTCCCTCTCTCCCTCTCTCCTTCCCTCCCCACCTTCTTCCCTCCCTCCCCCCTCGGCTTATTCCTCCAGCTTCATTAAATTCTTTCTTGTGCACATTGTCTTACCCTTGCTTTTTATGATTGACACAAAGGTTTTCAAAAGTCTTAGAGTCTAAGAGAGGGGGCCAGCCTGTAAACATTTGCACATTACTATGCTTTGTTCTGTGCATTCACACAGCGAACGTTTCTTGAATGCCTACCGCTTGCTGTGGTCTATGCTAGGGCCTGGAGGCAAAGGTGAACTAGGCAGCCTCTGAAAGGCATCCCAGTTAGCACAGTGTGATGGGGAGTGGGGTGAAAGTACCCTCCTCCTCACCCCTACCCCATCCCAGGTGGCGCCCGGGCCTGATGCCCTTAATGCTGACACTGTGAGGTAATGGTCTACAAGGCACTTGAGGAGCTGCTTTCTGGTAGGAGTTTTCTCTGCCTCCTGGTGAAAGGTCACTTGCAGCAAAGCTCTCCTGAGGTGATTGTCACGCATGGGGCTGCAGGCACCCTCAGTCAGAGGAAGGTCAGGAGCAGAGGTCCCCACACAGAAAGGCAGACACAAGCCATGGTGGCAAGCGCCAAGCATGTAACCATGGACGCACGCAGTCTGAAGCTGCTTAAAAATCAGGAGACACAAAGCAATCAGGGAGAAATCCTCTAATACACTGATGGAATGTCCTGGAATATCCTCACTCTCTCCTTCCAATGTGTGCAAACTACATGGTAATAAAATCAAATTGTTCTCTCCCTAATCAGCTCACAGAAAGCTCTGGGCAACTTCTAATGTTCTGCAAAACTGATTTTGTGGGGAACATTCAGTCTTGTGCTGGCTGGGTTTCACTTTCGCAGGTACTAGAGAGAGAGTAATCAGGAGAGTGTGGGAAGATTCCAGTGGCCCTCTGGGTGAACTCTGCCAGGTTTTAATGCAGTGTAAATACCCATCCCTGCTCCCACTCTGAACCGCTGAAACAGAAGGCAGGACCTCAAGAAAGCTTGTGGGTCAGAGGGTTCAAACAGAGTTCGCCAGGCAAGTTCCTGGCTTCCGGACTTCAAGGGCGTCAGGCTCCGGAGCCACACTAATTCATCATACAGCTTTTCGCATTAGCTGTGTGACCTCGGGCAAGTGACCTCACCTCTCTGTGCCTCAGTTACCTCATCTGTAAAATGACTATCTCACAGGGTAGTTACAAGAATTCCACAGATTGGTGTAGAAACAGGATTGCCAGACAAAATACAGGATATCCAGTTATATCTGAGCTTCAAATAAACAACAAATAATTTTTCTAGTATAAGTATATCCCAAATAGTGCATGGACGTAACTGTATTTTCATTTGCTAAATCTGGCAGCTCCAGATGGAAAGCTCGTGGAAGGGTACCTGGCAGCTAGTAAATGCTCAATGAGTGTCAGATGTTATATTCTGTTATTGGTAACTTTGGGGCTAAATTAATGACTTTGGAATTTGGTTTTGAGGAGATTGTTGTTCTGTGTTTTGTGTCTGAACAACCTTTTGGAGTTAAATTAGGAGGGCCTTACCCTTCTGGTCGCAGAGTCACAGAGCATCTTCCCCTGGGGCATCTGGCCACACAAGCCCAAGTAATCAATGACCCAGGGAAGCCCACCTCCAAGGCCACCTTCACCTGGCTCCACTCCCTCTCTCACCATCTGCATCTCAGACAAAGTAGAGATGCCTTTTACATATAGCAGAGGCAAAGACACAAACATGGATAGAAGGAAGTGACATTTACTCAGACCTACTGCATGTGGGGCTCTGTCCCAGACACTTCCCGTGTGTTTTCTCATAATCCTCCTAGCAACTCTGTGAATGAATCTCAGGGCACCCATGAACAACTTGGGGTGATGATACCTCCTGACCTCACAGAATTGTGCAGAGGAAGTGAGAAGATGAAAGCAAGAGCCCTGAGCATGGAATTAGGGAATTAATACATTTCTTTTCTCTCCCCTCTTTTCCCACTTCAATCCCCACTTTACCAACAAAAAGACAGACATATTATGTCCAGGGCTGCACAGCTGGTAAATAGGGGAGGAGACCAACACCAGGCCTGTTGGCCTTCCTGTTACACACACTGCCCTTACAAGTCGTCTCCAGGTCTTGGGTCTCACTTCCCCTGGTTCCTGGTGTTCTGCAGGCCTCTGACACGCCTCTCTTATTCTTCCCAGCTGCACCCTCCCTCATGAGCCCCTTCCTCCAGGAAGCCCTCCAGGCTGAACACACAGCTAGAGGAAAGACAGCAGGGGTACCCCTCTCACCTTCCAGGGGCCCAGCCTTCCCAGGGATCCATTCCCCTTCCCTGGAGTCAGCTGAGCACTGCGGGAGCTGGGCCATCTCCCGGAAAGCTCACCCTTTAATAAGCCAGCAGGTCACATTTTGTTCTCCTTAAATAAACCTTATAGAAACATTTAGATGTTTATTTCACTCATAAATTCCCAGGAATGCACAACAGTTTCCTAACTGCCTGGGTGCAGGGATAAATATAGGCCAGTGGTACAGACGGGAATATGAGCTTCCTTTCCCCAATGTCATGTGACTAGGCCTGGCTCGGAAGCTCTGGGCAAGAGACCAGCCCCAGTCCAGGCAGGAGTGGGGAGTTTAGCTCCTGCGCTTGGATGCTGGCAGACAGCCTGGAAGAGGACTGTGCAGGAAGGCACAGTGGGGTGGTGAAGTCGGGAGGTCCACACTGGAGTCTCACCTGGGTGACCTCAGGCAAGTCACTTAACTTCTCTGAGTTTCAAGTTCTCAAACATTATGTGGAGCTAATAATCCCCCTTTTCCAGGCTAGTTTTAAGGGTGACAATGACAGTGAGGATGGTGACAGAGGGTGGGCCCTGTTGCAGCTGTATCCCCAGGTCCCTCTCTCACAGCCCGGAGGGCAAACAGGGACTGCCTCTGGATAGGGGGCCCTGGCCGCAAAGAGGACTTAGCACTCTCGTGATAGGATAAAAGGACTCTCTGCGGACTTGTGAAACAAATGATTATTCCAACAGCGAGTGCTAAGAGCATGGGAGAGAGCAGAAGTGCCTCTGCTGAGCTCGGCTGGACCTGGGGCTCCTCCCTGCCAAGCGCTGAGGACCAGATCCCGGTTTCCTGAAGGCTCCCAGCGCCCACTGTGTGGATCTCCCCATGCACCCATGGCCTGCCCTGCCTCCGTGGACCCTCCTTCCTGCCATTGTCCAGTCACTTCCTAGCAGTCAGGGGTCAACACCCCCCGCCTGAGATTATCCTGCCTTCTTCATCACTGTTTTTACTCTCATGTCACAGACTTCAGGAGTGCAACAGTGCACACAGTGTCTATTATAGCCTTACTCTGTGGGGTAGGGGGGTATCACTCAGCCAGCCAGCCATTCATCCATCATCTTCTATCCTCTCCTCCTCCCTCCTGTCCATCTCCTCCTCCTTTAATTCTAGGCATTTAATCAACCATACAGCCAGTTATCCACACAACCATCCATCCATCCATCCCTCCCTCCCTCTCTCCCTTCCTCCCTCCCTCCCTCCATCCATCCCTCCCTCCCTCCCTCCCTCCCTCCATCCATCTCTCCCTCCCTCGCTAAGTTCCTACCACACACTAGAGCTTATGCTGAGGGTTGGAGACACACACATAGCCCCTGACCCTAAGTAGCTGGCATGCAATCTGACAGGGGACTCAGAGAGACAAAAAATGACAAGCTACTCCATTGCTCACAATAGGAAGCAAGGACAAATAATTGTAATGTACGTTCCTGACCATCTGTAATAACAACCAGCATTTCCAAAGCACTTTCTGCTCTGTCCTAGGCACTTCTACAGCTACTATCTCATAGCTCTTACTCTCTGACCAGAACCACTAGAAGCCATCCTGGTGGAACAGTCCTCTTGACCCTTTCCAAGCTTCTTTTCCATAGAGGATGAGACATCAAGCACCTGCCTCCCATACCTGGGGCTTCTGGTGTCCAGGACACTGGTTTTACTGCCCGGTGGAGCCAGGGAAGGAGACAAAGGTGGCGGGAACAGCTCAGCAGAAATGGGTTTGGATCTCCACTCAACCACGACACAACCATATGACCTTCGACAATTACACAACCTCCCAAAGACTCAGTTTCTTCTTCTATAAAATAGAGATAATAATAATATCTACCTTGGGAGATGAGACCACATAGCAGGTGCCCAATAGATGTCTCCAATATTTTGTACATCAGACTCTAATGCTTTACTGATAATTTACTTGAAGATATTTCATTGAAGATCTGAATGGAGGCTGTTTTTGCAAAGGGTGGGATGAGATAAGTATGAATTCAAAATCCTCAAGTGGAGTATTCAAGGTTCTGCCCAGTTTCTAGGGATTAGAGTGTACTTCCTTGCCTCAGTTTTCTACCCGGAAAATGGGATAATAATCATACCAACCTCTTAGTGTTGTTGTATGTAAAGTGCTGAGAGCAGTGCCTGTCACATAGGAAGCACGGTATGAGGGCTCTCACTGGGTTAGTCGGGAGGGGGCAGGCTTTTACTGTAACACAGGGGTGTGAAGCCCAGGCCATTTCCACTCTGCCACATAGCTTATATCTCATGTTCCTATGGAATGGAAGCATTTGTTGCACCTTCCGGAACTCCCTGGTTGCTTGGGGAACACTGCTTGGAACCCTTCTTAAAGGACAGCCGTGCAGGATGATGGTGGTAAGACTGAATGGGTCTCTTACTACGCTAAGCAGGAAGAGAGTTCCAGGTTTGTTATGGTAGCAGCTACCATGCTCTCCAGTTCTGGGCCAAAACAAGGGGAGACCACACAGCTTCGTGGTCAGAGCTTCTAAGAGCTCCACAAACGGATCCCTTCCTTTTAGGGCCGCATGCAGAGGGTTGCTTCTCCAAAAAACACTCCAACCTCATTTTTAGTTAACTAACATTTAGGGATAGGGGTTGGGTTGAGAGTAGGGATGCCACTGGTTAGTTGAGCACTGCAGTGATCTTGTCAACCAGACGCTGCTGTATATGAGGGTTAAGCATCAATTTCTGTCTAGAGGATCTGAACGTGCAGTACCAAGTAGGTGCTCAGGGAGGCCTGGGGTGAGAGTAACAGGTGTTTGTGGCCTGAAGCAGGAACAGCACAGTGGCCTGGGTTTCTAGGGGTCAGTACCCATCCAACTGGGCTGTTTCATCATCCAACTGAAGGAGAATGAGGAAGGGGGTTGCACACGATGGGGCAGGGGCAGCTTGGGTTTTGGGCAAGATGTGTGACATGGAGCTTCGTCCCCTGGCTGCACGGGCTCACACACCTGAGAGGATGGTAGGCAGAAGGCATTTGGTGAGACCCAGGGCCACAAGCTGTGGTGCTTCGGGGTTTATGTGGTGGTGAGTTCTGCAGGGCCCAGGCTGGCCCTCTCAGACAAGTGGTTTTGGGAGCAGAGGACAGTATTCTCTTGGTCCAGGCACCTCTCACAGAGGCCCCAGAGCAGGGCAGAGACTAAGAGTGTTGGCTCTGGGGCCAGGCTGCCTGGGTTCAAATCCTGGGCCTGTCACTTACGAGCTGTGTGACATTGGAGGAAGGTACTTAACTTCTCTGTGCGTCAGTCTCCTCAGCTATGAAATGGGGCTGATGATACCTACCTCATAAGGTGGCTTGGAAGTTAAATGAGTTAATAGTGTAGTACCTGTTGGCACGAGGTTAGCTATTATTAGTGGTTTTTGCGGATAATGGAGAACAGGGTGAGGGGATGGTCAGGGAGTGGTGGTCAGAGGGATGCTGGAGCAGATGATGTGAAGGATGTGAGGTCAGCTTATGAGCTAGCACTGACCTGTCCCTGGGGGCTTCCTGAAACCCTTGGAGGAGGATGGGGGGTTTTCCAGGTGGAAGTGAGAGCCAGTGAAAATTGGGCTCTTATAGCTAATAAGAACTTCCCCACACCTTCAGGTTTGTAAGGCCCCTCTGAGGAGGCCATGTGGTCCCAGTGAGTGGAGTTTCTGATATGGCTGCTGGCCACAGGCCTGGAAACAGTTGGTGTCCTGGTCACACTGTCCCTGGGGCCTGGGGCCAAGTTTGGTGCCCCACGGTGAGGCAGAGGCAGGCTGGTATGTGTGCAGGGGAGGGGTGGGAGGACGCTCTGAAGGCTGTCATGGCAGCAAAGTCTGGAGGAACCAGAGGCAGAGAGGCTCTGGGAAGATGCAAAAACTGCCGTCCTGCATCTGTGGGTCTTCACCCCACAACAGGCCATTGTGAGGGCAGAACTGAGGGAGAGTCAGGCTCCAGCTGGACCAGGAAACAGAGCTGCCAACCACAGCACAGACCCACCCCAGGGGACTCTGGTTCAGCCGGTCTAGGTCGGCAGAGGAATCTGGGGTTAACAAGCTCCCAGGTGACTTACACTATGCAGAATTTTGCCTGCCTTTGGAGGAAGGGACTTCCTGTGACCTGAGATCCCTTCTAGCTCTGATGGCCTGTCATTCTGGGATCCCCTAAGGTCCTAGGCTTCTGTCCTGACAGCTTCTATTCCTGCAAGAACCTCTTGGCTACAAGCTCATCCCGTTAAGCTCCTCCCTGTTCAAGGGCCAACCCAGGAAACACTGCTCAGGATGCAGTCTCACACAGTGCATTGTCAGGAGGCTTTATTTCTTTGTGGGTTTTGATTACAGCTTCTGATTAGGGTCCTAAAGGGTCTGCCTTTCTGTCTGCGTCTGTCTGTGTGAGTCTGTGTGTGTGTGAAAGTGTGTTTAGCATCCATGTGTGTGTGCGTGTGTGTGTATGCAAGTGTACGTGCAGAAAGAAAAACAGGATCTAGGCCTACAGCTTTTGTGTTTTTGTGTGAGAAGGCCTCAGCTAGTGCTCGTGTCAGTGATGGGAAATGAGGGCTGGGGCCTGAGGAACCAGAAGTAGGGCTGGACCCCGGGGAGCCGTAAAGTCAGAAGGATGCTCTGTTCTTTGCCTGCTTCACAGAGTGGGAATTCACACAGTACTGGGAGTTCCAGCCAGCCCTCCTGGCCAACCCTGCTTCTATGGCCTCTGCTGCTCCCAGGGACTCAGGCTTCAGCCCCCGGAGGCTCTGGCCCAACTCACAAGGCCTGACCCTCCCCTGAGGCTGTGGCTGCCCAAGAAGCCCAATGTGGGTCATCTGATAGGTGCAGTAGAGGGAGATCCCCTTCACTGATGATGCCCGTGGGCTTCTGGAGAACTCAGGGGGGCCCAGTGCCTGTCAGTCGGGGCAGAGAATAAAATAATACTGAATCTGATGTGGCCTTCAGTCTGGGGTCTAACCTGCCCCAGCCCCATGGTCCCTCAGGCCAAAGAAGGTCCTCAAGGGTTGGGCTGAACAGACAAGAGTCCAGGAGGCAGCCACTAACACCTGCCCGGGGAAGAGACGAGGAACCAGAGGCACAGTAATGTTAACAGACTCAGCATCACGTCTCTTGACCAGGATGTGGAGGAGCTGTGACTTGAGCCCAGCGTGGTCTCACTCCAGAGTTCACATTCTTAAATCCTGTGCTAATGGCCCTCCCTCATAGGATCTGGGCATCCTGGCTCCAGCTCACTTGAGTTCCTCGTGGGTCCTTCTCCTGCTGGATGTTGGCAATGCAGAGGCTATTGGGACCTGCAAACAGTCTCTTTATTATCTTGTCTTCCTTGAGCATTTGAAGGACCTTCAGAGACCATGAGGGTCCATGGTCTATAGTATAGAAGTCTGGTCCTGGTTCAAGGTCACAGGGAAAGTGAGCTTGTGGGGGCCCAGAATCTGGAGTTTCTGCTGCTCAGCTAGGGGTCTCTAACCCTCAGCTGTGTGGTGAGCTCATGGGGCTCTCCCCCTGCTTGGCCAGCCCTAGAAACTCACCCTCACCTCTGCCCCAGTGAAGCTGCACCTACATGTGGTTTGAAGCCATGATGGTCAGAAAGGCCAGCGGGCTTTTGTGCTGTCTGGTTTTGTGTTTCTTGAGGAGAAGGTTTGAAGTGTCTTTTAATTAGAGAGGTTTGGAACCAAAAGGAGCTGAACTCATTGTAAAAGGATCTCTTCACTGAGGGTGGAGTTCCATCTTTGCCCATCTTTCATTTATTTATTTTTTAGGAACACTTATATTCTTGGGGAGTAGGCCATGGCAGCTGTTTGGGGGAGTTGCCCAGGATTCGGGAGCTGGATTTTGCATCAGAGTCCGGCTTAAGGGCACTATCATTGTGAGTAAAGTGGAAGGGGTCAGGGATGACCACAGCAAGAAGTGGTCCAGGGCTGGGAGGTGGGGATGCTAAGGGGACAGAACCTGGGAAAGTTGTGACCTGAGGATAGGGAGCCGTGACGTTTGAATCCGGATGTATTTTACTCTGTGTTGGCCTTCCCTTCTTTAAACTCCAAGTTTTCAGTAGACTAGGAAATTTTTTTGTCGGTTAAACCTTACAGTCCACTGTTGGCAACACTTTGGGGGAACGGTCCACACGTGGTAAGGAACAGCAGCTGCAGGAAGGGGGCAATAGCAGAGCACACAGTTCGGGGAACTAGATAGCACACAGTTCGGGGAACTAGATGTCATCCGTGGAGGAGCAGAGGAACAGCTCAGAGCCACTGAAAGCAACTGGCAAGCAGCACCTACCATAGCCCAGGACATTTCTGGGAGCGGGGCTCAATAAAGACCTGAGCTGGTGCCTGCAGCCAAAGGCATGGGGGCTTGGCTCGCTGTTGTTTCGAAATTCAAGGGCTCTCCAAGGCTGCCAAGTTCTGCAACATCTCAATCCCATGAGCTCGGGATGTGGGGATACAAGAGGCCATTCTTTTCTAAGTGTTTATTATCTTAGTTCCCACAGTTATGATGTGTAAAGAAAACAAATGTCATCATAACATGAAACTATTCACTAAGAATCTGCCCACTTGTCAAATTAATGCTCACTCGTACAAGCTTCCCTCACTTAACAAGTGTCTATCCCTCTGGCTCAGGGCAGTTTGGAGAAGTGTCAGATACAACAGGATGATATAAGTTCAGTGCAAACCAACTGCAAAGTTCACGAAGTTCACAAAACCATGTCTGAGAACTTCACGTACAAGGTCTTAGACCAATGAGCAGCAGATGTAGCCGGACCAGTTAACGAATGGAGTCAGAATTGTGAGGATGATGGCAAGATGGGTTCTTCATGAGGGAATGATTTGAATATTGAGGGATTGAAAGAGGTAATTAGGAAAATGAATGAACCCTTTAAATATTAAACAAACAATCTCTTAATGAAGGTGCTATAAAGTAAAATGTGAAGGTTGTGATAACACATGAAAAGCTCATTTTGTTGGCATAAAAAATATACCAATACCAAAGTCAACGCACTTGATTAAGATTCTTTGTTCATTCTAAAAATTAGCGTATAAGCTATATTTTGTAATATGTACAGCTAAAAATAACTTGTCTTCACCATTTCATTTGTACAATACAACCTCAATGAGCCCCTTTAATTCACTTTCATCATTTCCTTTTTTATAATAAAATCTCACTGAAACCCTTTTTCACTATTTACTGAGAAATTTTGACCTTCATTTCAAGTGGATTCACTTTAAGTGACCTGGTGCTTGTGCCCACGACCCTGATACATGAGGCCTTCCATGCTGACGGTCCTCCTCCGAGCCTCTCTCCATCCTAGGAGGGTGGTGTGACTTCCCGGGGGGCCTCAGTCAGACACAGCCTACAAGGTAGCACTCTCAGGATGTGTGGGGACCTTGGTCAATTCAAACGACCTTTGGGTATGTATTCCGCGGCGTGGAAGCCGCACACCTTCCCCAGGCCCACTGCAGCCTGCACAGGCTGTCAGCAAACCATGTGGCCTCAGCCCAGGGCGCTTGGCGTGGCCCGGGCCGGGCGGGCTGCAGGCAGGGGGGAGGCACTTACTTGGCCGGCCGGGCTCTGGGCTGCCTGCGGCTCTCCAGGGGGCTCCTCGTCCTCGGGAATGTGGGGCATGGCAGCCTCCTGGTGGGAGTGGCTGCGCGTGCCCGGAACCTCCGCTGCGTCAGCCCCAAAGATGCTCCAGGAGGCCTGGGCTCCACAGGCTGAGGAGACGCCAAAAGGACAAGTCAAATCCACTCCCATCCCTGACCCATGCTGGGTCCCGTTTCCAGGTGCCACAAGCCGCGGAGAGAGCCTGCTTGAGTTTGCATCAACAAGGGCTAAAGTAGGCGAGCAGAGGGCGTTTGGAATTGCATTTCCTCCTGCTCCCTGGCTCTGTTTACAAAGTCAGAGGTGACCCAGAGATTTTGCATCTAATTTGGGCCATACAGTAAACACAGCGATCCCAGAAGGGAGAAGAGTGCTTCGAACTCCTCAAAGCCATAGCCAATGGAGGACACTCCATTGGGAGCCAGACTTGGATTTGTCAAACATGTGTTGAGCAGCTACTGGGTGCCAGGCACCATCCTAGGAGTGTTACCGACATCACCTAAATTAATCCTCACGATGACCTCTGATGCAGGCATTACTATTCACATTTTATAGATGAGAGAACTGCTTCAGAGAGTAGAAGTCACTTGCCCAAATCATACAAAGAATGAAGCATTTGAATCCAGATCTTCCTGATTTGGAGGCCACTATACCACACAGCCTTGCTTGGCCAGGTGGGGGAGCAGGAAAGGATGGTGTCTCCCAACTTCCTGCCCCATGGCTCACCTCATGCCCTTCAGCAGCTCTTCTAACCCTCAGTACAGGGCTCTCTCACTTGAGGACAGCTCTCATTGGACCTGTCAGGCCTGCTAAAGTCATCAGTCTGGAGGCTCAGCCAGGGTGAGTCTCCTGTGCCTTGTGCAGTGCTTGCCCTCAGCAACCTTGGGTTGCTTCCCCAAAGCTACACTTAACCCTCCCCATAGGGTAAGGCCTGGCCGGGGTTGACTCCAGTCAGCATAATCTCATCCATCTTGCCTCAGTGACTGGCTCAGGGATGGACAATGGGTCCAGCCTAAGCCAATGAGCATGTGGCAATGCTCTGGGACCCAGATGCTTTCTCTTGCTCTGGGTGGTAGAGTGTGCAGATGTGAGACCTGGTGCTGCAGACGCCATTTTCCTTCCACGAGGAAGGTCAGACTGAGGAGAAATCTGACACACCCAGAGGAGAGCAGACCCAGGAGATCTGCAGAGAAACGGAGCTGGAGCCCTGATCAAAGCTCACCTGCAGCTGAAACTCTTTCTGAACTAGCCAGTTACAGAAACAATTAAGTCTCTTACTGTTTAAGTCAGTTTGAACTGGGTTTACTTGTAACTACTAACTTGTAACTACTTGTACTAACTTGTAACTACTAACAACTGTTACTTGTAAGTACTAACTGCGCTTTCACACTTTCATGTTTCTTGCCAGTCAAGAGGTGTAGGACCAAAATCTCTCCAATAAACCTGAGCCAATGGGTCTGGCTCCTCTGCTTCCTCTTAGAAAAGGGGGCCAGTCATGTCAGGTCTCCATCTGGAGAGGCAGGAGAGCAGAAATAGTAGATAGAGCACAGGCTTTGGAACCAGATACCTAGATCTGAGTCTTCACTCTGCCACTCACTGGCTGTGTAGCCTTGAACCTTTGCTTCACCTCTAAGCCTTGGTTTCCTCGTCAGGGGAACAGAGATAAGAATGCCTCCCAGGTGGGACTGTCCCTAGGATGAAAAGAGACAGAGCACCCAGCATGGAGTAGGTGCTCACAGAGGCTATCTGCATGCTGTTCTGCAGCCCAGAAGGTCCAGGGGGCTCTGCCTGGGCTCTTCCCACCCCTAAACTCCTTTAGGTCCCCTACCCTAGGGGGATGGATGACACCTCCAGGGACCCGAAAAACCAACAACCGGCCTGGTTCTGCAACTTCAGAGGTTCCTTGAAGAAGCTGCTCTGGGAGACAGCAGATGAAAGGCACCAGAGGTAGATGTTGTCCTCAGACCCTGCCCTCGGCTGCAGTCAGGGGGCTGCTGGGACACACACAGGGCAAACGGAGGACATTGCCATTTACTGAGTATCCACTATACCCTGGGTCCTATGCAAGATGCTGTCTGCTGGAGGCTACAGGAGGAGAAGCCAGGAAGCCCTGCCATCGCCCAGGACACCAGGTGTTCTTCCTGTACCACAGAAATGGCTTGCGAAGGCCCTGGAGCCAGAGTGCTGTGGTGCAGCTCAGATGTGGCATCAGTCACAGCTCTGACAGATGCCCCCAGCTAACACACACCTCTTGACTGAGCTCCCTGAGGCAGGCAAGGGGTCTTATTGATCACGGATACCCAGAAGGTTCATCCAGAAATGCTTATTGACTTGTATTTAAAGTACTGGAGAACTTTAGCCCCTGAGTTTTAGTCATTGTGACCACCATCTTGGCTTCTGTCATTCTCTGCGGTGGACAGGGAGCCCTATTCAGCTCTGAAACAGTTGGGGTGACCCCTGCTGGTCGGCTCAAGAAATCTCATTTCAAGAAGATGATCTGTGAGCAGAGTCATTCATTCCTTCACCACCAACACTCACACCTACTCTACCATAAGGATGATGAAAATGTGGTCTTGGCCCTCAAGGAACACGGAGTCCAATGGTGGGAGGAAGTTGGAAAACAAGATTAGGAGGTAAACACTTTGGAAGTGAGAAGCTGCAGGATCCCAGAAAAGCGTCCCTAACTCCAGAAATTGGGACGAGTGGAATACAGTTTTAGGGAAGAGTCCACGCTAGAATGGTGTTTAGACTGAATCATGAACACTGAAATGCTGACTGAATTTCTCTGAACAGAATAGCTGGAGGCCTAGTGGAGGAGGTGAGACAGGACGGTGGGTCATGGCCAAGAGGACAGATTTAACCTGGCTCTTGGGGATGAGAGCTCTGGGGCCAGGGCATGCTGTGCCTCCCAGCTCAGGTTGTTTCTGTATAAGTAAACTCAGCATCGGGTTTGCCCAAAGGTGAGCTCTGTGACTGATTACTATCACCTTGACTTGGATGTCAGCTGCAGTGACAACAGTGGTGCTGGGCAAAGCATATGGTAGCAGAGTTTGAGGGTAGCAAAAGAATACCCACAAACCCCAATTCTACCAGAAAAGTGCACTACACATCCAAAGAAAACTCTTAAAATGATGTGTGATGTGTGTGCAGGTCTCCAGGCTGTCTTTTTTTTTTTTTAATACTGTTTTATTTTATTTTTATTTATTTATTTTATTTATTTACTTTTGGCTGCATTGGGTTTTCGTTGCTGCACGTGGGCTTTCTCCAGTTGCGGCAAGCGGGGACTACTCTTCGTTGTGGTGTGTGTGCTTCTCATTGTGGTGGCTTCTCCTCTTGTGGAGCACGGGCTTTAGATGCGCGAGCTTCAGTAGTTGTGGCACGAGGGCTCAGTAGTTGTGGCTCGCGGGCTCTAGAGCACAGGCTCAGTAGTTGTGGCACACGGGCTTAGTTGCTCCACGGCATGTGGGATCTTCCCGGACCAGGGCTCAAACCCATGTCCCCTGCATTGGCAGGTGGATTCTTAACCTCTGCACCACCAGGGAAGTCCATCCAGGCTGTCTTAATAGGAGTATGGTTTCCAAAACAGGGAAGCTGACAGTTCTACTTTTCTTTTATGTCTTAATCTACATGAAGTGTATTGTGCTCTGCACGCTAAGAGGGATTCAGATGATCTGGGGCATGTTCAAAAGAGGGGAAGCAGGGGCTTCCCTGGTGGCGCAGTGGTTGAGAGTCCGCCTGTCGATGCAGGGGACACGGGTTCGTGTCCCAGTCCGGGAAGATCCCACATGCCGCGGAGCGGCTGGGCCTGTGAGCCATAGCCACTGTGCCTGAGTGTCCAGAGGCTGTGCTCCTCAACGGGAGAGGCCACAACAGTGAGAGGCCAGCATACTGCCAAAAAAAAAGGGGAAGCAGGACAAGAATTTGTGTTTAAAGAACTAAAGACCTTTAGCCTGGAAAAGAGAAGGTACAGGAAGAAATAAAACCTCTTTGCAGATATTTGAAAGCCATTCATGTAATTCTATTGTCCCCGAAGGGTAGATGCATGGCCAATGACTGAAAGGTGAGATCAAGGCAAGGGAAAACTTTCTAGTGGTTGGAACCATCGGAAAATGAAATGGGCTACTCTTTAAGGTAATGAGCTCCCCATTCCTGGGAGAGTTTCATCAAAGGCTGGGGCAAGGGTCATAGGATTCCTAACCCACTTCAGGGGCCTTTTCCAACCCTGGGAGTCCCTGAAATCCTGATCTCCTCCTAATCACAAAAAACCACAGATTTGAGGGCCCCATCCCATAGGATTCTAGGACCATGGAATTCCAAAGTTGCATCAGAAATACCTCCACTTCCTTTCCTTCACCTCCTGCTCTTCAAGAAAGACCTTAAGTCAGTCCCTGGGTCAGAAAGCAAAGTAAAACAGAAACGAATTAAGTCAGACAAGCACTAAGAGGTGTCAGCTGCTGCAGGATAAAGCAGAGTGGAGGCTGGCTGAGGTCCCACCCTTGACAGGATGGAACCCCAAGCCCCTCAGGGGGAGCCCCAGCAGCCCCATCCTCCCAGGCCATTTCCACGCTGTTCCTGCCCCATCGCTTTCTCTCCCATCCATTATTGTAAACTCGCTGCTTAAAATAGCAAGGTAAAAGCAGAGTCCCTCCCCCAGGGTGACATCTGGGTTCCTCTGGAGCTCGTGGGCACGTGGACCTCGCATCCATCACAGCAAAGTTTAGAATATAGTCTCCAGGAAGTGGTGATCTAGAGCAACGATCCAAAAAAGGAGAAAATATTTAGTGATGTTTGGTCTCTGAGCCGCTCCTTCTTTAACCCATTTTCAGGGCCCTTCTTGCTGCCTCTCCAGCTTGGTCAGCAAAGGGTTAGGTGGGTCATTGCCAAGAGCCATCAGCCCTTTGGACTCTACTCTTTCTGCCCCCAGCCAGTGCTTAACTATACAGCTCGGCCTATTTTACAGGAAGGAAAACTGAGGTGCAGAGAAGTGAAGCAACTTGACTGGTCCAGCTACCTTTGCTCCTGGCACAAATTATCAAAGCCTCTGCTGGAATAACTATCCAATGATTTGTGTCACCGAAAAGGCCAAAAGCCTCTAAACCACATTTAAATATTTTTATCTGCTCCTGGTTATTCATTAAAAAAAGCAAACTAATATACTTTTATTCCTTTTTATTCATCAGATATTTCTAGGTTGCCTACTGAATATCGGACACTATGCGAGGTGCATTTCAGATGCTATCTTGTTTATTATTTCCATTTTATATATTAAGGAACTAAGGATCAGAGAGCTGCAACAACTTGCTCAAGACCACACAGCTAATAAGTGGCAGGCCAAGGATTATAACCCAGGCTAGTTTGATTCAAGGCCCCTCATCTCTCCCCTCTTCTACTCCGTCCCCTCCACCAGGAGGTCTGCTAGTGTGTAGCAGCTGAACGCCACATGGGTTCTCGCCGTCCTGCAGGGGAGAGTTGCAGTGTGCATTCCCAGAGGGGATAAGATAGTGGTGGGGCAGGGGAGAGGAAGCAGCAGGTTGTGAGGCTAGGGGTTTTACAGGGACAAAAGAGCGGGCCCACTGTCAGGGGCTGCATGGTCCTCACTATGTAGGGTGGCGAGCGCACCCACTCATCCATCCATCAGTCTGTGGGTCCATGTGTTCAACCACTCAACTTCTTAGTCTTCTATTTATACAACTGTCCATTAGTTTGTCCATCCTACCTTTCACCCCAGAAAGGCCCACACTTGTTAGTGAGTAGCAGAGACTCTGCCCCTGGGAATAGCTGCTGTAGGACCCTGTGGGCTGTGGGGAGAGGGCAGGAGGGGGCTGTTCTGACAGAGCAGCCGTAAAGCACAGGCATGCCCATCCACAACTGGCAGAATACCTCCATCCTGCCCATCTCAGTCATGGGAGGGGGGTGGCTTCCTGTGGGGCTGCCTACGTGCCAGCAGGCACAGGGGCCAACATTAAGAGTCATGATTTCTCAAGGGCCTTTACATCCCCTTTGGTGCTCTCAGCAAGCCTTGAGGTGGATAGTGTAAGTACTATTATTCTTAACATTATGATTAGTCTCATCTTACAGATGAGGAAACAGAGGCTCAAAGACTTGCCCTAAGTCGCATCACCCATGAGTGGCAGTGCTGGAAGTCAACCACAGTCTGACTCCCCAGCTCCCTGCAGGGCCAAGTCCACTAGCTCATGGGTGGCATTCTTGGTAAGCAGTGGCCTCTTACAGTGGCCCCTGGGATGCCTCTCCCAGAGCCTTGTGACCAGTCCAGAAGAGACCAAACCCTGCTCTGAAACCACAGTGTCCCAGGAGCACAGCCTGCAAACTGAGTGGCTCTCACGTTCCCTCTGTTAAGCTTTGGGTGTCGGAAGAGCCAGAGGCCCTTCTGGGAAATAATGAGTTAACCTAGACTCCACTGACCTTTCTGGAGTGACTCAGAATTCTCAGAAGGGAGGGTGTTTTTTTTGTTCTTCCAGCTTTGAATTTTTGCTTTCATTTTAGCAGCACAAAGAATTTGAAAGAGATTAAGTTGCTATTAATACCACTGGTCTATCTCTAGATGAAGAATTCGATGGAGGGAATTGTTTGGGGTGGCTGCACACACATCTCTCTCAGTCCCTCTGCAAACTCAGAGGATGACAAGGAGGCCACTGGAGAAGGGCCAGTCCTACCCCTGCTCCCATCCGACAAGCCCAGACAGGGGCAGGGACTTGACCAAAGTCACACCTGTGAGTGAGAAGCAGCCAGAGAAGGTCCCAGAACCCTGCCCCCCAGCCCCACTACACATGTCAGCCTTCTGGCTTCTTATTTTGAAAGGTTTGCTTTTAGTAAATAATAAGCTGATGTGTCCATGCTGTGAAAGCAGGCATCCCTTGGCAGTGCCTCTGATCTTGGGTGAGTGAAGATGTTCCCAGCTCCCTGTGTCCGCCCCAGGCAGCACTGGATACACCTGGAAAATCTCCCTGGGCATCAGAGATCAGCTCAAAGTGCTAAGAGGTGCCTCTGTGGGTTCCTAGACCTGGCCAACTGCAGAGCTGAGTCCTGTACCCCACAAGTGAGTCCAAGTTGGGGTCTCCCTCACAATAGCCCTATCTTGCTTCCTAACCTTGAGATGCTGTGAGAGGGCTCTGGACCTTGGCAGACTGGGTTCTAATTCTCCCTCTGCCTCTTTCTTGCTGGATTAGTCTCCTCTTGGCCTCAGTTTCCTCATCTGTAAAATGGAGGCATACATACATAAAATGTATGTACATACATTTTAAAGTTGTTGTAAGGATTAAATTAGGAAAAACACACAGGGTGTTGCACAGACTATACCCTCAATGAGTTCCTTTCCTATTCTCTGAATCGGGCAGCTGAGTTCTCTGAGCCACGGCATCACCAAAATGCAACCAAGGCCCAGAGAGTTTGGTGTTCATCCTGGGTGGCAGAGTTCTTGGCTTTGTTTCTGGCAAGTTAAGGAGGCAGAGTCCTGGCTTGGCCAGGGCTTCTCCTCTGTACTGACAATCAGATAAAAGACCATCAGACATAATTGGAATTAAACCCACCAGGGGCCATTCACTCTGCTGTCGGGCAACCAGTGGCTGCAGTGGTGGGTTTACAGAAACAGCATGCAGTACTGTGGTCAGCCCCAGGTCTGCACTGTGGTCATCCAAGCTCTGTGCGGTGGTCAGTCCTGGGTCTACGCTCAGTTCTATGATGTGGCCTGTCCCAGATCTGTGCTGTGGTCAGTCCTGAGTCTATCTGGTTCCAAAGACCCTGACCTTTCTGCCACCACTGTGCTGACTCCCAAAGCACAGAGGCTGTCATTCTGCAAGGGAGAGATGAAACCTAGCTTGAGACCTGGTGCAAGTGCTCAGGCTGCACAGGATAAATGGGAGAATGGATGACTGAAGGGGGCACAGTCCTCGGCATGTCAGTGGGAGCCCCAATTTTCCATCCTGAAAGCAGATTTGGATTGAAAGGAGGAGTGGAGAGCAAGGGTGGGGTGTAGAAGGGTAGAAGGAAGGGGCGTTGGGGGCAACAGAGAGGGGAGGATGAGGGACCGGAAGGGACCCCCTCAATGACCTCTCCCCGTCACCACAACCCTTCTGGTTCAGGGGCTGGGAGTACAGGGGCTGCGGCCCAGTGGTGCTTCGGCAAGGAGTCCCTGAGCACTCCCAACACTCTGGCCTGGAGTCTGCACACTCTGGCCATGCTCTCCAGTCCCAAGGGTCTCTCACGGGCTCTTTTGGCTGGAGGTGCCTTCCTCCCCTGATTCAGAACCCATTCTAGCCCTGAGGGTGAGCCAGCATCTGCTGAGACCTCTGCCAGGGCCATACGCAAGAGGGGAGGCCGGGTCAGCCCTCAGAGGAAGAGCACAGGAGTGTGCATGATGCTCAGCTGCTGGGGGATGTGCAGGGGCTACTCAAGATAGGTGGCATGTCTGGAATCCTAACAGACTCCTTGCTTCCCCTCACATCTCCTTCACCCACTGCCCTTCCCCTCAGGCAAACAGGGAGGCCATTCTGTGCTCACTGCCCAGGAGGGGGGCTGGGGGCAGTTGTAGCAGCAGGAGATAGAGGAAAGGGAGTCTATCTCTGCCTTACATATCACAAAGAACTAGCCCTTAGGGAAACAGGAAGGGCTCAGTGCACAGAAAAAAGGATTTGGGCAAAAACATCCTAAGTAATGGTAAATCTCCCCCCAACCCAAGACTAGTAAAGATTATGGGACAAAGGAAAGACAGGAAAAGTGAAGAGGAAGCAGTGAGAGGGTAGACTCTGGTGAGTCCCTGAGAACGGGGCCTGTGCCCTGCTTCCCTGGGGAAGTGGGAAAAGATCCCCAAATCTGAGAGCAGAGAGGTCTTGGGCCCCATTTCCCAGACAGAACCCAGAGGAGAAGACCCCAGAGAGAGGAAATGGCTATTTGATATGACTTGATAGATGAGGCCTTTAGCCATCCTCACAGCGGGTAGGGTGGGGAGCACAGGGCGGAGAACACAATCATTTCTGTGCACCTAGGAGCAGACAGTTGCTAGACCTGAAGGTGCCTTGAAAAGGCAGGTTCAGAAGTTACCTACTAAGCAAGGACTGACAGAAACAGGAGGATCACCTTGTCAAATGATGGGCGCCCTCCTCTCCCCGACTCTCTGGCACTCAGGAAGCCCCTTGGACCTTAGATGCCACTCTGGAAGAAGGGGAGGGTTGGAGAAACCCTGAAATGCCTGGGATCCATGTTCCACACCCCCTGAAAAGTGGTCAAGTCACAGCGAGAGCTCTATCCACCCCCAGCCCCGGCCTCAGCCAGGACAGGAAGTAAGCCAGAACATCTCCCCAGCTTTCCTCTTCAGCTTGTTCACTTTAGCAATTCTTTTTTTAAAAACTAAGTCCAGTTGAAAAAAATTTTTTTTCTTCTTGGAAATATGTGCAATTGCTTAATCGGAGGCAGTTCAAAGGCACAGGGAACAGCAGAAAAGTATCTGAGCCCCCCTTTGAGCTCCCAGGAGAAATAAATCTCTCCCAGTTCTCTTTGTTCCAGGCCACCCAGCAGCCTCTTCCCTGAGTCACTCACTCCAGAGTGACATGAGTCATTGTCCTGGGGTCAAGGACCACATGGTATTCCCGGGTCTGCAAAACTGACCAGGGCACCAAGGGGCCATCAGCAGGGCTTGATGCTGCCTCTAATCAATGGAGGGCCAGAAGCTGCCTCCTAGATTCTGGGCCTGGTCCTACCTTCCCCAGGTGTGTGGCCTCAGTGAGTCACTGAGCCTGTCTTGAGAAGGAGGTGGATTTTTAGGCCCTTCCTTCTTGTACTTTGTGGGAACTTCTCCGGTGGTATGCTGGTGCCTGACTGTGTACCTCTTCCTAACTCCACATTTAGTGATGTTGAGTTAGTAACTTAAAATTGGTCATGATGGGAATATTTATATCGCAGGAGTCAGCAAATGCTATATATCAAAGTCTTTTTTTCCCCAGAGAGCCGGCTGTTGAACATTTACCAGCACACTACTGAGCCCTTCAGGCAGCTCTTCCCATGTGCACTATGGTCCCCTCACACTCACCATGTCCCAAACAGAACCCATCATTTCTTCCTGCCCCCAGCCCTACTCTCCCACAAGCCCACTCCTGTGTACTAGTGAATGCACTCAAGCTAAATCCCAGCAGTCCTCACTCCCCACATTCAGTTCGCTTCCGGGTCTCGTCAATCCTAGTTCAGGTGTCTTTGATCACTTCGCTTTTTCTCGTAGCCACCATCCCAGCCATGGCTCTGTGTGACCTGGGTCACTACAAGAGTCTCATTGGTCTCCTTACCTGTGGTCTGGTCCCTTCCAACTACCATCCACAAGATGCCAGAGCAGTCTCTCTAAAACATAAATTGGATCACCCTTCCCTTTTTTATAATCTTTGAGATTATAAGAAATCCTCACTTAGAACTGGTCTCTTTCCCCATGTAACCAGTTCTAAGTCAAGATTCCAGCCCCTCTCCCTGGCCTCACCTCTTATTTCAGCCATCATACACCTTACGGTCCAGCCACGATGAACCAATAGCCAACTTTCAAACATGCCCTACTTTTTTATAACTTTTGCATGATCCTCTTCCTTATGCCTGGGATGCCTTCCATCCCCTTTCTATACCTGACGAACTCCTATTCATCTAATTCAAATATTCTTTCCTTCATTCACCCTAGAAAAAATTTCTCCCTTCCTGTATTAGTTTCCTATGGCTGCTGTGACAAATTACCACAAACTTGGTCTCTGAAAACAACACAGATTTATTATCTTACTGTTCTGGGGGTCAGAAGTCCAAAATCAGTCTCAGTGAGCTAAAATCAGTATCAGCAGGCTGTGTTCCTTCTGCAGGGTCTAGGGGAGAATCCATCTCCTTACTTTTCCAGTTTCTAGAGGCTGCCTACATTCCTTGGCTGGTGGCCCTTTCTCCATCTTCAAAGCCAGCAGTGTAGCATCTTTTCTCTTCTCTGACCTCTGCTTCCATCCTCACATTTCCTTTTGTCTGACTTTGTCATGCCTCCTTCTTATAAGGACCCTTGGAATTACACTGGGCCCACACAGCTAATGCAGGATGATCTCCAAATCTAAGGAAACGTAATCTAATCATATCTGCAAAGGTCCTTTTTCCATTTAAGGTAACAGGTTCCAGGGATTAGGACACAGACTTCTTGGCGGGGAGCAGGGGAGGATTATTCAGTTTACCACACTTCTCTGTTCTCCCAGAGCAATTTGCACAGGCCCCATCTCAGCTAGAATTTGAGCACCTCAACAGCAGGGACTACACCTTATTCACATTTTTACGACTGTTTTAATAAATATTCATATTTTTATGACCCACATCCAGTACAGGGTGAAACACATAATGGCCACTCACTAGATGTTGGCTGAATTAATTACTGAATGAAACCATATCACTAATAAACAGATTAAGAAGGCTTTGCTTTAATTGGCAACCAGCTTCTGTAAAAATAGGATTCGTGTAAAGGCGACAAATTCAGATCCTTCAGGGGCCAGGCAGGTGAGATGAAGGACAGTCATTATGGGGTGTGGCTGACCACAGAGCACAGGTACCATCTAACCGGGGCAGTTACTATTCAACTGGGGGGGGGTCATGAAAAAAATACCCATCTTTGTTGGCTAGATCTCCCAATTTTTCAAGAAAAGCCCAAATCCCAGATGTTTAAATATGGAATCTCCCAATTTATAAATGCTAAATGTAATTCAAAAAGTTAGAGAAACACCATGCGGGCCAGACAAACACATCCCTGGTCAAGATTCGGTCTGCAGCTACCAATTGCCACCTCTGGTTTATACCATGAGAAAATGTTCTCCTGGGCTTTTCCTGCTCATTAATCTAACCCAAGTCAAGGCCAATAAGCAGGGCCAGCCATGAGCACTATATGAGAAGGCCAGTCAGCTAAGCAGAGATTGGCCCTCTACAGACTGATGAGGCCCCTCCCACGGGCTCTCTGGGTGATGTGTGATTCTACAGGCCTCTCCTTGCTGTCCAGGCCCTGGAGCTGCTGCCTGAGGAGACGGGTCTTTGCCTGGCCTCAGACCTTCGTGGGAGCCAAGCCCTGCTCCATGCAGAAGCATCTCCCCAGTCCAGTGGCCCTGCCCCTGGCAATGATATCAAACCAAAACAGCCCAGAATTGGCAGCAAGCATGAGACGTGGTACAAGGAGAAAAGCAGGGATTTGGGAGGGAAACAGACCAGGTCCCATCACAGCTCTGGCACTTACAGCTCAGTGGCCCTTGACAAAGCAGTGAACTTCTATGGGACCAGTCTGCTGTTTGTAAGAGGGGGTTAAGCTACTTCTCTCAAAGTGTTGCTATGAGATTTAAATAAAATAGGCATGGAAAGTATCCAGAACATAGTAAATACTTAAGAAGTGTTCCTTTACTCACATCTGGGAAAGAAAATACTGATAACACAAATCACCTTGCCTCATGCAACAGAGGACTTGACTTAAAACCTAGATAATGCTCCTCTCTGGGCTTGGTTTTCTGGTTTTCCAGCCCACAGCAGATTAAAAACAGAAGACACAACTGACCACAAGGAAGGAAGCAGCCACACTCTGAAGAGCAGACACAAGCACTCTGTGTGGCCCAGACCCTGGGGCCATTGGACAGCCTCTTAGACAGCCTCCCAGGCCCTGCATTCATCCCTGCCGTACAGCCAGCATGTCCACGGTGAGCATGGATGAAGCAGAGTTCCCATGTTGGCTCCTTGGGAAAGACTGGAGAGCAAGTTCCATTTTAGAACGTCTCCATCCAAAATGCTTCAAAGGCGTAAAGGTTTGATGTTTTAGACATAGTCATTTTTGTTCGAATATATTGGTTGGGGGGGGAAAAACAGCTGGCATGATTCTACCTTCATTTAAAGATCATCTATATTTATATATATATATATTATGTATATATCTTATGTGAAATATATGTAGATTAATATATGGCTCTATCTGTTCATGAGGGTGGGGGACAGAGGTCAAGATGGTTAAAACCCAAATGTTAAAAATGGTTATCTTCAAATGGAATTATGAATAAATTCAATGTAATATCTTTTGAATATTTATGTCTATATTTTCCCATTTTTTTCTACAATGAGCTTGACTTACTTGCCTAATAAATAATGGCATTGTTAAAAGAAAAAAAAAAAAAAGATAGTCTCTTTGGTGTCCTGAGAAATTAAAGGGAGCCACCAGGAGCGGCCAATCTGAAAAGCCAGGAACAGCACCCTACCACCTTGGGAACTTTGTTCCAAACAAAAAGAAAATTTCTTGGGAATTCCCTGGCGGTCCAGTGGTTAGGACTCTGCGCTTTCACTACCGAGGGCTCAGGTTCGATCCCTGGTGAGGGAACTAAGATCCCACAAGCCACGTAGCACAGCCAAAAAAATGGTAATGATAAAGTAAAATAAAATAAAATTTCTTCCTTGATTTGGCAACACCCCATCCCCAAACAAACAAACAAACAAAAATAACAAATGAATGTCCAATTCCCAGCGTGCCTTTCTTTGCCATTCTTCCCTCCATGACCCCTCCTTCTCCCTCTCCCTTCCCAGCTTTGCTCTGGGGAATAACCATCAGGGTTTACATGCAGGAAGTGGTTTGGGAAAGTCAGAAGGAAAAGATGGTCTGCACAGTGACTAAATCATTCATTCATTCAAGAAACACATGTGAGTGGCTCTCAGTGTCAGTGTCGTGCTGGGCACTGGGGCTCCAAGTGTGTCCCTCAAGGCTGCCTCTTCAGGAAGCCTTCCCTGACCTCTCCGGGATGCTGTGTGCTCTCTGGTCCACAATAGCACCTTGCAGCTGCCTCCATTTGCCACGCAGCGGTTTCCTGTACAAAACCACATCTGCCAAGCCTGAAGGCAGAGAGCTTTCATCTGTGCCCCAGCTGTGGAAACGTAGTGCGGGTCCAGAGCTCAGTACCTGGTGGATCCTCCTTTTGAAAGAAAGGACTCTAGGAATCAAACCACACCTTTCATCTGGCCTACTCCACACACAGCACAGTATGTATGATATTATTTATTAGCTTTTGAACCCTCTCAGCTCTGTGAGGGAGGTATTATATTTCCATTCCACGGATGAGGAAATCGAGTCTCAGAGGGGTAAAGTGACTTGTGCCGGGTCACACAGTCAGGTAACAGAGTCAGGACTAAGATCTGGGTCTTCTGTGCCTAAAATGGGATCTTTGTTCTTTCTCAAGAGCAGAGTCACTCCTGTTCCTATCTAACCTCCGCAGAGACAGAACAAGGGTTATTAGCAGAGGTTTCCGAACAGGGGGTCTGGATTGTTCCACATCACAGCCCTACCTCAGGGCCAGCAAGGGCAACCCTAGCTAAGGTACAGAACTGAAAGTCCTTCTCCCAGCATCCCCCGGGGCAGATAGGAAGCAGCTGCTCAGTCTCAGGCAAACAGAGTAGATAGCTCTTCCCTGCTGGGATGGAGCATCCAGCTCAAGCCCCACCCCCTATTTATCTCCACGCTGGGAACCCTAGTTCTCAGAAGCTGTGGAAATAGGCCCAGTAACCTGGGCTGGGCTGCAGGGCAGCCCAATATGTGCTTCAGGAGGCCAAAGGGAGGATTATAATGGGTTGGTGACAGGAGCCTTCTGGGGGAGTGAAGAGCAGACTGTGACATCAGCGGCCTGTGTGGGGATGAGTTCCTTCACCACTCTGCCCTCAGTCTCCCCATCTCAGTACAGGGCTGGCTAAGTTGCCAGACTGTGCCCCACTACCTGCCCCATGAGTTTAAGGTCCATGGAGCCTATTGAGAGCAGTCATATAATCAGTGGCGAGGGGTCTAACTGGCAACCCCAGGGCTGGAGGCAGTCTGAGGCCATCTTTGTATCACTTTCCCTGTTACAGTGATTGGCTCAAGGGTGAGCATGTGACCAGCCAGAGCCAATGAGATACAGTAAGACTTTGCTGGGCATCCTGGGAATGAGATTCTTCTTCTTCTTCTTTTTTTAATATTTATTTATTTATTTGACTGCACTGGGTCTTTAGTTGTGGCATGTGGGATCTAGTTTCCTGACCAGGGATCAAACCCAGGCCCCCTGCATTGGGACCACCAGGGAAATCCCTGGGAATGAGATTCTTATTCCTAACTGCAGACCTTGAATCTAAGAAGGTGAAAACAGAATCCTTGTTGTGATGATAAAGAATTTGTCTAAGAATGTAATCAGTGTGAAAGAGAACACAGCAAAGAGCCAAAAGAAACTAGGTTCTGAGGCTACCATCTAAGGCCCTGATCAAACCATGCCTGATATCCCTGGCCTTTTATGTTTCAAGAACCAATGAATACCCCTTTCTGCTTAAACTGGCTTATGTTGGCTTTTTTGGCTCTTGCAATAAAGATTTCCAACTGGGAAAAACAGCTTATCCTTTGTAAAACTGGCTTTCAGGGTCTTTCTCAACACCAAAGCCTTCGCTTCCCTCATCGCTCTGCTGCCTACATGAGAGTTTGATTTGAAAAACTCAGATCTGGAGCAAATGCTCTTGCCCTAAGTTACTCCCTGACTAAACTTATCACCGTGCCCCTGTCCGCAGAACCTGCTCCTCATTCTGCATCCCCTGCACCTGTTGATGGGCTCGGCATCCTCCCAGAAGCCCCGCCCAAACCCACCCCCACAACCATGCCTGTCTCTCACCCTTCCCCCTACTACACACACACTCTTTTTTTTTTTTTTAATTTATTTGCGATACGCGGGCCTCTTACTGTTGCGGCCTCTCCCGCTGCGGAGCACAGGCTCCGGACGCGCAGGCTCAGCGGCCATGGCTCACGGGCCTAGCCGCTCCGCGGCACGTGGGATCCTCCCGGACCGGGGCACGAACCCGTGTCGCCTGCATTGGCAGGCGGACTCTCAACCACTGCGCCACCAGGGAAGCCACACACACACTCTTTTAAACTCAGTCTGCAGAGGCGGAACTAGGTTTGAGCAGCCTGCATGTTCCTGCCTAAAAGATAGCACGGTGAACACAAAGACGTGTTTGTTGAGTTAAATTTCAACCTTTAAATGATTTTCAAATGTCGTTGCCTCCTGAAGATGACCACCAGGGACTCATGCCATCTACCCCTCGGCTCAGAGTCAGATGGCGCCTGTTAACCCTCCCCAGGAGAGCAGACCCTGAGACCCCGGCAACGGGAGCCTGTGTGAACATGATCGCCGTTCTCTGCCCTGGACCCCAGCCCCACAGTTTGGGGTGAGGACCTCAGTTTGCAGGACAAGGAGGAAGCTCACACCTCACCCAGCGAGGCCTGTGGAGGGGACAGCAGCAGTTGTGGATCTCGGCCGGGGTCTTTTCTTCACCAAGAGAATCTGAATTGAACTGCATTTGCAGTTTGGTCAATTCAAAAGATGCTCCTTGGATAGAGGTTGTGGCCACAAGAAACCATGTGCTTAAGTAAAATAGAGCAATTCCCTTGGTGTCCAGATTTATGCAAATAGCTGCAGGATTTGAGTCTTTAAGCACAGCTTGAGAGCAGGCTATGGTAAACAATGATGTGCAATGGCCTGGGAGGCTGGGGGCAGGGAGGGCAAAGGCAGGAGCCTGGGAATGACTGTCCCAACAGCAAATTTTGGTGGCCTGAGGCACATGAATTTCAGTATGCTGCTGCTTGAACAGGCATGAGCAACTGCGGCTGCTTAATGATCTGAGACAGGAAGGAACCATAGAGGATTTCTCTCCAGGAGAGTTGTCATCTTCCCACAATGAAGATGGTGAGTGCATGGAAACAATTCCAAGGCATCAGCAGAAGAAAACCCATACTTATTGCACTAGGTGCTCTACCTGGCTCTTTACATCCTTTTATCATATTCAGTCCTTACAACAGCCCTGCATGATATTATTATTCCCATTTTACAGATGAGAAGCTCAGAAAGGCTAAGTAATTTGCTCCAGGCATTACAGTTACCAAGCACTGCAAACAGGGTTTGAGCTCAGGGTAGTCTGTCTCCAAGCCCAGGGTTCGGCTCAGCACACCATGATGAGGGCAATACAGAACCCGGCAGCAGAGGTGGCACAAAAGAAACACCAGCACAGGACCAGAAGAGGTTTTTCTGGCTACGGATTCACCAAGTCATCGTGGAGAAGTTATTATCCTTAACATCAGATTCCCGTATATTCTGTCTGTTAAATTGCAGTTTGTTATATGTATAGTACCTGTCCTTATGTTAACTGTTTGGTAAACAGCAGAGTTCAATCCAGGGTTTAAGCTGAGTAATTCTTAAGAAGCTTCTGGAAATGCTGAAGCTTCTGGAAATTTCTCACTTGCACTTCCAGGTGAGACAGGCTGATAACAAACCAGAAAATGGACCCTTAGGAGGGTTGGTTCCCATATTATGATAACATTCCTCAGACAAAGGGTTCAGCAAATTATTTGGCCTCTGAGCCAAATATGACCCACTGACTCTATTTGTAAATAAAATTTTATTGAAACACAGCCACAACCATTCATTTATGTATTGTTTATGGCTGTTTTTACACTCCGAGGGCAGAGTAGAGTAAGTGAGGCATATACTATCTGACTTACGAAGCCTAAAATATTTACTATTTGGCTTTTTACATAAAAAGTTGGCCAAACCTGCTCTAACACAATTCCAATTATTTGTTTTCAGGTTGGTCTTCCCCACTTGGTTGACAGCAACTCAGTGGGCTTCAAGGCAGACTCCTATTCATCCTTCAAAACCCAGTCTTTTCATCTTTGTATCCCCAGCACCAGATACATAATTAGGGTTTGGCAAATGTTGAACTGAATCAAATAATTCTTTAACCCAGATTACATGCATATGTCTTCTGAAAACACCTAAGGGGAGAGGGGACAAGACTTCCTGGAGGGTCAGAGATGTTCAACTTGAGGAAACCAGGGCTACCTGGGGAGTAAAATCAGGCATTCTGAGTGTTACCTTGCAGTCCTGCTTGTGAGCCTGATTCTCCCTCCTGGGGCAGGGGAGGCCCTGCTCTCAGGGCACCACAGAGGATCTCACTGACTCCCACCAACTCAAGCACCTTGGGCCTTGCAGTTAGAATATTCTCCGTGGGGTGGGATAGGAAGGGTGGGAGGAAGACGCAAGAGGGAGGGGATATGGGGATATATGTATACGTATAGCTGATTCACTTTGTTATACAGCAGAAACTAACACAACATTGTATGGCAATTATACTCCAGTAAAGATGTTTAAAAAAAAAAAAAAAGCATATTTTCCTTGACGGAGAGGAGAGGAAAACCCCCTTCTAGGAAATTCTCTTTTCAAAGATTAGTATGCTCCCCTTACCCAAGAGGGCATAAACGGTTGGTCCAAACTGTTAGATGCCCCTTACAGTAGGCAATTTGATGTACTCCTCTTTAATAAATGAACTAGCTGATTGACGTTTTTTTTCTCTGGAGCCTTACTTTTTTTTAGTTCTGACTACCCATGAATTTGCACTTCCTGAGCAAAGTTCCTTTGGGGAAGAAAACTAGGATTTCAAAGCAGTGAGGCCATTTCTCTGTGACCTTGGGCCAGTCATGCCTTTCTCTGGGCCTAGCTTTCACCTTCTGTACAATAAAGTTCTGACATTTGACCCCTGGAGGGGACGGAAAGCAGTGGCCTGACAACAGACAGCTTGACAGAGCTTCTTTCCTCTTCCATGCCTCTGTGCTACAGTAACTTACTCTGCCACCTTCTCCCTCCCCAGCAAATCCAGCAGTTCATTCCTGCTGCCCCTTCTAGAGGCTTAAAGAAGATACTTTAGCTCTGAAGCAGATTCTTGGAAGATAAGAAAATGCCACTGATGTGGTTGGAAAAATCTGAGCTGGATGAAATGGAAACACAGAGCTTTCCCTGGAGGCCAGATGAGAAAAGCATGGACATAGGCCAAAGTCCATTGCTTCCTTGAGCTTCTGGGAGCTGGCTGCCCACCTCCTGTTTCAGAACACAATGCCCCCCTTACCCTTCACCCTCCTTGCAGATCCCCCCCTGGGCATAACTTCTGAGGCTGCAGGATCCTGGTTATCTGGGAGCAAATCAGTATTACTATGAATTGAACTGGTTCTTATTGATTTCCCTATGGGTGATTTACAACGCCTGCTAAAAGGGTTTGTGGCCAGATGTCAATAAAAACACTCAGAAGGCAAGAGAGTTAAAAATAAAAGACTGCAAAAGGGAGCAGAGACTGTGCAGAGGAAAGAGGGAGATAATTTCACCAGCTGAAGTGAGATGTATCCTCAGCTCAGAACACCTGGAGAGAAAGCTTGATTTTTGGTTTCTATAGACGTAACTAATTTTGCTTTTGGCTATTGTAAGAATTAAGGAGCAAAGAACAGTTAGCATCTTGAACTTCCACAGCTGACTCTTTGCTCAAAAAAGAACAAAATTAGAGTGAGCTTTTGCATTTCAGAACTTTAAAGTTCATTTCACGGGAATCTTTCCATTTAAGAACTTCACATTTCATTTCACAGAAGGACTCCTCATGCAAGTATGTCACCATACTGTTTACCCAGCAGAATTTGGAATTACTTTCTTTCAAGCAGGCAGTATAAATAGAGGTTCTAGATGTTATATGCATGTCTGAGTCTGATGGCTGGACCCTCTTTGATGTGGCTCTAGGGTAGGTTGACAAAAATGAACTCAAGGAACATGCAAGATCACAAGTGAGGATCCTTTAGCTCAGGACTAGAGACAGTGCATTTTAATTCTGGCTGCAGGTCACTGTCATTTGGTAGTCTTGTGAATGGGTTACTTAAATAAATTCTGGCTTCACTAGTTGCAACTAACCAGAAATCAGATCTCTCAGAAGAAAACCAATGAGGCTATTGCTATGGGCTGAACTGTGTTCTCCAAGAATTCACATATTGAAGCCCTAGCCCCCAGCACCTCAGAATGCAACTGTATCTGGAGATGGGGTCTTAAAAGAGGTGATTACACTGAAATGAAGCCACTAGGCCTTAATTCAGCATGACACATGTCCTTATAAGAAGAGGAAATTTGAACACACAGAAAGACACCAGGGATGTGTGTGCACAGGGAAAGACCATGTAAGGACACAGCAAGAAAGTGGCCATCTGCAAGCCAAGGAGAGAGACCACAGGAGAAAACAAACTTACTGACACTTTGATCTTGGACTTTCCCAGAAATGTGAGAAAATAAATTTCTGTTATTTAAGCCACCCAGTCTGTGGTATTTTGTTATGGGAACCCTAGCAAATGGATACAGCTACTGAAAGAATTACTTAGCCATATCAGGTTTAAATTCAATTCTTTTTCAAACAGCTAATCTTTGGAATTGGTATCAATGAATTTGGGGGAATAACTGCTTTAGTATTTCTCTAGGCCAGCCACAAAGCTCCTTTCAGGACCCTCTAATGAAATAAAAATGCTCTGGAGTAGGCCCCAAGAATTCTGGTTTTGAAGAAGTAAAACTATCACTATTTGCAGATGACATAATCGTATACAGGGAAAATCCTGAGGAATCCACTGAAAATCTATTAGAACTAATACACAAGTTCAGCAAGGTTGCAGGATACAAGATTGATATACAAAAATCAACTATATTTCTATACACTATCAGTGAAAACTCCAAAAATGAAATTAAGAAAACAGTTCCAGGGACTTCCCTTGTGGTCCAGTGGGTAAGACTCCGCACTCCCAATGCAGGGGGCCCGGATTCGATACCTGGTCAGGGAACTAGATTCCGCATGCATGCTGCAACTAAAAGTTCGCATGCACAACTAAGAGTCTGCATGCTGCAACTAAGAAGTCTGCATGCCACAACTAAAGATCCCGCATGCTACAACGAAGATCCCGTGTGACGCAACTAAGACCTGGCGCAGCCTAAATCAATAAATAAATATTAAAAAAAAAAAAAGAAAACAGTTCCATTAATAATAGCATCAAAAAGCATAAAATAATTAGGAATACACTTAATAAAAGAAACAAAAAACTTACACTCTCAAAATAACAAAACATTGTTGAAGGAAATTAAAGAAGACCTAAATAGATAGAATGCCATCCCATGTTCATAGATCAGAAAACTTAATATTAAGATGATATATTCCCCAAATTGATCTATATATTCAACACAATCCCTATCAAAATTCTAGTAGCCTTTTTTCAAAAATTGACAAGCAGATCCTAAATTTTATATGGAAATGCAAGGGACCAAGAATAACCAAAACAAACCTTAAGAAAGAAGGGGAAAAAAGGGTAATTCACAACTCTCAATTTCAAAACTTAATAGATAAAACTACAGTAAGATAACATGATGCTGGGTAGTATGTGAGGATAGACATATAGATCAATGGAACAGAACTGAGAGTCCATAAATAAACCCTTACATTTATAGTCAGTTGATTTCAACAAGGGTGCCAAGATAATTCAATGGAGGAAAGAATAGTCTTTTCAACAAATAGTTCTGAAACAACTGGATATCCACATTCAAAAGAATAAAGTAGGACCACTTCCTTATACCATATACAAAAATTAACTCCAAATAGATCAAATACCTAAATGCAAGAGCTAAAACTATAAAACTCTTAGATGAAAACACTGGAGTAAACCTTTGTGTCCTTGGGTTAGGCAGTACCTTCTTAGATACAATACCAAAAGCACAGGCAACAAAAGAAAAAATAAATAAATTGGACATCATCAAAATTAAAAACTGCTGAACTGCAAATGGTACAATTGAGAAAGTGAAAATACAACCAATAGGAGAGGAAAAAATATTTGCAAATAATATATCTAATAAGGCACTTGTATCCAGAATGTATAAAAACTCTAACAAATCAGTAATAAAAAGACAAAAAACAATTTTTAAATGGACAAAAGATTTGAAAAGGCCTTTCTCCAAAGAAGATACACAAATGGCCAATAAACATGTGAAAAGATGGTCAACGTCATTAGCCATCAGGGAGTACAAATCAAAATGAGATACCACTTCACACCCATTAGGATGGCTAAAAGAAAAATGACAGATAAGAACAAGAATTGGCAAGGATATGGAGAAATTGGAACCCTTATACATTGCTGGTGGAAATGTAAAATGATACAGCCACTTTGGAAAACACATTAGTAGCTCCTCAGAAGGTTAAACACAGATTTGCCATAGGATCTGCCAATTCCACTCCTAGGTATACACCCAAGAGAAATGAAAACATGTGTCTACACAAACACATGTACACAATGTTCATAGCAGCATTATTAATAATAGCCAAAAAGTGGACACAGGCCATATGTCCAACTAATTAATAGATTAATAAAATATGGTATATCCATACAATGGAATATTATTCAGCTATAAAGAGGAATGAAGTGCTGACACATGCTGAAATATGGTTGAACCCTGAAAACTATGCTCAGTGAAAGAAGCCAGTCACAAACGACCATGTATTGTATAACTGCACTCATACAAAATGTCAAGAATAGAGAGATCTATAGAGACAGAAAGTAGATTAGTGGTTGTTTATGGGGTAGAGGAATGTGGGGGAATGGGATGTAACTATTAATAGATACAGGTTTCTTTTTGGGTGATGAAAATGTTCTGGAATTAAATAGTGGTGATGGCTGCACAGTTCTCTGTACTAAAAACTACTGAATTGTATATTTTTAAATTGTATATTTTAATTGGGTAAATTATATGGTATATGGATCATATCTTAACAAAGCTGTTAAAAAATGAACCTTTGCCCCCAAAAAAGAGAAAAGAAAAACAAGAAATTTAGGGAGACGGGTTGAGGAAAAGAGATGGAGTATATGTGTGTGTATGGGGTTATGAGAGGAGAAATGAAGGAGAAAGAGACAACAGAAAGACGAAAAGAAATAGGAAGAGATGAAGGGACCAGGGACATGAGCTCAGAGAGACAGACACATAGAGACGTGGAGACAAGACTACGCCCAAAAGAAAGAGAAACTTGCCAAGATGCACGTGCAGATCGCTCGTCTGTTCTTCCATTTAGCAGATATCTTCTGAGCATCTTCAAAGCCAAGCTCTGTGTACAGCAGTAAACCAGGTAGAGCAAGCCACTGAGCTCCACAGTAAGAGACAGAGCTCTCATCAGGCACTCAAGGCACGGAGGGTGAGAGCTGGGCTGCAGTACGCGTGCCCACGTACGCACACTGCACATCCACATCCACACACTCACTCCAGACCACACTCAACACATGCAACATTCCCAAAAGTCAAATCATCTTTGCAGGGTACATCATTTCTCACCTGAGGCATTTAGAATTCTGCTAGCAAAGACCTTCAAATATATATTGTTTTTACAGGTATGGGCACAAATAGGAATGACATCTTTTATTCTCACCCTGAAGTCTCTATGAAACGAGGCTCACAGACAGGATTCATCAGTCTGGAGATCCCCTGTACTCTTCCCCTTCATCAGTAAGGACTAGCTTTGGAAACAGAAAGGAATGTGACCTGTGACAAGCACACCAGCACTGCTCCTCTGGGCTTTCAGCTGTAAAGTTCCCAGAACACATTCTTACATATTCCTTTCGTCCATCCAGAGCTAGCCCAATAAAGGCATCCTGTGTTGCCTGTTCCCCTGTCTTGTGGCCCCTCTACTGCTGACAAGCACGTGAGAGGAAATCTCAGCTCAACAGGAAAAGTGACTCTGTTCCCTGCACAGAATCTGCTCCCTGCCTGATTCAGCCAACTCTGAGAAGGGAAAGCCAGGGAAGTTTCTGGATGTCTCTGGCTCTGATCGCTTTTCTCCCAGGTTAGCCAGAGTCCGAGCTGCACAGTATCCCTGACATAGTCTTGAGTCATATCCTAAGATGGTGGTTGATCCCTTTGTATTAGTGTGTGACGAATTCTCTTTGCAGGAGTTAGTATTGGGTGATTTGGGTGCTGTCTACCAGCATATAACTACGAAATGCACAAAACCCAGAGCATGGCGGGAGTGGGCACTGGCCTGCAGACTCTGGGCAGGCTGAATCAGAGCTGTGCTGGGAAACAGTGCTCGGGTTCCCTGAAGGCCTCCACGGCTGCCCACCATTTGGAGCAGTAGTGAATCCAAAAATAGTAGTCGAGCAACTAAAATTGCCTTCCACCCTGGGCCAGGCCAGTCCCCTGGGGATGTCAGTATTTCTAGAACGTCCCCATTCACCCAGAGTGCCTTGTGTCAGACCCCAGTGGGGATCTGGGCAACCGTTAAGCTCTGCTCGTTGTGTTCACTCCTGCCCAGGCCCTCTTGACACTGCATCACTTGCCCTGCTTCCCAAACAGGAAATGCTCTAGATTTATGCTGCTTGCTGTTACCAAGTCAAAGGCCTTTAACCTGGCACATGGCTTGGAAGGGCAGAGAGTGACCTGGGTGACCCTCTGTCATTAGTTGTAAATTAATTCCTAAAAATGAAGACTAGGGAAGCAGAATCACCTGGGGAAGCCTGAGCTTCTAGCTTGGTGCTGATGCCACAGGAAGCCATTTCCATGGCAGCCTGTCTCTCCCTGATAAAATTATTCTGGGTTCCCAGGGAATTTTATCATCATGAAGACTTGTCACGCCAAGCATGCCTCAGTGCCTTTGTACATCCTGTGCTCTATGCGTGAATGCCCTTTACTCCTTCTTCCCTGACAAATGCCCCATCACCCTCTTCTGCGATGTCTTGCTAAGGGCAAGGAAGCTATGGTGTTCGTGAAGTTGTCTGCAGTGAATGCTTTTGCATCACCACTGCGTTGTACTCCATGTCTAGAGATGCACACACCCCCCCACTCTCCCACCTCCCGATCAACAGTGATTCCCAGCTGCCTTGCTCACGGGACAGGACTGATACAGAGAAGGAGCATTTCCAACAACTGGACTGACCTCCAATCTTCCAACAGCTAAGTGGCCAGGATCTCCAACCCCCGCATGAGCTGTCTGACTGAATGCAGTTTTAGTGTCTCTCAGCTTAAAGATCATGTGCTTTAGTTCTCATTTCCTTAGCTGTCACCCTCCTTAGTGGCTGTACTTGGCGTCCCTAAGAGATGCCATGCAGCACAGAAGAGAGAAAGTGCTGGGGCTGGGGTGGGGAGGGAGGACAAGTTAGCTTACGAGTCAGTTTCCTCCTCTGTAAAAGGGAGGTAACTGATTCCATCTCAGGATGGCTGAGAGGATGAAATGAGATATGTAAATGGCTTGGCACAGGGTTGATGCTTTGGGGAGACAGCTACAATTTATGCCCCTTTAGCAGAAAGTCCCCCCTCTTCTGGTAACAGCAGCATCTCCTCATCCCCATGCTTGGGGTGGGTGGGGTCAGGCCTGGCCAATCAGAACACCCCTGGCCCTGGTGATTCACCAAGGGATGAACACAAGACTAAGAATAGGCCAATAAATTCAATTTGGCGACTTTCGTTGGGATGACTGGGGGAGTTCTTGCTGCTGGGGGTTCTGAGAGGAGGCTGTAAGCCAGGACCTGTGTGTACCACAGTGCCGCCGAGAGGCAAAGGCTGCCTAAGGAGAGATCGGAACCCAAGGACAGTTGAGAGATAGAGGGAACAAGCCCCGTGGATCCAGCTATTTCTGGAACTGCCCTAGACCTCTCAGTTATGAGACCCAGAAAATTCTGGTTCTTGCCTAATCTAATTTGAATGAGTTTCTGTTCCATGCAAACAAGAATCTTGGCTAATGCAAAGCTCACCAGGTTTGGTTTACCCTTCCTGCTGTCATTTCTTGGGGTAGGGATGTTGGGGGGAGGAAGGGGGCCTCCTTGAGCCCTGCAGAGATGAGGCCACAGCCCACCTTCCCATCCTCAGCCTCCTTGTCTTCAGGCCATCTTCCTCCACACTGATCATTCTCGAACACGGGCTTAGTCATGTTACTCCTCACTTAGAGGACTCCTTGGCTCCCCCCGGCCTGGAGAGCAAGTCCCCACTTCCCCAGCTCCATCTTCAAAGCCCTCCACAAGCTGACCTAATTGCCTTTGGAGTGTATCTCTCTCGGGACCCTCTCCGCCATCCCCCGACTCCGCAGATACCGCGCCTGATTCACAGCAACGTGTTCCCCACTCAGAAACATCCCCCCACCGCATACCCACCACATGCCTTTCCCTGGAAGCCCTTCCCCTCCTTACCAACCTGCCAAGACTCCACTTTCTCAACTATCTTCTCTTCCGAGAAGCCTGCACAGATAGCCAGGGCAGAATGAATGTCCCACTGCCCTGCACTTAATCCCTTGTCATCTATAGTACTTGTCAGTCTGTCCTTAAGTGAGAATAATGTATATACATTTTGAGAGCAGGAAGCATGTCGTCCTCAATTCTGGAGCCCCCTGGAGCCCTCACACAAGGATTGCCTGCCACAGGCCCCGGGTAAATTTGCTGACACGAGACCTCAGCTTCCAGCCGACAAGCTCTGAAGCCCCTACCCCTCCCCTCAACTGAACTCTAGGAGAGGGGAATCTAGCCTTGGGGTCACATTTCCTCTTCACCAGAAACTTTTTTAAATTGTGGTAAAATACACACAGCGTAAATTGTACAGTTTAAACCATGTTAAAGTGTACAGTTCAGTGGCATTAAGTGCCTTCACAATGCTGTGCGCCTATTATCACGACCTAGTTCCAGAGCTTTTTCACCACCCCAAATGGAAACATACCCATCAGGCACTCACTTCCCGTTCCTTCCCTCCTCCCAGGCCCGGTCAAGCACTAATCTGCTTTCTGTCTGTGCAGATTTGCCTATTCTGGGTATCTCACATAAATGGAGTCATACAGTATGTGGCCTTTGTGTCTGGCTTCTTTCACTTAGTCTCATGTCTCCAATATTCATCCAGGTTGTAGCAGGTATTAGTACTTCATTCTTTCTAATGACTGAATAATACTCCATTGCATGGATATATCACATTTTGTTTATCTATTCATCAGTTGATGGATATTAGGTTGTTTCCACGCTTTGGCTATTGTGAACAGTACTGCTATAAACATTATTGCACAAGTTTTTGTTTGAACACCTGTTTTCAAGTCTCTTAGGTATATACCTAGGAGTGAAACTGCTGGGTCAGATAGTAATTCTGCATCTACTGGGAAGCCTCTTACACTTGTCGTCTTTAATCTTCACTAACATCCTAGGTCCGCTTGGCTGACTTCAACTTGGGAGAGTCCATCAGCTTTTTTTTTTTTTTTTTTTTGGTACGCGGGCCTCTCACTGCTGTGGCCTCTCCCGCTGCGGAGCACAGGCTCCAGACGCCCGGGCTCAGCAGCCATGGCTCACGGGCCCAGCCGCTCCGCGGCACGTGGAATCGTCCTGGACCGGGGCATGAACCCACGCCCCCTGCATCGGCAGGCGGACTCCCAACCACTGCGCCACCAGGGAAGCCCCATCAGCTTTTTAGAAGGAAGCTATTTCATCTTGATGGTTGTCTCCTGATGGCAATCCTTAAAAGGTGTTCCTAGTTTTTAATATTAACCTCTTGCTGTTTAGAGATTTCTATTGTCTAAGCTACTTAAGATCCACTATTTAATTTGTCCCTCACAGACATACTACAGGGTAGATACTATTATGTCTGTTTTTCAGATGAAGAGGCTGAGTTCCTGTGGGGTGGCGTGACTTGACAAGGTCACAGCCATCAGGGGCCCAGTTGAGGTTGACTCCCAGCCCAGCGCCCTTTCCACACAACCACAGTGGCCCTCTCTGTCCAAGGCCTTTTTTAAAATAATCGCCTTCTGAAATGTATTCTCAGGTCCCTCATTGTCTAGACATGCGCCTTGCTAGGTGACTTAGTGCTGGCGCAGACTTCACACGCTCTGCCAGTTGGCACCTCATTTAGAATCAGAATGTTTTTCCGGGGGCGGATTCTGCCTGTAGCAGGGAGACCAACTTGTGCCTTTTCTGGATCTTCTGGGACCTGCTGGAGTCCTGGGATAATGCTCCCTTTTGATGTTGATCTGAAGCTAAATTTGAGTGTGCCCCACAGCTCAACCTCAGCTCTTGACATTTCCTGCCTATTCCTTCGTCCAACCCGAGAGCATCCCCTTCCCCTTCTCAGGAGGAAACTCTCTCTTGGACTGGGGAGTCCCCTGACCTCTTTGGAGCAGAAAAGAGGCACAACGACCTCCAGCCTGACGGGGTGGAATTGGCCCAGCCTGCTCCTTGGAAGCTTCCAACCCTCATATCCTAGTTCCACGTGGAACCACCTAGAAGACTGTAAAGAATAAGGCAAGCAAAATAGACAACAGAATGACAACATTCATCAGAGCGCACCATTGCCCCTGACGCTTTAGGAACATCTGCTCACTCAATCCCCCGACTGCACTAGGAGGAAGATGTTATTTTGCAGATGAGGAGACTGAGACCCAGTGCCCTGTGGCGACTCCTCCAGAGCAACAGAGCTGAGGGTGACCAGGCAGGACTGGAAACCAGTAAGAGCCCGTGCTGTCCCCACTCTGGCCACCGTCTGCCTCCCAGCTTTTGGAGCTGACCTGGCCCCCTTAAAGCCTGCCTCGGCAGTCCTGCAAGGGGTGAGGGCTTTCTAGATGCCGCATCCACTCAAGTACAAATGTCCCTAGCCAGCCTCTCCCAAAGTATGTCCTCTGCAACCCTCATTCTGGGTGATGCTATGAGCTCTGAAAATAAGGTTCCACATTTTGATACACTTGCGGATGACAGCATGAGGCAGGTTTCTGTCCTGTAGGCCTTCTCAGCCCTTAAGAAGCAAAGATGCAGGATAAATCTCCGAGAGGGAGAGAAAGTATAGATAGTTTCCCAGACTTATTTGACTACGGAATGTCAAATGGAATGACTATGGAATGACTCCTTTTTCAAGGAGTAGCTCAATGTGTCCTCCTCAAAGTACTGGTCAGAGATGCCCCCAAGCCCTCTAATTAGTGGGTATCCAGAGCTCAGGGAGCATGGTGGCTGTGACGTGGGCTCTGGAGCCAAGCTGCCTGGGATCACATCTCAGCCCTGCTGCGTAGTAGCTGTGTGATCACGGGCAAGTTATTTTAATCTATCTGTGCCTCAGTTTCCTCATTTGTAAAACCTGGATGATGATAACAATGTAAATTATATTCTACACATAAGCTTCTTAGAACAATGTTCAGCACATAGTCAGCGTTCACTAGATGTTAGCTGGCATTTTCAATCCTTCTCGAGCCTCGCCCCCAGGCCAACCTCTTAATGAAGATGGTGCAAAGCCAATTAAAAGACAGCTGTGGCTCCCTAGGAATAACCCTTCCTACCCTTGATGCTTGTGAAAGCCTCCTTTTATTTCTACTTCATTTTTTTCTCCCTCACAGACAGGCACGTAAAGGTCAGAAGACCAAGATTCTGCACTCTCCTTACTTATTTTCCAGTGGGATCTCAAGTTTCCTTCCCTATAACATAGAATGTAGTAAGCCTCTAATCCAGGGGCAAGGCACAGAGCAGGTGGGGTTAGAGCACTAGGCAGGCAGAGGCTGGATGGTCAAGCCACGAGGAGAGGACAGCCTGAGTGACAGGTTGTCACTTTCCTTCTGGGGAAATGGGAGAGGGGTCTATGACAAGGGTGCTTGGGTAGTGAATTAGGGTAATTTACAGTAGCTGCTGCAACCGACCTAAAATCTTAGCTGCTTTAAGTGTGCATCTTGGGGACTAAGTCTCCAACTTGTAGCAACAAGTTCTAGGAGAGACCATCCTGTATGGAATATATAGCCAGCAGTAAGTGGGTCTATGGATGCCTAGAACTCCTGGATGGCCTTGGCTGCCAAAACCATTCTCTGTTGCCCAGTTGATTCTCCCCTCCCCCTTACTGGAAGAGTAAGACCTTGGGGGAGGGCAGGCATTTGTCTCTGAGTTAATTCTCTCAGCTTTTAAAAGACTTCTCTGCAAACTCTGAGTCTCTAGTTGTTCACATCCCGGTTTCTTAATGTCTTGCCTCTGGGAGGCCTCAGGCCCTGCAGTAGCTGTTACTTGTCTCACTGATTCTCCACTTGGGGCAGAGATGGTTAGTGCTCCCTGAATACTCCTGTGTTCCCCTGCATTTCCCAGCCTCCCTTGCAGTTGACTGGGGCCGTATAACTAGCTCTGCCCAAGAGACTGGGTGTCACCTCTGAGTAGAGGAACTTAGGGCTGTGCCTCCTACATCTGCCTCTACCTCTGTTGAGATGGCTCTGGAGGCCAGGTGCTTCACAGAAAAACTGGAAGGACCAACTCAGAAGCAAAAGAGGTCAGACCCCTCCGCCTGGGACTGACTTCTCCACTGAGTGTATGTGTGTGTGTGTGTGTGTGTGTGTGTGTGTGTGTGTGTGTACGGGGGTGGGGGAGGGGAAGAGGAGGGAGAACATCAGTTGGGTAACAGAGGAGGACACCTTTGGCACACAGGGCCGTCCAGGAATTCTTGGCATTTACACAGCCATTTAACGCTAGATGTTATCTTCCACATAGGATTTTCTGTTACTGAACTTCTTGCTGTAATTTGGGGTAACAGTGTGACCTATGATTCAGATATCCCCAGCGGTACCACGGGACAGTGTGGTAGACAGCATGTCTCAGGCTATAATACACACACAAATTACCTGTGGGTCTTGTTAAGCTGCAGATTCTGGTTCAGTAGTTCTGAGGCGGCACTTGAGAGTCTGCATTTCTAACAAGCTCCCAGCTGATGCTGTTGCCGCTCGTCCCTAGACCATGCTCTGAACAGTAAGGTGAGGGGCCAGGGCTGACTCATCCATTATATTGGGTAGGAACAGCGCCTAGTGCCCATTAAAATGTTTTAATTGCTTTTAAGAGTCAGAAGGAAAAAAAATGAACTTTTAGGTAAAAAAATGTTTTAATAGATAACATTAATATATTTATCTTTACACCAACAGAGTTATAAATTTCATAAGCAAGAAGGGGCTCATGAAGTCAAAAATGCCTAGGGGCCAGGACTTCCCTGGCAGTCCAGCGGTTGAGACACCGCGCTTCCACTGCAGGGGGTGTAGGTTCGATCCCTAGTCAGGGAACTAAGATCCCGCATGCCGCGTGGCACAGACAAAAAGTAAAAAAAAAAAAAAAAAAAAAAGCCTAGAGCCCACCAAAATCCTACTGTGGCCCTGGGGGCAGGGGTGGGGGCAATGGAAGGAGCTATGATATCTGTAGTGCGTAAGACTGTGAAATCTGAAGAATTCATGAAAGGTGACACAGATCACGTGGCTCCATGGTCCTCTGGGAGGATCACATGAGATACAGAACGAGAATGTGCTACTGGGCAACAGAGAACGGTTTTGTCAGCCAAGGCCATCCAGGAGCTCTTGGCATTCATATACTCACTTAGTGCTGGCTATATATTCCATATAGGATGGTCTCTTCTAGAATTTCTGGCTATAGGATGGAGATGGGCATTTCAACTTGCATTAGACTTAGTCCCCAAGATGTAGTTAGATGCTTATACCATTTTTCTGAGTCTCCTCAGTTCTCCAGATCTCCACGTAGGGAGCTCTGAGGGGTACCCAATGCCTCTTGGAGGCCCCCAAATTCTGGTGCCCCAAATCCCTTCCAAGGGACTTCCAGTCTTTTTGTCCCCGATCCCCACCCCACAGGACACACTCATGTGCTCCTAGAGATGGAGGGCTGGGAGCAGCTGGCCCCATAGTGTAAGGGAAGAGGGACCATGCTCCAGAGGCTGCTTTTGTTAGCGACAATGATCAGAGCAGCAACTGTCCAAAGCATGAGTCAAATGCCTTGTTAACAAAAAGAGAATGAATAAGCAGTCCCTTCAGCAGTAAATGTTTTCTTAAAAACACAGCCATCCATTTACTTTGGACCTGACGCCAGTTCTGACTGTTCCCAAAAGCACTGCATGGGCTTTTAGAGAATGGACAATAACAGCTGACCCTCCTAACACATCTGCGATCCTCCTTTGTCACAGATGCAGCATCTGACACAATTATTGCTCTGGGTTGGCCTCAATCATGCAATCACTGGGGTGAACCATTGGGCCTTGGAGAGTGAACAGTTCACAGATGAGGAAACCAAGGTCTCAGAAGGGACCTTTGTGCTCAAGGGCACAAAACGAGTTGGAAGCAGAGCCAAGCCTAGGACCTGGGACCACTGCTTATATGCTGTCTTCATTTCAGCACCAGGGGTGGATATTGGAAGGCTTTTACTGTTTTCAGACCTGGGAGGGTTCATTCTTTTATTCATTCACTATCTACCAAGAACCACCTTAAACCTGCCATGGTTCTAGCCTCCCTTAATACTTCTCAATAAACCCATAATGATCTAACTTTTTGAAAACTCTTACTGGCCCAGCGTCTATCTCCTCCTGGCCTGATAATTCCAAGTGTGAGATTCTATCTGTTGATGGGCTGTGTGTGTTTTGCATCAAGGGCAACCTAGCCTTGACCTTGCCACTTTCCACTGTGTAAACCCGAGTGAACTAGCGAACCTCAGAAAGCCTCGATTTCTCATCAGTAAAATATAGATATTATTATTACCGATCTTACAAGGCATTGCAGAAATACGCGATAATGTATGTAAAGCATTTAACACACTATGTAGCCGGTGCTCAATAAATGATAGCTGTGATAGAAATAAGTACATTATATTACTCTTGTTATTGTCAAGTGAAACAAGCTCCTGGGGATTTCAGCAAGTTGAACCTCCCCGTCCAGGACTCTGAAAAGTCAGGCTTTCTTTGTTCCCGTGCCTATGCAACTTCTATGGTTTACAGACTGTAGGAGTCATGAGAGAGGGACAACTTGCAAGCATTTCTGGATCTAAATGTGCCACATCCTTGAGGTAATCACCACACCCATCTTTCTCTGCTGAACCCAGCTAACCAGAGAAATAGTCTGCCCCAACCAGTGTAAGGTCCTGTGAACCCCAGAATTGCTGGGAATGTTGGCTCTACATGGGGACAACAGCAGGGAAACAAGGCTGCCATCTGAAGTACAGCCATGTGAAAAACCACATGCAAGGGATATGATTAGTCATCTATGGAAGTAACCCAAGAAATTGTCTGTAAATGTGGCTGAAGAGATGGGAGGCTTGACCAGGATCTCCAGAAGGCAGGACAGGAAGAAATTATAAGCATGTGACGAGATCTTTTGAAGAGACTTTTGCTTTCAGCAATTTCCCCTTCTCTAAAAGGAACCCCTATATACAAGGGATGGCTCCCCACGGCCACATCGATACCCCATGTTCCTGTCACCTGACCATGGCTGATTGGTACTGACCCAACCAAGCTGGGCCCATCGGGGTCTCTCCCCCAAGACCTTGGACAGAGACTAGGAACCACTGGAACCTGGTCAAGATAGGAGCTGAGCCCTACTGCAGTGGTCTTCAGGGTGGGGTATGCACGCCCAGGGAACATGCAAGATGATCCAGTGGAATATGGGAAGACAGTTGGAAACTGTTATTTATTTTTACTTCCTTAGTATTAAATAAGTAGACTGGCAATAGTGCCTTCATTCAATGTTGAAAGGTCATTGTCACAACCAGTTTGTGAGATGTCCTGAGGGAACAGGGGAAATTCTCCAATGCTAAGGGACTGACATCACACTCATGTAGTCATTTGCTTTCAGCGAAGTATGATATATCTTGAATGTGCCCAAGTGGATTCATGAAATATATTTATCTAGTTTTAACCAAGCCAACCACCATAAAATGCGCAAGTGCCTTAAAAGCCTCCTGCAAAAAATGAGGAGTGAAGATATTACTACCACTAACACCACAAGCAACTCTCAAAAAAGTTTTTACAAACTGGTGGATCAAATTGAAAATTTCACTTAGAATTCAGTAAGTAAGGATACCCTTCTTCCACATCAGCTATCTGAGCTGGCTATCCTCTGCCTGGCCTCCCTCTCCCTGCCCTGCCCCAGGATCCATTCTCTGCTCCCAGATGACAACTATGGGATGCATCACTTGGGCTTCCATGCTTGCTGGCTGAGTTTGGCCAATGGGCCAGCAGGAGGTGGGGGGGAGAGACAGGTTGAGCATTTCCTTCCCTGCCCCCTCCTTTCTTCCATGCTACATCTGTGGCAGTGGCTGTATCCCTCCCTAATTACAGCTCATCCTGGATGGTCCCTCTTCCCCGGCTCTTCACTGGCTTCCAATCACAATATTTTCTTCTCTCGCCCCTCCTGGGTAGGGCTGGTAAAGGCTCCCTGCTGCTGCTAGATTGGGGGCGTACCTGGGCCTCATCCCTTGTGGTTTCCAAACCTCTATAAATAGTCCTTTGTTAAAGTCTCTTGAGCCAGTTGAGTTGGATTTGGTTCCTTACTGGGAGACTGATTGGTACGGTGGCTGGTTTAACCATGAGAGTCATTAAAGCCAGGGGTTCTCCAAAGTGCTGAAATCTTAAAAAATAATGAGGCACAATTAATCACATTTCTCTTACTAAAGAATACTCTTTTAGGGCTTCCCTGGTGGCGCAGTGGTTGAGAGTCCACCTGCCGATGCAGGGGACACGGGTTCGTGCCCCGGTCCGGGAAGATCCCACATGCCGCGGAGCAGCTGGGCCCATGAGCCATGGCCGCTGAGCCTGCGCGTCTGGAGCCTGTGCTCCGCAACGGGAGACGCCACAACAGTGAGAGGCCCACGTACCGAAAAAAAAAAAAAAAAAACTCTTTTAAGGAAAGAAAAAAAAAAAAAAGCTGCTGGCACTGTTAAAAACATAAAATTTCTAATTTTACATGTTTTATAAAATAACTCACATTAATACAGTAGCTCATGAATATAATTTAAAATAAATAAACATAAAAAATACACATAAATTAGAGATACATACTAAAAATTTTTTTTAATTGATGAGATGAACCGTCAAAAACCCTTTGCTTTAGAGAACCCCTCTGCTCTAGGGAAAACACTGGCAAGTTCCTACTGCCAGGTCCCTAGCACTGCCCTGGGGGCTGTCTTCCTGGAGCCTAACGGTCTACTCCTTCCTTTGATTCTCTGAACTACCTTCCAACAAATCCCATCTTTCTACAGAAGACAAAGCGAACTCCAAAGAGAAATGCTTATCTAAAGTTCCCTGGGGAGAGACCTTTCCTGTGCTCTGGGGGAGTCTCTCTGTTGTAAGCAGAGATGGCTATCAGGCCACTTTATGGCCTACATGAAATACCCCTCAGAACTTTCCACCTTCTGAGCAAAATCTCCATCTCCCAGGCATTGTGGTCACTGGAAAGGGTAATCCCTCCCAATACATTAGCACACAGACATTCAGAATTACATACTTCAGTCTCTTGTGAGTTTGATTATCATGAGTCAGTCTCCATGTACATAATCAACTCCAGACCAATGACCAGGCTTAGAGATAGGTCCAGGACCCTGAATATCCCCAAGATCATGCTCCTTAGGGAGTCCTCTTGGCATCCACCATCTAGATTCCTCCTAATAATACTCAGCCTCATCAGCATCACCTTCCATCAGGGACCAGTTTCCTGTTTCAGCTGGGAAACAGGAAACATGTCTTAGCTAAGAAGTCCAGAAGGACATTACAGTCTTTTTACCAGGGAACTAATCCCCAAACAAATTGAAAACATCATGGCAAGACAGCCCTTAGGGAAACAGGACCATTTGGAGCCACAAAATAGAGAAGTTACCTGTGCTTGGTGTTAATCTGAGCTTAAATAACGGTTATTATTTATTGAGTACTTATACACATACAAGTACTGTAGATACATCAATCCATTCAGCTTCACAACAACTCTTTGATCAAGTTATATCATTATCACCATCAGCCTCATTTTACGGTTAAGAAAAGTAAGACAGAAGTTAGATCATTTCCCCCAAAGTCACACGGTAAGTTGCAGAGCTGGGACTTGAATTCAGGTCATTTGATTTGACAACCTGAGGTCCCAACCTACTCCATGCTGCCTCTGTGGCAGATTGGGTGACCATGGCCATATCTGAACTTTTCCAACACAAGCCTTGGTGAGTCAGAGAGAGTGACTCAAGACTCACAATGTAGGACATGGCATTTCCTGCCAATAAAAAGTTCATGGTTCTAGACTTGTATTTTCCAACTAAACAGAAGAAGGGTCTTGTTCATGGACAAGGTTATGAGACCTGATAAAGACAGTCACAGGCTAAAAGGAGACAAAAGAGAGATGCAAAGTAGAGCTGGCCTAGTGGAACAGCTGCCCCAGACTCCTGCCCCCAAAGCTCAGGGCCTTTGCTCTGAGCAGCAGTGCGGGGGCCTCCTGGGCTCAAACTGTAGGAGCAGGGACAAGGGCTGGACATTCTCACTCTGCACTGTGGCCTGGTGTATAAGCCACAGAGTGATGGGAATTGCTACAGATTGGGGATCTGATAGATTTGGATTTGACATCCCATTCTTCACTTACTGGTTACTAGTTAACGGTCTTAGATAAGTGGCCTAACCTCCTTGAATCTGTTGCTCATAAATATCTCCCTTATATGGCCACAGCACAGACTTAATGAGCTATTATACACAAGATGCCTGGCATGTACAGCATGTCCAAACAAAGGTAGTTTCCTTCCCTCTCTTCTCTTGTCTATATGAAGTATCCCAGAGGAGAGAATGGTCATTTTCTCCCTCACTGGAGCTGCCTAAATGGAACTTGCATTAAAAAAAAGAAAAAGATCACACCAGATACTTCTAGTTGGATGCTTATCTTGTCCAGGGAAGCACTTGTCCTCAAACAGGTGCCTCTCAGGCATCTCAGGAGGAGAAAGGGTGACGTTCCATCAGGCAGAAAGCAGAGGAGCTGGGGTGCCTGCCTTCCTGGGACCACATGGCTGCCCTGCAGCTTAACACGACTTGGGCCAGACCATCACTGCAGTTCTGTTAGAAGCATAATGCTTCTTCTCCATACGTGACTGTTCCTTCCATGTGGAAGGAGCCTCAAAAGTGTAAGACTCCTGGCTCTGCCCCCGGGGAATGGCTGTCTGATGGTGAGTTCAAGAAGTGTTAACATGAATAGTCAGCCCTTTCCTCTTCCCTTCCTCTTGGGACACACGTTCTGCTCTGCTCCTCCAGGCTCTAAGATTTAAAGGGGCCTGCCTCCCCTGGAGGGCACTACATAGGGCTGGGGGCTAAGTCTGCTCAATTCAATATTAGAAAGCCTGCTTGCCTTTGGAATGGAATGGAAACCACATTCTCCTATTAACTTTATCAGTCATAAGGGTGATACTAGGCTGACTTCTCGACGAGCATTAGAACTTAAGTGGAGGAAGAAGGTGTTTTTACTGAGCCTCCTTAAAGACCCCACCAGGTACCAATGGCCAGTCATCTAGAGCATAAGTCTGCTACTGCCCTTAGCGCATTAATGGAGGTGAGACTGGGACCCAGAATTACGGTCAGTCAGAGCCTCACAACCAGTCCAGAAGCATCCTTGATGGAATCTCTGAGGGGGGACGGACAGAGGCCAGAAATAACAATACCTAATGTTTACTGGGTGCTAAGAGCAGACACCAGGCTGAGGGATTTAACCCTACAAAGTGGACACCATCATTATCTCTGTTTTACAGGAGAGGAAACCGAGGCTTGGAGAGGTTAGATGTGGCTCAAGGTATATAGCTGGTCAGTGGTGGAGTCGCATGGTCACTCCAGGGCCTGCGCTCTCCAGCAGGGCAAGATGCTGCCTCAAGCTCCAGGCACCAGCTGCCACTGTGATCACAAGGGAAGAGTTGGTCAAGGCCAAGCCCTCCTCCCAACTTGGAGCCGGTGCTCTTTTGACCACACCTGTTCAAACCTGCACACTAGGTTCAAACCCGGGAGAACAACTTGCCCTGATTTGCCTGGTTTTGCCTGACGTCTGGTTTTAGTACTGAAATTCCTGTAGCACCTGCACTGCTGGGCTAACTCAGATGGACAGAAAAGAACTTAAAAGGCAATTCCAATGTGAGTCCATGTGTTGCGAGTTGAGTCAGTATCCCACTTAATATCATCTTGCAGAACAAGCCCACACTCTAGGGTGTACTGCACAAGCCCACCTGGGAGCGCAGAGTTTCCAAACTCCACAAAAGGGACAGAAAAGCCATCATGTGTGTGCCACTGAGACAGGCCCCAAAGAAAAACCACATTTGCAAATGCCCAACGAGAGGAATGATGATTAAATTTTGCACAGCTAAAATTATTTGGTAGGATACAACCCCTTAAAAATCATGTTTTGAAGTATCTTTGATGACATGAGAAAATAATCATGATAGAATGTTCAGTTAATAAAAAGCAGACTAGGGCTTCCCTGGTGGCACAGTGGTTGAGAGTCCGCCTGCCGATGCAGGGGACACGGGTTCGTGTCCCGGTCCGGGAAGATCCCACATGCCGCGGAGCGGCTGGGCCCGTGAGCCATGGCCGCTGAGCCTGCGCGTCTGGAGCCTGTGCTCCGCAACAGGAGAGCCCACAACAGTGAGAGGCCCACGTACCACAAAAAAAAAAAAAACAGACTACTACTCAGCCATAAAAAAGAACAAAATTTTGCCATTTGCAGCAACATGGATGGACCTGGAGAGCATTATGCTAAGTGAAATAAGTCAGACAGAGAAAGACAAATACTGCATGATATCACATATATATGAAATCTAAAAAATAAAATGAACTAGTGAATATAACAAAAAAGAAACAGACTCACAGATATAGAAAACAAACTAGTGGTTACCAGCAGAGAGAGGGAAGGGGGAGGAGCAAGATAAGAGTAGGAGATTAAGAGGTACAAACTATTATGTATAAAATAAATATGCTACGAGGATATAACATACAACATAGGGAATATAGCAATATTTTATAACTATACATGGAGTACAACCTTGAAAAATTGTGAATCACTATGTTGTATACCTGTAACTTGCATAATACTACACATCAACTATACTTTGGTGTTTAAAAAATTGAAAAAAAAGACTAAGATGTCCTTCAGTGGGTGAATGGATAAATAAACTGTGGTGCATCTAGATAATGGAATATTATTCAGCACTAAAAAGAAATGAGCTATCAACCCATGAAAAGACATGGAAGAATCTTAAATGCATATTACTAAGTGAAAGAAGCCAGTCTGAAAAGGCTACATAGTGTTTGTCTGCAACTGTATGACATTCCGGAAAAGGCAAAACTACGGAGACAGTAAAAAGATCTGTGATTGTTAGGGGTTGGTGGGGAAGGATGAAGAGCTGGAGCACAGAAGATTTTTTAGGGAAGTGAAAATACTCTGTATGATACTATAATGGTGGATACATGTCATTATACAATTTGTCCAAACCCATGGAATGTACAGCACCAAGAGTGAACCCTAAGGTAAACCACGGACTTTGGGTGATTATGATGTGTCAGTGTAGGCACATCAGTTGTAACAAATGTGCCACCCTGGTCGGGCTGCTATGCTGGGGGAGGCTCTGCATGTGTGGGAGCCAGGGGGATCTGGGAAATCTCTATGCAGACCTTCCTCTCAACTTTGCTGTGACTTAAAACTGCTCTAAAAAAATAGTCTTTAAAAAAAACATTTTTTTTTTTTGGCTGCACCTCGCGGCTTGCAGGATCTTAGTTCCCCTACCAGGGATTGAACCCAGGCCACCACAGTGAGAGTGCCGGGTCCTAACTACTGGACTGCCACGGAATTCCCTTAAAAAAATTTTTTTTTAATCAGACTACAAAACCACACATGGTAAGGCCCTAGTTTTATAAAATATAGAGAAATATAAAGAAAGAAACACACCATAATATTAACAATATTTATCTCTGAGTGTTAGGATTCCAGAGGGAACTTTTATTTCTTTATGTTTATTTCTGAATTTCTTACTTATACTTATTCCTATATTTTCCTAGAAAGTTTAGCAAAGAATACACATTACTTTTATTACCAGGGAAAAACTCTGAATAAGAATTATAAATTTAAAAGTACTGGGAAGAAAGTAATGAGAGGTGATTAAGCCCAGCTTTCTCTAACTCTTTTTTTACATCTGTAGCCGATTAGCAGAGAGGTTTTCTGTCTGGCTGGCTGACCTGTTTTCCTTCTCCCATGGGGAAGGCCCTCGCAGAGAAGGCAGGGCGTGTCCAAGGTCACGGAGTCGGTGTTGCCTCTGCGTCTCAACCAGTGAGGCTGCCCTGGGCTGTCACCTGAATTCGGGGTCTGCCCTCCAAGGTTCATGGGGCAAATGCAATCCTCTTGATTTCCCATCATTTGGACGGTGATGCTCAATAACTGCCCGAGACCCTGGTTACTAACTACAGGCAGGGTGGCATCTAACACTGGAAGTGCCCACTTTCGACCAAGCTGGCCTGAGCTGGAATCCCTGCTCATCACCTACAGACTGTGTTCCCTTAAGCATATCGCTTTACCTCTTTCATCCACAATGTCCTCACCTCTACCACAGGGATTAAATTAAATAACAGTTCTAGCACAGACCCTGGCACAGTCAATTCATATCCATTTTCTCTCCTGCTTCCTTTTGCTTTTACTACAAGAGAACTGAGTTCTCTATCTCTGTCCCCCTGCCTCAAAGAGCTCAAAGAGCAGAGTCTGGGGGCTCCTAAATCTCTCCTCCCCACCCATCAGGGCCTCTGTTCCTCCTCATCAAACAGTCCCTCTGCTGACTGCCAAGCCACAGAGAGGACGGCTGAGGGGCAGTCCAGAGTCCACCTGTCTCACCGGCAAGTCACTGCCCCCTGGTGGGGACAACAGAACCCTTGGCCGGTCTGGCTCCCTAGTGCTCCCAGCCTAACAGCCCTGGGAAGCTGCTTCCTTTTTCCTGTAGGAGACCCGTGGGCTGCTTTACTTCTCCCGAGACCCTCAAAGAGCAGTCTGAAGAGTGAGTGTTAAAAAGGCAGCAGTTGCCAAGCTCTGGGAGGTGGGAGCGCCAGCCAGGGGTCCCAGATCCTGCACTGTATTTACTCAATCTGCAGAGCATCTCCAGCCTTTTACAGCCGTTTACTGGGCAGGAGGGAGCAGACAACTGGGCCCCTCTCTGGCTTCTGGCTTCCACCGGCCTTTCCTTTGGAGAAAGGCAGCCCGAGTGCCGCTCACTCTAGGAATAGCTCTGACTCCGAGCTCCTGGAGGTGTGCAGGCTAGGGGCACAAGCAAGGCACAGGCAACCCCTTGAGGGTGCAGGGAAGGAGTACGGGGGCAAAGCTGGAGACAGGAGAGATGGGGACAGGGACAAAAATCAGGGGCTGTGACCAGAATACAGGATGGGAAGTGCAGGGACAGAAGCAGGGGCAGGTCAGGGGGGGAGACAGGGCTGGGCCATCACAAGGTCCAAGGTGGACAGGGGGCGGGTGGCACAGGGTGGGAGTGGGGGGCAGAGAGAGGCATAAGTAAGCACAGAGCAGGGGTGGGGAAGGGGTAGCAGGCGGTGTGGGGAAAGCCCTGACCAGCTGGCATGTAATCTGGGGACCCTCTATTGCTCCACAGGGGCCCACAGGAAACCTGGGGTTGCGGACGCCCAGCCAGAACCCACATTTGCACCCTAACCTGTGCATGCTTCACAACAGCAAGCAAAAGGAGCACAATTTAGTTAAGTTAGGACGGGCAAGATTCACTTCTTATTTGAAAATTATGACAGCAACAATAAAAATACTCGGCTGAAATGCCATCCAACCAAGCCAACTCCCCTGGAAAGTTAAAGTCAGGCGCCCCCATCCCAGCACCCTGTACCTTTAAGGAGGAGAAGTGTTCCCTTGCTCCCAGCTGAAGAGGCAGGTTATTCTTGGAGATAGCAAGGACTTACCTAAAACTGAGTTACTCCCCTTTCCTCCTCCGGCCAGCCTCTCTTCACTCTGGGGAGCTTTTACCATTTAAGGTCAATGTTACATCTGGCTCCAGAGCTCAGAGCTGAGAAGCTTCTGGCTGCTGAGCCCCACTGCCCGCCTCCTCGGAGAGGGGCTGGGACTTAGAGCCCAGAGCTCCTCAGGGACCCCTCTGGCCTGGTTCAGGGGGCTAACGGCAGGGAAGCTGGCCAGGCCACCCCGGGGCTCAGCGCAGGCTGGGCCTGAGAGGCAGCAGCTGGTCCTGGGCCCCTCCCACGGGCACCGGCACAGTGGAGGGCAGTGCCCATGGGCAGCTCATGCCGCTGGGCATGTCCCAGCCAGACGGGGACCAGGGGAACTCGGCAGATCTGTCTCCCAGCCTGGAGTCTCCAGCAAGCATGTGAGCCTGGACAAGACCCTGGCCCAGTGCCAGGGAAACTGGGAACATTTCCTGTCCCAGGGATTCGGAGGTGGAGGCTGCTCCCCACCTTAAGCCCTTGGGATTAACAGAGAGAAGGGCCTGGAAGATGAGCTAATCCCAGACCTGGCACCAGCCCCGGGGCTTCAATTCCTTCTCTTCCACTTGACAGTCCTGTGCTCTTAACCTCATGGAGACTCAGCAGTCTCCTCCTCTCTAAAGTGGGAATCATAGTGATCACACGTGCCTAATTCCTAGGGTTGCAGGAGGATTCAATGAGATGATATTGAAGGGCTTAGCAGAGTGCCAGCACCTCAAACTTGCTGATCAACAGAAATTAGTTTCCTGCCTGGACACAGGTGAGGAAGGGCTGCCTGTCTCCTGGAAGTCCACACCCTGCCCTGACTCACTCCTCACCACCTTGGGTGCAGCACACCCGCAAGAAAGATCATGGCACTGCGGGCCCTGAACCAGTCACATGTGGGCTCCAGCCCTCTTCTGCAGTTAGAGGCAGCTCAGAGAAGCCCTGAGTAGGGTTGTCAGATAAAATACAGGACACTCACTTAAATCTGAATTTCAGATAAACAACACTTATCTTTTAGTATAAGTATGTCCCACATATTGCACAAGACATACTTATTTTTATTTATTTATTTATTTTTGGCTGCGTTGGGTCTTCATTGCTGCGCGTGGGCTTTCTCTAGTCGTGGCAAGCAGGGGCTACTCTTCACTGCAGGGCGTGGGCTTCTCATTCCGGTGGCTTCTCTTGTTGCGGAGCACGGGCTCTAGGCGTGCAGGCTTCAGTAGTTGTGGCTCGCGGGCTCTAGAGCGCAGGCTCAGTAGTTGTGGCACACGGGCTCAATTGCTCTGTGGCATGTGGGATCTTCCCGGACCAGGGCTTGAACCCGTGTCCCCTGCATTGGCAGGTGGATTCCCAACCACTGTACCACCAGGGAAGTCCACGAGACATACTTATATTAAAAAATATGTTTTTTATTTTTATTATTTTTTAACATCTTTATTGGAGTATAATTGCTTTACAATGGTGTGTTAGTTTCTGCTTTATAACAAAGTGAATCAGCTATACGTATACATATATCCCCATATCTCCTCCCTCTTGCGTCTCCCTCCCACCCTCCCAATCCCACCCCTCTAGGTGGTCACAAAGCACCGAACTGATCTCCCTGTGCTGTGCGGCTGCTTCCCACTAGCTAGCTATTTTACATTTGGTAGTGTATATATGTCCATGTCACTCTCTAATTTTGTCCCAGCTTACCCTTCCCTCTCCCCGTGTCCTCAAGTCCATTCTCTACGTCTGCGTCTTTATTCCTGTCCTGACCTAGTTTCCTCAGAACCTTTTTTTTTTTTTAGATTCCATATATATGTGTTAGCATATGGTATTTGTTTTTCTCTTTCTGACTTACTTCACTCTGTATGACAGTCTCTAGGTCCATCCACCTCACTACAAATAACTCAATTTCATTTCTTTCTATGGCTAAGTAATATGCCATTGTATATATGTGCCACATCTTCTTTATCCATTCATCTGTCGTTGGACACTTAGGTTGCTTCCATGTCCTGGCTACTGTAAATAGAGCTGCAATGAACATTGTGGTACATGACTGTTTTTGAATTACAGTTTTCTCAGGGTATATGCCCAGTAGTGGGATTGCTGGGTCATATGGTAGTTCTATTTGTAGTTTTTTAAGGAACCTCCATAGTGTTCTCCACAGTGACTGTACCAACTTACATTCCCACCAACAGTGCAAGAGGGTTCCCTTTTCTCCACACCCTCTCCAGCATTTATTGTTTGTAGATTTTTTGATGATGGTCATTCTGACCGGTGTGAGGTGATACCTCATTGTAGTTTTGATTTGTATTTCTCTAAGATTAGTGATGTGGAACATCCTTTCATGTGTTTGTTGGCAATCTGTATATCTAAAAGAAAATAAGTTTTTTAATCTGAAATTCTAATTTAACTGCTCATTCTGTATTTTTATTTGCTAAATCTGGCAATTCTAGCCGTGGGCCATCACTTGACACTTCAGAAAGCATTCACCTGTCATGCTGAGAGCTCTAGGGGTTGGTGCTTCAAGCCTTGTAGTCTCAAGGCCTCCTGGGGACAGCTGCCTGGCTGTACACAGTCCTTATCCCCAGCTCCTGGCCATGGGTCAGTCACCCCAGCCATGGCAGGCTTTCTCTGCCAAACCTGGCCCACTGGGCTTCCATCCCAGCCCCTTCCATGGGCATCCAGTCCTGGACTGTCTCTCCTCCCTGCTTGTTATGAGAGAGATTCCTGATGAGACTGCAGTGCATGCCATCTGTCACACCCATAAATAACTGTATTTTTGCAGATGGAACCAGAGGCGACTCTCCTGGTTACTAGTCACGCTTTCTCTCAGGCGTCCACCCCTATACATCTGCTGGGAACAGGCCCCCCTGGTAAAGCCACATGGTGGTAACTACTAGAATTGCAGGTATAGGGAATAGAAGGAATTTACCAAACTCTTTAGTGCTGTGTCTCCAACTTCATTGTGCAATAGAACCCCCAAGTGTGAAGTTCTCTGGACCCCTCTTCCAGAAATTCTAATCCTGTGAATCTTAAGTGGGACCCAGGAATCTATATTTTAATTAAGGCCCTCAGGTGATCCTTAGGTAGTTAGTCCAAAGACCTCACTTTAGGGAATGATGCTCCAAAAGTTGATTTTGTGAATCTAGCAGCAAATACTACAAAGACAACTAGAAACAGGTTGAAATGGAACAGAAGGGACTTCGCTGGTGGCGCAGTGGTTAAGAATCTGCCTGACAATGCAGGGGACACAGGTTTGATCCCTGGCCTGGGAAGATCCCACATGCCACGAAGCAACTAAGCCCGTGCACCACAACTACTGAAGCCTGCGTGCCTAGACCCTGTGCTCCACAACGAGAAGCCACTGCAATGAGAAGCCCGCACACCCCAAGGAAGAGTAGCCCCTGCTCACCGCAACTGGAGAAAGCCCGTGCGCAGCAACGAAGACCCAACACAGCCAAAAAAAACCCCAAAACACAAAGAAATGGAACTGAAGGCTTCGGGTGCATGTGAGGGAAGGTGTGTGTGTGTGTCTGTGTCTGTGTGTGTGTTTCTATGTGTCTGTATGTGTGTATACAGACTGTATGTTGAGCACCTACTATATTCCAACCACTATATCAGATGCTCTACATAAAAGCATGTACCCTCATAAATGCCCTATGAAATAGAATTATTATACCATTCTTTTGGAAAGGAAACTGAGACTTGAAGAGGCGAAAAGACTTCTCTGTTGTTCCACAGCCAGTAACTGGTAGAGCTAAGAGGTGAACTTACGTGGTTTGGCCCTAAATCTCTCCCCTCTGTACCATACTTCCTCCTCTTCAGCCAGGGCTCCTTAAATTGGGGTTTATGGATAGCCTTCAGAGGTTTCTGAGCCAACTGAAATTGTATGCAAAACACTGTGTGGGGACTTCCCTGGTGGCACAGTGGTTAAGAATCCACCTGCCAATGCAGGGGACACGAGTTCGATCCCTGGTCCAGAAAGATCCCACATGCCGCAGAGCAACTAAGTTCGTGCGCCACAACTACTGAGCCTGTGCTCTACAGCCCGTGAGCCACAACTACAGGAGCCTGCGTGCCTAGAGCCCGTGCTCCACAGCAAGAAAAGCAACCACAATGAGAAGCCCGTGCACCGCAATGAAGAGTCGCCCCTGCTCGCCTCAACCAGAGAAAGCCCGCGCACAGCAACGAAGATGCAACGCAGCCAAAAAATTTAAAAAAAAACAAACAAAAAACACCCCACACTGTGTGATTTCTGTTTTTCTTGGGTACAGTTCCATAGTTTTCACAAAGGGGTCACCAAATAACTTTTAAAATCATTGCATTAACACAAGCATTTCATGAAACACATTACTGATAGGCATGTGAAATGGAGCATGCTCTATAGAAGACAATTTAGCATGATCAAAATTATAAGGCTCGTATCCTTTGACCCAATTCCACATCTAGGAATTTATTGTACAAACACACTCCCACACTTGGGAAATGACAAATGAACATGATTATTCATTGCAGCTTTGTCTATAAAAGCAAAAGGATTGGAAACAACATAAATGTCCACCAGTTGGGGGCCATGAAAGGTGATGGGTATAGCCACAACTAAGGATGAGAAAGCTCTTTGTGTAGTGACATGAAAAGCCCCCAAGATCACATGGTTAAGTGGAAAAAGTAAGATAATGGGACAGTATAGATATATATACATGCACACAAATGTGCTCATATTCACACATACTCACAAGTACATATGTGTGTGTGTGCACACAATCTTGCTAAAATTAGCACAAGAAACAAATAACATTAACATTAGTTGCCTATGGGGAGGGAATCTAAGTGGCTGGGGCAAAGGGTATCCACTGTATATCTTCTTTATACATTTCAAGTTTTGAATCATATGAATAAGTCATGTGTTTGCATTCAAAAATAGTAATGAAAAACAAGCATTGCTGGAAAGGGATTTAATCAATTCATCTTCCAGCACTGCTTCCCCCAAATGTCAGAGTATTGGCATGAGCCTGATTAAAGGTTATTTTTGTTTTTTTACTTTTTATTTTGGAATACTTACAGACACACAGGAAGTTGCAAGAATAGTACAAAGAGTGTCACGCACCTTCCCCCAGCTTCCCCCAGTGGTGAGATTGTGTATGGCTGCTGTTTGATACGAAAGCCAGGAAGTGGGCATTGGTACGTTATTGTTAACTGGACTACAGATCTTATTCTAAAGCTTATTTTAAAAATATAGCCTTCTCATAGCTCGTATATTCATTTAAAATGTTTATTGAGTGTGCCACACTAGGGTTGGCTGATGAGATGTGGTAGGGACACTTCAGAGCCATCCCTGCCATCATGGGGTGTAGACCAGTGGAGGTGACCCCTTACTTAAATGGAAACAGCGTTTGGAGGCCTGGGACCCAGCAGTGCACAAGGAGTGCTGACCACAGCTCTAAAAAAGGCACTGAGTCCCTGGCTGTCCTGGTCATGGAGCTTCACAGCTTGCCTGAAAGCTGACTTTTAATCCTTAAAAGAGCATGAGCAATTACTCGGGCTATATTTATCCTCGTTCCTGGAGCCACACAGGGATTTGGCCTCACTCGACCAAAATCTCCAGCTCATCACTCAATCCATCAGAGACAATCGTGTGTCCTCAGCATCAAAGAGGTGGGCCAGCTGAGGCGCACTGGCACACAGCTGGGGGAAGCTCTCCCCACAGGCCCTCTGACTCAAGGCCAGGGAAAAAGTTTAAAAATCCCAGGCCAAAAGCACGTCCTGGGGCTGAGGGAGACCAAGCCAGGAGAAGCAGCAGCTTGCCAAGAACACTGCCAGCTCAGGGACTGGCTGTTGGGATAACCGCACTGGCAGTGCTGGCCTCCTCACCCCTTTTATACTTAGGGACTCTGCACAATACCCAGCACTTAGGAGGCCCCACATGAGTAAGCGAACAGATGAGTGGCCAAATCTGCAGGAATGGCATCCAGGTGTCAATGAAGGTGACAATGACAGGGGTTATTTACTGAACATGGTGCCAGGCACTGTGTTGGCTACTTTACATATAAGGTCTAGTCAGTCCTCACCAAATCCACGTGATGTAGGGCTTCTCATCCCCAAGTCCTAGATGAGGAATCTGGGACATGGAGAGGTCAAGTAGCCTGCTAGTGCCTCACAATCTGTGAACCCAGATCTTTGTGACTCTAGAGTCCCTGGATGTCAAGTTCAAGAGTGCAGACTGGGAACATAAGGTGTCTCCTCTCCCTCCCAGGATCCCATTAAAATAATAGCAAAGGAAGCCTTAAAAAGGAACAAATCCTTAGCCATAAAGGGGATGGGGTGGGGCATGAGTGCACACACTCCTGGAACTGGCAAGAGGATGGAGGAGGGCTGCCTAATGAAGCTGGGACCCTGGACAACCCCCAGAGAAGGGGGCTCAGCCGCTCTGGTGCCCCTGAGAGGCTCCGGACTTCAAAAGCCAGGTGTGACAAGGACAGAAATGAGATGTAGAGTCAAGGGGGTGATTAAAATCTGTGGGCAGAAAGGGCTGGCAAGGAACTACCTCAAGTAACTTTTGTACACAGCACTTGGACTAAATGCCTTCTTCCGGCTAAAGGGAAAGAAGAGCTGTGAACAAATACTGAGTAGACTTCTTTTTCATAGACATATGGATTAGCAATTCTCAAAGTGCTTTCTGTGCCTTCTAGGATTAACTAAATTAGTAAATACATTGTAAATAATGCAAGTCAAGTTTCTCACTGTCAAAGGAGGGAATGACCAATATGGAAAGGAGAGAAAATAGAATAAACCATGCAGTGCTGTGTTGGAATTATAGTATTGGAATAAACTGGATGGATGGATGGATGGATGAATGGATGGGTAGATATGTATATGGGCACGTACATGTAAACATATTTATTTACATTTATATACAGATGTGTGTGTTCATGACATATATCTATTTTCTAGCTCTGTCCACTGAGAGGCCTGGAAATAACAATGCTCCAGTAGCAATGAACACACTTTGCACACAAATTTTGGTTTATAAATACCATTCGCCAGTAAAAGGATCCAGGCCTCCTTGGAGAAGTGGGTAATTCTAGGGTTGGGATGGGAAAGTTCAAGATGAGCCTGGAACATCTTACTGTGCCCAAAAGTAAGGAACTGCTTCAAGAATGATGGTGACATGTCAAAAGTACAGAGGACCACTTGAAGGGGCTCTCACTGGCAAAATCTGAGGTAATATGAGCATCAAAGTAACTAATGATAATAAAGGATTATAACCCATGAATAAAGGAAGAATTCACAAGTGGTCCCAGGGTGCGCTGGGGAGAGAAAAGATCTTGGCATCCTGACTGCATTAGGCCAGCCCTGGAGGGAACAACCACCGGAAAAATTGTCCTCCACTTTCTCCACTCTGCCTCCAGAGCATGACTTACCCATTTGCTTCAAGGACATGCACTGTGCACATACCCTGGGCCTGGGCCTCTTCTAGGCAGTGAGGTTGCAGAGGCGAGCAAAACATGACTGCTGACCTCTGGGAGCTTATGGTATAAGAGTCAAGAAAGTAAGTAATATCTATGACTATGGGGTGTGTAAAAGTGGCTTGCAAACTGTCGGTATGCTTACAGAAGGTGTTAGAGTAAAACTCTTCTGTAAGGAAGAATGTGGTGAGTACCATGGATGGGCTGGGCTGGGCTCATTGAACTTGAACTAAGGGCTGCAGGCATTCCAAGGAAGATGTGGGGGCATTAAGGAAGGTTCGATTCTAGAGGAGTGGGCATTTGAGGCAGTCATGCACCCACACAGGTCAAGGTTTCAAGATGTGGAGAGTGGGTCTGGGATGGTGTCTCTAGAGAAGTAAGTGGTGTGGGCCTAAATGTGGCAGCGGGGAAGTGCTCAGGGCTGCCATGGCAGGGTTTCTGTCATGGGGCTGGGCTGAGACGGTCAGACTACAAGGGAACCTTGAACCCTAGGCTTGAGTTTGGACTTAACTCCATGTGGGTTGGGAGCCCCAGGAGGTTTCTAAGCAGGACCAGTGCGTAATGAGAGCTAGGCTTTGGGAAGATTCTTCTAGGACAGGGGGACCAGTCAGGAGATTAGCGATAAATATCCTTTGGAGCCAGATGAATCCCAAGGAACTGTGGGGAAATAAATTAATCTCTCCAGTGTCGTTTCCTCTTCTTCAAAATGGGTAACACTGGGGATTATCTTCAAAAGACCTGTTAAGGCCCACAGGCTGGCCAATTAAAATAGGTACCAATGGCTGTCTTGCTGGAGTTGCTGGGTCCTAGAGGCCCCCTGCAGTTCCAGGCACGAACTCTTCTCTTGCCAGATCATGGGGAGATCCAGGGAATTCTGGGGGGGAGTCCAGGGCAACTGGGGTGGTGGGAGAGAAGTCAGGGGTCTCGGGGCAGGAGCTGGTTACCAACTGACAGGGAAGTACCTCAATATTTGAACAACACATGGCTATGGTGGGGTGGCTGGGGTAAACATTAATTAGCCTAGGTGCTCCTGAAACACCCCATAAAGATGTGGCTCTCAAGAGAGAAGAAGATGTCTAGGATGACCAGGTTGAGCAAATGGATATATAATAGAGTCATTTATAGAGATGGGAAAGTGAACTGGGGGACAGGAGTAATAGACTCACAAGAATCCCATTCTGGACATGTGAAGTTTTAGATGACTATGAAACATCCCAGTGGAGATGACACATGGACAGCTGGATGTAAGAAGCTCTTCACAGAAGTGGCAACAGCAGTGATGAGGGTGGGCAGAAAGACACAGACTCAATAAATTTGTGACCTAGCTGCATGTGGGGGGTTGAAAGAAGAGGTCGGGTGACTCCAGAGTTTTGCCCCTGGACAGGGAGAGAAATGCTAATGCCAAAGGGCAGCCAGGAGCAGGCACTCACTGGTTAAGAAAGATGAGTTCAGTGTGAGATGCTGGTGGGATACCTGGATGCAGACAATCAAGTGGAGATGCCCAGCAGATGGTTAGAAATACGGGGTTGCAAGGATTGTTGCTTGAGAGAGGTCCAGACAGGTGGCATAGATTTTAGAAATATGGATCTCTAGGAGACCTTTAAGTCAAAGGTGAAGATCGTGAACAAGCTACTGGACATTTGGGAGGGCCATGTCAATAAGTGGAATCAGAAGTCAATTTGCAGGGGTTAATTATGGGGTTTGGTGAGGTCTTGGATGTGATGGCGATGAGGCTCATTTCATCATGCACTCAGCAACTATGTGCTGACGTGTGTGGGTGGAAAAAGGAAGGAGGATGTGGGTAAGAATGGACTATGATACCAGGGTGATCTTAGATATCCCCAAAGGGGGTAGAGGAGGATTTCAGAGAAGGCGGTACTGCTCTTTGGAGAAGTCTGGATGAGTCTGTCTCCTCCTCTGGGCTCCCCTGGACCCTGTGCTCACACACATCCATCAGAGCAGAGCTTTCATGGCTTACATACCTGTACGTGGGTGTAAATGGACAAAGTTGTTCATGGCTGCCGGTGGTCATTTGGGGATTATGGTGGCCCCAGACCTCACCAACATACACAAAGAGCTGAGAGGAATCAGTATCTCAGCCTTACTCTTTCCCATTCATAGCCCATGGGAATGCTGGAGCACACCAAAGAGAAACTCGATATTAGACATCTGTCACTTGTTGTTGGAACTTTTCTACCTCCCCTACCTAACTGTGAGGTCCTCAAAGACAGGGGCCCTAGTGTAGGACTCTCTAAGTGGCAAAGAACAGAAACCCACTCTGGCTGGCTCAAGTGTAAAGGGGGCTGTGCCAGTGATAACTGAATCCCCCCAAAACCTAAGAAAGCATACCGAGACCTCAAGGGAGTAGAAGGCTGTCGGGACCTGAGGCCCCTACTCTGTCTGTCTGTCTTAATGTCTCTGTCCTTCTGTCTCCCTCAGGCCATGTAACCCTCTCTCTCTGCCTGTCTCTCTCTCCCTCTCACCCCCCTCTCTCCTCTCTCCTTCTCTCTGTGCATCTGCTCCCTCCTCCTTCTCCTCTCTCTACTCTTCCTTCTTCTGGACTTTTCCCTTGCTGTGGCTCACATGGCCTCTCAGCTCCAGCTGTTTCCTTCCCCCAACCACCTGACAAGTGTCTTGTTTCAGATTTTCAAGAACATCTGACTGGCCTAGCTTGTCTGTTTAAGCCAAGTCTCTTAAGTCATTAGCTACCTTTGGAGGAGGTATCTCTCTCTGGTCTAAGAGTCAGAGCTGGGGCCATGCATTAAATACAGTGGCCCTTTTTAGAGCCAGATACTGGCGTCAACCAACCAGCAGCCTCTTTATTCAGAGGATTCTCATTTCCTATGGCCAGGACCTCTTTGAATTCAACCTACTATTGTGTTGGCTCTTGGTTGTAACAACCAAGTCATTCTTGGCTCATTGAAAACCCATTGTCCACTGAGGCACCCAGATCTTTACCACAAAAATTGAGCTATCCCTACCTTGCCCTCCCCTAAACTATCCTGAGTAACTCTGCAGTCTCAGCGTGTTTTCCAAACACAGGATTTCTGCGCTGGTGCCATGATACAAAAGATTGTTTATCTCACCAAAGGAAGAGCCAAACTTTCTCAGATTGTCCTTTCTGGCTTCACATAGGGATGGGTTTTGTTTTGTTTTTTTTATGAAAAAGGGAAAGAGATGTGAAGCATAAAAGGATTTTTGAGGTTTGCAAGTTGACATTGCACCATTAAATTAATTCTAACAAAAGCTCGATTTCACTAATCCTGAGAGGAACTTGATCTCCAGATGCACTGACTTACTGGTTGGGTGCCTGCACCACGAGGCCTCTTCCACAGCCCAGAGTTGGGTGTTTTTCCTTTTTAAAAGACTTTGAAGTTGCGAAGAGCATATATCATTTTTTAAGAGCAAACCCAAAAGAACTCTTGCAAGTAGTTTTGTTCAAGTGAAGGTTAAGTGAATTAAATAGAACAGTCCCCTTTCATAACAACAAAAGAAGAAGAAAGAGGAAGAGGAGAAGGAGGGGGAGGTTCTTTTGTTCTTCCTCATCTCCCTGATAGGGAAGGCTGGGCGGCTCCAGGGCTTGGTTCTCAGACCTAGATTCTTTTCTAACTGCACTCACTCCCAAGAGGATCTTATTCGAGCTCAGTGATTTTAAATACCACCTATTTAAACTCTCTGAAGACTCTCAAATGCTCGTGTCCAGTCTGGACCTCGCCCCCAACTCCAAAGTCATATATCCAACTGCCCACTCAACATTCCTCTTGGGTGTCTCATAGTCAGCTCCAGCTTAACCCATGCAACCTGCAGGACCTGCTTTGCCCTCAGCTTTCTCCATCTCAGTAAAATGCAAGTCCATCCTTCGAGCTGCTCAAACACAAAACATGACTCATTCATGATTCCCCTTCTTGCTCCCCACACACCCTACAGGAAATCGATCAGAAAATCCTGTTGGCTCTATCTTCAAAATATGTCCAGAATCTGACCATTTCTTGCTACTTCTACCGCTGCTACTCTGGTCTAGGCCTCCATGATTTCTTGCCATGTCATCAACGTAATTGCCTCCTAATTGTTCTTTTGCCCCCACAAAGCAGGCAGAGTGTTTCTTCTCCATCATGAGTTGTATCATGACTTACAAGACTTACTTTGTACCAGGTACCATACACGGCAATTTATATCCATCGCTTATTCTCAAAATGTAATCCCCAAAAATGTTCAGTCTGCATTTTCCGGTTAAGGGAGTGAAATGAAATACCTTATCCAGAATCGCACAGCCATTCTTTCAAAGAGCTGGACCCAAACATCTCAAGGCCCTGGCTCTTTCCTTCAATCCAGTTGCTGACAATGAATTTGATTTTCATCCCCAGGAAATCCCTTTCTCAAAGCTGCCTGATGAAGTCAGTGCAATCTAAAGCCAAGTTCATAAAAAGAGATTTTAACAAGATCAGGTAGGTAAAAATTGAAGAAAAGCAGGAAGAACATTTCTGTAGGTCAGTCCTCTTGATGGCAGTTTACCTGCCCAATTTATTCCGTTCAACCAGTAAATCTACCCAACTTATGGTACGATATATCAGAAAGAGGTTTTTCCACCAGGTACCCTGGGGCCATATGAGGATAATACCAACCATGGCCATATTTACTCTCCTTCCCCTCCTTGGGATTCTGGGCCCTGTAGCATCACTTATTTATTTTTCACATCATTCTGGGTGCAATGTTCCTCAGGCTCAGTACCTCTTTTATTTCAACAATGACAAAAATTGCACAAACAAATATCTGAGCACACCCTCCAAACATGGAGAAATGTCTATGCTTCAGAATTCACAAATGCCCGATCCAATCCATTTGTTTTTGTAAGCTTGAACTTTCACATTTAAAATAAACCATGTACTAGACAAAAGAATTCACTTTGGATCTGAGCCTTCCTTTGTGATCATCCTTCCTTCTTCTGGATTAAAAGCAAAAGACATCTGCGTGTTTTGGATTCTCCAAAAGCTAGTTTTGAGGGGTGTTGGGACCGCCCTCATTTTTGTTGGATGGGGATGCTGCTCAGTTTTTGTTTTTGTTTTTTTTCCTGAATGTTGAAAGCATTCTGGGAATGGAAAACTGTACGGCAGGACCCTGAGGGCAGGGCACCTGGGTGACGGGTTCCCTAAGAGCAGTAAGGGACTGAGAGAAGTTACCCCCTGGAAGATGCATAGCTTTGGGCAGCAACCTTGGCTCTGCATGGAGGCTGTCACCCATGACCCACAGGAATCTGCTTGTGCTTCAAATGTGGATATAGGGGGTGGGGTGGAGATTCTGATGGGCTAAAAATATCATGTGAACCAGAAAGGCTCTGAGAAAAGGTATTGTCTGCTATTAAGCAAGACACATCTCAGAACTACGAGAGGTGAAGAAGGGGAGTGTGCCAAAGCACAGAACCAGACTTGATACCAGCTGGTGATCAAGCTCCAGAAACACCAATAGGAGAGCAATAGGGAAGGGTTTTACTCTTCTAGAAGTCTGAAGACCCATCACAGTCCTTAGGGAACATGACACACACTGCAGAGAATGTCCTTTGGCTAGAGTAGGGACTCAAGCCATAGCTTAAAATCCACATCTCAATATTCATTTATTCATTCATTCATTCAATAAACTTGTTTCTTTTCTACTTCCTGCTAATGAGTCTCCTTGTCTTTACTCTTGCCTTTGTCTAATCCAATCCAGTCCCCCCAGAGCAGCCAGAGACACACTTCTAAAATGCTATTTGGTTGCTTACCCCCTCTGGCAGAGGGAGAACAGACACCAGTGACTGAAAGGACTCCACTCCCTGTATCAAGAGCTCCTCTCCCTGAGTCCAGCTAAGTCTGCCCTCCTCCTTCCTGCTTAAAAGATCCACTGCTGACCTTGGACCCTTCACATACCTTCACTAGTTGTGTTAATATGAAGACCTGAGTGATCTCTCCTTTCATGTTGCATTAGAGTAATTCTTTGAACTCTCAGAGTTTAATCTTATTTTTTGGAGTTTTTAGAAGGAGAAAAAGGAGAATGGGGTAGGACAAATGATGCTGCCTCATTGTGACTCACTTACGTCTTCCCTCTGCCTCCAGATCCTCTCAATAAGACCTCCATATAACATCTACATATAACAGAGGGACTGTTAATGTAAATTTCAAAAACAAAACCCTATAGTTTTTGCTATGGTTAGAAGTGGGAATAGCAAACTACACTGGGGTAGATTGTACCTACTGTGGGGAAAAAATCAGCTGAGTGACCTCCCCTAACAAATATAAGGCAAATAAGTACTCGTGCACAGGAAAGAGATGTAACAAACTCTTGTAGCCTGACAAAGACTACCTCTCCCAAACATCTGTGATATATCTACTGTGGTAAATCTGCATAGGAAACAAGGGCATTGAGCCCCTGACCCTTTCCTTTTGCAGGAACATTATTACAATCTCACTCACATATTGGGAGGGCACCAGTTGGAATCTGTGAGCGGAAAGGGATACCAAGGGCCCCAGAGGGGAACACATCATAAGGGTGATCTAGCTCGTGGTAAGAGCCTAGATGGTCACGGACGAGGGAAGTGGGGTTTGGTGGAGCATGCAGCTGAGGCTGCAGGTCCCTCTCAACCAAGCCATCCTGACGTGGTGGTGTGCTTTGGGTGTAATGCCTGAGTCAAATGTATGAACTAAAAGAGCTGTAACTTTAGAACCTAAATAAGAGACACTCCTGTGACCCAAAAGGTTATATCAGTCAGCTAGAGAAGGTTACACTACAGTAACAAAAATCTCCAAAGTCTCAGTGGCTTACAACAGTAAAGGTTTATGTCTTAGTCATATTACATGCTGGCTATGGTTTGGCTGTAGCTCTGCTCCATAAACTCTTCACTCCAGGACTCAAAGTGAAGGAGCAACCCCACATGGCCATTTTTGTGGCAGAAGAAAAAGAGAGAGAGTGATGGCTCTTGAAGTTTCTGATTAGAAGCAGCGGATGTTACTTCCATCTCACTGGCCAATGCAAGTCATAGGGCCAAGCTGGACAGCAGTGGAGTGAGAAATACAATCCTTTTACAAGGAGGGTAGAGACAATCTACCACAGAGAATTCTAGAATAGTGAGGGCATTTTTATGGCAACAATCCACAACTACTTGAGACATGTTTTCAACTATGACACCATATGATGGCAACAAAAACAGGGGCAGCAAAATCATCATTGGACCAATGAGACTCTAGGGTCTTCTCTCTGCCTAGCATTTGGAGGCAGGACTGTCCCTTTGGACTGAGTAAGGCTCTGAGGTTATTAGAAGATTCAAGGGGAAAAAAAAATGCCTTCAGTGGAAGATACTGGACTTCCTGCTAAAAGACAGGCATGCGGGTGCTTAAAATTTTTAAGGAAGATGATTTTAGTTGTACTCCAAGCTGGGAAGGCAGTTCATAACAATTATATGCAAAATCAAGAAGGTGGCTTATGGTTGTAACAGTTAGCAGTCAATCAATAGTAACCATAGGCCAGATAAGCTCTGTTAAGCACTTCATATGAATTACTTTAATCCACACAGGAATTTATCAGTAGGTAGTATTATTACCCCTATTTTACAGAAATTAAGATTTATAAAGGTGAAGTATCCTTTCCAAGTGTACAGAGTTAGCAGGTGTAGAGTTCTGATTCAAACCCAAACCTCTCTAACTCCAGAATTTTCTCCCTAAACCACATTTGATTACCTCCCTCTGATACTCATCACTTCAGTCCCTTTTCCTCCTCTAATTTGACCCCATTTTTCTGTCTTTGCCTGTTTTTCTCTTGGACACTCCCTCTGCTACTGTAGCACCAGGAGCCTCTCCAAAGAAAGATTCCCATTCTCTGTCTCCACATCCTGAAAGTTAAAATTTAACCTGCTCAGGTCCAGCCCTAAAGGTCAAGATTGCTCTGCAGTGTCCTGGATTCCATACCCCTCCCTCATCTGCCAAGAATGGTCACCTCCCCTCCTCAAGTCTATCTCTGGCTGCAACTCTCTGCCACCATTCCCACACTGGGAGCGTCCAGCTCTGCTAGAAAAGAGGCAAGAGGGGCAGAGCCCAAAGCACACCCTGCAGCAAATGTACAGCAAGCAGAAGGCTAACTTGTCCTAATTCACAAGGAGAGGTTCCCATTTCTAGAAACAAACCTATCCAGCGAAGAACAACTCAGGAATTTGAAAACACTGAAAACACTCCAAGTGCCAGAGTCTTTCTGTGGCAGGCCCAGACCGTTCAAGGCCTTAAGCAGCCCCACACTTGGCATTTGGAGAGTCAGCAATTACCATTTCATCCGAACAAATGGCATGCTAAAGTTTACCCTTAGAAGGGTGACCATATGCTTTGAACCAAAACTAGGAAAACACTCAGTGAGAGATTTCTTTTCTGATTTGTGAATGTATTTAAAAGAAAAGTCTCCTGATAACCTAAAAATCCTATTGCATTTGGTTTTGCATTCAACGAAATCCCTTGTATAAATAAAAATGCAATTCTATGAAATTGGAATTGTATATCCTCTCCTAATTACTCTGTCAAGGCAGGCTTACATCTGGAAGTCTTCTCCTAAAGTAGTGTTTCTCAACATGTGATCACCTTCTGTGCATGCTTTAAATTGATGTTCCTGGATTCTACCCCAGATTGGAGGTGGTAGTACAGGGAAATCTGTCATTTCTAACAAGGTTTCTAAGAAATTCCCACTGAAATTTGAGAACCACTGCCTTAAATAATGAAAGCCCCCCCTCCCAAAAAAAGACTAATGAGTTCATGTGAAATAGAAGTTTTGGAATCCCCCAAATGCCTATAACTTCTCTCAAAAACCAGTCCCTGCCATTACTTGTAAAAGATTGCTGGTATGTGGCCAAGATGGTGGAGTAGGAAGAGCCTGATCCCACCTCCTCCCAAAGGCACACCACAATCACAACTACTTACAGAAGGGAACTCACACAACTCAGCATCAAACAAACAAAAAACCCAATTAAAAAATGGGCAGAAGAGAGAGATTGGTTCAAGATGGCGGAGTAGAAGGACATGCGCTCACTCCCTCTTGCAAGAGCACCAGAATCACAACTAACTGCTGAGCAATCATCGACAGGAAGACACTGGAACTCACCAAAAAAGAGACCCCACATCCAAAGACAAAGGAGAAGCTGCAGTGAGTTGGTAAGAGGAGTGCAATCAAAATAAAATCAAATCCCGTAACCACTGGGTGGGTGACTCACAAACTGGAGAACAATTATACCTCAGAAGTCCACCCACTGGAGTGAAGGTTCTGAGCCCCATGTCAGGCTTCCCAAGCTGGGGGTCCGGCAATGGGAGAAGGAATTCCCAAAGAATCAGACTTCAAAGGCTAGTGGGATTTGATTGCAGGACTTCAACAGGACTGGGGGAAACAGAGTCTCCACGCTTGGAGGGTACACACAAAGTAGTGTGCACATCAGCACCTGGAGGGAAGGAACAGTGACCCATAAGAGACCAAACCAGACCTACCTGCTAGTGTTGGAGGGTCTTTTGCAGAGGCAGGAGGTGGCTGTGGCTCACTGCGGGGACAAGAAACCTGGCAGCAGAAGTTCTGGGAAGTACTCCTTGGCATGAGCCCTCCTGGAGTCCGCTATTAGCCCCACCAAAGAGCCTGTAGCCTCCAGTGCTGGGTCGCCTCAGGCCAAAAAACCAACAGGGAGGAAACTAAGCCCCACCATCAGCAGACAGGCGAATTAAAGTTTTACTGAGCTCTGCCCACCAGAGAAACAGCCAGCTCTACCCACCAACAGGCCCTCCCATCAGGAAGCTTGCACAAGCCTTTGGATAGACTCATCCACCAGAGGGCAGACAGCAGAAGCAAGAAGAACTATAATCCTGCAGCCTGTGGAACAAAAACCACATTCACAGAAAGATAGACAAAATGAAAAGGCAGGGGACTATGTACCAGATGAAGGAACAAGATAAATCCCCAGAAAAACAACTAAAGGAAGTGGAGATAGGCAACCTTCCAGAAAAGAATTCAGAATAATGATAATGAAGATGATCCAGGACCTCGGAAAAAGAATGGAGGCAAAGATTGAGAAGATGCAAGAAATGTTTAACAAAGACCTGGAAGAATTAAAGAACAAACACCTAGAAGAATTAAAGAACAGAGATGAACAATACAATAACTGAAATGAAAAATACACTAGAAGGAATCAATAGCAGAATAACTGAGGTGGAAAAACGGATAAGTGACCTGGAAGACAGAATGGTGGAATTCACTACCACAGAACAGAATAAAGAAAAAAGAATGAAAAGAAATGAAGACAGCTTAAGAGACCTCTGGGACAACATTAAATGCACCAACATTTGCATCAATAGGGATACCAGAAGGACAAGAGAGAGAGAAAGGACTCGATAAAATATTTGAAGAGATTATAGTCAAAAACTTCCCTAACATGGGAAAGGAAATAGCCACCCAAGTCCAGGAAGCGCAGAGAGTCCCAGGCAGGATAAACCCAAGGAGAAACATGCTGAGACACATAGTAATCAAACTAACAAAAATTAAAGACAAAGAAAAATTTTTAAAAGCAACAAGGGAAAAATGACAAACAATATACAGGGGAACTCCCATAAGGTTAACAGCTGATTTCTCAGCAGAAACTCTACAAGCCAGAAGGGAGTGGCATGATATATTTAAAGTGATGAAAGGGAAGAAACTACAACCAAGATTACTCTACCTAGCAAAGATCTCATTCACATTTAACAGAGAAATCCAAAGCTTTACAGAGAAGCAAAAGCTAAGAGAATTCAGCACCAACAAAACAGCTCTACAACAAATGCTAAAGGAACTTCTCTAAGTGGGAAACACAAGAGGAGAAAAGGACCTACAAAAACAAACCCATAACAATTAAGAAAATGGTTATAGGAACATACATGTTGATAATTACCTTAAATGTGAATGGATTAAATGCTCTAACCAAAAGACACAGGCTCGCTGAATTGATAAAAATAACAAGACCCATATATATGCTGTCTACAAGAGACCCACTTCAGACCTAGGGACACATACAGACTGAAAGTGAGGGGATAGAAAAAGATATTTCATGCAAATGGAAATCAAAAGAAAGCTGGAGTAGCAATACTCATATCAGATAAAATCGATTTTAAAATAAAGAATGTTACAAGAGACAAGGAAGGACACTACAAAATAATCAAGGGATCAATCCAAGAAGATGATGTAACTATGGTAAATATTTATGCACCCAACATAGGAGCACCTCAATACATAAGGTTAAATGCTAACAGCTATAAAAGAGGAAATCAACAGTAACACAATAATAGTGGGGGACTTTAACACCTCAGTTACACCAATGGACAGATCATCCAGAGAGAAAATTAATAAGGAAACACAAGCTTTATAAGACACAATAGACCAGATAGATTTAATTGATATTTATAGAACATTCCATCCAAAAACAGAAGATTACACTTTCTTCTCAAGTGCACATGGAACATTCTCCAGGATAGATCACATCTTGGGTCACAAATCAAGCCTCAGTAAATTTAGGAAAATTGAAATCATATCCAGTATCTTTTCCGACCACAACGCTGTGAGATTAGAAATCAATACAGAGAAAAAACCGTAAAAAACACAAAAGCATGGAGGCTTAACAATATACTACTAAATAACCAAGAGATCACTGAAGAAATCAAAGAGGAAATCAAAAATTACCTAGAGACAAATGACAATGAAACCACGATGATCCAAAACCTATGGGATGCAGCAAAAGCAGTTCTAACAGGGAAGTTTAGAGCAATAAAATCCTAGCTCAAGAAACAAGAAAAATCTCAAATAAATAGTCTAACTTTACTCCTAAAGGAACCAGAAAAAGAAGAACAAACAAAACCCCAAAGTTAGAAGGAAAGAAATCATAAAGATCAGAGCAGAAATAAATGAAATAGAAACAAAGAAAACAATAGCAAAGATCAATGAAACTAAAAGCTGGTTCTTTGAGAGGATAAACAAAATTGATAAACCTTAGCCAGACTCATCAAGAAAAAGAGGGAGAGGACTCAAATCAATAAAATTAGAAATGAAAAAGGAGAAGTTACAACAGACACTGCTGAAATACAAAGCATCCTAAGAGACTACTACAAGCAACTCTATGCCAATAAAATGGACAACCTGGAAGAAATGGACAAATTCTTAGAAAGGTATAACCTCCCAAGACTGAACCAGAAAGAAACAGAAAATATGGACAGACCAATCACAAGTAAGGAAATTGAAACTGTGATTTAAAATCTTCCAACAAACAAAAGCCCAGGACCAGATGGCTTCACAGGTGAATTCCATCAAACATTTAGAGAAGAGCTAACACCCATTCTTCTCAAACTCTTCCAAAATATAGCAGAGGGAGGAACACTCCCAAACTCATTCTACAAGGCCACCATCACCCTGATACCAAAACCAGACAAAGATACAACAAAAAAAGAAAATTACAGACCAATATCACTGATGAATATAGATGCAAAAATCCTCAACAAAATACTAGCAAACAGAATCCAACAACACATTAAAAGGATCATACGCCATGATCAAGTGAGATTTATCCCAGGGATGCAATACACGCAAATCAATAAATGTGATACACCATATTAACAAATTGAAGAATAAAAACCATATGATCATCTCAATGGATACAGAAAAAGCTTTTGACAAAATTCAACACCCATTTATGATAAAAACCCTCCAGAAAGTGGGCATAGAGGGAACTTACCTCAACATAATAAAGGCCATATATGACAAATCCACAGCCAACATCATTTTCAGTGGTGAAAAACTGAAACCATTTCCTCTAAGATCAGGAACAAGACAAGGTTGTCCACCCTCACCACTATTATTCAACATAGTTTTGGAAGTCCTAGCCACTGTAATCAGAGACGGAAAAGAAATAAAAGGAATACAAATTGGAGAACAAGAAGTAAAACTGTCACTGTTTGCAGATGACATGATACTATAGATAGAGAATCCTAAAGAGGTCACCAGGAAACTACTAGAGCTAATCATTGAATTGGGCAAAGTTGCAGGACACAAAATTAATGCACAGAAATCTCTTGCATTCTCATACACTAACAATGAATGATAAGAAAGATAAATTAAGGAAATAATCCCATTCACCTTTGCCACAAAAAAAATAAAATACCTAGGAATAAACTTACTTAAGGAGGTAAATGGCCTGTACTCAGAAAACTGTAAGACACTGATGAAAGAAATCAAAGATGACACAAACAGGGGCTTCCCTGGTGGCACAGTGGTTGAGAGTCCGCCTGCTGATGCAGGGGACACGGGTTCGTGCCCCAGTCCAGGAAGATCCCACATGCCACGGAGCGGCTAGGCCCGTGAGCCATGGTCGCAGAGCCTGTGCGTCCAGAGCCTGTGCTCCACAACAGGAGAGGCCACAACAGTGAGAGGCCCGCGTATCACAAAAAAAAAAAAAAAAAAAAAAAAAAGATGACACAAACAGATGGAGAGATATACCATGGTCTTAGATTGGACGAATCAGTATTGTGATAATGACTATACTACCCAAAGCAATCTACAGATTCAATGCAATCCCTATCAAATTACCAAAGGGTTTTATTACAGAACTAAAACAAAAAATCTTAATATTTATATGGAGACACAAAAGGCCCTGAATAGTCAAAGCAATCTTGAGGGAAAAAATGGAGCTGGAGGAATCAGACTCCCTGACTTCAGACTATACTACAAAGCTACACTAATCAAGACAATATGGTACTGGCACAAAAACAGAAATAGAGATCAATGGAACTGGATAAAAAGCCCAGACATAAACCTATGCATCTATGGTCAACTAATCTATGACAAAGGATGCAAGAATATACAATGGAGAAAAAACAGTCTATTCAATAAGTGGTGCTGGGAGAACTGGACAGCTACATGTAAAAGAATGAAATTAGAACACTCCCTAATATCATACACAAAAATAAACTCAAAATGGATTAAAGACTTAAATGTAAGACCAGACACTATAAGACTCTTAGAGGAAAACAGAGGAAGAACACACTTTGACATAAATCACAGCAAGATCTTTTTTGACCCGCCTCCTAGAGTAATGGAAATAAAAAATAATAATAAACAAATGGGACCTAATGAATCTTCAAAGCCTTTGCATAGTGAAGGAAACTATAAACAAGACAAAAAGACAACCCTCAGAATGGGAGAAAATATTTGCAAACGAATCAACAGACAAAGGACTAATCTCCAAAATATATAAACAGCTCATGCAGCTCAATATTAAAAAACAAGGGCTTCCCTGGTGGCGCAGTGGTTGACAGTCCGCCTGCCGATGCAGGGGACATGGGTTCGTGCCCTGGTCCGGGAAGATCCCACATGCCGCGGAGCAGCTGGGCCCATGATCCACGGCCTCTGAGCCTGCGCGTCCAGAGCCTGTGCTCCGCAACGGGAGAGGCCACAACAGTGAGAGGCTTGCATACCGCAAAAACAAACAAATAAACAAGACGTACAGATGGCCAAGAGGCACATGAAATGCTGCTCAACATCACTAATTATTAGAGAAATGCAAATCAAAACTACAATGAGGGGACTTCCCTGGTGGCACAGTGGTTAAGAGTCTGCCTGCCAATGCAGGGGACATGGGTTCGAGCCCTGGTCCAGGAAGATCCCACATGCAGCAGAGCAACTAAGCCCGTGAGCCACAACTACCGAAGCCGGTGCGCCTATAGCCCATGCTCTGCAACAAGAGAAGCCACCGCAATGAGAAGCCCATGCACTGCAATGAAGAGTAGCCCCTGCTCGCCGCAACTAGAAAAAGCCCGCACGCAGCAACAAAGACCCCACGCAGCCAAAAATAAATAAATAAATTAATTAATTAATTAAATTTTAAAAAATATCTACAATGAGGTATTACCTCACACTGGTTAGAGTGGGCATCATCAGAAAATCTACAAACAACAATGCTGGAGAGGGTGTGGAGAAAAGGGAACCCTCTTGCACTGTTGATGGGAATGTAAATTGATACAGCCACTATGGAGAACAGTATGGAGGTTCCTTAAAAAACTAAAAATAGAACTACCATACGACCAGCAATCCCACTACTAGGCATATACCCTGAGTAAACCATAATTCAAAAAGAGTCATGTACCACAATGTTCACTGCAGCACTATTTACAATAGCCAGGACATGGAAACAACCTAAGTGTACATCAACAGATGAATGGATAGAGAAGATGTGGTACTTATATACAATGGAATTACTCAGCCATAAAAAGGACTGAAATTGGGTCATTTGTAGAGACGTGGATGGACCTAGAGTCTGTCATGCAGAGTGAAGTAAGTCAGAAAGAGAAAACAAATATCGTATATTAACGCATGTATGTGGAATCTAGAAAAATGGTACAGATGAACCGGTTTGCAAGGCAGAAATAGAGACACAGATATAGAGAACAAACGTATGGACACCAAGGGGGGGAAAGCAGTGTGTGTGGGTGGGGGGGGATGAACTGGGAGATTGGGATTGGCATATATGCACTAATATGCATAAAATAGATAACTAATAAGAATTTGCTCTATTAAAAAATTATATTAAATTTTAAAAAAAGAAAGGAAAAAACATATCAAGGAAAGGATACATGAAGAATCCAGTTTGAAGGAAAATATGCCCCAAGAAACAAAAAAGTTTCCCACAAGTGCTTCACGCTTTGGAATAAATGAATGAGAGCCAAAGTCTATAAACTGAGCATTCAAATAGTACACATTGATGGGGTTCAGGACACACTACCCCAAAATATGGCATCTTGGTGTACTGTATATTTTAAGAAGAAATTTGACAAAATGATGGAAGCAAGAAGGTCACTCTGACCTTCCTCTGCCCTTCTCCCTTGAAAGAAGCATTAAAACCCTCAAGTGAGAGGAACATCCTTGTCTCCAAAGACAAAGTGACACCTGGAAGAATCTGAACAAGCAGGCCTTGTTAGATTTCCCCAAGTTTACTATAATTACCTCTTACTTCTTGACCTATCATATTCCTCCACGACTGTGTACTCTTGATCAAACCTAGCATAAAAAGACTCAGGTCCAACTGTCAAAAAAAACCCCACATTTCAAAAAGACACATGCACCCCAACGTTTATTGCAGCACTATTTACAATAGCCAGGACATGGAAGTAACCTAAATGCCCATAGACAGACGAAAGGATAAAGAAGATGTGGTACATATACACAATGGAATATTACTCAGCCATAAAAAGAAACGAAATTGGGTCATTTGTAGAGATGTGAAGGGACCTAGAGGCTGTCATACAGAGTGAAATAAGTCAGAAAGAGAAAAACAAATATCGTACATTAACGCATATATGTGGAATCTAGTAAAATGGTACAGATAAACTGGTTTGCAAGGCAGAAATAGAGATGCAAATGTAGAGAACAAATGTATGGACACCAAGGTGGGAAAGCAGGGAGGGGCAGGTGGTGGTGGGATGAACTGAGAGATTGGGATTGACATATATACACTAATATGTATAAAACAGATAACTAATAAGAACCTGCTGTATAAAATTAAAAATAAATAAATAAAAATTTTTTAAATGGGCAGAAGATTTGAATAGATATTTTTCCAAAGAAGACATACAAATGGCCAACAGACATATGAAAAGATGCCCAAAGGGCACAGGACCAGCTGCTATTTTTATATATTTTTTACAACTGAAGCTTGGGTTTTGGAAAACCTGGGAGGCTTTGGGGAAGAAGCTCAGGTTACGGGGATCAGGCCCGAGGATGGAATTCATGACTCTTGGACTCTGGCACCTGAATAAGGACAAACCTGAAAGACAAGGTAGCCCAGACACTTGCTGATCTGACCAAGGGGCCTGAGTATGAAACAGAATGAAGAAAGTGCCCAGTCAAAATGCACAACTAGGCAGGACCCATAACAGAACTGCTGGCTCCAGGCTACTTATCTGGAATTCCAGCTGTTGCCGACTTGGGCTTCCCTGTCCTCAGGTTCACCGCTAGAGATGCATCACCAACTTACTTTAGATCCATGCTGTTGAGGGACAATGAAAGAATTGCTGCTTACCCCTTGGTCACTACACATGCCAATCAGAATCCACAGTGTGCACCTGCCATTGGGTCACTTCCTCTAGCACCTGCCCAGCTGGGGGCTTTGGGGAAGAAAGCAGGTAATCCTGGCCTCCAGCCCTCCTGCTTATCCTGCTGTAAGTAATCATTCATCCACTCTAACTCCTGACCCACCCAGACGTCTGAGGCCCCACCTCATCTCTCTCCTGGACTACTGCAGCAGCCTCCAGTTTGCCCTCCCTACCCCCAACTCCTACCACACAAATCCACTGCACAGAAAGCTACCCCATCAGTTTTCTTAAGGCACAGTCAGGATCAGGTGCTCAAGCTGGTATGAACCTCTTCAGTGTCATCCTCACTGCTTAGAGAATAAAGTCTAAATCCCTCAATGGGACATCAAGATCTTACACAATCCAGGCACAACTTTCCCTTCTCATTTCATTTCCCATTCTAGTCTCACATGGATCCCCACCCTGTGCTTGAGCCATATTTAAATTCTTGTTTTCCTATAATGTTCTGCATGTTCCAACCGTCCTATCTTTTCAGCCTATTCTTTCCCCTCTGAAGCCCTCCTTTGTCTCTGCACTCATTGAAATCCTAGCTATTCTTTACAGCTCATTCTTTTTTTTTTAACATCTTTATTGGAGTATGATTGCTTTACAATGGTGTGTTAGTTTCTGCTTTATAACAAAGTGAACCAGCTATACATATACATATATCCCCATATCTCCTCCCTCTTGCGTCTCCCTCCCACCCTACCTATCCCACCCCTCTAGGTGGTCACAGAGCACTGAGCTGATATCCCTGTGCTATGTGGCTGCTTCCCACTAGCTATCCATTTTACACATGGTAGTACATATAAGTCCATGCCACTCTCTCACTTTGCCCCAGCTTACCCTTCCCCCTCCCTGTGTCCTCAAATCAATTCTGCGTCTTCATTCCTGTCCTGTCCCTAGGTTCCTCATAACCACATATTTTATTTATTTTTTTATTATTATTTTTTAAAATAAATTTATTTCTTTTATGTATTTATTTATGGCTGTGTTGGGTCTTCTTGCTGCACGTGGGCTTTCTCTAGTTGTGGTGAGCGGGGACTACTCTTTGTTGTGGTGAGCAGGCTTCTAATTGCAGTGGCTTCTCTTGTTGTGGAGCACGGGCCCTAGGTACACGGGCTTCAGGAGTTATGGCACATGGGCTCAGTAGTTGTGGCTCACGGGCTCTAGAGCACAGGCTCAGCAGTTGTGGCACACAGGCTCAGTTGCTTAGTGGCATGTGGGATCCTCCCGGACCAGGGCTCGAACCCATGTCCCCTGCACCGGCAGGCGGATTCCTAACCACTGCGCCACCAGGGAAGCCCCATAACCACATATTTTAGATTCCACTTCCTCCATGAAGCCTTCTTAGTTGGAAGTAACTTCTCATTTCTCTCTGCCTCTAAGTACTTGTCATCATCTAAGTAGCCATCCTTGTCGCTCTCTGCCTGTGTTTTCAGTTTAACCCTTATTTGAATGTAAACTCTTTGAGGGCAGTGCCATGTATTAAATTGCTAGCATGGTGTGTATATTCAATAAATATTTGCTGAAGCTGAACTTATCTAGAGGATGAAATTAGACAGGGAGTTCTGGGGTAGTTAATAGAAGAAAGAAAGAATAGAGATCCTGGCCCTGTGTCCTCACAAAGCCAGCACGCCCTCAAGAATGAGGCTGGGGAGGAAGTCGCAGTGCCCCTAGGCATGCCACATCCCAAGGGCTCACTACTGTCTCCAGCCACATAAATCCTGCCGCAGTGTTCAGAGACAGAACCTTGACCTGGTGAGAAGCAGACACAACAACCGTCCAAACCCAGGTCACCTGGGTGTTAAGATTCTGAGACGTTAATGCCAGAAGCATGCAGCCCAGACTCAAGCACCCACGTTCGTGTGTCCTTCTCAGGGCATAATATGGCTCTCTTGGAGGAGGGGCAGGGAGAGTCAGCCATGACATTACATTGCGCTCCCGTGAACAGCATCAAGATGGCTTGAGGTGTGCAGAAGTGATAGAGGTCATGAAAAGGCTTCTGTTTCGCTCTGCACAAGCCCTGACGTCTTTGGCTTTCAGCTTCCCCACTTCCTCTGGTCTGGCATAAAGAAGGCCCAGTTGTCAGCTCTGGGCACTGCTTGCACTCCTGCCCTCCCATAGGAACCCAGGTTTCCTACAGAACAGAGGGAGTCGTGAGCTGTCATCCCCTGAACTTCTCAGGGAACGAATTCCCGGAGATGTGGGAATTTGCCATGAGGCAGGAAGCTTCTTCCTAGTGACTTGGGTTGGAGGTAGGAGGAAAAGGAGGTGAACAGAGGATCTGGCCTTGGCCCTAGCCCTAGGGTTCCAGCATGCACAGCAGGCTCGGGGATAGCCTGTGTGACAATTGGGAGTCCACCACCCAACCACCACTGCCACCGCTGCTCAGGGAAAAGGGAAAAATAAAAACCTCTGTAAGATGAGCTCCTACACACAAACCTGGAGGCTTATGGGGCCCCACAAACCTGCCACTACCAGTGAGTGACTGATACAATAGGTATCTCAGTAGAACGCAGTTCATTTAGAAGGTTGAATGGTTACCATTGAATTCCACTAAAATCCCATCAGTTATCAGAGCTTTATAAGAACTCCTGACAAATAATGATAACTTACTGTTATGGGTTGAAGTCCTAACCCCCAGTACCTCATAATGTGACCATATTAGAAATAGGATCGCTGCAGATGTAATTAGTTAAGATGAGGTCACTAGGGTGGGCCAGATTCAATGACTGGTGTCTTATAATGAGGGAAATATGGACAGATACACACACACACACACACACACACACACAAAGGAGAGCACCATGTGAACAGGCACAGAAGATGGCCATTTACAACCAAGGAGAGAGGCCTGGAATAGATTCTTGCCAAACAGCACTCAGTAGGAACCAACACTACAGACATCTTGATTCACACTTCTAGCCTCCAGATATGTGAGACAACATATTTCTGTTGTTTAATCCACTCAGTTCATGGTACTTTGTTATGGCATTCCTAACAAATGAACACTCTTACCATTGAAAAATTCTCACTATAAGTCATGATCACTTATTTCAGTTAGCCCTAAAACAACCCAATGAGTCAGGTACTTTTATTTATCCTCATTTTTCCAAACGAGGGCTCTGAGGCTATGAAAGGTTAAGAAATTTGCCCAAAGTATTAAGTTGTGGAGCCAAGATTTGAACTCTGCTGCCTGACTCTGAAATCCGTGTTCTTTTCTGCACTACCCACCACTGCCTCAGAAAGAAGGGAAGTCCTGATGAATACTTCTGTTGTGGGAACCAGGCCCACGTGAGCTCTGCCTGGTAGTTGTGCTCCCCATGTGGACACATCCAATTCATTGTTGTCAACACAATGGGCTTCCTGACATGCCACCGGGGTAGACAACACCTGGCAGCTCCCAGATGGCCACACAGGAGCCAGGGTGGATGACAGGCCAGCAAGGGCCAACAGGTGAAGCCCAGCTGACAGGATTTGGCAAGAGGGTGAGGCCAGTATTCATGGACCTGACAGGTTCAGTCATGGTTCTACAGGGTGGGTGGCACTGGGCACTAAGAGAAGCCAATGAGAATTCTGTGAAGGCAGGAAACAGACAGGCAGTTATTAGGAATTGAGCCTGAAAAGGAATAAGGACAAGACAGGGGCAGAAATGCAGGATCTGGGACCCACGGAGACCAAAGAGGCTGAAATTCAAGGCCAGAAGGTGGAGAGAGACTACAGGAGCCCCTCAAGGAAGATGCTGTCCAAGGTCAGAAGTAACTGGTCTCTGAGGATGATGCCCGTAGGTTTGACTTTGGTGAGAACAAGGTAGAGTTGAGAAGAGGCTTCTTGTCTAACTACTGGAGAAATAACTTATCTTGTGCAAATGAAGCAAATGGGGGAAATCCCGTGTAAGGCAGTTGCCCCAACTGCAGGCTTAGAGCCATCCTGGCTTTCATTTGGGGTTTCTCCACCCTACTCTGCCTGGTTCAAGTCCAAGGGTCATGAAAGGCCTTTAACAGCTCTGGACAGAACATGCCTTCCTCGTTTCTCTCCTGATTCTGAGCCCAGACTTCCTATGAGATAGGGTCCTAACACTCCCAGCAGATGTGCCCCAGCCACTTCCCAAGTGTTTCCTAGCCACTATCAGCAAGCCACCATCGCTTCCCTGAGTGTCTGGGGTCTCAGATATGAGCTTATGGGCTTCGCCAGTTGGGACCAAGGCCAGCCTTCAGGAAGTTGGTGGCAGGGGACTTGCTTCCCTTCTGAGCTCTATTTACCCATCTTCACACCATTGCAGGACTTCCTCACCCTACCTTCTGTGGGACATGGATAAGCATTTTAAATGTCATTATTTGTATATTCTAATCTAATGTACATTTTGAAAAGGTAAAATTTTATAAGTAGCAGCATAATTCTTACAGCGCTTTGGGATAAGTTTAACAAACGATGTCACAAGAACTGTAGAGAAATTCTGCTTTTTGACCCAGTAATAGCACCCTTGCAATGTCATTCTAAGGAAACATTCAAGAGGTGAGGAATATACTCATTCATGAATTTAGTAAGCTTGCTAAAGATGTGAGGGCATGTGAGGGATCACTATGCAGGGCACTCTATTCCATTTTGCCAGCAACCTCTGACTTCCTGCATTCCCCTCACCCCTTTTCATTTGTCCACCCAGATGACCTCTGAGGCTCCAAATCCTGCCCCCCCCATTCTAAAGAGCAACTCAGCTCTCCATAACACCTTCCCTCACCCAAACCCCCCCAAACGCTCCATTCAACACTCTCACTCCCCACTCCAGAGAAGGCAGTGAAAAGTGGTTATTCTTAGCATGGTTTTCCTCTTCCTCTCACATATACTATGGAAATTAGAAAGTTATTAGAGAAGAGAGAGGGTTAGCTCTGTATGTGCTGACATGAACAAAAGATGTTGATGATTTATCATCAAATGAAACAAACAGACAAGTTGCAGGGCCATATATACAGTGTGATACCTTTGTATCCATGAGGTCTGGCAGGCTCTGTGTCAATCTGTTAGCTGTAGTTTCTTTCCTGTGGGGAGGAAATGGGATTGAGGTTATAATGGAGAGCATTCACTTTCTTACTCCATATAAATATATTATTTGAACTTTGTTTATTTTACAATGAAAATGTATTGATTGTGCAAGTAAGAAAGAAAAGAAGATGCAGGATTTCAGCATGGGGAAAGCAGGCCAAGGATTGCCAAGGCCCTGCCCTCTTGGAGAAGCAAATTTTTACCCTCAGCTAGTTTGCTCATTTTTCCCCAACTGCCTCAGGAAGCTGAGAGAGAGTGGGCTCTCCTGTTGGAGGCATTGCTCAGAAAGCCAGGCTTAATGCTCTTCTATTACTGCTGGCTAACAACCCTTCTCTCTCAGCCTTTCCAAACCACTCACCCGCACGCAGTGCACCAGGGCTGTATGGGGCCCGGAAGACCACTCCTTGATAGGTTCTCCTTCCTCTGGTGAGAGCAATGCCAAAAAACCTGGGGTTCACCAGGACCACAAGCTCCTCTTCGACAAAGAGAGGTGAGGGGATTCTGAGTTGTTGATATCTCTTCTCACCTTTCTCGGCAGGATTAATCAGGCTTGGCCAAAACCAACCAGTAACACTGAATGAAAACAGAGAAGACAGAGAGCCTCAGTTCTATCTTGTCCACTGTGCCTCAACTCATAGGAAACAAAGGTAAGTCAACAAGCTGTGGTTTGTAACCACTTTAATGGATCAGGGGAAGTAAGAGCCTTGAATGTCCTCCCAGGTTAGATGGAAGTTTCCCTCCCGGGAGAAGAAAATTCCTGGCAAGTTAGTGCTGGTTGTTGGCAGGCCACCTCAGGTCCTTGCCTTGTGGCCCTCTCCATAGGGCTGCCTGAGTGTCCTCACAACATGGCAGCTGGATTCCCCAAGAGCCGGTGATCCAGGGGTGATCAGGCCACATCTTTTATGACCTAGACTCAGAAATCACACATCATTTCTGCCACATTCTATTCATTAGAAACAAATTAGTAAGCCTAGCCCAGACTTAAGAGGAGGGGAATGAGGCTCCACTTTTTGAAGCAAGAAGAAAGAATTTGTGGGCATATTCTAAAACCACCACAGTCATTACCTATCAGCCCTTGTATAGCTTCAAGAGACACAAAAATGAGTCACACAAAATCCCTGCCGTCAACCGCAAATCAATCAATGTGATACACCACATTAACAAATTGAAGAACAAAAACCATATGATCATTGCAATAGATTCAGAAAAGCTTTTGACAAAATGCAATATCCAGTTATGATAAAAACTCTCCACAAAGTGGGTGTAGACAGAACATACCTCAACATAACAAAGGTCACATATGATAAGCCCACAGTTAACATCATATTCAATGGTGAAAAGCTGAAAGCATTTCCACTAAGATCAGGAACCAGACAAGGATGCCCAGTCTCGCCACTTTTTTTTTTAAATAAATCTATTTATTTATTTTTGGCTGTGTTGGGTCTTCATTTCTGTGCGAGGGCCTTCTCTAGTTGCAGCGAGCGGGGGCCACTCTTCATCACAGTGTGCAGGCCTCTCACAGTCGCGGCCTCTGTTGTTGCGGAGCACAGGCTCCAGACGCGCAGGTTCAGTAGTTGTGGCTCACGGGCCTAGTTGCTCCACGGCATGTGGGGCCCTCCCAGACCAGGGCTCAAACCCGTGTCCCCTGCATTGGCAGGCAGACTCTCAACCACTACGCCGCCACGGAAGCCCTCATCACTTTTATTCAACAAAGTATTGGAAGTCCTAGCCACAGCAATCAGACAAGAAAAAGAAATTTAAAAATCCAAATTGGAAAGGAAGAAGTAAAAGTGTCATTGTTTGCAGATGACATGATACTATACTTAGAAAATCCTAAAGATGACACAAAAAAACTACTAGAGCTCATCAATGAATTCAGTAAGCTGGAGGATATAAAATTAATGTACAGAAATCTGCCACATTTACATACAGTAACAATGAACTATCAGAAGGAGAAATTAAGGAAACAATTCCATTTACAATTGCATTAAAAAGAATTAAATACCTAGGAATAGATTTAACAAAGGAGGTAAAAGACCTGTACTCAGAAAACTATAAGACACTGATGAAAGAAACTGAAGACTAACAAAAACAGATAGAAAGATATACTGTGTTCATGGATTGACAGAATTAATAGTGTTAAAATGACCATACTACCCTAGGCAATCTACAGATTCAATGCAATACCTATCAAAATACCAATGGCATTTTTCACAGAACTAGAATAAATAACTTTAAAATTTGTATGAAAACACAAAAGAGCAAGAGCAGCCAAAACAATCTCGAGAAAGAAGAACAGAGCTGGAGATATCCCTCCAGCTCAACACTGCTAATCATCAGGGAAATGCAAATCAAAACCACAGTGAGATATCACCTCACACCTGTCAGAATGGCCATCAGCAAAAAGACCACAAATAACAAATGTTGGCCAGGATGTGGTGAAAAGGGACCACTTGTACACTGTTGGTGGGGATGTAAATTGGTACAGCCACTGTGCAAAACAGTATGGAGGTATGGAGGTTCCTCAAAAAACTAAAAATAGAACTACCGTATCATCCAGCAATTCTACTCCTGGGTATATCTCTGAAGAAAACGAAAACACTAATTCGAAAAGATGCATGCCCCCAATGTTCATAGCAGCATTATCTACAGCAGCCAAGATATGGAAGCAACCTAAGTGCCCATCAACAGATGACTGGATAGAGAAGATGTGGTATAAATATACATACAATGGAATATTATGCAGCCATAACAAAGAATAAAATTTTGACATTTGCCACAACATGGGTGGACCTGGAGTCTATGCTTGCTAAGTGAAATAAGTCACACAGAGAAAGACAAATACTCTATTTTCTCTCTTATACATGGAATCTAGAAAATAAAATGAATATAACAAAACAGAAGCTGAGGGCTTCCCTGGTAGCTCAGTGGTTGAGAGTCCACCTGCCGATGCAGGGGACACGGGTTCGTGCCCTGGTCCAGGAGGATCCCACATGCCCTGGAGCAGCTGGGCCCATGAGCCATGGCCGCTGAGCCTGCACGTCCGGAGCCTGTGCTCCGCAACGGGAGAGGCCACAACAGTGAGAGGCCCGCGTACTGCAAAAAAACAAAAAACAAACAAAAAAAAAAGCTTTACACAAAAATTTATAAAAAAAACACAGAAGCTGACTCACTAGTGATTACAAATGCGGAGAGGGGAGGGAGGGGCAAGACAGGGGTAGTGGATTAAGAGGTACAAACCACTCTGTATAAAATAAATGTTACAAGGATATATTGTACAGCACAATTAATATAGCCAATATTTTACAATAACTTTAAATGGAGTATAATCTATAAAAATTTTGAATCACTATGTTGTACATCTGAAACTAATATAAGATTGTAAATCAACTATACCACAATTTTAAAAAAAAATTCTCTGCCCTCAAAAAACTTTTCGGCTTGACTTCCCTGGTGGTCCAGTGGGTAAGACTCCGTGTTCCCAATGCAGGGGGCCCGGGTTTGATCCCTAGCTGGGGAACTAGATCCCAAATGCATGCTGCAACTAAAGATCCCACATGCCACAACGAAGATCCAGAGAAGCAAAAATAAATAAATATTTTTGGGGAAAAAAAGAAAGAAAGAAAAACCTTTTGGCTTAACAAAGGAGACTGACAAGTCATACTGGATTATATAAGCTGTGGGAACACAGAGGACAAAGTTTTCTCCTGGGGGAGGGAGGACAGTGGGAGAGGAGTCTCTGAAAGGAGGTAGAATCTGATGTGGGCCTTGAAGTGTGAGTAGGAATGTGTTAGATCAGGTGAACTGATGCTCAGCCCCCATTCCAACCTCCTTCTGGTGTTCCCTGCTCTGCAGGAGCTGCTAAGATAAAACTACATTTCCCAGACTTCTGTGCAGGTGACGCTCTGGAAAGGATTTAGGTTCCACTCTGTAAAACACACAAAAGCAAGATTTGGAGGGCAGGAATCAGGTGTGAGCCAAGCTCCCATCCCTTCTGCTATTTCTGCTGACGAGTCTGCCGTGGAGGTGCTTGCTTTTCCTACGGCACAGGTGGCAGCAGCCCCAGACACTGGCTCACGGGGATATCCTTTTGCTGTTGAGACTGTGGCTAGTGTGGCATAGTTCTGGAGTGGCAGCTATGTGCTTCCTGAGGGTAGAAAATGCTCAGGCCTTCCAGAACCTCTTCTAGAGTTGGAGTGGAAGGGTTCAGAGCACAGGGACAGCTTGCCTCAAACTCTCCCTCCTATGTCTACTCCTCCTGGCCCCCTTGACTTCAACTCTTTCATATCCTTAAATGAGTGAGAGGCCACCCCTTTGCAAGGACTCAGAGGTGATCTTACTTTGGCAAGTGGCAGGATGTTGGAGCCTTAACTACAACTGGGAGTGAAGCCATTTCATTTTAACAACCAGTCGCTCCAAGTTAAAAACCATAAAATGCCAACAGAAACTTAAGCTGGCCCTCTACAGTCTTTCACTGTTTCCCTCACTGAACCCATCCACACATGCAAAGTTGTCAGCCAAATGGAAGTGTCGTGGATTCATTTAAGGGATAAATGTGGGAACTTTAGAAAGTCTATAAGCCCAGCAGATGTCAGGAAGCCAGCAACTGATGTTTGCCTGTGGTTTCTGGGCTGTGTACCTGGGATGTGCAGGTTAGAACAGAGCTCACCTCCCCCCAGTCCTGGGCTGCAGAGACACTGACTTGTGATGGGGTTTTTATTGCTCTTGTTTTCAATCATTAATGTACCAACATCACATGCCAGCTTCCACAGGGCTCTCATTCTCCAGCAGGCTCCCCATCCCTGCGCCCACATACACATACACATACACAGTGCTTCAGATACTTGGGAGACTGACCTTCCCGCATTCATTTGATAAATATTTATAGCTTAAGAAACAACAGGCTGGAAAGCCCACAACAGCCATCAATCCCACCCACAGTGGGACTTGCCTGGTGTCAGCCTGGCTTGTAAACCTCTCTGAGTGCAGGGCAAGGCGTCCTGAGCAAGAGGCAATAAATACACACTGCTTGGTTGAGCCCCTAATTGACAGAATCTTGAAACCAGAAACCGAGTCTAGGGTTCCTGCGTAGCCCGTGAGCCTTAGATGGGAAACAAGCATGAGGACGAGATGGATTTGACTTCTGAATGATGACTCTTTTTTGAATTGCAGTAAAGAGTCAGTATCCAGATGTCCCCCCAAAGACCTCCTTATGCAGCTTCTAAACATTTTCTAGATCCTGGACCCCTTTCAGAATGTGATTAAAGTTCTGGGTATTCTCCCCAGAAAAATACACACAGGCACATACACACAACACTGTGCATGTAATAACTTCAGAGACAGGCCTTCCAGAAGCTAAGAGTCTCACAGAGAAGGTAAACAAACAAACAAAAATGCACATGAATATAGAGGACAACATGACGGGCACTCTGAAGGATTGTGGCGCTAAAGTATTTTGAGAGTTCATGGGGGAGAGAGGTCAAGTTGTAAGGTAAAGAGTCAAGCACAACAAGAAGGAACCAATCCTGAATGCATTCCCACGTCCTCCAGATGTCCACCGAGGGCTTCTGTACCTTGATGTCCAAGTGAGATGGCCTTGACTTCTGAATCCCGTGGACCAGAGAGTTCCACGTGCTCTCGAGCATTTCTGCTGGCTCCCTGTGGGGACCTCAGTCTCCTGGCCCTTCTACCTCTTGAAATTCTAGCTTCCTCACACACCACTTGTGTCTCCATATGACATCCCCCAACCCCAACACAAAATTCAGCCACTCCTTTGGCTTCCATGATAGAAAAATTCAATCCCACCAAGCATTTATACATACAGGTTTTACAAAATATGGGAGAATGGGTCCTGGGAAAGGGTCATATTATACAGCACCTGGACTTCTGCCATCACTGAGTCCCTCTGCCTTCTCTCCACACTTTTGTCTCTTTCCCCCTTTTTTTCAGAAGCAGCTTAAAGAGTTCCTGAGCCTTAGTGCCCGCTGACACCTAGGTCCAGGGTGAGGGTGGGGTGAGGGTTGGTGGGGAAGGAGAAGAACCCTCTCTCCAAGGACGGATCAAGGCATCCTTCCAAAGCACACACGCAGTGACTTCTCTAAGAGGAATTCAAAAATAAAAGTTTCTCTATCCCATTTGTATTGGTGAGTTGAAGAGAACAAAATCCACTGCAGCTAGATCAGGCAAGAAGGGATTTATGACAGGATATTAAGTGTCTTACAGAACTACTAGGAGAAATGGAGAAAAGACTTTAGGTTGAGCTTTCAGAAAAGCCTCCCAAAGAAGATCTGGGCCACCAGGGAAGCTGCTCGCTCCAAAACCACCAGTGCTCCTGCCACAAGGTCACCAGCAAAATGCATGATCCTGGCCTCCCAACATCCATGAGGCTAGAGACAGGACACCGGGATGCCGGCTCACGCCACCAGAGAGAGCTCAGTCAGTCCCTCAACTGCAATGCCAGCAGAAAGAGCAGGGGCAGCAGAAGTATGGCCTCTGCCTGGCTTCCACCCAGATCTCTTCTGCCTCATACCTTGAGGTCTGATCATCGATCCAAGGAAAGACATCCGAGAGTCCATTACAGTCAGGATCCACTGGGCCTGCCCAACAGGTGGTCTGATCTGAGCACTCATCCTTGTAATGTGGGTCACACACACTTGTGTGCCCTTATCCTTGCCCCCAGGAAGAGCCAGGACTGGAATGAGGCAACGGGGCTCCAGGGGCACAAAGTAGAAGGAGGTACTCCCTCTATGGCTCATGCAAGTGCAAAGTCAGCACCTGGAGTGAGTGTCTCCTTAAATATTTGTGCACTTGGTGTCTTGCCTGCCTCATCTTAGCTCCAGCCAGCTCCCAGGGGATACTAACCTGCACTCCTTCCCCAGCCTTGACAATCTGGAAACAGGTCCTGGCTGGACATCATGGTGAGATTTCCTGCCACCTCCAGCTTGATTCCTAGGCCAGATGTCAGAGCGGGCACCAGGCTGTCTGAAAGCCAACATTTCTAGGCCCAGCTTCCCGAATCCAGGAGTCTTCAATAAACTGATTTATTTTGTACCTCTTAACCCCCACCCTTATCTTGCCCTTCCTACATATAACATAAATAAACTATAATGACATATTGTACAACACAAGGAATATAGCCAACATTTTACAATAACTATAAATGGAATATAACCTTTAAAAAGTGTGAATCAGGGACTTCCCTGGTGGCACAGTGGTTAAGACTGCAAGCTCCCAATTCAGGGGGCCCAGTTTCGATCCCTGGTCTGGGAACTAGATCCCACATGCATGCCGCAACTAAGAAGTCCTCATGCCACAACTAAGAAGTCCACCTGCCACAACTAAGAGTCCGCAGGCTGCAACTAAGAAGCTCGCTTGCCACAACGAAGATCCTGTGTGCTGCAACTAAGACCTGGCTCAGCCAAAATAAATTAAATAAATAAATAAATATTTTTAAAAATTGTGAATCACTATGTTTTATACCTGAAACTTACATAATATTGTACATCAACTATACCTCGGGACTTCCCTGGTGGCGCAGTGGTTAAGAATCTGCCTGCCAATGCAGGGGACATAGGTTCAATCCCTGGTCCGGGAAGATCCTACCTGCCGCAGAGCAACTAAGCCCATGCACCACAACTACTGAGCCCATGTGCCACAACTACTGAAACCCAAGCGCCTAGAGCCTGTGCTCCTCAACAACAGAAGCCACTGCAATGAGAAGCCCATGCACCACAACAAAGAGTAGCCCCTGCTCACCGCAACTAGAGAAAGCCTGCGCGCAGCAATGAAGACCCAACACAGCCAAAAATACATAAATAAATAAATGTATTAAAAAAACTATACCTCAATTTTTAAAAAACTAAGTAGAAAATAAACAGCTGTATTTAAATCCCTCTGTGCTGAAGTCTCATGAGGGATGCTGCTCTTTTGTCTTATGGAGTAAGGAGTTCCTTCTCCTTTTTCACACCAATAGGCAATGAAAGAGGTAGAATATGGCTAAGCTCACCCCACTTTCCACCAACTTACTGCCAAAGGGAGAAAAAGGAAGAAAAGCATTGTGGTAAGAATAAATAAATTAGACTATATTAAAATTTAAAACTTCTGTGCATCAAAGGACACAATCAACAGAGTGAAAAAGCAACCCACAGAATGGGAGAAAATATTTATAAATCATATACTATCTAATGAAGAGTTAATAACCAGAATATATAAAGAACTCGTACAACTCAATGACAAAAAAATAAACAACCTGATTTTAAAATGGGCAAAGGACTTGAGTAGATATTTATGCAAAGAAGATACATAAATGGCCAACAATCACATGGAAAGAGGCTCAATACTACTAATCATTAGGGAAATGCAAATCAAAACCACAGTGAGACACCACCTCACACCCATTAGGATGGTTACCTTAAAAAAAACAAATAACAAAAAAGCCACCAGAAAATAACACATGTTGGCAAGGATGTAGAGAAATTGGAAGCCTTGTGCACTGCTGGTAGGAAGGTGAAATGCTGCAGCCACTATGGAAAACAATATCATGGTTTCTCAGAAAATTACAAATAGAATTATTGTATGATCCAGCAACTCCATTTCTGAGTATATACACAAAAGAATTGAAAGCAGGGTCTTGAGGAGATATTTATACTGCCATGTTCATAGCAGCATTACTCACAGTAGCCCAAAGGTGGAAGCAACCCAAGTACCCATTGATGGATAAACAAAATATATACATACAGTGGAATATTATTCAGCCTTTAAAAGGTAGGAAATTCTGAACATGCTGCAACATGGATGAACCTTGAGAACACTAGGCTAAGTGACATATGCCAGTCACAAAAAAACAAATTGTTTGATTCCACTCACCTAATTAAATTCATAAAGACAGGAAGTAGAATGTTGATTCAGGGGCTAGGGGATGGGGAGAATGGAGAATTTAATGGGTATAGAGTTTCAGTTTTGCAAGATGAAAAGAATTCTGGAGATTTTTTTATACAACAATGTGAATGAACTTACCACTACTGAACTGTACACTTAAAAAGAGTTAAGATGGTAGATTTTATGTCATGTGTATCTTACCACAATTAAAACATTTTTAATTTAAAAAAAAAAAGAAAAGCATTGTGCACGAGCTGCCTTTCTCTGCCTTCTCTTTATAACAGTGTTTGAGGATTACCATTTGGATGAGAAGGGGCCTTTAGAATACCTGCCCAAATCTGCAGGAGCGCTATGTGTTTAATACAGTATAACATCTGCCATTGGTGGCGGAGGGGGTGGGGCACCAGGCATTGTGCTCAGTACGGTACTTTACTTGTGGTTCCTTTTTCTTTTTTTAAAATTTTTATTTATTTTTGGCTGTGTTCGGTCTTCATTGCTGAGTGCAGGCTTTCTCTAGTTGCGGCGAGCAGGGGCTACTCTTCATTGTGATGCACGGACTTCTCATTGCGATGGCTTCTCTTGTTGTGGAGCACGGGCCCTAGGCACGCAGGCTTCAGTAGTTGTGGCACGTGGGCTCAGTAGTTGTGGCTCGTGGGCTCAGTAGCTGTGGCTCGCGGGCTCTAGATCACAGGCTCAGTAGTTGTGGTGTGTGGCACACGGGCTTAGTTACTCTGAGGTATGTGGGATCTTCCTGGACCAGGGCTTGAACCCATGTCCCCTGCGTTGGCAGGTGGATGCTTAACCACTGTGCCACCAGGGAAGCCCCATGGTTTCTTATTTAATCCACATGAAGACCCTAGGGGGTAGGTCTAATTATTAGGGATGAAACTCAGACTTCAATGGGTTAAAGTCACAGTCTGTGACTTACCAAGTCACAGAGCTAACACATCAGTGACCCTGAGACCTGACCCCAGGTCCAGTAGGGCTCCGAGGCTGGGTGGCCAGCACCACACCACACTGCCTCCCTGGCAGAGGCTGACTTTTCAAGGTCCATTTCAGGCTCCTTCCCAGCACGATCAGAACCCTGGTGTAAGAGGCTCTCTATCTTCCCCATTCCTACCACTGCCCCCATGAAATGTTAAATAAACGTACAAGGATAACTTTCCTCTTACCTCTTTGCAGCCGCCGCCCCAAGAGGCCCACCCAGACCAAATCACACACAGGAGGCGGCCAGCGGTGTGGTAGGTGGTATGCTGCCCTGGAAGGGAGACCGAGAGCTTTCCAGCCAAAGGGCCCTGGGTTGAAAGCCCAGTGCCACCACTACGTAGCTGTTTGACACTGAGCACGTGACACCCTCTTTGAGCCTGATTCATTATCTGTAAAATGGGATAAGTGATCCTCACCTTGTAGGGTGGTTAAAGGGTTTAAATGAGTATGTATACAGTCCTTCCTCAGCATCCGCGGAGAATCAGTTCCAGGAGCTTCCTCAGACGCCAAAATCCATGCATGTTCAAGTCGCTTATATAAAATGGGTACAGTGGGCCCTCCGTGTCCGTGGGTTTTTCATCCATGGATTCATCCAACCTAGTACTGAGTGGTTGGTTGAATCAGAAGCTGTGAAACCCATTTAGGTCTTTAATGCATTTTGAGTTTATTTTTGTGTATGGTGTTAGGGAGTGTTCTAATTTCATTCTTTTACATGTAGCTGTCCAGTTTTCCCAGGACCACTTATTGAAGAGACTGTCTTTTCTCCATTGTATATTCTTGCCTCCTTTGTCATAGATTATACCAAAGGTATAAGGCCAGACACTATAAAACTCCTAGAGGAAAACACAGGCAGAACACTCTTTGACATAAACCACAGCAAGATCTTTTTTGACCCACCTCCTAGAGTAATGAAAATAGAAACAAAAATAAACAAATGGGACCTAATTAAACTTAATTAAGCTTTCGCACAGCAAAGGAAACCATAAACAAGAAGAAAAGACAACCCTCAGAATGGGAGAAAATATTTGCAAATGAAGCAATTGACAAGGGATTAATCTCCAAAATATACAAACAGCTTATGCAGCTCAATATCAAAAAAACAGACAACTCAACCCAAAAATGGGAGGAAGACCTAAATAGACATTTCTCCAAAGAAGACATAGAGATGGACAAGAGGCACATGAAAAGATGCTCAACATCACTAATTATTAGAGAAATGCAAATCAAAACTACAATGAGGTGTCACCTCACACTGGTCAGAATGGCTGTCATCAAAAAATCTACAAACAATAAATGCTGGATAGGGTGTGGAGAAGAGGGAACCCTCTTGCACTGTTCGTGGGAATGTAAACTGATACAGTCACTATGGAGAACTGTACAGAGGTTCCTTAAAAAACTAAAAATAGAGCTACCATTCCACCCAGCAATCCCACTACTGGGCATACACCCTGAGAAAACCATAATTCAAAAGGAGTCATGTACCACAATGTTCATTGCAGCTCTATTTACAATAGCCAGGATGTGGAAGCAACCTAAGTGTCCATCAACAGAGAAGTGGAGAAAGAAGATGTGGTACATATATACAGTGGAATATTAGCCATAAAAAGGAACGAAATTGGGTCATTTGCAGAGATGTGGATGGGCCTAGAGACTGACATACAGAGTGAAGTAAGTCAGAAAGAGAAAAACAAATATCATACATTAACTCATATATGTGGAATCTAGAAAAATGGTAGGTGATCTTATTTGCAAAGCAGAAATAGAGACACAGATGTAGAGAACAAATGTATGGAAGGAAGGGGGAAGGGGTGGGATGACTTGGGAGATTGGGATTGACATGTATACACTATTGATACTATGTATAAAATAGCTAACTAATGAGAAACTACTCATTATAGTAGTTACAGTAGTATAGCACAGGGAACTCTACTCAGTGCTCTGTGGTGACCTAAACGGGAAGGAAATCCAAAAAAGAGGGGATATATGTATACATATAGCTGATTCACTTTGCTGTACAGCAGAAACTAACACAACATTGTAAAGCAACTATACTCCAATAAAAAATTAATTTAAAAAAAATAGAAGAAGAAGCTGTGAAACCCAGCAGATTCAGAGGGCCAATTGCGTATACAAAATCTGTGTTGTCAGCCAAGGTTGCCTGTCCTTTGAAATTCAAAAACACTGGCTTGAATCTTATTTCAGCCTCTGCCAGGGACAAGATCCATCTAGAGATTTATTCCTGCACAAATCGGAATTGTGTCACTTTCCTTTGAAGGCAAAGAGGCTTGGTTTTAAATACTATTTTCTTCTCTGTTATCCATGAAAATTTCCAAGAACTGTGCCGGGTCCATCATAATCACTTTGAGGACCAAGAGGTCAAAGGAGGGGTAGAAAGGAACAGTCCTCCTTCTTAAAGCAGAGCTGGACCCCTCCACAGATGACTTCCGGGAGGACTTGATCTGTTCTGAGGTTTTCTGATCTAAGAAACAGAAAACCCAACCTGAAGGCATATTAAATACCAGGCAACTTATTTGTCCCCAAAGCCTAAAGTTCAGAGGCAGGGTGAGCTTCTAGCACTGGGTTGTTCAGAGGCTCCCAGTGTTTAGCAGGCTACACCTCTGTTTGCCTGAGTCTCTCCCCTCCCCCTCTCACCCCCATCAGCTCTTTCCAAACTGGCCTTTTGGGGTAGCAGGATGGCTCCTGGCAGCTTCCCGGGCGACATGCTTCCTCATTCACAGCTAATGGATCGATGTGGTCACATGCCCACTCTTATGCCAAGGGGGTTGATATTATGTTGATGACTTAGGTCAGTTGGAACCTACCCCAAAACCAAAAGTTGACTTGATCCTTGACTCAAACCACATTGTAGTTATACACGGTGGGATAGCTACTGGTGGGCAACCGTATTATCTGCTACAAAACCCTTTATCAGTGTGCGTGTGTGTCATCCTGTATGTGTGATATGCCAGTGTGTGTAAAGTATGAGTGTGCTATGTGTATGTGATGTGTCTGTGTGAGAATGTGTGTGAGATGTGTGTATATAAGTGTAGGTGTGCTTGGTAATCATTTTGCAATGTACACAGGTCAAATCATTACGCTGTGCACCTTAAACTTATACAGTGCTGGATGTCAATCATATCTCAATAAAACTGGAAAAATCTTAAAACCGTACTATGCTATGTGATTGTGTGTATATGTGTGTATGTGAAATGTGTGTGTGTGCTGAGAAGAACAAGTGTCCAAATTAAGTGTCGCTTCTGTTTGGGGCCTTTCACTCTGATCTCTGCTGCTATCACCTTGATGGCCACTAGGGGGCACTGTGCTCCCCTTTTAACCCTCTGGCCAATGTGTGTACAAAATCCTTTTCCCCTAAGCACAGATGAGAGGTTGGAAATTTTTAAAACAACTATACTAACAAAAACGAACAGAACGGAAATCAATTCAGAGAGCATAAGAAACATTCAAAGTTGTTTCTTACAACGTACATTGCAGAGCCAATAATTACCTCCTGTTTTCCGCAAAGCGCTGTCTGCCTTTGAGTCTTTCCAGCTCCTGGCTGTGACTTAGGGACACCGTCTCACTCCCTGCTTTGCAGAATAGTCTCCAAGAAACCTGTTCCCTCGCAGCCAAAGCCAAAACTCCCATCTGTGCTCACCATTTCACCTCAGGGCCCTTCCTCCCCACCCCCTCCTCTCTCCCTCCTCCCATCACTGTTCCAAGAGACTGCCCTTCCCAGCAGCAAGGGGCCCACAGTAAAACAGCTTCATTATACTCTGCAAGCTAAGAAGCAGCACGATCTAAACACAGAAAGGTGGCCTCATGCTCTCCATCAGCGCACTTTAGACTCCGACGAGAGACCAGAAGGTCACCTGCTCCCCAACCCCTAGTCTGGTGCGGGTTCTAGCTGCCTGGCCTGCTGTCCAGCCTCTCCCCTTCCCCTTTCCCGTCCCTGTCCCCTTCCCTGCCCTCGCCTGGGCCGTGGCCAATCGGGCGGAACCAGTCCTGTGTAGCCCTCTACTGCCCTCTACTGGGGTTTTGCTTACACAGCCCTGGAGTTCACCAGCACCCCGGGACTACGGGACTCTCTTCCCCAACTCTTTCAGAGTCCCCCTTTGGTCTGGCCGCTGGAACATAACTCACCAATATTTTAACCCACCCATCGCTTCTCAGATGCTTAATTAATCTTTTTAAAGCTGTAAGGGATTTAAAACTCTCATTCCCCTGGGCCAGGGTGAAAATTGAAAGAACTTACTTTTTCATTCATTCATGATTCAAATGTTTATTGCATGCTGTTTGCTAGACTCCGTGCTGGCACTAAGGACACAAAAAGGAATAAGAAAGAAACTATCCCAAAAAGGAATAAATAAGATGCTGGGATAAAATATAACAAGGAGAAGCTACTTGGATGAAGAGGAAGCAACTCTTCCTCACTGCAACTTTTGTTCTCCTCCTGCCCATCTCCACATAACAGCCAGAGTGACAATGTTATACACCGAGAAGTTGGAACATGTCACTTTCCTACTTCAAATCCATTAAGTGCTTCCATTTGTATTTAGGACAAAACCAAGCTGTCCCTGCAAAATCTGGCCTATCTTTCCACTCCATCTTGTGTCCTTCTCTCCTGTGTTTTCATGTGCTCACCACACTTGTCTTTTTTTAGCTTCTGCAAATAAGCCAAGCTGTTTTCTGTCTCCCAACCTTTGGATATGCAGCTCCCTCTACCTCGAATGCTCCTACCTTCGTCTCCATGAAACTGGTTACTTCTTATTCTTCAAATGTCAGTCGAAATGTCACCCATCAGCAAGACCTTCTCTGTCTTCCCCATCCAAAACATGTCCACTTCTAGTTCTATCTGATATCAAAACATATTTTGAAACTTCAATTAATAAAGCAGTTTGATATGAGAAGAAATTAATGAAACCAAAGAAAAATAAGAAATAGACTCTAACGCACAAGGGAATTTACTGTAAAGGTGGAAAGGTGAGATTTCAAATCATTGGGGAAAAGAGTAAATAAAATAAAAGTAAGTAGTGGTAGCACAACTAGTCAGTACCTACTGAGATAAGAACAAAGCTGGGTTCTTATCTCACTCCTTACACCCAAGTCAATTCCAGATAGATCAAATATGAACTGTAAAAAATAAATCATAAAATATCTCTAAAAAGGGGGTTAACTAAATACTAATCTAAGAAAGAGGCTTTTCTGAGAAGGCTATGAAATCCAGAAGGTAGAAGGGGAAAAGTTAGTCAACTTGTCTAGGTAGCAATGTAACTTTGGTATGAAAAAAAAGGAAAACAACAACAAAAACTGAAATTTAAATGAAAGGCTAGGTTCCAAAACAGGGAAAACAAATTTAAAACATATTTGTCAAAGAGCTCTTTTCCTTAACTTAAATAGAATTGATATAAATGAATATATATATATATATATATATATTTAAAAGCCCAACAGAAAAGTGTGCAAAGGATAGAAAGAGATCATAGAAAAGCAAATTCAAAGGATGATAAACATGCAGAAAGATGCTCTCACTCATGTATACTTAAAGAAATGCAAATCAAAATGGTAAGAAAACATTTTTTTTTCACTAATCAAACTGGTACAAGGCTTCTCTGATGCTGGCAGGGATGTGAAGAAATTAATCCTCTCATCCACTTTTGATGGGAGGGGGGTACAAATTGATGCAATTTCTTACTACAGGTAAATCTGATAAATACAAAAATTTAAAAGGCACATGTCTTTTCATATAGCAAAAAATATGGTTATACCTACAAAAATTCAGTCACCTATGTACAGTTATCTTTCTGGCAGAATTTTTATAAAAGCAAAACCCAAAGTGTCCATTGAAAGTGAAATAAATTATCCATCATCTATGATTCCATACATAGAAAATCCCAAAGATGCCATGGAAAAACTACTAGAGCTCATAGATGAATTCTGTGAAGTTGCAGGATACAAAATTATTATATATAGAAACTGTTGCATGTCTATACTAACAATACACTATCAGAAAGAGAAATTAAGAAAACAGTCCCCTTTACAAACCCATCAAAAAGAATAAAATACCTAGGAATAAATCTAACCGAGGAGGTAAAAGGACTGTATTCAGAAAGCTATAAGACACTCATGAAAGAAATTGAAGATGACACCAACAGATGGAAAGATACACCATGTTCATGGATTGGAAGAATTAATATTGTTAAAATAACCACACTACCCAAGGCAATCTACAGATTCAGTGCAATCCACATCAAAATACCAATGGCATTTTTCACAAAACTAGAACAAATAATTTAAAAACTTGTATGGAAACACAAAAGAACCCAAATAGACAACAATCACAATCACCTTGACTTCAGACTATACTACACAGTCACAGTCATCAAAACTGTGTAGTACTGGCACAAAAGCAGACACAGAAATCAATGGAACAGAATAAAAAGTCCAGAAATAAACCCATGCACTTATGGTCAATTAATCTACAACAAAGGAGGCAAGAAGATACAATGAAGAAAAAACAGTCTCTTCAATAAGTGGTGCTGGGAAAACAGGACAGCTACATGGAAAAGAATGAAATTAGAACATTTTCTCACACCATATACAAAAATAAACTCAAAATAGGTTAAAGACCTAGGTGTAAGACTGGATACCATAAAACTCCCAGAGGAAAATATAGGCAGAACATTCTTTGACATAAATCATAGCAAGTTTTTTTGGATCTCTCTCCTAAGGCAAAGGAAACAAAAGCAAAAATAAACAAATGGGACCTAATTAAACTTAAAAGCTTTTGCACAGCAAAGGAAACCATCAACAAAATGAAAAGACAACCTATTGAATGAGAAAATATTTGCAAATAATATGACCAATAAGGAGTTACTATCCAAAGTATATAAATAGCTCATGCAACTCAATATAAAATAAATAAACCTGATTAAAAAATGGGCAGAAGAACTGAATAGACATTTTTCTAAAGAAGACCTACAGATGACCAAAGGCACATGAAAAGACACTCAACATTGCTAATCATCAGGGAAATGCAAATCAAAACCCCAATGAGATATCACTTCACACCTGTCAGAATGGCTATCATCAAAAACATTACAAATAAATGTTGGTGAGGGTGCAGAGGAAAGGAAACCCTCTTGCACTGTTGGTGGGAATATAAATTGGTACAGCCACTGTGGAAAACAGTATAGAGGTTCCTCAAAAAACTAAAAATAGAACTATCATATCATCCAGCAATTCTACTCCTGGGTATATCTCCGAAGCAAATGAAAACACTAATTTGAAAAGATACATGCACCCATATGTTAAAAGCACCATTATTTGCAATAGCCAAGATATGGAAGCAACCTAAGTGCCCATCAACAGATGATTGGATAAAGAAGATGTGATACATATACACACAAACACACATATATACATACAATGGAATACTACTCAGCCATGAATAATAATGAAATTCTGCCATTTGCAACAACATGGATGGACCTGGAGGGTATTATTCTTAGTGAAATAAGTCACACAGACAAAGACAAATACTGTATGTTATCACTTACATGTGGAATCTAAAAGATACAACCAAGGTATGAATATAACAAAACAGTAACAGATTCACCAATACAGAGAACAAACTAGTGGTTATGAGTTGGGAGAGGGAAGGGGGGATGGGCAAGATAGGTGTAGAAGATTAAGAAGTACAAAATCCTATGTATAAAGTAAGTAAGCTAGAAAGATATATTGTACAGAACAGGAAATGTGGCTAATATTCTATAATAATTGTAAATGGGGTATAATCTATAAAATTTTTGAATCACTATGTTGTATACCTGAAACTAATATAATATTGTAAATCAACTGTACCTCAATAAAAAATAAATAACATTTTTAAAAAATACATTATGGTACTGGCACAAAAACAGACACATAGACCAATGTAACAGAGTAAAGAGTCCAGAAATAAACCCACAACTTATGGTCAATTAATTACAACAAAGGAGGCAAGAATATACAACGGGCAAAAGATAGCCTCAATAAATGGTGCTGGGAAAACTAGACAACTACATGCAGAAGAATCAAACTGTGACTACTCTCTCACACCATGCACTAAAACAAACTCAAAATGAATTAAAGACTTAAATATAAGCCCTGGAGTCATAAAACTTCTAGAAGAAAACCTGGGCAGTATGCTCTTTGACATTGGTCTTTGTAACTTTTTTGGATACGTCTCCTCAGGCAAGGGAAACAAAAGCAAAAATAAACAAATGGAACTATATCAAACTAAACAGCTTTTGCACAGTGAAGAAAACTATCAACAAAAGGAAAAGGCCACCTACAGAATGGGAGAATATATTTGCAAACTATTTGTCCAATAAGAGGTTAATATCCAAAATAGACAAAGAACTCACATAACTCTACATCAAAAAAACAAACAGCCAGATTTTTAAAAATGGGCAGAAAACCTGAATAGATGTTTTTCCAAGAAAGACATACAGATGGCCAACATGCACATGAAAAGATGCTCAGCATCACTAATCATCAGGGAAATCAAAGCAAAACCACAATGAGATACTACCTCACATCTGTCAGAATGGCTATTATCAAAAAGATTACAAATAACAAATTGTTGGTGAGGGTGTGGAGAAAAGTGAACTCTCTTGCACTGTTGGGAATGCAAATTGGTTCAGCTAATACGGAAAAGAATATGGAAAAAAATAGAACTACCATATGACCCAGCAGTTCCACTCCTGAGTATTTATCTGAAGAGAACAAAAACACTAATTCAAAAACAAATGCATCTGTATGTTCATTGCAGCATTATTTACAATAGCAAAGATATGGAAGCAACCTAAGTGTCCATCAGTAGATGACTGGATAAAGAAGATGTGGCATGTATATAATGGAATACTACTCAGGCATTAAAAGGAATGAAATTTTGCCATTTGCAACAACATGGATGGACATGGAGGGTATTATGCTAAGTGAAATAAGTCAGACAGAGACATATACTGTATGGTTCCACTTATAGTGGAATCTAACAAAATAAAACAAATACACAAATATAACAAAGCAGAAACAGAGTTACAGATACAGAGAACAAACAGGTGGTTGCCAGAGGGGAGGAGTAGGAGAAGGAAAGAAATAGGTGAGAGAGATTAAGAGGTACAAACTTCCAGCTGCAAAATAAATGCCACAAGTATGAAATGTACATTGGCGGGAATATAGTCAATAACTATGTAATATCTTTGTATAGTGACATATTGTAACTAGACTTATTGTGGTGATCAGTGTGGAATATATAGAAATATTAAATCTCTAAGTTGTGTAACAGGAAATAACATAGTGTAGAAGTCAATTATGTATATGTATAACTGATTCACTTTGTTATAAAGCAGAAACTAACACACCATTGTAAAGCAATTATACTCCAATAAAGATGTAAAAAAAATTATACTTCAAAAACAAACAAATAAATTTTAAAACTCATAGAAAAAAAGATCAGATCTGTGGTTACCAGAGGCAAGGGTTGGGCGGAGGCGGAATTGGATGAAGGCAGTCAAAAGGTACAAACCTCCAGTTATAAGGTAAGTAAGTACTAGGGATGTAATGTACAACATCGTAAATATAGTTAACACTGCTGTATGTTTTATATGAAAGTTGTTAAGAGAGTGAATCCTGAGTTCTCATCTCAAGAAAAAAAGTGTTTTTTTCTATTTCTTTATTTTTGTATCTATATGAGATGATGGATGTTCCCTAAACTTACTGTGATAATCACTTCATGATATATGTAAATCAAATGATTATGCTGTACACCTTAAACTTATATAGCGCTGTATGTCACTTATCTCTATACAACTGGAAGAAAAAAATTATCTGTCATTTACATGATGCAATTATGTGCAGAGATTAGAGAGAATAAGGGTGATCTGGACATGCCAATGGGGAAAGACTTTTAATACATTATTGTTAATAATTTAATTTTAATTAATAATTAACTTTATTAATTCTCTTTTATTCTTAAAAGCATGCTGTAGAGGAAAATGATCCCCTTTGTATAATTTATAGCATTGACACATATATGGGTAAGTGTATTTTTTTTTCCTGGAAGGAATCACAGGATTTTGCTTTTTACCTTTGGAGAGAGAAAATGAGATGGGAAGGGAAGGAGTGAGATTTTCCCTTTTCATTTTGTACTTCTCTGGAGTAAAGTTAAAGGACTTGAAAACTTTCACCTTGGATTTATATTATATTTTAACTTTTTTTTTAATTTGCCACTCAACTGTTTGTAATGAAATTATGGTCTCCGCTATGAATGCCCCTTTCAATATATGTTCTGTGATAAACAACAGAATTCCTTTAAGCGTGTCTCCTTTACAGTGAGCGAGATGTGAACACTTTCTTAATCGAATGCACTGGAGGGATGTTGCATTAGCAAGGGGCTTTCATGCCATTTTCCAGGGTTGGAGGGGTGGATGTGAGGACATAGGCTAGAGCCTGCCCCAGCCATGGCCAAGAGCGCTGTCCCTCTGTAACCCTGCTGCCTCGGCCTTCGTAGGATAACATTTTCACAAAACTCAAAAACTTGAGGGACTTCCCTGGTGGTGCAGTGGTTAAGAATCTGTCTGCCAATGCAGGGGACACGGGTTTGAGCCCTTGTTTGGGAAGATCCCACATGCCACAGAGCGACTAAGCCCATGCGCCACAACTACTGAGCCTGCACTCTAGAGCCCGTAAGCCACAACTACTGAGCCCGTGTGCCACAACTACTGAAGCCCACACGCCTAGAGCCCGTGCTCCGCAACGAGAAGCCACCACAATGAAAAGTCCGCACACCACAACGAAGAGTAGCCCCTGCTCACCACAAATAGAGAAAGCCCACAAGCAGCAATGAAGACCCAACCTAGCCAAAAATATAATTAATTAATTAAAAAAAAAAAAAAAAAACTTGAGCCTCAGGGCAGCCTACATTCTCTAAAGGGCTCCTGCCCAAGCCAGGGCCCCAGACCACCCACACTGATGGCCTGTGCCCTTTCCTGCATCCCAGAAGCTGGGCTATTGCTTGTCCAGTGACTCCAGAACAGCTCCAGTTCACCCAAATCAGCCAACTTCTCTGCTATCCCATGGTAGAACCACACTGCTATGGACTGACTTGTCTTCCCCCCAGAACTCATATATTAATTAAGTCCTAACCCCCAGTGCAATGGTATGTGGAGATGGGGCCTTTGGGAGGTAAATAGGGTTAGCTAAGGTCATGGGGGTGGGTCCCTTACGGTGCGATTAGTGCCTTGTCAGAAAGCTTGCTTTCCTCTCCCTCAGTGATGTGAGGACACAGCCAGAAGGTGGCAATCTGCAAGCAAGGAAGAAAGCCCTCACCAGGTAACCTAATCAGCAGGCGCCTTGATCTTGGATTTACCAGCCTCCAGAACTGTGTGATAAATTCCTGTTGTTTAAGCCTCCCAGTCTTGGTATTTTGTTACGGCAGCCCAAGCTGACAATTATACACACGTTCTCCAATGAAAGCTGAATTCCTCCTAAGGGATTGTCCTTCTTTGGGTATGCTCCCTCAGCCCTAGGGTACCAAAATGTCTTTACATCATAGGGTTACTCATTTATCACAATTAATAATTCTTTATGTTATACTTCCTCTATTTAACCTCCTGTGTGATTTCTGTCCCCTGATTGGACCCAAACTGCTTCACCAATATTTTCTATCTTAGCACTTACTTATTTCATAGCACTTATCCTAATTTGTAATTTTTTTAATTTAATTACTTGTTGCTTGTGTGTCTCCCACTAGCCCATACACTCCATGGTGACAAGGACCGTGTCTCTCTTCTGTATCTTTTTCAGTACATAGTCGGTACTTGGTAGACCCTTACTGACTAAGTGGAAAGCAGTAAAGCGTAGTGATTAAGAGCGTGGATTCTGGAGCCATACTCTGTGGGTTAAAATCCTGGCTCAGCCTCTTAAAAACTGTGACCTGGAGCAGAGTACTTAACTATGCTTCAGTTTCCCCATCTGTAAAATGGGGATAATAATGGTACCTACCTCATAGGACTTTTGTGAAAATTAAATTGGTTAATATACATAAAACTTCTAGAAGAGTTCCTGACACATAGAAAGTGCTGTATATACTATGTTATGTGAAGAAAGGTCAAAGGACATGAAGGTAGTCTGGTGACTGGTGGCAGGATCATCATCTTCAAATATCTGAAGGACTATCATGTACAAGACCCAATTAGACAAAACTCCAACAGAAATGGAAAAGTATAGAAAAGAAGGTGGGCTAATAACAAAGCATTTGAAATGGCTTTAGCCGTCCTAAAGTGACCAGTCATTCTGGTTTGCCTGGCTCTGTGTAGGTTTTAAAACTGAAAGTCCTACCCTGGGAGACCACTTGGTCCCAGGCAAACCACATGGCTGATCACTCTAGCTGTCCCCAACAAGACTTTCTTCATGAAGTAGTGAGTGTCCCTTCCTGACAGATTTGAGCAAAAGCCAAAGGGCCATGGTTCAGGGATGTTAGAGAAATTATTCCCATGTGAGGAAGAAACTGGGACTAGCAGAACTTTAACCCAGATAAAAAAGCATATTTTAACAGAGAAGTAACACGCGTCTGGAGACAGGAAAACCCTAGTTCAAATTCTGGCTCTGCCACTTACAAGCTGTGTGATCTTGGATAACTTAACTTCCTGAGCCTCAGTTCCTCGATCTATAAAATAGGAATAATCGTCCCTAACTTGTAAGTTGTCATCTGGATTAGATATAATGGATGTAAAGTGATTTGCACAGTGTCTGACGTAATGTAAGTATTCAGAGGTCCAACTCTAGGATTCTCTAAGCCCAGGGTTTCTCAGCAGCGGTTCTCTAAGTGTGGTCCCTGGACCAAGAACACCAGCATCACCAGGAACTCATTAGAAATGCAAATTCTCCATCTCACCCCACACCTACTGAATCAGAAACTGGGATTTGGACCCAGAAATCTGAGTTTTAACTAGCTCTCCAGGTGATGCTTGTTACACTAAAGAGTTTGAAAAGCACTGCTGTAAGCAACAGTCCTGTCTCTGAAACAGAAGAATGGGAAATCTCTCCAAAACTTGAAAAGTTTTCCCTTTATCCCACCATAATATAAAATTATTTTAAAATAAGAATAGTGCTGAAATGTTGATCCAAATGCCTTTTAAAATTACATATATATGTAAACAGTCTTCGTAAACAGGCTTCACTGGCAGGAGTCATCTACACTCTGGGGTAAATATTGATATTTCAGTATGACCGGGCCTTGGCATGCCCTCAGCGAAAAAGCACTGATAAATTGGCTTATTTTGGTTACATTGTGTAAACCACTAACTTGATCAATCATAAACTACACAGTTGAGTTGATTTCCCACACTCATAGAGGGGGTAAGTCGGTAGGATAGCTGGAAAAGAATTTCTTAAGTTGTTATAACATACTTCTTTAGGCGGAAAATCACCCTGAGGGTAAGTAAAAAGAATTCTCACTGGAGTGCACATTAATTTTTTCTCTGCCCTAACAAGTCCCAGAATATAGTGGTATGTTTATCACATACACAAATCTGGACAAAGAATCAGGTAAAAGTATTTTTAAACTGTTCTAAACTCATTTTATAAACAGACATCTTTTAATATACAAACTCTAAGATAACTCAGTCAAAATAATCCATCTTTCCTTGCATTTGAAATGCTTCTCATGATTTTTAGGGATGAATGAGAAGAACAATCTTCACTTTTCAAAGTTCTGAGAATATCTTCAAAATATTTATTTAAACACTCAAGCAGAAAGCTTCATCTACACAAAGCAATAGTATGCAAATTCCTTGTGTACGTTTGCTTTTGGAAGCAATATCCTTTGCTGTGCTTCCAACTGTGGCTTTTATCAAGCAATTCAAAATCTATTTATGTACTGAGAATTCTAGGCTCCTTACACTGTGAGAGGGGAGTATTCGAAAAATATTTTGACCTTGAGGAAAGTCAGAGGGGAGAAGAGACTGCATTCAAAACAGGTATTTTAGGGACTTCCCTGGTGGTGCAGTGGTTAAGACTCTGAGCTCCCAATGCAGGGGGCCCAGGTTCGATCCTTGGTCAGGGAACTAGATCCCCCATGCATGCCACAACTAAGGAGCAGGTGAGCCTCAACTAAGAAGCCTGCCTGCCACAAGTGAGACCCAGCACAACCAAATAAATAAATAAAATATATTTTTTTAAATAGGTATTTTAGGGCTTCCCTGGTGGTGCAGTGGTTAAGAATCCACCTGCCAATGCAGAAGACACAGGTTCAAGCTGTGGAAGATCCCACATGCCACGGAGCAACTAAGCCCATGCGCCACAACTACTGAGCCTGCACTCTAGAGCCTGCGAGTCACAACTACTGAGCACTCGTGCCACAACTACTGAAGCCTGCACACCACAACGAAGAGTAGCCCCTGCTCGCCGCATCTAGAGAAAGCCCGCGCGCAGCAACGAAGTCCCAACGCAGCCAAAAATAAACAATAATTAATAAAATAAATATATTTTTTAAAATCTTTAAAAAAAGAAAAGGTATTTTAGCTTGTTTCCCTGCTGATAGCAGTCTTGCAAACACGGTGAACGTTCCTAAAACCAGCCGGACTTTCTGCAAGAAGTGTGGCAGGCACCAACCCCACAAAGTCACACAGTATGAGAAGGTCAAGGGAAAGCAGCATTATGACAGGAAGCAGAGTGGCTATGGTGGCCAGACTAAGTCGATTTTCCAGAAAAAGGCTAAAACTACAAAGACAATTGTGCTGAGGCTTGCATGCGTTGAGCCCAACTGCAGATCTAAGAGAATGCTGGCTATCAAGAGGTGTAATAAGCACTTTGTGCTGGGAGGAGATAAAAAAAGAAAGGGCCAAGTGACCCAGTTCTGAGTTTATTTTGTTTTATTATGAAGACAATAAAAATTTGAGATTGTTTACTTTAAAAAATAGGTATTTTAAATATACTGTGATATACGGACTTGGAGAACAGACTTGTGGTTGCCAAGGGGGAGGGGGTCGGGGGAGGGATGGAGTGGGAGGCTGGGATTAGCAGATGTAAGCTATTATATATAGAATGGATAAACAACAAGGTCCTACTGTACAGCACAGGGAACTATATTCAATATTCTGTGATAAACCATAATGGAAAAGAATATTTTTAAAAATGTATATATATGTGTAACTGAATCACTTTGCTGTACAGAAGAAATTTTTTTTACATCTTTATTGGAATATAATTGCTTTACAATGTTGTGTTAGTTTCTTCTGTATAACAAAGAGAATCAGCTATATGTATACATATATCCCCATATCCCCTCCCTCTTGTGCCTCCCTCCCACCCTCCCTATCCCACCCCTCTAGGTGTACAGCAGAAATTAGCACAACATTGTAAATCAACTATACTTCAATTTTTAAAAATGTAAAAAAAATAAACAAGTATACTGTGATATATACTGTCTTCCAAACTGAATATAGTTCAATGCCAAGCTATTTTTGGAGACAATAAGACGAACAGGCGACAGATTCTTGAATGATATTAACAAGGAAGGTTTCCTGGAGGAGATGGGACACGATAAAATAAAATTTATATTTTAAAGAAACATAAAATTCTTTCTGTCCATTTGGGCCTCCTCCCTCCCTCCCTAATGTGCAGTGTGCATCTGCATCACACGTTAACCAGAGCTCCTCAAAGATGGGAATGCCTACTCGACACTAAACATCAATTTTTTTTCTTTCTTCTGATGCGAGCAACATAACTTCTCAGAAGATTCACATTTCTTCCTAACTCTGTAGGTGGTCATAGTGACTTAACAGCTCGATTTGTACATGTTTATCTGGACTATGTATCTTTGGTGAACTTTAGGTAAAATATCAGTGTACCATTTTGATGTATTTGTCTTGCAAACGTATTGCTATATGACTGTGCCTTCGACTTCTAACAGGTGGAACAGTTCTCAGAACTTCTGAGAGTCTGTCTCGTGGGTTATAAGCTTCAGTTTGGCTTAAATAAAATCCTCTTTCTTCTTCTTAACTTGATTGCTAATTGAATATTTGTCGACAGACACATGATGGATGTCAAAGAATTGGTAAGTTTTAATGCTGGGATGTATTCATTTGTCACTGGCCTTTAAAGAATGTAATTCTTGCCATTAAGATTTTGCTTGAAACGCTTCCCACATTCTGCCTACTCAAATCCTACCCATCTTTCAAAGCCACTTCAAAGTCCATCTTCTTTCCTTCCTTCAACAAGGATCAATAATAAAATCCTTAAAATAAGAAGGGATCTTGTGCTTCCTACCTTTGGGGACAAAAAGAAAGAGAGGAAGTGAAGAGTTTGAGAGTGTGTGTCCTATCTGAATGAGCAAACTCCAAGGGATAGAGAGTTGGTTGCAGTTTCCAAAGTAAAGTCACATGAGTATTGGCCTATCACTTTACACCTCATCTTATTTCCATAACGGTCCCAGGAGACAGATATGACCACCCACCATGGCCTCGCACCATTGGCAGATTACTGTATCCATGTCATAGGGCTGTTCTGAAGATTAAATGAGTTTTGGCAGGTAAAGTGCTGAAACAAGTAAACATTCAATACCTCTTAGTCACAATTATTTAATTCCCACTAGGGGAAGTAAGGACCAATCAATCAAAAGTATTAAGTAACTTGCCCAAACATGCCAGAGATATCACACACTTAGGGATAATTCCTGTGCTAATTTCTTGTCTTGGGAATTCCCAGACCAAGTGGGAAATGTCCAGCACCCAACGTACCTGATATACAGACCCGTGGTTGCAACTTCTCTCTTTTTTTTGGCCGAGACGGGTGGCATGTGGGATGCTATTCCCCCGACCAGGAATCGAACCCGTGCCCCCTCCCTTGGGAGCGTGGAGTTTTAACCACTGGACCACCAGGGAAGTTCTCCCACCCCTCTCCCACCCGACTCATCTCCCATCACCAGCTGCAACTTTTATATCCTGAGGCCAGACTGTTACCTGTATTGGTGGGATTTTTTTTCTTTAGGGATTTTTCTCCTTACCCCCTTTTACGTAGGGAATAGCCTTTTAAGACTTCTAGCATGAACCCAAAGCCTCTAACTCTGTCCCTGTGTGAGCATTAAAACTCAATGCCCTGCAGTAATAGAAAACAGAATCCTGCTTGTACCCACCACTATCTGGGTAGTCTTAGTACAGGCTTCAATTTCTGTTATTCAGATTAGTAGATCTCTCAGCTATGTATCTACAAGGACATGCTATGCTACGCTGTTCTTGTTGTTTTTTAATTCAGCATATCTAGGTGTTTATAGCAGGAGGATTTTCTGGTTATTCTAATTTGCCAGAACTAAGATTTCTATCATAGTTTTTTTTACTGACAATCAAATTAGTTCTGTTAATCTTTACATTCCCAGTTCTTACCTAAGGGAGCATTTTATATAGTTTTAAATTCCTGAAAATAAGCTCATGTTTTAAAGATGAAAGTTTATCAAAAACCTAGAGGTGGGGCTTCCCTGGTGGCGCAGTGGTTGAGAGTCCGCCTGCCGATGCAGGGAACACGGGTTCGTGCCCCGGTCCGGGAAGGTCCCACATACCGCGGAGCGGCTGGGCCCGTGAGCCATGGCCGCTGAGCCTGCGCGTCCGGAGCCTGTGCTCCGCAACGGGAGAGGCCACAACAGTGAGAGGCCCGCGTACCGCAAAAAAAAAAAAAAAAAAAAAAAAACCCTAGAGGTGGGGAAGGGATAAGGAAAAAAAAAAACACCTAGAAGAAACTATGACATAGATCATAAAACAACTGCCCAGAAAAATATAATGACAAATTATAAGCCTAAAATGTTTTAATGATCAGATGTCCTACTACTTCAGAAACAATCCTTATTTTAATAAATGACAAGGTAAAGCACAATTTAAAAATTCACCTGCAAAGACTTATCCTATTGAAAGGCTCCTCCTAAAGTCGGAGAACCTGAGCCACAGGAGGAACCCTCCCATCGGACAGGCCCTCCCGCGGGGAAAGTTTCCGGGGCAGGGGGCGGGGCTGCCGGAAGTCGCCGGTCGCCGTCTGCTGTTCGTTGTTTGAGCTGCTGACGGGAAGGAAAAGCCCGAGCTTCGGCTGCGCCGCGGGGCGGCAGTCACGACCGGAGCCCGAGCCGCCGCTAGCCTCTGGACGAGCCAGAAGCCAGGAGCACCAGCTGCGGAGCGGCGGGGCCGAACGCCCGCTCGCCTTCTGATCTCGCCATGTCGCGGGGCTCCATTGAGATTCCCCTCCGGGACACTGACGAGGTAAGTGTAGAGAATGGGGGAGGGTGGGGACCTTGAACTTGGAGATCTCCCCCTCCCCCTTTCTCTCGACTTCGTTTCCGAAGCGAGAGCACCCTCTCCCCAGATCCAGCTACCCGGCCGAAGCTCCTATCACGTCTTTCCCCAGCCCCAGCGCCCTCCCAGGCTGGGAACATCAGGTTCGCGCAACCTCGAAGCCACCCGAGAAGGAGTTCTTGAAAGTTCCTCACCAACCTGTCCGTATTTGACAGTACTCTGCTCTTTTCCTAATTCAGGAGCGCAGGGGTGTGACAGTGCCTGATAAAATGTAAGGCACCTCATAGATCGCAGAGGTGGGCGCAGATGTCACTGTGTTCTCTCTGCTACTCAAACTAAGTGTCTCTCCCTGGGAATATATAGGATGTCGCCCTTCCTCCCTTAGAAACTCGAGTATCATGGTGCACCACATCTGCCACACAAGGCTCCATCAACGAAATAGAGACCCCAAGATAATAGCCGCTGCAGTGTGCTGATACAATTAACCCCATTTCCCTTCCTGTCGCCTCTTTTATGGGTGGCCTATGGCTTGTCTGAGTAAAGTCCTCAGAATTGATGTTGTCTCATTCGATATCTCATACTCTTACTTTTGATTGAGGTACAATATTGAGATATGTTTCACTTACTGTAAAATCCAGTGGTTTTTAGTAGTGTAACCATCACCACTATCTAATTCCAGAACATTTTCCTACTGTTACTTTTGTGCCACATTCAGGAGTGTGTGTGACACAAATGATGCCTCCATGATTAGTGTGTACGGTGGCACTCAACTTTGCATTGCCTCTAGGACTGTGCTTCTCAAGTTGTCAGACTGGGACTTCCCTGGTGGCATAGTGGTTAAGAATCCGTCTGCCAATGCAGGGGACACGGGTTCAAGCCCTGGTCCAGGAAGATCCCACATGCTGCGGAGCAACTAAGCCCGTGCGCCACAACTACTGAGCCTGCACTTTAGAGACCGCGAGCCACAGCTGCTGAAGCCCGCATGCCTAGAGCCTGTGCTCTAGGCACAAGAGAAGCCACCGCAAGGAGAAGCCCACGCACACCGCAATGAAGAGTAGACCCCGTTCCCCACATCTAGGGAAAGGCCACGTGCAGCAACAAAAGACCCAATGCAGCCAAAAAAAAAAAAAAAGTTGTCAGACCGAGTCTCAGGGTCTGTGGCCTGAGTCTCTGGGGTGTTTATCTGTACTTTACCTGCATTATACGTTACGCAGGGTTTCCTTTTAGTTTTTTCAGTAAGAAAAGCTTTTGTAGCATTTTATAGTTCTAGTGATTTGAGGACAAATGTCAGCGTTTGTTTGCTATGCTTTAATATTACCATATAACGTATTTGTCATATGCTCCTTAAACGTTTCTTAACGTATGCTTGTTCAGCCCTATTGAAAGTGAACACAAATCCTATGTATAACCATACTGATGTATCTTTAGGAAAGCAGCAGTCAAAGAAGAAATGTGAATTTTAAAAAGAAAAATAAGAGTTAAAACCTACATTTTGTATTTTAGGTCATCGAACTTGACTTCGATCAGTTACCGGAGGGAGATGAAGTTATCAGTATTCTGAAACAGGAACACACACAATTGCACATATGGATTGCTTTGGCGGTGAGTATTCATGTAACAAATATTTTTTATATGTTGACTGGAAAAAATACGTGGTTCTGTTTTCAGTTACAGTAATAGCCAGCTTGGGTGAATGATAGATAGTACCATGTATATGGAACTTAATTGTATTAAAGGCAAGTTTACTAAGTGATGTGTTGGCCTCTGGTAAATTAGTATATGTTGGTGAAAGCAGAATTCATTTAAGTTAAAGAGTACTCTATATTGAGCATTTGATTATTTAGTGATTACTCAGTGAAGACTGGCTTATGGTTTGTAGATAAACTGAGAAAAAACGAGGTGCCACAATTTAAACAATCTAACACCCTCTACCCTCCCCAGCACCAGCTGCATAATGATGTTTCTTTTTTGTGGGAACATTATAGTAAATGATTATGAATAAAATATAGTAAATACTTTGATCATTATTCCTAAGCAAGTTTGTCACAGGTCCCTTTCACATAAAGATATACAGGAGGCCCCTGACCTTGAAGAGTCAGAGAAGTAGATCTGGAATCGGGCTTGTGTCCAGTGCTCAAGCCTAACTCTTTTTTTTTTTTTTTTTTTTTTTAAAGCCTAACTCTTAAAGAGTTTCTTAAGTATGGATTTACAGAGAGAGACTTTCAGTGACAAGCAGTGCCCTCCTGACTTGAAGTGCTAAGTTTTCCTAGTCTTTGGAGAACAAGACATTAATGCTTGTCACATATTTTTTAAAACCAGAAGGGAACTTAGTATTTTTTTAGTACAAATGCCTCCTTTAACAGCACTTACATGAAAATTGAAGTCTTGGAGGGTTAGCATGGAACCTGTAGTAAAATAAATTCATAAAGCATTGTGGGCTGTAGGTTGTTACACTAGAAAGAATGTAGGCTTTGGGATTAGAGAGTCCTTTGTTCAAATTCCAACTCGGCTACTAACTAGACAAATGATCTACCTTCTGAGCCTATTTCCTCATCTAAAATAGGGGGTTGTTAGCACTCACCTTAAGGGTGGTTGTACAGATTAGAGATAATGTATATGAAGCTCCTGGCATTGTTTGTGGCCCACAGTAAGGGGTTAATAAATGGTGGCTATTCCTTTTATTATTAATAAATGAAACAGATACCCAGGGAAGTTATTCAGCAGACCCAAAGTCATAGACAATTTTTGATGGATCTATAACTGGAACCCAAGTTTTCTGTTTGGTATTCTTTATACCCTCTCACTATTGCTTTCTCTCTTGGGCTCTGATTTAGTTTGAAATCAGCTATTGCTAGGTAAGAAGATGGAAGCATTTGTAGTGATTATAATTTTTTAAACAGCTTTATTAGGTATAATTCATCTATAGTAAACTGCACATATTTCATATGTACCATTGAGAATTTTTAGCATATATGTACACCTGTGAAATCATCACCACAATCAAGATAATGAATATATCTATCACCCCTAAACTTTCCTCCCACCTCTCCCTTGCCCCTCCACAGTGCCCAGGCAACCCCTGATCTGCTTTTTGTCACTAAAGATTAGTTTGAGATTTATCCATGTTGTAGCATGTACCCAATAGCTCCTTTTTACTGCCGAGCAGTAGCCATTATACAGATAGACCACAGTTTGTCCATTCACCTTTTGCTCAACAATTTAGTTGTTTCCAGTTTGGGACTATTACACATAAAGCTGCTATAAACATTTGTGTACAACTTTTTGTATTGACATATCCTCCAGTAATTCTAGTTTGATTTTTTACCTTATAGCTGGAATACTACAAGCAAGGAAAAACAGAAGAGTTTGTAAAGTTGTTGGAAGCAGCGCGTATAGATGGCAATTTGGACTATAGAGACCATGAAAAAGACCAGATGACTTGCTTGGATACATTGGCAGCCTATTATGTACAACAGGCTCGGAAGGAGAAGAATAAGGACAACAAGAAAGATCTTATTACACAGGCAACCCTATTGTATACGATGGCAGATAAAATTATTATGTATGATCAGGTAAATTAAATCAGATATCTTTGCATTTATGAAAGGGAAAAAATACCACATGAAAGTAAAATGTGTATAATAGGCAACAGATTTTCTTTCAGTTTTTCTTAAAATAACATAGTTGATAAGAATAGTCAAAAAGAAGGGTTCCTTAATAAAATAGAAATTTCTTTGGTCCTGGTACTGTTGAAGTAATATGGGCAAATTTAGCATGTGAAACTTATCCACATGTTGAGTTGGTAATTCCAACATCCTCAGGTGAACTTCAAGCATATTTTAAGGAGTTTGAACTTTTCTTTTTGTCATCGTTCCTGGCACAGACAACTTGCATTTTGGGATAGTTCCTCAATTTGCAATTAAGAATTGCTTACTGGTAGTTTAAACACATTACAGTGATAAAGGAATTTGTGTGATGATCTGCTTCCTTCCTATATGGTTTTTATTTTCATGTTACACATTTGTGTTAAATTGTGGTTAGTCCTGGATAAAGTCAAGTCTAAGATGATGCATTACTTTTTCAGAACCATTTGTTGGGAAGAGCCTGCTTCTGCCTACTTGAAGGTGACAAAATGGATCAGGCTGATGCACAATTTCATTTCGTACTCAACCAGTCTCCAAATAATATTCCAGCCCTTCTTGGTAAGTCATTTTTGGCAACCATCTTAGGAATCTATATTTTTCATCTGTGCCTAGAATGTATTTCTTTGTTGATGACTCCTTAGTAACTGGGCTGGGCAGCAAAGTAGAAGAGCTTTACCTTATTAAAAATAAAACTATTACAATAGATCATTGTTTCTGTTGAAATTACAGAAATAAGATATATACCAGTTAAGCATAATTTGTTATACACTTCTAAAGCGTCAATAAACAATCTATTTGGACAACTCTAAGCTACTTTAATTATTTTATAACATTTAACATAATATAGTACCGTTCTATTTATAGGCATAGATTAATATACCCTCATGGAAAACAAGTTTAGATATGAAATCATTTTTGCTATTTTCAAGTATTTCTTACTGAGAGATATATTTGATTTAGGTGAGTTAGTAGAGAGCATATGAGACTTGTGTTCTTTAATAAGTGCATGTTTATTTTTAAAAATCATTACAGGTAAAGCTTGCATTTCATTCAACAAGAAGGATTACAGAGGAGCTCTCGCTTACTATAAGAAAGCCTTGCGAACTAACCCAGGATGTCCAGGTAAGAGAAAAACTGTAAGTCTAGGCTGTGTATGATCCAACTTAAAATATTGATATTTGATTCAAAAGCTGCATAGTAGATCATAATATAATCTTTTTGCCCTATACTAGTTTTCTTTCCAAAATCTCATTCATTTAGCAAATTTTGAAGTCAAATGTAAAATGTTTCCAGAAGGAGAGGGTGTCAGTGTCAAATTCTGTTGTTAGGCCAAGTAAAATAGGGAATGAAAGTTGATCATTGGATTTGGCAGCATACAAATCATTAGTGACCTTGATAAAGCAGTTTTACTGGAATGGTGGAGGTGAGATACTCATTAGGGTGGAGTCAAGAGAGAAAAGGGAAGGAAGGGAATTGGGAGGCAGCAAATGTAGATCTCTCAAGGAGTTTTACTATCTAGGGAAGAGTAGGAATGAATTGACAACTGGAAAGGGAAATGGAATCAAGAGGGGATTTTTTTAAGATGCGAGAATGTATATGGATGAGAATGATCTAGTTGAGAGGGAAAATTTGGTGATGTGGGAAAAATAGGGCAGGGTTGCAGGAGCAGTGTCCTTAGATGAGAAGGGGTAGGAACTAGTGAGCAGTGGAGAGGTCATCCTTAGAAACATGGTTGTGTTTTGGCATAGCTTTGGAATTGGGAAGCATTTATAAGCATAGCTCTGCAGATGTGCATGTAGTCAGTCACTATATTTAAGACCTTAATGAAGCTTTTTGTTCTCTGTTTAAAAATTGCTCTTTAAAAATTAGATAATGAAGGTACAGTGTAGCCAGGAGCATTGGAAGACAAGAAAAATACCACTATTATAGGTGTTCTGTTCTATGGTGAGAAAGGTATCCTTGATGAGGGGGTAAGTGTTGGGAGGTGTGAGGGGAGAGTGGTATGCTCTGACCTCCAGTGAAACCAAGTTTGTGATACACCCGAAGATTTTATAGTGTAGTTATATTGAAGTTAATTCTGCGATTTTGCAACTTGTAAATAGAGAATGTTTAAGCATTTAAAAAAATTTTAATCCTAAAAATGCCCTAGTTTGACAAACTGAATGACTTGATTTTATTTTTGTAGCGGAAGTTCGTTTAGGAATGGGCCATTGCTTTGTCAAACTTAACAAATTGGAGAAGGCTCGTCTGGCATTCAGCAGAGCCCTGGAACTCAATTCCAAATGTGTGGGAGCATTGGTGGGACTGGCTGTTCTAGAACTCAACAATAAAGAGGTATGTGAGTGAAAAAACTGTCTAGTTCCTGACTGATTTGTCAGGAATTATATATTGAATTATATTGAATTATATATTCAATATATATTCAATATATTGAATTATATATTCAATATATATTCAATATATTGAATATATATTGAATTATATCTCAACAGAGCTGTTAAAAAATGCAATCTTTTGGAGTCTTTTCTATTATTTGCCTTAGCAGTAAATTATTTAGGACAGTGATATCAAGTATATTTACTACATGCATCCAATTTCAAAGGGCAGGAAATGCTTTCCAGTGGCAGTGTTTCTGCAGTTAAGTTTGTTAAGAAAGCTAAATTCTAAAAGTTTACCTCACTATTTGAATTTATTTTTATTATTTTGTCTTTAATTTTTAAAGATTACTTTCCATTTGCAGTTATTACAAAATCTTACCTATATTCCCCATGTTGTACAGTACATCCTTGAGCCTATCTTACACCCAGTAGTTTGTACCTCCCACTTTCCCACCCCTGTATTGCCCCTCCCCCCTCCCCCCCACTGGTAACCAGTAGTTTATTCTTTATATCTGTGAGGCTGCTTCTTTTTTGTTATATTCACTAGTTTGTTGTATTTTTTAGATTCCACATATAAGTGATATCATACATTATATATCTTTCTCTGACTTACTTCAGTTAGCATAATGCCTTCCAGGTCCATCCATGTTGCTGCAAATGGCAAAATTTCATTCTTTTTTATGGCTGAGTAGTATTCCATTATATATATATATATATACCATATCTTCTTTATCTATTCATCTGTTAATGGATACTTAGGTTGTTTCCATTATCTTGGCAGTTTCCATATCTTGCTATGAACTTTGGGGTGCATGTATCATTTCGAATTAGTGTTTTTGTTTTTTTCAGATATATACCCAGGAGTGGAATTGCTGGGTCATATGGTAGTTCTGTTTTTAGTTTTTTGAGAAACCTTCATACTGTTTCCCACAGTGGCTATGCCAATTTTCATTCTCACCATCACTGTTGGAAATTTTTTAATCCCTGATGAAAGTTAACTAAAACAAGAGCTATATTTTGCTATCTGAACTTAGATTTGTATAATCTTATTTCTTCAACTATAAAGGAAGCTTTGAAAAAGTGCTATTTAAGTAATATTTCACTCAACCCTGCCATCATTGTTTTTCTTTTAGGCTGATTCCATCAAAAATGGTGTCCAACTTCTTTCCAGAGCCTATACTATTGATCCTAGCAACCCTATGGTATTGAACCACTTGGCAAATCACTTTTTCTTCAAAAAGGTAGGAGAAATCATTTATTAAAATTGTTTAATTTTAAATCCTGATTTTTGTTTTTCTGTACTGCAGGTGATACTTTATCTTTTTAACTTGGAAAGAAATTTGAATCAAGAGGTTTTTTTCAAGTTAGAGTTTGGATTAGTATCTGGGGATACTAATTAGTATCTGGGTATGTTTGTTCATTCATTCATTCATTCATTTAATAATTATTGACCCTGTATACTGTACCCAACATTGCGATAGGGATGTGGAGTTCAGTAAGATGTGGTTTCTGTACTCAAGGAGTCATTTCATAGAAAACACAGATATGGGAACAAATGTAAATGTAAAAATAAAGGTCTCTGCCCTGCTGTGGTAAAGAAATGAAAGAGGAAGTGATTAAGGAGAGTTTTCATCACCAAGAATGAGAGAGCTCTTGAACTATGTTTTTAGAAGAAGGTCACTAGGTAGCTGAAAGAAGACAGGCACAGATCTATGAAATGGTCTTAGTAGTTTAGTAAGAGTGTAGCATATGGTGAAATTTTTGCTTGTTTATTTTCACATGTTGATCGTGATGTAATTTTTTAAGTTGCCACTAACTCTGTGGAAGCAGTGGCATTCTAGGTTTCTCAAATACTAAAAGAGTTTTTATATAGTTAGTAAGCATGAGTTTAATCAATCATTTTTAAACCAGGTACTAAATTATACCAAGAACTTTAATTAAAAAACAGTTTAGGTAAGAGTTCACAAAACTGCATCAATCCTTATTAGTAATAGATGCTATGTTGCTGTTATTGTTGCTATTAATATGCATCGTATGCTTGTAAAATGCCAAGTACTGTTAAAAGTGCATGCTATGAATTTATATGTTATTCACAATAGTCCTATGTGGTAGGTAATATTTTCCTCATTTTGTGGATGTAATGGAAGCAAGAGTTAATAGCCTGAGGTCACACAGCTATTCACCATGATGCTTTACTCTCTCTGGCTGTAGAAGCATACTCCCCTTTCATAATGAATTATTAATTAAGCTTTATGCTATAGCTGTTTTAGTACTAAAAGGCAACTACTTAAGGAGAGGATGGAAATGTATCTCATATGTAAATGAAGTGTTACTGTTTAAGATAAAACAGCTACACAAGTTAGTTTGGTTTTTACTGGAAAAACAGCAACAGCACAAAAACAGAGGATGGATGATTCTAAATATTTGAGGGCATATCTAGTAGTCAGTGCTCACAGCAGTTGGGACAGCTTCCTTGAACCAAATGAGAATAATTCAGTTTTTAATTTTCAGTGCTAGTCACCCTTCCACTGCAGAAGATAAAGACTTGCTTCTACTGAGAACAATCAGTATATTCAGAACCTTAAAGATTACATAGGTGACGGACTTCCCTGGTGGCGCAGTGGTTGAGAGTCCACCTGCCGATCCAGGGGACGTGGGATCATGCCCCGGTCCGGGAGGATCCCACATGCTGATGGCTGGGCCCGTGGGCCATGGCCACTGAGCCTGCACGTCCGGAGCCTGTGCTCCACGATGGGAGAGGCCACAGCAGTGAGAGGCCCGCGTACCGCACAAAAAAAAAAAAAAGAAAAGATTACGTAGGTGAAATATGTAAATAACGCCAGTATATTTGGGTGTTACTGAACACCTGATCTGTGATCAGCACTGTGCCAGGTGTCATGAGGTCATCTTGCACTGGATATATGTCTTTAAGGTTTACAGAGCATGTTTACATATGTTTTCTCAGTTTGTCATTACAACAGCCCTAGAAGGTAGGCAGGGTATTTCCATACACTCATTCCAGTGAACAGTATATAAATTAAGCCAGAAGGCTGTGTCATGTAATTAAAAGTGTGGAGTTTGAATCACTTGGTTCAAATTCTGGCATCACCATTGTATATAGTTCTGTTGCTTTGCGCAAATAAACTAATAATTTCCCTAAACTTTAATTGCCTCACTTATAAAATAGTAATAATACCTACTGTATAGGATGTGAGGGATGGTAGTTAGGATTAAATGTAATATGCATATTAAATACTTATATAATGTGAAACACTCATTTCCTGATAAAAGCTGCAATCCCATTATTATTTCTAATGTAAAAAAAAAAAAATGTCAAAAGTGGTCATTGACCAAACAAAAACTCTACTTCAGACCAGATTTCTAGTCAAATGAATAAAACACATTCCTATTAAAACTGGAAAGTTGTTTCTACCCCTGATGTATGAACTCTGACTTTGAGAAACTTGGGAGACTAATCCAAAGGAAAGTCAGGCCTAATAGAAAGGTCATGACCCATGCATTCAAATAGAGCTGAGTACAAGTCCAAGTGCTGGCACTTGCTACCCTCATGTGATAGAACATAGCCTTGGAGTCAGAGAAAAAACAACAACCCACTAAATCGAGATTCTGGCTTTTCACCTTAGATAACAAACTTTATTTCTTTAAGTGTCTATTTTCCCATCAATAAAATGGTAATAATGACACACTTTGCAGGGAGGTTGATTAAGCTTAGAACTAATATAAGTATTATACTTAGCAGAGGGCTTTGGTTATAATAGTTCTCAATAAATTGTAACTGCTTCCATTACTGTTAATAAAGAACTTAACCTCTCTTGGGTTTTCTCATCACAAAAATAGGGACTAATGCCTCAAAGAATTGTTGTGGGGATTAAATGAAGTAATAGTACTGGGGAAATGTTAAGTACTGTACAACTGTTAGTTCCCATCTTCCCTGAATTTATCAGGAAGGGGAATGAGGAAAATGATTTGTAATTCTGGATACAGTGCTGCTATTGTTCATTCAATGAACAAATTTTAAAAGTGAAATTTGGGGAAGCCTTATGACTGAGACTGGTAGAGTTGTTTGGGTTCACTCAGTTGAGTTTTGGATCTTCCTTGTTCAGGATTACAGTAAAGTCCAGCACTTGGCTCTCCATGCATTCCATAATACAGAAGTGGAGGCCATGCAAGCAGAAAGTTGCTATCAGTTGGCTAGATCATTCCACGTCCAGGTAAGTTAACTTTACACCCTCTCTAAATATCTAATTCTTTAATGGTTTTCCAAATCATTTAAAAACTTTTGTACATATTGTTGGCCTTGTTTTATTTCATTTTTTAGGAAGATTATGACCAAGCTTTCCAGTACTACTATCAAGCCACACAGTTTGCCTCATCCTCTTTTGTGCTGCCTTTTTTTGGTTTGGGACAAATGTACATTTATCGAGGTGACAAAGAGAATGCATCTCAGTGCTTTGAGAAAGTCTTGAAAGCTTATCCTAATAATTATGAGACTATGAAAATTCTTGGCTCTCTATATGCCGCCTCAGAAGACCAAGAAAAACGAGATATCGCCAAGGTATGTTTTAAATATCTAAAAATTTTATTTTCTGTTAGCTATCTCTAGATGCGTGTTCCTCATTTCTTGTTATCGCTGGTAGAAATATGATGGACACAGTTTTGTTAGCTGAGTTTGTTGTAGTCGAACTAACATTTGACTTATCAAACAGGGTAGAGTAGCCACCACATTTGAATGTCATACCCTAGAGTTGGAATGCTTTAGCTTAATGATCTCTTTCATCCCAGGGCCATTTGAAGAAGGTCACAGAACAGTATCCTGATGACGTTGAAGCTTGGATTGAGTTGGCACAAATCTTAGAACAGACCGATATACAGGTATTTAGCCATGTTTTCCATCTGCTACCTGATGTGTTTTTGGTAAGCCTAATGCAGTGTTTCTCTTCCTCTCATTTTCACTTACACTTTCTGTCCACCATGAAAATACAGGGTGCCCTGTCAGCCTATGGAACAGCGACACGGATCCTTCAGGAGAAAGTGCAGGCTGATGTCCCCCCAGAGATTCTGAATAACGTGGGTGCCCTCCATTTCAGGCTTGGAAATCTGGGAGAGGCAAAGGTAGGAACGTAGAAATATTCCCTTCTTTTATACTATCAAGTTCAATGCACACTTTTTCCTATGTATCAACCAAGTCTTTTAACAATGTAATTTTCTTTTCTTTCTCCTAGAAATACTTTTTGGCATCATTGGATCGTGCAAAGGCAGAAGCTGAGCATGATGAACATTATTACAATGCCATTTCTGTTACAACATCATACAATTTAGCCAGGCTGTATGAGGCGATGTGTGAATTCCATGAAGCAGAAAAACTATATAAAAACATCTTACGGGAACATCCTAATTATGTTGACTGTAGGAATTTTAAACTTTTTTTGTGTGTATTAAAATGTCCACAACAGCAGCAAAAAATTTAGCCTGAAAAAAATCTTTCTTAGAACCAGTAGTAAACAGTTTTAGGAAATTCCCTTGCGGTCCAGTGGTTTAGAATTCCATGCTTCCACTACAGGGAGCCTGGATTCGATCCCTGGTCAGGGAACTAAGATCCTGTAAGCCCCACAGTGCAGCTGCGGTGCGACCAAAGAAAAAAGTTCAACAGTTTTGAAGGTTATATGCCTGCCCCCTTTTCTTCAAGGCAAATTTGTGGCCTTAAAAAAAAAAAAGAAAAAAAGATGCAGCTTCAGTTAAATTTATGCTAGAAACAAAAAGAAACAACTAAAAACCAGTTGGACCATATTTTGTAGACTAGGCCATCTTCAGTGGGTCAGCTACCTTTATTAGGCTTTTAACAACTCCTTGGCATATTTGGTGATGGGTTTATCTTTATGATGGGTCCTGCTTTGAATTCATATAAACATTTTGCAATGTTTATAATAGAAAGAACAGTGCTTTTCCTGGAAATAATTATTACTAAAAATGTCCTACCTTGAGTTTTTACAACCTAGACAATGTGAAATTTGGTAGGTTTTTAACTAAAAGTATTTTATATGCTGTATTTCCCTTAAAAGAACCTAAAGCTATGAGGTTTTGACTCTGGTCAAATTAGGGGCTACCAATTTGGCCCCTGTCGTACTGTTATGGATGCAAAAGTGATTTAAAATAAATAAGATTTTAGTTGAATGTCAGGCTAAATTTGAACTGAGTTGATAGGCAGTAGTAAGCCATTGTTGTTTCCTGGAGAGAGTGACATTTTTTGGAGAAAATAACAACATTTGTATGGCACTTTTTTTATTTAAGTGGAAGAGCTGCAGTTAGAGCCCAGGTTTTCTAACCAGTAATCCCTAGTAGTCTGTGCTTTCACTGTAGTGCCATATGCCAAGCACAGTGCTGTGCATCAGAGAGAAATTGGAAACAGAACAATGCTAAGCTTTTAAAATAACTTAACTTGAGATGATGACTTGGTCCAGGGTGCTAGCCTGGGGAATGGAATGGAAGAGATAATCTGAGATTTCAAACAGGAAGACTTGATGGTGGCAGAGTTGCTCTTCAATTTATTAGGTTATTAATTAGCTATATTGATGCTTGATATAGTTTCACCTGTGGGACTTTTCTGTTCATTATTAATGTATTAATGAAAAACAATTGTTTCAAAAGTATGACTTTAAAATTATGATTCTACTTTACAGCTAATATTTTAAACATGAAAACTTGTATATTTTCAGGCTATCTGCGCCTAGGAGCCATGGCTAGAGATAAAGGAAATTTTTATGAGGCTTCAGATTGGTTTAAGGAAGCTCTTCAGATTAATCAGGTTGGTAATATTAACTCTTAGATTTGAAAAATAATTATTTCACCATTTCCCCCCAGTAAATCAATTTTTCCTTTTAATGGCTATCATATTTCTAGACTTGGCATCTCCCTGTTTTTTTCATTTACTTGTTAAAGATACTAAAGGGTATAGAAGTCATCTGAACATTTTGATTGTGGCCCACGATAAGAAATAGATTTCACACTACAGCCTAGTACATACACACATGTGTATACAGACAACTGAAATCAAAGTTTTACAAATCATTTTGTGCTCTTTCCATAGGCAGTACATTGACATTTTTACTGTATTCCATTCTGTTGCATTTCTTATGGTGATAACTAAACACTAAATTGATGTTACAAGTCACTGATCCATCTCAACTCTCAGTTTGAAAAACACTGTTGTAAATGTAGCTTGTAAACCTCTCCAGTAATCAGCTGTTGTGGAAAGATGATTGATCTCTCTGAATCCAAATTACAGATTTTGCTTCTTTTTATACATGTGTTTTTAGGACCATCCGGATGCTTGGTCTTTGATTGGTAATCTTCATTTGGCAAAACAAGAATGGGGTCCAGGCCAGAAGAAATTCGAGAGGATATTAAAACAACCAGCTACTCAGAGTGACACTTATTCTATGCTAGCCCTTGGCAACGTCTGGCTCCAAACTTTGCATCAGCCCACCCGAGATAGAGAAAAGGTAATCTTTTTTCATCTCTTTAAAACAAAATTGATACTTATTTGATTCTTGTTTGAATTTTTTTATAATGTTTGTATCTTTTTATAGGAAAAGCGTCATCAAGATCGTGCTCTGGCCATCTACAAACAAGTACTCAGAAATGATGCAAAGAATCTGTATGCTGCTAATGGCATAGGTAATTATACAGTTTGGATATCCATAATAATTTGTGAAATGAATGCTTTTGGAGGGATGTTTGCAGATCAGAATTTCTCTCTAGTTGTTTTTCTGGCTACAATTAGAAAATTCTAATTCTGTGAACCTTTTTATAACTTTAGGAGCTGTTTTGGCCCACAAAGGATATTTCCGTGAAGCTCGTGATGTATTTGCCCAAGTAAGAGAAGCAACGGCAGATATCAGTGATGTGTGGTTGAACCTAGCACACATCTACGTGGAACAAAAGCAATATATCAGCGCCGTTCAGATGGTAATGTCTTATTTTTCAAGATATTTTTATTTTGTGTTCATTGTTGAGCACTTGTTTCCTTAACCATTCTGGTCCTGCCTTGGAGGTGGGTGCTATCTCTTACGACACTGTGTCTATTCAGAGGCTTATAATTATATATGGCTAAGGCCAGTCTTTGGTGTCCAGACAGAGATGTGAGTCCTGGTTCCACCTCTAATTGCATGTCTTGGACAAAGGACATCTTCTCTGAGCCAGTTTTCATATCTATAAAACAGAAATAATTGTACCTTAGTCTCATAGAATTTTTTGAGCATCCAGAATGAAAAATACTTGGCACCATACTTGGCACTAGTTTGCCTCGCATAGCAGTAAGTACCCAGAAGTTAGTGGGATTTAATATCCGTTTGCTTGTTTTACCCTCTTACTTCTCAGATGAGAGAACTGAGTTTCAGGAAGGTTAAATTACACTTAAAATGAAACTCCATGGGGATAAGTTTTCATGGTTATAGAATTATTTTTTTTAATTTATTTATTTTTGGCTGCATTGGGTCTTTGTTGCTGTGCGCAGGCTTTCTCTAGTTGTGGCAAGCGGAGGCTACTCTTCGTTGCAGTGTGTGGGCTTCTCGTTGCAGTGGCTTCTCTTGTTGCAGAGCACGGGCTCTAGGCGTGTGGGCTTCAGTAGCTGTGGCATGTGGGCTCAGCAGTTGTGGTGCACGGGCTCAGTTGCTCCGTGGCATGTGGAATCTTCCCGGATCCGAGCTCGAACCCGTGTCTCCTGAATTGGCAGGCGGATTCTTAACTACTGCACCACCAGGAGAGCCTATGGCTGTAGAATTTTATTATGCTTTTCATATTTGTTGATTACTTGAACTTGAAGTAAAAGAGTCGTGCTTAGCATCTTTTGCATAGTAAAAAGTAAAAATGCTCTTATGGGGGAATTATTATGGTCAGAAAAAACAGGTTTCTGACCAAAGTTAGAAGACAGGCTCTGGACTTCCCTGGTGGCACAGTGGTTAAGAATCTGCCTGCCAATTCAGGGAACACTGGTTCGAGCCCTGGTCTGAGAAGATCCCACACACCGCGGAGCAACTAAGCCTGTGAGCCACAACTACTGAGCCTGCACCCTAGAGCCCGCGAGCCACAACTACTGAAGCCTGCACGCCTAGAGCCCACGCTCCACAACAAGAGAAGCCACCACAATGAGAAGCCCACGCACTGCAACCAAGAGTAGCCCCCTCGGGCTTCCCTGGTGGCGCAGTGGTTGAGAGTCTGCCTGCCGATGCAGGGGATACGAGTTCGTGCCCCGGTCCAGGAAGATCCCACATGCCATGGAGCAGCTGGGCCTGTGAGCCATGGCCGCTGGGCCTGCGCGTCCGGAGCCTGTGCTCCGCAACGGGAGAGGCCACAACCGTGAGAGGCCCGCATAGTGCAAAAAAAAAAAAAAAGAGTAGCCCCCTCTTGCTACAACTAGAGAAAGCCCACGTGCAGCAAGGAAGACCCAGCGCAGCCAAAAATAAATAAATTTATTTTTTTTAAAAAAAGAAGATAGGTTCTGGGAACTGGTTAACCATTTTTCTAAAAAGGATGGGTATTATTGTATTCAGAATATTGGAAAGGTCCTGGTCACAGGGACTTACAGAACCCAGATTGCATATGGTAGTCTCAGAGGTTGTGTTTTTGGAGGTGGGCCTTCTTGATCTGCAAATTAATTTCTAGGGATATTCAGGGAAAAACCGTCTAACAATCTTCCACAAAAAAGAACTTACCTATGATAAGATGTGTTCCATGGTCAGAAAGTGATATGTTCACAGCAAAATTAATACCAGTATTGCTATATTGGTTTTACTAAGAAATTAACAGCAAGAACAGTGAGATTTATCATTCTCATTGCCAGTAGTTTCCACCAGTCCTAAAGAAAGGTGGTAGAGCACCTTAGGAGCCAGGTGTATGACTTCTAATAAGTTGTCAGTGAGCCTGTTCTAGATAGTATTGCTGAAGATACCAAAAAAAGACCTTCCAATCTGTTTAACCTTTCAGTGTTGGTCGAAATTTCAAATGGAAAAACTATTTCTAGTATGTAATTTTTCTTGCCAGGTTTTTATGTTGTGAAAAATGTATGCTGGTGAGTGTAAAATATCGTTCTCAAATTAGTCTCTGAAAATAACCATTCAAAAGACAAAATACCTTTTCACATAGCTTTAAAATCGCTTGAAATTTTGTCACAAAATGACAATATCATTTAATCTTTGTTGTGTTTTAATTAACGTTTTCTTTTATTGTAGTATGAAAACTGCCTCAGAAAGTTCTATAAGCACCAGAACACTGAAGTTGTGCTCTATTTGGCCCGGGCTCTCTTCAAGTGTGGCAAGTTACAGGAATGCAAACAGACTCTGCTGAAGGTAAAAAAGAGAACTCAATTCTATGCTGCATTGCATTTTTTATCCTGTTTTACGCATGCTTACACACCTAACACTCTATTCGACTAAAATCCTTTCCATGTCATTATACCATACGAAAGATTTGCTTTGTTTTTGTTAATAGGCTAGACACGTGGCACCCAGTGATACAGTTCTTATGTTTAATGTGGCCTTGGTCCTGCAAAGATTAGCTACCTCTGTCCTGAAAGATGAAAAGAGTAATCTGAAGGAAGTACTCAATGCTGTGAAAGAACTGGAGCTTGCACACAGGTAAGATTTTGTAGGAACAACCTTTGAAATGCTTTGTTTCTTTAAACCCACATGGCTCAAAAGAGAATCATTCTCTATTAGAATCATTCCAGCGATTTTTAAGCCAAAGCAGACAGCTTCCGCCAGGTGGCATCCAACCGTAGCCAGGATCCTGCTAGAATTGGATCATGTAGTCCGACCCCTAGAACTGGCTGGCTGGCTTTGCAAACTTGCCCTAGGTTTTTCATTGACCTGTCAATAATATGACCCAGCATTTTACACACTAGAAATTTTTAGACTCCACTTACGCTGGTTTTACTTGTTATACTAGTGACTTTTTATGTGATATTAGTTTTACTTAAGCTGAGATTAAGACCTTTCCTCTTAAATATTGAATAAATTTATTCAGCTCAGCTCAAAATTTATGTAACCTTACAGTACTTATTTAGTAATTCAGTGTATGGTAAAATTAAAACCTGACATCTCTTCAGGTTTTGTCCAGCCTTATTTGAATTCTTGTTTAATTATTCCTTGCCTTGTCTAGTAGATTGTAAGTGCTTTCATGGCTTAAGCCTCCTAACCTCCATGCTGACATATTTAGTAAATTTGGTGTTTAGTAAATATTCATTGCTGGAATTGATTTTTGGTGGTTTGTGAATTTACTGATACCGTTAACTGTAACTTTATCATCAAGAACTTACTAATATTGAGTGGTATATTGATGAGGGTCTTTTTTTAAGTGAGTTGTATATATATTTTTCCTATTGAGATAACAGCCCTTCATGAATACATTCATTTAAGTATTAAGTATTCATTAAGTTTCAATCAGTATGTAAGCCTCCTCTCAGACTGTTTTTTTAAGAACAGATTAAAAATCTAAAGGGTCTATTTCATTAATTTTTTTTTAAGTAAAGTATTTTATTTTCTCATTCTATTTAGATATTTCAGTTACTTGAGTAAAGTTGGAGATAAAATGAGATTTGATTTGGCCCTCGCTGCTACAGAAGCCAGGTAATATACTATTTATGGAAGGTGACTCTGGGTGAGGCAGTGATAGCAGTGTGGACTGGGAGAGTGACACAGTAGTGAATGGGTTTCTGACCTTCCAGAGGTCAGTCTTTCACACTCCTCTCTGGGACACTTCAACCTGGACCAAGGCTTTTTCCTAAGGGTCCTTTCAGGGAATATGGCAAAGTTCAAGTACTTAAGTTGTATGGGAAAATACTTTTCTATTTCACTAATGTCAGCTATGTAGTCAGAATCAAGACACGATTCCTGAATCTGTCACATGTAAAGATAGTGTTGGGAATCTTTTTAGCTGTGCTTTGGGAGGACGGTTATAATTTGCAAACTTAACATAGTTGACAGTATTGGCTTCTGAGAAACTAAGTTAATTTTCCTAATTAAGACTCCCTGGTGGTGCAGCAGTTAAGAATCCGCCTGCCAGTGCAGGGGACACAGGTTCGATCCCTGGTCTGGGAAGATCCCACATGCCGCGGAGCAACTAAGCCCATGTGCCACAACTGCTGAGCCCGTGAGCCACAACTACTGAGCCCACATGCCACAGCTACTGAAGCCCACGTGCCTAGAGCCCATGTTCCACAAGAGAAACCACTGCAATGAGAAACCCGCGCACCACAACGAATAGTAGCCCCTGCTCGCCACAACTAGAGAAAGCCTGCGCACAGCAACGAAGACCCAAAGCAGCCAAAAAAATAAGATAAAATAAAAATTAAAAAAAAGAAAAGGGCTGAAGAATTTAAAAAAAAAAAAAGACTTCCCATAGGTATCACCTAATGATCCTGCTTCAAACTTTTAAATGTGTGTAAGGAATACAGATGCTCTATGAGTTTTTTAATAAAAAGTATACTAGCTACATACATATTTCTCTAAATTTGGATTGTTCTAGGCAATGCTCTGACTTACTGAGCCAGGCCCAGTACCACGTGGCCAGGGCGCGCAAACAGGACGAAGAAGAAAGGGAATTGCGGGCCAAACAAGAACAAGAGAAAGAACTGTTAAGGCAGAAACTTCTCAAAGAACAGGTATGTATTGTGTTTGCAGTTATATTAGAATTAAAGGTGTACATACATACACTTTGCATGTTAAAAAAGAAGTTCTGATGGTAGCCATGATTTTTTTCTGTCATAAGAACATTGTGATGAGGTTTTTTCCTACTCTTTTTCCTCATAGGAAGAGAAACGTCTCAGAGAAAAAGAAGAGCAAAAGAAACTTTTGGAACAGCGGGCCCAGTACGTAGAGAAGACCAAAAATATTCTTATGTTTACTGGAGAGACTGAAGCAACAAAAGAAAAGAAAAGAGGTGGCAGTGGTGGACGGGTAAGATATGACTCCAGTTAGAAACGAAGCTAATTGGTTAAATTCACTCAGTACTTAGTCCTGAGCTTTGGCTTCCTCCTTTGCTAAAAGTTAGTTTTCCAACAGAGACTGCTTTAAATGGTATCCAGTATTTAGAAATGCATTTCACTGTTAGCTGAGTACAGTTTACCTTGTAGCAACTTTGTAGCTGATGATTTTTGCTATTTGAGGCATTCATCCCTATTAGAAGTTTTTAAAGTATGGGCCTCACCATGCACTTCTTCCACGTGACTTAGAGCAGCGGTCCCCAACCTTTTTGGCAGCAGGGACCGGTTTCGTGGAAGACAATTTTTCCATGGATGGTGGCAGTGGGGAGGGGTTGGGGGGAGGTGTTGGTTCAGGCGGTAATGCGAGCGATGGGGAGCAGTGGGGAGCGGCAGATGAAGCTTCGCTCGCTCGCCCGCCGCTCACCTCCTGCTCTGCGGCCCGGTTCCTAACAGGCCATGGACCAGTACTGGGCCATGGCCCAGGGGTCGGAGACCTCTGACTTAGAGGACTGATGGGAAGTGGCCTCTTTCATACCTTAGCATTCCACCCACATTCCACCAGCCAGGAAAGCAATGACTGTGGTCTTGTTTGGGTTTCAGCGGTCCAAGAAGGGAGGAGAGTTTGATGAGTTTGTCAACGATGACACCGATGATGACCTGCCTATATCCAAAAAGAAGAAGAGAAGGAAGGGCAGTGGTAGTGAGCAAGAAGGCGAGGAGGAGGAGGGTGGCGAGAGAAAGAAGAAGAAGAGGAGAAGGTAGTGTCATGGAATAACCTTTTAAATCACCTGGGTTTTAAACCACCTCATGAAAGTGGCAAAAGACCTTTCACCTTCTGAATCTTAGGTTTAGAATCTGTGAACACCTATTTATCACTTGATCCCCCCAGACAGGGAAGCCTTTCATTCCCCCATTTCCTACTTTAATCCTAAAATGGGCCCCACTACCAAATTCCCGGCGTGCTTGGAGTCTCCACACATGTCCACAGCTTTCCTTCTGAGTGCTCCGAGTCAGTCAATAATTGCCTTTCTTATGACTGAAAATTGCAATATTTATTGGAAAATCTATGCAGTTTAGGATGAGAAACGTTAGTGTGTCCACACTGACTGTCCATCTTTGAAATCTTAGAAAAGCCACTGAGCTTCAGTTTCCTCTCTGTAAAGTAGCGATGGCCCACCTCCTGGTTTTACAGGATGTACAAAATGTGAATTTATGTGAAAGAAGGGCCTTTTAATCCTCCTAGTGCCATCCGCTGTTAGGATAAGTGGTGCCCTGCCCCCCTCTCACCTGGAAGTGCCCCTAAGCTGTCTGTTCCTCTCATGGTGCTTCTGTGTCCGGGAACCTCCAGTGTTAGCTAGACCTGTTCTTTCCAACCCATGTCTGGCTCTGCTTGTGGAATTCATTCAGACCTGTGGAATTGAAGCTGTGGCTGGATATTAGCAGGCCTGGGATGAGTAGTTGGAAGGGAAGAAAGAGGAGGGGAAGGAGGTTGAGTCTGGAGCCTGGGTCTTTTCTCACATCTTCTGTCACTCACCAAGGGCAAGATTCAAGCTCATCTTAGATTAGTAAGAGGGCTTAAAAGTGACTCAGTTAGTCAGCAGACATGGCATAAATACAGTTTTTGCAGACTCCCGAGCCATGTGCAGCAAGAGTAAGTTGTGGTCTCTGCCCTTGAGGGGTGTACAGTCTGCTCGAGGCCAGCCCCTGTAAAGAAGGGTGTTCAAAATGACTAATACTGTTTGAATGGCACAGAAGTCTTGGGTTTTATAGGCACGAGTGAATCTTGACAGACTTTCTCTTGGTGTTCACTATTTTAGACCTCCGAAGGGAGATGAAGGATCTGATGATGATGAAACAGAAAATGGCCCCAAATCGAAAAAGCGCCGTCTACCAAAAGCAGAGAAGAAGAAGGCTGTAAGTGTCCAGCTCTGTGGTTTTCATCCCCAGTAGGCATCAAAGACTGCGGTACTCTAGAATACATTCTTCCCCTGCAGTGTCTTCAAGCACAGGCACTTGTTTTTGAAGTTTGTTGGTTGCAGTTTGATTGTATCAGTATCACTGCAGTGCAAACCCAATTTAACAAGACATCCTAACATAAAGAGTCTTGACTAATCTATTACGTTTGATCTTCTTTCTTCAGCCCAAGCCAGAACGTCTGCCTCCTTCAATGAAGGGAAAAATAAAATCCAAAGCCATAATATCATCAAGTGACGATTCATCTGATGAAGATAAACTGAAAATTGCTGATGAAGGGTAGGAAGTTTTCACTTATGTTCTCCTGGTGAAGGATAACCAAGAGTGGCCACTGTGCCAAAGCGCCATCTCTGCAGCTTCTTAGAATCCTAGAGCAGGAAGAAGCCTGAGCACACATCTCGTTCCAGTCTTGTCATTTTGTCCTACTAAATGTTTGTCCCTTAAAGAAGGAAACCTATTTTGAAATCTCATTTCTTCGTGAATATTAGCTGAAATTTTCTATCATTTTGCTACACTGCCATTGACTGGCTTAAAGTATTAAGAGTAGCCTGATCTTGGTCACAGGGAGAAAGGGACTTTCTTGACCATTTCCTCCCTTGTCAGGCAGGGATGACTCAGCACTGCCTGCTCTATGGAGGGCTTATCGTAGACTCCTCTAGCTCACAGCCTACTTGGTGAAACAATATTCTGTTTTACTTGTACTGAACTTGCCCCTCAAGCTCTGCATTTGGATTCCTAGACTAAGACTCTTAATACCATACTATGCTGGGTTCTTCTGACAGCCATCATTTCATTCATTCATTCAACAGACATTTGAACATCCATGCTATGAGATAGCAAGCTGAGAGCTGGGGTTGCAGAGGATAAAGACATCGACCCTGCCCCCAGGGAATTTGTACTTTCGAGACAGTGGAGAATGACAAATAAACCAAAACTACATTACAGTGGGAAAAGGGTTATCACTTATATTTTGCATTTATTGCTCTTCAGTGACCACATGTAATCTGGAGTTTAGGTAGTGGGGGGAATTATTGAGGTGTTTTTTTGTGGAAGAAAGGCTGTTTAAGTCTTAGAAGAAGAATAGAGAGTCCTAATCAACTGTACTTCAATAAAAAATAAAAATAATAAGAATTTTTAAAAAAATAAAAGGAAGAGAGAGTCTTGGTTGGTTAGAGGTGAGGCAGGGGTGAGAGGTTAGCATGTCGAAGGGGCTAAGGGTCCTGGTGCAGGGCTGGTCTGGTAGGGTAAAGCGTCTGTAAAGATCTGCAGTTCCCTTTTTCTCTGAAGATGCTGGTTGACACAGATTTGGATTGCTTTTCCCTAAAACACTGTTTCACCCTTGCCCACAGTGTTACCCTGGTCCACTGATTACAGAGTGTTGGTTAGACCTTAATGAAGTGTTTGCTTATTTGGCCAGATGGAATGGAGTGAATTAGATCCCGGGGCCCACTGGCCCTTAGCGTGTATACAGAATGAGTTATGTGATGTGTGTCTAGGTTTCTTCTTTCGGATGTAAGCACAAAGAGCCTTTCTTCAGTCTACAGGGATGTTTTCATTTCTAGGGAGAGTAGTATGTTTCACCTCCCTCACCTTTCTTAGACTGACCCTGTGGGATTTAATATTCCTTTCTTGGAGTATCTGTTCTGAAAACCAAAACTAAGGAATATGCCCGAGGAGAAGCATGTCCTCCTCTCCACAGCTCTGGTGGGGGAGCAGTTGTGACAGTGGTGAAGGGAATGTTCTTTCCTCCAAGAAGCCAAGATTCCCTGGGTGCCACTGCACCCCCAAGCATTAGCACAGGTCTCCTGCCCTTAACATCTGATAAGTAGAGAGGGAACTCTGGCAAAAGTACACAAACAAGCTGCAGAACCTTTTTATTTAGCCCCAGTTTCCTATGTTGAGTAGGTCTAGTCGTGGCGGAGGGCACCGGAGCAGAAGCAGATCCTGGGACAGAAAGGGTGACTTTGCTCCTCAGCGATCTTCTAGCACAGATGGCAGTGGCGCAGAGGAGCTTCCCTCCCAGCCAGCCTTGGGACAGAGTGCATTCTTCAGAGTCTCTGCAGCCCAGTGAGGTCCCGGGTTGCACCTCTGCCGCTGTGTATTGGTTTATAAAGATAAATAAATGTATCCCTTCTTTTTCATAATTTTACGTACGAAATTGAGAAATGCTTCATTCTGATGAAGGGTGCCTGGGATGACCAGTGCGGTCACCCTTCACTGTCTATGTTCTGTCTCAGAGCTAAAGTGCCTTATTCTTTTTAACTTTTTAATCTCTCTTAATAACCCTATCACATTTACAAAAAAGCACACCAAAGGATAGCACAAAACGAACACCTGTGTCAACAGCGATCCGGTCAAGACATCAAATGCCCTTCTTTTTTCAAGCGCATTCCCGGTTTGTCGAGGCTCCCTTGGCCAGAACCCTGGTCTAACGAGCGTTTGTCTTTGCCAGACATCCCCGCAACAGCGACAGCGACTCCGACGAGGGCCAGCGGCGGAAGACGGGCGCCTCCTCGGAGGAGAGCGACTCCGACGAGAACCAGAACAAGTCCGGCAGCGAGGCCGGCAGCCCCCGGCGGCCCCGGAGGCAGCACTCAGATGAGGACTCAGACAGCGACCAGCCGACCAGAAATCGCAGGCCCTCGGGCTCCGAACAGTCTGACAACGAATCCCTGCAGTCCGGGCGGAGCCGCTCGGGGGGCTCTGAGATGGACTCTCAGCCCGCGTCCCCCAGCGCCGAGTCGGACCACTACTCCGAGAGAGCATCTGACAACGAGGGGTCCGGCCGAGGCTCCGGCAGAGGCTCCGGCAATGAATCCGAACCCGAGGGATCCAACAACGAGGCCTCGGATCAGGGCTCAGAACGTGGTTCAGATGATAGCGACTAGGCTTTATTTCATGAATAAGCTTCATCTCCGCAGGAAACTTTTTTAATATATGAAAGCTGTGATAAAAACATTTCAGGTGTTTGGTCAAACAGTGGTGGATTTTTCTTAAGGCAATTTTTTTCTCCTATCCATTTGTATGTTACTATGTCCCAAAAGATGTTTCCCTTGCGAGAGTCCAATATTTGAGTCTCTTGAGAAAAAGGTGACTATTCTTTATTATGGTACAGTTCCACCTATCATATGTGAAAACCCCAGGAAGATAAACCCACATGCTGAACCATTCCTCCCGAGATTTGACTGAAACTGTGGCAGATGTCTCATCTTCTTTGTGTGTTAAGCAGCATATTATTAGGACTTTTATTGCAATCTTTTACCAAGTGGTGTGAGGAACTTGGTATTAATGTCTTTGTTCCATTTCAAGTTTAGATCAGGAATATTTTTATTTTCTGGAGGAAGAGGTATCTACTGTATAATTGCACCAAAGTACAAATGAAAGGAATGTTTTCTTCAATAGTGTAATACTGCAGCCATGTAGATAAAACGAGAAATATATCATTTGTTAGGTTGAGTAAGATGTGGAAAAATGCTTTTCTGTTAGTAGTATGCAAAGACCTACCTAAGCCACATAATAAAATTCTTTTACCAACTTTTATGTGTAACTTTGTGTCATTTTTTTTTTTGCTCAGTACATTTGTATATGAAAATTTAGCATCTATAAAAATATGCAAATATTTGGAAGAAACTGAGCTAAGCTGGAGGTTGTTTACTCAAAAGTTTTATAATTCATTTTTTTAACATCTTTATTGGATTATAATTGCTTTACAATGTTGTGTTAGTTTCTGCTTTATAACAAAGTGAATCAGTTCTATGTATATGTATATCCCCATATCCCCTCCCTCTTATGTCTCCCTCCCACCCTCCCTATCCCACCCCTCTAGGTGGTCACAAAGCACCAAGCTGCTCTCCCTGTGCTATGCAGCTGCTTCCCACTAGCTACCTATTTTACATTTGGTAGTGTATATATGTCCATGCTACTCTCTCACTTCGTCCCAGCTTACCCATCCCCCCTCCCCGTGTCCTCAAGTCCATTCTCTATGTCTGCGTCTTTATTCCTGTCCTGCCCCTAAGTTCTTCAGAACCTTTTTTTTTTTTTTTTTAGATTCCATATACATGTGTTAGCATATGGTATTTGCTTTTCTCTTTCCGACTTACTTCACTCTGTATGACAGACTCTAGGTCCATCCACCTCACTACAAATAAATCAATTTCGTTTCTTTCTATGGCTGAGTAATATTCCGTTGTATATATGTGCCACATCTTCTTTATCCATTCTTCTGTCGATGGACACTTAGGTGGCTTCCATGTCCTGGCTATTGTAAACAGAGCTGCAATGAACATTGTGATACATGACTCTTTGAATTATAGTTTTCTCAGGGTATATGCCCAGTAGTGGGGTTGCTGGGTTGTATGGTAGTTCTATTTTTAGTTTTTTAAGGAACCTCCATACTGTTCTCCATAGTGGCTGTATCAATTTACATTCCCACCAACATAGCAAGAGGGTTCCCTTTTCTCCACACCCTCTCCAGAATTTGTATATTTTTTGATGATGGCCATTCTGATGGGTGTGAAATGATACCTCATTGTAGTTTTGATTTGCATTTCGCTAATGATTTGTGATGTTGAGCATCCTTTCATGTGTTTGTTGGCAATCTGTATATCTTCTTTGGAGAAATGTCTATTTAGGTCTTCTGCCCATTTTTGGATTGGGTTGTTTGTTTTTTTCATATTGAGCAGCTCATATTAAAGGAGATTAAGCCTTCATCAGTTGCTTCATTTGCAAATATTTTCTCACATTCTGAGGGTTGTCTTTTCGTCTTGTTTATGTTTTCCTTTGCTGTGCAAAAGCTTTTAAGTTGCATTAGGTCCCATTTGTTTATTTTTGTTTCCATTTCTCTAGGAGGTGGGTCAAAAAGGATCTTGCTGTGATTTATGTCATAGAGCGTTCTGCCTATGTTTTCCTCTAAGAGTTTGATAGTGTCCGGCCTTACATTTAGGTCTTTAATCCATTTTGAGTTTATCTTTGTGTATGGTGTTAGGGAGTGTTCTAATTTCATTCTTTAACATGTAGCTGTCCAGTTTTCCCAGCACCACTTATTGAAGAGGCTATCTTTTCTCCACTGTATGTTCTTGCCTCCTTTATCAAAGATAAGGTGACCATATGTGCGTGGGTTTATCTCTGGGCTTTCTATCCTGTTCCATTGATCTATATTTCTGTTTTTGTGCCAATACCATACTGTCTTGATTTGTAGTAGCTTTGTAGTACAGTCTGAAGTCAGGGAGCCTGATTCCTCCAGCTCCGTTTTTCTTTCTCAATATTGCTTTGGCTATTCAGGGTCTTTTGTATTTCCATACAAATTGTGAAATTTTTTTGTTGTAGTTCTGTGAAAAATGCCATTGGTAGTTTGATAGGGATTGCACTGAATCTGTAGATTGCTTTGGGTAGTATAGTCATGTTCACAATGTTGATTCTTTCAATCCAAGAACATGTTATATCTCTCCATCTATTGGTATCATCTCTTTTTTTTTTGGTATCATCTTTAATTTCTTTCATCAATCTCTTATAGTTTTCTGCATACAGGTCTTTTGTCTCCTTTGGTAGGTTTATTCCTAGGTATTTTATTCTCTTTGTTGCAGTGGTAAACGGGAGTGTTTCCTTAATTTCTCTTTCAGATTTTTCATCATTAGTGTATAGGAATGCAAGAGATTTCTGTGCATTAATTTTGTATCCTTCTGCTCTACCAAATTCAATTATTAGTTCCAGTAGTTTTCTGGTAGCATCTTTAGGATTATGTCTGTATAGTATCATGTCACCTGCAAACAGTGACAGCTTTACTTCTTCTTTTCTGATTTGGATTCCTTTTATTTCTTTTTCTTCTCTGATTGCTGCGGCTAAAATTTCCAAAACTATGTTGAAGAATAATGGTGAGAGTGGACAACCTTGTCTTGCTCCTGATCTTAGAGGAAATGGTTTCAGTTTTCCACCATTGAGAACGATGTTGGCTGTGGGTTTGTCATATATGGCCTTTATTATGCTGAGGTAAGTTCCCTCTATGCCTACTTTCTGGAGGGTTTTTATCATAAATGGGTGTTGAATTTTGTCAAAAGTTTTTCTGTATCCATTGAGATGATCATATGGTTTTTCTCCTTCAGTTTGTTAATATGGTTTATCACATTGATTGATTTGCATATATTGAAGAATCCTTGCATTCCTGGGATAAACCCCACTTGATCATAGTGTATCGTCCTTTTAATGTGCTGCTGGATTTTGTTTGCTAGTATTTTGTTCAGGATTTTTGCATCTATATTCATCAGTGATATTGGTCTGTAATTTTCTTTTTTTGTGACATCTTTAGTTTTGGTATCAGGATGATGGTGGCCTCGTAGAATGAGTTTGGGAGTGTTCCTCCCTCGGCTATATTTTGGAAGAGTTTGAGAGGATAGGTGTTAGCTCTTCTCTAAATGTTTGACAGAATTCACTTGTGAAGCCATCTGGTCCTGGGCTTTTGTTTGTTGGAAGACTTTTAATCACAGTTTCAATTTCAGTGCTTGGGATTGGTCTGTTTATATTTTCTCTTTCTTCCTGGTTCAGTCTTGGAAGTTTGTGCTTTTCTAAGAATTTGTCCATTTCTTCCAGGTTGTCCATTTCATTGGCATATAGTTGCTTGTAGTAATCTCTCATGATCCTTTGTATTTCTGCAGTGTCAGTTGTTACTTCTCCTTTTTTCACTTCTAATTCTATTGATTTGAGTCTTCTCCCTTTTTTTCTTGATGAGTCTGGCTAATGGTTTATCAATTTTGTTTATCTTCTCAGCCAGCTTTTAGTTTTATTGATCTTTGCTATCATTTCCTTCATTTCTTTTTCATTTATTTCTGATCTGATCTTTATGATTTCTTTCCTTCTGCTAACTTTGGGTGTCTTTTATTCTTCTTTCTCTAGTTCCTTTAGGTGTAAGGTTAGGTTGATTATTTGAGAGTTTTCTTGTTCCTTGAGGTAGGATTGTATTGCTATAAACTTTCCTCTTAGAACTGATTTTGCTGCATCCCATAGGTTTTGGATCATCCTGTTTTCGTTGTCCTTTGTGTCTAGGTATTTTTTTGATTTCCTCTTTGATTTCTTCAGTGATCTCTTATTTAGTATTGTATTGTTTAGCCTCCATGTGTTTGTAAGATTTTTTCCTGTAATTGATATTTAGTCTCATAGTATTGTGGTTGGAAAAGATATTTGATATGATTTCAATTTTCTTAAATTTACCAAGGCTTGATTTGTGCCCCAAGATATGATCTATCCTGGAGAATATTCCATGAGCACTTGAGAAGAAAGTGTATTCTGTTGTTTTTGGATGGAATGTCCTATAAATATCAATTAAGTCCATCTTGTTTAATGTGTCATTTAAAGCTCGTGTTTCCTTATTTATTTGTATTTTGGATGATCTGTCCATTGGTGAAAGTGGGGTGTTAAAGTCCCCTACTATTATTGTGTTATTGTCAATTTCCCCTTTTATGGCTGTTAGCATTTGCCTTATGTATTGAGGTGCTCCTATGTTGGATGCATAGATATTTACAATTGTTATATCTTCTTCCTGGATTGATCCTTTGATCATTATGTAGTGTCCTTCTTTGTTTCTTGTAATAGCCTTTATTTTAAAGTCTATTTTGTCTGATATGAGAATTGCTACTCCAGCTTTCTTTTGATTTCCATTTGCATGGAATATCTTTTTCCATCCCCTCACTTTCAGTCTGTATGTGTCCCTAGATCTGAAGTGGGTCTCTTGTAGACAGCATATATACAGGTCTTGTTTTTGTACCCATTCAGCCAGTCTATGTCTTTTGGTTGGAGCATTTAATCCATTTACATTTAAGGTAGTTATCGATATGTATGTTCCTATTACCATTTTCTTAATTGTTTTGGGTTTGTTATTGTAGGTCTTTTCCTTCTCTTGTGTTTCCTACCTAGAGAAATTCCTTTAGCATTTGTTATAGAACTGGTTTGGTGGTGCTGAATTCTCTTAGTTTTTGCTTGTCTGTAAAGGTTTTAATTTCTCTGTCAAATCTGAATGAGATCCTTGCCTGGTAGAGTAACCTTGGTTGTAGGTTTTTCCCTTTCATCACTTTAAATATGTCCTGCCATTCCCTTCTGGCTTGCAGAGTTTCTGCTGAAAGATCAGCTTTTAACCTTATGGGGATTCCCTTGTGTGTTATTTGTTGTTTTTCCCTTGCTGCTTTTAATATTTTTTCTTTGTATTTAATTTTTCAGTTTGATTAATACATGTCTTGGCATGTTTCTCCTTGGGTTTATCCTGTATGGGACTCTCTGTGCTTCCTGGACTTGATTGACTATTTCCTTCCCCGTATTAGGGAAGTTTTCAAATATAATCTCTTCAAATATCTTCTCAGTCCCTTTCTTTTTCTCTTCTTCTTCTGGAACCCCTATAATTCGAATGTCAGTGCATTTATTGTTGTCCCAGAGGTCTCTGAGACTGTCCTCAATTCTTTTCATTCTTTTTTCTTTATTCTGCTCTGCAGTAGTTATTTCCATTATTTTATCTTCCAGGTCACTTATCCGTTCTTCTGCCTCAGTTATTCTGCTATTGATTCCTTCTAGAGAATTTTTAATTTCATTTATTGTGTTGTTCACCATTGTTTGTTTGCTCTTTAGCTCTCCTAGGTCCTTGTTAAACGCTTCTTGTATTTTCTCCATTCTATCTCCAAGATTTTAGATCATCTTTACTATCATTACTCTGAATTCTTTTTCAGGTAGACTGCCTATTTCCTCTTCATTTGTTTGGTCTGGTGTTTTTTTTTATCTTGCGCCTTCATCTGCCCTGTGTTTCTCTGTCTTCTCATTTTGCTTAACTTACTGCAGTTGGGGTCTCCTTTTTACAGGCTGCAGGTTCATAGTTCCCGTTGTTTTTGGTGTCTGCCCCCAGTGGCTAAGGTTGGTTCAGTGGGTTGTGTAGGCTTCCTGTTGGAGGGGACTGGTGCCTGTGTTCTGGTGGATGAGGCTGGATCTTGTCTTTCTGGTGGGCAGGACCGTGTCCGGTGGTGTGTTTGGGGGTGTCTGTGACCTTATTATGATTTTAGGCAGCCTCTGCTGATGGGTGGGGTTGTGTTTCTGTCTTGCTAGTTGTTTGGCATAGGTTGTCCAGCACTGTAGCTTGCTGGTCATTGAGTGGAGCTGGGTCTTAGTGTTGAGATGGAGATCTCTGGGAGAGCTTTCACCGTTTGATATTACTTGGAGCTGAGAGGTCTCTGGTGGACCAATGTCCAGAACTCGGCTCTCCCACCTCAGAGGCACAGGCCTGACACCCAGCCGGAGCACCAAGACCCTGTTAGCCACACAGCTCAGAAGAAAAGGGAGGAAAAAAAGAAAGAGTGTGTGAGAGAGAGAGAGAGAGGGAGAGAGGAAGAAAAAATAAAATAAAGTTATTAAAATAAAATTTTTTTAAAATTATTAAAAATTTTGGGCTTCCCTGGTGGCGCAGTGGTTGAGAGTCCACCTGCTGATGCAGGGGACACGGGTTTGTGCCCTGGTCCGGGAAGATCCCACATGCCACAGAGTGGCTGGGCCCGTGAGCCATGGCCGCTGAGCCTACGCGTCCGGAGCCTGTGCTCCGCAACGGGAGAGGCCACAACAGTGAGGGGCCCGCATACCGCAAAAAAAAAAAAAAAAGAACCCTAGGACAAACGGTAAAAGCAAAGCTATACAGACAAAATCACACAAAGAAGCAAACACATACACACTCACAAAAAGAGAAAAAGGAAATATATATATATATATATATATATATAAAAAGGAAGAGAGCAACCAAATTAATAAACAAATCTATCAATGATAATAAAGTCTAAATACTAAACTAAGGTACACATAAAACCAGAAACAAATTAGATGCAGAACGCAAACCCCAAGTCTACAGTTGCTCCCAAAGTCCACCTCCTCCGTTTGGGATGATTTGTTGTCTGTTCAGGTATTCCATAGATGCAGGGTACATCATGTTGATTGTGGAGATTTAACCTGCTGCTCCTGAGGCTCCTGGGAGAAATTTCCCTTTCTCTTCTTTGTTCACGCAGCTCCCGGGGTTCAGCTTTGGATTTGGCCCCGCCTCTGCATGTAGGTCGCCGGTGGGCGTCTGTTCTTTGCTCAGACAGGACGGGGCAGCTGATTCGGGGGCTCTGGCTCACTCAGGCCAGGGGGAGGGAGGGGTACGGATGCAGGGCGAGCCTGTGGCGGCAGAGGCCGGCGTGACGTTGCACCAGCCTGAGGCCCGCCATGTGTTCTCCCGGGGGATTTGTCCCTGGATCACAGTGTCCCTGGCAGTGGCGGGCTGCACAGGCTCCCCGGAACGGTGGTGTGGATAGTGACCTGTGCTCGCACACAGGCTTTTTGGTGGTGGCAGCAGCCTTAGCATCTCATGCCCGTCTCTGGGGTCCGTGCTGTTAGCCGCGGCTCACGGCCGTCTCTGGAGCTCCTTTAAGCGGTGCTCTGAATCCTCTCTCCTCGTGCAGCCCGAAACAATGGTCTCTTGCCTCTTAGGCAGGTCCAGACCTTTTCCCGGACTCCCTCCCGGCTAGCTGTGGTGCACTAGCCCCCTTCAGGCTGTGTTCACACAGCCAACCCCAGTCTTATCCCTGGGATCTGACTTCCGAAGGCCGAGCCTCAGATCCCAGCCCCACCCACCCCGGCGGGTGAGCAGACAAGCCTCTCGGGCTGGTGAGTGCTGGTCGGCACCGATCCTGTGCCGGAATCTCTCAGCTTTGCCCCCCGCACCCCTGTTGCTGCGCTCTCCTCTGTGGCTTCAAAGCTCCACCCTCCGCCACCCACAGTCTCCGCCCACGAAGGGGCTTCCTAGTGTGTGGAAACCTTTCCTCCTTCACGGCTCCCTCCCAGTGGTGCAGGTCACGTCCCTATTCTTTTGTCTCTGTTTTTTTCTTTTGCCCTACCCGGGTACGTGGGGAGTTTCTTTCCTTTTGGGAAGTCTGAGGTCTCCTGCCAGCATTCGGTAGGTGTTCTGTAGGAGTTGTTCCACACGTAGATGTGTTTCTGATGTATTTGTGGGGAGGAAGGTGATCTCCGCGTCTTACTCCTCCACCATCTTGAAGGCCCCTCTCAAGCTTTGTAATTTTTTGTAGTTTTGTGGAGTGTTTTTAAGGATGCAAGAAACTATTTACAATAGCCAAGACATGGAAGCAACCTGAGTATCCATAAACAGATGAATGGATAAAGAAGATGTGGTATGTACATTCCATGGAATACTAGTCAGCCATAAAAAAGAATGAAATATTGCCATTTGCAGCAACACTGATAGACATAGAGATTATCATACTAAGTGAAGTAAGTCAGACAGAGAAAGACAAATATCATAGGACACCACTTATGTGTGGAATCTAGAAAATAATACAAATGAATTTATTTACAAAACAGAAACAGACTCACAGACACAGAAAACAAACGTATGGTTACCAAAGGGAAAAGACAGGGAGGGATAAATTAAGAGTATGGGATTAACAGATACACACTACTATGTATAAAATAAACAACCAGGATTTACTGTATAGCATGGGGAACTATATTCAATATCTTGTAATAACCTATAGTGGAAAAGAATACATATATATATACACATATATACATAACTGAATCACTTTGCTGTACACCTGAAACTAACACAGTATTGTAAATCAACTATACTTCAACTAAAAAGAAAAACATAATGTTTAAAGATGCAAGAAAACTAAGGCACTACTATCTATTTTTATTTTTAATAACTTTGTGATTAACAACTTAAGGGTAATTATTTTATGTAGCACTGTACTGTTTGTAAAAGAACTGCAATTAGTTTAGTCAACAAGTATGAAATGCATTATATTAGGCGTTGAGAACACAGAGGTGAAATGTCTTTCCTGTCCTCAAATGGAGTGATGTTTGCACAGGTTTGGGGAACGAAGGGAGAACAAAATAAAGGCAAGGTTTCCTGAAGGATGGGAGACTTGAGGTGACTCAAAGGACCCACCAAGTGGAAAGTTAAAGGAGGGTGTTCTCGGAGGGGAGAGCTGTATGTGCAGCTCCAGGAACTAGAATAACTAAGGAAGGCAGGGCAGATATCCCCCCGGGGAAAGGTGAAGAGCCTGAAATTCAGAATCTAGTAAGGGTGAGGTTCAAACTAGAATCCAGGTCTTTTGTCTCCTCTCTCCCTACTTTTTCCGATATGTCACATGTAACTTGGGGTGACTTAGTTAATCCCCAAATGACAAATCCAACGACATTAGTAATCATTTCCCAAATGGTGACTCACTTCAAGCAATAACTAAACCCAAGTCCATCGGTAGAAGTTCCCTTAGAGAGCTATTTATGGAGGGATTTAACCTAACGAGGAGAGTGATTTCTCTAATGTTTCACTGCCCGCTTCAGGTTTTGCTATACTGGTGCTTTTGAGTACACATCCTCATTTGCACTTTTGAATCAGTTCCATCTTAATATGGATATTTCTCCCAGGCGAGCCATCAGATCAGCAGAACAGGAACATTCTCTGCCAGCCACTTTGCTGATATCAGAAGCCACAGTGCAGTTTCTTCAGGTGCAGCTCCTTCTGGCCACATTTTGGAGCCTGGATATGACAGAAAGGACCGAGCAGCAGGGAATGCCTCTGAGGATGGGAAAGGCCCTTCTGACAAAGGACACTTGACAGACCTGTTGCCTTTGCTGTGCTGACGCTGTCCTCGGGGACTCAGAGCATTTCCATTACCCGCATGTCAGAATCAGCCTTCCTTTTTTTTTTTTTTTTTTTTTTTTTGCGGTATGCGGGCCTCTCACTGTTGTAGCCTCTCCCGTTGCGGAGCACAGGCTCTGGACGCGCAGGCTCAGCGGCCATGGCTCACGGGCCCAGCCGCTCCGCGGCATGTGGGACCTTCCCGGACCGGGGCACGAACCCGCGTCCCCTGCATTGGCAGGCGGACTCTCAACCACTGCGCCACCAGGGAAGCCCCCTTCCTTTTTTTTTGTTGTTTTTTTTGGAGGTGTAATTGATATATACCATCATACTAGTTTCAGGTGTACAACACAATGATTTGAAATTTGTATATATTGCAAAATGATCACCATATTAATCTAATTAACGTCTGTCATCTTATTTACAAAAATGGAAACAGTATGGACGTTCCTCAAATAATTAAAAATAGAACTTCCGTGTGATCCAGGAATTCCACTTCTGGGTATTTATCAGAAGAAAATGAAAACTAATTTAAAAAGATATATGTCCCCCCTATGTTGTATATTGTAAATGTCCTATATTGTAAATATGCAGCATTATTTACAATAGCCAAAACATGAAAACAACCTAAGCGTTCATCAATAGGTGAATGGATAAAGAAGATGTGATTATACACACACACACACACACACACACACACACACACACACACACACACACACACAGGAATACTACTCAGCCATAAAAAAGAAGAAAATCTTGCTGTTTGCAATGACTTGGATGGATCTTGATGGCATTATGCTAAGTGAAATAAGTCAGAGAAAAATACCATATGATCATTTATACGTAGAATCTAAAAAACAAAACCAAATAAACCTAACCCCACAGACACAGAGAACAGATTGGGGTTGTCAGAGGCAGGGGGTGGTGGAGTGTGGGTGAAAGGGTAAAAGGGGTCAAAAGGTACAAACTTGCAGTTATAAAATAAATAAGACATGGGATGTAATGTACAGCATGGTGACTATAGTTAATACTGTAATGCATGTTTGAAAGCTGCTGAAAGAGGAGATCTTAAAAGTTCTCATCACAAGAAAAAAAAATTTTTTGTAACGATGTATGGTGACAGATAAACTTTATCGCTTAACCCGGCCCTAGCTCTTGGTTGTCTCTCAAACCTTTGTGCTTGTCCAAGCAGCCTATTTTATTTTTAATAGCTCCTAGTAGCTGAGGGAGTGCTGACACCTGTCAGTGTCCCAGAGGAGAGGATTTCAATCAGCACCTGGATTAAGGCTGATTGGAAGCCAGACTCTCAGGCAGCAGCAATGATGATACACTAATTGGCCTCTTTCACAAAAAGGCTGAATTCCTGGGTCTGTTGGCCGTGAGGGTGGGAGGTATTTCAGATTCAGGTAAGCTGGGCCAAGGCAGAGGGAAAACACAAAGATGGCGTCCACCGCCCTCTGTTCCCTGAGCGGGTCCTTGAAGTGTGTCTGCCCCTCAGGCCACAGCTGCTGGACAAGCAAATAGGCCTCTTTCAACAGAAAGACAGGGTAAGTTTCAATCTGCTGTCTGTGCTGCCTGGGGGTTCGGATGTCTGCCAACAACTGTTTCTCTGATTGTTACAATCCCGTGGGCCCAGGGAACTCAAGGCCCCCCTGGCCTCCAGAGCTAGGCAATGGAGGGGCGTCCCCTGGGCTACAGCTGTAAAAACTGGGTCACCAGATGTAAAACCCGGGGCACCGGCCGAGTGTAGCAGCTCCCCTCCAGGAGATCCCAGCTCTGGAAGGCAGCAGGGGAGGAAAGATGGCGCCCAGCTGGAGCCAGGTAAGGGGGAGTTGCAAGGATGGTGCCCACTGAAAAAATTTTTTTAATTTTTTAAAAAGAAAGATTTTGGGGCTTCCCTGGTGGCGCAGTGGTTGCGAGTCCGCCTGCCGATGCAGGGGACGCGGGTTCGTGCCCCGGTACGGGAAGATCCCACATGCCGCAGAGCGGCTGGGCTCGTGAGCCATGGCCGCCGAGCCTGCGCGTCCGGAGCCTGTGCTCCACGACGGGAGAGGCCACAACAGTGAAAGGCCCGCGTACCACAAAAAAAAAAAAAAAAAAAAGAAATATTTTTTTAAAGATAAAGAGATTTAAAGAAAGAAAAAGAAAAAGATAGTGCCTGCTGGCTTTAGCAAGGCAGAAGCAGCGCAGAAGGAAACCACAGGCCTCCGTCCGGACCAGCAGGCCGGGGCCCCTCAGTCCGATGCTTTAAAATTAGCAGATGAACCTCTTTCACCTCAAGGCTGGGCACTTTGCAAAGGCTGCCCTGCCCTGGGTCCTGGGTGCGCGAGTCCGTGTGAGCTCTTCTGGAGACGTTTCTCGGTTTGCCAGGGCCGCACGGGTCTTTGGAGCGTGAGCCGGTGGTTTTCAAAACTAGATGTTTCGGGGGCTCGTCTCGGGAGCAGGTCTTGAAAGGTGGAGTGCACAACGTGGGATTCAAGCCGTCTGCTCCTCAGGGAGCAGCTCTGGCTTTGGGGGCCGTTCCCATTGTGGGTTGGGGGCTTCATAACAAAATGGTGTTTCAGCCTTTCCTACCCACTTTAATGTGGTTTTTTTCTCATGTACCCAGTAGGAAGGAGTTGTTCTGCTAGTTTTTAGGGGTTTGTTTTTCAGAGAAAATTGTTCCCTATGTAGCTGTAGATTCAGCATGTCTGTGGGAGGAGGTGAATTCAAGATCTTTCTGTGTCCCCTCCTTGAACTGGAACCTTCGCCTTCCGTTTCTTAGTGGACTTGGTGTTAGCAGAAGGCAGCAGGGAATAGCTGGTGAAGAGCAGAAATACTGGAGTCCAGGAGTCCTGGAATCTCGCCTTTTGCCACTAACAAGCCGTGGGACCTGAGGCAAGCTACTTACCTAGTTAGGCCACTTTCTAACACGAGCCATTTCTCCTACCCTGTATGTTTTGAAAGCCTCAGTTGGATCTGTCACAATTAGAGAATGCTATTTGCCCTGGCTTTGATGTTAATTCAGAACCAGACCAAGTTCCACAACCATAATTCTAGCTGTTAAGCTTTAAAATAAATTTTGCTTAAATTGTGGCAAGAAAAACCACTTTGTTATTCTGACTTGAAACTCACTTCCTCCACTGGAGTTGCTTATGTTTATAACATGAAGTTTCCTAATTGGGCAACTATTCTAATATAGCAGAAGACTATAGATAACTCGTAGGATTGTTGGGAGGATTATGAAGGCAGATTCAGTGATGAGCCTGTGATCAATTCCCAGTAACGTCCTCCCTATGAGCAAATTAGTTCCGAATGTCTGACGGTATTCGTCAAACTTACGGATCCTTGTTCAGACCAAGTGGGGCTGGGTCAGTTACCCTTTCATAGGTCATCCTTTTAAAAATGCTTGCTTCTTCCTAGTTCCTGTTGAGAAAAATATTTTTAAGTATCCTTTGTTTTGATTCCACTAATGAATAGTTTCTTCCCTGGGAGAGTAAGTAGCCAATAGAGGCAAGAAAGACCATTTAAATGAGATAAGAATCAACTCCTAAAACTAGAATTTGGAGTGTAGGGCAGCACAGCCTTTTCCTAAAGGTAGTTTTGATGCTCTGGTCATTTGGGTAAGTTAGAGCAGTGCAGGTCAGTTGTGATGCTCGCAGTATAACATCAGGGGCACAGGAAAGGGTTTATGTTACAGGCTAATCCAGTTCATCTAGATCTCAGTGCGCCCACTGATTTGGGTGGAGTAGATGAACAGATTGCAGCCTGTCCTCAGAGTCTTACTTTGCACCAAGCGCCGGCAATAGGAAGGCTGCCCTGGCCTCTAGCCTGACTGTCACCCGCACTGGTGTGACAAAATGCTTCACTTTTCAGCCTCAGTATCCCTACCTATAAAATAAGATTGAGATCCTTCTAAGTTATATGTTCCAGGGTCATTGCCGAGAATCTTAAACAGACTGTCTAGTCTTTGTCAACTGCATTAGTAACTTGAGGTCTTTCTGTGTCGAGTGACTGGAAACATTTTTTCATCAATACAGATATTTTTTGCTTATGAAATATATGTATTTGCTCTTTTTGCTTATTTATTCTGCTTACTACAGCAAAAAAATGTTTTTGTAACATTTTTCATTTTGAAAATATTGAGTTTTGGAAAATATCTTAACTTTTTATTCATCTCCCTTGACATAGCTGATCAATTCTAGATTGCCTGTGGCAACACTCCCGGAGCAAATCTGTATTTGTTTTTTTTTTATGTAGTCCACAGCTAAGTAGCAAAGAGGACAATTTTAGGTAAAAGACGTCAGGGCTGGATTTTTCAAGCCTCTTATCCAGAGGTCACTAAATTTGTGAATTCACCTTCTTGTCAATTCTATCTCCTAAGTAGAACTCTAATCCAGTGTGTTCCCCAGAATGTTTTCCATGAAACATCAGTCCCAAAAGATATTCTTTGAAAAATAAATTCCATAGCCAGATAGGTTAGGAAAATGCTGTGTCCTATTGCAATTAGGATGCTTTTAGTGACAAGTCACAGAAAACACTGTTTCAAACCGATTTAACAGTAAGGAAAATTTATTGTATCCTGTGCTGGACATCTGGGATTTGGGGAAAGGAAGGTACAGTTCAATCAGAAGACTCAGTATTGTCAAAGACTCAGCTTCATTCGTTACTTTTATCATGAACACAGAGAATATGTGATGTAATAAAATATGAAAACAATGCAAGACCTATACCCCTACCACAGGCTTCCTGTGTGCCCTTTCTCTGTTGCTGCCCTCTCCATTCCCACATACGATACCTTTGAGTGAGGTATTAACCCTCTTGTGATGATTCAGGGTCATAATTTGAATACTGGTTATTGTTGCGTGTTCCTATAGAAAGTGAGGTGTGTCAGGCTCCTTAGCTCTGCCCTGAACGACCCCAGACTGTTGATTGAAAGGATCTATTCATATGTCCCCACCAGACAGTGAACTCAAGGACCAGGATTATATCTTTTTCATCTCTTTTCCAAGGGCCCAGCATAAGACAACAAGAAGTAGGTGCTCATTTATATTTTGTTCTTAAAATCACATTTCTTATCTAAAAACGGAGGTTGCAGGAAAAGATTGGACTCTCTGCTCTGAGGTATCCGCTGACTCCATCCTTCTCTCCTACAATGGATTTTGGCAAATTTGTTTTGTTGGAGCCATGTTTACACTTGGACTGTCAATGCAGCCATTTGGTCCGAGCCCAGATGCCCCTTCCCAGACACGGCAGCCATCAGCAAGTGCACTGCCAGACTCTCCACATGGTTGTAAATTGCAGTTGTAACGTTGCAGTTTCTTAGAAACCTTCAATACGGCCCACCAGATTTTGGTCTCATTTTGACAATTGTGAAGGCACCAAATATTAGTCAAACTACCGAAAGATGACCCCTCTGAGCATAAGCCTAATAAATGAACCTGTGGGTTGGTTTTTAGTCCCAGACAGACTGGATTCCTCTAAGTGGGGTGGAGTGTCTTTGACAGCATCTTCTCCGGAGAGAGCTCAATGCCAAAACCTTTGTTCTCTCCTGGACTGTTTTGTTCTTTGAAACAATGCTGCTTTGATTTCTCCAGTGGGAGCCAGGGCTCCAATTTCCTTGACTGGAAAGAAGTGGAGACTTCATTTCCTGCCACAGCCCGCTGCCAGGCTGTCCTGACCTGCATGTATGCGCCGTGCCTGCCTGCAGACACGTTCCTCGCTTCTCTCTCTTCCGGCTGCCCCCAGTGTTCGTGGCAGCGAAGCAGTGTAAAGGAGCACTCTTGGGCCAAGGAGGTGGGAGAAGGCAGCACCACCATATTCCTAGGCCGCGAGCACTTAAAGGAGGGACGAATGCTGGGGCTGGCTTAATGGATGTTCAAACCTTGCTTCAACACCTGCAACCCTCTTATCGGTCTAGTCTGAACTTTCTGGCATTGGAGCCACGAGCATCCCTCTTTTTCATGGTTCATAGAAATTGCAGAAGTCAGATTTCCACTCTTCTGATTCCAAGAAGACTCAGGGACTCTTCATGCTGCAATCTCACGTTGCATAGAGCTGATCTTGTGCAAAACCCCTATTCAAGGCAGCTTTGAAGCTCTCAGTTGTCATATGAGCTGACACTGTAATCCCAGGGACAGTTCTGCTATGGCCAGTGGCCCTCTGTTCCCTGTGGTGCGGACCGCAAGTGACTTATAGTTATTTAGCCCCAGGGAATGGGGTCTGAGAATGGAGAGAGGGTTTGGCTTTTGGAAAGAGCTGGGACCTTTTTATTTTTTTAACTATTATTTTATTTTATTTATTATTTATTTTGGTTGTGCCAGGTCTTAGTTGTGGCAGGCAGGCTCCTTAGTTGAGGCTCATGGGGTCCTCAGTTATGGCATGCAAACTCTTATTTACGGCATGCGTGTGGGATCTAGTTCCCTAACCAGGGATCAAACCCAGGCACCCTGCATTGGCAGGCGGATTCTTAACCACTGCGCCACCAGGGAAGTCCCGGAAAGAGCTAGGACCTTTGATCCATAGTAAAAGGAGGAGAGTCACGTGGGGACAATTGTTGGCAAGTCGGTAGTTTCAATGGTAGGAAGAGATGAGGGAATAGAATTGCTTCTCAATGAAGTAGAAGCTGAGTCCCAGGCCACCACAGCTGGGGACACAGTACAATCCTTCGTGGTCAGCAAGGGGGGCTGTATTAGGTTGTATATCAAGGCTCATCAAACTTTAATGGGATTCTGATCCAGTAGGTCTGGAGTAAGACCAGTTATTCTGCGATTCTAACAAGTTCCCAGGTGATACTAGTCCAAAGACTATACTTGGAGTAGCAAGGTTGTATATCATTACAAATGTGCCCTCGCTGGGGGAACACCCACAGTTATTTTTCATTGGGGCTGAAAAGCCTGGCAAGGCAATTTCACCAGCTAGGGCTGGGGTGTGGAGAGACAGGGAGGGGAGAGTCAGATAAGGCTTAGGGAAGGAGGAGAAGATGTGAGATGGTTATCTTGAAGAACAGGGAAGTCAACATACTGGGGAGGTAGTGACGTCTGATGGCACAAACTTCAAAGGATCTGGGTGTTCGGAAGAAAGGGCAGACGTGGCTGGAAAGCGTTGGTGGGAAGCAAGGTGGACACTGGCCCACCCGAGGCCATTGGCGTGAAAGGAAGGACAGCAGGGGAAGTGACGGTATCAGGGGACAGCTGGGTTTCCTTCAGAACAAGGTGGCAGGAATGTTCAGAGAGAGATTGGGGATACAGGGACATTTGCTGGTGATGGACTGTGGGACCCAGAGGGTATGGAGGAAGGGCTTGAGAGAGCAGGGGCAGGGAATTGGCATAGATTAGCAGGTGTATGGAGACGTTCGGGGGCGGGGGGTCCAGGGTGGATGACAGGGGGCACTTAGTCTTCTGCTGGCCTGAGGAAGGAGAGAGGCCCAGTGGGAAGATATGTAACCAGTTCAGGCTGCAGGGAGTGGGGCCGAGGGGGTAGCGGCTCCGGCAGCTCTGGTAACACATAGGTCCTTTTGGGGGCGGCACGTAAGAACTACAGGAGCAACGTTGCTCCTGGCACCCGAGTTACAAGTGCCCAACTGCATCACATTAGGACATTTGCCCTTTCCATTTGTCCAGTAAGTGGGGTATTTTCCATCTCCATTTAACATACGGATTGTGGGATCTTAGTTCCCTGACAAGGGATCGAACCTCTGCCCCCTGCAGTGGAAGCACGGAGTCTTAACCACTGGACTGGGAAGTCCCTAGCATACAGAATTTTCAAGTGATCCTTAAAATGGCTTGTTTACAACTTTTGCTAAGTCTTTAGATTGTGTGATAGTGTCCCCAGGAATAATGATTAAATCTGTGTTAAATTTCTTTGTGCTTTCTGGCACAGCTTCATGACATCTGCGAAGACCTGATTTCCAAATAAGGTCACATTGGCAGCTACCGAGAGTTAGGAAGTCAGCATATCTTTTGAGGGGGACACAACAACCTATTACAGGGGGATCTGGAGGCTGACTGCTCCTCACTTCAGGTCCTGTGACCCTCACATACTCACTAGCTCTGCACACCCCCAGGAAGGAGGGGCTCACTGTCGCTGGGACGGGTCTCTTCCTTTCTTTCCCCCTCTCTGTCCCCTCAACATGCAGTTGTGCAGGTGGTGGTGAGGGCTGGCTCTCGAGATGCAGTGCAGGGTCCGAATCACGACGCTGTGACTTAAAACTTTCGAAAGAGCATGAAGAAAGTTGCTCCTAAACGCTGGCTGAATAAATGAAAGATCTTGGGTGAGGTGCTTAACTTCTCTGAGCCTCAGTTTCCTCATCAATGAAATACAGATGGTAAAGTACCTGCCTCAAGGAGCTTGGGAAGATGAAATGGAATGATTAATGTACCTGGTCCAGCCTGGCATATACTAAATGCCCAAGAAATGTTAGCTAGAATAATCATAGTAATAAGCCACAGCATAGCACTGGATAGTGTTAATGCATTATTAATATCATTAATAAATAATAATAGTAATCCTCCAAAGACAGTCCATTCCACTTAGAAAAAATACCGAAGTTATTACCATGTCCTACTAGTTCCACGTGTCGCCCCTGCCCCTTTCCAGCCTCAGGCCCCTACTCTACTCAGTCACACTGACCCCTGCATTGACCCTCAGGCACTCCACCTGTGTTCCCACCTCAAGGCCATTGGTTTTGCGCCCCCTCTTCCTGCAGATATCTGCAGAGTTCACTCCCTCACTTTATTTAGGTCTTTGCTCAGAGGTCACGTCCTCATAATACCCTATTTCAAGTAGCATTTACATCACTCTTGTTCTGTTTATTTCTCTATGTAGAGCACTTTTTACTACTGACATTATATATGTGTTTGTTCTCTTTCTCTCCAATCACCTGGAATGTTTGCTCCATAAGAAGACTTTGTCTCATTCACTGTTATATCCCCGGCACTGGAATAGTGCCTGGCACATAGCTTGGACTCAATAAATATTTATGAGACGAATGGATTTGGAGAGCAATCCCACACCTGTCCAACGCTGTTTTCCATTACCTATCTGTCTCCTCACAACAACCCTAGAAAGTGGACAAACCAAGGATTATTTCACAGATAAGGCAAATGAAGCCCAGAGAGGCAAAGTGATTGACCTAAGCTCATGGAACTAATTAAGGGGGGACCTGGGATGCAGTCTCTGGTATGTGACTCTGTACGTCCCGGGCAGACGTGAACAGCCCTCAAGGATTCACTGCTTATCAGTCACAGCGTTGCATCGTTGAGGCCAAAATTTTCACTGCCTCTTCTCCCATCGATGAGCGTGCCCAATAGGTCTTGGCCTTTCCTGTGGAACAAGGATACAATATCCTGCCAAGGGGGTCTTTCTCCTGGGATACCAGCAGAGGGCGCTATAGAGACAGCATCCTGATGGGTGGCCTTGCTCTATCCCATCCTCCAGGTGATGTAGGCTCGGAGGACAGCCTGTGGGTCTGGACAGCCCGTGTGACTTCAGTGTCCTGCTTCTGCTCCTCTCTGCCCTGAGTTGAGAAGTTCCCTTGGCGACAGCCCTGGCTTTCCTTGGAGGATGCTCCTTGGAAGTCTCAGAATCTATCGAGGTAAATGATTCCCTGTCCTCCTGGCCCCACTGCACCGCTGCTATCCTCCAGCAGAAGATGAAAGATGCCCCCTCATTTGGAAGTGGACTCTGTCCTGGTGTAGAGTGGAAGGGAGATGGGAGCCCTGCAGAGCCAGGAGAAAGGCAGAGGTGGGTTCCCCGCCTGTGACTGGAAAGCCCTCCCTCAAACGTTTGCTGGGAAAGCAACTCTTCCTTGAAGTCTCAACTTCTCCAGGATGTTTCCTCCTCTCCCCTCAGGTGGCCCCTTTCTCCCATCTCAGTGTGTCCACTGCCTGCTCTATGGCCACAAGGGTCTGCTCCTGTCTGCTCCCCCTCTGGACAGTGGGCTCCCTGCGGGGAGAGATGGCATCTTAACTCATGCTGTGTCCCAACTCCTAGCGCCAGGCTGGCACAGATGAGGAACTCACTTTTGCATGTACAAATAATGTAATGTGGGGAACTGGGTGCTTTGTAATTGGACTGGAAACATTGGGAAATGGTAAGGCTGGGCAGCCACTAATGAGAAAAAGTCAAGTCCCTTCAACAAGGATTTTTTGATAAATACCGTTTTTAGTTTCTGTCTAGTGGGTACAGATAGGTCTGAAAATTATTATAATGTAGTGTATAGACTCTAGTCTCTCACTCAGAGTTACCATGAAGTCAACGAAGCTTATATTTCAAGGCCATTTTCTTACATAGGACTCCTCTGGGCCCAGAACGCAATTTTGTCTTCTTTTAAGAGCCACAACTTCCCCCCCACCCCCAACTGCGTAAAATTTGGGTTTCTCAAAACCTAGATTCATGTCGCATTCAATACCTATTTACTGCTCCCTAATATGTGCCCAGCACTGTGCTAGGCACTGGGAATAGAGCAATGAATGAGAGTCCCCACCCTCCTCTTGGAGGAGTAGAAAGTGGAAAGACAAGCATTAAGCAGTTGGTCACAATGCAGTGTAGTTAAGTGCTAGGTGGGGAAGTGGGGTACAGAGTGGACTCACAGTGGACAGTGATCGTTTTCTTCCCTAGCTGTCCACCCAAATCCCTCCCAAAGTTCCTTTTTTCCCCCCTACACTATATAGCTGGGAGTCAGGGCCTGCTTGACACAAGAGGGGCCCCAAAACCCAGACGCTTGATCCACTAAAGGAAACCAAGGCAACAAGGGGTGGACACATGATTCAAGCTGTCAACTGTGGGCTTCTGCCCAGGCCTCTGACCTGGACCTGGTGTCACTGGGCAATCTGTTCAGATACTGGCAGGGAACGCTCTGGAGTCTGATGTGGGTGGTTTTACAGCACTGCAGTGAAGAAATAGGAAGTAAATGGCTTGAAGAGCTATAATGGAAGTAAGATGGATAACACATGGTGATTGGCTAAAAAGGGGGTAAAGAATGACTTGGGTTTTTGGCTTGGATGGGGTATCATTCAGAGCCAGAAGAGGAAATGTTGGTTTGAAGGAAAGAGTTCAGCGCTGGACATGTTGAGTTTGAAGTGCTTGTGTTACACTCAGATAAAACGTCCAGAAGCTGGTGGGATGCACAAGTTTGACGTTTTGGAAAGAGGTGTGAACTCAAGATACAGATGTCATCAGCACACAGGTGGTAAGTGGAGCTACAGGAGTGACAGTGTTGAGAGAGGAAAGCAGAACAGTAACATTCATGAACCATGCAACAAAAGAGAGCTGTAAAAGGAGACCAAGGAGAAGCCTGAGAGGAAAACAAACAAAATAGGAGAGAGAGGAGTCAACTGTTGAATGCTTTTGATAGGTCAAATAGGAAGACTGAGAAATGCCCACTGGACTGAGCTGGCGATTGGAAGCTCAGGCTGGAAGCAGTTCTCATGGCGAGAAGTCTTGGAAAATCTGCTAAGGTCGTTCACATATACATCGGAGGACTACTGTGTGAGCCTCTCTGCTAGTAACTTTCCACGTACCACCTTATTTAGTTCTCATGGCAACCCTTAAACATTAGCCCCGTTTTCAAAAGAAATCAACTCAGAAATGAAATATCTTGCCTAAGATCACATTGCTAATAAGTGACAGGAATGAACCCTAGATCTACAGCTTAAGTCCAAGTTCTTTCCATTCCTCCTTCTATGTCCAGATCCTGCCATGTAGGATCATTTGCTAATTTGTGATTTGGTTTAACAAATACTTGAGTGCTTATGCATGCTAGGCACCAAGTTCTGGGGATCCAGCAGTGAATGAGACAGTCAAAAATGTCATGCTCCGCACATTCTGGAGGGAGTCAACTGCAAATACGCAGCACGTCACGTAACAATGGTAGACGTGGAGATACCTACAGCAGGAAAGAGACGAAGGATGTGCTCAGCATTACATTTAAAATATGGTAGACAGGTGTGGCCCTTACTAATAAAGGTGGTATCTGAGCCAAGACTTGACAGGGGAAGAGAGCCAGTCATCCAGTTTTCCAGAGGGCAGCAGGAACAGAAAACCTCCAGTGCTTGGCATGTCCCAGGAACCTCAAAGGAGGCCAGGGTGGTGGGAACAGAATGAGCAAGAGCCAGTGGCAGGAAACAATCCGAGAAACAGGGTGCGGGTAGAGGCAGGGAGAAGGGGAAACTAGATCAGACCTAGGCTGTGTAGATCAATTTTAAGTATTTCCACTTAAAAATCTAGGTTGAAAGTCGTTTTGGCGCATTTTGTCCTAAGCGAGTTTTGTTTTGAAGGATTCCTCTTCCTCTGGCTGCTGTGTTGGAGACTAAAAGGAGAGCAAGGGCAAAGCAGAGAATCCAGTTTGGGGTGGTGTGGTATCTAGGTGAGAAATGAGCCACAGCTGAAGAGGTGAGTTGTCCAATTTCTAATGTTTTGAAGGAAGAATTAACAAGATTTGATAACTGGACATTGCGTTTGACATCAGGCATTTGCCATTAGAGACTTAAGAAGGAACAGAGAGGAAGAAGGAAAACTAAGAGGTGTCCTGAAAAGAAGTCTCAAGGAGTGATTTACTGTCAAATGCTTCCTAGATGAGCAAAACATACTGGGTAACAGGCAGTACTGGAGTTACTGGTGATCTTGTTTTGGTGCAGGAGTGAAGTGCAGCCTGTTGGGGGGGGTGGGGGATGAGCTGGCAAAATGCAGGCAACCCTGTTTTGCTGTATTTTAAGGAAAAGCCAACGTCGGCGGTAAGATGTGGAATCTTTTTTTTAATTAATGTATTTACTTATTGGCTGTGTTGGGTCTTTGTTTCTGTGCGAGGGCTTTCTCTAGTTGTGGCAAGCGGGGGTCACTCTTCATCGCGGTGCGCGGGCCTCTCACTATCACGGCCTCTAGTTGCGGAGCACAGGCTCCAGACGCGCAGGCTCAGTAGCTGTAATGCACAGGCTTAGTTGCTCCGCGGCACGTGGGATCTTCCCAGACCAGGGCTTGAACCCATGTCCCCTGCATTGGCAGGCGGATTCTCAACCACTGCGCCACCAGGGAAGCCCGAAGATGCGGAATCTTATCTTTAAGATACGTCACTGTAGACTTAGTGTAGACAGTGTGCTGATACTAAAAGCATTATGTCCTTCATACAAGGCACATGCCCAGTACATCCAAATATTGTCATTCCATAGTATGGTAGGTTGTAAAACACCCTGTTCAGTGTTTTTTGAACAAGATGGGAGTGGGGAGGTGTTGCTCTTTAAGGGGCATCTTGAGTTGTTCTTGAAGCACTGGTTGGGGGGACACAGGTCTGACTTCTGACAAGCCGCCACACACCACGTCCAACTCTGGGACTTCCTTTGGCCCAATTCTCTAGCTGAATTGGGAGAATTCTGGCTGTAAACTGAAGCCAAGGCCCACCTCTCTAACAAAAGAGGCCACATTTGCTGGGTTAAAAATCAGTTTCCCCCTTGCAGAGGGTTGGGCAGAGCGCCAGGAATGCCATTTATTTCTACAGCCTAGTAAAGTCAGCTTCTTGATATTCTATCTAAAGTTAATTTACACAAGTCTCCACTTAGCTTTAATTTCATGGTATTTACAATATCCACCAAAAGCTATGAATCATGTTAGAACTTCAATGAAGAGGTCTGCTAGGGCACAGGGAGAGCTAGCTTCTGACACCAAGAGGACACAAATACTGGTTTTACCTACCACCCCTCTCAGAGAATAAGCAGGTGCAACACTGACGACAAAGGTTCTATCAATCAGATTTAGCAGTATGGTGTATTACTGTCTGCCTAGAGGCTCCCCCCAAACCAAGTACAGGTTGCTCTTAGAAGCTAAGACAAGCAACCAGAACTCCAGCAACACTTTCAAGAGCCCCTACCCAAGCCAAAGCCTGCCTAGGACTGTCACATTCCTAGGGCTGGTTAACAAGGGCAATTTGAGCAAATGTTTATTAAGTGATTTCTGAAAATATATTTTAAACCTCCATGCAGGGCTTCAGTTGGATTAAGGAGCCAGTTTTACTGGGCTACTCTGGGGTTTCAAGGGGGAACCTTCCTTGAAACAGGGACAATTACAATTACTGAGAATGATGATAGGATTGTTACACTTGTCTTGACCATGAGGGTGATGAACCTCAGTTCACCACATAGTTCAGTATGGTGACGAAAAGATAAATGTCACCAAGTTTGTCATTATGCATTAGCAATGTCCCTTTGAAGTCATAAGACTTGTGATTCTCAGCACTGCCCTTGATTACAGGAATCGTATATTGGTTACTTCCAGTAACATGACCTAAAGAGGAATAACCACCTTGAATTTTCTGTCTAATCAGAAAATTGTGAATTTCTGATTATGAATTAGAAGTTCCTAAGACAGACCTATCTCAAAACAAAACCTATCAGTTCTTCATAAATTTGTAGGTGCTACTTAAAGTCACACAACTATATCAAGTATCACAATGTTTATTGATAGATACAAGTATATAAAATCAGGGCATGAACATGACTTGATAAATTAAGTAGACTTAATTTCAATACTATAATAAGAGGGACCAATTCAAATTCTCACCATTTGTTTCACACCCACAAAGACCACTTCAAGGGCATTTACGATCTCTCAAAACTGATCAGTTTTGTGCAAGTAAACCATGTTTCTTTTAAAAAGACTTGTGCACTTGCCCAGGCTCAAGGATATTAAAATCTAGCACATAAAGCCCATTACTAGAGGTAGAAATACAGGCAATATACTATTACGGCAACAACCATCAATTACAGTTAAGAATTTTTCTGTAACAACCAAATGGATAATCAAATATTGCAACAACTCAAGTATTACTGAGCAAAGTGCATTTCTACAGTATTCAGTGTTGCTATTCAGTTTTCTAACTTAAAACAGCCTATGATAACTGGCAGCAAAGAAGGTCCTTGCAATAGACTGCCTCTGCTTGAGAACTTATGATGTAATTATTGCATGCTGCTAATATACTATCTAAACATTAAAGATACTCCTAAAATATTTGATGGTAGACTATGATTAAGACATTACACTACAAAAAAACCTTATGCAGAAGGAAATCCTAACTGACGTGCTTCTGCTTTAAATATTGTGAAAACATTACAGCGGAATGAATTTTCGCAGTGGTTAGGTCAAATGCAGTTACATCATAGCAACAGTATGTTTTGCACAATTTAAGGCTTTGGCTGGTTCTTTTAGTCAGCTTCTTCCTCTGATTCTTCTTCTTCAGCAGTTTCTAGCCAGGTTAGCCACTGATTCACCTGTAAATTTGTAATTTAATGAAATAAGTAGTACTTACAGACAGAATAGCAGAATTTTTTATTCCAGATCGAACAAACAACCTACCTAAGGACAAAAGTTTTAGACAGTACCACACATTTTGTAATTGCAAACAGTCTTCAGAACCTACATTTGTGTATTAGCTGTAAAGTTATTTTAAAGAATGGCTTAAGGACAGGAATAAAGACCCAGACGTAGAGAATGGACTTGAGGACACAGAGAAGGGGAAGGGTAAGCTGGGATGAAGTGAGAGAGTAGAACTGACGTATATACACTACCAAACGTAAAATAGCTAGCTAGTGGGAAGGAGCCGCAGAGCACAGGGAGATTGGCTTGGTGCTTTGTGTCCACCTAGAGGGGTGGGATAAGGAGGGTGGGAGGGAGATACAAGAGGGAGGGGATATGGGGATATACGTATACATATAGCTAATTCACTTTGTTATACAGCAGCAACTAACACAACACTGTAAAGCAATTATATTCCAATAAAGATGTTTAAAAAAATGGCTTATTATTTGGATTTGGGATTACAAGCTGCTTAGGAACCGTCAACTTGGGTGTCGTTCTTTGACACCACTCCCATTACACTTCAGGACTGTTTTAATATGGGACAGTGGCTCCTCCCAAACTTAAATACATAAGCAATGCGGTGTGTGTGTGGCGGGGCTGAAAAGGCACACAGGACAACAAAGATTCTGAGCAGTAGAACTCCAGCCCCACCCCGGACCTGTAGGATCAGATTCCCCAAGGACAAGACTACGGACAAATGCTGTGAGGATAATCCTCATGAAACTAGTTCCTGAACCTTAGGAATAAAGATACCATAGACCAGCATTTCTCAAAGCCTGGCCCCTAGAAAAATAGTATGAGAATCACCTGGGTTGTGTAACACACACAAGTCTACTAAATCAGAATGTCTAGGCTCAGACCTGGAACTTCCTTTTAAATTACTTTCCAGATGATTAACGTATGCTGTGGAATCCCCTGACATACAAGTTCTTCCCCATGGCTAGAATTCTACTCCACTAAGTAAGATAAAAAATCATGGTATGAGAAATCAGAAACAATCTCATGTTTACTGACAGTTAAAAAAATGTCTCAGGGGCTTCCCTGGTGGCACAGTGGTTGAGAGTCCGCCTGCTGATGCAGGGGACACGGGTTCATTCCCTGGTCCGGGAAGATCCCACATGCCGCAGAGCAGCTGGGCCCGTGAGCCATGGCCGCTGAGCCTGCACGTCCGGAGCCTGTGCTCCGCAACGGGAGAGGCCACAACAGTGAGAGGTCTGCATACCGCAAAAAAAAAAAAAAAGTCTCAATCCAATCGTGTACAATCACCCTATCTTTATAAGTAGCTTTACTTCTAAAAAATGTTAGCCACCTCTAATCTAACAGCTTAGACACTACTAGGATTGAAGCCTTTTATTTCATAGCTTTACTTCATTTTGCTTACTGCCTGCTTTACCACAGCTTTTTTTTTTTTTTTTTCTTTTTCTTTGCGGTACATGGGCCTCTCACTGTTGTGGTCTCTCCCGTTGCGGAGCACAGGCTCCGGACGCGCAGGCCCAGTGGCCACGGCTCACGGGCCCAGCTGCTCCGCGGCATGTGGGATCCTCCCGGACCAGGGCACGAACCCGTGTCCCCTGCATCAGCAGGCAGACTCTCAACCACTGCGCCACCAGGGAAGCCCTACCACAGCTTTTAATAGTGAAGAATCACATGTATGTACAAATTACCAGGACTATTTTGCTTGTATTTCAATTTTAAAAGGCTTATTATAAAACAATACCAACTGGAAAAAGCAAACCAAATTTCTCTCAAGATTTACCTGGAACAAAGCCTTGCCTTTCCCTGGAAACTCTTGGGTTATGTCTTCTTTCCAAGCCAAGAAAGCTTCTTCTTCAATAATCTCCATGTCATAGAAGTGAACAAAAAAGCGGAGTAACATGCCTAAAAAACAAAATGTAACCCCATTATTTAGTGTGCTGTTTAAGAATTGCCCCTCACTCATCATTCTTCTGATGTTGGTCCTCTCACCTTTCGGGAAGTTGCTATTGTAGCAGTGCACCTGAAGAGCATAGAGGGCACTGACTTGTAGATCAACGTGATCATGAAGGAATTTCTGCATTACTGGCTTGAAGGAAAGAAGCAGTTGTTTTTCCTGCTCTAACTGTTCTTTGGAAGGAGCAGAGGAAGAATCTGTTTCATCACTGGGTGGGTTTACTTCACTAGAAATGTACTGTAAGAAGCTGCACAGAAAGAGGTCTTGTTAGAACCTCAGTGAATTTTCTAGCTCAAGAAACAGACAATTCTTAGTCCCTTGCCTTGTAGACTTTTTTCTAGGAAACAAAACACAGGTTAACTCTCTACTAAATGTAGAAAACCACAACTCTGTTATCTTACCTAGTCATTAAGATGTTCACAAATCCTTTATCTACATGAAGTTTGGGAGAGATGTTATCTTTAATCCACTTATATATGGTTTGAGGAGATGGATCCAACTTTATTTGCTTTAACAGTTCCTTCTCCAATTTGAGGAGTGGGAATAAGAAACTCAGTCCCTTTCCTTCCAAGATCTCCAACATGCGGTCCTTATTCTGATCAATTTCTGAAGAGACAAAGCCATTCCCATCATCAGGTAGTTCATTTTACCTATGTTGGTCTAGAAAACTGCTCTACAAATGATTTTCCAAATGCACAAGATTCATGTAAAATAATAAGGAACTAACCTAGCAAAGGAAACCCAGTATTTGGACCAAATGAAAATAGTTAAATCATAATAACCTCTTCTTTTTATAAAGACGAAGTCTGTCTGTGGGAATGCTTATTGTTATCTGGACAGGATAGATAATCACACTGACCTATATAAATTCACTCAGGGTACTAAGGAATCCCCAGATTTAGTATTAAAAATAAACAAAAAAAATCCCCAGCATTCTCTTACCTGGGAGCATTTTCTGCATATTGACCTTGCTTTGTTGGAAAAGCTCTGTTAACCATTCTCGATCTTGTAATTTAGCTAATTGCTGAAGACAAAGTAAGAAGAGAGGAAAATGGGTGCCACTTTCCAGTGGTTGAGCTAGTTCTGAAATGCTCACCAGCTCCGAAATAATAGCACGAGCTGCAAACTGTGCTAAATATGATTTCACCAAGGGGATGTCAACCTCCAGTTTGGGGCACTGGTCCAATACATTCAGGAAAGCCTTAGAAGGAATATATAACAGTCAGTTTTATTAGTTTCCAAATTTGAAAGGCAAGAGTTCTTATGGAATCCGGAAAGTATTCTACCTGCATGAAGTTGTCACTTGTGGCTATCCCCTCCTGTTTGAGTAAACTGATCAAAGAACTTGCTTTTTCTTTATCTTCATCACTTCTGTCTAGTGACAGGATGATTACTTTGCTTAACATCTCGGGGAGAAAGTGTTTAGGAGCCCTCATCTCTCTTACACCATTGACAGCTTCGTTTGCATTTCCACTATTCAGATATTCGGTTACAACAGTTTCCTGAAAAGAACAAAGTCCAAATATCTTTAGAGTTTTCCTATCTCAAATACACTCCATGAACCAGACTATGGGATTATTTGAGACTTACGGTCAATTTAAGCAGCTCTTCCTTTGACGGTGGTGGCTTTTTACTGGTCTTGGCAGGCTTTTCCTGAATAAGTGGTGGATTAGTTTTGAGACCAAGCTGAGGTGTCTAAAAAACAGCAAAATGGTAGATATGAATGTGTAATATTTTATTACTAAAAAGGAGCTTATGAAGAGAGAAGACATTAAAAAGCAGCCTTCAGACATCTTCAGAAAGTACTGGAATGACAGAAAACACTGTCATGCTACAGTGCATACCTGTCCCAGAGGTGGTGTTTGAGTGCGCGGTGGTTGTGCACTGGGAGGAATCATAGTTATCTGGGGCTGAAGCTTTGGCACTTGATTTTTATTCATTAGGAAAGACTGAGCAGGCCTCAGGCTAATCTAGAATTGCAAACAAATCAGAACAGATATCCAAGTTAACAAGCAGTTAGCTAGCATATTGAATGCAACACTCCAACATCCTAAAGTTAATTCAGCATACACAAGCATGATAGAATCTATGGCAGAAATTTAAGTATCTTAAATAACTAAACAGGTTACTCCATGTTGTTAGGTTTAATTTCTGGCAAGAAAACTAAAGATCTGATGCACACAAAAATAAAATACTGTTATAAATTTTATACCAGAATTCTCCAAGGATTAGCATCACTAAAATATTAAAACCCAGAAAATTTAATTAAAAGTTTAGAAAACATTTTACTTTATTCTAAGTCATTCTATTTGCAGGAAAGTCACAATAAAAATCTCATCAACCATTTTCCTTGCTCTAACTGAAGACTTTTAAGACATTTGCCCTCATATCTCATAATCTTCACTCACAGGATGCTGGACATCCAAAGAAAGAAAAAATAGTACAGAAAAGAGAGAAAGAAGGTAAAGAATTCCAGCATTAAGTCCTCTTAATAACGCATCTTTTTATAATCATCGGGCAATAGATTTCTGAATCGACAAACTATGGTATATAAGTAACATAGGCAAGTGTACCTCATCTGCATTAAGCTGTCCTTTCTTAGAAAACCGAGGTGGCATATCCTTCGACTGTCCTTGCAGCTGGGATAAGAGTCCCTGACTCTGGTTATGGTAGAGCTGGCTTAGCCCCTATTTCAGAAAGAGAGAAAGTCTAGATAAAAAGGGGTCCACAAATTATGGTAATCAAGTACCAAAGGGATGAGGCCAAGCCATAGAAAAGCTTAACTGAATTTGCCCAGAGAAAGTAAAAGGTGAAACAGGAAGAATAAATATCTAACCTAACTTACATAAAGCGATGTGACTTTACTAATACTTTACTAATCTCAAGGATAAGCATTTTACCCAGTTTGAAATAACTGTCACACATATAAATTTGGTTTAGAAAAACACACATTGTTTTTCGGTTTCCTAGACCTGAAATATCTGTCCTTTTAAAAAAGCAAATCTATTCATATACATTCCAAGATTTAATACCTGTTGCCTAAACATCCTTAAATGTTTTCTTACCTGGCTTTTCATAAACTTGCCTCCCATCTCCCCAAACTGCGATTGTGTGGGAGGCATGATGTGTCCCCCATGGCCATTGAAGAGTTGATTTGAACGATGACGCCCCATGGTGGGTGAAAATCTATCCTGGATAACTCCTGGACCAGTACCAATTCCGCTACCTTAAAATACAGACATGAAGAACTCTTTACTATTAAAATGTTAAAACTCAGTTTTTAATGTAACCAAACCACTATTTTGTTCAAAATCACCTGGCATTTGTCCAAACATATCAGCAAGTCCTCCAAGTGGGTCCCTATCCATTTTCATCCTGGGTGGCATGAACGGTCCCTCCAGAAAGAAGTCACTTCTCATCCCTTGAGCCATAGGAGCAGGAATAAACACTCCTAGATCCTTCAGAAATAAAGTGAATAAACACTTATTTCTGAACACTGTTTTACATAAAACTAAACAACTTCTATTGGGAAAACTAGAAATACTTCCCTGGACTATAAAGAGTGCTATTTATATAATGTCTATAAACAACTTCTTCTCTCAAAAGGGCATACAAGACACCATAAACATTAAGCTCTACTGGTAAGATGAGACAGTCTCAAAAAGTTTAAGGTCTTAGTGCTATTATAAACTTAAAACCCACTTGATTAAAAACAAAGCAAAACTTACTTTTACTGCATCTTGACGGATTTGATTGATCGTCTTTGGTCCATTGTCAAGAAAAGCCTTGCGAGGAACCCAATGGTGTTCTCTCAACTCTACGGTATCCTTTAATATAAAGAGTTTTATTAAGTATTATTTTAATATTCCTAAACAGAAAGTCAGCATACCTAAAGAAACCAGTTTTACCTGCAGCAGGAAACGAATCCTCGCCGGCAATTCCTTACTTAACATCAAGGAGCACATTCGGGCAAAGTACTGATCCATTAAGGACTGAAAGAAAAAAGAAAAAAACCACTTTTAGAAGAAAACGCTAAAGGCAAATGTATACTATTTAAGGCTTCTAAGTATTATCAAGGTTAATGACTAATAGCTATCCTCTATACCACAAAAATAGGTTTGATTTGAATAATATCAAGACAAGCTTACACTGTTTCTGTCAGCAACACACATACCTTGGCTCGTTCATGGTCTAACCTAGGTCCCACTGTCCTCATTATCTGACAGAGGCACTCCAAATCCTCTCCCATATCTTTGAGTTGGACTCTCTTCTTTTTTTCCAAAAGCTACCAAAAGAAACAAATGTCACATGTTTATAAATCCTTCTTGGGGGGCTTCCCTGGTGGCACAGTGGTTAAGAATCCGCCTGCCAATGCAGGGGACAAGGGTTCGAGCCCTGGTCTGGGAAGATCCCACATGCCGCGGAGCAACTAAGCCCGTGCGCCACAACTACCGAGCTTGCGCTCTAGAACCCTAAAGCCACAACTACTGAAGCCCAAGTGCCTAGAGCGTGTGGTCTGCAACAAGAGAAGCCACCGCAATGAAAAGCCTGCACACCTCGATGAAGAGTAGCCCCTGCTCACCCCAACTAGAGAAAGCCCGCACACAGCAACAAAGACCCGACACAGCCAAAAATAAATAAATAAAATAATTAAAAAAATAAAAATAAATCCTTCTTGGTTTAGATGTAGCACTTTCCCTTAAGTTTGCATTGACTCATAGTTCCTACAGTGTCTAGTATAGAACTCTTTATCTGGTTTCTGTTGAAGACATCCCTCCAAACTGAGCAACTTACACATAGGTAGGCAATCAGTTCTACCCCTACCTCGCAAAACATACTGCATATTTACAACATTTAAATAACAATTTTGCTGGCAATCTAAAATATTTAGCCTACCAATACTCTCAAATGGCAAAGTTATAAATTATAATTGACCCATTTCCCCCAAATAACGATGTACCCAGTGATTAATATAAGCTTACATTCCCACTCATACTTACTGTTTTGATGCACTTATGAAGGATAGATTCATGAATAAGATCAAGCTTTCCAAGTTCTCCAATGAATTTGATGTTCCCCAACATCTTGATCTTAGCAATGGCTCTCTGTTCCTCCTCCTCGGGGAGGAGGGGATTTTCACGCTTATCATAGACTGAAATAAGAAAGAATAAAGTCAACATTCAGAATTAAGTTGAACATATACAGTACTACATAGTACCAAACAAATTCTCACCATCAACATTTCTGGTTCGGTTTTCAAATTCATCTTGTAATTTGGAAATTAGGAGGCGTCTGAATGTCTATTGGAAACAAAAGACGCTTTTGTCAGGGCTTGCTAATGAAACCTTTCAGATCAACTTTAAATAAGCAAGCAAACACTACCACTTACTGTGCTTTGCTTCTGTCCTGGCTGACCCTCTGCTGTTGGGCCATCAAAGTTTGGTGCATCTTCTGCCAATCGCAGACATAGCTGAGCATACAGTGAGCTATACTTTGGCTCTTCTAGGGCTTTGTCCACAATCTAAAATAAATGACTTTTTAAAACTAAATATGACAACTTTTGAAAAAAACCTTTCTTTATAACTTAATACTTCCTTGTTAAGGATCTTGAATCTCACAAATTTCTGACAAATTCTCTATGCCTCATCCATAACCTGGGAATAAGAACATCTCTCTTGTGTAAGGCTTATTGTGTACACTAAATCAGGTGAGGCATGTAAAGTGCTTTAGCACACAGCCTAGAAAAATATAAGCACTTACATTTTGTAAGCTATTGCAGTATACCAAAGAAGTTTAATTACACAGATCTCGTATTAGCAAAACCCTCCCCCCTCAGGAGTTGAAATTATCTTGGAAAAACTATGAACAGATGCTAGAATCACATCAACTATCATGAAACTCATTTCCAAAACCAAAATATGGCATTTTTCACATAAGGAAAAACAAAGCAAAAACCCCCTTAATAGCCTAATAACCCAATTAACCCTGCGACATAACACATACAATTTAAAATGACCTCTTAAGTCTGATACCATTAAAAGTTAGTGCTTTTCTTAAAAAAAAAAAAAAAAACCCACCAGTGTGCAGAGATACATACATCTAATGTGTAACTCACACCTCAGTTTTAAGCAATAATGCAAATGTAAAAAACAACACCACACACACACACACCCCAACCTGGGTTAAATCTTTTCCTCTCCCTTTCGGTTATTAAGCCAACTTATTTAACTTACCAGCAGTATGACCCCTTTAAGGATGAGTTTAGACTCTACACCCACATTGAGGAGCTCAAGGCATAGCTTGTCAAACTTCTCAGGAGTAAGCTTATTTAGTATGCTAGGAAAAGAGGATTCAGACTAGGTATCAGCCAACACACAAGGAATTATTTAGTTGAAAAATCGCCTTTAAATTATGTTCATTTTTTTCCCCATCACTTTCCCCTTTAATATCAAGACATGTTCTTAACCCATCTAACCAAAACTGAAATAAACCTGTTATTTAAAATATATCTACCTAATTGGAGGGTCCCCAGCTGTTGGACAAGAAACATCCTCAAAACCAAGGCTAGATCCAGGAGCTAAAACCATTATGTTCTGTGCATCACTAGGTACACAGCAGGCATAGGAAATGTCAGCACAATGGGCTTGTGCACTTTAACCCAATGACTGAAAACAACTAACTGAGCCCCAAAACACTGATGTGTCAATTTTCAGCTTAAAACTGTCAACACTGGCATTCATTAAAATAGACTTAGGGCATGAACATTGCCTTCTAAGTAATATAGCATACACACAAAAGAAACACAGTTAATCCATTTCTTCCCTCCTTTTATTTAAAGGACAAAACAGCCCCAATAAACTTACCCTCTTACTTTCCTGAAGATTGCATCATGTCGTTCTTTTTCATTTGCGGAGTTGTTTGCTGCGGAGTTGTCATCTCGTCTAGTGCTTCGTGCAGGAATCCATTTCTGAGCGTTTTGCCCTGGGGTTTTCCCCAGGAACTCGCTAGTAAAAAATTAGGAAAATAAAGATTAAGACAACTTGAAACATAGCATCCACTCACATATCAAATGTCATACAGATCAGAAATCCTTCTAAACAGAAAAAACAGTTTAGGTTTTTCTGAACTTTCCTTACAACTAAGCAACTCACAATCAGTGGTTCTCAAACAATATTGCATATCAGAATCACCTGAAGGGCTTGTTAAACGATTCCTAGGCCCACCCCAGTTTCTGCTTTAGTGGGTCTGGGGTAAGGCCCGATAATTTGCATTTCTAAGCTCCCAGGTGATGCCAGTGTTGCTGGTCCAGGAGCCACACCACAAGAACCAACATCTTCTAATGTTTCATGACCATGTTATACGCATACAGATTTACTACCACAATTCAGTAATGGACAATAATGGCTGGCTTCAGAAACAACATCAGTGAAAGTAATCCAAAGTGTAACAGGATAAAATAGCAGTTGAGAATGTCAACTCATATTAGATGGTTTGGCTAAGAAATAATTAAGAACTGATATTCTAAATTTAGGACATGTAACAGAAATCATACCCGTTAAGATAGGATTCCTGATGCCTTATTAACTATGCTGTAATGCATTAGAAACATCATTAACCTAAATCTGTTATTTACAGAAGTCATTCTTTTCACATGTTTACTATACCTGTTGCCAGCAGTCTTGGGATAGTGCTGAGGTGCACCCCTACTTCCTCCTCCGCCCGAAGAAGCACTATTTAACAGAAAAACTTTTTTTTTAAAAAAAAAGTATACCCCAAGTATATTTCACTCAAAAAAGATAAAGGATCTCTTTAATTATTCTGCATTTCAGTAATGACACCACAGATGAAGACTGAACTTAGGCCCAATGGAAACCCAAGTAATTAATTACATTTATTCTTCAGATAGTAAATAGAAAACAATGACAATTTTAGGGCTTAAAAATATGTACACTGCACATTATAAATTAAACCTGCAGCACAATTAAATCAGAATTACTTGGTGTGGTTATTCCTTTGGTTTTGTGATTAGTCTTGTCACAATAATTGCCAAAATAAATCTACACATACCTGAAACGAGAAGCACCCCCTTCTGCAATCGCACTCTCCACTTTGGCGGCTTGACAACGAAGAATCTTCAAAAGAATAATATTAATGGATGGGGTGGGGAGGGAAGGGGATGGGAGAAATGAAAAACCTAGAATGAGAAAGAGGACCAAAATTAGACACTATCATACAAATCTGTAAACCCGCTTCAATTACAATTTATTTCAGAGCCTGACACTGCAGTTGATTGACCTTACACTGCATTGCAGATCTCATAAAACTAAAATAGAATGTACTCGAAACACAAATGGACAATAAAATTTTATTTTGTTTACCACCTGGAAATTCTCGTGTTCAAGAACGCAAGGAAGTGCCTACATAGAAATGTAAGAACCTCTCAAATGCTAAGAACCAATCCTTAAGAAAGCCACATTCTACCTCCTTTACAGCTGGGCACTGAGATCAGTAATAGACAATCTAACTCTTAACAAGACGGGCACGTCCTGGGAAAACAGTTTTAAGTTTTCACTGCCTCAACAACGAACTACACTACACTAAGGGGTAACTGAAGACGGCTTTCCCCACTGTTCACTCTTAACTGGGCGCACAGGGCCCGTCAGAAGACCGGGACCACAACATGGCAGCAGGAACCTCCGCCCCATTTTTTCCTTTCCTGGGAACAAAAGAGCAGTGGATTCCTCCCACCCAGGCCCGAGTTAGGGAAGTGCTTCCGACAGCCTCTCGCGAAGCCGCCGTGGGCAAGCCTCGGGGAGGAGTGGAGGCCGCCCCCGCGGCCCGGCTCTTTGTTCTCAGGCAGGAAGGCGGCCGCCTTCCCACCCGCCGCCTCCAGCGGCCCCCTCCCACCCATAAATCCCCGAGGAACTGACAGCCGCCTCGCTGCTCCCTCCCCACCCGACAAAAACTCAAAAACCCTCGCTTCCCTCCCCTCTCCCGTCGCAGGCAGGGCTCGCCAGGCAGGCCCTTCGCTTCTCCACCAAGGGCAGCCCGGCCGCTCCCCGCCGGCCCTGGGCCTCATACACCTCCTCCCCGCCGGGAGGCCGGGCTCCGGGACTCCTCCGCCTCGGCTGGTCCCGCACCAACGGCCGGGCCCTCCCCGCCGGCCCGCGTCCCTCCCCCCACAGCTCGCACCGCCCCGCCACGCTCTCCCCGTCGGAGCACACCCGCGCCCGGGCTCCGGCTCCGCGGGGGACGGCCACCGACAACCACAAAGACGTCCGGGGGCCGCCAAGTTCCTTCTACTCCGTCAGCAACGGGAAGGGAGAACAAAGGGGAAGAATTTTCAGGTGCCCGAAGCGCGGAGGAAACACTAGAAAGGGGTCGCCCCGCCCGGTTCCGCCTGCGACCGCCATTTTGTACCGCTCGAGAAGAAGCGGGCAGGGGCGGCGGCCATCTTAGAGCGCTTCACTCGGCGGCGGCGCCGGCGCCGGCGGCAGCGGCTCCACTCACCTTCACCGGGAACTCAGCAGCTGCCACTGCAGCTGCCTCCTCAGGATCCGGTCGTCGGGGACGGGCGGGGAAGGGAGGGGGAGGGGAACGGAAAACAAAAAAGGGGGAGGGAAGGGGGAGGAAGGAGTCGGACTGGCTTGAAACTCTCAGCTCAAAACAGTCGCTGCTGCAGCCACCGCCCGATTCTCGCCGCCACCTCCATAGAGCTCCGACTCGCTGCTGGCGCTGAGGCGTGTCTGAACCCGAACTTATCACTCTAGGGCAGCCGAACCCACCAGAGCCGCCCCGAATGGCTCCTTTGCCACCCAATCAGCGACCCGGCTTCTGTCTGCCGCCAATCAGCGCAGGGCGGCGGGGAGGAGCCACAGGGCCAAGCTCGGTTGCGGCGCAGCCCCTCCGCAGTGCGCAAAGCCATATTCGCGAAGGCTCTGAGGCCAAGCCAGTGGCGTAAGGGGAACTGAGCATCGTCGGGTTGCTGCCCATTTGCGTAAAGTCCTAGAGCCCTTTGAGTCTGCGTTGGTGTGGCTGCCTTGTCTTCCTCCTGTCTCTTTGTTCCTGGAGCCTGTATCCCATGCTCGAGATATACAGCCCCCCAGCCCCTCTACCTCGTTTTCTCACCGGGAATGTGGGAAGGAAGCTCGCCCTTCTACCCGACCCTGTCCTTGGCGTGTGCGAGCTCTGCTTTTCCTAGCGCCCCCGAGGAGCCGAGATTGCCCCTCGCAGGCTGGGCCTCCCTGGAACGGGCCTGTAGGGCTAAGGCCTGGCGCCCCCGCGGCGCTGCGCCGGGAATCGTTGGTCTCCAGGTGCTCGGCTTCGGCAGCCTTTAGGTCGGGGAGCCGGGAGAGTAGAGTTCAGGAGAAAAGACGATGCATCTCCAAGCGTTAAAAGAGCTTCATTCAGTTCCCTATTGATTCCACCCCCTGCTGAGTGAATGAGAAAGGGATGAAAGGAAGGGGTTTATTGTCTTTGTACCTCACTAAAGAAGCAGCTTTTCCCAAAGGAATGTCCTGCCAGCGGTCATGGAGGAAGACCTAGAATATACCAGAATTCTTTGGAAGAAGTGTTTGCGGAGGGCGGGAGTCTGGAGGATTTCAATTGCCAGCTCCTGATTTGTTTGTTTTTTAAGCACTTTGAAGACTGACAGCCGTATATTTCCATTTTACAGAAGGTCCATCCTAACAAATAGGATTAGGCTTTTCAAAGCCGGCAGGTTGCACTATTTATACTTTTCGGCTAATATTTTAAGGGAGAGTTGCAGTAAAATGAAGTATTCCATCGTATGCGACATTTTAGCTATACAAAAATGGAGTCATATTTCCATATACTTAACAGAAATGTCTCCATCTTCATCTTGAATATAGTTCTTGATATAATGTGTAATCTAAAGGAAGAAACTGTGTGTGTGTGGAGGGGTGTTTTAACGTGGATGACGTTTAAAGAAAGTGTCCAACAAAGAGCAGGATTTCCAAGGGTTCAAACCTGTTTGACATGTCAACAGCTTTGGGGTTGAAAGTACCTACTCCTCAATACGATTTTCAACCGAGGTGCCAGTTTTTCCTAGGACATTTACACCTGATTGTTGAAGGGTGTGGTGGGCCCTGAAGGTTTCTAACACAATTCCAGGATCTTTAGCTCTTTGCCAGTGTATTAGGCTGATCATTCCCCCTCATTATTATATTTTTCTAAAATTATTGCTATCAAGTCAAGTTCACTTGAACTTTAACAACTGAAAAGATATTCTCACCCTTGGAGTTAGTTACATGTAAAAAAATTTTTTTTAAAAAAGGAAACTATTTTTAGGAAAGGCAAAAATTGTGTTTCAAATACAAGAAGTACAACTTTGTAATTTCAGGACCCTTTTAGCTTCAAAAATAACAGCAGAATAATATTTTAAAATAATTTCTGTAGGGCTTTACAGTTTGCAAAAAAGTTTTCATATATATGTGATATTGTGACATAACTGGCTTACATTCTTCATGATTGATAATACATTAATCTGATAGGAAAGAATAGTGTTCAAAAACTATTCTAGGTTAGACTTCAAAGAGAGTATTTACTGAATCATAAAACCTGGATGGTCTTCTAATTGAGGAACTTGAAACTCAATAATTAAAAATAAAAGAGGTTTTATATAATTTTTGCTAATTGTGAACCCCCTATGCTATGGGCTTTGCAGGTATGAGTGTATGTGAGAAATTGGGCTAAGAGCAATAAAGTAGAAATACGGATAAAACACAATCTTTCAATTACTTTTCAATCAGTGGGCGGCGCAGATATTCACATTTTGAAATATTTCCATCACATCATGGATGTATGAAAATTCAAGTCATCTGGAATTTAGCTTTTAGTTTATAGAAAATTGAATTTTAAATACACCCACTTCAATCTGCTCATTTTAACACTTACATTTTATGTCAGTTTTCTAAGGATTGTGAAGCTCTTAGAGTACTGACTGACTTGTTAACTTATAGATATTTGCATTAGTTTAATTAATAATGTCAAATGCTGGTTATTATCTTCTCTGTGCTTAAGGGTTCCCCAATCATACATCTCCAGCCCAGATCTCTTACTGTCTTCAATTCTGAGTTTCTAACAGCCTATTTATCAGAGATGCAAACTTGCAGCCATATTTAGTCTAGGCCATACAGTAGTTTTAAACATTTGAATTAGTTGACATTGAAATTTTAGGAGATTTTACATACAAATCTAGATTTCCATCTTTTCATGAAAAATCTTAAAATATGGCAATACTGGGCCTGAAATTCCAAAAGGGCAACATTCAAGTATAGCTGAGTAGTGACTGCCTCATCTAGATGTTTTCTCTTCATTCCACCATAGTGAAATCTGACTTTATTCACTCATTTATGTTCCTGTGTGGCCTCTATAGCCATTTTTCTTTTTTTGTTGTTATTTATTCAAATTCAACAGACTCAGTATTAACTGACCATCTTCCTATTACAAGGAAAAGGAGCAGACCAGCTAGTTCAAATATCTTCTCTACCACTTACTGTGTGACTTTGGGCAAGTTTAACTACTCTCTCTTCTTAGTTTCTGAATCTATAAAATGGGAATAACTGTATTTACAGAGTTGTTGTAAAGATTAAATGAGATAATATATATAAAGCCCATAGCATAGTCCCTGATGTAGTAATTACTTAATGTCAGTTACTTTATTGTCAATAATATTGATTATCCAACTGCTTCACAACTATTTTAGTTTTGCCAAGGATTCCACTATTCTTCTATACTAGAAACTTTGATCAGGTATAACATTCAATTTATTATTGAGTCCCAGTGTTACTTCCCTCTAAATCATCTTCTTCCTACATACATCTGCTTTCCTACAGTGTCATTGCTTGCATGCTAATGTAGGCCTTAGTAACTGTTCCTCCTGAATCATTGAAAAATTCTGGTTGTTCTATAGTCTTTTCCCTCTATGCTGTATACTCATATTAGTCTTCCTTAAAACACTTTTTTCCCCAGCATATTACTACCATGCTTAAAAGAATCTTAGTGCTTCACTACTTTCTACATCAGTTTGATCTCAACCTCGGCTGCACAGTGGAATCACCTGGGGAAACCTTTTAAAACTCTCCATGTCTTGGCTGCATCCAAGACCAGATAAATCCGAATCTCTCAGAGTCGGATCCAGCATCAACAGCTTTTAAAGCTCTCCAAGTAACTCTAATGTGCAGTGAAGTTTTGAGAAACACTGTAGCAGTTCAGAGTATTATAGAAATGATAACATTTACTGCTGAAAAAAAACCTAGGAAAAGAAAACTGGACTCTGGAAACAGTAAAAGACTTTGCCCAAGTAGGGAAACAGGTATTAGAACCCAGGGATCCCATTTCATATGGCTTTGCCTGGCTTTCAGACCCTTCATCTGCTGGCCCTACCCTACCTCTTCTATTGGCCTTGTTTTTCACCACTCCCAGACACCCAGTGGTCTCTCACAGAGCCAGTTAGGCTGGTATTGCTGCCTCCAAAAATTCATTCCCACTAGCGCTCCATTGCTTGCAATTTTGAGGCCATCCTTATTTATCCCCTTTACTATTTCATTTCTGAAGCACCGATATGAGTATTTAAGTACCCTGCTCAAAAACCTCAGGGGGTCTCCCCTAAGAGAATAACATAGGGACCCCTTAGTTTGGCATAAAAGACCCTTTATAATCTGGTTTCAGACTACTTCCCTGTTTCTAGACACATCCCTTCTCCATTTTTTGTTATTCATAATCTAGTTCTACAGTACTCAAATTTTGCTCCATTATAACATCCATGTTCTATAACATATGACCAAAATTTGGTGGTCTTTTTCTACTTGGCAGAAAAAAATAAGGCTAATGAGTTAATCTACTAATGGCTAGGCAAGGAGCTTGGGCTTAATCCCTGTTTTCAAAGAGCTCACAATCTAGATGAAGAAAAGATATATACACCAATTACATACAAGGGCAGGAAAGGGTAGAATCAATGCTAAACTGAACAACCAAGAAAAAATGCTATAAGGTTTCATAAAGGGAATAATACGGGATGAGGCTGGGGCCATCCTTCCTTGAATGCCAGAATGATGATTTAGGACTGACTATATGGGCAAAGAAAGTTCTTGAGCTGATCAGACCTCTAGTTTTGGTTTAAAGTTGATCAGTTGTAATTGATCAGAGTGCTGTTTTAGGGAAATTAACCTTGTGGCTTATGTAGAATGGATTGAAAGGCAAATCTGGAGATAGGGAGGTCAGTTAGAAGGCTATGTACTGCAGTATTTTTATGGGGCTTACTTTTATCTCCCTTCCAAAATTGTAAGGCCATTGAAATGGGGAACACTTCTCTTGTACTTCGAATAGAGTTCTTTGCACATAGCAGGAGCTGAGAAAATATTTGTGCATATTATCTTTTTGACATTCATTCATTCCTTTTTCTCTTGGCTTCCATGACTTTACACTTTCCAGGATTTCCTCCTACCTCATTGGCTCCTTCACCAATTCAGCTGTCTCTGCTGGCTTCTCCTCCTCTGCTTGACCTCTAAATATTAAAGTATCCAAGGATTTATTCTGGGCCTTCTCTTCCCTCTGAGTACTTTCTCCCTAGGTAATTCATCTGTCCTATGACTGTAAATACCATTTATATGATGATGATTTCCAAATTCATATCTTCATCTCTGATTCATTCCCACCCCGCCCCATGCAAGCTATAGATATATATCAAATTGCCTACTGAAATTTCCCCTTGGATATATAATAGGCATTTCAAATTTAACATGTTCAGAATAGTTTTCCCCATTGATCACCATCTGCCAGTTGCTAAGGCCCCAAACCTATGAATCATTCTTAATTCCTCTGTCTCTCATCTCCTGTATCTAATTCATCAGAAATTCTATTGGCTATTTCTCCAAAATATATCTTAAGTTGGTCCACTTCTCCTTATCTACCTTGCTGTCACTTGAATCTAACCACCTTTATCTCTAGTCTGGATTACTTCAATAGCCCCCTAACTGGTCTCTCAACTTCATCTCTCGCTCTCCACTACGTTTTCTACCCACAAGCCTGTCATCTTTTAAAAATGTCAATCAGATAACACCACTTGTGCTTAAAGCCCTTGATCATGGATATACATTACATCCACAGTAAAATCCAAACTCTCATTGTGGCCTGCAAAGCCTTACATGATCCAGCCCTTGACTATCACTCTGACCTTGTCTCCTACCATATTCCTCCTTGACCTCTCTGCTTTAGTCACACTGGCCTTTTTTCTTCTATTCTTCAGACATACCCAGTTCATGCAAAGCTTTGTACTCCTCGAACATGCAAAGGCTATGGCTTATTTTTCAACTTCCACTGCTCCCAAATTTCTTATTCCAGTTTTTTACATGGCTGGCTCTTTTTCAAAATTTAGGTCTCAGCTTTATGAGCTTATGGTCACCTTTGTAGAAAAGCCTTCCCTGATCGCCCTATGTAATGTTTCCTCTTCCAGGCAGTCTATCACATTACTCCACTTATTTTTTTCATAGTCCTTGTCACTATCTGAAATGATTTTTTCCATTCTTTCTTGTGTATTATCTGCTTACCACATTAGGAGGTAAGCTCAATGACAGCAGGTAACTTGTCTGTCATGTTCACTGTACTTTAGATACAGTACTTAGAATAGTTCCTGACATATAATAGGCAGAATAGTTCCTGACATATAATAGGCATCAATAAATATTTATTGAATACAAGAATATACATTCTCTCATTTCAGCCTCAGTACAAGTCATGTGGGGTAAGTAGGGAAGTGTCATTTCCCCAATTTTACAGATAGGGAAATTGAAAGAGGTAATAATTACTTTTCCAAAATAATTGTTCGTGTGTGGCAGAATCTCATACTTTCCCAAGTGCACCAAGATCCCTCCTATAGCAACATGAGTAACCATAATGGGGATATTCCTTTTTTTTTTTTTATCACCTTTGCATGCAATGTATAAGGTGCTTGCCTTAGTTTCTTATGGCTACCATAACAAATTGTCCCAAAGTAGGTGGCTTAAAACAACAGAAATTAATTTTCTCACAGTTCTGTAGGTCTGAAGTCCAAAATCAATATGTCGGAAGGGCTGTACTTCCTATGGAGGCTCTAGAGGAGAATCCATCTCTTGCCTCTTCCACCTTCTGGTGGCTGTTGGCATTCCTTGGCTTAGGACTACATTTCTCTCTGCTCTGTCTTGGCATTACCTTCTTCGCTGTGTGTGAGTCACAAAACTCCCTCTGATTCTCTCTTATGAGGATGCGAGTGATTGCACTCCGATAATTCAGGATGAACTCCTTCTCTTGAGATCCTTAATTATATTTTTGCCATATAAGATAATATTCACAAGTTTCAGGGATTAGGACATGGGCATTTCTTTTGGGGGCTACCATTCAGCCCACTTCAGTGCTCATAACATTTTAGTGCAAAGCTAAATTCTTGGACTTCTATTTCACAGGTCAGTCTTTACTTGGATCATCATTCATTCATTTAATGAATATTTAGTGAGCACACAATACATGCTTTTACAATACTAGAAGTTGGGTATACATCGATAAACAGTTCTAAGCACTTTATGCTTTGGGTAAGAAAGGATGCCATTAATAATTACATTGGGACAGTGGGCATAAACCAGGACTATACCAGGTAAAGACATGTGATCGTCTTGCTTATGATGCATACTGTTAGGACAACAGAATGAAATAAACCAAGATCCTGCCTGTTAGTATTTTCCCCTTTGCCGTTTTTTTTCCTAAGTCAAACATAGTGTTTATAAAGTTCTTAAATGGATAGATAGCAGCATGACTGCTCTCATTGAACTTCATCAATATGGATACCTCTTATACCTTTGGGTATAGGACTTGTAAGCTGGAAGTGGGAGGCCCATTTCAGGGCAAAATTTTCTTTATCAGATGGGCCAGAGACACACCTGAGCCTTAAGTAGAGGAGGATAACTGATGCTTTCAGTTCACTGCATTTCATAATTTTTTTAGAAAAAATAAATTTAGAGAATGGGTAATGTTCATCTGCAAGAAACACTGCTGGCAGATGATCAAGATTACTAGCAGTTGGGAATTCCCTGGCGCTCCAGTGGTTAGGATTCGGTGCTTTCACTGTGGTGGCCTGGGTTCAATCCCTGGTCGGGGAGCTAAGATCCCACAAGCCTCGAGGCGCGGCCAAAAAAAAAAAGATTACTAGTAGTGGCAACTTAGATGATATAGTCTTCATGTGCAATTCCTAGTATTCCTTTCTTTCCAAAGTAAAAAAGCATATGTGAATGCAAATTACTAAGAAAGCTATTATAGGGATAATATTGCATCCACTCTAATTTATTAAATAAGAAAATAATTTGCAAACTTTGGTACTTTATATAATTTTTATTAGTGACAATACTTGTTTACAGTACATCTTACAACTAATGTGACCAAAAAGTGTGCTAAAACAATGCAGTTAAAGAATCATTGTTCTTGAAAATGTAAATTATAGAACTGAAATAGATACTTCAGTGCCATAAACCAAGTATTTAATCATGTTTTGGAGGGCAGTAAGTACACATGTCCAGAGCATCGATACTTATATACACTTGATAATAATTTGTAAAGTGCTCAGGTTTACTCTTTAAACAATGTTTTCATTGCAGGAGAAATATTCTTATTTCCATTTCACAAATGAGGAAACTGAGATTTGGAGAAGCTAACTGACTTGTGCATGTCTATTTTCTTTAAACTTTTATTCCAGTGGTTTTTCTTTACTTTATACTTCATCTCTTAATAGAATATATAGTTTTCAGAATTAAAATAATGTATGGTACTTGTTTAATGCCACTAAACCATTTACCTGAGTCTGAATAATATAATCAAATCAGCTGTGATGATTAATTTTTTTACTTTAACTTGCCAAGGCCACAGTGCCCAGATATATGGTTGAACATTCTGGATGTTTCTGTGAAGGTGTTTTTTGGATGAGATTAACATTTAAATTGGTGGACTTTGTAAAGCAGATTACTCTCCATAATGTGGGTAGGCCTCACCCAATCAGTTGAAAGTCTTAATAGAACAAAGACTGATCTCCTTGAAACAAGAAATTCTGCCAGTAGATTGCCTTTGGACTCAAACTGCAGCTCTTCCCTGAGTCTCTCCCTCACCCTCTCTCTCTATAATTAGGAAACTATTGTGGTCAGGCTGAGTTGTCTTCTTAAGAGAAGCTGAAATTAATCCCATTCTCTCACTACCTTTGGAAAGTTGATGATTAATTTTAAAAGCTGGTCAAATTTTTAATTGGAAGTATAGGTATGCAAGACATTTAAACACTCAGTTACTAGGGTGTGAGTTTAAAAATCCAGGGGATGGGTTAGTTCTGCTGTTGCTCTGAGAACCGGTATATATATTTATATGTACTGGAGTGAAATTATGGTTCTGGATCATCTACTAACTTGTTCGAAAACTTAAGCTAGTTACTTATTTCGTATATAGGAATTATTGAATTTTCCTAGAGATGTGCTATATGAATACATGTTTCTCTCTTTTTTTAAATAAATTTATTTTATTTATTTATTTTTGGCTGCGTTGGGTCTTCGTTGCTGTGCGCGGGCTTTCTCTAGTTGTGGCGAGCGGGGGCTACTCTTTGTTGCGGTGTGCGGGCTTTTCATTGCGGTGGCTTCTCTTGTTGCGGAGCACGGGCTCTAGGCGTGTGGGCTTCAGTAGTTGTGATACGTGGGCTCAGTAGTTGTGGCTTGCAGGCTCTAGAGTGCAGGCACAGTAGTTGTGGCACACGGCTTAGTTGCTCCACGCCATGTGGGATCTTCCCGGACCAGAGCTTGAACCTGTGTCCCCTGCATCGGCAGGCGGATTCTTAACCACTATGCCACCAGGGAAGCCCCATATGTTTCTCTTTATAAATCTTATTTGAGTTTCTCTGATGAAAGAAGGATCAATAATGATAAGAGCCAAGTATGAGGATGATGACAATAATCATAATGATAGTAATAATGTTTCAAAGCTTTGCCGCACTGTTTTTCTGAGAAGTCCAAAGCACTTTCCCATTTCAGATCATGATATCTTTGAGGGGGGATGGTAAAGGGTAGGTAGTAGTATCACAATTCTACAGATGATGTGACTGAAGTACTCCGAGATCTATATTTAGGGTCTTGCCCTTGAAGTTGCACAAAACAGGGTCTAGAAACCAGGAGACCCAGTTCCCTGCCCAAGTACTTTCCCTTTCCTTCTTTTAAATTTGGTTGCCTCCTGTGGTCCCTGAACTGGGAATTAAAATACAGAAGAGTGTTCATTTTTACCCACCAAACTATAAATTCATTATATGTGATTGCTCTGGTTTGCATAAAAATTGCCCAAATTGTAGTAGCCATTCTATCAATAATTTTGGTAGGATGATTTGTGTGCTTCTAAAGATGATTGAAATATTGAGACTTCCCTGGTGGTCCAGTGGTTAAGACTCCGTGCTTCCCCTGTAGGGGGCGCGGGTTCAATCCCTGGTTGGGGAAATAAGATCCCGCATGCCACTAGGCGTGGCCAAAAAAAAAAATTATTGAAATATTAATGACCTACTAAAAATAATATATTCGCATTGGTTGAATAATGATTTGCTTTATAGAGAGAAAATAGTAAGCCAATTCTGAAAGGGAAAGAAAGGACTTCCCTAGGGGTCCAGTGGCTAAGACTCTGTGCTCCCAGTGCTGGGGGCCCAGGTTCGATCCCTGGTCAGGAAACTAGTCCCACATGCCGCCACTAAAAGGTCCCGCATGCTGCAATGTAGATCCTGTGTGCCGCAACTAAGACCCAGCACAGCCAAATATATAAATATAAATAAATACATAAATAAACATTAAAAAATAGAAAAAATGGAAAGAAATTTGAAGATGGTGTGGTAGACCTATACATAACAAAATGAATTTTGGTTGCTATTGCACCAAATACTTACCTTTCCTTGGCTCTAAATACACTGTTCTCTGGTTGACAGTTACAATCTATTGTGGCTGATTAGATAAAGGGTGGAGAGAGAGAACATTTGTGAATCACCAAGGAACTCAAAACTGAAAGCAAAGATATCATGGTGAACCAGTGCTGATCCACAGTTACCCAGTACTGTCTCAGGGACTTTAATCTTTGTCCCAGAGCACTGCACATCTCCATTTCACATTCCCACCGCTGAGCTCAGAACCTGTCCATGACTCCTCGCCTCCCTTAGAAGAGAGAATCTCTATCAGAGTATACAAATCAACAAAATGTCTTGGTTTTGGGTGAAGAATGATAAACCAGAACAAAGGATTGTTCTTTACTTTTAGTTAATTCACTGTATCTTTTTTTTTTTCTCTCAAGCATCATTTATACTAGAACTTCATATTTTGTTTTAGAAAAGTTCTTGTTATCTTCTGGACAGAACATTTTAAAAGTTTTGTCTCCTTTCTGCATTCTTTCACTATGGTTGCAAGCCAGAGATAAAATTCAGCTGGATTTGGGAAACAATTGCTAAGAAAGAAACTTAGATAAGTATATACTATGTAGTCAAATGTAAATTCACTCATAACTTTCTGATTACAGCTCACCTTTCCACATCTCACTAGAGCCAAAGGACAAACACACATATACTAACAGACAATCAGATCAAAACCAGAGGGGGGGAAAAAGGACCAGAGTCATTTCAAGGTCCAAAGTTATGATTTCTGAAAACCTGGAGAACCAAGAACTGGGAAAAGACATAGAGTATTATTTATTTTTAATTATAGGAAAATAGGAAAAGATATAATTTTGACAGTCCCTGGCAAATTTAAGAGAGAGACAAGGAAGATCATTATCTATGAACATGATCTATGTTTCCTCAGAGAAAACAGATTGTAGAATAATATTAGAAGTCAAAGGGTAAACATTCTTTCTTGGATTCAAGAGTCAATGGCGACAACCGTGAATGACTATCTATTCCTTTGCCATCGTTACCATCTATAGACCAAAAGCAGCTCATGAGAAACAAAGCCAGCATTAGTTTCTGCTCCATCTCTATGTTCTTCCTAGGTCAGTGGCTGGCACACTGTGGTCATTCAAGAAACGTTTGCTGAATTGTTAGTTTGGTAGCAGTAATGTGGACCTCTCCCCAGTAAGGTCATGGGCCAATTTAAAGTAATAATCATCAACAAACACTAAGGGCTTACTGTGTTGCAAAGTATGTTCTAAATGTTTTAAGTGTGCACCCAACTTTAGGAGGTGGTTGATACTATTCTCTCTTTCACAGACAAGGAAGCTGAAGCACACAGAAATGAATATGTGGCAGAACCGGGATTTGAGACTAGGCTGTATGGGTTCTAGAGCCTAAACTATACCACCCCCTAATTCTGCCTCAGGTCGGGACTTCCCTGGTGGTCCAGTGGTTAAGAATCCGACTTCCAATGCAGGGCACTCGGGTTCAATCCCTGGCTGGAGAACTAAGATCCCACATGCCACAGGGTAACTAAGCCCGTGCGCCACAACTAGAGAGAAGCCTGCACGCTGCAATGAAGAGCCCAAGCGCTGCAATGAAAGATTCCGCAACGAATATCCTGCATTCCACAACTAAGACCCGACACAGCCAAATAAATAAATAAATATTAAAAAAAAATACTGCCTCAGGTCAATGAGGAAAGAGCCCCGGGGTAACTCCATGGTAAATTAAACCAGAGCTGGATACCTTCCTGACCTAAGAACCAAGAAGAGGAAGTGTGCCACTAGGCTGGGGAATTACTATAGATATCAGGAGTTGGCTGATACTAAGCCCTGGGAATGAGGAAGGACCTCTGCTAGCTTATATAGTGGGACAAATACCCTCACTCATACCAACAGCTTGGTTAGTGTATAGGGGAGCAGTGGATTTCAGAAGATCTTGACTCCTTGTCTGAGCACCTTTGTATTGTGCAGAAATTGCAAAATGAAATCTCTCTCTCTCAAATTGCAAAATCACAAAATGAGAGAGAGAGATATCAAAAGCCAAGGACAAAACTGGCCCAGGTCAAACTGGAGGGGCAGATGGATCCAGAAGGCCAAGATTCAGAAGTTGATGAATCCAATCGACTACATGCTGTGATGGCAGCATGTTGAATTCAGGGAGTTTTAAAGCTTCCCCTTAACTCCACCCCTCAAATTCTGCTCCCCAAAAGCCTTGTCCCTTTTGATCAGAGGAACAATATAAATACTAACAAGTAACACTGAACATGTTTAAAAAAAATAATCTCTCTCTAACCAATCCTTTATGATAGGAAAAACTAGAAGGGGAGGTGATATATGAAATTTAGCTTGACTTGGAGTTTTTAATTTTATGCAGCATAACAATCTTTCCAAGGGAGACAATTAGGAAGAAATGGCCCTGTGGAAACAAGAATAGTGCATGATTTCTGTTCCTCATTGACTGAAGAGGACTGCCATCACCCTTGATCCAATTGCTGCATGTAGATGCACAGATAAACTGCTGATAGGTACCAGGTGAAAAAGAAGGGCAGCACTTCATCCAAAAAAGAGCCCAGTATCCATTCATGTACAATTTTCCCCGGGGCTTACATGTCTAAGACTTCAAGGAAGGAAGGGGACAAAAGAAGTGAATGGCACCTAGGAGTCACTCTAGGTGAGTGGCACCCTCAAGTAGGCTGGGGTACAAATCTCATGAGCCTGGGCATCAATCAACCTGTGTTAGAACAGGAGGCTATACTTTCCAAATTTGAATTTTCCTTTTTGTAGTTTCTTTATTGAACTTCCTTTTGAAATCCAGTGTGTCTTAATAAAACTCACTTTGAAAACAAAATTGTCAAATGCACTAACAACAAGGGAAATTACCTGCTATGTGTCAGACATTGTGCTAAGCTGCTATGGATATAATAATGAAGAAGGCAGAAATGGTCTCTGTCTTCACGTATCTAAAAGTCTTTTGGTGAAGAAAGACACTAAAAAATTCAAATGTGATATGTTATAAAAGAGGAAGTACAAATTGCTATGGGTATTATTAGTGAAGGGAACAATTACGCATAAGCAGAAGAGAAATTCTCAGAGGAAAGAAATCAGAGGAAAAGCCAAGATAAAAACCAAGAACTCTCATGAATGGGTGGGAATAGATGGAGATCCATAAAGCCAAGGAGATTTTATTTGCTTAACTTCAAGTGGGTTAAATATTTCAATTAGATAAGGACCCTCTTCTTCTTTCTGGACCTTTGTCCAGAGAGTGGGGTTATTCTGAAAGATTTGGTCTGAATTCAGGCTCTTTAATTTTTTTAATGGATTTATTAAAACTGGGAGATCAGACTATTGTCCTGAAGAGCTTATAGCCTGTTTGGAGAGACAATGTACAAACACAGAAGAAATAAAAGAAGGCTGTTAGGAGACTATAAATGAATAAAGCCTTATAGAAGGCAGAGGAAGAAGTTGCTATTGGCAGGAATGATAAGGGATGACATCATGATAAAGATGTCCTATTTTAGAACTTCCTGGTGAGTTATGACACTCCAAGACAAGGTTTAGGGTATAAGACTGGGGACTAAAGTCAGACCAGGATTTATCAACCTTGACACTATTGACATTTTGGGTCAGATAATTCTTTGTTGTAGGAGGCTGTCCTGTGCATTATAGGATGTTTAGCAGCATCCCTGGCCTGTGCCCACTAGATCCAGCAGCAAAATTCCCCCCAGCTATGACAACCAAGAATGTCTTGTGGCATTATCAAATGTCCCCTGGGAGGCAAAAAATCACCCAGTTGAAAACCACTGCATTAGACCCTGCCACCATGTTGAGCCCGGCTGATGGCAAAGGGAGGTTCGGCAATATAGGGGAGATTCGCTATCTAAAAATGGGCCGATCTACAGTTATGATGAGATAAAAAGTTGGCATCCAAATTGTACATTCTGGTATCTAGAAGGGAGGTCTTGGACTCCAGAATGCCAGATAAAAGCTTCCCTTTCAGAATGAGACATATGGGGTGAGTTGTCCTTGAGATTCAATGTCCAATGATCAGGACTAGATAGCTATTTCTGGGCCAATTGAACGGGGAAGATAATTCCATACTAAGTCTCACTCAAAGGGAAGATAAAAATCTACTCAAACAAGTATCTATGAGGGATCTAAGACACAGTTATGTCAATACATAGGAGATGAGCCAGTCAAGCCGTGAAGAGTGGGGTAGGTAGAAACAGATATGAAACTTCACTTCCTTTAGCTTTGGGCTTATCCATGGGTATTAGGAAGATGGACTAGATAACTCTTATGTTCCTTCCAACTCCAGAGTTACATGTAAGAGGTAAGAGAAAACATTTTAATAGTATTACATACTACTTCTGAAGTGTGTACTATATGCCAGGTACTTTATTACATTATCTCACTTAATCCTTATGACAATTCTGTGAGGTAAGTATTACTATTGTCATTGTAAATTCAAACACAAATTTGTCTGATCTCCAAAACCTTGATCCTTCCAATTACCATGCTGTATTCCAAGTGTCATAGGAGAGGAAATGATGTGAAGGAAATTTCAGTTTCAGTAAGGGGTAAAGGTGGAGGAAATGAGTAGACTCTGCCTGAAAGAGGGATTGTGTAAGGACAAGTCTTTACTCAAACATACAAAGCTTCTTAGCAAATATTTCATAAAATTTGTAAAGTAGTATTGTATTTAATTGTGAGATTATGTTTAAGGGACGCACTGATGAAGGCTGGGTATCCGAAATATGAATAACATTTAATCTGTATTCTTAAAGAACTCTCAATCTAATATAGCAGACGCAACTAACAATTCTACAGATTAATAATATTTGATGTACACAATATGCTATGAAGCTGGACAGCTAATAAGTGACATTTCTCAGACTCTTTTTCAGTTAGGATTCCAGATGTGATTCTGTTCGATGCATCTTGTGAGAAATGAATACAGAACTGAGCCATGTGAGGAGAGAGGAAAAATACATCGTGTCTAATTTGCTTGTACAGATTTGGCAGAGGCGATGTGTATGATTCTGGAGCTAGCAATTTCCTAAAACAGCAGCAGCGGCAGCGGCGAAGGTAATACAGTTCTGTGGTGATAATCAATGGCAACTGTCTCCTACAGCAATGATAGTGGGAACATTTCTAACCACAGTAGAAACAGAGCGCTTGTGAGGGCTGGAAGTTGTTCCAAGGAGCTGGACCTAGAGCTTGCCCCTCCAGTCCTTTCAGTGATTTTGTAAGCACTCAATTCCTTGTTTAGACCTCTTTTTGCCTGTACTAGACTGGATTCTGTATTATGCAACTGAACACTGACTGATGCAGTAATAAGAAAAGTTGTAAACAATTGAATTTCAAGAAAATGGGAATGTGAGGAGAGTTATATGAACTGGATGTATCTGAAGGCAGTGAGGATCTGGTTACTATTAGTGGACACTGTTAGTCCATGACACATAATGGAGAAACAGCTATTTAAAGTATCATCTATGGGGACTACCCTGGCGGTCCGGTGGTTTAGACTCCGAGCTTCCACTGCAGGGGGTGCAGGTTCGATCCTGGTCGAGGAACTAAGACCCCACATGCTGCACAGTGCAACCAAAAAAAAAAAAAAATTCAACTATGGATTGCTAAGTTACTAAAATGTAAGTCAGAGACTATCTCTGCCATCGCATGGAGAGTCTCTCTGGGAATAAAGACAACAGAGGAAGGCAGAGCCAAGAGATGGCAAGGGATGGATTCTTATTGACATGATTTGAGTCCCTGGATTCAGGTCTATCCATAGACTTTTCAGTTACATGAGAAAATATATTCCATTTTTGCTTAAAAAAAGTTATCATCTTGGGTCATCTGGAATGAAGCGCCTATTAAAGGCAAGGCTTTGGTGGACCATCTGGCTGCTGCGTTAGACCATTATGGAAGATTCAAGGAATACAAGGGCAGGGACAGTGTAGGCTGCTTCTAACTGTGCTAGAAAAGTTAAAGAAAATTATAGGCTCAAGACTTCAAATTTTTAGCTCAGGGCATGTTTAGAAAACCAGAGGTTTTCTATGATTGTCCTAAAAACATCCCTTATCTCTTATATAGATACAGGTCTAACACACCAAAAATTAGAAGCAGAATGTTTTTCAGTAAAATGCTGCATTATGACAGAGGTAGAATTAACAACCTCACTTGATCTCTGATGTGGAAGTTAGGGTACTGACTAGAAAAGTGTAGTATTCCAAAAATGGTGTCCTGTGTTGCCAAACTCCACTGAGTGTCCCTTGCCTGAAGAGGCAGCTCCCTTCTTCCCCTGATGAGGCTGGTCTTACCTTTCTTGAAACCCAATAGAGACCTTATGGTAACCAGTCTCCTCCTACAATGAATAGGCTGACCTTGTAACCTATAGGATATTGCAGAAATGATGGTGTGCGACTTCTGAGACTAGGTCATAAGAGATATTGCATTTTCCTCTTTGTTCTCTCTTAGATATGGGGAAAGCTAGATGCTATGTCGTGAGGACACTCACGCAGCACTATAGAGAAGTCCACATGGTGAGGAACTGAGGTTTCCTGCCAACAACCAGCACTAACTTGCCAGGTAGTGAGTGAGCCATCTTGAGAGAAGATCCTTCAGATAACTGGGGCCTCATCTGACATCTTGACACCAACCTCATGAGAGAACTTGAGACAGAACCATCTGGCTATGCCATTCCCAGTTTCCTAACCTAGAGAAACTGTGTGAAATGCTTGTAATTTTCAGTTGCTAAATTTTAGGAAATTTGTTTACAGTAATAGATAATGTAGACCTCATCTTGCACAGGGATATCATTCTCCTTCTTTTCTACCCTGTGTCTTCTCACTAACTCCAAACCTATAAACGGAGTCAGAACCTAGCATGCTCTAGGGGACCAATTACAAAGTAAATCTAGGAAGAGAAAGATTACATGCAAGAAGAATGGCAAGATTTTGCTAAGTTGCATTAGCAAAAAGCTGGGGAATATGTGTAGGAATAGATTATGAGGGTTCAGGACCAAGGAAAGAAGAATTTATTGATCTGAGAACACTTACCAGAGATTTTGGAGTCAAAGTACTAGTTTGGGTATCTAGGAGTGGTTCTAGTTATGCTTAGTTGGTTAATTGAAAACTAGACTTGACTGGTGACTGAAACTAAATAAAGTTGGGTTGCCATAAATTTCTTGATATAATGTTGAAGACAAGCTCCAAAGTTTTGAGAAGAAAGCAACGTTGAAGAGGGTTGTTATTTGTATGAGATCATAGCCCCTGTATCCCCAAAAGAGCTTAGAGCACACATTCTCTTCACCGGAAGTGTCAAGAAATACTTTGTTGAGATTAGCATCCCTGAACATTACTGTAATGGCTGTCCTCTAGGGATAAATGTTCCATGTGTTGCCATTGAAATGCCATTGAGGGACTTCCCTCGTGGTCCAGTTGGTAAGACTCCGTGCTCCCAATGCAGGGGGCCTGGGTTCGATCCTTGGTTGGGGAACTAGATCCCGCATGCATGCCGCAACTAAGAGCCCGCATGCCACAACTAAGATACCACATGCCACATCTAAGACCCAGTGCAGCCAAGATAAATAAATAAATAAATATTAAAAAAAAAAAGGAGAAATGCCATTTGGGCTTTCTATTTTCAATGATGGTAAGAGATCCTGAGATAGCAGAGGTGAGGTAGCAGAACATAACCACCATAAACACAGTGGGCACACTTACAATACGAAGTAGTAACAGAGTGGTAACTGAAAGCATCAATCTACAGAGATCTTTGGTGATGGTTAACTGATCATAGAATTTCTGGTACCAAAATAGATGAGTAGCTCCCTAAGGACTTAAATATTTGTGTAACTGAAAAACTCTAGGCTGGGAAAATAGAGGCCTGACTAGAGACACCATAAGAGTAATAGCCCTCACCCATCTCCTAGTCCTGGGAAATTCACAGACCCAGAGGCCTCTGAATACAGAGTATGCTAGGTACCCTCTGAGAAAGGACTTTGTCATAACATCAAAAGTATGATGTGTAGGGCTTCCCTGGTGGTGCAGTGGTTGAGAGTCCGCCTGCCGATGCAGGGGACACGGGTTCGTGCCCCGGTCCGGGAGGATCCCACATGCCACGGAGCGGCTGGGCCCGTGAGCCATGGCCGCTGAGCCTGTGCGTCCGGAGCCTGTGCTCCACAACGGGAGAGGCCACAACAGTGAGAGGCCCGCGCACCGCAAAAAAAAAAAAAAAAAAAAAAAAGTATGATGTGTAGATCTTTCTCCTACTCTTCCGCCAAAGGGATATACAGCTATTTGCTAGAGTAAAATTGTGCACGAGGGTTGAGGGAAGGAGAGAACCATCTTACCTTTAAGGGATTATTGAACAATTAATCCCTGGTGATCCAGAATACTATGCACACAGGACTCACTGGTTTTACTGTATATCCCCATCATCCAGTGGCAGCTGGCCTTTAGAACTCTTCAGTGGTCTTTGGAAGACTCAGTTCCAGCACCAAAAGGGAGGGGGACACTTTGCAAAGTTAGGTTGCTGTCCTATAGCAGAGATAAGCAAATTACAGTCGGAGGGCCAAACCGGGCCCACACCCTGTTTTTGTACAGCCTTTAAGAATAGCTTTTATACTTTTTAAGTGTTGTAAACAAAATCAAAGAATATGTGACAGATCCCATAAGTGGCCCTTAAAGCTAAAGCCTGGAATATTTACTATCTGGCCTTTCACAGGAAAAAGTTTGCCAACTCTTGTCCCACAGCATTATGTATTGTGAAGTAGCAACCAACAGAGTGCTATTTCTCCCTTGTCTACAGTACGCGAGCTGGGGAGCCCAGGAGTGAGATAGACAACTCCCACTATTATTACTTGCTAATTCACTCACAAAATGTCTTGCTTTCTATTCCCACGACTTTGAGCTTTGCCCATTTAAAGGCCCAAGGAAGGAACGTTCTCCCGAGAAAACCCAATCATGGTTCCACTTAATTGGAAGTTTATACTACTAATTAATTATTTTGGGCTCTTTTTGACATTGAAATAATAGGGGGGGAAAAAGAGATTACAGCATAGGCTGGGATGATTTATTCTTGCTATAAAGGGGAAATATGATCACTACAACATAATGGGAGCAAGGATGAGAATGTCTCAAACCCAGGGGATGCTTTGGGTCGCTTTCTAGTATTGCCATATACAGTGGTAAAAGTCAATAGGAGACTACAGCAATCCAATTCAAACAGAACCACCAAGGACTCATTCCTCAGGAATGAAGATCACATCATATGAAAATTTCAACCAGCTATGGATGCTGGCAAAATGAATATGGAATAGATGATGATGGAAGGATGTTGTAAACAGAACCTCAAGACCAGTTGTAGAAATGAGAACGTAGTAGTAATCCACCTCCTTTGTTCTATTTTATATATATCTATTTATGTTAATCATTCCCACTGACTTACTTTCTCTCCTAGTTTATATAAAGTACATTTGTTGTTTAATTGTATTGTACTAATGTTAATTTATTAATTTTTATAACTGTACAATGGTTATTATATAAGATGTTAACATTATAGGAAGCTAAGTGAAAGGCATTTGTACCATTTTTGCAACTTTTCGGTAAGCCTAAATTTATTTCAAAATAAAAAGCTAAATAAAGCAAATTATCACGAAAACATATAGAATATATAACTTAGAAATACATATAATAAAGTGATGAAATTTCAGGTGCAACCTGGCAAAAATAAGACGCACTTACATAATGTTTGATTTCTTTATTTTTTTAATACATTAAGTGGCATTAAACATTTCTTCTAAACTACACCAGTCATACCAGGAATTTTTCGCTATTATTTTTTTAGTTATTGCTGCCCTACAATTTTCTGTTACCTCTTCTTTGGAATTATGAGAGAGATACTGAAATCTCTGTATTTATCTTGCATGTTTCTTAAATCACCTCTCCGGACGCAGGCTCAGCGGCCATGGCTCATGGGCCCAGCCGCTCTGCGGCATGTGGGATCTTCCCGGACCGGGGCACGAACCCGTGTCCCCTGCATCGGCAGGCGGACTCTCAACCACTGCGCCACCAGGGAAGCCCTTATATCTTTGTTCTTTTGAAATAATTCTTCAGCTTATTCTTTCATTTTGCTATTCATCAGAGTCTATTTACTGTTTAGACTGTCTTTTAATTTTTTCAACCATCTTTAAAACTAGCTCTTTTTCATGAAAGTTAGATGCAATACTCTCTCATATTCTTCTGGGGATACTCCATATAAATATTAAATTTAAAAAAATACATGAGAGGGACTTCCCTGGTGGTCCAGTGGCTAAGACTCCGTGCTCCCAATGCAGGGGGCCCGGGTTCGATCCCTCGTCAGGGAACTAGATCCCACATGCTGCAACTAAGAGTTTGCATGCCACAACTAAGAGTTCGCATGCCACAACTAAAGATCCCGCATGCCACAACGAAGATATCGCACTTGACAATGAAGATCCCGTGTGCTGCAACTAAGACCCGGCACAGACAAATAAATAAATATTAAAAAAAAAATACATGAGAACAATGCTTGATACCACACCTAGTATGCACTAGATAAATATTAACAATTATTGTTTCCAAGATCCTCTGTTTATTCTAATAACTACTTGCTTGGGTGTTAGTTCTTTTGTTTGTTGACTGGTGTCACCCTTTCATGGTATTGGTCTTCCTTGGGTATTTGGTTGTTCTTGATTTTGTTCTCACCTTGGTATTCCTTGTTCTCTGTGCCTGAGGTAGTTTCAGTTTATCACAGTTTGCTCTGATGATTGTGAGGAAGGGATAAAATGTAATCTTGGACGGCGCATACCAGTGGCTGATAATTCTGTTTGTGAAATGAGGTTTCCTTTCCTGGATGTAGACACCTGAAGTACTGCCTGACTTATCTGCCCCAAGTTTCCAGAGTCACTGTGACAGTCTAGTGTAAAATATCATTTCAGGATAACTTAGCTTTTAAAAGTGAATGGACTGAGAAGCCAACCCAACCAGAGGTTTCAAATTCCATTCCCCAGTTACCCTTTATGGTTGCTCTAGGACATTGTGCCTTTCCCCCAGCCCACCCCCCAACTCCTTGTATCATTTACCTCTGACATTGAAGTCTTTGACTCTTGCTGTGCCATTCTGATCCCATCTGCCCTCTGACTTTCAGGGAATCCCCCAAGTTCCAAATCTGTTTATAATCCTAGGCCATGGTTTGTTTTTTTTTTTAATAACTCTGTGTCCTGGTCACCTGGTAAACTCAGATTCATGCTTTTCATGTTTCAAGACTCAAACTGTTTTTGACTCTTTGAATCATACTTCTTTAACCATATTTCTTTTCTGAACTTAAGAGCTCCTTGTATACACTTTTATTGTTATTTACAAATGTCTATGTCCTTTCCCATGACTCTCTGAATAAGTTAACAATTGAAAGATACTCTCTCCAAAGGTCTATTAGTAACCCTAGTGTGTCCACAAGATTATTTTCCTTAGATAGTATTGCTGAGAGGTAACTTACACTTTGCAGGTTTTTTTAAATAATGAAAAATCTTATATCACTAATTTGGAGTTTATGGTACCGTGGAGCACGAATGAAAAACAGTTTAACTTGTCCTAGCCATGAAAAAAATGATTAGAATGAAAAATCCTAGGAAGAACAATTAGGATGGAGATGACTTTTTCTATCCTAGAGAACAGATTTTTAACACTTTAGAATCATTTCTAGACTAGTTTATGCTAACCCTATAATTATTCCTATATATTCATTGGGAGAAGAGTAGTAGATGGAAACCCTGTGGGCTCTGTAATCAGGCAGATGTGATTTGGAATCTCAGGTTTGCTCCTTATTACCTTTGTGAAACTAGATAAGCAACTTGAACACTCTGAACCTGTAGAAGGCAGCCTTCTAAAATGGCTCAAGGTGATCTTTCCCTCCTGGTATTCATGCCTTTGTGTAATATTCTCTCCTCTTGAATATGGGCTGGATCTAGTAACTTGCATTTTAAAAATTTTATTTATTTATTTATTTTTAATAATCAACAGAAATTTCTTTCTCACAGTTCTGGAGGCTGGGAAGTCCAAGATCAAGGTGCCAGCAGATTCCATGGCTGGTGAAAGCCTGCATCCTGGTTCACTAGTGACTTGCTTTAATGAACAGAACACAAGAAAAGTGATGGAATAACACTTCCAAAATAGGTTATAAAAGTCTGTGACTGCTGCGTTACTGGCACTCTCTCATTTGCTCACTTCGATGATGCCAGCTGGCATGTTGTAAGCAGCACTATAGAGAGGTCCACGTGTCATGGAGCTGAGGGCAGCCTCCCACTCAGTCCAGCAGCCTGTGAAAAACTGAATCTTGGCAACAGGAGTGAGCTTGGAAGTGGCTCCTTCCCCAGTGGAGCCTTGAAATGACTGTAGCCCTGGCCAATACCTTCATTGCAGCCGTGGGAGACACTGAAGCAGAGTCTGGAGCTAAACTGCGCCTGGATTCCTGACCTACAGAAACTGTGAGGAAATATATGTTTTTTACAGCCAATAAATTGTTATTCAACAGATAATACTGATGTCATACCTCACAGAGATATAATTAAAAAATGAATTAAAAACACCTGGCATCGTGTGTGTGTGTGTACACACACACACACACACACACACACACACACACACACACAATGCCAGATGTAAGGATCTCTACCAGGCAATGTTTTGTTATAGCATTGTTGGTTATAGCATTAGTATAATGGTTTTTAATAATGCTATAGTTTTACAATGACTTTTGATACATATCTTATTTGACTCTCAGAGCAGGGATATAAGTAAAACTGTGGTGTAATAAGAAATGTATGTGGTCTTAGTCCTGGGTTTCTGGCACAGAGCCATCCAAAGAAAACTCGGAGTTTCCTGAGTGACAGGAGCGCCTTTTGTCTTTCAGTAGGAGTCTCTTTTGAGCACTCTTGAGTTTATGCTAATGAGGTGACTTAGGGTGGGGCTCCTAGATAACCACGGGATGGGGCTGGTCACCAGAAAGACTAAGTGATTGGAGGGTTGGAACTTTCACACCCACCCACTGACATCTGGGAAGGGTAAGGTCGGGGAGGGTTACAGATTAAGCTCTATAGAAACTCTTGAACCACAGGAGTTGAGCTTCTGGGTTGGTGAGCACGTGGGCATGTGGGGAGAGTGGCCTGCTAGGGGGAGAGCGTGCGAGGGTGAGCTTGGAAACTCCGCACTCCCTCCTCTATATACCTTACTTACCCTATGCATCTCTTCCATTTGGCTGTTCCTGAATTATAGACTTTTATAACAAACCAGTAAATTTGAGTAAATGTTTCTCTGAGTTCTGTCAGCCACTCTAGTAAATTGAACAGGAAGAGGGGGTCATGGGAACCTCCAATTTAACCTGTACTTGCTATTGGTGTCTGAAGGAGGGTTGGTGGGGACTCTTGTTGGACTGAGCCCTTAACCTGTAGGATCTGACACTATCTCCAGGTAAACAGTGTCAGAATTGAATTAAATTGTAGGACTCCTCAGTCAGTGTCTGCTGAGAATTGGAAAACTGCTTGGTGGTGTTGTAAAAAACACATATTAGAAAAACAGAGACTAAAATACTATTCCTCTTTTACAGAGGAAGAAACTGAGCTTCAAGAGAATTTAAGTGACTTGTCTAAGGTTCTACAACTAGAACTTGTCAGAGCTGAGATTCAAACCCAGCCTTTCCCCATCATTACCATCTCGACATCTAACACTTAACGAACTATTAGGTGTCAGACATTATTCTAGGTCCTGAAAATACAGAGGTAGATAAGAAAGTCAAGGTCTCTGCCCCCATGGAGTTTACATTCCGCTTTATGCAATTGGAAATGAAAATTAAAATGTTTCATTATTTAAATTTTTCCTATGTTTATTTTGGAGTAGTGTGTTTTCAATATTTTATGACTTGGAAATGCAACGTTTCCTTTATCATCAACTTTGTCCTGATTTGAGTAAATTTCACTAGCAGTGATGTAATACAAAGCAGAGGCATGGTTGTGTGTTTCAGTATTTGATTGGCTAAGTACTAGATAAATCCTCCATACCTACACCAAACAATTCTTCATTGATTTTCATAACAGTTTGTCTTGAACTTCAGGGCTCTATTCATTTCTCATGTTTTGGCATAAAGTTTAGTTGATGAAAGTCTGCTTTTTTCCTTGAATACAAAATTAAGCAAAAATAGAATAGGTACAGTTTATCGGTGTTGCACAATTTAAGGAGTGACGGACTTATCTGATGTTTGCAGGAACACTGAGACTATCCTAATTGGTAGTCAATATATTGTGAAATCATTAAGACTCAGAACTTCAAGCCCATAACAGACTATAGCTCTCTATTGTATGTGACTGGACACTGAAGCCTTGAGAGTAGCTTGTTTTCTAGAACAAGTACACAGTTTGACTGTCAGAAAGAAAACTGTTTCCAAAGCCTTCCTGAAAAGGGATGTTATATTGGCTTAGTTCCTGATGACAGCTGTCTGGTTGATTCATGGTGCTTTGATCGACCATATGTATATTTAAAAGCTGGGAGGGCTACGTGAAAAGTGAGTTGCTGTTAAAGTGGATGCATTCTAGAGCGATTCTCACTGCTGCCTCTTGAAATAGGTGCTTCGTTGAGAAAGAAAATGGTGTATGAATGTTTCTGAGTGTATCTGGGAGCCTTTTAAAGACTCCAGAAGTATTTGACGATTGACAATGTACCATGACTTTTTACTTTACTTTTCACTTATACATGTAGAATAGTAAAAATAACATTTTGCATTTTAAAACCCCTCTCTAAACCCAAAGTACTTCGTGTTAGGCACTTAATTCTTCCATAGCTGTAACATGGTTATATAACCTACCTCAGAATTAACTGCCTAAGACCCACAAAGTGCTCTAGAAATGGATATCCAGAGTGACTTTTAAAATATTGTTCTAGTAGCATGGAGAAAAGCCCTGTACTAAAATCTTACTCTGTCATCCCAGGCCAACCCCAATGCTGTACCATTCAGACCAGAGTTCTCTTTACATTATTTTGGGAAGAGAGGTAGGGGCTACTTTATATGCAATCTTGAAATCATTAAAAATTAAGTTAACAAATAGTTCCAACAGTGAAATTCCTAAGGATGAGTGAGTCTCTTTTGCTTCTCTACCCTCTAAGAATTCTGGGATCCTCTTCCTTGAGGGACAGGGGAAGGATAGGAAAGAGTTACGACACCAACAAGGACATGATTTAGCAGCCAACTTGAAGAGTTACTAGATAAGGCTTGGAGACTCAACATTCATCCCTTCATTCAATAAAAACATAATGAAAGCCAAATCTGGGTATTTTTATACATCATAAGCCTTTGATTAATGCACTATATTTCCTTATGAGAAAAAATAATCAAAAGATAATCACCATCATATTTTGCATGCCCTCAAATTTAGATAGTTGTCAAGTTTGTGCCACAAAACAGTGCCATAAGGAGTATAGCATGGTGCTTTATGGGATAAAAAGAGGCCCAATATATGTTCCCTCCTTTTAAGAGTGGAGATGGAGACTCTTTTCAATTAACAGGTACATTTTCCAAAGTGGGGTCTCTAAGGTTCTGGGTCTTCTCAGAAGTATATGAAGGTCCCAGTGTCATCCAAACTCTGAGCTCTTCAAAAGAAAGAGTGGATATTATGTACTAATGGATTTAAAATACCCCAGGTATAGTCCTCAATGCCCTCACACATTTACAAATACCCCTTGGAGATGGTATCCTAATCCCCACCCCCTTCTCCCCTGTGAGAACCACAATGCCTTCCCATTGTACTTGAAATAAAATCCAAACTCCTTATAGTGGCCTCTAATACCCTAAATAATTTGGTTTCTTCCTACCTCTTTGACAATTTTTACCACACGCACAGTGACATGTGTGCATTACTCCAGATGTTTAATCTTCCTATTCCTCAAACACACCAAGCTTTCTGTATACGGGTGTTTGCACTTGCCTTCTCTCCATCTGGAGTATTCTTTCCCCAATCTTCATCTGACTGGCTCCCTCTTATCACTCAGGTTTTGGCTGAAATGTCACTTTCTCAAAGAGACTATCTCAGATTAACTCAGTTAACATTCTCCTTCATTAACCTATTTACTTAATAGTACTCAATAGTTTGTCTTTCCCACTAGAATGTAAATTCTTGAGAGTAATGACACCTTTACTCCCTTTTCTTAGTGTTGCTGTGGATTCAGTCTAACTTTGATATTTCTTTCAGCATGTCTGTGGACTTTTAGGAAGGTAAGAGTCAAATGTAGGCATTTAGATCATCACCTTACACCGGAAGTCCCAGCTTGTTTGGGGAAGGGTTTATTTTGCTCAAAGGTATTTGTCAAGAAAGCCTTGTGAACTGCGATGTAACAGATTTTGCCTTGTCAACACATAACTCTTCTGAGAAGTTAAAACAATCTTGTAGGGAACTTGTTTACAATTTTGACAGAAAACAGCTTTGAAGATAGAGGACTACTCAAATTATTTCTGGCTGATCATTTCCCCTACAAAGCATATGACCTATTAAACGTCAAAAATTTTTAAAAATCCCATCACATTTATCAGGGTCTTTGACAAGTTAAAGGAAAAATGAATAGATTTGTTTTCAAGGTTAATTTCTAATTTGAATTACACACCCGATTCATAACTAGGCCAGCCTAAACTAATACGTAAAATCCATTTATTACCAAGTTGTCCCACGAAGAGAAATGGCATTTTTGATAATATCTAATAATGTCAATACATGTGCTGATTTAGCTTCTGGTCTATAAAATATTACCAGTGGCAGAGTTTTGAGTGATAGCACTATGGTAGATGGCAGAATAACCAGAGATCAGACTATTTCAGTTTGGGCTGGGACTCATCATTGCAGCTAAGTTTACCAGTAAATTCTAGTTTTATATTGCTTTCCCTTTAGACCACTATATTAGTTAAGATGATTTTGTCTATGGTAATAGAAAACCCAATGTAAAGGGTCTTAAACAATAGTTTTATTGGCCTAGGCAACAAAAAAATTAAAGGCAGGAATGTGATCAAGTTTGGTTCAGTCAGGGCTCTGGTTTAATTTCTAATTTTTTGGTTGTGCCCGCCCCTATGTATTGGCTTTATCCCCATGCTGGTAGGTAAAGAGTTGCAGCAATTCCAGGCCTCCCAAGTACACAGGATATTTATCTCTTCATTAAGAGTGAGGAAGCAACTTTTGTCAAAGCCCCTGTAATACTGCTCTTGCTTTTCACTTGCCTGTATTGGGTCACATGCTATTCCTGGGCCAGTTACTGTGGCCAGAGCAATACTATGCCTTAACAGGCTTACAGCCAGGTTCCTTGAACAATTTTTGAAAGGGAAATGGCATTACACTCACTGGTGTTTTTCAAACAGTGGATCAGGACCTAAGAATGGGTCATACAATTAATATTTGAGTTTTCATCATTAAAAAAATTAAATATATTTGGGATTACATTGCACATACAAAGGATTAGTACTGTTCTATGAAACTTTGGTGCTCACACATGCCCACACCTAGATTATATTGTAAAACCTGTTTGCTATGTGAATTGGGGTCAAAAAACTATCTTAGACAAAACAAGTCCACTCCTGAAGCTGGAGACGGATCAGCTTTTACTTAAGTATATGGATTATGTAGGGGAAAAGTGGATACCTGAAAGAAAATCAGGGTACAACTTGGGAGAGGAAAACAGATGCTGGGGATTAGTCAATAATTTCCACTGTAACCTGCCTGATGCTTGAGTTATGCCTTCAACTATACTAGATTCCAACACAGTCATAAACAAACATATTTTAGTTTTTCCAATGTACATTTCCCTTCCAAAAAAGCACTTCATTCCTTTCATCCAGTAAGTATCCACGATGGGGCAATTTATAAATTTTATCATTTGGTTGTTGGAAAACATGGTACAAGACTAATGTAAAAAGCTTGACTTATGGGAATTCCCTGGCGGTCCTGTGGTTAGGACTCTGTGCTTCCATCACAGGGGGCACAGGTTCGATCCCTGGTTGGGGAACTAAGATCCTGCAAGCCACGAGGCACAGACAAAAAAAAAAAAGCTTGTCTTAACCATGTCCTACTGTCTAGCACAAGGAACTATATTCAAGATCCTGTGATAAACCATAATAGAAAAGAATTTGGAAAAGAATATATATATATGTATAACTGAGTCATTTTGCTATACAGCAAAAATTGATACAACATTGTAAATCAACTATATTTCAATAAAGAAAAAAAAAAGGCTTGGCTTCCAAGGGAAAAATCCACATATTTCAAAAAACTGAGCACATCTTATCATCACCCTAATCTTTATTTAGGTTAAAATTTTTAACTTATTTGACAAGAACGTTAGAGCTCATTCTAGTTCAACCCCTTTCATTTGGTAAGCGAAGAAACTAAGGCCAAGAAAGAAGGATGAACTTATCTAAGGCAATTAATTAGTTGAAGAACACAAGTCTCTTGATAGCTGCTTCAGAATTCTTTCCATTGTAACTAATTAACAGTGCAGTTATTACCAACTTTAACAAATGAAAGTAAATAACTTGCATAAGCTCCAGAGGCACCTAGATTTACATAGCTGTTGGATTCTTTCAAGAGTTGTAGGTGAATTATATTTTGGAGAGTAAAACTGCATTTTTAAGGAAACGGGGGGGCTTATTAATAAATGCTGCTTTGGGCAGTCAAAAAGATATTTGTGCTCCCATGTTCACAGCAGTATTATTCACAGTAGCCAAAGACAGACATAACCCAAGTGTCCATTGATGGATGACTGGATAAACAAAACGTGTATACGCACACACACACACACACGAAAACTATTCAGCCTTAAAAAGAGGAAATTCTGGCACATGCTACAACATAGATGAACCTATTTATAGCTGTGTGAAATAAGCCAGACTGAAAAGGATAAATACTGTATGATTCCACTATGAGGTCCCTAGAATAGCCAAATTCAGAGACAGAAAATGCAAATAATGAGTGCCAGGGACAAGGGGAGGAGAATGGGGGGTTAATGTTTAATGGGGACAGTTTCAGTATGGGAAGATGAAAAAGTTCTGGGGACGGATGATGGTGATGGTCCTTAATGCCACTGTATACTTAAAAGTGGTTAAAATGGTAAATTTTGTGTAATGTATATTTTCCTACAATTAAAAACAAAAAAGAAAACCTTGTACAGAGTAAAAAAAAAAAAAATGCTGCTTCTGAAGTCTTTGAAAGACAAAGAATAGTTACTGCCTTATCTGTTTAAGTTGAAGCCAAGAATTTTAAAGCTAATTTTCATAATGTTATAGTATGAATTATATTTCACCTTAATACCTTACCTTTTAAGTTAGGGAATTCAATTCACTGAGCACTTACAGTATTACTAGAAATTTGCTAAATCTATGAATGATCCCAAAGAAGTCTAAACTACAAGAGATTATAATTTGTGTATTTATATACGTGTGGTACTGGGGCAAGATTTACATAGGAAACAATCCTCATTAAGAAATCAAGACAGGCGGAAGTGGGGTGGGGGAGGGAAGGATTGAGAGTTTGGAATTAGCAGATGCAAACTATTATATATTGGATGGATAAACAAGGTCCTATTGTATAGCACATGGAACTATATTCAATATCCGGTAACAAACCATAATGGAAAATATGAAAAGGAATACATATAACGGAATCACTTTGCTGTACAGCACAAATTAACACAACACTGTGAATCAACTATACTCCAATAAAATTTTTTTAAAAAGACAAAAAAAAATCAAGGCAATTTCAATTACACTTGACCCTTGAACAACATGGGGGTCAAGGGTGCTAACCTTCCGCGAAGTTGAAAATCTGCGTATAACTTATAGTCACCCCTCCCTATCCGTGGATTTAACTAACCATGGGCCATGTAAGCACTGTATAATTTACTACTGAAAAAAATCTGGGTATAAGTGGACCCATGCAGTTCAAACCTGTGTTGTTCAAGGATCAACTGTACTTGAATTATAGGGATTAAAAGTGGGATAATGTACATAAAATATTGTACATTGGCTATACCTCAATAAAACAAAAAACCCCCAAAGTGATAAAAAGAGATTCCTGAGAGTATCATCTAAACAAAGATCCAATCATCCCTGAGGCTACTGCAAACACTGACCAATAAATAAAACTTTCTGACTTGAGTAAGTTTGATTTGGGTTTCTATAAATTACAATTGAGAGCCTTGACTAATACAAGAAACATTTGTGGTTCGTATTTTTATTTATGGAGAATGGGTTGCCAACTAAATTAATTTCAGAAACAGGCAAAAAAAAAAAATAGTGAGAGAGCCCTTTTGGATTGGATACATTACAGGAACTTCACTGTTTCATGCAGGCAAGAAGGGGAGCTGTCATTTGAGGTTGCCATGTTATTTAGCCCCCAAATATCTCTTGCAATATTAAGTAGAACGCCACCCATTTCTTCCTTTAGAGTTTTCTCTTTTGTGTGACGGGGTTTGTCAGCCTTCCCTCTACTTCTAGATAGAGCCTCTAGTATTTGGAGCCTTAGGGAGTACTGGCAGAATGGTAACCAAAGGTTTTTGGAGGTACAAAATAAAGGGAATGTGAGTGCTCAAGATTTACTTTGCTTTGGTTTTATTTAAGGAAGGTTGATTCTGAAGGGTAGGTAGAGTTTAAACATAAAGGGAAAGAATCTCCTCTTTTGGGATTCAGTCATGGTAACTACAGTGGGTTAGAGTAATAAAGAAGTTGCTGTCTGGAACTAGACTTGCCCATCATCCAGCAGGTACAAGACCTACCTTTAGGTACAAAAGTCTGTTCTCACTAACTGCACATGGTACCCATAGGTTAGTCCTGATAGGTTATAGAACAGGTCAGTAGTTGACATCAAGAACCAAGTTGGGTAGTGCCGGCATTAAACAGGTCTAGTAGCAGTTAGCAGTGTCTCAGTCAATAGATTTGGGTTTCAATGCAGAAAAGCAGCCTCTCAGAGAAGGTGGTTAGGGGTAAAGGACTAGAAAGCGAGAGGTCTTATATCTCAAGAGGCTTACATCCTGGACAGATGACCTAAGCAGAGGCTCAGGTTCAGCAATCACACAGGGAGTCTGGTTACCACACTTGAGGCACCAGCCAAATGTACACATCATGGCATTGTACATACTTCTCGAAATAGCGTACCTTTAATTCTGGCATCAGCTGACAAAAAGTACTGCATGTATGAGTAATTATCATGAATCTTTCTGGAGAATTAATTTTACTTGATAGCAATTTAATCCCTGTTACATATTTTTATACTAAAACAAGCAGTCATGCTTTGAAGTAGATGGCTATTTTGGATGAAGTTAGACAAGAAAGCACAGATTTCAAAGAAATGCCCACATCTTAGTAAGGAGTTTTAGCTATACTCCCAAGTCATTTTTTGATGCTCTTAGAAAAGTTTGAAATGCAACGAAGGCAAAAGTACTGTCAGAAAAGGCCACTTTAAACTAGGTTCTGCTACTTGTGTGACCTTGGGCAAATTCAGAAATTACCTAATCCCATAGGATTGTTTTAAGATTACTGATAACACACAAGCATCTAGCAGAGTAACTGACAGGTAAATAGGTGCTTATGTGACAAAGGAGAAAAAGCCTGGGCTAAAAATACTTAACCTTGCTGCCTCATATTAGGTCAGGTCCTGTATAGCCTGTTAGGTCTCCACACAGAATAAAAACTCAGACTGGAAGTGAGTGTGGAGTGAAGTTTGACTGGAACATGGCTGGATATGGCAAGGAACTAATGTAAGTCACTTACCTATTCCTGATTACCCACTGTTAGATTTATATACATAGTCATTTTATCTTAATAACTCTTTAAAGAAGGCATAATTACAATTTTACAAATGGGATAATAGGTTCAGAAAGGCTCAAATTGACCAAAGTTAAAGAGCTAGTTAGGGAATTCCCTGGTGGTCCAGTCGTTAGGACTCCGAGCACTCACTGCCGAGGGCCTGGGTTCAACACCTGGTCGTCGGGGAACTAAAATCCCACAAGCTGCTCGGCATCACCAAAAAAAGAAAAAAAAAAAAAAAGCTAATTAAGTAGTGGAGCAGGTACCTAAGCTTAATCATTCTATCACATTCTACCTTAGGGAGGGGAAGTTCTCCTCTTCCCCAAAATGGGGAGTGGGTTTGAATAAGTGAGATTAAATAAATAATGGCTATCTAGTAGTTATATGGTAGGTCTTGACTATAGAAATAACTCAAAAAACATTTAACCCTGAGTTGGTGAACTGTGTTGGGTGATGTGACATGGAAGAGAAGACTAGAGGCAGGAATGTCAGTCAGAAATCTTTCATAGTGGGCTTCCCTGGTGGCGCAGTGGTTGAGAATCTGCCTGCTAATGCAGGGGACACGGATTCGAGCCCTGGTCTGGGAGGATCCCACATGCCGCGGAGCAACTGGGCCGGTGAGCCACAACTACTGAGCCTGCGCATCTGGAGCCTGTGCTCCGCAACAAGAGAGGCCGCGATAGTGAGAGGCCCGCGTGCCGTGATGAAGAGTGGCCCCCGCTTGCCACAACTAGAGAAAGCCCTCACACAGAAACGAAGACCCAACACAGCAAAAATTAATTAATTAATAAACTCCTACCCTCAACATCTTAAAAAAAAAAGGAAATCTTTCATAGTATTCTAAGAATACACTGATAGCGGTTTCAAGTCCAATCATCTTCAAGTACAGTAAAGCCTCATTAATTTAGACTATAGTATATTGAATTGGCAATAATCTATACACGAACTGAGAAACAAAGAAAATCTGAAAATATTCTTCACACTCCCTCCACCTCCCCACCAGTTCAGCTCGAATCAAAGCTCTAACATTCCCCAGGAACTTCTGCCTAATGGCCACACTAAATTCTAGGTAATGGAATAACTGAGCCCAAACCACAAAGAGTAGCATTCTATACACGATAGCATACAAATATAAGCTACCATGCCCTCTTCCATTTTTCGTCGGTTCACCTTCACCAACAGTTTTTCCTTTATTTAGCATCTACTTTAGTAAGGTCTTCTGCCAGATAATGGAAACATAGAGCTGGATAAGATCATATAACAGCCCAGTCCAATAACACTGGAAATTATGAGACCACCAAGCAGTTCACAGCTGAGACATACACAAAAAATAGGGCCAAATAGAAAGATTTAGGGAATGAAAATACTGAAGATAAATTAAGTCAAAGGGTTGAAAAGCAAATAGGAGCCTGTCAGGAAGCAAGGAGAAGGAATGGTTTTTTGAGACCTGAAAGCATAATACAGTGATATGTTTAGGCAAGAAGGTCCCTGTGATTGGAGGGTTACAGGGTGGCATGCTTAGAAACACTGGTAGCGATTAGCTCCTAAAAAGATACGTCATGCTAAGAAACTGGGACTTTTCCTTGTGAATCAATATTTCCCACAGTCATGACCATGGAACCCTTTGAAATTACGTGAAGAAGAAATACCAACAGTAGTACAGGTTTAATTTTTTGATTCTTTATCTTTCTTAAAATCTAAGAGGTATAAAAAATTTGAATCATTTTTTTAAAACCCCAGGATATCATCAGTGAAGTAAATCATCTTTTATTTTCATCTTATATTTGGTTATCAAGAGGCATGCAAAACCCTCCAATTTTAATGAGAACAGTGTTTTTGTGTCTTTTTGTCACATATCCGCTTAATATTAGGTGTAATGTTGCTAAGTCGGATCCGCATGTGAGGTGCAGCATCGAGTCTTTTCCTGTATTTCGTTTTTGTTGCAGCATAATATGAAAATCCTGTCTCACACAGGTGCATTGTAGCAAAAGGAAGAAGTACACGAACTGCACGCCTTGCAACACTTGGGTACTCTTGAATTAGGCTACTCCAAAAATCATTTAGTGAAAGTTCACTGAAATTTTGTTTCACTTGAGAATCAGATGTTAAATCAATCAGGCTCTCGTAGTCCCGTGCTACTAATGAGGCTGGTTTAACAGTTACTGTAAATGGATTTCTAACCCAAGCATTATTGTCATTTGTTACAGGAAAATATTTTAACAGAGTAGAGCGCAAACCCCTTAGGTGGTGCACTATGGCACTGCAAATATCTTTATCAACTGTAGAATTAATTTCAGTCAAAAAGTCACTGAGTGTAGGAAAACAATCAAAGTTTTCTTCTTCAACAGATGAGGCCCAAAATTCCAATTTTCTTAACAATGATGACATTTTATCAAATACTGTGAACACTGTCACATTTTTTCCTTGCATTGACAGATTAACCTCATTTAATTTAGTAAAAATATCTGCAAGATATGCAAGTCTTAGCAGCCAAGATGAATTTGTTAAACAATCAGACAGTCGAAAAGCAGAATCCATGAAAACCAACAGTTCACGACGAAGCTCAAAAAGTCTTACAAGAACTTTACCTCGGGAAAGCCACCTCACCTCTGTATTTAGAAGAAGGGCTGTGTGCTGGGCACCCATTTCTTCACACAAAATTTTTAGTAGTCTGGATTGATGTGGTCGAGCTTTAATATAATTGATGATTTGTACAGCCTGATCTAGCACATTTTTCAGAGATGCAGGCATTGTTTTAACTGCTAGTGCATGTCTATATAACAGGCAGTGACTACTGGAGCTTTCGGGAGCCACATATTTTATCAAGGTGACAGCCTCAGCAATTTTCCCGTCCATTGCCCTGGAAGCATCACTACAAACATCAACACATTTTTCCCATTCAATTTCATGTTTCTGCATAAAACTGTTAATGCAGTTGAAAATTTCTTCACCAGTGGCATTACTCTGCAAAGACTCACATAAGAGTAGGTCTTCCTCAATAGACTTATTAAACCTGTAACGAACAAACACAAGCAGCACAGCAAGTCCTGAAACATCAGCTGATTCATCTAGTTGCAGTGAAAACCCATCACAAATTTTCAGTCTACAAACAAGCTCTTCTTCAATGTCAGCAGCAAGATCCTTAATTCGACGTGCAACAGTACTGTTTGATAGTTGTACTGCATCTATTTTTTTACTATACTGTTCGTCAAACATCCGCATCACCACATCTTTTGCACAAGGCTTGATAAGCAATTCTCCAATAGTATGAGCCTCTCCACTCAGGGCTATATGGTAACTTACATTGTATGATGCTTCTGTAGCACTTTCATTATCTGTATTGACAATTTTAGGTGCTGGGGGTTTATTATTTTCAGGTGAATCAAGATGTTGCTTGAAAAAGCTTATGTCTTTGTCTTTGTATGCAGCATGTTTAGTTTCCAAATGTCTTCGAAGCTTACTAGGGGCCAAAGAGCTATTTGATAAAATTTTCTTACATAATACACACTGGGCATGAGGTGCATCTCTATTTCCAAAGTAAGTAAATCCAAAAGACAAATAACTTTCATCATATTTTCTTCTTTTTGGTTTCTTACTAAATGTTGTTATTTTGTTGGAATTGGACATAAATTTGACCCTGGAAAGCTCACCTTCTGAATTTTTAGAAACTGCAGGCTGCAACTGCTCATCTTCACTCTGTAATATTCCAACCTTTTGATCATTTGATTCAGACACAATTTGATAACAAAAAGATTCTACTTCTTGTTTAAGACTTCCTTGTTTCAGCAACAGATCCATAGGCAATGAATTTGTGGTACAAAACATGGTTAATTTAGAATAAACATTGAGTATCACAAATGTGTTGAAATTATAAGACAGGATACACAGAAGATGAGCAACCATCAAAGAGATGATATATAGCAACACATCAGTTAATTTGTAAGTGCTGCCTATGCATCAACGCGCAGATGGAACATCACACGTTCGTGTATCAGGTGATCTCTCATTCGACTTCCTGGTGCTCTCAGGTATGGCACACCTTTTCTTAAAGGTAGATTATCACATAAAAATAAAAGCTATAGAAATGAGTTTAGTAGTCTTAAACTTACATTTAAAAATAAATTCTAAAAGAAGAAACTATTGTTAGCATTGACCTTTTTCTTACAACGCTTATTAACTTAAGATAACATTAATCTTCTATAAAACACAGTTTGGGAACCATTGGACTAAGAAATAATGAGTTGATAAATGCATTTTTAAGGAAGGGACCTTGAGGTCCCATGGCAGGGTTGGCAAACTTCTCCTGTAAAGTGCCATACGGTAAATGTTTTTTACCTGATGGGCCGTATGGTCTCTGTTGCCAACTACTCAGCTTTGTAGTTGTAGCATGGCAGCAGCCACAGACAAAACGTTAAAGAATGGGCAAGTTGTGTTCCAATAAATCTCTATTTATAAAAACAGACAGCGTGGGGCCATAATTTATCATCCCCTTTCATGATATACAGTATCTTGGAATCTCTTCTAGCTTTCTGATGCCTACTGCCATTAGATACATTCACTGCTGACACCGTCATACATCTTAAGGCTCCTTTCAGGGCTAGTAATTATTCTGATAAGCTATGTCAAAAACACAAACAGTTCAAAGTTTTGCAAGACACAGAATTCTGTTGTATCTAAACACTGTGTGTTAACATTGAAAAATAAACTGTAAACCAAAAGTTAGCTACTCTTTCTCTGGACTTAAATTACATAAATATTTATATTATCCAAAATAAGACTCATTCAAAATAATGCATATATTTTACTGATTACTCTACATCCCATTACTCTTTAGGTGAAGGCTTAACGAAGACCTAAAGAAAACTCTCATTTAAATAGGTTTATTCCTCATATAATAGTTTTTTAAAAGCATAATTAAATGGAAGGGTAATGCAAATTTTAGGACCTCTGATGAATACCAGCCTTATAAGTTAAGGCATTCAAATTTAGTGTCTTCCTAAATATAGCTAGTTTGATTTAAAGTTTGAGTTAAACTTTATGATTTGGCTCAGAGCAAGCTTTGGATTCTCATATCAGATCCTGAATCAAAATGGTTTTCTCAGTAACAGCTAGAGGGTAAGATACCTGAAATGAGGAGCACTCCCTTCTGCAATCACTCTCTCCACCTTGGCAGCTTGAAACGCAGACGCTTCAAAAAAAATGAAATTAAGGGATAGGGTGGAAGGGGAGTAACCAAAAGCCTAGAATGAGAAAAAATAAAATTAGACACTACAAAAGGAGAACGAACTATACACCTCTAAGATGACCATTCTTTACAATTTATTTTAGAGCCAGGCAGTGCAAATGATTCTTCACTGCAATGCAGATCTTAGACTGAAACAGAAGATGCCTAACATAGTAAAAATGTTAATATTTTCGTCCTGTTTAATACCCTGGTAATTCCATTATTTTGTAACGCTCCCCCATCCACTGACTTCAAAGAAAAACATTAAAAACTCTCAGAAGCGAAACCTAACTTTTAAAAGTACAGCCACACCTTAGTGTCTCTAAAACTAAGCACTGAAAGTAATCTAAAATGGAATTATACATGGAAGGGTTACATGAACTATGCCTTTTTGTTACAACCACTCTTGTCTCAATAACCAAGCTCCTTAACTTACTAATGTTTACTGAGTGATCATTGTTTACTATGTGCCAGTAACTGCTAAATCCTTCCTAGATTAGGTCACTTAATCCTCAAAACAAACGTGAGAGTCAGGGACTATTATTAATAACCCCCCTTTAGGGATGAACAAATAGATACAGAGAGGCTAAGTCACCTGCTAAGTTAACACATCTGTGAAGAACTCAGAACGGAACCCAGAAAGTTCGACTGCAGAGCCCACGTGCCTAGTCACTGCTTGTGTGTCCCTGAATACTCTTAATCTCTCAAGCACTAAAAAATCTGTTACCAGGAGTTGGATGGTGCAGAGAGAAATGAATTACAATGGGTTACAACTGCCAGAAAGTCGAGGGTCTCAAACTGGCAGCAGGAGAAAGCCCTACATCTTCATTCCTGGGAGCGAAAGAGTAGACCGTCCTTTCACAGTCCTGAATGCGCTTTAGCGGCTGAGAACTTCATGGAAACGCTGGGTGACCTCAAAATTTAGGATTCCTCTCCCCTGCTACCAGAGAAGGACACGACGGAGTGAAAACGCTTTGTTCCGAGAGCCTCAGTTCCACCTTTTTAGAGGTGCTTCCCCGAATCTCTCGAGGACAAAGAGACTGGACTCCCTAAAGCTTCTATTCGACTCCCTGAAAAGGGGCGGGGGGAAACCTCATCTTTTGTCTCTTCGGCTAAGGTGACAGGTAGCACCCTCCATTCAACCCCCACCCTCAGGCGGTTCCTGCTCTGAACAATACCCGTGGGGCAGGAGGGCTGGGTAGGAGCGCAGTCCATTCATAAGCCGAGGCAGGAGGTGGGCACGGACACTCCGTCCAGCACCTAAGTGCTTTTTTCAACGGTCACCTCGATGGGCGGCCCGGCCACCTATCCCTCGGCTGCTCCTTGTCACAGGAGCGCGCTGCCCACCACAGCTGGGGGGCTGGCTTCCTGTGGGCGTCCACCCTCGCCTACGGAACTGCTCTCGCGTCCCCGGGCGGTCGCCTCAGCTAACAACCACAGGAAAACGTCTCAGCACCCGCCGCTATCTTTCTCCTTCATCTCCATCAGTGATGGAGAGAAGGGTCTCGGCTGCGGCTGGGCTGCGGAGCAGCGCCGCGGTCCCCAGCTGAGCCTGCGGCCGCCATTTTACGAAGCTCACGGCAGCGGCCATTTCAGAGCGCACCACTCAGCCGCCGCGGCGGCTCTGGTCCTCACCTTCACCGAGGCCTGAACGGGGTCAAGAGCCAGTCGTCGCGGACTGGAGGGGAGAGGGGGGAAGGGAGGAAGGGGAGAAATGAAAAACAAAACAGAGGGAAGAAGGATTCGGGGGGCCGGGCGATGCTCTCAGCTCAGGGATATCGCCTATGCCACCTCCATAGAGATCCAATTCGCGGCGGGCGCGGTAGCTCCTCTGAAGATAAATTTAGCACTCCGGGGCACCCGAACTTACTGTCTCCTTGAGCGGCTCCGCCGCCGCCCAATCAGCGCCGGAGTTGCTCCCCGACACCAATCCGCGCTGAGCAGTGGGGTGGGACCAAAGCAAAGGACCAAGCTCGGTTGAGGCGTTGCCCAGCTGCCGTTGCCCCTGGCAGTCTGGAATCGTGAGCTGGAGGAGGCTGAGTTGAATGGCAGACGTGAAGCGATTGTTTTCAAATTTCCCTGGGCCAGAGCAGCCCAGGCATTTGTTTACAGTGTAGAGTCCTGGGTGCTGTGAGATAGCATTTGTGATCCTGTAGGGCTGGACTGGCTTTGAGAAATCTGCGTATCCACAAGCACTGGGGCTCTGCCCCGGCGGCAGATTTGAGTGGATTCGCGGAGTCTCGGCTGCTGGTGCTTTCACGCCCTCTTTGTTCCCCGAGCCGCACCCCAGGCCCAGATTGCGCAACCGCCTCCTCTTTTCCTTGTTTTCTCACTGGAATCGGGGCAGAAAACTCCCTCTCCCTTCCCCGCCCCTCCCCGACACTGGCGTGTCGGGGGCCTCTAGCGCGCAGAGCTGGGAGCTGAGCCTGATCTTGCCGGGGCGCTGCTCTCGGGTGACCCCACATGGGGTCGGGGAGCCGCGTGTTACAGCAGCGTCTCCGCAGCGTCAACGGGAAAGAGGCCACTTCCTGTGCCTTTGCACCCCTCACTGGTGGCTCCCTCCTCGGAGGAACGTCCCGCGCTCTGGAACACTCAGTTTGCTAGCTGTAGCATCGGGTGTTTTAAGCCCATTTCTTCTACGCCCATCCCCTCTTTTTAAAAACAACACAGCAAAAGGCTTCGGGCTGTGTATTCGGGCTGTGTGAGATCCGTCGTGGCGACCTGCAGTCCGTTTTTCCAAACTGGCATCTTAAAATATGTACGCTTCTTGGAGGGAATTTGTTAAAATACGCGTAGCTTTAAACAGTGGGTCCTATTGTTTGCAATATTTTAGATTTTCGAGGCCCCGTAGAAATAGCCAAATGAAAGTTGGATCTTGTTTTTAGGCGCTGCACCAATGACAGAAAATTCCCAACTGGTGGTCAAAAGCAAGGGCAGCTTTTGTTTTTCTTAAATATGCTCTTCTTTGATATGCGAATAAATTTCTTAGGCGTTGAAAGAAGTCTAACCTTTTATTTAACAGAATTTTCAGGAGGACTGAAAAGGATGATTTCCTAGGACTGATCATAGATGTTAACATTTGGTCCTAAATGCTTTAAAGCCATTTCAGCATCTTCAGAACTTTGCCCTATGGTAGGCTATCCATATGTTTTTATTATCATTTTAAAATGATCCCTCTTAAATCGGCCTCATTTGAGGGGGAAATCATTTTGGGGAAGGGGCGCAATTTTACTTGAAGAGCGAAGAATTTCATTTTGTAATTGCAGGAGTTGTCTAGCTTCTTAATAATATTGGAATAATATCCCACATTTTCATATGTTTTATATTTCAGAAAAGCCTTTTACATATATGCTCCCGATCTAATCTTCACGTATCTGGTTTACATCTTCATGAATTGGGAAAATCCAAAACATTCAGCTGATAACAAATTCAACTGAAGTCAAGTCTAGGATTTAATCTAGGTCCAAAAATCCGAAGTCTGATAATTAAGGGGCTTGAAACATAAGAACTTTTTCTGGAATTGATTAGTCGATACGTTATTATAGGATGTTGGTTGCTGAGACAGATAAGAAAACGTATAGACAATGTAGAACTCAGACCAATAATGATAATGGCTAGCATTTATTGAATATGCAGTATTGGCAGAGGCTGTTCTATCTACACACTTTTTAAAGTACTAGCTCATTTACTCTTTACAACCCTGTCAGATGACTATGCCTATTTTACAGATAAGGAAATTGAGCACAGATTGGTAAATAAATGCCCATGTTCCCACAGCGAATTGTTGGCAGAGCCAAGATTAAGTGCAGTGAGGTTGTGGAAACTACAGGCCATGTGTGTCTGGGCGGGGTGTGCTTGTGCATATTTATATAAGGCAGAAAACGATTTCAAGTAAGATTACAGTAATATATTGGGTAAGCAGGTAGAGCTTCACCATGAAAATGGAACTCGGTTAGTTACTTGGGGCTCAAGTAACTAACCGAGTTACTTCCCGTAAAATCATCACGGGAAGTAGTAACAGGAATTTTGACTGATATCCCAAATTTGCAGCCTTAGTTGCTGTGAGAGGTCTGAGATGGCAATTCTGTTCATGTTGGTTGCCTGAGTTAATTTGCACTGCAGTTAGGTTTGCCAGAAGCAGATGATGAGACAGGGAGCTCTGGAGTCAGTATCGTAGGTTGGAGTGTCCCACTCCACCCTTTATACTCCCCTCTCCCTCAGATTGTATATGGCGGCCATGGGAAGGGCAGGACTGCAGCTGAGGCAGACCCTGAATGCGCTGACAGCTGTAGGCCATCTGCTGATCACACTACTGGCCCCTGAGCAGGGCAGCAAGTCCTTTCTTGAAGAAGGATCTGAGTGGCACATCTCCATGCCTGCCACAATGTGTCAGCTTTAATATAAAAAAGGTGGTAAATTAGTACAATTTCCATTATATCTTAAAAGTTAATAATTTCTGTGGTGTTGTGTGCTTTGTGAACTTTTAAGATCTATGGGGGAGGGTGGGAGTTTAGCGGGTGGGGGGAGGAGGAATTGGATGAGGGCAATCAGAAGGTACAAACTTGCAGTTATAAGATAAATAGTACTAAGGATGCAATGTACAACATGATCGATATAATTGACACTGATGTGTGTTATATATGAAAGTTGTTAAGAGAGTAAACCCTAAGAGTTCTCATCACAAGATACTCTTTTTACTATTTCTTTATTTTGTACCTATATGAGATGATGAATGTTCACTAAACTTGTGATAATCACTTCACGATGTATGTAAATCAAATCATAATGTTGTACACTTTAAACTTATACAGTGCAGTATGTCAATTATATCTCAATAAAACTGGGAGAAAAAAATATGAAACATTTAAGAGAATTTTGTGACCACAGGTATAAGATTGATTTATCGCTATTAGGTTTACAAGAGTTATGTAAGTGCTTATAAAATTTCACTGCCAAGATGTTAGATATATTACATTTGTAATTGTAGTTTAAGATATCTAAGAAAATTTAATTAATGGAGTATGCAAGTGATGTTAAATATTCAAGAAGTATATAGTCTGTTATGCTATGAATTAATTAAATCACAGAGAATAAGTGAAAGTGATTGTCCATATTTTTATGCAAAGATTATGAGATTTATAAATAGACTAACAAGATTTATAAATTGAGCTTTTTAGAGGCTTAAGAAATACAAGTTTACAATTTTAATGTCTTTGCCTATTAATAAACAAATTAGTCATGTCTATTATCAGTTTTTATTGTAGCTAGTATTCACTCCCAGGACTTTCACTATTCCCTCTATGTTCAATGATTCTTAAAAACATAACATGAGCCCTGACTTCCCACTTGAACTTCAGTTCTAGATTTTCAAGTCTGTAGACTTTCCATTTGAATATATACCAAGAGCTCAAATGCAGCATGTTCAGAACTGTACTAAATCTCTCCTAACACTTTTACTTTCTCAACGACTTCATTTTTGTTAAAGATTTTATCATTATTTATTTATTTATTTAGTGGTATGCGGGCCTCTCACCGCTGTGGCCTCTCCCTTCGCAGAGCACAGGCTCCGGACGCGCAGGCCCAGCGGCCATGGCTCACGGGCCCAGCTGCTCCGCGGCATGTGGGATCCTCCCAGACCAGGGCACGAACCTGCGTCCCCCGCATCGGCAGGCGGACTCCCAACCACTGCGCCACCAGGGAAGCCCTTATCATTATTTTAATATCGCAAACTAGCAAGCTTTTGGAGTCAATAGTTACTCTTCACTCATCTTCATATTCTGTATGTGCAGGCATCAAATTGTTATTTTCTTCTAATGTTTCTTAGGTTCATCCACATCCCTCCATCACTATCGCATTTTCTCTAGACCAGGCTCAAGAAATGTTCCTTCTAAATTATTGCCACAGTCTTCCTAGCTTCCATTGTTTTTCCATTTAATTGGTTTAGCATACCAATCTTCCATATTTTAGAATCTTGGGGTGACTCACTAGTTCTTCTATGTCATGGCATAGAATCATAAAACTTTACAGCTGAAGAAAATCTGTAGAAAATAATATAGTCTTCACTCAGTATCTGTAGGGATTTGGTTCCAGGACCCCTGCCCCTTGGATACTAAAAATCTGTGGATGTGCAAGTACTTTTTATAAAATGGCATAGTATTTGCATATAATCTGCTCACATCCTCCTGTACACTTTAAATCATCTTTAGATTACTTATCACACCTAATACAATGTAAATGCATGTAAATAGTAATAAATTCAATGTAAATGTTATGTAAATAGTTGCTGATGCTTGGCAAATTCAAGTTTTGCTTTTTCGAACTTTCTGGAATTTTTTTTCTGAATATTTTTGATCCAAAGTTGGTTGAATCCTCGGATGTGGAAACTAGATACATAGAGCCAACTGTACAATGCAATCCCCTTTTTCCTCCGTCCTACAGAAGAGAAGAATGAATCCCAGAGTTATTGCATGACTTCGATGTGACATTGATAGCTGGTGACAACGCTGAAATAGATCTCAAGGTGTATGAGGCATGTCTTAGGATTTTTTTTTTAATTTCCCATTTTACTGGACATTTAATAGTTCATTTGGCATATATGCCATAAATATTTTTTAAATACATTTATTTATTTTTGGCTGCATTGGGTCTTCGTTGCTGCGCACGGGCTTCCTCTAGTTGTGGCGAGCAGGGGCTACTCTTGGTTGCAGTGCGCGGGCTTCTCATTTTGGTGGCTTCTCTTGTTGCGGAGCACGGGCCCTAGGTGCATGGGCTTCAGCAGTTGTGGCGCATGGGCTCAGTAGTTGTGTCTCGCGGGTTCTAGAGCACAGGCTCAGTAGTTGTGGCGCATGGGCTTATTTGCTCTGCAGTATGTGGGATCTTCCTGGACCAGGGCTTGAACTCGTGTCCCCTGCATTGGCAGGCAGATTCTTAGACACTGCGCCACCAGGGAAGCCCTGTAAATATTTTTTGATATGTAAATTAAGCAATCTTTGACTCTTTTAATAAGTCCTCTTTCTGTTGCAAATGATAGAAATCCAATCCATAAGCAAAAAAGTTAATTTCTTGACTCACATTACTAAAAAGTCCATCAGTATAGGTATGGATGGGTTCAATGACTCAAATGATGTCAGGGCTCTGTTTGACTCTCTCTTTCATGATAGGCCCTCTCTACGTGGCAGTATAATGGCTTCTGGCATTCCCAAACTCATGGTGGAAGAGAGCATATTCCCCAGTAGCACTGGGGAAGGGTTCCCAGAAAGGTCTTTCATTAAGTTTGGGTTATGCCTGTGAACCAAACACATTGTGCAGAGAAGGAGTACTCAATGTGGTCAACCTGGGACATATATGTCCTTTAGTTTGGGAAATATGAGTTTACTCTGATTCACCACCAGAATCCCATGGAATGGGTAAGGGGCCACCCCTAAAGGAAGGGATTTCTGGAAAAGTGGAATATACCTACCAAATTTACTCTCCTTGCCCCTTATATCTGATCAGCTACCACAAAATCCTCTACTACTATATATCTTTGTCCAACTTTTCAATTCCACTACCAATGATTTAGTCCAGGATCCTATTAGTAATCTCCCAATCAATCTCCTGGCTATCGCCAATATCTATCAAATTTATCCTGCACACAGATAAGCACTCTATACACATTGAAGTCATTCCCTCACTCAAAGCTATTCCCATTGCTGGGGTGATTAACTCCTTGGCTTGGCATTCAAAGTTCTCACTAAACTGGTTTTGGTTTTTAAATTTTTTTCAATTTTACGGCAGTGGAGGTGCTAGGTGGGAAGTGAGGCAAGGAAGGACTGGACTGTCTGGAGCTCCCTCTCTTCAACTAGTGGTCATGTGATATGTAGGTTAGTTGTTCTGGCTTAAATGCTCAAATTTGGGGTATTCATTTTGTTGTTGACTGAAATGCCAGGGGATGGGTTTACTTATGGTGTTTCTAATTTTAATTTTTACCCTGGTAATACAAGCATAACGTTCAAAAATTCAAGTAGCACTGAAAGATTTATAAGCAACAACAACAAAAGATATTTCTTTGCCTCTCCTTCCCTTGTAACAACTTGTAACATTTTATTCCATTCCTTTTGGTATTTACCTCCATATTTCTCAATAAATATGTGTATAATGCTATTTGTTCACACATGACCCATTATCATTCTGACTCCCAATCTACTTAACCTAAAACCTATAAAGCCCCTCAATTCATTGGCTCATTCCTTCAATGTCCCAATCCCAAAATCCTGAGAGAGGAATCTGGTCCCAAGTTATGTTTTCATAAGGTCACCTACCACTGGCCAACCTGGGGTAGGCTGCTCTTGAGTCCCTACTGGGAACTGTTGACAGGGGTAGAGGATGATGTGTGGGTGCTCTGGGCTGGCTCTAATGATTCGGTGTCTGATTGTAGCTGAGGTCACAGATCGATGCCCTCAGCTCAATGACAACTCTCTTCTAGCAAATCTCGTTGCTTGAGGCTACAAACCTAGAGACTAGGTTTCCCAGAAGTCCTTACAGCTTGGATTCATGAAACCCAGTTTCTGTAAAATAGATGTAACTTAGCAAGTTAAAAGTGAACATTCTGAGGTGGAGGTTGTATTTCTGCCACTTCTGTATTTCCACTGGCACATGTTGGTTTTTCTGGGACAGCTCCAGTGGAGGTCCCAGCATTCAATCCCTAAATTTCATGCGTGATGAGAGATAGGAAGCAGGGCATCCATTTTCCTGATTCAGATTATGTCAGAGTCAGCAGGTATGGAGATGGCTTCCTTATTCCCCAGTCTCAGAAGTGTGGCAGAAGCATGGTGCCCATGTGGGGCCAGTTCTGCAATACTTTTCCAGAAGTTGTGCCTGAAAGTGCAGCCTCAACTCTGTTCTACTAGCCCTTTTAATGATTTAATAAATCCCTAATTCCTCCTAGTAAATCCCTTTCTGTTTAAATTAGCTAGAGGGAAATCTGTTATTTACAACTGAATTCTAATGCACCTTTCAAAAGTGTTCTTTAAATATTTGTTCAACAATTACTTGATGGGGGCAATGAGAAGCTTAATTTTCAACCAATTAAAACTATAGATCGGTCCCTAAGCAGTGTCAGTATTTTGAAACAATTTGGCAATATATTTTACCTTAAAAAATAGTTTCTATTATCTTTTCACTTTTCTTTTGAAATTTTTCTGAACCAGACTCATTCTTTGAAGAACATATCAAAAGGTGTGAAATTTGTATTTTAAAATTATCACTGGTTTCCTGGCCAACAGTACTCACTATCCATGAATTTTGGTTTCAGATTTAGTCTGCATGGTGAATTTCATCTAATTTTCCTGCATAAATACAAGACACAGAAACATACGACAGACTTAGCTAGACTTGGGCAGAGCTGGCAGGCATAGTGAATACAGGTCCTGGAAGAAGACTGGTTTCAAATTGCACCTCCACTGTTTGCTGCTTGTGCCGTCTCAAGTACAAGGTACATCTCAGTTCCTTCATCTGAAAATAGGTTTAAAAATGACAACATACAATAATTGCTGGGTTTAAATGCAATCATACATAAAGTACTTGGTATAGGGTCTGGTATGGTATAAGCATCCAATAAATGTCAGAGTAACACTATTGTTTTTAGTTTCGACTTCCCTGCACTGTAATTCAAGCAGGAGCAAATTTATATTCTTCCACGTGTGTAATAATTTGCCTGCAGAAGCCTTTATTGTTTTTATAGTTACTAATTATTCCAGTGATATTTCAGTGCCCCTTATAGATTAATGATTTAGGCAACTGCCCAACTGTTCACCTTTTAATCCAGCTTTGGCTGTGGTTAAGGAAGGATCATGTAAGCAGCAGAAGGAGCGGGCAGTTCACTCAGAAAAGGACCACAGCAGATATTGCAGTGAGAAACATCTCCAGCATAATCCTCTTTAGTTTATAAAAGGCTTAGGTCACTCTGTCACTTTAAATTGTGACACATTTCACAAATAAATGCCACACACCTCTTCTAGACACTGCAGTTGGGACCTCTTGGTCTACAAAAAAACAAATGATTGGCCCCCAAATTGAGAGGCTTGAATGTGGCAAATCAGATGTTTTCTCACATTTGGGGGTAGGGGCAGAGAGTATACTTGTATCAAGAACTCAGGTTTTGTACATTAATAGTAATTTATCTGGAACTTCATACCTTACAGAGCAGCTTCACAATCTCTCTTATTTGAACGTTGAGACAATCCATTTAGTTAAGTGGGGAGGTGTTCTTATTTCCACTTTACAAATGAGAGGTCTCAGGTTTTGAGGAGTTGATGGAGTTATGCAGGGTCACACATATGGTTACTGGCAGAGGCAGTGCTTGGATCAGTTTTCCTGATTCAGATCAGTGTCTTTCATGCTTCTTTTTCTTTAGAAAGTTTTCCGAATTAGGATAATGCTGTTGTAGAGTACTCCTGCTAAGTTATTGATTTTAGGCTAAATAATATGATCCAAACTGTCATTGGAAAAGCACTATGTTCTAGGGCTGTCCTCTTAAAGAAGGTGAAAACTAATCTTACTCTCTTACTTTCTTTGGAAGGTTGATGCTAAACTTTTCAAAGGCATCCCTTTAGAAAGTGCCACAGTGGGCATTTTTTAAAGCCAAAGTGAAGGTCTGCAAGTCATTTAAACATTCAGTTACTTGGGGAGAGACTAAAATGCCAAGGGATGGGGTTATTTATGGTGCTGTGCCAAAAGCCAGTATATATATTTATCTGTACAAGAGTGGAGTCCTGGCTCTGGATCATTTCTTGACTTGTTTGAGAATCTGGGCAAGTCATTTATTATATCCGTATTTTGGAATTACAGCCTTGCTTCAAAGATGTGCTCTTTGAATAAACAAACCTCTATTTGTAAATCTTGTTTAAATGTCTCTGATGAAAGGCACATCAGTGTTGATAGTTGTGAAGGGTAAGGATGCTGATAATAAATAACAATGGTGATATCAGTGTCTTGAATTTATGCAGTAGCATTGTTCTGAGAAGCTCTGAATGCTTCCTAGGTAGAGTGTATTCTTTAAAAACCTGTAATTACAAACATTTCACAAGAAATTATTCTTATAATTTTTTATAGAAATGAGCAAAAAAGAATTAAGTATGATCTCATTTTATCTCCTTCTATCCCTCCCATTCCCCTCACTCACCAAAGGTAATCACGGTTAATAGTTTTTTTTGTCTATACAGATACATATGTACACGTACAAATGTATATGACTGTTTGATATATATATTTTATCAATTATTCTGCAACATGTTTTAGCCTTATCAATATGCCTTGGAGACATTTTCATGTTAGCATGTAAAACTCTTTTTAACAGTTGCAGAGTATTCTACTTTATTTAATCATTCTCTTATGGAAAGATTTTTAGATTGTTTCTAATCCTGTAGCATTAAAAACAAATGCTACAATAAATGTCCTTGTGTATCTTTGTGCATCTATGTGTGTACCTCCGTGGTTTAGATTCCTAACGAGGAATTATTGGCTTAAACTTTAAGCCTTTAAGGGTATATGTTAAATTGTGCTCCCCAAAGCTGCTACCTATTTCCAGAAATAGCACATGACAGTACCCATCTCCCATACCTGTACCAACGTTGTTTTGTATATTATCAATCTTTCTAAATTTGGCAATTTGATAGATTAAAAACTCTCATTTTAATTTGTATTTTCTTGATTACAAATGAGGTTAAGCATCCTTTTATAAGTTTATCAACCATTCATATTTACTCTTCTGTGAAGTGCCCGTTCAGAGGCGTTCTCATTTTCCCTGTTTCTTATTGCTTGGTAAAATCTCTGCAAATGTTATGATTATGAATGCTGTGTTAAGCATATTTCTTCCTAACTTACCGTGTATCTTTTAAGATATTGGTAATTATTTTCCCCTGAGGAAAAGTTTTTAATATTTATGAAATCGATCTTTTCATTTATGACTTCTGGGACTTATATTTTGCTTAAGAAGGAAATTCTTCCACCACTTCTATCCCAAGATTATAAAAAAGCATCCTCTTATTTTCCTACTGTTTACAAAAGCAGCCAGTGCTCTTTAATCCTTGTGGAGTGTATTATTCTGAATAGCTGTGAGAAAGGGACCTATGTAAATATTTTTCCAAATGTTTAGCCAGCTGTTTCAAATCAATCAAAAATTGTTCATTTTAATCCCAATGATTTGAGATGTCATCTTTCAAAAATATCAAAATTCATAATTATTGATTCTCTTTCTAGATGGAGCTATTTGTCTATTTCTGCATTAACATTGCATTATTTTACAGTTATACAGCTTTATAGTCTATATTGATATCTAGTATAGAAAGTTTCTCCTCATTATTGTTTTTTCCCCCCAAATTGCAGGGCTATATCTTGTACATTTTTTTCTTCCATAATAACATGAGAATAAGCTTTACAGATTCTATAAATAATAACCTTGGGATTTTGATTTGAATTGGACTTAATTTATAGATTAAATGTAGGAGAGTTGGCATTTTTATAATATTGAGTCTTTCCATTCTGGAGCATTGTGTGCTTTTCATTTAGTATTTAGGCCCATTATTTAGGCCTTCTTTTAGGATTTTCAGTGTATTTATATAGCTTTATTTATCTAAATCTTAAGATTTCTTACAATGTTTGCTACTCATAGTTATGTTTGCTATTATGAATAGGATTTTTTCATTTTATTTGCTAATTGTTTACTATTGGTAAAAGAAGAGTTATTTATTTACTTACTTATTTGGTTGACATGTTTATTAAGTCTCTCCTCTCTCAGGGTCTCTTTTACTTTCCTTTCAGTATGGAAGACTTCAAACATATAAAAAGTAAACAGAATAATTATGAACCTCCATGTACCTATCTCCAATCTTCAACAGTTACCAACATTCTGCCATTTTTATGTCTTCTATACATCCATCCATTTACCCACTTTCCACTCCCCAAATTAATTGCTGTTATTTTTTACAGTTTTTTTTAAGATTAAAAAAATTAAAGTTTTTTGTGGTGATAATTATAGATTCACATGAAGTTGTAAGGAATAACACAGAGAGATCCCATGTACCCTTTACCCACTTTTCCCCATTGGTAACATCTTGCAAAACTGTAGTAGAATACCATAACCAGGATATTAATATTGATGTAGTCAAGATAAAGAGGATTTCCATTATCACAAGGATCCTTCATGTTGCCCTTTTATAGCCGTGGTCATTCCTCTCCCTATCCCACCTCTAGTTAATCCCTGGCGACTACTTATGTGTTCTCCATATCTATAATTTTTTCATTTCAAGAATGTTAAATAAATGGAATCACAGTATGTAACCTTTTGGGATTAGATTTTTTTCATTTAACATAATTCTCTTGAGATTCACCCAGAATATATATCTATCTTTTGTTCTTTTTACTGCTGAGCAGTATTCCATGGTATGGATGTACAACAATGTGTTTAACCATTTTGAAGGACATCTGGATAATTTCCAGTTTTTGGCTATTATGAATAAAGCTGCTATAAACATTAACATACAGATTTTTTTTGTGAACATGAATTTTCATTTCTCTAGGATAAATACCTAAGATTCAATTGTATGCATAATAGTCAGTGTAGGGTAGTTGCATATCTAGTTTTTTAAGAAGCTGCTAAACTGTTTTCCAGCTTACATTTCCACCAGCAATGTATGAGTGATCCAGTTCTTTGCATCCTCACTAACATTTGGCATGGTCTCCATTTTATATTTTAGCCACTCTGATAGGTGCATAGTGATGCCTCATTGTGGTTTTAATTTGCATTTCCCCAGTGGCTAATGAAGTTGAACATCTTTGCATGTACTTATTTGCCCTCTCTATGTCCTCATAGGTGTAATGTGTCTTTGTTTTTTTTTTTAATACTTTTGAGCTTTGAGAGTTCTTTATATATTCTACATACTAGTCCTTTGTCGAATAAGTGGTTTGCAAATATTTTCGCCCGGTCTGTAGCTCATCTTTTCATCCATTTCACATGGGCTTTCACAGAGCAAAATTTAAAAAATTTGAATATAACAAGTTTTCCTTCTATGGATCATGCCTTCGTGTCACCTAGGAACTCTCTGCCTAGCCTGAGATCCCAAGATTTTTTTCCTATTTTTTCTAAAATTTTTATAGTTTACATTTTATATTTAAGTCCATAATTCATTTTGAGTTAATATTCTCATAGGTCAAGATTCTTCTTCTTCCCCCACCCCCCCGCCCAACATGTATGTCCTATGGCTCCAGCACCATTTGTTGAAAAGGATATCTTCCCTCCAATGAATTTCTTTTGATCCTTTGTCATTTGGGCATATTTGTTGCGGGTCTGTTTCTGGGTTCTCTTTTCTATTATATTGATCTCTGTGTCTATCCCTCCACCAATACCGTAGAGTCTTGGTTGCTGAAATTGGACAGACTTCTTTTTCAAAATGGTTTTAGCTGTTAACCTTTTCATACTAATTTTAGAATAATTTTGTCTATATCTGCAGTAAATCTTGCTGGAATTTTAATAGGAATAGTGTTAAAACTGTATATGATTTTGGGGAGAATTGATATATTTACTATGGTGAGTGTTCCAGTTAATGAACATGGCATGGCTCTCCATTTATTTAGATCCTCTCTGAATTCTTTCATCAGAATTTTGTAGTTTTCAGCATGTAAGTTCCGTGAATATTTTGTTAAATCTGTACTTAAATATTTCATTTCCCTTTTTTCCTTTGAGTGATTGTAAATAGTACTGTATTTTAAATTTTGGTGTCCATGTATTCATTTCTAGTATAAAAAGAGATAAATTTTTTAAACAAGAAAAGCTTTTTATTCAAAACAAATAATATAAACACATATATACAGACCACACTGAGAGAGTTCACTGGGCTTTATGGATAGAAAACTTCTAGTATCCAGGACACACTAGATCAAACAGTGTGACTTATGACAAAGCAATAATAAAAAACTACAGTTACATTATGGCATTTCTAATAACTGAAATATTAAATCATTTCTCTAAGGAGAGAGTACACAGGTTAAAATGTAGTATTTCTGTTTTCACAATCACTCAAACTGTTAAATCCTTAAATTTGAAATTTTAAAAATTGTTATCTTAATAATCTATGAAAAACTATGCTCTACTTGATTTTCAAATGTTACACTAATCTTGTATTTTGGGGATAAACCCCACCTAGTTATAAAGAAACACTGGATATAAACTCCTTCTATGCCAATCATGTTATGTCTCAGCTCCAAATCCACCTTCTGTATGCTGGGATGCTGGGGCTAGTTCTCCACAAACTGTTTCCCAGACTCCTTTGTCAGCTTGCTTCTTGTTAGGTTCTGCCAATAGGGGGCACTAGAGGGAGACTGGGAGGCAGGAGAAGGGGAGAATGGACTTCCAGTTCTTGTTGTTCTTGTTAGTGTTGCCTGCAGGGCCAGCAGCTCTTCACCTGCAGAAGCACTTCTTCCCAGTCCTGGCAGTTGGTTTAGCCTCCAGCTTCATTCAGTACTACTGGAACCGGCCTCATCGCACCCCCTCAGAGATTACCAGGAGCAGTCAGGTGGTTCTACCCTCCTCAGAGGTTTGAGCCCTAGCTCTAAGGGTATATTCCTATTCTGGGCTTCTAGGTTCTGGTTACCTCATTCTCTTCTTTTCATTCCTCCAGGCCTAAAGGCAGTAGCTGCTTCCTGAGGTTATAATTTCTAGGTGACCTCAGCATTTCCTTTTTCCTTTTTCAGCCCTCTAATGCCAATTTCCCTATAATAAATTCCCTCTGCTGAAATACCTAGTGTGGTTTCTTTTTCTTTTTTTTTTTTCATTTTAACATCTTTATTGGAGTATAATTGCTTTATAATGGTATGTTAGTTTCAGCTTCACAACAAAATGAATCAGTTATATATATACATATGTTCCCATATCTCTTCCCGCTTGCGTCTCCCTCCCTCCCACCCTCCCTATCGCACCCCTCCAGGCAGTCACAAAGCACCAAGCTGATCTCCCTGTGCTATGCGGCTGCTTCCCACTAGCTATCTACCTTACGTTTGGTAGTGTATATATGTCCATGCCTCTCTCTCGCTTTGTCACAGTTTACCCTTCCCCCTCCCCATATCCTCAAGTCCATCCTCTGGTAAGTCTGTGTCTTTATTCCTGTTTCACCCCTAGGTTTTTCGTGACTTTTTTTTTTCTTAAATTCCATATATATGTGTTAGCATACGGTATTTGTCTCTCTCTTTCTGACTTAGTTCACTCTGTATGACAGACTCTAGGTCTATCCACCTCATTACAAATAGCTCAATTTCGTTTCTTTTTATGGCTGAGTAATATTCCATTGCATATATGTGCCACATCTTCTTTATCCATTCATCTGATGATGGACACTTAGGTTGTTTCCATCTCCGGGCTATTGTAAATAGAGCTGCAATGAACATTTTGGTACATGACTCTTTTTGAATTATGGTTTTCTCAGGGTATATGCCCAGTAGTGGGATTGCTGGGTCATATGGTAGTTCTATTTGTAGTTTTTTAAGGAACCTCCATACTGTTCTCCATAGTGGCTGTATCAATTTACATTCCCACCAACAGTGTAAGAGGGTTCCCTTTTCTCCACACCCTCTCCAGCATTTATTGTTTGTAGATTTTTTGATGATGGCCATTCTGACTGGTGTGAGATGATATCTCATTGTAGTTTTGATTTGCATTTCTCTAATGATTAGCGATGTTGAGCATTCTTTCATGTGTTTGTTGGCAATCTGTATATCTTCTTTGGAGAAATGTCTATTTAGGTCTTCTGCCCATTTTTGGATTGGGTTGCTTTTTTGTTATTAAGCTGCATGAGCTGCTTATAAATTTTGGAGATTAATCCTTTGTCAGTTGCTTCATTTGCAAATATTTTCTCCCATTCTGAGGGTTGTCTTTTGGTCTTGTTTATGGTTTCCTTTGCTGCGCAAAAGCTTTTAAGTTTCATTAGGTCCCATTTGTTTATTTTTGTTTTTATTTCCATTTCTCTAGGAGGTGGGTCAAAAAGGACCTTGCTGTGATTTATGTCATAGAGTGTCTTGCCTATGTTTTCCTCTAAGAGTTTGATAGTGTCTGGCCTTACATTTAGGTCTTTAATCCATTTTGAGCTTATTTTTGTGTATGGTGTTAGGGAGTGATCTAATCTCATACTTTTACATGTAGCTGTCCAGTTTTGCCAGCACCACTTATTGAAGAGGCTGTCCTTTCTCCACTGTACATTCCTGCCTCCTTTATCAAAGATAAGGTGACCATATGTGCATGGGTTCATCTCTGGGGTTTCTATCCTGTTCCATTGATCTACATTTCTGTTTTTGTGCCAGTACCATACTGTCTTGATTACTGTAGCTTTGTAGTATAGTCTGAAGTCAGGGAGCCTGATTCCTTCAGCTCCGTTTTTTGTTCTCAAGATTGCTTTGGCTATTCAGGGTCTTTTGTGTTTCCATACAAATTGTGAAATTTTTTGTTCTAGTTCTGTGAAAAATGCCAGTGGTAGTTTGATGGGGATTGCATTGAATCTGTAGATTGCTTTGGGTAGTAGAGTCATTTTCACAATGTTGATTCTTCCAATCTAAGAACATGGTATATCTCTCCATCTATTTGTATCATCTTTAATTTCTTTCATCAGTGTCTTATAATTTTCTGCATACAGGTCTTTTGTCTCCTTAGGTAGGTTTATTCCTAGATATTTTATTCTTTTTGTTGCAATGGTAAATGGAAGTGTTTTCTTGATTTCACTTTCAGATTTTTCATCATTAGTGTATAGGAATGCCAGAGATTTCTGTGCATTAATTTTGTACCCTGCTACTTTACCAAATTCATTGATTAGCTCTAGTAGTTTTCTGGTAGCATCTTTAGGATTCTCTATGTATAGTATCATGTCATCTGCAAATAGTGACAGCTTTACTTCTTCTTTTCCGATTTGGATTCCTTTTATTTCCTTTACTTCTCTGATTGCTGTGGCTAAAACTTCCAAAACTATGTTGAATAATAATGGTGAGAGTGGGCAACCTTGTCTTGTTCCTGATCTTAGTGGAAATGCTTTCAGTTTTTCACAATTGAGGACGATGTTGGCTGTGGGTTTGTCATATATGGCCTTTATTATGTTGAGGAAAGTTCCCTCTATGCCTACTTTCTGCAGGGTTTTTATCATAAATGGGTGTTGAATTTTGTCAAAAGCTTTCTCTGCATCTATTGAGATGATCATATGGTTTTTCTCCTTCAATTTGTTAATATGGTGTATCAGGTTGATTGATTTGCGTATAGTGAAGAATCCTTGCATTCCTGGAATAAACCCCACTTGATCATGGTGTATGATCCGTTTAATGTGCTGTTGGATTCTGTTTGCTAGTATTTTGTTGAGGATTTTTGCATCTATGTTCATCAGTGATATTGGCCTGTAGTTTTCTTTCTTTGTGACATCCTTGTCTGGTTTTGGTATCAGGGTGATGGTGGCCTCGTAGAATGAGTTTGGGACTGTTCCTCCCTCTGCTATATTTTGGAAGAGTTTGAGAAGTATAGGTGATAGCTCTTCTCTAAATGTTTGATAGAATTCGCCTGTGAAGCCATCTGATCCTGGGCTTTTGCTTGTTGGAAGATTTTTAATCACAGTTTCAATTTCAGTGCTTGTGATTGGTCTGTTCATATTTTCTATTTCTTTCTGATTCAGTCTTGGCAGGTTGTGTCTTTCTAAGAATTTGTCCATTTCTTCCAGGTTGTCCATTTTATTGGCATAGAGTTGCTTGTAGTAATCTCTCATTATCTTTTGTATTTCTGCAGTGTCAGTTGTTACTTCTCCTTTTTCATTTCTAATTCTATTGATTTGAGTCTTCTCCCTTTTTTTCTTGATGAGTCTGGCTAATGGTTTATCAATTTTGTTTATCCTTTCAAAGAACCAGCTTTTAGTTTTATTGATCTTTGCTATCGTTTCCTTCATTTCTTTTTCATTTATTTCTGATCAGATTTTTATGATTTCTTTCCTTCTGCTAACTTTGGGGTTTTTTTGTTCTTCTTTCTCTAATTGCTTGAGGTGCAAGGTTAGGTTGTTTATTCGAGATGTTTCCTGTTTCTTAAGGTAGGATTGTATTGCTATAAACTTCCCTCTTAGAACTGCTTTTGCTGCATCCCATAGATTTTGAGTCGTCGTGTCTCCATTGTCATTTGTTTCTAGGTATTTTTTGATTTCCTCTTTGATTTCTTCAGTGATCTCTTGGTTATTAAGTAGTGTATTGTTTAGCCTCCATGTGTTTGTGTTTTTTACAGATCTTTTCCTGTAATTGATATCTAGTCTCATAGCATTGTGGTCGGAAAAGATACTTGATACAATTTCAATTTTCTTAAATTTACCAAGGCTTGATTTGTGACCCAAGACATGATCTATCCTGGAGAATGTTCCATGAGCACTTGAGAAAAATGTGTATTCTGTTGTTTTTGGATGGAATGTCCTATAAATATCAATTAAATCCATCTTGTTTAATGTATCATTTAAATCTTGTGTTTCCTTATTTATTTTCATTTTGGATGAGCTGTCCATTGGTGAAAGTGGGGTGTTAAAGTCCCCTACTATGAATGTGTTACTGTCGATTTCCCCTTTTATGGCTGTTAGTATTTGCCTTATGTATTGAGGTGCTCGTATGTTGGGTGCATAAATATCTACAATTGTTATATCTTCTTCTTGGATCGATCCCTTGATCATTATGTAGTGTCCTTCTCTGTCTCTTCTAATAGTCTTTATTTTAATGTCTATTTTGTCTGATATGAGAATTGCTACTGCAGCTTTCTTTTGGTTTCCATTTGCATGAAATACCTTTTTCCATCCCCTTACTTTCAGTCTGTACATGTCTCTAGGTCTGAAGTGGGTCTCTTGTAGACAGCAAATATATGCGTCTTGTTTTTGTATCCATTCAGCCAATCTGTGTCTTTTGGTGGGAGCATTTAGTCCATTTACATTTAAGGTAATTATCGATATGTATGTCCCATTCCCATTTTCTTAATTGTTTTGGGTTCGTTATTGTAGGTCTTTTCCTTCTCTTGTGTTTCTTGCCTAGAGAAGTTCCTTTAGCAGTTCTTGTAGAGCTGGTTTGGTGGTGCTGAACTCTCTCAGCTTTTGCTTGTCTGTAAAGGTTTTAATTTCTCCATCAAATCTGAATGAGATCCTTGCTGGGTAGAGTAATCTTGGTTGCAGGTTTTTCTCCTTCATCACTTTAAATATGTCCTGCCACTCCCTTCCGGCTTGCAGAGTTTCTGCTGAAAGATCAGCTGTTAACCTTATGGGGATTCCCTTGTGTGTTATTTGTTGTTTTTCCCTTGCTGCTTTTAATATGCTTTCTTTGTATTTAATTTTTGACAGTTTGATTAATATGTGTCTTGGCGTATTTCTCCTTGGATTTATCCTGTATGGGACTCTCTGTGCTTCCTGGACTTGATTGACTATTTCCTTTCCCATGTTAGGAAGTTTTCGACTATAATCTCTTTAAATATTTTCTCAGTCCCTTTCTTTTTCTCTTCTTCTTCTGGAACCCCTATAATTCGAATGTTGGTGTGTTTAATGTTGTCCCAGAGGTCTCTGAGACTGTCCTCAGTTCTTTTCATTCTTTTTTCTTTATTCTGCTCTGCATTAGTTATTTCCACTATTTTATCTTCCAGGTCACTTATCCGTTCTTCTGCCTCAGTTATTCTGCTATTGATCCCATCTAGAGTATTTTTCATTTCATTTATTGTGTTGTTCATCATTGTTTGTTTCATCTTTAGTTCTTCTAGGTTCTTGTTAAATGTTTCTTGCATTTTGTCTATTCTATTTCCAAGATTTTGGATCATCTTTACTATCATTATTCTGAATACTTTTTCAGGTAGACTGCCTATTTCCTCTTCATTTGTTAAGTCTGGTGGGTTTTTATCTTGTTCCTTCATCTGCTGTGTGTTTTTCTGTCTTTTCATTTTGCTTATCTTACTGTGTTTGGGGTCTCCTTTTTGCAGGCTGAAGGTTCGTAGTTCCTGTTGTTTTCAGTGTCTGTCCCCAGTGGCTAAGGTTGGTTCAGTGGGTTGTGTAGGCTTCCTGGTGGAGGGGACTAGTGCCTGTGTTCTGGTGGATGAGGCTGGATCTTGTCTTTCCGGTGGGCAGGTTCACGTCTGGTGGTGTGTTTTGGGGTGTCTGTAGACTTATTATAATTTTGGGCAGCCTCTCTGCTAATGGGTGGGGTTGTGTTCCTGTCTTGCTAGTTGTTTGGCATAGGATGTCCAGCACTGTAGCTTGCTGGTCCTTGAGTGAAGCTGGCTGTTTGTGTTGAGATGGAGATCTCTGGGAGATTTTCGCCGTTTGATATTATGTGCAGCTGGGAGGCCTCTTGTGGATCAGTGTCCTGAAGTTGGCTCTCCCACCTCAGAGGCACAGCACTAACTCCTGGCTGCAGCACCAAGAGCCTTTCATCCACACGGCTCCTTAATTTGGGATAATTCGTTGTCTATTCAGGTATTCCACAGATGCAGGGTACATCAAGTTGATTGTGGAGCTTTAATCCGCTGCTTCTGAGGCTGCTGGGAGAGATTTCCCTTTCTCTTCTTTGTTCTCACAGCTCCTAGGGGCTCAGCTTTGGATTTGGCCCCGCCTGTGCGTGTAGGTCGCCGGAGGGCGTCTGTTCTTTGCTCAGACAGGACGGGGTTAAAGGAGCCGCTGATTCGGAGGCTCTGGCGCACTCAGGCCGGGGGTAGGGAGGGCCACGGAGTGTGGGGCGGGCCTGCGGCGGCAGAGGCCGGAGTGACGTTGCAGCCTGAGGCGCGCCGTGCGTTCTCCCGGGAGAGTTGTCCCTGGATCCCGGGAACCTGGCAGTGGCGGGCTGCACAGACTCCCCGGAAGGGGGTGTGGATAATGACCTGTGTTCGCACACAGGCTTCTTGGTGGCGGCAGCAGCGGCCTTAGCGAATCATGTCTGTCTCTGGGGTCCGCACTTTTAGCCGCGGCTCGCGCCCGTCTCTGGAGCTCCTTTAAGCAGCTCTCTTAATCCCCTCTCCTCGCGCACCAGGAAACAAAGAGGGAAGAAAAAGTCTCTTGCCTCTTCGGCAGGTCCAGACTTTTCCCCGGACTCTCTCCCGGCTAGCCGCGGTGCACTAACGCCCTGCAGGCTGTGTTCACGCCGCCAACCTCAGTCCCCTCCCGGCGCTCCGACTGAAGCCCGAGCCTCAGCTCCCAGCCCCGCCCGCCCCGGCGGGTGAGCAGACAAGCCTCTCGGCTGGTGAGTGCCTGTCGGCCCTGATCCTCTGTGCGGGAATCTCTCCGCTTTGCCCTCCGCACCCCTGTTGCTGTGCTCTCCTCCGCGGCTCCGAAGCTTCCCCCCTCCGCCACCCGCAGTCTCCGCCCGCGAAGGGGCTTCGTAGTGTGTGGACACTTTTCCTCCTTCACAGCTCCCTCCCGCTGGTGCAGGACCCGTCCCTATCCTTTTGTCTCTGTTTTTTTCCTTTGCCCTACCTAGGTACGTGGGGGGTTTCTTGCCTTTTGGGAGGTCTGAGGTCTTCTGCCAGCGTTCAGTAGGTGTTCTGTAGGAGTTGTTCCATGTGTAGAAGTATTTCTGGTGTATCTGCGGGGAGGAAGGTGATCTCCGCGTCTTAGTCTTCCGCCATCTTCCCGGAAGTCGGTTTCTTTTTCTGACTGGACTCTGACATAATGAGGGTCACCTGTAGTGCCAGCTCAGTACCACTTAATTAAAGTTATTCCTTCTATTCCTCAAAGATAGAATTCTGGGATTGATTTGTAGATGTCCTTGGCCTGAAATAAAGTGCTTAGTTCCTTGTCAACAGAAAATGGGATCCTGGTAATCTAAAACATACAGTAGGATCACGACTAAAGTATCACCTGGGGTTGCTTGGAAAGATGTACTTATTGAAGTAATTGCCTTTGAGACTAAGTGGATGTTGCACTTAACTATTATGGTAGTAATGATGACAACAAGAACTGTGGGTGGGGTGTTATCTTATGACTGCACTAGAAAACTGACAGGAAATGACAAAACTCAAAGCTTTAAAGTCTAAGCTCAAGTCACATTCAGACATCAGAGAACTTTTATGGCAACCCTAAAGAGGCCTCATTTCTTATAGCTGTAAGACTAACTTTATTAAAAATGTGACTGGGTGGGTTGCAGAATCATAATGGAAATTGAATTCACAGACTCACCAAGTTGTTTATGTGACAGTCAGGGCATTGGGAACAAGTGGGATTCTGAGACTTGGATTGGACTTGGATGAAAGTAAATACCCATGTCTCTCTGAGCAAGCAGAACCCCTCTTCTTATGACTGAGAAGACTGACCTTTCCTTTTTGAAGACTCAGTAGTCACCTTACTTGAGGCAGCTACCTTGCAAGGGGATTCTTATACTCCTCAAGTCCCATCTTCATTGTCCATTATTTTCTATTCTATATGTAAACTAGAGTCAGACCTTAGTATGCTCAAGCAGAATGAATGAAGATTCTAACCTGGGAAGAAACTGCTTATACTTCAAAATAAATGCAGGACTTTGATTAGTTTGATTAGTAGAGGCCCAGGAAATATGTGTGAGAATAGATTCAAAGGGTGTTAGGCCAAAAAGAACAGAATATAGTTTTGTACCAGGATTAATATATTAATATGTGTACATTTACCATATATTCTGGATTTAATGTTTTAGCTAAAGCTAGAAGTGGCTCAAATAGCTTGCTTGGATGACTTAATTGTGGACTCAGTGATGGCCTACATTCAATGAAGTTTGGTGCCAGAACTTCCCTTGCATAATATACGGAAGGACTCCAAAGGCTAAGTAGATGGGAATGTTGGAATAGATTTTCATGTGTGACCTGCTGTGATATGGTGACTTATAATAAGAAATATATACAGACAGTTCATCATAAGCGATGGTTACGCTTATGATTTTTTTTTGGCTTTAAAATGATGGGAAAACAATATGCATTCAGTAAAAAACCATATTTCAAGTTTTGAATTTTGATCTTTTCCTGGGCTGGTGATATGTGGTATGACACTGTCTCATGATGCTGGGCAGTGGCAGCAGCCACAGCTCCCAGTCAGCCATGTGATCATGAGGGTAAACAGCCGATACACTTATAACCATTCTGCACTCATATAACCAGTCTGTTTTTCACTTTCAGTATAGTATTCAGTAACTTACATAACATATTCAACACTTTACTATAAAGCAGGCTTTGTGTCAGATGATTTTGACCAACTGTAGGCTAATGTAATTGTTCTCAGCATGGTTAAGGTAGGCTAGGCTAAGCAATGATGTTTGGTAGGTTAGGTGTATTGAATACACCTTCGACTTACCATATTTTCAACTGGGTTTATTGGGATCTAACCCCATCTTAAGTTGAGGAAGCTCTGCATTTGGTCTTCGTCCCCATCTCTGGCACAAAACTCCTAAAATCCATGGAATTTCCTAAGTGATAAAAGCGAGAAAGGTGTCTTGGTATTTATAACAAACCCCTTTCCACGCCTGAGTTTATGTTAATGAGGTGACTTTTGGAAAGCCCCTAGGAATGGGGGCTGGTTGCCAGTGGACCCAATCAAGTGATTAGAGGGTTGGAACTTTCAGTCCCACACCCCCTGACCTCCAGGGAGAGGAGAGGGGCTGGAGATTGAGCTCAGTTGCCAATGGCCAATGATTTAATCAATCATGCCTATATAATGAAGCCTCCACAAAAACCCAAAGGATGGGATTCAGGGAGCTTCCAGGCTAGTGAACACATTCAGGTAGTGGGAGGGTGACACACCTCAAGTCCACAAAGACAGAAGTTCCTATGCCAGGACCGTCTCAGACTTCACCCTATGTATCTCTTCATCTGGCTGTTCATCTGTATGCTTTGTCGTATCCTTTATTGAATAAGAAACTGGTAAACATAAGTGTTTCCTTGAGTTCCGTGAGCTGTTCTAGTAAATAGTCAAATCCAAGGGGGAGGAGGTCATGGAAAACTATGATCTGTAGCCAAACCTGAGAGAAATTGTGGGTAACCTGGGACCTACTACTTGCAATTGGCATCTGAAGAGGGGGTCAGTTTTATGGGACTGAGCCCTTAACTTGAGGGATATTATGCTATCTCCAGGTAGATAGTGTCAGCATTGAGTTAAATTGTAGGACACCCAGGTAGTGTTGCAGAATTGCTTGGCATGGGAAATGCCCACACATCTGGGGTCAGAAGCATTGTGGATGTGGCAGTAGTGTGAGAGTGCAGGAGAAACACAGGATGGAGTTATTCTTACTCAGTTGGTGTTACCTCCTTTTTACATCTCCCAAGAGGTTCCAGAGGAGACTTCCTTCCCTAAAGGATTAAATTCATTAGTGAGGAAGATACAAGGATCCATGACAAGCTCTATGGTATTTCCTCTGCAGCCCAAGAATGATAGTGGAAGATATGGCATTGAGATGGACACAATACCATCTCTTAACCATCTTTTAATAATCTCCCTCTGCCTTTTTTCTTCTCTCATAAACACACACGTAGTCTTCCTTTTCTGGAACACACCTGTAGTCACAATTTCTTAGAAATGCTAAAGGAAGTAATAAGAAGTGTTTGCCTTCCAGCTCTCTAATATTTTTATCACTGACTGCTGTAAAACTGGTGAGTCACTTTAGGTAGGGGTGGGAATTTCAAAGATTGCTGAGGATAATAGCAGACCAGGGAGGAGGAGTTCTCAAAACTTCACTCCTAGTTACCAAAAATAAAAATGAGAAATGGGGGCAATTACACAGGAAACTAAGATGGTGTGTTATCAGTAAGTGGTGTTAGCCATTTTCCAGTTCTCTCAGGACTCATAACTCCAGCAATGATGTGCTTTTTAAAATTTCAAATTAAGTCACCAGAATTGAGATATGAAAAGCAGTTGATTTTATCACTCTCCAAAGAAACTACATTGGATATTTTTGGAAAGTAATTTCACTGATAATTTTAGTAGAATGATATTTGTGTTTCCAGAATTATTGAAACATTATAGATTTACTGAAATGCTTTACCTTATCACTGATTTAGAAATAATTTGTTTTCTAGACTGAGAATAACAAATCACCTCTAAAAAAAAAAAAGAGAAAATTTGCGATAGTCTGAAGGAGAGTATATCTGGTAGCGGATCCATATATATCTAAACCTTCTTTTCAAATCCCAAACCAACCTTGTCTTGGTTGTAAATGCACCAAGTCTTAATACTCTTAGCTCTTGGCCTGACCTTGTCATTCCTAGAGGAAGAAAGTGCCTGTCATAGCCTACAAACTCATAGTGTGTTTGCCGAAGGTGGGGAGTCATCAACTGAAATCAGATGATTTTTCTTTTCATTATAGTTTCTTAATTTTATCCCCCCACTTTTCTCAGATCAGTATGGGGCCAGGCCAGCAGCTCCATGTATGAAGGAGTTGTATGGAAACCCTTTCATCTGCTTTCCCAATCCTGCTCTCAAACTATCACTTTCCAGCATCTGCTGATGGATCTTAGGGTGTCCATGCTCCCTCAGGACTTTAAGCCTCATGAAAGGTATGAGGAAATTTATCCAAACAGCAGATAAAGTTAAGGGGCTTCACGGCTGTCATCCTCCCTTCCACTCTGGTTGCAGTTGGGACACTATCCATGCTCACTCTTCCCCCACTCCATCTGCTTTCTACCCCAGGAGGTAGAAACCAACCATGGCAACCATGAGAGCGAATATAGCACTGATTCTCCAAAATTTTGGTGTCAAGACCACTTCACACTTTTAAAAATTATTGAGGATCCCACAGAGCTTTTGTTTGTGATGATTTTATACATATATTTTTTGTTGTTTGTTTGTTTGTTTGGCGGCCTGGCTTGCGGGATCCTAATCCCTGACCAGGGATCGAATGGGGCCCACAGCAGTGAAAGTGCAGAGTCCTAACCACTGAACAGCCAGGGAATTCCCTGTGATGGTTTTCTATTATTATTATCTATTGATAGTAACTATATTATATTAGAAATTAAAATTAGAGAAATTAAAAAGTATTTATTTAAAAATAACAATAGAAACCCATTACAAGTTAATGTATAATAAATAACATACTTTATGAAAAATTACTATATTTTTCAAAGCAAAAAATTAGTGAGAAGAGTAGCATTGTTTAACATTGTGACAAATTTCTTTAATAACTACTTAATAGAAAACAGTTGGATTCTCACATCTGTTTCTACAGTCAATCTATTAATATATATATATATATATATATATATATATATTTTTTTTTAACCACGCAGCTTGTGGAATCTTAGTTCCCCAATCAGGGATTGAACCCGGGCTCACGGCAGTGAAAGTGCGGGGTCCTAACCACCGGACTGTTAGGGAATTCCTAAAATATATTATTTTGGTTGAAGCAGATGAAAAAACTCAGCATCACAGAGATGTGTAATTGGAAAAGGGAGGAGTATTTTAATAACTTTTTCAGATAAATGTGGATAATCTTCTTTGATACTACACTGAAACTTGACCAGTGCAAGTTTCTTAAGGATGGTTCAAATGTGGAATCTGAAACCTTAGCAGTGAATGTTTTTTATTCTATTACATTAAAATCAAGTGATCTACTTTGCACCTTGAAATTTTTGATTGCCCATGCATGGTTTTGTAACATCATTCTTTGGTCATTTGGAAAATATTGGTTCCTTGAATTATGAAGATCTTTCAAGTATTGATACATTTAATAATACAACATCAAAAAACTTTTTTTTTTTTTTTTTTTTTTGCGGTATGCGGGCCTCTCTCACTGTTGTGGCTGTGGCCTCTCCCGTTGCGGAGCACAGGCTCCAGACGCGCAGGCTCAGCGGCCATGGCTCACGGGCCCAGCTGCTCCGCGGCATGTGGGATCTTCCCAGACCGGGGCACGAACCCGTGTCCCCTGCATCGGCAGGTGGACTCTCAACCACTGCGCCACCAGGGAAGCCCCAAAAAACATTTTTTTAAACCACTGGTCTCATCAAAAAAGTCTTATGTTATATTGGAGTGATGGCAAGCTTATGGTGGTGTATTCAAATTTTCAAAAATTCTAATATTTTTTCTTGAAAGCTAGAATGTTGTCATTGACAACAAACACTGTCAGCTGTTTCCTTTGCAGTGACAGGCTCACTTCATTCATTTTTGAGATAATGTCTGCCAGATATTTAATAGTTTGCCTACTATTCTTTCAAGAAATAATGATGTTCCATGAAAAAAGCAGCTAAGTCAGCTTGCAACTCAAACAATTGTACAAGTGCTTTTTCTCGAGACAACCATCATATTTTGGTATTCAATAGAAGTGCTTTATATATACTTCCCATTTTGTCACATAGAATATTAAAAAAGATCCAAACCTTGATATTTTAATAACATTAATAATTTTTACTGCTTCTTTAGTGCGTTCTTATGTGAAACGGATTCCCACCCACCGCCATCTGTGTCTGGTGATGAAGAATACAATGGATGCTAGTACCAGTTAGGTGTCTAAGGCATCAGCAGTGTCATCCACAATTATTTTTGTTCCATCAATGTAGATGTCAACACAGTGAAAAAGGCAAATAGCATGTCAGCATTATTTTGAAAATAGTTTTTATCTCCAGGCCTCACAATGAGAACTGCTAGTCCAGCATATGAGACAGTGACACAATTCTAAAATTTAAGTCTTTTAATATGGTAGTCTTGAGTTCCTTCAGCCTACTCTTCTTTATGTCCTTGTTGTGCTGAACCTGATTTTTTTTCTACAGTATTTTGGGGAAACCTTATCCACGTACATCCCTATCCCCTTCTGCCTGTGTTGGGTGCTCAACTTTGTCATTAACTGCCTTATCAGTTTGATCAGTAAGTCAAATGTTTATATTTAGAGATAAATTTTTAAACGTACATCGAGTTATATTTAGCCTATCTGCTTCATATCTTTCAGGAATTCATCAATATTTCTTTGGTGGTAATAGCATTCCTCTCGATTTTTCTAGTACTGCTTTCTTTTTTCTTTTTATATTTTTGTTATTTCAATGGCACTTTTGGGAAGAGAAGTGGAAAAAACTTTGATTCCATTTGTCAATTTCTTAAATCCAGAGGTATTCCTTGTATTTGGAAATAATGGGAATTTGAATTTTCCACTAATTTAGATGGATCTTTCCCCTAACTTGGTGGGTTTAAATAGTGAGTTTTTGGGTACTTTGTGGCTTAGAGATGGACTCTTCACCTCACAGTCAACTTTGGCCAAGCTGCCTCCCTCCAGAGTTCATTTCAAGGGCAGGGAGGTTATACAAGCCAGAGATGTCATGGTGTATCAGCCTTTCTAGTTGGCTAAATCCCAGAGCAATGTTCTGTTCTTACTCCAAACAATTCTTCATTGAATTTGGCAACAGGCATTGGGCCTGGCTCTTAAGATCCCGTTTAAAAAATGTCTATCCTTTTCAGTAAGTTTTCATGGCTTCATATTTTCTGGCATGAAATTAAGATTAAAATGATTTTCTTTTCACCAAGTTCTAAATCAAACAAATAGAATGGAAATATTTGTGGGAGAGATATTTATTGGAAGGGGGGTTATAGAAGGAGAGGGAACTATGCATAATCAATTGACTGAGTAATGCAGAATTCAGGATAATGTCATCATTCATAATCAGTTTTTTCTGCATGTAAAAATATTAGTAACACATCAAAGATTAGACTCTGTACTGGATATTTTTTACTTTAGCAGAGATAAAGTTCACTAAGTTTCCTTCTGAGGGTTGAAGTTTTCTACAACAAATCAAAAATTCAGATGTCACAGGAATTTTTCTTTTAAGAAGATTTTCAGAAAAGGTCTACTAAATCAATTCCTATTAGTGGTGTCAGATTCACTTTCCATGTTTTGGTATATCATGCAGACATTTAAAAAAATTCCTACTCAGTCCTAGAATAGAAATTGTGTCTAAGCAAAAGTTCTTCTTGAGGTGATGACGTTGCTCAGCTAAGAATAAATTAGTAAATCAATACTTGTTGACTGAATCTGGGTAAAATGGCTTTGAAGAATTTAACATTTCTGTATGGCTTTTAATAATTATAAATACAGTAAGAAGATTAGTCTCATTCATTTGTAATACAACCAACATGGTTAACAAGAAGACATTATCGTTCAGCATCCATAGTAGTAACAATAGCACCATTTTTCGAAGCTCTTCTCCAAGGGGGCTGTGGAAGAGTAGATTATTGTTCCACAGACATTCATTCCCTCTCCTCCAATCCTTATGATAGGGGTAAGTATTCTTCCCTTTCCCATTGATGTTGGACTTGGCTGCGTGATTTGCTTTGGCCAAAGGTACGTGGGCAGGAGTAATAACATACAACATGTGTGCCTGGGCCTTGAGAGGAACTGTGTGCATCCCTTCATTGCTCTGGGAGCTTTTGTCCTCTGGCAGGAGAAGAAAATGCCCTCAGGTAGCTGTTGTTCCTTCTGCCTGAACATCCCACCTCCCCCATAGACCTGCAGCCTAAAGCAGGCTGTCCCAGTCAATCTGAAGACTTGTGAGTGTGAGAATAAATGCTAATTCTTGCATGACACGTTTATGGAAGTTTATGATGCAGCAAAAGCTGATTTGTACAGGGATTCATAGCATACAACTGCTTCCTCTAGGATATTAAGGCAGCAGGTATTATAATTACTAGTTTGCTAGGGGAGGCAGAATTTTCAAAATTCTGCAAAGAACTTCTTCTTTGACCAATTGCTTGTCAGAGTGTGTTTTATTTCTATGTATCTGTGAATTTTTCAGACTTCCTTCGGTATTTTTTTCTTTTTTTGGCCACATGCAGCTTACGGGATCTTAGTTCCCTGACCAGGGATTGAACCCATGCCCTTGGCAGTGAAATTGCGGAGTCCTAACCACTGGACTGCCAGGGAATTTCCCCTTTTGTTATTTATTTCTGGTTTCATTCCACTGTGTTTGGAGAAAATACTTTATGATTTTAATCCTTTTAGGTTAATTGAAACTTGTTTTGTGGCCTAGCATATGGTCTATGCTGCAGACTCTTTCTTGTGTATTTGAGAAAATGTGTATTCTGTTGTTGTTGGGTGGAGTGTTCTATATATGTCTATTAGGTCTAGTTGGTTTATGGTGTTATTCAAGTCCTCTATTTTCCTGTTAATCTTCTAATTGTTCTACCCATTATTGAAAGTGGGGTATTGAAATCTCCAACTATTCTTCTAGATCTTTTCATCCCTTCAATTCTGTCAGCTTTGCTTCATATATTTTGGGACTGTTGTTAGGTATGTATGTATTTAGAACTGTTATATCTTCTTGATGGATTGACCCCTTTATCAATATATAATATCTTTCTTTGTCTTTCTGATCATAGGCTTTTTCTGATCTACAATGGTAAAGTGGATATTTAACCTACCTCACTGCTAAATAACATCTGCTTTAAGCATACATTTTATGAAATAAATCCTTTAACATTTGATGCACAAAAAGTTATGAATTAGATTGGTATTTTAAGGATGGAAATAAGGCCAGTGTGGCTGAACATATCAGTATCAACTGGAGTCAGACAGGTAGGCAAGGGTCAGGTCATGCCAGGCTTTGTAAGATAAGGTAAGGAGTGTGGAACTTGTTCTCAGTGAAATGAAAGTTCAGTGGAGGGTTTCAAGCATGGGAGTTACATTTTAAAAAGTTCACTCTGGGAGCTGTATGAAGAATGGGTAGTAGACAGGTACAGGTGGAGGGCAGGGAAAGGAGTGAGGCTCTGGAGCCTGCGAGCCACAACTACTGAGCCCGTGCGCCCCAACTACTGAGCCTGTGTGCCACGGCTGCTGGGGACTGTGCACCTAGAGCCTGTGCTCCGCGGCAGGAGAGGCCACCACAATGAGAAGCCTGCGCACCACAACAAAGAGTAGCCCTTGCTCGCCGCAGCTAGAAGCCTGCGCACGGCAACGAAGACCCAACACAGCCAAAAATAAATAAATAAATAATAAAATAAATAAATTTATTTAAAACAAACAAACAAAACACAGGTTGGTCCTATGTTCATAGCAGCACCATTTATAATAGCCAAGACATGGAAACAACCTAAATGTCCATTGACAGATGACTGGATAAAGAAGATGTGGTATTTATATATACAATGGAACATTACTCAGCCATAAAAAGAATGAAATAATGTCATTTGCAGCAACATGGATGGACCTAGCGATTACCATACTAAGTAAAGTAAGTCAGAAAGAGAAAGACAAATACCGTATGATATCACTTATATGTGAAATCTAAAATATGACACAAATGAACATATTTATGAAACAGAAACAGACTCACAGGTATAGAGAACAGACTCGCGGTTGCCAAGGGGGAGGGGGTGGGAGAGGGAAGGATTGGGACTAGCAGATGCAAACTACTATATATAGGATGGATAAACAACAAGGTCCTACTGTAGAGCATAGGAAAAAATATTTAATATCCTGTGATAAACCATAATGGAAAAGAATATGAAAAAGAGTATATATATATGTATAACTGAATCACTTTGCTGTACAGCAGAAATTAACACAACATTGTAAATCAACTATACTTCAATAAAATTAAAACAAAAAGCAAAAAACAAAAAAACCCCATGGGGTTGGGTGATGAGGTAACTAAAATCTGTACTACTAGTTTTCTAGGTAATGGTTATGGGCTGAGGTTCACTGAGGTAGTGGTCCATGGTTTTACCTGCAAGGTGACTCATCCATGGCAGAGCCAGTCATTATCATGGGGGTTGACCAAATATAAAAAGAATTCTCTGCTAAGATATAAGGACATCAGGCTAAATGTTCTTCTAAGCATTTATAGCTCTGCAATGATGTTGCTATTGCCCCATTTTATCCTTCAACCTACGTCATTTTTTTCAAAGTGGTTATGATTTTGGCCTTGTCATTTCTGCCACTAGGCGGCTTCCAAATTGTCCATTCTTGGCAAGGTTTAATGCCTTGTCCCTTGTCCTGCTGTCAGGGGCAGCTCATTTGAGCTGCCAAGAGGGCCTGCTTTATTGCTCAGCCAGCCAAGGCCTAAGCTACTTTATGACATTTCAAAGTGAATTGATGACAGAAATTTCAATTTGTTTCAGAAGAGAGTTGTCAACAGGCCCAGAGCTCAGCAAATGAGTGGCCAGGTCTTTTGGAGGCACTGGTTTGAGTACCTCATGGATGAAAGGCAGTCTTATTGCTGTTTCAGCAAAGGATGAAGAAACTCATCCTTCTTTATATGTTAAGTGCTGCTTCTGAAGAATGCTTGGTAATCTAACACTTACTGATGATTAAAATGGATTAAAACTCCGTCTTATCTACTTTGCTAAATACAGTGATCAGAGGTTGTTTTTCGTCTGTCCCTTTGTGAGTCAACTGCCCCTTCTACTCTCAATACCTGTGGTTTGGATGGAGCTGATTTCAGACATTCGTTTCAGGGGTAGACATGTGACTCAGGCCTGTCCAATGAGAACCATGGATTTGATTTAGGGATGGGTATGTTAGCTGTATCAATCAGGATCCTGGGAACAGATGAAACTTGCAAATAACCTTCCCATATAAGTGTAGGCAGAGTATAGGAAAACCATAAGAGGTAGTGCAGTTCCTGGGTTACTCATAGTGGGTCATTGGTACCACCCACAGCTTGTAGAGGCAAGACTGAGGAGCCATTACGGGAACTCAAAGAGGGAAAGGTGTGGAGAGAGCTGAGGCAGGACCTCTGACTATTGGCCAAGAGACACAAATACCCCATGCAGAGCCTTGCAAAAGGATCTGGGGAAAATGAACCTTCTGATGTCATTCTTCTGTCTTCCTTCAGTCTCCTGTCGGTCTTCCCACTGACAATACCCAAAGGAAGGAGCCATTGGAGCATCTGCCCAGGCCAGCCTCCCAGCTACAGAGCAGGAAGAAGGATGGAGAGCAGATTTGAAGGTCAAGCTGAAGATGTTCAGCACGTGAGCCAATTCTGGCCAACTGAGAGTCTGTCCTGGGACTTTTAATGGGACAGTTGAGTAATACATATTCTCCATCTGCTGGGATTTCTGTGGAAAATAAGCTTGGAGCTACTGGTGGTCATCTTGTCATCCCTCTGAAGAGAGGAAAGCAGAGCAAAGAGATGGGGACAAATTCCTAATGACATTTAAGCACTTGGATCCAGTTACACTTGAAGACTACCCTCAGAATTTTCAGCTAGTAGCCAATAAATTCCCTTTGCTTCAGCCAGTCAGGTTTCTGTCACTTGCATCTGAAAGAGGCCTAAGGAATGCATGGTGTGCACAGTTCAGCGTACTGCAGAACTCAACTCTTGGTACTGCAGAACTCAACTCATGGAGCCATCAAGATGATCTCCTGCCACCTGAAGCAGTGGCTCCTAACCCATTCATTTCACTAAATGTGGGCTCCCTGTCCTGTGTGGGTGCCAGCCCCTGTCTTTCCATAACCATATCCAGCTGCAGCCTGTTTCTAGGTAGTTCTAATCATGAGAACCAGGTATCAATGGCCCAGAGGCATCATTAAGCAACATCTGGAATTTTATGAATTTGATGTGTTTGGGTCTCACGCAGGATTAACCCAAGGAGGAATACACTGAGACACATAGTTATCAAACTGACAAAAATAAAGAGAAAGGGAAAATATGAAAAACAACAAAAAACATACAAAGAAATCCCTATAAGGTTATCCGCTGATTTTTCAGCAGAAACTCTGCAAGCCAGAAGGGAGTGGCATGATATATTTAAAGTGATGAAAGGGAAAAACCTACAACCAAGAATACTCTACACAGCACGGCTCCCTTTCAGATTTGACAGAGAAATTAAAAGCTTACAGATAAGCAAAAGCTAAGAGAATTCGGCACCACCAAACCAGCTTTACAACAAATGCTAAAGGAACTTCTCTAGATGGAAAAGAAAAGGTCACAACTAGAAACAAGAAAATAACGAAATGGGAAAGCTCACCAGTAAAGGCAAATATACAGTAAACGTAGGAAATCCCCCCCACACAAATATGGTATCAAAACCAGTAATCGGGAGAGGAGGAGAGTACAAATGCAGGATATTGGCAATGCATTTGCAATTAAGAGATCAGCAACTTAAAACAATCATGTATATATAGAGACTGCTACATCAAAACCTCCTGGCAACCACAAACCAAAAATCTATACTAGATATACACACAAGAAAGAAAAAGGAATCCAAACACAACACTAAAGATAGTTATCAAATCAATGTGTTTGGGAGAGACAATGTTTCAAAATATGAAGGAAAAATAATGAAGGAAAAAAGGCTAGAGTGAATCTATTCTGCAGTTTGATATTTAATTGAGATATAAAATGTAGGCAAAGTTGGTAAATGTTGGGGCAGATCACTTAATTCCACAGGAGAGCTATTTTAACATAAGGATAGGCCCAGTCCATGTGCTCAGGTTCAGTAATACCTGTTCGGAGAGATACTTAGCCTCAAAGGACATTTGATAAGTCCTTGGTCAGCATCTTGGTAGGTGGTGGATCCTCTATTTATAGGGAGCCCTCTCCTTGGAGTGCACGTGTGTGTGTGTGTATAAAACAAAGTCACCTATAATATGTTTTTCACCAGCAAGAAAGAAAAGGGAAAGAGTTTGTGGGCAGAGGGCCAGGAGGCTTCAGTCCTCTTCAGAGCAGCCCTGCAGCTCACCCTTCCCCCAAGCTCCCATCTCTAGCATTCCCTCCAACCATACTGAGCAGAGGGTGAAAATCCCATCTGTAATTTCAGGGCTGGGGGAAGGGCTGGAGCACAGTGTGGCAGAGCAGACAGAGCATAAGTTTGGACCCAGTTTCTTCCATTCATTAACTGTGCGACCTTGGGTTAATCTCTTTGAGTTCCTGCTTCTTCCTTTGTAAAATGGGGATAATAATATCTTCCTCAGAGCATGGCTGTGAGGATTAAGTGAGATCAAGTGAACAAAGTTTCTAATGTACTGCTTGTTGAATGTTTTCATAAATGGCCAAAACAACGTCAATGACAACAAAATTGGACAGGCCAGATTGCAGCACATCAAAGGTTCAATTTGAAGCCAGCATGATGCCTGACACTTGACAGCATAAGCTAGTTCCTTTCTCTTTCTTCCTGCTCCCCTGCCCTCCACCCCGTGCCCGCTGGAAACAACAAGGAAACTATGATTTAATGTTAAATCAAAAGATACATAGAGAATTGTGTCTATACTATGCCGCACTATGGCACAGGCTTGTATACATAGGAGGGGCACCATTGGGGGTCCCCTAGGTGCTTCATTTTTGTCATCTTTACACATGGGGTTTATGTTCAGATGGGGGAAATTCTCTAAGCTTTTACAACTTAGTTTAGTTTTTGACCAGGTGTCAGTATTTATTACACATGAACCTTACCAAGGCCAGTAGAGAGGGCACTAAAAAATAAAAACAGTTTGATTCTTTGGAGAAATAGGAATTGTGCATTTCAACTCCTATTGATGGGAAAAATAAACATTAGTGATAATTTAAATTAGAATTATGGAATGATCCTCTGTCCTTCTTTTACTTTGCTAAGGAAAAATGAATGATTGGATGTCAAGCATTTAGAATAAGTCCTGACATAGAGTAATCAATAAATGTGAGCTTGTAGCATCAACATTTATGACATGAGAGGCACCATTCCTGCATGAATAAACTTATAGAATCCTCACAACAATGCAATGAGGGAGGGACTATTAGTATCCCAATTTTGGAGGTGGGAAAACAGGCACAGAGAAGTTAAATCACTTGTCTGGGGTCACATCACCAGTAGGTGGCAGAGCTGGAGTCACCCTGGGGCCCAGGCACCAGAGTCTTGGCCTCAACATTCCACCCATGTGAACGGTCATTTAGCAAAGCTGCTCCCTGTGGGGCTTATGGAAAAGAAAATCGAGTGGCTGGCAGACCTTTTAGGGGAAGATGGTCTTTGGGTTCCTGGGCCTCTAGGGGAGGGGATGATGAAGGCTGGGGAGGAGGAAGAGGGGAGCAGGGGCTGGTTCTGGCCCTGGTTTCTGCACCTTCTGGAGGGGAGGGAATGGAGGGGTTGGGAGTGGTGGAACCCTGGGTGGACTCCTTTGTTCTTTGGTGGAGGGGGCGGGAGGGACAGACATGTCCCTAAAGTCAGACGTGGGATCTGGCAGATGAGGAAAAGGGACTGAACCGTACGGGGCCACTCTTAACTTTCAGAGTCTTACACCCAGAAGGCTGTCTGCGATATCATCTGGAGCAACATACCCGCCCAACCCCACCTCCACCCCATGTGCACAATTTAGAGAGCAGGCCACGAGGGCCTGAGGTGGCAAGTGCCTTGTCTTCTACTGCCCCATTAGGCTTCTATCAGTAACCCTCAATCCGTAGACGGAAATGTTCCCAGAGGAGACAGAGGTGAAGCTCTCCCCAGTCTCTGCGCCCTGTCTGGGCTCCGCTTGAGGCAGCGTTTCCCTCTCCTCTCAGACCCCAACTCCCGCTGAGACCCTTCCCCACTCTGATCTCAATGAGATAGCGGGTAGGGGGTAGGGGTGAGTGGGCCTGGTGTAACCCAGGCAAGGCCAGGATGAAATCAGATGCTGAGCCCAGGGCAGAGCTGTCCTGGGTGAGGCATGGACTCCAGGGGTCAGGAGCTAAGTTGGGGTCAGAAGCCAGAGGCATGATTGGGGAGCTCCCACAGGTGCTGGAATTGGAGGGCAAAGCAAGGCCGAGGAGTCAGAAGCAGGCAGGGACCTTAGGAAAAAATCCTGACCCTCTGCCTTTCCTGGGAGCCATCCCAGCTGAGGGAGTACCCAGAGGCTGGAGCTGAATCATGGCTCCTCACCTGAGACCAAGAGAGAAGCCGGCACTGCAGAAGCCAGTTGAGTCAGAAACATGTGAGAAGCTGTGGTCTAAAAAGGGAAATCCAAAGGGTCACCAAAGTGAAGGGGCCAGAAGCAGCTATGGCAGCTGGGCTAGGGAGCCAGGAATCTGAGAACCAGGGAGGTGAGAACAAAAATAGTATGTCCAGGGTAAACAGGATTGGCTTAGAACAGGTGCTGCTGGTAGCTCAGTCTGGTGGGCCAGCTGGGCATGGTGGGAGTGTGGGCTGCTAAATTTAAAGCGCCAGAACAGACACCAGTGTCCAGGAGACCCTGAACCCATCTCAGCCTGAGAGCCTCTTATAATAGCTCAGCCTGGGTCTGAGATGGTCTAGGCACAGTTTGCCCTGGACCTGGAGCTGGCGGACCAGGCTGAGTCTCTGGGGCAGAGGAAGGCAGCCTTGGAGATAAGGACGAATCTTGACGGGCTGGACCCTCAGCACCCTGGGGCCTGCACGCTTAGGCCTGCATGAGAATGTAGGGCTGCGGGAGAAAGTGGCTGATGAGTCACAAGTCCCAGATGTGGAGCAGATGCTACGGGCAGCTCTGGACTGCTGGTCAGTGGATCTGACCACACCTGGACCAGCTGTCAGGCTCAGGCCACTGGCCCCGTTCCTAGCACAGACAGCCTAAGAACTTTCTCCTCTGTGAGTGTTCCCGCTTTGAAATGTTTCGAAGCCCCACTCGGGTGAGCAAGTGTATTCTCAGAGCCAGGCTTTACAAGTTGATTTTATGACGCATCTAGGCAGAAGGCGAAATGCCCCAGTCATTAAATCACTTCCCCTTGTGGATGAATTCCGCAATGAGTCGTTCATCTGATCCGTGGAACGAACTTCTCCAGCACACACAGACCTGTCTGTCAGTGTACATTTGGCTGCTCAGATACATCCTTGGCACCTCACAGGATGTCCCTGGTTCACCTCTGAGACCGCGTGCTTTCTCTTGCAGGCAACTTTGCCGGCTGCTTCCTGGAACAGGCTGGGACACAGGGATGATGTTCTGTGGATAAGGCTGTGCTGTGTCAGGCGAGGCCCAGAACACACATCTGGACGCTTAACCCCTAGCATACCATGGCAGCCAGATGGCTTAATCCGTCCTCTGCTTGTGTCTGTCCTTTTTTTATTTTATTATTATTTTTATTTTTTAGTTCACTCTTTCTTTTTAAAATTGAAGTATAGCTGATTTACAACATTGTGTTAGTTTCAGGTACATAGCAAAAGGATTCAGCTATATATATTTTTTCAGATTCTTTTCCATTATAAGTTATTACAAGATATTGAATACAGTTCCTCGTGCTATAGAGTAAATCCTGTTGTTCATCTATTTTATATATAAGAGTGTGTATCTGTTCATCCCATACTTCTAGTTTACCCCTCCCCCCGTTTCCCCTTTGGTAACCATAAGTTTGTTTTCTATGTCTGTGAGTCTGTTTCTGTTTTGTAAATAAATTCATTTGTATTATTTTTTAGATTTCACATATAGGTGATATCATATAATACTTGTCTTTCTCTGACACTTCACTCAGTATGATACTCTCTAGGTCCATCCATGTTGCTGCAAATGGCAATATTTCATGTCCTTTTAAATCCTAACTTAATGGTCACAAGTTTTAGGCTACTTCTGTTGTTTTCAAATAGGGCTCTGACCATGTCTCCGAAGGAGGGTCCCCGAAGCAAACGCGGCAGGCTGGCTGCCAAGGCTGGCAGAAGGAGAGGCAGCGCTGGAAATAAACACAGGGTGTTTGCTTACAGATTCTTCTCCACAACGTCATGGGTGAGTCAGATGATTTCTCACCCCAGATTCTGTTTTTACCCACTTTCCTACTCAGAGGCAGGGTGGGAGGATTAGATAAAGCTTAAAACATATCCCCCAGCTATGTCCTTTTGTCTTTTGGGTTTTAATGCAGAATCGGGATTCTTTCATTCTTCGATGCAGTCAGGAATTATTTTTGACTTTCTCACTTGCATTCTGTTTTTATTCACACTTGGTTGCAGAAAGAGCACTAGGTAGTGACTCAAGAGACTTCAATCAAGTCTCTTCTCTGAGCATTACTCACTGGAATTTGGGGCAACTCAGTCCGCCTCCCTGAGCTTCAGTTCCCTTGTTGGCAACGTGGGGTGTCAGTTCCCCCAGGAAGCTGTGAGCATCCCTTGGGCAGGGCCAGTTCCCTGTTTCTGTAGCCCTGGAATCTAAACCCCTGCCCTTCATCCTTTACCTCCCAGCTTATTATGACAGCAAGTTAGATCACTCCTGGAAGTGCTTGGAAAACGAAAATCCTGCATTCCTGAGAGCGATAATTATGACTATACACCATGTTAAAAAAAAAAAAGAGTTTCTCTTCTCTTCAGCCCTCAGCACCTCAGGCAAATCACTTCACTTTGGCCTCCTGAGTCCGGACCAACTTAACTCCATTTCTAGCACCTTCGGATAATTTTTGTTTTGTTTTAAGACTGATCTATAAGTTCTTTTATTTGTATTGTGGTGAAATAGACATAACATAAAATTTACCATTGTAACCATTTTTAGGTGGAGAGTTCAGTGGCATTAAGTATATTCACACTGTTGTACAGCCATCATCACCTTTCACGTCCAGAACTTTTTTCATCTTCCCAAACTGAAACTCATTAAGCAATATCTCTCATTCCCCCTCCCCAGCCCCTGGCAACCACCATTCTCCTTTCTGTCTCTATGAGTCTGACTACTCTAGGGACCTCCTACAAGTGGACTCAGGCAATATTTGTCCTTTTGTGTCTGACTTCTTTCACTTAGCATAATGTCCTCCAGGTTCTTTCATGTCTGCTTCTTTTCAGAGAGATAAAATTTTCAGAAACTTTCAAGCAATAGATTAAAAAAAAAACCCCAACATTTTCTCCTAGAAACTACTGTCAATTAGGAGGGAAAGGCTAAATGGACATACCCACTTCTTTGTTTGTGTGGTTTGTAGCTGTAAAGTTACTTTCTTAAGTAAGGAATAAAATACATTGTGTATCTGTATCTGAGTCTCAGCTGGGGAGGAGCTGAGAGGCCAGCACCTGGCATGTGTTGCTGGGCAATGCTCTTCCTTCCAAGTGTTAATTTATACCTGATGATTCACCTGGGGAGGGAAGAACCCCTTAGAACATTTAAACCATGTCCACTAAAGGGCTTCAGGCATATGATGTCACAGCTGATAGTTTGTGGGGTTCTGACTGAAGCCATCTTTCAGGAAGGCAATTTGACCCTTTGAGGAAGAATTCACTGAAAGGGAAAAATGCAGGCTGGCATGGTGAGCCGGATCCAGCAGTGGGGCCTGAGCACCTGAGGGGAGCAGCTTCGAGACCCCTGAGTACCCTGGAAGGAGGAGACAGATGTGAAAATTAGAAGACCTGTTTGACCAAACTCTTTAATGCTTTGGGACCCAAAGCAAACCTGCTGGGGGAAGTTACAGCAGGATGTTCCCCATGACGAACAGAGAAGCACATCATGGCCCTCAGTGGCTCAGCAATCTGGGGTCAGAGAGAGGGTCTCCATCCAGCTCAGCAGAGTTAGCGCAGTGACAGTGGTGGGCTAGGTCTGTGATGATGTCATACAGGCAGGAATCCCCGATGTCGGGCCTGGTGGAGGGCATGTTAGCAGCTGCATTTTGCATGGACAGAGGCCTGCAGCGTGGGGAGGCTGAGCTGATTCATGTTCATATGCAAGCCCCCTTAGAGATTCTGGAAAGTCCTGGGGAAAACTCTGTAAGACACTGCAATTCTTGACTGACTGGATGGGGGTCCAGGCCAATGGATTCAGCTATTAATGTGAATGTAACCCTAGCTGTACCTCCTGGCTGGTGAGGCTCAGGAAACTTCAGGTTACATATGTTTTGATTTGTTAATAACATAATCATGGTGTGGTTTATTCCAACAAATTATCAATTTAATAATCTCATTTAATTTAAAATGTTTTGTTTCCAGCAGAGCTACAAATTGCTGATACGGACGGACTACGCCTCTTAACTTTTGGCTCATTTATGAAACAGGGACTTTGGGAACAGATGAAATCATCATTATTATAGTCTGCTTTTTGGATTTAGTCACATTTTCAGAAAACAAAAAGACTGTGAGAAAACAGGAGGCAAACGAGCCTTGAAATCTATGGAATACAGTTTTTCTATGTGGGAGTTTGTCAAATCATTCTCGACTTCTGAGTGGCCACAGCATCAGTGGTTTCTGCTTCTTCCAATGTTCCATTCATCATGGTCCTAGACCACTGGGATCTGGAGGGTGCTTGCTCAGAAGTGACAGGGTTTTTCTGATCCATTCTATGCTAGTTTCCTTCAGGACTGTGTTTGGGGATTTCTACATGTCATGTGGGTGGGTGTTAACAACTCTTGATCCCAAGAAGAATTCTCCAAATGGTTCCATTCAGTCCTACACAAGTACAGGCACTAGAGGGTAGGACCTATTAAATCCCCATCCTCCCCTCGGTGGGGTTTATAAGTGTCCTGAGCCATTGAAAACAGGATCTTTCTCATTAAATAGGTTTCTTGGACTAAGAAAATATCAAGGCATGGGTGGGCATTGTCCCTGTTGGACCATGAATAGCTTCACAGAGGCAACTCCTGGTGGGATGCCCTCCCTTGGGGACGATGAGTGCAGCAAAAGGGGCTCATTGGCACAGGCAACAAGTGTTGGCTGAATTCTGGTCGTTGGCCAAGCTCCTATGTGGCACGTTGCACTGCCCAGTGACAGTGCTCACTTGGGCCCAGGTGGTGCTGACTCTCATCTTTGAGTGGCCCCTCTGGTCTTGGAGGCTCCACTGACTTCCCTTCTCTTGCCCCCACCCACTCACCTACGGCAACTCCAGTTCCACCTCTTGAGGTGGGATAGTCTAGGCCCTTATCTGTTCTCTTTTCTCTCTCTCTCTCTCTTTTAATATAGCAGGTTCTTATTAGTTATCTATTTTATACATATTAGTGTATACATGACAATCCCAATCTCCCAGTTCATCACACCACCCCCACCCCCCCACCGCGGTTTTCCCCCCTCGATGTCCATACGTTTGTTCTCTACATCTGTGTCTCAGCTTCTGCCCTTCAAACTGGTTCATTTGTACCATTTTTCTAGGTTCCACATATATGCGTTAATATACGATATTTCTATTTCTGACTTACTTCACTCTGTATAACAGTCTCTGGATCCATCCACATCTGTACAAATGACCCAATTTCGTTACTTTTGATGGCTGAGTAATATTCCATTGCATATATGTACCACATCTTCTTTATCCATTCGTCTGTCGATGGGCATTTAGGTTGCTTCCATGTCCTGGCTGTTGTAAATAGTGCTGCAATGAACATTGGAGTGCATGTGTCTTTTTGAATTATGGTTTTCTCTGAGTATATGCCCAGTAGTGGGACTGCTGGGTCATATGGTAATTCTATTTTTAGTTTTTTAAGGAACCTCCATACTGTTCTCCATAGTGGCTCTATCAATTTACATTCCTACCAACGGTGCAAGAGGGTTCCCTTTTCTCCACACCCTCTCCAGCATTTGTTTTTCATAGATTTTCTGATGACGCCCATTCTAACTGATGTGAGGTGATACCTCATTGTAGTTTTGATTTGAATTTCTCTAATAATTAGTGATGTTGAGCAGCTTTTCATGTGCTTCTTGGCCATCTGTATGTCTTCTTTGGAAAAATGTCTATTTAGATCACCTGCCCATTTTTGGATTGGGTTGTTTGTTTTTTTAATATTGAGCTGTATGAGCTGTTTATATATTCTGGAGATTAATCCTTTGTCCATTGATTCGTTTGCAAATATTTTCTCCCTATCTGAGGGTTGTCTTTTCATCTTGTTTATAGTTTCCTTTGCTGTGCAAAAGCCTTTAAGTTTCATTAGGTACCATTTGTTTATTTTTGTTTTTATTTACATTTCTCTAGGAGGTGGATCAAAAAAGATCTTGCTGTTATTTATGTCAAAGAGTGTTCTTCCTATGTTTTCCTCTAAGAGTTTTATAGTGTCCAGTCTTACATTTAGGTCTCTAATCCATTTCGAGTTTATTTTTGTGTATGGTGTTAGGGAGTGTTCTAATTTCATTCTTTTACATGTAGCTGTCCAGTTTTCCCAGCACCACTTATTGAAGAGACTGTCTTTTCTCCATTGTATATCCTTGCCTCCTTTGTCATAGATCAGTTGACCATATGTGCATGGGTTTATCTCTGGGCTTTCTATCCTGTTCCATCGATCTATATTTCTGTTTGTGTGTCAGTACCATATTGTCTTGATTACTGCAGCTTTGTAGTATAGTCTGAAGTCAGGGAGTCTTATAACTCCAGCTCCGTTTTTTCCCCTCAAAACCACTCTGGCTATTCGGGGTCTTTTGTGTCTCCATAAAAATTTTAAGATTTTTTGTTCTAGTTCTGTAAAAAATGCCATTGGTAATTTGATAGGGATTGCATTGAATCTGTAGATTGCTTTGGGTAGTATAGTCATTTTCACAATATTGATCCTTCCAATCCAAGAACATGGTATATCTCTCCATCTGTTGGTATCATCTTTAATTCCTTTCATCAGTGTCTTATAGTTTTCTGCATACAGGTCTTTTGTCTCCCTAGGTAGGTCTATTCCTAGGTATTTTATTCTCTTTGTTGCAATGGTAAATGGGAGTGTTTCCTGAATTTCTCTTTCAGATTTTTCATCATTAGTGTATAGGAATGCAAGAGATTTCTGTCCATTAATTTTGTATCCTGCAACTTTACCAAATTCATTGGTTAGCTCTAGTAGTTTTCTGGTGGCATCTTTAGGATTTTCTATGTATAGTATCATGTCATCTGCAAACAGTGATAGTTTTACTTCTTCTTTTCCAATTTGTATTCATTTTATTTCTTTTCCTTCTCTGATTACCATGGCTAGGACTTCCAAAACTATGCTGAATAATAGTGGTGAGAGTGGACATCCTTGTCTTGTGCCTGGTCTTAGAGGAAATGCATTCAGTTTTTCACCATTGAGAATGATGTTTGCTGTGGGTTTGTCGTATATGGCCTTTATTATGTTGAGGTAGGTTTCCTCTATGCCCACTTTCTGGAGAGTTTTTATCATACATGGGTGTTGAATTTTGTCAAAAGCTTTTTCTGCATCTATTGAGATGATCATGTGGTTATTCTGCTTCAATTTGTTAATATGGTGTATCACATTGATTGATTTGCGTATATTGAAGAATCTTCGCATCCCTGGGATAAATCCCACTTGATCATGGTGTATGATCCTTTTAATGTGCTGTTGTATTCCTTTGCTAGTATTTTGTTCAGGACTTTTGCATCTATATTCATCAGTGATATTGGTCTGTAATTTTCTTTTTTTGTAGTACCTTTGTCTGGTTTTGGTATCAGGGTGATGGTGGCCTCATAGAATGAGTTTGGGAGTGTTCCTTCCTCTGAAATTTTTTGGAAGAGTTTGAGAAGGATGGGTGTTAGCTCTTCTCTATATGTTTGATAGAATTCACTCGTGAAGCCATCTGGCCCTGGACTTTTGTTTGTTGGAAGACTTTTAATCACAGTTTCAATTTCATTACTTGTGATTGGTCTGTTCATATTTTCTATTTCTTCCTTGATTCAGTCTTGGGAGGTTATACCTTTCTAAGAATTTGTCCATTTCTTCCAGGTTGTCCATTTTATTGGCATAGAGTTGCTTGTAGTAGTCTCTTAGGATGCTTTGTATTTCTGCGGTGTCTGTTGTAACTTCTCCTTTTTCATTTCTAATTTTACTGATTTGAGTCCTCTCCCTCTTTTTCTTGATGAGTCTGGCTAATGGTTTATCAATTTTGTTTATCTTCTCAAAGAACCAGCTTTTAGTTTTATTGATCTTTGCTATTGTTTTCTTTGTTTCTATTTCATTTATTTCTGCTCTTATCTTTATGATTTCTTTCCTTCTACTAACTTTTGGTTTTGTTTGTTCTTCTTTCTCTAGTTCCTTTGGGTGTAAGGTTAGATTGTTTATTTGAGATGTTTGTTGTTTCTTGAGGTAGGATTGTATTGCTATAAACTTCCCTCTTAGAACTGCTTTTGCTGAATCCTATAAGTTTTGTATCGTCGTGTTTTCATTGTCATTTGTCTCTAGTATTTTCTGATTTCCTCTTTGATTTCTTCAGTGATCTCTTGGTTATTTAGTAACGTATTGTTTAGCCTCCATGCGTTTGTGTTTTTTACGTTTTTTTCCCCGTAATTCATTTCTAGTCTCATAGTGTTGTGGTCAGAAAAGATGCTTGATATGATTTCAATTTTCTTAAATTTACTGAGGCTTGATTTATGACCCAAGATGTGATCTATCCTGGAAAATGTTCCATGTGCACTTGAGAAGAAAGTGTAATCTGCTGTTTTTGGATGGAATGTCCTGTAAGTATCAATTAAATCTATCTGGTCTATTGTGTCATTTAAAGCTTGTGTTTCCTTATTAATTTTCTGTTTGGATGATCTGTCCATTGGTGTTAGTGAGGTGTTAAAGTCCCCCACTATTATTGTGTTACTGTTGATTTCCTCTTTTAGAGCTGTTAGCAGTTGCCTTATGTATTGAGGTGCTCCTATGTTGAATGCATATATATTTATAATTGTTATATCTTCTTCTTGGATTGATCCCTTGATCATTATGTAGTGTCCTCCCTTGTCTCTTGAAACATTCTTTATCTTAATCTATTTTATCTGATATGAGTATTGCTACTCCAGCTTTCTTTTGATTTCCATTTGCATGGAGTATCTTTTTCTATCCCCTCACTTTCAGTCTGTATGTGTCCCTAGGTCTGAAGTGGGTCTCTTGTAGACAGCATATATATGGGTCTTGTTTTTGTATCCATTCAGGAAACCTGTGTCATTTGGTTGGAGCATTTAATCCATATACGTTTAAGGTAATTATAGATATGTATGTTCCTATGACCATTTTCTTAATTGTTTAGGGTTTTTTTTTTTTAACATCTTTATCGGGGTATAATTGCTTTACAATGGTGTGTTAGTTTCTGCTTTATAACAAAGTGAATCAGTTATACATATACCTATGTTCCCATATGTCTTCCTTCTTGTGTCTCCCTCCCTCCCACCCTCCCTATCCCACCCCTCCAGGCTGTCACAAAGCACCGAACCAATATCCCTGTGCCATGTGGCTGCTTCCCACTAGCTATCTACCTTACGTTTGTTAGTGTGTATATGTCCATGACTCTCTCTCACCCTGTCACAGCTCACCCTTCCCCCTCCCCATATCCTCAAGTCCGTTCTCCAGTAGGTCTGCGTCTTTATTCCTGTCTTACCCCTAGGTTCTTCATGACATTTTTTTTTCTTAAATTCCATATATATGTGTTAGCATACGGTATTTGTCTCTCTCTTTCTGACTTACTTCACTCTGTATGACAGACTCTAGGTCTATCCACCTCATTACAAATAGCTCAATTTCATTTCTTTTTATGGCTGAGTAATATTCCATTGTATATATGTGCCACATCTTCTTTATCCATTCATCCGATGATGGACACTTAGGTTGTTTCCATCTCCGGGCTATTGTAAATAGAGCTGCAATGAACATTTTGGTACGTGACTCTTTTTGAATTTTGGTTTTCTCAGGGTATATGCCCAGTAGTGGGATTGCTGGGTCATACGGTAGTTCTATTTGTAGTTTTTTAAGGAATCTCCATGCTGTTCTCCATAGTGGCTGAACCAATTCACATTCTCACCAGCAGTGCAAGAGTGTTCCCTTTTCTCCACACCCTCTCCAGCATTTATTGTTTGTAGATTTTTTGATGATGGCCATTCTGACTGGTGTGAGATGATATCACATTGTAGTTTTGATTTGCATTTCTCTAATGATTAGCGATGTTGAGCATTCTTTCATGTGTTTGTTGGCAGTCTGTATATCTTCTTTGGAGAAATGTCTATTTAGGTCTTCTGCCCATTTTTGGATTGGGTTGTTTGTTTTTTTGTTATTGAGCTGCATGAGCTGCTTGTAAATTTTGGAGATTAATCCTTTGTCAGTTGCTTCGTTTGCAAATATTTTCTCCCATTCTGAGGGTTGTTTTTTGGTCTTGTTTATGGTTTCCTTTGCTGTGCAAAAGCTTTGAAGTTTCATTAGGTCCCATTTGTTTATTTTTGTTTTTATTTCCATTACTCTAGGAGGTGGGTCAGAAAGGATCTTGCTGTGATTTATGTCATAGAGTGTTCTGCCTATGTTTTCCTCTAAGAGTTTGATAGTTTCTGGCCTTACATTTAGGTCTTTAATCCATTTTGAGCTTATTTTTGTGTATGGTGTTAGGGAGTGATCTAATCTCATACTTTTACATGTACCTGTCCAGTTTTCCCAGTACCACTTGTTGAAGAGGCTGTCCTTTCTCCACTGTACATTCCTGCCTCCTTTATCAAAGATAAGGTGACCATATGTGCGTGGGTTTTCTCTGGGCTTTCTATCCTGTTCCATTGATCTATATTTCTGTTTTTGTGCCAGTACCATACTGTCTTGATTACTGTAGCTTTGTAGTATAGTCTGAAGTCAGGGAGCCTGATTTCTCCAGCTCCTTTTTTCGTTCTCAAGATTGCTTTGGCTATTCAGGGTCTTTTGTGTTTCCAAAAAAATTGCGAAATTTTTTGTTCTATTTCTGTGAAAAATGCCAGTGGTAGTTTGATAGGGATTGCATTGAATCTATAGATTGCTTTGGGTAGTAGAGTCATTTTCACAATGTTGATTCTTCCAATCCAAGAACATGGTATATCTCTCCATCTATTTGTATCATCTTTAATTTCTTTCATCAGTGTCTTATAATTTTCTGCATACAGGTCTTTTGTCTCCTTAGGTAGGTTTATTCCTAGATATTTTATTCTTTTTGTTGCAATGGTAAATGGGAGTGTTTTCTTGATTTCACGTTCAGATTTTTCATCATTAGTATATAGGAATGCCAGAGATTTCTGTGCATTAATTTTGTATCCTGCTACTTTACCAAATTCATTGATTAGCTCCAGTAGTTTTCTGCTAGCATCTTTAGGATTCTCTATGTAAGTCCTTTTCTTCTCTTGTGTTTCCCACTTAGAGAAGTTCCTTTAACATTTGTTGTAGAGGTGGTTTGGTGGTGCTGAATTCTCTTAGCTTTTGCTTGTCTGAAAAGCTTTTGATTTCTCCATCGAATCTGAATGAGATCCTTGCTGGGGAGAGTAATCTTGGTTGTAGGTTCTTCCCTTTCATCACTTTAAATATGTCATGCCATTCCCTTCTGGATTGTAGAGTTTCTGCCGAGAAATCAGCTGTTAACCTTATGGGAGTTCCCTTGTATGTTATTTGTCATTTTTCCCTTGCTGCTTTTAATAATTTTTCTTTATCTTTAATTTTTGTCAATTTGATTACTATGTGTCTCAGCGTGTTTCTCCTTGGGTTTATCCTGCCTGGGACTCTCTATGCTTCCTGGACTTGGATGGCTATTTCCTTTCCCATGTTAGGGAAGTTTTCGACTATAATCTCTTCAAATATTTTCTCGGGTCCTTTCTCTCTCTCTTCTCCTTCTGGGGCCCCTATAATGCGAATCTTGTTGCATTTAATGTTGTCCCAGAGGTCTCTTGGGCTGTCTTCATTTTTCTTCATTCTTTTTTCTTTATTCTGTTCTGCAGCAGTGAATTCCACTATTCTGTCTTCCAGGTCACTTATCTGTTCTTCTGCCTCAGTTATTCTGCTATTGATTCCTTCTAGTGTAGTTTTCATTTCAGTTATTGTATTGTTCATCTCTGTTTGTTTGTTCTTTAATTCTTCTAGGTCTTTGTTAAACATTTCTTGCATCTTCTCGATCTTTGCCTCCATTCTTTTTCCGAGGTCTTAGATAATCTTCACTATCATTATTCTGAATTCTTTTTCTGGAATGTTGCCTATCTCCACTTCATTTAGTTGTTTTTCTGGGGTTTTATCTTGTTCCTTCATCTGGTACATAGCCCTCTGCCTTTTCATATCATCTATCTTCCTGTGAATGTGGTTTTAGTTCCACAGGCTGCAGGATTGTAGTTCTTGCTTCTGTTATCTGCCCTCTGGTGGATGAGGCTATCTAAGAGGCTTGTGCAAGTTTCCTGATGGGAGTAACTGGTGGTGAGTAGAGCTGGCTGTTGGTCTGGTGGGCAGAGCTCAGTAAAACTTTAATTCACTTCTCTGCTGATGGCTGGGGCTGGGTTCCCTCCTTGTTGGTTGTTTGGCCTGAGGCGACCCAACACTGGAGCCTACCTGAGCTCTTTGGTGGGGCTAATGGCAGACTGTGGGAGGGCTCATGCCAAGGAGTACTTCCCAGAACTTCTGCTGCCAGTGTCCTTGTCCTCACGGTCAGACACAGCCACACCCCGCCTCTGCAGGAGACCCTCCAACATTAGCAGGTAGGTCTGGTTCAGTCTCCTATGCGGTCACTGCTCCTTCCCCTGGGTGCTGATGCACACACTACTTTGTGTGTGCCCTCCAGGAATGGAGTCTCTGTTTCCCCCGGTCCTGTTGAAATCCTGCAATCAAATCCTGCTAGCCTTCAAAGTTTGGTTCTCTAGGAATTCCTCCTCCCACTGCTGGGCCCCCAGGTTGGGAAGTCTGACGTGAGGCTCAGAACCTTTACTCCAGTGGGTGGACTTCTGTGGTATAAGTGTTCTCCAGTCTGTGAGTCACCCACCCAGCAGTTATGGGATTTGATTTTATTGTGATTGTGCCCCTTCTACCATCTCATTGTGGCGTCTCCTTTGTCTTTGGATGCGGGGTCTCTTTTTTGGTGAGTTCCAGTGTCTTCCTGTCAATGATTGTTCAGCAGTCAGTTGTGATTCCGGTGCTCCTGCAAGAGGGAGTGAGGGCATGTCCTTCTACTCTGCCATCTTGAGCCAATCTCTGTTCTCTTTTCAAGTTATGTTTTCAATGGACTGTTCCAGAAAACTTCAAGCATACGGAAGAGATAGAGCAGAACCATGGCATTTGCATGTACATTATCTTGATTAAACTCTTGTTAACATTTTGCCATATGTACCTTAAGAGAAAGTTTTATATATGAAACACTTCAAATTGTAGACTTTTCACTCCTAAATACTTCAGTATTTAGTTTGCATCTCCTAAGAATAAGGTTATTCTTCTACATAGTAATACCATTATCACACCTAAGAAAATGAATAATAACTTGCTAATATCATCTAATTTAAATTGCATATTCAAATTTCCCCAGTTGTCCCCAACATGAACTTTTAAAATTAATACTTTAGAACCAGAATCCAATCAGAGTTAATGAATTGCATCCTGTTGTTATGGTTTTTAATCTCTCTTATTCTAAAAGAATCCCCTCACCTTTTTCTTTTAAGTTACATTGACATTTGAGTTGTCATGTAGAGTCTCATCTTCTGATTTGCCTGATCATTTCCTTGTGGTGTCATTTAACTTTTTTTTAATATAGCTTTTTTTCCCTGTAAGCTGGAAATTAATTTTAAAGGCTTGATTATATTTGGTTAACAATTTTGATAAAATGCTCACTTTTTTTTTGTTAATGGACAAATATCATGCCTTATTCCTTAATGGTTTGCCCTTTGAATTTCAACAATTTCTCTTTCTCCCTTTTTCTATCAAATAGCTTAGTTCTGGCAAAGCGTTTTTTGTTGTTGTTCCTACAGCTATGACTACTGAATGATTTCATCTACCCATTTTGGAGTCTCTTTCTTTGTATTCCAGTACAACAATCTTAATCTGCCCTGTGGCAATACACAAGTCTCATGGGGAGAAATGGAATACAAGGAAATGTAAATGAGAAAAACATCTTGATTATAGTTTAAGAATTACTGTGCCATGCCTTTTTTTTTTTCCTCATGAAACTTACAGTCTAATGCGAACGTGGGGGCAGATAATAGTCAAATAGTCACACAAATGAGTGATTAATTAAAACCAAAGCAAGGGCTTAGAAGGAAAGGAGAACAATTCTAAGAAAGCCATCCTAGGAGGACCTAGCCTGGATGGTGGGGCCAGAGAAGACTTCCTGGAGGATGCAACTGTGCCATGCCTTTAAAAAAGTTGTGGAGGATGAAGCTTCTGGAGCAGGTGAGAAGTCAGAGGAAGCAGAGGTCTTGCCCCCAAAGGTTGTGCTCCACAGAGCTGGAGGGGCACACTGCAGAATCCCAGACTCCATTTTTGGGTCTGTATCATGTTGAAATATGGAATCTTTTTCAAGAGCAGGTCCCAAGGATAAGGCTCATTTTGTAGCCACTCATATTTTTTTCACAGCACCGTCATCCTTAGCATTTTTTTTTCTGTTGACTTGGATCTCAGAGATTAGTAGAAGCATATATTAACTGTGAAATTCATCTTGATTCTGAATAGAGTCTTATAATAGTCTCTATCCTGTTGTGACTTTTCCAATAGTCTTGTGAAATCAGTAGGGAATAGACCATTTATTTCCATTCCAGAGGAAAAAGAATCAATTTTGAACTTTCTTTTTCCAGTACAACAAAGTTTATTGAACCCTTATTGTACAAAGGAGTTGTACATAAAGTTAGCTTGAACCCACATGTTGCTAATAGTGGGGAAGAAGACACATAAACAAATACCTTCCTTGTAAATGTCAGAGATAAGGTGTCAAGGGGTCAAAAATGAAGGGCTTGGGACTTCCCTGGTGGCACAGTGGTTAAGAATCCGCCTGCCAGTGCAGGGGACACTGGTTCGATCCCTGGTCCAGGAAGATCCCACATGCCGTGGAGCAACTAAGCCCATGCGCCACAACTACTGAGCCTGTGCTCTACAGCCCTCGAGCCACAACTACTGAGCTCACTTGCCACAACTACTGAAGCCCGGGCGCCTAGAGCCTGTGCTCTGCTACAAGAGAAGCCACCTCAATGAGAAGCCCACGCACCGCACGAAGAGTAGTCCCCGCTCGGGCTTCCCTGGTGGCGCAGTGGTTGAGAGTCCACCTGCCGATCCAGGGGACACGGGTTCGTGCCCCGGTCTGGGAAGATCCCACATGCTGCGGAGCGGCTGGGCCCGTGGGCCATGGTCGCTGAACCTGCGCGTCCGGAGCCTGTGCTCCGCAGCAGGAGAGGCCACAACAGTGAGAGGTCCGCATACCGCAAAACAAAAAAAAGAGTAGTCCCCGCTCACCACAACTAGAGAAAGCCCACGCACAGCAACGAAGACCCAATGCAGCCAAAATTAAATAAATAAGTGAACAATAATAATTTGTATGATGGTTTGAAAACATCAAAAAAAAAAGATGAAGGGCTTATCTCAGCCTTCCTGGAGGAGATGGGGCTGAGCTAAGCCTTGAAGGATGAGCAAAAGCCAGATGCCAAATGGTGAGAGGAGCCTTCTTGGCTTGTTCACTGTGGTATTTCTAGCATCTAGCACATGGTAGACATTCAATCCAGTGCATTTATAAAAGAAATCTCAGCAGAGGAAATGTTGTAAGCATGCACACACACACACACACACACACACACACACAAAGGCATGGGAAACTATAAATAGATCAGAATTACCAGATGAATCCTTACCCTTTATGGGGTCACAGACCCCTTTGAAAAACTAACGGAAGCATGGACCTACTCCCTAGTAAAATAAATATACACTCAAAATTTTACAGATAATTTTAGAGGATATAGATATTCTCTAACCCCATCCATATTAAGAATCTCTGCTGTAGAAAAAGAAAAGAAACAAACAAAAAAAGAATCTCTGTGGTAGGGAATTAGGAGCATTGAGGTTTTTAAAAACATATATTTGTTTTATTTTGTTTTGTTGTAAACTAGGGAATGACATAACTGAAGGTTTACTTTGGATGCATCATGAAGGGTGGGTTTAAGGGAGATAACATCAGAGGCTGGGCTAGGGAGCCAGGAATCTGAGAACCAGGGAGGTGAGAACAAAAATAGTATGTCCAGGACCGTTGAGAGCAGTGCTTCTCAAACTTTAACATGCATACAAAGCGCTGGGGTGCTATGGACTGAATGTTAGTGTCTCCCTAAAATTCCTATGTTGAAATCTTAATCCCCAAGTAGATGATATTAGGTGACTTTTGGAGTTGCTTAGGCCATGAGGGTGAAGCCCTCACGAATGCGGTTAATGCCCTTATAAAAGAGATCCCACAGAGTTCCCTAACCCCTTCCAGCGTGTCAGGACACAGCAAAAAGACAGTTGTCTATGAACCAGGAAGAGGGCTCCACCAGACAGTGAATCTGCTAGTACCTTGATCTTGGACTTCCCAGCCTGCTAAACTATGAGCAATGAATTTCTGTTGTTTATAAGCCACCCAGTCTATGGTACTTTGTTACAGCGGTCTGAATGGACTAAGACACTACGCACCTTTTTTTTTTTCTTTTCTTTCTTTTTTTTTTTTTTTGCTGTACGCGGGCCTCTCACTGCTGTGGCCTCTCCCGTTGTGGAGCACAGGCTCCGGACGCGCAGGCTCAGCGGCCATGGCTCACGGGCCCAGCCGCTCCGCGGCATGTGGGATCTTCCCGGACTGGGACATGAACCCGTGTCCCCTGCATCGGCAGGCGGACTCTCAACCACTGCACCACCAGGGAAGCCCGACACTATGCACCTTTTTAAAATGCAAATTCTGATTCAGTAGAGCTAGGATGGGACCTGAAATTCAGCACTTCCAACAAGCTCCCTGGTGACATTGACACTGCTGGTCCAGAGACCACACTTGGAGGAGTAAGGTTCTAGGGAGTCCCTAGGAGGAAGTGCCTTGATACTATTATGGTCTGTCCTCGGCTTTGCAAGCCCAGAGTAGTGTAATCTAAACCTCTCATCTGCAATTTTGAAATTCTAATGACCTGAAAACCAAAAGCACTTTTGTAACTCCTTTGGAGGCAAAACCTGAACTCACGTGAGGTTATTTATAATCCTATTTCCTATTGTGTATGAATATTCATGTTTTCATTCTAAAAATATTGATGTGTTTGATTATGGGAAGCTGCTTTAGACTCTGCTGGGGGGGTGATGTTATGTGAGGTACCTGATCATATCCTAGAATATAAAAAATTCCAAATTCTTGGGAATGTAAATTGGCGCAGGCACTATGGAAAACAGGATGGAGGTTCTTTAAAAAACTAAAAATAGAATTGCTGTATGATCCAGCAATACCATTCCTGGGTGTCTATCCGGAGAAACCTCTAATTCAAAAAGATACATGCACCCCAATGTTCGTAGCAGCAGTATTCACAATAGCCAAGACATGGAAGCAACCTAATTGTCCATTGACAGATGAATGGATAAAGAAGATGTGGAATATGTATACAGTGGAATACTAAGCCATAAAAAGATGAAATAATGCCGTTTGTAGCAATATGGATGAACCTAGAGATTATCATACTAACTGAAGTAAGTCAGAGAAAGACAAACATCATAAAATATCACATATATATGGAATCTAAAATATGATATAAATGAACTTACTTACAAAACAGAAACAGACTCACAGACATAGAAAACAAACTTATGGTTACCAAAGGGGAAACGGGGGGAGGGGGCAGGGATAAATTAGGAGTTTGGGATTAGTGGATACAAAGTACTATATATAAAATAACAACAAGGTCCTACTGTATAGCTCAGGGAACTATATTCAACATGCTGTAATAAACCATAATGGAAAAGCATATGAAAAGAATATACATATATATATATATGTATGTATAACTGAATCACTTTGCTGTACACCTGTAGTAACATTGTAAATAAACTATACTTCAATTTAAAAATTCCAGAAAGTTCCAGAAAGAAAAAACTATTCCAAATTCTGAAACATTTCTGACTCAGAGTTTGTGGCAATCTGGGGGATGCTTGCCCCACCCATTCCATAATCTTCCTTCTTCTGGGAATTGTTCTCAATTTCACGGAGCTGGGCCTGAACCTGTCCTGCTCGCAGCTCCCCCAACCAGTCACAGATAATTTGGTTAGGGTGGATATCTGACCCAAATCGGGCCAATCAGATTCTGTCTGTGGGAATTTGGAGTTGGGACTCACAGATGCTTGTCTCCTTTGGTTGCTGGCGCTGAGGCAGGTGAGAGGAGGCCTTCTTCAGCTGCATGTCTGAGAAGCAGAGAAAGCTAATCTGTAGAGAGAAAAAAAATGAAGCAGGTGTGAAATAGAAACGAGGGGCAGGCTTGGGAATGCGAGATGCAGACCAACAGCAGGGGCAGCAGCTTCAATCCTGACTGCCTTCCGGTTTCCGGTTCGAGTCCTAATTGCCCTTTCTGCCCTTGAGTTCTGTGACACACCACCACCATCTTGTAATACATTCCTACATTGTGTTAATACTACCTAAAGTGGGTTTCATTGAATTGCCTTAACTAAGACAATAACATAACTATTTTTAGTGCAGGAAAAAAATTTTTAGTCTCTGAGAATGGACATACAAATCAAATTCCCAAGAGAAGGCTGATTTATTAATTTCCGTGCAGAGTAACTGCCAGTGGGACCAGAATACTCCCACTTACAGGTCATCCTGTTCTTTCCCAGTGGGAAAATCTACATGGGAAGCCACATTATAATGAGAAGGCAGCTTGATGAGTGTAGACGAACCAGATAATTAGGGGATCTGAGCAGACTGTCTGCATGTGAGGATGGCCGCAGGCACTTTTCCCCAGGTCCAGGATGCGCCAAACCTGCCGTGTGGTGTACATGTGCGCACGTGCTAGGGCACACTTGGAAAACAGGCCACCTCATGAAAACCAGTTCACCCCAAAGCCAGGTCAGCTAATGAGCCATTTACCTTAAATGAGGATTTGTTAAAACATTTCATGTGTGATGGAATGGTTTCCACAGCTTTCTGAGTATTTTTCCCCTAAGGTGACTGGTAACTGTTTTATGTTATATAGTTCTGTTCCATCTTTTTTCCTTTTCTTTTCCCTTTCTCTTCCTCTCCCTCTTCCCCTTCCTTCCTTCTTTCCTTCCTTCCTCCCCTCCTCCCTTCCTTCCTTTCCTTCCTTCCTCCCTTTCTCCTTCCCCCTCTCCCTCCTTCCTTTCTCTTCTACCCCTATTTCAAAGATAATTTTGCCCATTGGTCGAAGGTTGTCCACCTTCTCACCTTTATCCATGCTCCCCCCAACCTCCCCCCTGCCCATCATCTCCTAGAGACCAAGACTGGAGGTTGAGTCTTCAGAGGTGAGCTAATGAAGACCAGAAATAGTGTCCAATAGAGAAAATGGGTGGAGTGAATCTAAACTAGACTGTGGGGTGGGGATGTTGGAGGGGGAGCTGAAGGTCAGGAACCAGACCCTCCAGGTGACTTGAAACACCAAGATCAAAGCAGCAGGAGCAGGACCTGTCAACGTGAAATCAAACCTGGAGTCCAGGATGACCAAGACACTGGATTGAAGGGAGAACAGGCAGAAAGCAAGTGAGGAAATAATAACAGTTGCTCTGTATTTCCATTCCATTAACTATCTCAGACTTCTCTGTTTCTTTAAAATCATATTATGTGTCTTTTGGAAAATTTTGTGCAGTGTTGAATTTGCATAAATCTGGAGTTGCTCAGCTCAGGGAGTGTTTTTACTCATGATTCATAGACTTTATCCCCTTTTTAAAACTTCTCCTTCCTGCTGCTTCTCAGACATTTGTGTACTAGATTTCATTATTAAGCAAATTACCACAAATCCAGTGTTTATTGCTGTGTAGTGAGGCATTTCTGTGTTGACAGGGAGAGTGGAAAAATGAGACAAGTTCATCAGAAACATATTAAGCTCTATTGCACTTTATATTTTGTGACATCTAAATGATGAAGTAACACTACTGGACAACAAATATTAACCCACATATTATTTTTAAAGCTTTTTAAAATCAAATAAAGTGAGTTTTAACCAAAAAACTTTGTTTCCACCATAATAATGATATATATTTGTATCTGTTTCCTGTTGATGCTGTAACTAGTTACCATAACTTAGTGGCTTAAGATAATGCAAATTTCTTTTTTATTTTTATTGAGATTGTATGATTTTCTTTTTTTAAAAATTTGTATGGAAATACAAACGACCCTGAATAGCCAAAGCAATCTTGAGAAAGAAAAACGGAGCTGGAGGAATCAGGCTCCCTGACTTCAGACTATACTACAAAGCTACACTAATCAAGACAATATGGTACTGGCACAAAACCAGAAATATAGATCAATGGAACAGGATAGAAAGCCCAGAGATAAACCCATGCACATGTGGTCAACTGATCTATGACAAAGGAGGCAAGGATATACAATGGAGAAAAGACAGTCTCTTCAATAAGTGGTACTGGGAAAACTGGACAGCTACATGTAAAAGAATGAAATTAGAACACTCCCTAACACCATACACAAAAATAAACTGAAAATGGATTAAAGACCTAAATGTAAGGCCAGACACTATCAAACTCTTAGAGGAAAACATAGGCAGAACACTCTATGACATAAATCACAGCAAGATCCTTTTTGACCCACCTCCTAGAGAAATGGAAATAAAAACAAAAATAAACAAATGGGACCTAATGAAACTTCAAAGCTTTTGCACAGCAAAGGAAACCATAAACAAGACCAAAAGACAACCCTCAGAATGAAGAAAATATTTGCAAACGAAGCAACTGACAAAGGATTAATCTCCAAAATATACAAGCAGCTCATGCAGCTCAATAACAAAAAAACAAACAACCCAATCCAAAAATGGGCAGAAGACCTAAACAAACATTTCTCCAAAGAAGATATACAGATTGCCAACAAACACATGAAAGAATGCTCAACATCATTAATCATTAGAGAAATGCAAATCAAAACTACAGTGAGATATCATCTCACACTGGTCAGAATGGCCATCATCAAAATATCTAGAAACAATAAATGCTGGAGAGGGTGTGGAGAAAAGGGAACCCTGCTACACTGTTGGTGGGAATGTAAATTGATAGAGCCACTATGGAGAACAGTATAGAGGTTCCTTAAAAACTAAAAGAACTACCTTAAAAACTAAAAGAACTACCATACGACCCAGCAATCCCACTACTGGGCATATACCCTGAGAAAACCATAATTCAAAAAGAGTCATGTACCAAAATGTTCACTGCAGCTCTATTTACAATAGCCAGGACATGGAAGCAACCTAAGTGTCCATCGACAGATGAATGGATGCAGAAGATGTAGCACATATATACAATGGAATATTACTCAGCCATAAAAAGGAATGAAATTGAGTTATGTGTACTGAGGTGGATGGACCGAGAGTCTGTCATGCAGAGTGAAGCAAGTCAGAAAGAGAAAAACAAATACCGTATGCTAACACATATATATGGAATCTAAAAAAAAAAAAAAAAGGTCATGCAGAACCTGGGGTGAGATGGGAATAAAGACGCAGCTCTACTAGAAAATGGACTTGAGGACACGGGGAGGGGGAAGGGTAAACTGGGACAAAGTGAGAGAGTGGTAGTGTATATATGGACATATATACACTACCAAATGTAAAATAGATAGCTAGTGGGAAGCAGTCGCATAGCACAGGGAGATCAGCTCCATGCTTTGTGACCAGCTAGAAGGGTGGGATAGGGAGGGTGGGAGGGAAGGAGATGCAAGAGGGAAGAGATATGGGGGTATATGTATATGTATAACTGATTCACTTCATTATAAAGCAGAAACTAACACACCATTGTAAAGCAATTATACTCCAATAAAAAGGTTAAACATTTTTTTATTAGAGTATAGTTGATTTACAATGTTGTGTTAGTTTCTGCTGTACAGCAATGTGTATCAGTTACACATATACATATATCCACTCTTTTTTAGATTATTTTCCCATATAGATCATTACAAAGTATTGAGCAGAGTTCCCTGTGCTATAGAGTATGTCCTTATTAGTTGAGATAATGCCAATTTATTATCTTACAGATCTAGAGATCAGAAATCCTAAAATCAAGGTGTTAGCAGGGCTGTGCTTCTTCCGGAGGCTCTAGTGGAAAATCTGTTTGCTTGCCTTTTCCAGCTTCTAGAGGTGGCCTGCATTCATTGGCTCACAGTCCCTTCCTCTATCTCCAAAGCCATCAGTGAAGCATCTTCAAATCTCTCCCTGACTACAACCTCTGCTACTGTTATCATATTGCCTTCTTTCTCTCAAACTCCTGCCTTCCTCTTATAAGACCTATGATTACATTGGACGACATAATCCAGGATAAGCTCCCTATCTTGAGATCCTTAATTTAATCACATCTACAATGCCCCTTTTACTGGGTAAGGTAACATATTCACTGGTTCTGGGGATAAGGATATGGACATCTTTGGGGAGTCTATAGAAATACTCATTTATACTATTTGACCTATCATAATAATCACTCACAGGCATTAATAAAATACATTTCAGAAAAATATAATTCATGGCTCAACTACTGAAAGGTAAATATAATGAATATTTCCTTCCATCTTTTTTTAAATGAACAGTTTTACATAGTTATGATCATGCAATGTATACGTATGTATACAATTTGAAACCCTGTTTCTTCACTAAATATTATATCATAGTCCATTTTCCATGTTAGTACATAGCCTGAGCAAACAGTTTTATTGACTACATAGTATTCCATTGAGTGAATATACCATATTTTACTTAAGCCTTTTCTTATTGTTTGGAAATTAGAAGTTGTTTTTAATTTTTAAATATTATAAATAACTCTGTGACAAGTATATTTGCTCATAAAGATTTTTGTGTTCATGTTTTTCCTTGGGGATAGATTCCAGACATGGAATTACTTTATCAAAGTCTTTTTACAGCAAATGTTTTTCAAAGAGTTTATATAAAATTTCAGAACCGTCAAGATATATATTAGTACCCATTTTACTACATTCTCACCAGCACCAAACAAAACAACAATCACAATAATAACTTTGCCAATCAGGTAGGTAGAATAGATGACTTAACTTTTGTTTTAATTTGCATTCATTTGTTTACAAGGGAGAGTGAACATTTTCTCATGGGGTTATTTGCTAGTTATTATTCTTCTTTGATGAATTATTGATTCAGGCCTTTTACATTTGGGGGTCAAAGTTTTTTTTTTTTAATTTTATTTATTTATTTTTGGCTGTGTTGTGTCTTCGTTGCTGCACACAGGCTTTCTCTAGTTGCGGCGAGCAGGGGCTACTCTTCGTTGCGGTGCTCGGGGTTCTCATTGCGGTGGCTTCTCTTGTTGTGGAGCACAGGCTCTAGGCACGCGGGCTTCAGTAGTTGTGGCTTGCGGGCTCTAGAGTTCAGGCTCAGTAGTTGTGACTCACTGGCTTAGTTGCTCCACGGCATGTGGGATCTTCCTGGACCAGGGCTCAAACTTGTGTCCCCTGCATTGGCAGGCAGATTCTTATCTACTGCGCCACCAGGGAAGCCCTCAAATTATTTTTAAAATTAATTTGTCTAATATCTATACATTTTAAAAGTTTATTTAATGTTTGTGATATTTGCTATAATTATTTTCTGTCTCATTTCTATACTTTGTAAGTTTTAAATTTGTACATAGTCTAATCTATCCATCCTTTTTTCCACCTTTTTCTTTGCTTCTTTCAAAGTCCTCCTGTCCCTGCAGCAACATGGAAGGACCTAGAGATTCTCATACTAAGTGTAGTAAGCCACAGAACGACAAATACCATAGGATATCACTTGTATCTGCAGGGCCAGTCAGGTCAACCTCTAATTTAAATTAAAAAAAAAAAAGATACAAATGAACTTATTTACAAAACAGAAAGAGACTCATAGACATAGAAAACAAACTTATGCTTACCAAAGGGGAAAGGTGGGGGAGGGATGGATTAGGAGTATGGGATTAACAGATACACACTACTGTGTGTATACTGAATCACTGTGCTATACACCTGAAACTAACATGATGTTGTAAATCAGCTATACTTTAATTTAAAAAAAAGCTAGGCTAGTTTTTTCTAAGAGACTGGCAAGGGCCAGTCAGGTCAACCTCTAATTTGAGCCTAAATGCCAATCTATAAGTTGGTGGCCTAACTGTATACATGAAGGAAGGAGCACAAAATGTGTCCTGGGCTGAGCATGTGAAGACAAAGAGTCAAGCCTTACTTTAAAATTAAATGTTATTTTTATTTCAGTGAATTAAAAGATACTTTTATTGTTTGCAAAAAATCCTCCTGTCCCAATGGTTAAATACACAGTATATTTAATATTCTTCTAGCTTTTCTTATGGTTTAAAAGTGTCTCTTTAATCCACCTGGAATTTATGTTGGTATGAAATCTATGGAGAGGATCTCACTACGTAAGTCCCCTACATACGAACCTCAAGTTGCAAACTTTCAAAGATGCAAACATGCATTCCATCAACGTCAGGCATGAGTGAAACTGCAGCTTGCCCCCCTTTCCTATTGCTGACATTCCTTCAGCTCTACCATCTCCCACTTCCTCTCCCTCCTCCAGTCAGTAACTCTTCTTGCCTGTTCACTCGATGTCAGCCCCTGTATGCCAGCTGTTGTACTGTACTACTGTACTTTTCAAGGTACTGTATGTAAGATTAAAAATGTTTTATTTTTTGTGTTTTTTTATGTATTATTTGTGTGAAAAGTATTATAAACCTATTACAGTACAGCACTATATAGCCAATTGTGTTAGTTCGGTACTAGGCTAACTTTGCTGGACTTACAAACAAATTGAACATATGAACGCACTCTTGGAACGGAGCTCGTTCGTATGTAGGGGACTTACTGTACCTGCTAAAATTTTACCCAGAGGAGAGGCCTGATTTGCACTTCTGAGTTCTTTGCACTGAGCCATCTGCCTTTTCCCTCTTCACTGAAAAGAAAGAAAAGTGACAGAAAGGTGTGAAATGCTATGTTGTTTTCCTAGTCATAGGGAATAATCTCCCCCTTTTCTGAATATGTCCAACCTTCTCCAAATATTCTCACCTTCTGATTAGTATTTAAGCTTAAAATTGAAACCAGTAGCTTTAGATAAATTGGCTTAAATATATTGAAAGTACTCAAAAGTGGGCAAATAGAAAAAAAAAAGTCAAACTTTTAAAAAGCATTGGAAACCATTCTATCAGACATGAAATATTGTATATTTGATAAATATAAATTCTGGATGAATGGGTTTAAGTAAGTTAAGCAAGAGCTGACAATCTTTCCTCTGGACAATAATTAGACCAGCACTGTCCAGTAGAAATAAAATGTGGGCCACACATGGAATTTTATGCTTTCTAGTAGCCACATTAGAAAAGTAAAAAGTAGCAGGTGAGGTTAATCTAAATAATGTCTTTTATCTAAACCAATATATCTGAAATGATATCATTTCAACACATAATCTATGTTAAAATTCTTGAGATAGTTTATATTCTTTTTTTTTTAATACTAAGTCTTTAAAGTCCAGTGTTTATGTTCCACTTATGGTACATCTCAATTTGGATTAAACTCATTCCAGATGCTCATTAGCTGTGGGGCTAGTGGCTGTCCCCTTGGATAGAGCAGCTCTGGACACAATGACACATTTTGGCTGCTGGGCTTTTTTCCTACAGTCCATGCTGAACAACCTTTAAAAAATGTCTTTTTTCAGGGCCAAATATAGTTGATTAGCTTTTGGTATCATTTGGTTACAACCATTTTAAACATAACCCTTCTCACATACAGATGGCCAATAGGCACATGAAAACATGCTCATCATCGCTAATTATTAGAGAAATGCAAATCAAAACTACAATGAGGTACCACCGCACAATGGTCAGAATGGCCATCACTAAAAAGTCTACAAATAGGGAATTCCCTGGTGGTCCAGTGGTTAGGACTCTGTGTTTTCACTGCTGAGGGTGTGGGTTCAATCCCTGGTTGGGGAGCTAGGATCTCATAGGCTGTGCAGCGTAGCCAAAAAAAAAAAAAAAAAAAAAATTGCTGGAAAGGGTGTGGAGAAAAGGGAATCCTCTTACATTGTTGGTGGGAATGTAAATTGGTGCTGCCACAGCAATTCCACTCCTGTGCATATATCTGGAAAAAACTATAATCCAAAAAGATACATGCGCTCCTATGTTCATAGCAGCACTATTTACAATAGCCAAGACTTGGAAACAACCTAAATGTCCAAGGACAAATGAATGGATAAAGAAGATGTGGTATATGTACGCAACAGGATACTACTTAGCCATAAAAAAGAATGAAACAATGCCATTTGTAGCAACATGGATGGACCTACAGATTATCATACTCAGTGAAGTAAGTCAGAAAGGAAAGACAAATACCATATGATATCTCTTATATGTGGATTCTAAAATATGACATGAATGAACTTTTCTATGAAACAGAAACAGACTCACAGGCATAGAGAACAGACTTGTGGTTGCCACGGGGGAGGGGTGGATTGGGATTTTCGGATTAGCAGATGCAAACTATTATATATAGAATGGATAAACAACAAGGTCTTACTGTATAACACAGGGAACTATATTCAATATCCCGTCATAAACCATAATGGAAAAGAAAAAAAACACAACTTCTCAAAAGAACTTGGGTGTTTCCCAATTTCTGCAGCCCTGGTTTATAGACAACCTCTTGGTCACTCTTTCCATCTCTCTGACTCTTTCTCCCTCAGCCTCTTACCTCCCACTCATCCCCCTCCATTTTCAGAATAAAAATAGCTTTATTACTTTTTTCTGATTAAAAAAGTAATAATTATGTTTATTGTAAAAAAGAAAAGAATCAGGCACTCAGAAGGAAAAACAAAGAAAGTGGAAATCAATTTTAGCTTATTACAGAAAGATAACCCATTAATTGCATTTAGGTAGCTCTTTTTTCAGTATTGCAAACATACATTTATGAAAACAGAATCATACAGCATATGCTATTTTACTTTGCCCTTTACAAATAATATATCATGGATATACTTGTGTTCAGAAATATGAATTGACCTCATTGTTCTTCATGGCTGCATAGCAGCGTTCCATATATGTATTTACCATGTTTATATAACTGACCTCCTAGTGTTAGACATTTGGGTCATTTCCAACTTTTCACTCTTGCAACTAGTACATCAAAGAACATCCTTATACGTATTTCTTTGCATAAGTATTTCATAATTTTCTAAGAAGACATTTCTAAATTAGGTTAAATTTTGATACTGTGAATGATAATATGTACCTGGTAGTAGCTCCTTGCCTCCAAGATGTGCCAATCATGAGAGAGCCACAGATAGTCCTGTTCTCCTGCTGGGTAAATGATAGGTTTGCACTTCTCTATCCAGGGAAAGGGTTAGATTGTCCTTCAGAAAGCTTATGCAATTTACATTTTTATAACAGAGTGTGAGAATATTTGTCATCCTGTATCTTCACTGGCACTGGGTAATATCAATCCTTTCTAATCACATCCATTTTACTTTGAATCTTCCTAATTTTGCTTGTAAAGTTCTAGAAGTACTTTGACATTGATTGTAACATATGGAGAGGTTCAAAGTTTTGAGAGAATTAAATTACATGCCGAATATCTCTAAGTGACTTCATGTAAGTAAGAGGGGCTACCTTGGTGCATCAAACAGGGTGGGCTTGGTTGTGCTGAAGTAAGAAACAACTCAAAACCTATTTCTCGTTTGTGATCCATATTCAGTGCAGTTCACCAGGGGAGTTTTGTTCATTATAGACACCAGGCAATTCAGGCTGACAAGAGATCCAATCCTGTGCCTAGAATCACCTCATCAGGTAGAAGGGGACCTAACAGATCATGGTCTGGCTCTTGAAGCTTCCACCTCACCAGACACAAGGCACTTCAGCTCACATTTCATTTCCCAAAGCAAACTACAAGAATACACCCCACTTCCAAGGGGATGGAGAAGTGCAAACCCGTCATATACCCAACAGGTGAGCTTCCCTAATGCTTGGCACATCTTGGAGGAAAGGAGCTACTACCAGTACATACTATTATTCAAATGTCACAGATAAAAAACCTGAGAGTTAGTTTAAGAAATAGCTCAAGATCACTTAGTAGGTAAGTGGCAGTGCTGAGGCTGTAGTTTAGGTGCATATAACTTAAAACACACGCTCTTGGTACCACATTAACCTCTTAGGAGCACCTGCAACATTTCCAAAAAGAAGTCCAGCTTTCGGGACATACATCTCTTTGGAGTCATCCCTGGAGCTGTTTTCATGCTCCTTGCTTTCTCAGTTGGCACATCAAACATGTCATTGTGCCTAGTCCTTCGTAGGCCTTCCTGCTTCCCATCTGACAAACTCTGTTCAGGGTCAGTTCTCTTGTGTGGCCATAGTTCTGCAAAAGTGCTCACTGTGATGTCCTTCTCCTAAGTCATACACTTTGGTCCATCATTTGTAAATATAGCAGTATCATTGCTTTGGGGATGTTTTCTTGCAAATACCCTATGCTCTGATCATGTTTCAGTTCAAAAGAGGTGCAGAGAACATTGTTTTGGACAACTGTGCAGGTCTTGATAATTTACAAGTGTCTTGTCTGTGCACATTTTCTTTTCTTTCTTGGCTGTGTTGGGTCTGTTGCTACGCGCAGGTTTTCTCTAGTCACGGCAAGCGGGGGCTACTCTTGTCTGTGGTGCATGGGCTTCTCATTTCGGTGGCTTCTCTTGTTGTGGAGCACAGGCTCTAGGCACGCGGGCTTCAGTAGTTGCAGCACGCAGGTTCAGTAGTTGTGGCATGTGGCCTCAGCAGTTGTGGCTCACGGGCTCAAGAGCGCAGGCTCAGTAGTTATGGTGCACGGGTTTAGTTGCTCTGCGGCATGTGGGATCTTCCCGGACCAGGGATCGGACCTGTGTCCCCTGCTTTGGCAGGCAGATTCTTAATCACTGCACCCCCAGGGGAGTCCCTGCATTTTGTTTTTTGACAATAACATTCTGGGGGAAGGAAACTAAAATTTCTTGGGAACCTATTGGGTGTCAGGCACTGTTCTAAGCATTTTCATACATTTTTATCCTCATTTATTCTTCATAACAACACTCTGAGGGAGGGATTATTATTCAGGAGTATAACTATCCAATCAAAGAGGATGATTAAAGTAAAAAAAAGGCATCTGGTCTCGGATTTCTGAATAGGGATAATAACACTTTCTTTATCATGGCTTCCCTTAATTACTCTCATGGGGAGTTTTTCAGCTTCTGCAGTACATTTATAATTTCTAAAAGGTGTGTTTGACCATCCCTGTAGGATTGGAAATGGGTCTTAAGGCTGCAAATAAAATAACTCAACCTATCCTGGCTTAAGCAATAAAAGGGGAATTTATTGGCTTATGCAACTAAAAAGCACAAGGATAGACAGAGCTTCAGGTATAGTTTGACCCAGAGGCTTGATACTAGGTCCAAATCTCACTCTGTTTCTTGGTACTGGTTCTCCTTATATTGGCTTCATCTTCAGACTCTAAGTGGTGGAAAAGAAGGTTTTTGGTAGCCTTTTGTCCTCCTAGATTTAAGTCCAGTAGAAAAGAGCATGTGTTTCTCTCCAGGAGTCCCACAGAAGTTTTATTGCATTTCACTGGCTATGTTTAGGTCGAAGTTTATCCCTTAAGCAATTACTGTGGGGTGGGGACTGTGATGCTGTAATTGGTCAGGTCTGAGTTTATGTCCATCCCTGAAACTAGGGATTAGTTACCTTGCCCTTTGCACAGGGACTTCATGAGAGTGAGGGTGGGTTCCAGAGAGTAAAATCAGGGAGCAGTTGCCAGAAGAAAGTTATATGCATGCTGCATAGTGAAAACAGCTGATACCCAGTACAAACAGTGCTTTAAAATGATGCACCCCCTTTTCGACCCCTTAGAATAATTTACAGTATAAAAAGGTTTTCATGTGATACAAGCTTAGCTCACAAGTTTACTTTGAGGATAAAGAAAAGTGTTCTTTAGAAGATAAACATTTATCTAATAATCACTATGAAACATGAAAACTTTATATTTTTCCTCAGCTATCAGAAAGCTTAAAGCTGTGTTAGTGTTCAATTACAGAGACTTTCTCTTCCCAAATTCTTACTACAGTTATTTATCTTATCTTTTTAAAAAGTAACTTTTTTTTACTTAAAATGAAAAGAAAAAATATATTCTTGCAGAAAAATTGGAGAATACAGAAAAAAACAGGCATAATCATTTTTCTATCTTTTTTCCTTGCGTTTATGCCATAATATTTTTTTCATGTGCAAAACTGGGATAATGCCATGCATACAACATAACTTTTTTCATTTAACAATATATTGTGAATATTTTGCCATATTTTAAGATATTATTATATGTGATTTTTAACGATTGCTTACTATTCTCCCAACGGATGTACCACAATTTACTTACAAATGTGTCCCAACATTTTTTCCCCTGTTATATAATATAGCAATGGACATCTGGCGCTGTGTACAGCTGCAGTTAATTCCTTAGGATAAATTTTAGAAGTGGATTTCTCCCCCAGAAAAGCTGTACCGCCATATACAGTTTTCATAGACAATTTTTTTTTTCAGAGTTGGCAGAGAAGTAAAAGAAATATCAGTAGTTTATTGCTACTTTGCACAAGAACACTAAGCTGCATACATTTAGTAGTTTCCTGGGAAAGGTCACCTGAGTGACTGTTGAGCTGTTCTTGAAAAGTCATTTGGCAGTTCCAGTTTTCCATCTGCTTTCTCATTTAGTGGGCAAAGGGCATTTTTTCCCCAGATGACTATTGCTATCCTGTTCTGAAGTCATATGAGGCCATTAGTGCTTTATGACCAACGTTTAGAGGGAGCACCCTACAAAGGCTGGGAAAATCCTCAGGATACAAGTCAGAGCAGACTTCCTAAAGGAGGCAAGTCTTCAGTGGGGAACTGTATTCGGGTAGCATCAAGTAGGCAGAGGAGGAGCAGACTGTATCTACTTTGTAGGGGCAGACACGCTTTGCAGCGCCCTGCCATAAACCCAGCATAACATAAAACTACTGGTACACAAAAGGAATAAAACTGAAAACTTAAGCCATTTTCCCATCAGTGAACAACATGCTTTTTTTGACCAACAGTTTATCCTCCTAAGAAGCCTCTGTTTAGAGTGTTGCCAGTATCAGCTATGTACCTTCTATGGGCTAGGCTGACCTACATTCTTTTTTTTTTTTTTTTTTTTTTTGTGGTATGCGGGCCTCTCACTGTTGTGGCCTCTCCCGCTGCGGAGCACAGGCTCCGGACGCGCAGGCTCAGCGGCCATGGCTCACAGGCCCAGCCGCTCCGCGGTATGTGGGATCTTCCCAGACCAGGGCACGAACCCGTGTCCCCTGCATCGGCAGGTGGACTCTCAACCACTGTGCCACCAGGGAAGCCCCCTACGTTCTTTTTATTAAGGAATGAGATGACTATTTTAGGACATTTAAGAGCTGGAGACTAGTGAAAGGAATATTCTTTGTTTACTTTTATTCTCTATAGAAAGCATTGCTGAGCAACATTCAGATATGACCTGTGTTGTTTTGTAGCTCTTTACCCAAAGTGGGGTTGTTCTGGAAGTTTGAGTAGTCTAGGACCCCCTGGCTGGAATGGCCCACTTGGTCTTAGGGAGTGAAGACAGAAGTCATTTGCCTGCAGCTCTTGGCCAAGTCCTCTGAACACTATCAAGCTCCTTTGGTTACTACCCCTGGGGAACAAAATGGAGTGTTCCTCTGTTTGATGTAGGCAGTCCCAGCAGGGAGGCTTTCTCTACCCTTAACAAGAATATTTAAAGGACAAGTGAACATAATTTTTGGACACAGAGAAATTATTACAGAAAGTTTGCATCCATTTCATGTTCCACTGGTTACAAGAAGCATAGTCTTCTGGAGGGGTGCCCACAGACTTGGTGTGACTTAAGCACGAGGGTCAATTACAACTGTCTAATCCCAATGGTTTCCCATGAGAAGGAAGAAACTATCATTAACTGTATGAGGAGTGTTAGGGGGTGTTGGGTCCATCAAGCAGAACTTGTTCAGGACCTTCCAGCCCTTTTACATCAGCTTAAGCCAGTAACTGAAGAAACACAAAATACTTTCACTTGAATTGGAAGCGCTCCAGAAATATTGCTGCTAGTGAGTCATGCAAGGGTGTAGTCAAAAAGCAATTCCAGACAGGTGGGAAGGAGAGGCTTTGGAGTACTCCATGGTTTGAAGTTCCCCTGGGATAAATATCTAGCCTGAGACCAACAGTAGTGGCACCAGCCTTGTGTTCTGGACTTTGTGGAATCTCTCAGGAGCAACTAGGTCCAGCCCTAAAGTTCCTGGTAAAGATGACCCCTGGAGAGAAAAGTGAACACACATGGGCTGCAGACTGAGCAGCCTGAAAAATAAGTCCTTGTTTGTCTTTGAGGTCCTCATGCTAAGGAGGGGACCTCTGTGCTGTTTACTCCTGCCGTAGCACCTGGCCTGCAGCAGTTAGCGACATCTGCTAGAAGGATGAATGGATGGGCGAGGGAGGCTAGGCAAAAGCAGTTCCAACCGCCTCTGGTCCTGCCTGCCCGGTCTTCACGCATGCGTGTGCAGCGCTGTACCTTAGCAATGAAAGACGATGTGACAGAGGCCGCTGTAGAGCACAGAGGTGATGAGCTTGGGATTTGGGGTCAGACACATCTGGGCCCTAATCCTAGCTCTGCCACTTGTTCACTGTGTGACCTCAGACCAGTTACTTGATCTTTGACTTTCGTTTCCTCACATAGAAAATGGATATAATAAAATCTTCCTCATTTGGCTATCAGGAGAATAAAATAAGATAATGCCTATTAAACATTTAGCTAAGTCCCTGACACACAGTAAATGCTCAGTGGGCCCATTTGGGATTCTTTGCCTCTGTAGATGCAATGCTATAAACCCAGAGAGTTAGCCTGGGGGGCACGGCACACGTCACTCTTTCTAGAGGGGCTGGCGTGGTGGGTTCTGGACCCTGTGGTGTCAGCCAGCATATAGTACTGGCACTCAGGGTTATTGTCATGTGTGTGGGCCACGAATCATGAGTGAAAGGCTCTGAGGCCACATGTGTGGGGATGAGGTCAGGGCTAGACTCGATAGAGTCACACTGAGCTAGAGGCAGATCTGCTCGATTCTCTGGATAAGAGTTATAACTGATTTCATAGAAGATGAGAGGCGGAAGGGAGCTTCAGCTGGGTTTAGCCTGGGTCTGAAATTTGATGGGGCTTCCTCATCAATCAAGGCATGTGTCTGCTCAGCAGGGATGGACAATCCCTGTCCAGCGCATTTATAGGGCCATCGTGACTGCTAAATTTGATTCAGGCAAGATGCACCACTGGGTAAATTTTATTGTGAGATCTCCATGCCAGGAACTCATACAATCTATCATCTGAGAAAGCCCCAGAACATTGAGATAAGAGCCAAGTTTTGCCCTGTCGGAGTGATGATTGTGTTTGTGAAATTTTAATTGCTCAGGCATGACTGATGGTGCTGTGAGTGATTACTGAATTACTCCTTTGGTAATCAGTCGTTCATGCAACAAACACCATTTTCCTTCTTTGCTCTCCTCTTAGGTGAAACTGTAGCAGTGAAAGATCACTTATTTGGGCCCACAATGTGCCAGAAGCATGGCATGCTTCTATGCCGGCTTCTTCCTCCTGCTTGCTTCCATACACAAAAGTGACGCTACATATGAATCCCAGGAGGTTTGCTGACTCTTTAATATTGCCAGACCTACATTTTTTTTTTTTTTTTTTTTTTTTTTTGTGCGGTACGCGGGCCTCTCACTGTTGTGGCCTCTCCCGTTGCAGAGCACAGGCTCCGGACGCGCAGGCTCAGCGGCCATGGCTCACGGGCCCAGCCGCTCCGCGGCATGTGGGATCTTCCCGGACTGGGGCACGAACCCGTGTCCCCTGCATCGGCAGGCGGACTCTCAACCACTGCGCCACCAGGGAAGCACCAGACCTACATTTTAAAGAGTGAGGTTACTCGAATTCCAGCATAGAGGTGGGATTCAAATGCTAAGCTGGAACACTTGAGAGAAGATGCATATTGTAGCTATTGTTTAGAATCTTTGTGCATGAACTATTCTCACTATCAGATAATGGAATAATTAAATAGCAGCCACGGTAGCTATGACCACTCAGTGGAGCTCATGGTAATAAATACACTTTGAGATCAAATCCCAGTGCCCCTGTGTATGGTACATAAGTCTCTCAGAGTCACTCTTTCTCCAAGGAGTCAGCATGATATGGTGAATGCTGAGTTCTGACCTGGAAGTTGGGATACTGGGGTTCAAATTTCTGGCTCTGTCACGTACCTGCCAAGTGACTCTGTGAGAGCTGCTGCTTCCTTGCCTTTAGAACAAGGGGGCAGTCCTTAGAGTTACTCCCAGTTCCAACATTCTAGGAGACTGAGTTAGCTTGGAGGGTCATTCAGAAATAGTGAAACAACGTAACAACTGTTCAAATTAGGGTATCCATGGTAACTCTGATCAGGGGTCACAGACATTTGGCACTGGATAGCGAAATCTCAGAGCTATGGAACTCAACTCAAGTGCAAAGTCCCTAGAATCACTCAATTGTCACGAGTTTTTAATGTGAAATTCTTTAATGGACACTTCCATGATATTGGTGGATAATGACTTTGATTAAACTAATGCTGTTCAAAATCTATTTGCAAACTCTAGTCGCCTATTATTTTTCATTATTATTAGTAGGAAGAGAACAACATCAACTATGTATTCAGTGCTTATGATATATTAAGCACTTTTTACACTGTGCTAAGCATAACCTCATTAGATCTTCCCAATAACTCTATTATTGCCCCCATTTTACAGATGAGAATACTAAGGCTCAGAGAGGTTCAGAGGTTTTTCCAAGGTCCCATCATTAGTAAATGGATGCACTAGGATTTGAATCTGGCTCATTCTGACTTCAAGTTTACACTCTTTTTTTTTTTTTATGGCTAGAAATCTAGAGTTTTGTATCACATATGAACAGCATCATTATAATCAACACGCATTTGCAAACTGTCAGCTGTGGGCAGAAGGCAGAGGAGGAGAAATCAAATTTAGTCCTTGTCTTTAAGATCTTCAAATCTAGGAGATGGAGCATGCCTGTAAATGATACAACGGTATAAGGCAATGAGTGGTATTGACTGTTAAAACTGGAAGGGCTCAGAGGCAGGAAAAATCCCTGAGGATTCTGAAAAAGCTTTATTGAAAAACTGGGACTTCATTTGGATCGTAAAGAATGGAGGCTGAAAAAATCTGGGGAAAGCAGAGAGAAGAAAGATACTGGAGGCAGGAGGAAGGGTAAGAGCAAAGACCTAGAGATGGGAATGTACTTGGTATGTTCTAAGAACATTGGGTAGGTGTGGCTACCTGATACTAGCATAAGCTTTGGGGAGCAAGAAGGAAGCTTGGGCCTTGGCCACCAGGTAAGGACTCAATCTCCTCTGTGAAGACAGTTTCCCTAAGCAGGTGCACATATACTGGGTATGTCTTCTTTGTAAAGCAAGAAATGAATCACTTCTATAGAGATATTAGATTGTTTCTCCTACATAAAAATACTGACTTAGATAGTTAGAGAAATTTTGCTAATGAACAAGCACCCACTTAGAGGATATTTGTAAATCCCATTCAAGACTCTAACATTTGCTTGGTTACAATAATGAAGCAAATTAATAAGCTGTCTTCCATACTGCTCATGTTAAATGCTTACGCATTTATTGACAGGAATTGGAAGCAAACAGAATGACTAAAAAAGCTGTGTTAGGACCGTGGCATTATGGGTGATTTTCTTTTCCTCTTTAAACCTGACTTTAAGATTACTGTTAAATATTGCCTTTTTTTTTTTCAATGAGCCCAGTCATGTTGGCATCCTAAGGAAATTTCTGAATTGAATATTAACTAAGTTATTTGCAATTTTTAGTGACCAGAAATTCCGATTTTAAAAATAGATGGATTGGAAGAATAAATATTGTTAAAATGGCCATACTACCCAAAGCAATATACAGATTTAATGTTATCCCTATCAAAATATCCATGACAGTTTTCACAGAACTAGAACAAATAAATAATCCTAAAATTTATATGGACTCACAGAAGACCCTGAGTAGCCAAACAATCTTGAGAAAAAAAGAACAAAGCTGGAAGTATCACACTCCCTGACTTCTGACTATACTACAAAGCTACAGTCATCAAAACAGTATGGTAACGGCACAAAAACAGACACAGAGATCTGTGGAACAGAATAGAAAGCCCAGAAATAAACCCACCACTTATGGTCAATTAATCTTCGACAAAGGAGGAAAGAATGTACATTGGAGAAAAGACTGTCTCTTTAATAAATGGTGCTGGGAAACCTGGATAACTACATGTAAAAGAATAAAATGAGAACATTTTCTCACACCATATACAAAAATAAACTTAAAATGAATTAAAGATCTAAATATAAGACTGGAAACCATAAAAATCCTACAAGAAAACATAGGCAGAACACTCTCTGACATAAATCATAGCAATATTATTTTTGGATCTGTCTCCTAAGGCAAAGGAAACAAAAGCAAAAATAAACAAATGGGACTTGATTAAACTTAAAAGCTTTTGCACAGCAGAGCAAATCATCAACAAAATAAAAAGACAACCTACTGAATGGGAGAAAATATTTACAACTGATATGACTGATAAGGAACTAATTTCTAAAATATATAAACAGTTCATACAACTCAATATCAAAATAACAACCCAATTTAAAAATGAGAAGACATGAATAGATATTTTTCCAAAGAAGATATTACAGATGGCCAATAGGCACATGAAAAGATGCTCAACGTCACAAATCACCAGAGAAATGCAACTCAAAACCATAATGAGATATCACTTCACATTGGTCAGAATGGGCTATCATTAAAAAGCCTACAAATAACAAAGGTTAGGGAGGATGTGGAGGAATGGGAACCTTTGTACACTATTGGTGGGAATGTAAATTGCTGCAGCCACTATGGAAAACAGTATGGAGGTTCTTCAAAAAACTAAAAATAGAACTGCCGTATAATCCAGCAATTCACTGCTGGGTATTTATCTGAAGAAAACAAAAACACTAATTTGAAAAGATACATGCGCCCCAATGTTCATACCAGCATTATTTACAGCAGCAAACATATGGAAGCAACCTAACTGTCCATCAACAGATGAACGAATAAAGATGTGGTGTGTATATACAATGCAATATTACTCAGCCATAAAAAAATTCTGTCTAGAGAGTATTATGCTAAAGACATACTGTATGTTATCACTTATATGTGGAATCTAAAAAAAGATAAAAGAATATAACAAAAGAGAAACAGACTCACAGATATAGAGGAAAAACTAGTGGTTACCAATGGGGAGAGGGGAGGGGAGGGGGGGAGGGGCAAGATAAGGGTAGGGAACGAAAAGGTGCAAACTACTATGTATATAATAAATAAGCTACAAGAATATATTGTACAACACAGGGAATATAACCACTATTTTATGATAACTTTAAATGGAGTGTAATCTATAAAAATATTAAATCACTATGTTGTACACCTGAAACTAATATAATACTGTAAGTCAATTATACTTAAATTTTAAAAAGTGCTTGCTACTTAGTAGGTACTTAGTAAATAAATGTTGTTGGAGTTTGAATAGCTTGGGAAAAAAAATTCACTAGAGAAAAAATCTGCAACAAATCAAAGGAGATTTTACATACCATTTGTTGGCCTGGATTGCCTTTGTGCTCTTCGGCAGCCAGGGGAGCTCCTATTCATCCTTCAAAAACCCAGCAGGCTTTCCCTTCTCTTTGAAGCCTTCCCACCCACTCTGCCCGCTTATACTCCAATCCCCACCACCCCCTGCTGGTAACTCTGTTTGTCCATTCTACCTCATATCAGTAGGAAGCAGTAATTTGGGGTCATTTAGGCAGTTTAAGAATCATAGCTCCACTATTTGTTAGCTGTGCAATTGTTACATAACTGAGCCTCAGTTTCCTCATCTGTAAAATGGAGATAAAACCTTTTGAGCAGATGAGCATTGAAATAAAGTAGCATAAAACACTTAGGCCAGTTTACAGCATTTAACATGTGCACAATATTTCCTTTCATAATTATCCGTTTTTATGATTGCATTTATCACATTGTATTTGCTGCTTACTTGTTCTTCTCTCTCACCAGCCCTTAAAGGGCAGGGACAACATTCTGCTTATCTCTGGTACCCAGTACCTGGCACACACTGGGCTGTCAGTTAAGGGTTTATTGAAGAAAGGAACAGAGTGAGCTGCTTGGAGGTCTGGGGTACTGGCTATATGAGCTCTCCTCTTCCCCTGCAGCCCGTGCTTTATGCTCACTGGCTAAGCCCCCTCCCAGACCCACCATCACCTCTAAGCGTGTTTGGAGTCTTCCTGACAGCTTCTGCCCCTGGAACAAATGCTTCTCGCGAGGGCAAAACAGTCCTGAACTCCCTGCAGCTCTGGGCCTTCTCGGAGAGCCCAGGCCCTGCGGCCCAAGTCGGGTCGGGGCACCGGCTGCCCCTCTGAGGCAGCAGGACACCCCCCGGCCCCCCACTAGCCAGTTAGGCCCCAGAGGCCACAGGAGGGCCTAAGACTGCGGCTCAAAGAAGCCAGTGTTGAGGGCTGTTGTGCAGGGCCCCTCCGCCTCTCACTTGGGTGGCTTCCAAGCAGGGACTGGCCCCTTCAGCTCCACTCCAGGATTTCTGCAGTTTGTTTGAAGGCAGCAGAGGGGGCCGGTGGAGGCCCCCAGGCCCAGGGCCTAGGCTGGCAGGACCCGAGGCCCAGCCGGAGGAATAACATCCCCCTCCAGCACTGCAGGGGCCCCGGGAGGCAGAGTTGCGGGGCAGCTTGGGGAGAACAGTCCCCAGCAGACCGGGGCACCCTCGGGAGGGACGTGGGGCAGGGTTTGAGGGGAGAAGGCCCTAATGAGGACTCAGCGGAGAAAGAAGCCTGAGGGATACGAGTGGGGAAGCTGGAGGGAAGGGTCCAGAGGCCCCCAGCCTGGAGGCTCTGACACAGAAAGGAAGCAGCCAGGGCAGCCAGATGACCTCCATCCATCGGGGAGCGGGGCAGAGGCCAGGGAGGAAGTGGTGCTGGATTCCATCAGGGGAGAGAGGAAAGGAGATGAAGCGAGGGGAGAAGTAGAGGAAGGGAAGGCAGGAGAAGAGAGGAGAGAGAGAGGCAGGGAGACAGAGGAGAGACAAACAGAGAGAGACACACACACACATCAACAGAAAGAGAGCCAGCGGTAGAGAGGGAGTGGGGTGGGGAGGGGAGAGAGAAGGAAGGAGATGGGGGGTGGAGAGACAAGGGGAGGGTAGAGAAAGAAAGAGGGGGAAAACCTAGAGAGAAGTGGGAGGGGGATAATGGGGGAAGAATGCAGGGAGGGGAGCAAAAAGGCAGGTGGGCTGAAGAGCCTGAGCCAGAGGGAGAGGGAGGGGAGGCAGCTGCGAGGGAGAGGCTTGGCAGGCAGCCTGGAGGAGGAGGAGACTTTGAGGAGGCCAGTCTGGCAGTTGAGAGAGAGAGAGCTCCCTCTCTGATATGACCAAATAAAAAGGCTCAACAAACAGGGAAGCATGTTCCTTGGTCCTTGGGTCACTTAGTCAACAACAGGGGGGGCTGTGCCGAGGCTGCTGAGTACTTCCTGGAGGTGGCAGTGGGGAGGGCAGGGAGGAGAGCAGAAGGAGAGGGCAGATTCCTTGCCTGGGTGTTGGCTGAGGGTCACAGATGGAAGGAGATGGTGTTTATTTATTCTTTTATTTGTTCAACAAACATTAACTGAGCAACTGTGCTGAGCACTGCCCCAGACTCTAGGACCACAGAGACATAGCCTCAGCCACATATTGTGAGTGGTCTAGTGGGGGTTACAGATGAAACACACTACATCCCAGCAGTACAACCGGGGGCCAGTTACTTAACTGCTCTGTGCCTCCGTTTTCTCATCTGGAAAATGGGGTTTATTAGGAGACCTACTCTTACAGGGTTGTCTTGAGGATTAAATGAAATAATCTATATAAAGTACTAACTTGGTGGCTGGCACAAAGTGATACTCCGAAAGGGTTTACCTATCAGTGTTTTTGAGCTGTTGGGTCTTGAAGGAGAAGACATTTGCCAAGTGGGAGCAGAAGGGGAGGAACCTCCCAGGCAGAGGCCACAGAAGCCCTAAGAAGGAGGGCTGACTACGATGGCTGTGGGGCTAATGAGAGCGGTGGGAATGTGGATTACCTGCAGTAGCATCACCCTGGGGGAGGGGCTTGCTAAATATTCAGATTCTGGGGCCCTTCTTCAAACCTACTAGATGTGGGTCTTTGGGCAGGGCTTGGAAATCTGTATTTTAACTTGCTCCCCCAGGCAGTTCTGTTGCATCCCTTCCCTCCATGCTAGCCCAAGGCCCTGTCCTAGTTCAGGCCTTATTGTGCGCAGTATAATAAACAGCTTTCTACATGGATCCAGCCCTGCTTTAGTCTCAGCTGTAATCTGATCCTCCTTTAAAAGAGGTCTTCTCTGTGAAGACTTCCCTGACTGCTCAGGGCAGAAGTAGTGGCTCACTTGTTTCCACTGCACCTTGGACGGCCCTGTATTATAACTTATGAAACTATCTGAGTCGTTGCTATGTGTGTCTATGTCTCTCCTTTTGCCTGTCTCTTACAAAAAGATGAGGCCTTGAGGACAAAGGCAGGGCCAAATTTATCTTCTACCCCCTGGCCTGACACATAGTAGAGAATCTTATGAAGACTTGTTCACCAAATGGGTGTCTGGCTCTCTAGAGGATGCCAGTGAGAGGGAATCCCCTTACATCCTCTTCTAGGGGGTCTCTGGGTTTTTCTTCCCTTGGTTTTCTTTTGTTCATTGGGCCTCATTTGGCAGCAAGATGATTTCCTGTAGAGAAATTTCTGGCCAGAGTACACGGCTGATTTTAGGCAGTTATAAGTCAAGTTGACCTTGACTGAATCTCAAGGACCTCATGGGGTAATGTGTCCTGGAGAGAATCCTAAGCTTGTTCCCACATTTCTGAGCACACTGTGTTTTAGATGAAGGCGGTGGTACGTAAACTCCTTTTTTCTTTGTAGGTGAGGAACCTGGGGCCTGCAGCAACTGGGAAGAGCCAGGACAAGGGACATACTGCTTGGTAGTGATGCTGAGGCGTGGGAACAGAGGGACCTGACCGGGAATCCCATTTGCCTCTCCCAAGGTCCTAGTCTCTAAAATCCAGGCTGCCTCATTTTCTGTTTTTCCAGCTATGAGTCAACTCTTAGATTTGCAGTTTCAGGGCTCCCGTCCAAGTGAGGTCTTCAGCTGGCAACAGTTGTGATGGTTCCCATGGGGATGCATTTAAAAATGATAATGATGCTGATGTCAGGGCTATGGCCTGGCCCTGTGTTAAGGGTCTCCTCACATATTGTTATTTCGTCCTCATAACAGTCCTATACAGTAGATTATATTCTTCCCTTGCCCCATTTCACAGATGAGGAAATTGAGATACAGAAGGGTTAAGAAACACACCAAAGATCACCCAGCTAGTAAGGAGCAGAGCTGGGTTTTGAACCCCTGCCTGTGTCATTCCAGAAATGGGGCGCTTAACGACATGCCTGACAAACAGTTTAATGCCTTTTCATTCCATTTCATAGCACTAGCATGCTATCGACTGTCAATGAAGAGAACAATTGCAAAACCCTCGAATGAGCACGGAAAATACTGATGATCAGAGATCCATGGAAAAGAAAGGGATGCTTCATGGAGCGGGTGTTGTGGTTGTTAATTGTCAGAAAATATTTAAGAGTAGGAACAAATAAAAATAATCCTGTTAGCATGATTGTGGGTGAACTTTAGTTTTTTTACTTTCAAAAAATATCCTTAGGTCATTGTGTCATAGTCTTTACAAAAACATAACATAAAGAACAGAAGCCCCGGGAATTCCCTAGCAGTCCAGTGGTTAGGACTCCACAGTCTCACTGCAGAGGGCCTGGGTTCAATCCCTGGTCAGGGAACTAAGATCCCAAAGCCTTGCAGCGGGCCAAAAAAAACCCAGAAGCCCCCTGGCTTGGTGTGTCATACTGGGTATGGCCACATGGTGTCCCTCCAGCTCAGTCTAAACCTTCCAGACTACAGACTTCCAGTCTCCGCCTGGCTGAGAGGCAAGGGCTAGTCGGAGCTGAGAGGACCATAACACAAAGAGCCAGCTTCTAACTGCTGGAGCAGGAAAGGCACTATGGCCTGAACGGCAGAGGGGACAGAAGGCCAGAGGATGGCAGTCTGTTTGCTTCTGAGTGTCCCAGTGTTCTGACATTGAAAGTTCATTATACTTGTCTGAGGAAAGGAAACAGGGAGGTTTTAGATTTGCAGAATAGGAGGGCTGCTTCCTGGGTCAAATAATTTGAGGGAGGGCAGGAAGGAGGTTGAAGTGGGGGCTGAGAAACAGGAGGGTCCAGAGTTTTTGTAGGAGGGTGAAGGGGCGGCAGTGTAGTTGGAAGGAAGGGTTGGGGATTTGTTTTGAAGCTGTGTTTGCACAGCAAGCACTCTATGTCACACATCAGTAAGAAAAAAATGTTGTCTAAAGAAGCCTTTCACCCAATATTTTATTTTCGTTTTATTGCCAGTTGGTTCTAAACTCTGGATTTTAACCTATAAAACGGGGCAATCGTTATTTTTTGGTACGATGGCAGACATTCAAACTTTTAAGTCGCATTCGGATTTCTCCTAGGACAGTGGTTCTCAAACTGGTGTATATTACTATCAGCTGGAGGGCTTGTGGAAACAGATTTCTGGGCCACACCCCAGAGTTTCTGATTCAGTAGGTCTGGGGTGGGCCCTGAGTATGTACTTTTCTAAAAAGTTCTCAGAGGATGCTGATATTGCTGACCCAAGACCACACTTTGAGAACCACCACTGTAAAGGAATTACTTTCCTCACATGGTCTGCCATTGTACTCTCATTTTAAAGCCAAAGTCAAAGAGCTTAAATTCTTGCACTGGGTGCCCACCTTTAGAGTGGGTGGGCTGTGACCTTTGCTCAGCCAGTGGGGCTATTTTTTCAGGGAGACTGGAGCAAATGTTGCAAGGCTAAGTTGGATTGGTAGGAGGTTGTTAGGGGCAACAGCAGCCTCCTGCTGATTGGGCCATCAGTATTGTGTGTTGCCCAGGGTTTTGGTGGCTTGGCTACAGTTAGCAGGTCTAGTCCAAGCCAGGTGTTCCAATCTCCCCTGATTTTGATCCTGCAGTAGGAGTAGTAAATTCCCTTCTTCTTGACTTAGCCAGAGTCCTTTCTGTTGCTTGCATCCAAGATCTCTGACGCAACCTCTCCTCTGTACTGTCTCCCACTACAGCAGCATGGAGGGAACTGAGTGAACTCGGATCGCATTCAAGTTAGCAGCAGAGCTAAGAACTGGAGTCTTGAATTTCTCTCTCCCAGGCGAGGGCTCTTCCCTCTACATCTACAGCTTCCACCTCTGATCCACAAAAGAGCCCTGCTTAGAAAGGCATTTGCAGAATGAGTGTATTAAACTTTTCTGAAATATGGTAGGGCATCCAAATATATAAATAAAACCAAGCAGTAGGCACTCAAAGTTTGCAGCCCTAAAAATGCTACAATTCCATGACTAATGTTTCTCTTAAAAAAAAAGAAAGGATTCAGCCCTTTTAGCAATTACAAGCAGTTTTAAAAATGGTAGGACTCACACTCTGCTTCAAGTATTGTCAGCTTTTCATCTGTTTTAGGATTTCAGACCTTGTTGCTATGGATAGTCATTTACTATAAAGATATTGGTGGCTGGGGAGCAGAGGCTCCCAAAGGAAAATGCTCTTATATTCAAATCGGTCCCTCTGCTCTTCCCTGTATAGCACCCTGCAATCCCTAGGAACTGGGCTGTGGAGGAAGGGAGGCAGATCAACAGCAGGACTGACAGAGGTATAACCAAGAAGTCCACAGCCCTGGAGGGGTGCGTGCACATAGCAGAGCTGTCCCTTCGCCCCTTATATGGTGCTCCCGGCTTCTGGGTACCCCTGGAGTGTTAGAGCAGGAGGAGAGTGAGCTCTGGTCTCAGCTCTTCCAGGTACTAGCGGTGTAACCTCGGGTTTTGTTTTTTTACCTCTTTGGGTCTTGTAGTAGTTTCTTATTACTGCTGTAACAAATTTCCACAAACTCCATGGCTTAAAACAACACAAGCTCATTATTTTATAGTTTTGGAGGTCAGAAGTCTGAAAATGGGTCTTAAAAGGTTAAAATCAAAGGCTGTGTACCTTCTGGAGGCTCTAGGGGAGAATCGACTTCTTGCCATTTCCAGCTGTTAGAGACTGCTTGCATTCCTTGGCTCCTGAGCACATCACCCTGATCTCTGCTTCCATCATCACATCTCCCTTTCTGACTCTGACTCTGACTCTGGCTGCTGAGTGATTCCACCTCTTCTGTAATTCAGGCATTCTGCCCTGCATTTGGCTCTCACCCTCCACAATTTCTCATACGTATGTATGTAAGTGGTGTCTGCGTGGGTGTCCAGATATTCGGTGTGAAGACAAAGCATAGGCTCCTGAGAACAGAAGAGCAGGAGCTTCTTTATTACCTCTACCTTTATTACCTCAGAATCTGCATATGAAGATACATGCTGTCCCCAGGGAGGTGCTTTAGTCACTCTAATGAGCCTTCCTGCAGATCGCAAGGGAAACTCACTGAATGGCCATATATTAATTGGGAATTTGGATGTGGAGCTGATGTGGGCCAGATGTGCTCCCTTTATAGTCACCGTCAAATACTAGAAGTCTCTTTAGACTTTACAGATGAGGAAACCAAGGCCCTGAGGGGAGAGGGTTGATGTAACCAGGGCCTGACTGCAGCTGCCGTAGGACTTCCTGGGTCGGGAAGCCGTTAAGCAGGGTGAGCAGTCAGCACACAGGAAGATTTAACAGAGAAATCGCCAACCCCACAGCCACGGGTGAGCCATCATGTTATATTTCTGAAGGACCGGCAGACAGGATATACCCTTGCTTTGCCTTCCAAATCTACTGAGGATGAGTAGACGGGGAATTACATGCTTATCTTTTATGGGGAAGAAGTGCAGTTGCTCCTTAGTTATTGCCACAAGCACTGGAGGAAGAACTAATAAAGGGGGCTGCTATGGGTTGAATCGGTGTCCCCCCAAATGATATGTTGAAGTCCACAGTCCCCTGGTACTTGGGAATGTGACCTTATATGGAAATAGAGTCTTTGCAGATGTAATGTAATCAAGTTCAGATGAGATCATGAGGGTAGGCTCTCATCCAATGTGACTGGTGTCCTTACAAGAAAAGGAAAATTCCGCGTGAAGCTGGAGACACAGAGAAAGTCACGTGATGACAGAGGCAGAGACTTCAGGGATGCACTTGCAAGCCAAGTCATGCCAAGGATTGCTGAGCACCACCCTAAGCTGGAAGAGGCGAGGAGGGATTCTACCCAGAGTCTCAGAGGAAGTGTAGCCCTACCAACACCTTCATTTTGGACTTTTAGCCTCCAGAACTGTGAGAGAATAAATTTATCTTATTTTAAGACACCCAGTTTGTGACCTTTGTTACAGCCGCCCTAGGCAACCAAGGCAGGGCTCTACATAGTGAGTCCCTGCTCTGTATGTGCCTGACACTGAGGCTTAGGGCTCTTGTAAGTTGGGAAAGCCCGTCGTGGCCTTGATGCAATTAGAGAGGGAGGCTATGTGTGAGGGCTCGGGGGAAGAGGTGATGAGAACGGCCTGTGTGAATGGCCCCCTTCCCTTCCCTTTCCTTTCGCCATCTCCCTCCCAGTCTGAGCTCTAACCCTTGGAGCCTGAGCACTTGGAATCTTGGGATGGAAGTGATGGAACTCAAGGTGGTTGATAGATTCACACTTATGGACTATTTGCCTCCCAAAGGAAAAGCTTGTTGAACCACCAGCATCTCCAAACAGTGGGCTGTTTGGGTCTTGAGTGGGGTGGGTGCGGAGGCTGAGTGAGAGTGGGGACTTCCAGTTTCTCTGCCACTTCATGGGGTTGAGCCCTGGCTATTAACATTAGCTCTCCTGGAGCCAGCACTTGGCCTGCCAGCCCACCCCCTGCTTAGCCCTTCTGTTGTGAACTTCCCCAACGTCCACAACCTCCCTCACTCCTTGTGTGAACTTTGTGGTTTGGGAGGGAATGTCCAATCCCATGATCCAGGTCTAAACCTGTCAGGTAGTCCCACCCTTTAGCCACAATGACTGGCTAATGTAGACCAGGTCTAAGCCAATCAGCACATGAGTCTCCCCTGACCACAGGGAACTTTTATTTTATAATTGAAGGAGTCCAGTTTTCTTTCTCTGGCTAGATATGAACAAGGAAGCATATACCCCTTAGTGCTCTTAGCAGCCATTCTGTGACCATGAGGAGAGCCAGTTTTAGAATACGTTGGAATAACAGAAGAGTCAGAAAGATTCTGGGTCCTTGATGACTTCAATGAGCTACTGGATGAATCACCATCCTGAAATCTGCCCTATCTCTGGATTCTAGTGTGAATCAATACATCTCATTTATTTTTCAAGCTAATTGGAATTGGTTTTTATCTGTTGCTTACAGTGGTGGTTTTTAAAATGTAAACACAAACTTTTTCGTATTCCTCCTTTCAAAAGATAAAGCCTAAATCCCGTACCCTTAAGTGTGGGATTGACTTTGTGATTTGTTTCTGATGAATAGAGACTGTGGCAGAGTGACAGTGAGTGACTTCTGAGATTAGGACATAAAGACACTGTAACTTCCTCCTTGCTTTTTCCATTGAGTTACTCGCTCTGGGGGAAGTCAGTGGAAGTCATGTTGTGAGGACACTCAAGCAGCCCTATGAAGAGGTTCATGTGCTCAGGAACTGAGGCCTTCTGCCATCAACCAGCATTAAGTCACCAGATATGTGAGTGAGCCATCCTGGAAGTGAGTTCTCTAGCCCCAGTCAAGCCTTCATATGACAACGGCCCCAGCTGACATCTTGACTGCAACCTCACGAAAGAATCTGAGCCACAACCACCAAGCTGAGCCACTCCTAAATTCCTGACTTGCAGAAGCTTTGTGATAATAAATGTTTATTATTTTAAGGCAATAAGTTTTGGGATAATTTGTTATGTGGCAATTGATAACTATTACACTTATATCTGAAGGCATGCTAACCAATGCACTGTGCTAGTTATAATTACTGAAGCCCAAGAGTGAATCTAAAACTGTTTATTTTACTGGGGCCACCATATTCATTTCATTCTAGGGTCCCAGGGAAGTGAGAAGATGACAGAGAATACACAACTGGGTCGTGTGTCTTGGTCATAAGTTTCCTTTGGCCAGCCTGTTGTGGATATCCACAGGGTCTTACACAGCTCCACAGTTGTGGAGGTCCAGCCTGGTGTGGGAGGAGCACATGGCCAGCCCAGTGTGGGAGAGCAGAATTCCTAGGCACTGGAGGGGGGTATGGAAGTGGCTGGACAAGATGAACCTTAATGGGGTGTACAGCTGGGAATAACAGGTGATAAAAGAACATCTGAGCTTTTATCAGTGAGGGTAGATAATAGCAGAAGACCAGAATAGCAATTCCACTTCAATGCCCTGGTGCTCTATAATTCTGGGGAAAAAAGAAAGGAAACTCAGTGGAATGAGGCTTAGAAAGAAAATGAGTTATGGAAAAGTGAAGTCATATTTCTTGTGTGCTTGAATTGTGACCTTCGATTCATAGCCACCACACTTGTAATACAATTTGCTTGTTGCTAGAATGCTTCTTCCTCCCCTGCTCCACAACATATGCACAGTGAAATGACTATGTCTCAGGGCTTCTTCCCCAAGGAGTTCCCCTCCCTTGTGGGCCCTGGAGACTCATGTGAGTTCCTCTGTAGCCTATATCCTCTTACTTCCAATGCTGTTCTACATTCCCACCCCCAAGGCTTCACAGCTGCTGTTTTAGTGTAGTTCCTCACACATGAGCTAGCCTGTTTGGCCCATAAAAATCTGTCCTCCATGCTGATTTAACCCTTCCTGCCATCACTGGTGATGAGCTAGTTATTTTTGCATGGTTTCTGATGTTGTTGCCTTTCCCCTTAACCTCATGCCATCTTGTTTCTCTGCTCAAATAATTGTTGAGCTAGGATGGGAGAAGTTTCCTTCCCCAAATATTATCATTATTTTTCTAATATACTCTAAAAAGAATGACCTTATTCTTTATTTTATTTATTTTTTTTTAAATTGGGGTATAGTTGTTTTACAATGTTGTGTAAGTTTCTACTGCACAGCAAAATGAAGTAGAGTTCACTGTGCTATACAACAGGTTCTCATTAGTCATCTATTTTATACATATTAGTCTATATATGTCAATCCCAATCTCCCAATTCATCCCACCCCCCGTTCCCCGCCTTGGTGTCCATATATTTGTTCTCTACATCTGTGTCTCTATTTCTGGCTTGCAAACCGGTTCATCTGTACCATTTTTCTAGATTCCACATATATGCATTAATATACCATATTTGTTTTTCTCTTTCTGACTTACTTCACTCTGTATGACAGTCTCTAGGTCCATCCACATCTCTACAAATGACCAATTTCATTCCTTTTTATGGCTGAGTAATATTCCATTGTATATATGTACCACATCTTCTTTATCCATTCATCTGTTGATGGGCATTTAGGTTGTTTCCATGACCTGGCTATTGTAAATAGTGCTGCAATAAACATTGGGGTGTGTGTGTCTTTTTGAATTATGGTTTTCTCTGGGTATATGCCCAGGAGTGTGGTTGCTGGATCATATGGTAATTCTATTTTTAGCTTTTTAAGGAACCTCCATACTGTTGTCCATAGTGGTTGTATCAATTTACATTCCTACCAACAGTGCAAGAGGGTTGCCTTTTCTCCACACTCTCTCCAGCATTTATTGTTTGTATATTTATTGACGATGGCCATTCTAAATGGTGTGAGGTGATGCCTCATTGTAGTTTTGATCTGCATTTCTCTAATTATTAGTGATGTTGAGCATCTTTTCATGTGCCTCTTGGCCATCTGTATGTCTTCTTTGGAGAAATGTCTATTTAGGTCTTCTGCCCATTTTTTGATTGGGTTGTTTGTTTTTTGATATTGAGCTGCATGAGCTATATGTATATTTTGGAGATTAATCCTTTGTCCATTGATTCATTTGCAAACATTTTCTCCCATTTTAAGGGTTGTCTTTTCATCTTGTTTATGGTTTCCTTTGCTGTGCAAAAGCTTTTAAGTTTCATTAGGTCTCATTTGTTTATTTTTGTTTTTATTTCCATTTCTCTAGGAGATGGGTCAAAAAAGATCTTGCTATGATTTATGTCAAAGAGTGCTCTTCCCATGTTTTCCTCTAAGAGTTTTATAGTGTCTGGTCTTACATTTAGGTCTTTAATCCATTTTCAGTTTATTTTTGTGTATGGTGTTAGGGAGTGTTCTAATTCCATTCTTTTACATGTAGCTGTCCAGTTTTCCCAGCACCACTTATTGAAGAGACTATCTTTTCTCCATTGTATATCCTTGCCTCCTTTGTCATAGATCAGTTGAGCATATGTGCATAGGTTTATCTCTGGGCTTTCTATCCTGTTCCATTGATCTATATTTCTGTTTTTGTGCCAGAACCATATTGTCTTGATTAGTGTAGCTTTGTAGTATAGTCTGAAGTCAGGGAGTCTGATTCCTCCAGCTCCATTTTCTTCCTCCAGATTGCTGTGGCTATTCGGGGTCTTTTGTGTCTCCATACAAGTTTTAAGATTTTTTGTTCTAGTTCTGTGAAAAATGCAATTGGTAATTTGATAGGGATTGCACTGAATCTGTAGATTGCTTTGGGTAGTTATAGTCATTTTCACAATCTTGATTCTTCCAATCCAAGAACATGGTATATCTCTCCATCTGTTTTTGTCATCTTTGATTTCTTTCATCAGTGTCTTATAGCTTTCTGAGTACAGGAAGAATGACCTTATTCTTATTTTATAAAATAACACAGCTAGCATTTCAACTTTTATTTTGCTCTTTCTTCATTGTTAGGCTCAAGGGCTACTTCCTCCATGAAGCCTTTCCTCATGCAGGGCCAAACTCCCCATCACTTATTCCTATGTCTGTGGTTTACATGCATTATTTTGTACTAAGATGATCTGTTTCTGCATCGTTCCCTCTCTGAGAGTCTGTAGAGGCAGGCACTGAGTCTGATTTATTTCTGTATCCTCAGTTCCTAGTATAAAATAGGTGCTCAGTGAACATTTAATGACCTGAGATATTACAGACCATAGCTCCGTGATTCTGTTTAATATCTTTTGCAAATATATAGCAATTTCTCAACACTTAGAACCCAGGAAGAAAGGCCAGTTGTTTTCTGGAGCTTTTGGCCTTCAAAGGGTTTTGGAACTAACAGGACTGCTTTAGGATGACTGGGTCTGACTTTCCAATATTTAGAGACCAAGATTATTTTAAACATGTATGGAGGAGGATAACAATTTGCATTTTTCATTAATAACTGGGATGGAGTTTGCATCCATGTTCCATATCACACATTAGCTGAAAGATGTTGGTTCTTTAGTATAAGAAGGAAAGTTAGAAACTGGTCCAGCCTTCCAAGGGCTGACTAGGTGTGCCCTTCTGTTACCACTTAAGTTCTGCTGCAGTCATTACTCAGTGATGGTTTTCTGCCTCTGCCAGGCCCAGACTCAGGGGGCCATTCTGAGAGAGTTCCCCTTCACTCAGGTCTGAGCTGAGCTCCTGCACAATGACCTGACTACACTCAAACTAGTTATAGAGCAGCTGGGGACATGCCACCCAGATATGTGCAGCATCAAGGGCTGCAGGCTGAGGCTGGGTAGATGGCTTTGCTTAGGGCTGAGGTATTTTATAAGGGCTCCCTTTCTGCTCTTGGAGGCCTCTGGCTCTGAGATGTGATGACCCCAGAGATGCTCCCTGGGTCCTCATTCTTTCCTCTATTCCTCCAGCAATTAGACGGGACAGCTGATCATCTGTAAGAAGATGATCATGACATTCTTTCCTCGCCGGCCCCTTCTTCTGTTCCCTGAGCCAGCCCTGCATTCCTAGGAGGTCCGGCAGTGATTCTGTCCTGAGAGTCAGGCCAGTATGGCCTCATGTCAGCCTGATTCCTTCTACCTGGGCTCCAGATCAGCCCAATGGCACCTACCCCTTGCCTGCTGCAGTTCAAAAATGCTCTCTCTGGCCTAGTCTGAATCGTGGCTTTCGGTTCAGCAGCGCCTTTCAACAGCTCCTCGCCTGCTTCACTAATAGGCACCAACCGCTGACTGCAATCACCAATCTCGGGTCTCAGCTGTGGGACTCGATTCATCCTCTCCAAACACATGCCCTCCAAGGGGGGCAGACACCATTGTAGTTGCTGAAGAGCCATTTCACATATGCTCACAGAATGTCCTCCAATTCCACATAGGAAATGGGCTCCATAAAACCTTTGTTCATTTAATGTTCCAGGGGCCACAACAAAAGGACTCAGAATTAACCAGAATTGGTTAGAATTGGACCATCCAATTCTTTGATTAAAAAGTGCAGGGAAGCTGGTTGTCTGGGCAATCAGGGTGGCTCTAAAATGGGCAATGTTGTATTATAATTCGAATAAACTGCTTGACAAGAAATGAGCACTGTCTGTGCAGAGGGAAACCATAATGAGGGGGTGTTACCAGTCATCCATGCTCTCCTTGGCCCACCACTTTGGAAACCTATTGCAAATGAGGAGGAGGTACAGGGATGGCTGTTTGACACTTCCTGCCACTTTAAGGTTTAATTGTGCAAGAGCCACTGGTTATTTCCCTCAGGAATTCATATGCCATATGGGCACTTGCTACCAGGTGAACTTAGTGCCTGAATTATGGTTACTGAATTAGATTTTTCTTGGATGTTTTAACTGAGAGAGAACACATGATCCAACGCAGTGGTGCCCCTCTTTTTTGCATGTCAGAATAACAAGGGGAGTTTAAAATTCCCATGACCATGCTGCACCCAGATCAATTAAATCAGCATCTCTCAGGGTGAAACCCTCTCTGGCATTAGCATTTTTAAAAGCTTCCCAGGTGACTGAGAGCCACTGTCTAGTCACTTACACTTTTCCTATCAAAATCCTGTATTAAAATAATTGAACTGTTACTAAATATACATAAAATGATAATTAAGAATTAATAGTGAAATAAATATAACTACTTTAAGTACAACATAGAGATTCTCATGCTAGATTTCAATTGCTATTGATTATTGCTCTCCGTAATTCTGGTTTTCTTTATTCTCCTTTAAGGAAAAGCCCTGAACTTTCACTTATTCTTGGTGCTAAAAAGTCCTAGGCCATTTATGAGAAACGGATCAAGTGCTAAAAGCTGAGAGGAAAGTTCCATCTCTGGAGTAGAGGTCAAATTTGAAAACCACTCCCAGAATGTAAAGAAAATATGAGTTGAAAGAGATGGAAAAGCTGATAAAAGATATGAAAACTCAAAGACTAAGAAGCGGGTCAGAAACTGTTATGAAAATTGCATGAAAAACAATTGAGTAATTTTTTAAAATGCTGAAATGAAAGATTAACCATCTTCGGATCATGCAGATCTTAGATGGCTTCACAGAGTTGAAGTCAGAAAAACTGATCAGCTTGAATCCACACCTAAGTGTTGGCATTCAAACTAGACATAGACTGGCCTGGTTATTAAAAACCTGCCTTGAATGACTAGAACTGGTCTCACCTATGTGAAGGGAGGCACATCCTGAATTTCCATGCATGTTACTTTTTAAAAATTTAATTTTTATTTTAAAGAAGTAATATGACTATATAGTTTAAAATGGCAAAGAGTATTCTACAGATTTTAATAAAAAGCAGCTGTTTTATGCCTGTCCCCAGAAACCCATGCCTAATTTCTGCTTCCTAGAGACACATTTAACTGTGGCTATTTCTATAGGCATTTATATCCTTATTTCTAAATAACAGGCTTATACTGTTATTTCTTACACTTCCAATTTTAGATGCTTCCTATTAACTTCCCACAATGGGAGATGAAGACATCTTCCAGTTCTCTTCCTCCTTTTCTCCTTCCCGCTCAAACTTCTCTCCATCATCCTCTCCAGAGAGTTACACCATAATTCTTAGTTAGATCAACATTCAATATTTACCTGCTTATGACCATTTAATTAAACCACAGATAGCCAATAGGTAACCTATGAATACATTTCCTTTCTTTCATGGCATTTTGTTTTCCTTGGAGTTAAAAACTGTCTTATTTTCTCAGTTTCCAGGGATTTTTTGGTGAACATATTCCCCATTCCCCCCAAACTCTTCCACAGAGCTGTAAAAGTCCTTGGAGTAAGTCAAGCAAGCACATGAGGGAATCTAGCAGTTCCCTTTCTTTCCCTTGGTACATCCCTCCCACAGCCCTCTGTCCTCTTGATGTGGTTTGGACTGGTTGTTCTCTAGCCTCAGGACCAGCTGAACTTTATTGAACCCCCCTTTCTCATTACCATGTTGAGTCCTTATTTCTAGAACTCAGTATTTTCCTCTGTCTTGTTTTACTCTCGTTTTGCTGGAGTATATCCTCCAGTTTCTTTTTCAGAAAGGGTGCATGTAGCTAAATTCCTTGAGACTGTGTGTGTCTGAAAAGGTCTGAAGAAGAGCAAAGGTGGTGGGGGGAAGTTGAGCAGGGCCAGAGCACCAGGGCCCTGGCGAGCTGGAGGCCCAGAACCATCCCAAGGAGGCAGACAGGCAGTGAGAGATGGAACTGTGCTGAGGATCCAAGCCCCCGGCTCAGTGCCCCATTGGAATTCACTTACAAAACACAAGCTGAAAGATCCAATTATTAAGAATTTCAAAGTCAGAGCATTAAACCAGGCACACAAGGCCATGAGTGTGAAACCCCGTGTGACTGCACATGTAACACATCTATGAAGCCAGCCCTGGTGGGAGAAGAAAGATTGGCTTATGTATTGTACCATGTTCTCCAACTGACCCAATCCACCCAGAAGAAAATGAAGAGACCTTTAACTCCTTCTACATATTAAAATAAATTTCAGATGGATTAAGCATTTAAATGTAAAGGATGGGCAAAATAATACAAGAGCAAAATTTAGGAGAACACACTTATAACTTGGTGGCTTGGGAGATCTTTAAACCAAGACAATGAATGCAGATGCTATAATGGAAAAGACAGCCACATTTACTTGACAAATGATAGACTGTGAAAAAGCTGTAGCATATAAAACAGATAAAGGATTAATGTTTAAAATATGTAAACACCTCTACAAACTGATAAAGAAAAACATCCCGGTTGGAAAATAAACAAAGAATATGAATAGACAATTCGTCTAAGAAAAAATCCAGATACAATGTGAAAGATGTTAGGAAAGTGCAAATTAGAGGGACAATGAGATAATACCTCTCACACACCATGCTGGGAAAAATTAAACAGAGGTAATAATTAGTAGAGGTTTTTGCTGCGGAAAGGGCACTCTCATATTACTGGTAGAAACGTGAATTGTTAAAAGCACTTACCAAGGGGAATAAACATGCTCATGATGCAACAATTTCATTTCTGGGGATTCATCCTGCAGAAATTAAGAGATCAAGAATTAAGGTTGTGTCCACAAATGTGTTTATTGCAATACTTTTTGTTGTGGCAAGAAACAACAATAACAAAACAAAGCTACAATTAAGAATAACAAAAAGTAAACTAAATATCCATCAACATAAGGATTGTTGACCAAATTGTAATATATTCATAATTGAATCATTGTGTAGCCTAGAAAAAAATGAGTTCTATCTATACCAGTTGACACAGAGAGATTCAGTTAGGAGGGAAAAGCAGGATATAGAGAAGGGTATACAGTAAAATCACATTTTCTTTGTGTGTGCAAAATAATGCCTAATCCCCCAAATTGTGTGTGTGTGTGTATAATTTCATGAATGTGTGATAGTAGAGAAAAGTGCGAAGACACACATCCGTTTTTGATCCTTGATTTTGCTGGGAGTTGAGAAGGAGGAAGGTAAATGGGAGGATAGAATGGAGGTTGTTTTGGTGAGAAGAGGTGAGTCTGAACTCTGAATGGAATGCGGATGATTGCACAATGGAGAAACCTTTAGTGAAAGTTTACTCATTTGAGCTGGGCTTTGGCTGTTGCTTTCATTTCTGACACTTGGGTTCCAGGGTCAATAACAGTCACAATAAAATTTAATTTCAAGGATGTAGTAGTCCCAGAAGCAAATAAGCTGAAAAACTTAGGACACCTTTAGAGGAATCTGCCTAATGTTAGATTTCTTCTCTGAAACAATAAATTTGAGAAGTCAGTGGTACAATGCCTACAGAAATAGAGAACTCTTACCTAATGCTATAAACTGAATGTCTGTGTGTCCCCCACCCCCCAAATCATATATTGAGACCTAATGCCCAATGTGATGGCATCTGGAGGTGGGGCTTCTGGAAGGTAATTAGGTCATGAGTGTGGAGCCCTCAGGAATGAGATTAGTGCCCTTAGAAGGAGACTCCAGAAAGTTCCCTCCTGCCCTCCACCAAGTGAGGTTGTATGAACCAGGAAGTAAGCCCTCACCAGACATGGAATCTTGGACTTCCCAGCCTTCAGAACTGTGAGAAATAAAATTTCTGTTGTTTATAAGCCACCCAGTCTATGGTAGTTTGTTATAGCAGCCCGAATGAACTAAGACACCTAGCCATGTTGTCATCAATCCATGACAACATTCTCTGATCTCCAAAGGCTAAGAAAAGGTACCACCGAAGCACCCTTTCTATAAAATGACTCAAAAATTTTTTCCAAATTACATGAAAATGAATCAAAACAAAATTGCAAGATGGGAAATTTGGGATTGGAAAGAAGCAGCAGCAAGCACAAAAACCCAGTTAAAAAACACAAAGTTAATAATAACTTCTAACCACTAATGAGAGAGGGTTTGATACAGATATTTGTAAATAATTGCTACCATGGTGACAAAATGGAATGTAAAAACCTACAACTTTAAATATTTATTTACCTATTTATTTGTAACAGCATTTTCAGGTGGTAAAAGAAAATAAGCTCACTGTAATTAATTTTAAAATGCAGAAAAAATTATAAAGAGTATTTATATCCCATCATCCAGAGGGAATGCTGTTAATGCTGTTTTTGTGAGTTTTTCTTTCTCTGTGTGTCTCTCTGTGTTTAAAAAATGGAATTTTATTACTTATGCAGTGTAATATTCTATTTGATTTACTTTATAATATGTTATGAATATTTGCTCAGTTCATTAAATATTCTTTGAAAAGTTGATTTTAAGGGACTTCATAATATTTTATTGTAAGGAGTACCATAAGTTATTTAACCGTTTCTCATTGGGCAACATTTAGGTTGTTTCTAGTTTTCAGATATATTTAAGAAAAATTCTGGTACAAACTGCTCTATTACTTATAATTATTCTTAACTGAATAGCTAATAATTTTCTTTACATAGATTCTGAGAAGTGGATTTACTGGGTCAAGAGATATAAACTATTTTTAAGTATCTTGATGCCTGTTGCCAAATAATTTTCCCAGAAGTTAGTTCCAATTTATCCTCCCACTAGCAGTGCATGACAATGCTCATCTCTGTGTACCCCTCAGTGTTGGAGTAAGAAATGAAAGCTTTGCCAATTTGATAGGTACCATTTCTTTAAAAGTTCTGTATAATCTTTCTTTTAAAATCAATATTGTAGATAATTTGGAAAACACTGAAAAACATGGGGAAGAAAATAAGTATATTACTCTTGAAAATACAGAGCACTTTCACACATTTTTCATTGAGTCCTCCAAACAACTTCATGAAGTACAGCCTTTAGTGTTGCCCCCACCTTGCAGTTATTCCCAGTGCAGATCAGAGAGGTTAAGGGAGTGGCCTACATCACACAGCTAGTGAGAGGTGGTGCTGGACACTACATCAGGTCTTTTTTAACACTTAATCTCATGCTTTCCCCACTATACTAGTTGCCCCTGGAGGGGCTGGAGATGAGAGGTGAAGTGTACCTAATATATTCCTGATCACTCAGAGCAGGGAATGCATTGTTAGGTCCCAGGAGACTTAGTGGGGAGTCTGGAAGCCGTGGGAAGAAAACCTGGAACCAGGAGCCAGGAGCCCTGGGTCCCAGTCCCAGCTTGCCTGTGGATTTGATGTGTGACATGGAAGTCATGCCTCCTTTCTAAATCTCAGTTTCACAATTTTATAAATAAGGGTTTTCATTGGATGGTCTCACAGGCTGTGACTCTAGGAGGCAAAGCCTGGGTTCAAAAGAGGTTGGCTAGAGAGATGGGCATGGATGCCAGGGTGCGGTTGGCTGCTGAGTCTTTGATATTTGGCCCAGCTTGATCCACTTCTGCTTTGGAACCCTAGCGGCAGGGTCTTCATTCTGCCTTCAGCAGGGAGAGGCTGCTTCCTGGACCACATTCAGGGGAACCAGGCACTGGGAACAACAGATCAAACTTCCTATTGGTGACCCTTAGCAGAGGTTGGGGAGGGTCATCTTCAGGCTGTGCAGGGACCCTGGCAGCCCTGCTAACTGTTCCACTCTGGGATCCTCTCAACTTTGCTTCCAAAATGAAAATTTGGGAGGACATGGGTTAGATCACAAGAGATTGGCCTTGGTGGGAGCATAAGCTACCTCTGAATTCACAAAACTCTTCTGATTTATAACAGCCTTTAGTGTTGCCCAATGGGGAGGTGAAGCCTGGACCTTTCAAAGATGCCTAGTTGGGAAGATCCTTGTAATCTGTAGGAGGTAGCCTTTCTCACTTCCCAGATCACTTTGGCAACGAATCTGTTGTTACCCCCACTTGTGGCTTTTTCCTCTGCTTCCTCCAAATACATAGCTTACATCCTCTGGACTCCTTTAAAACTCTGGTTTCTTGACTCCAGGTGCTGGCAGGCTCTGGCTCTGGTCCTGCATCCTCTTCATACCGTAGACAAGCTCTCTCTTCTTGGTTTGGACGTTCCTTCTCCCTCTCCCGCTAGACTCTCTGCTTAGGACAGATCTATTGGGTTAGAGAAACAACCTGAGAATGTCACACCAGGAACACCCCCTTCCACCTCTGCCTTCTAGTTCACACCAGGTCTTGAGAATCTGGATTTCATTTTAGTTTTCCCCTGTGTTCATAACTTCAATTTTAGGAAAAAGTTTGTGATCTATATCCACATAGCACAGTCTTGGTAATGAAATGACCACTTAGGATGGTCTTAGATATTACATTTGGGGTTTTGCTTAGACCTGGCTATACACAAAGACAAAGCATGGCAGCTGTTAGGGGTTGGTATGTTTCTAAGATGTATAAAGTTAGGAATCCAGGAATTCCCATATCCTAGCACTTGAAATTCCTAAGGGAACCTGTGTGCATAAAGCAATATTCTGCAAATATTCCTTCATCAAACAAATATTTATTGAACACCTGTTACACGTCAAGCACTGTGTTGGCATACAGTAGTGAACAACATAGACAAAAATTCTTGCTCTCAAGGAGCTCATGTCATGGTGGGAGTGGGGAGAGGACACAGGGGTAGGGGGCAGCTAGAGGACCAGGCAGGAGGGTGAGGGGCACAGTTTGTATAACCCCAGGGGCAGACTGTCTGCATTTCTCAATCACATAGATAATCAGACTGGCTGGCCCTGCTGCAGTCATTTGGAAAGATGACTGTTGTTTTTTTCGTCTTAGGTTATTCATAATCATAGCAGCCAACACAATGCGTACTGTATGCCAGGCACTGTGCATTATCACTCCCATTTTACAGATGAAGAAACTGAGGCACGGCATGGTTAAATAATAGTCCCAATGTCACACAGCTGGAATGTCCATCTGACTCTAAAGATGTGCTCTGGAACACTACTGATGACTGCCTCCGCCCATCTCTGAATGGGAGTGCTCAGCCCTGAAGGAAGGCCACTGGGCCTACACAGGAGAATGGAGGCAAAGCAGTGGGGATGGCAGGGAACTGGCTTACATATCATTCCGAGGCTTATTCAACTTACTCGTTTCTGCACCAAGGCCACCAATAAAGACTATCTATAAAACAGTTAGAAAGCACTGAGCTGATCTCCCTGTGCTATGTGGCTGCTTCTCACTAGCTATCAATTTTACATTTGGTAGTGTATATATGTCCATGCCACTCTCTCACTTCATCTCAGCTTACCCTTCCTCCTCCTCGTGTCCTCAAGCCCATTCTCTACATCTGTGTCTTTATTCCTGTCCTGCCCCTAGGTTCTTCAGAATCTTTTCTTTTTTTTTTTAGACTCCATATATATGTGTTAGCTTATGGTATTTGTTTTTCTCTTTCTGATTTACTTCACTCTGTATGACAGACTCTAGGTCCATCCACCTCACTACAAATAACATAAAGGGGTGGGATAGGGAGGGTGGGAGGGAGACACAAGAGGGAGGAGATATGGGGATATATGTATATGTATAGCTGACTCACTTTGTTATAAAGCAGAAACTAACACATCATTGTAAAGCAATTATACTCGGATAAAGCTGTTAAAAAAAAAACAAAAACAGTTAGAAGAACGCTCTTACAGAAGCTGCTGGTGACAGCAGCCGGTTGCTAGGTGTTGCTAGGGCAACTTAGCTGCGAGTCTGGTAGTGAAGTAATTAAGCAGGGTATTTAAATTACCTCAGCTGATTCTCCCCAGAATAGGCAGTTGCCTGCACGAAGGGAGGTGACTAGGTTCCATCTTTCCTCTTAAAGACGAAACAGACAGGAAACCTTTTGAAGATGTGTAGGAACACACTGTGGTCCGGGTGGTGAGCTCCTCTTCATCTCCCCCAGACTAGCTGGGCTGGCCAGGGTGAGCCAGGGGTGTTCAAAGGTGCGTGTGGGCAGATACTAGCAAGGGCAGAGCATGACGGGGGCCTAGGGATAGGCTGGGAGTAAGGGCAGGAGCCAGAAGCCAGGACCAGAGCTGATAGAAACCAGAGAAGAATGGGCAAAATAGCAGGGGAAAACCCTCCAAACTCACCGCCCATACCAGGTATGAGGAATCACCAGAATTTACAGTGAGAGGGAATGAAGTTACTGAACAGGGCTAGGAAGGGATTCTAAGCTGTGATATCAACCCTTCCACTTCTGGTCTTAACAGAAACATTTACTGATCAAAGTGTCAGGCCCTGTATTAAGAGGTTGCATAGATTTAATATAATTGTATTGAAGATATGCAGTATTATGCTCCCATTTTACAGAGGAGGAACCCAAGGATTACTCTTCTTGTCCAAGGTCAATCAGGTAGTTAACAGTGGATTCTGGAATCAAACCCATTTCTGTCTAGCTCCAAAACAGAGATCTTTAACCACCCTGCTAGTTTGTAGTTACTCTACTTATGGAAATCTCCATGTCCAGCTTGCTTTAAAAGCACTGAGCTACCTCTGACACTGCCTGTCCCGGCCAGGCTTGGCTCAGGACCTGCCATGGGCTGGGGTCTGCAGGTGTGAACACCAGTGTGGCCAGCTGCAGGTTTCTGGGGGAAGACCAGTGTACAAGGAGTTAGGCAGGGGCCAAGAGCATGCATACTGCTGGTGAAAGAGGCTGCAGAACATGGTAAGTTCTGTGAGAGATGAGACAGTGCTTGGAGGATGCACAGAGGAAGGAGGGAGTGAGTAATGAGTGGCCCAAGGCATGCCCTTGACATTTTCCTTCGATCTCTGTTTTTCATTCTCCAGTAAGCTGTGTAGTTCCCAGAGATTTGGCTAGCTTGTTGAAGACCTGAGCAAGCTTCTGATGCCCTCACACTCACTTTGCAGTGGCTTTGGAGTCTTGCTGTGGAGGCTGTAGTCATTCTGGCCTTGAATAGTTGAGAAAATATATGAGAAAAATTTTTTCCCATAAATATGGTGGTGAGAGTCAAGAGAAGTCACAATGTGTATTAGTTCGCTTTTGCTGCCTGGTAGATCACCACATCTTACCCCATTCTCTCATGCACCACGTTAATACAGCAAATCTCATACAGTTTCTGAGAGTCAGGAATTCAGGAGAAGTTTAGCTGGGTGGTTCTGGCTCAGGATATCTCATGAAGTTACAGTCACGATGTCAGCTAGGGCTGTGGTCTCATCTGAAGGCTTGTCTGGGGCTGGGGATCCACTTCCAGGATGGTTTATTCACGTGGGTGTTGGCAAGAGGCCTCAGTTTGTCTCTATAGGACTGCATGAGTTTTATATAGGACTGCCTCTCGTAATGACAACTGGTTTTCCCCAGAGTGAGTGTTTGGAGAGAGGGAGAGAGCAATGCACTTTTTGACCTAGTCTCAGAAGTTCCATACCATCACTTCTGCCATATTTTATTTGTTGGAAGTGAATCACTAAGTCTAAGGGGAGGAGAAATAATCTACACCTCTTGAATGAAGGAGTATCAAAAAATCTGGGACATATTTTGGAGACCACCACACCGTGCAAACAAAAACCTGGGTGAAAAAAATTACGTGGCCAAATGCAGAGATGGGGAGTGGGCAAAGATCCTCCAGAGATGGCTGCTGGTGCTAGGCAACATACTTGCGTTCTGCACACAGGGGAGAGAGGGCTTGTGTGCTAGTCTCTGATGACTGCTACCATCCAGATGATAATGATTCATTCCATTTTCTCTTTGTCTGAAGAGAAATCTCATTCTGTGCAAGCCAAGCTGTTTATGGATCTTTCTATCTATTCACCCATTCATATGGGACCCAGGGCATGATAACAGCTATTCAAACTGTGGAATGTTAATTAGATGGAAAAATGTACACATCAGCTATCTCCATTTCAACTGAGAAATCTGGCTGAGGTACATAATTTGCTTCAATGTCATCTGTGTCAGGATTTTGAAAGGGTGGCAACATATTACTGTGTTAGACAAAAGGCGTGGGATAAAGGGAGAAGGAACTATTCATGGCAACATGGGTTTCAGGATATTAGTAAGTGCAAATATTTGCTTCTCTATGGAAGCATTAAAGCTCCCTTATTTCTTGGTTCTCATGCCCTAAGTTATTTGCTTTCTACTACTGACATTGAAGTAGAACATTAGCTCATCTTTTGGCTCTGAAATGTAGCTTGTGCACTTGCACAACGGGCAAGTGCGACAAACAATCTCAGTGCTGACTAGTCCTCCCTCTGTCTTGACTGTGATTCGGGGAGTCTGTAATGAAAGGAGTGACTGATAGCCAAGTGTGATATTAAATAGGCTGCAGAGGGAGAGCTCCGAATCATCTTCACTTGAACTTACCTCTCTCCCTTCCTCCTGTCCTCTCTTCCTCCATGCTACAGTAGCTACCCTGATGAGAAGATAGGTGCCTGGTGACTCTTCCTCACACAAGGAGTCATTGGTCTTGCCTCCGTGAACCCTGACCCTAAGGCAGTCTCAGTCACATCTTGGCAAATAGCTCGACACCTCTCCTGTGTAAGAGGACATTGCCAAGGATGTCACAACTGCCTCCCAAGTAGAGGAGGTGATACAGGCTCCCTGTGGAGGGGACAGGAGAGCTGTCCAGAATTTCTGCTGACTTACAGTGAGCAGAACATGCTCAGAAAGGGCATATTTCATAGGACCAAACCGTACTCCACGCAGATTCCTCTCTACTCATCAGGGAGGGTGTAGAACTTCAACAACATCCCTTTTCTAGGTCACAAATATTCCACAAAAGGGAGAACAGACACCTCTTTCCACATCCTACCCTATTATCTCATGCACCCCATTAATATGGCATATATGAGTTTATCTTGTGGGCAAGAATGATTTTGGAAGGAAAATGACCCTTGGGTGGTGAGATGTCTCATTTTAGACACACCAGAGGAGCATCCACTGCAGCTCAGAGGGGCCGACCTGCCTCTGTTTCTTCTACCCCCCTGGCATCACAGGACCAGAAACAACTCTCTCTCTCCCAGGGGAGTCGGTGGCATCTGTGTAAACTTGGCGAAAGAGGGAGTCACAAGCCCACACTACTTCCCTCTAATTTCTAAAGCCAGATCATCAGAGGTAATGGATGTGAAACTGCTTTCGCACAGTGGGACCCTGATCAATATTTGTTGAATAAATGAATGAATAAACTCTAAGGTAGTGCAAAAGTACAGAAGTCTGATTATAGCTATTTATTTCATTGTCAAAGCATGAAAGGGTTTGGGTTCTTTCAGAGATCACCCTCCTGTTCTCTTCAGTTTCCACTCCAAAGCCAGGGAAAACTTTATTTTTTTAAGTTTTAATTTTTGTAAGCATTACGTATGCACACAGTTTAAAGACTCAACTAGTGCTACAAGGTTTGTTAAGGCAAAAAACAGCCCCCAGTCACCTCCTCCATTTTCCCTCCCCTCCACAGAGGCAACCACGTTCATCTTTTCTAGATGTCTTTTGGTCCTTATCACCTTATATCCAACAATATGTTTGTATTGCTGTTTCTTGATTTGGGGGGAGGATTTGTTTTAGGCATCATCTATTGACTTCCCACTCTAAAAAAATGCAGATGTACCTCCCTTTCTTTCTCTTGTCCCACCAAACACATGCACCTTTCCATCTTCCCATCCTCCCAAACTCTCCAAAGGTTGTCCACATTTCCTTTCATTCACATCAGATTTTCCATCAATTCGTCTTCTTTTTTTTTTTTTTTTCTTTTTGTGATACGCGGGCCTCTCACTGTTGTGGCCTCTCCCGTTGCGGAGCACAGGCTCCGGACGCGCAGGCTCCGGACGCGCAGGCTCAGCGGCCATGCCTCACGGGCCTAGCCGCTCCACGGCATGTGGGATCCTCCCGGATCGGGGCACGAACCCATGTCCCCTGCATCGGCAGGTGGACTGTCAACCACTGCGCCACCAGGGAAGCCCCAATTCGTCTTCTTGAAGGAGTTTTCATGGCCTCTGAACTGCTGGTGCAGGTTGCCCTCCCTGGTTGGTGCACAGCTGTCATCCTGAGACTTCTCTTCAGCATCCATGAAGGAATTCTCTTGGCCTGCTCCTGTGTTGGGTCTCCTGTTTCTGATATTACATTATTACATTCTTCCTCTTTTTGTGTTTATACTCAAATTTGGGTGGAGTACTTTGTCAGTAGGTTCCTGAGAAATGGGGTATGGGATATAAATTTTTGGAGACCTTGCCCAGCTGTATTATTTTCCCTCAGAATTTTGAAGGCAGTATTCTACTGCCTTCTAGTCGCTGGGATTATTTTTGAGAAGTTTGAAATCTCTAACTCTTAATTCTGCATATAACTCTTAATTCTGCAAACTAGTTCTTTATTTATTTCCCCTGGAAACTTGTGGCCTCTTTGTTCCCTGCATTTTGAAGTTTCACACTGGTGAGCCTTGGTTCAGACATTTTTATCATTTTCTCTGGGCACTCAGTGGCCCTTTCAATCTGGAAACCCAACCTACAGATCTGGAAAAATGATGTATTGGTGTTAGAGGATTTTCTGTTTCTGGAATTCCTATTACTCAGAAGTTGGACCCACTGAACTGGTTCTTTAATGATCTTAGTTTTTCTTCTCTTTCATCATTCTGGGAGATTTCCTCAGCTCTTCAACCCTCTTTTGAGTTTCTCATTTCTGCTCACATGTTTTTAATTCCCTGGGGCTCTTCCTTGTTCTCTGAATGCTCCACACTCCTTTTATAGTATCCTGTTCTTGTTTCAAGGATATAAATTTTTTTTTATAACTCTAAGGATTTTGAGATTATTTTTAATGTTGTCCTTCTTGGACAGTCTGTCTCCTTTAATTTGCTCCCCCATCCCCCTTGTTTCCCTTGGTCTCTGTCCTTCATGCTGGAGACCTTCCTGGTAATTCTCTGTTACCCACTCATGTTTAGGAGTAATGGGACTAAAATCCCTGTAGGTGGTGCTCATCAACTGGGAACTTTTCTGTAGGGTAACCCAGTTGTGCCATGTGTTGGGGAAAACCTCATGTCTATTTTTAAAAGTCCTTCCTCTTGAACCAGCTGGGTTCCTCTTACAGACTCTTCCACCTGCCTGGAAGGCAAAGGCCTGGTTGCTGGTATTCTGGGAGTGCCAGAAGCATGATGGGAGCCTGAACATTCTGTGTGTTGTGTTCACTTCATTCAATATGGTGTCTTGGCCTTCACATAATTCTGTTGTCCCTCATCCAGACACCCTCTGCTTTGTCCTCCCCAGAGAATAAATCTCTAGTCTTCTCTAGGCTGGGGCAGGGAAGCCACCTGGGGGCATAGAGTTGGGGAAGGGATCTAGGGTTCTAACTGCTTCTTAGCTAATTCTCAACCAACTGAACTTGTTTTACTCCCTCCCCCCATATCCCAGAGGCATCAATTTCTGTGCCTATTCTTATTGTGCTAATTCTCAGCTTCTCCACTGTCAATTTAGGATTTAGCTCCCTCAGTTCTGCCAGGACAGTGACCACTTATCTAATGCTTACTCTTTCTCCACATCTTGCTGTTGTGGTCTCTTGTCTGTTTTTCCTGTCCTCATGGTTCTTGTTTCTCACAAGGCCTCTGGCCCTGGGCTTCAGACCATGTTCACCCATGACTACTTTTCCTCTTTTCACTGACCCTGCTCTACAGGGTCACAACGGTGAGGCCTGGGCCAGGCCAGAGCACACTGAACTCCTCTGCACAGAGAACTGTTCTCAATCACAGCAAAAGTGATCAAGAGCTAGTCTGGAAGCAAAAGCCAGAAAAAAACCCAGACTGAGATTAAACAGAAGAAGAAGAGACAACTTCTGCCAGGGTATTGAGGGAGGTAGTCTCAGAGGAGGTGGCATTTGAACTGGGTGTTGAGCAGATCATTCATACTTTAGGTCAAGTGAATTCAAATTCACATGTTCTGTGTATGAGCAGGCGTTGGGTTAGGGTAGGAAGTTACTGCAGTATAGGGGTTTAAATAGAGGGTTCCAGACAACATCTGGATGTGAATCCTGGATCCTCAATTACTGACTGTAAGTTGCTTGGATTCTATAATCTTCACCTTCCCAATTTATGTAACGGATTTAATAGTACTACCTTTCTCAGGAGCTGTTGGGAGAATTAATTAAATGCAAGTGTGCATACAAAGTAATCAAGGCATCACAGCACAGTAGGTATACACATTGGCTTGGCACACACTCATGCCAGAAGCCCTGGATTTGAGTCCTAGCTCTGCTACTAGAACGTATGTGAATGGGGGTAAGTTACTTAAGTTTTCTATGCCTCAGTTTACTCCTCTGTACACTGGTGATAACGTCTTGTGGGGACTGATGTAACATGTATAAGGAACTTAACACAGAGCCTGGGACACAGGTAACAGTCACACTTGTTAAGAGGAGTGTAAAACATTAGGAGCACAACCCATGAACCAGACTGCTGGGGGTGAATCCCATGTCTGCCATTCATAGCCAGGTGCCCTTGGTTAAGTCCCTTAACCTTTCTTTGCCACAGTTTCCTCAACTATAAAGCAGACACAATAAAAGCACTCGCTGTGTAGGGTTGCTGTCAAGATGAGTTAATGCATGTAAAATAGTTAGTACCATAAGTGTTAGCTTATTGCTATTGTACCGATTTGGCTGTTTTCCATTCACTTGCTTTTTCCCTGGGACATTCCACCCACGGAAGGTTCTGTCCCCAGTATGCCTTGCAGGTTGCGTAGCTAGGCTGTCCTAGAGACATGGATGGAACACAGGCCTGCCTGGCTTCAAAGTCCAAGTGCCTTGTCACAGGCTACTCCATCTGCTTGTGGGAAAGGCGAGGAGGAAGAGTGACTTCTGCGGCTATGTTTTAGGGGTTGGTGGGCCAGCACGTGTGGCTGCTCATAATCTACTCTTCTTGCACATACCTCAGGAGGAGGTCTTGGAGGCACCTGCTTCTGCCAGAGGCAGGGGCTGTTGGACCTTCCCAAGGTGATGGGGCGGGAAGCCGGCTCTTCCGTGGCTGTCACCTGGTAGCCTCCAGTCATGACAGGTGTGTAGCTCGGAGCCCAGACTGATGACAGCGAGGACAGGAGGCTGCAGTCATCACTCAGTGGCCTGATCATTGGGTATTTCTATAATGACAAATCATAACTGCTTCTCTTGTCATCAGTGTAAAGCATTTCCGAAGCAGTGATTTCGCAGGAGGGGATGTGGCTGTTATCCACCTAAGACCATGGAAATGCCCAGCGCTGGGGAGACGAAGCCTGGCTGAGTGGGGCCAGGGTGCTGTGCTGCAGGCCTCTGGGTATTCAGCGCTGGCATTGTACGCAGAGAGATCAGCCTCCCGTTGTAAAATTATCACTGTTAATTCTGCAGAAGCGTTACGTTGAGATGGTCTTGGATACTTGCAACTTATTATTTGGCTCCAACCTCTACTATTTTTTAATGTGACCAAAGGACAATTGTGAGACATAAGCATCAGTGGAAAGTCCAGTCGTTCTTAGTTAGCAAAATGCCTAGCATTCAAAGTGAGGAATAATCTTGAAAATTTATTCTCAGGCCTCTGGCCTATTACCTGAGCCCTGAGGATCAGATTGGGGGTAAGAAAGCTCCAAAAGGTCTGCTTTGGCCTCCAGGATGTCAAATCTCTGCTGTCCCCCCCAAATCTAATTCCCATGAGAGAAATGCTGGAAGATAGGCTGAAACCATCCTTGTCCTAGGGCATCTAGGGGCTGCAGAGGAGGAAGATAAATAAGGCCATAGGTAGAGAGAATATCACGTGTCATTGAACATTCCTGAGCTGAGCGTCCATTTCCTTCTCATCTGCAAGATGGAGTAATTGTGAGGATTTATGAATTAATGCTTGCATAGCACTTAGAACAGTGCTTCACACATGACGTGGGCTGCCTGTAAGTGTCAGCTACAAAGAGTATGTGTTTCAGACCTCTCAGAGTTTGAGCCCTTTCCAGCCTAAGAGATGCCATGGAGATGAAGATGCAAACCTCTCCAAAGGGCCAAATCATTCTCTCTGTCTTTTATTTTTCCTGGGAAGATCTCCCTTCAGCCTCTGTCCTGGTAGCCCCTGCCCTCCCCAGGCTCAGCTGCTTCCAGGGAGGACCTTTTGCCTCCAGGGCCAGACCCACCCGCTTGCGGAGCTGGCTCTGATTCAGCTCATCCGTTCATCCAACACAGTACCCAGCACCAGTGCCAGGTGCTGGTGACACAGAGGTGAAAGGAGTGGGGCCCTTGCCCTCAGGAGCTCGCAATCCGCTGGGGAAGATGGGCCTGGACACAGATCACAGCCATACATTTTGACAGCTCTGAGGTGGATGTAGGGACAGGGTGCCAGGGGAGAGTCGGAGGTGGCAATGGCTAGCTGTCCACCGGGTGGCACAGGAACATGTTCCGTCCAGGAGTGACCCTGTGGCTAGTTCTCACGATGGGATGAGTGGAGTGAGGCATACCATTTCTGGCCAGGGATTTTAGGAAGCAGATATGCCCCTTCCAGCTCCTCTCACCCCTCCCATCTGCTGGATGCAGAAGACTCTGAGATCCCAGGGTTATGGAGCCAGAATATTCACCCCTCAATTTCCATGTGAGGGAAAGCTTCTTGCTGACCAGGGACACTACATTAAACTATACTGGGATGAGAAATAAACTTCGAAGGCGTTAAGTCACTTATCTTTAGGAATTTACTTGTTATCTAGGATTATCCTAGTGGACACAGATGTCTAATCCAACTGGTGGCTTCAGGGAAGGATTCCAGCAAGAAGTGACACCGGGTCCTTGGTGCTAGCTGGGTTGACTTGTGGGGACAGTGGCAGTGTTGAGATGAGGGGTGGGTGGAGGGAGGTGGGGGAAGCTGGGAGGATACTTCAGGCAGAGAGATCAGAATAAATGGAGCATGGAGTGTGTGTGTGTGTGTGTGTGTGTGTGTGTGTGTGTGTGTGTGTGTGGTGAATGACAACAGGCCATTCAGTGTTGCTAGACTATAAACAGAGGGGCAGAGGGCAGTAAATGAAGCTGCAGGACTTTGTTGAGGACCACATAGGACCTTGTGTTCCAAAGAGTTACAATGACTCCTATAGACAATAGAATGGCTTAAGGTGGGCAATAGGACCAGATCTGTGATTTATAAAGATCACTTTGCGGGAAGTGTGATGAGTGGATTGGGTAACGTGAGACCAGAGAGCAGTAGGACGGGAGGTGGTGCAATCGTCCAGAGGGGATGGGGGTGGTGTGCCTGGGCCAGTGGTGGAAGGGGCACAAAGACCTGGTGATTGGTTGGGCTGGTGGTGGGGAAGGAGGCACATGAGATGAAGCCTGGGTTTGTAAAGCCATCCATCATTTTTACTCATGCTACAAGTGGATAGGAAGGGGAAACTGGGATTAAATTTTTTGTGATAGGCAAGCCCTTATTTTTTTCTCTTCTTTTTTTTTATTTATAAATTTATTTATTTATTTCTGGCTGCGTTGGGTCTTCATTGCTGCGTGTGTGCTTTCTCTAGTTGTGGTGAGCGGGGGCTACTCTTCGTTGCGGTGCGCAGGCTTCTCTTTGCGGTGGCTTCTCTTGTTGTGGAGCATGGGCTCTAGGCACGTGGGCTTCAGTAGTTGTGGCACACGGGCTTAGTTGCTCCATGGCATGTGGGATCTTCCCAGACCAGGGCTCGAACCCGTGTCCCGTGCATTGGCAGGCGTATTCTTAACTACTGTGCCACGAGGGAAGTCCCTTCTCTTCTTTTTAAGTTTACTCTCTATAGTACTTACTAGGGGCCAGGCACTTTTCTAAGCCCTTTACATATATTAACTCATTAATCTTAATAATAACTCCATGGTGTCATGGTACAATGATTAGACCTATTTTACAGATGAGGAAACTGAGGCACAAAAGTTTAAGAGACTTGCCTAAGCATAGAATTTGGACCTAGGAAGTCTGGCTCGCAGTCCATGCTCTTAGCTGCTGTGCTGTTTCTTCTCTGGTACATAGTATAAGGTCTCAGTTAGAGTGCTTCTCTGAACCCAAGGGCCCACATAGAACTTTTTGGATGCTGAAGCCAACCTGGACTGGACTTCACTATTCAGTGATCCCAGTCTAGACACTGAGATCTGGATTCCTGGGACTCCCATCCAGGGCTCTGCTCTGTAGTCAGCCTCCTCCCCCGACTCCAGACTTGCTCTTCCTTAGCATCCTTTATCACCCTCCTTAGCCCTTCCACTGCTGAGACCCAGTGTGAGGGGCAGCTGGATGCCCATCATTATGACACCCTTGGGACCCCTGTATCCCTGAAACACCAGGACAACTGCACAGGCCACAGAGCCAGTAACTAGTTAAATTGGATTCAAACTCAAATCTGTCTGGCTCCAAAACCACATACTTTCACCATTCTGTGGGTTCTCCTATTGTCTCCAGAGGTCTACACTCCATCCTCAGGACTACAAGATCAAGCCTAGAGCAGTCCCCCATTCCTCCTGGGCAATGCAGAGTTAGATCAGGGTCCCCGAGGCTGTACTCCAGCCCAGGTACGATCCGTGGGGATACCCCTGCTCTCCTGGCACCAAGTAGAAAGGAAGAGAGCCCAGACTGGCTGCCCAGGTGAGCCCAGCTGGCTAAGCTGCAGCTCACAGACTTTGGCTAATTTGTTATTAATTCTTTAGGAGCACAGAACAATCCTAACAAGATGCAAAAATCAATGACTGAGGAAAAGAAAAAGCAACCTTCTGAGCAGAATGTGAGTGAGGTGAATGGCTTTTAAAAGGCCTTGACAAACTATTTGGTGTGCAACCTGGAAAGTGGAGAATGAATGACTTTCTTACATTGATTCATATCTTTTTCCAAGTTGGAAAGAGGAGGGAGGTAATGGGCAAGGGTGAGGGACCTGGTTGGCCTTACAATGCCAAGATAATTATTGTTCAGTTAGAAGCCAGTGATTTTTTACTAATCAGATGCATGGAGAGCAATGGGGGTTATAATGGGTTTCCAAGTGATGGAGGGTGCAATAAAGGTCAATTAGCAGTAATGGCATTGCTTGGGAAAAAAGCATCAACAACCCAGGACGCAGCCAGCACCTTCCTTCCTACCTCCTTTGTGCCCAGCAATGGGGTGATAGGCTGAGCTAGAGCGAGAATGATCCCTGCTGAGGGATGGGACTGGGCAGGAGAGGCCCTGGGCACACAGCCTGTGTGAGGGCCACACTGCATGCCTGGGTCTAGGCTGCCAAGTTCAGTGCCAAGACACATGGCAGCCATTCCTGAGACAGCACCATGGCCTCCATTTGGCAGAACAGGCTGGGCAGGAATCCCTGCTCTGACGTTCCCACCAGGGGCCCAAGTAAGTCAAGAGGGGCTGCCAGGGGCTGGGAGCCTTGGGGCCTCGGAGCAAGTTTATAGAATGGAGAGACCTTACAGTGGCTTACCAGGCCCTTTGTGACCTGCCTGGCCACTCCCCGCCCCCCCCCCACCCCCCGTTGTGATTTCCTCTCACTCTGATGCACACATGCTGGCCCTCTTGCTGTTTCCCTAACATGGCGGGCACCCTCTGCTCAGAGCCTTTGCTCTGTTCCCTTTGTCCTGATTGTTCCTCATCTAGATATTTCTATGGCTTGAAATCTTACCTCCTTCAAGTCTTCAGCACTCAAATACACCTCCTCAATGCAGCCTACTCTAATTTTTTTAGTAGGGGAGGGTATACACCTAGGAGTGGAATTGCTAGATCATATGGTAACTCTATGTCTAACTTTCTGAGGACCTGTCAAATTGTTCTCCACAGTGGCCCCGCTGTTTTGCATTCCCACCAGCCGTGTACGACAGTTCTAACATCTCCACACCCTCCCCAACACTTGTATTTTCTGTTTTGTTGATAATAGCTATCCTAATGGGCATAAAGTTGTGTCTCTTTGTGATTCTGAGTTGCGTCTCCCTAATGATTAATGATGTTGAGCATCTTATTGTGCTTGTTGGCCATAGGTATGCCTTCTTTGGAGAAATGTCTATTTAGAGTGTAGCCTCCTAATCTCCTGGGTGCAGGGAATAGAGGGAGTATCCTGTTGTCTCTCTTTACCCTGCCTGGGGCAGCTAGGCCTGCAGAGGCACTGGCCAAGGAGCTGGGATTTGAGTTGATGTCTTCAGGAGTGCAGCTGGATGGGACTACTAGGTGCCTTGAGGTCTTCAGGATGAGCTAAGTCATGGCTCACATGGGAGAGGTGAGGTTCTGGTGTCACGGTCCTCGTACAAAAGCAACATCTCCAGGGCTGGAATTGGGGTGGGGATAGTGAAGGGGGTGAGGTCAGAGAGGAGGCAGGTTAGTGATAAGTAAGGGCAGTTATGTCCACACAGTGATTATGGGCTGGCAGGGAATGGTGTGTGCATGGGTGTGTTGTCTGCACTTCTGGGAGAGGCCATCCTGCAGCCAGGCCAAGTCCCAGGCTGCATATCCTCTGCAACCCGCCTCTGTGTTTCCTGGGAACTGGGCTAATCCATAGCTCTGTTCTCACATCTTCACCCCACAATCCACACTGGGTGCTGACGCCTAGCAGTGGGCAGGCTTGTGTGTACACACGCAAGTGTGTGATGCTCTAGAGTGGAAGGAATTGGGAGGCATGTGGATCTGAGACAGGAAATGGAGATATTGGTTTCAGTGTTCCACTTTCACTTGATAGACATGTGGTGTTAGTTTCTGAGCCTCGGCTCTGAGTTCTGCTTCTTCACAGCCCAGCGGAAAGAGCACTGGACATGAGATCTCGTCTTGGGTCTGCCTCTCACTGAGTGAGAAGGGGAATTAAAGTTGGTAAGGAGAGGCGCGTGTACTCGAGCAGGAAAAGGCTGGCTCCCTTTCCTCTGTGGGGGAGGGCCAGGGGACCTGCTTCCTGAGTCTGACCCTGCTGAGAATCATGGGGGGCTACTGTACACCTCACCTACGCCCTCAAAGGTACAAACAAGCACTCTTTATTTAGGAATTTGTAAAGACCACAAACAGCTTAGCTAAGAAGTGAGCCCCCTGCATTTCGCTGACTCAGTTAACTTCGTCACGACTACACTTACGTCAGCCACATACAATACGAGGCTCCACTTCAGAGAGGGCCATGTGCTCACTGCCAACCCCGGTTCCCCAAGGTGACACTGACCTCTTTAGACACAGGTCACTTAAGCACCATCCAGTTCCCCTGCCGCCTGCCTTGTCCTGATTCTGCATATTCCACCAGCCCATTTCTGCTTCCCACGCCAGCTCACGACCTGCACAGCTCCACCCTGGTCATTTTTCCTTTCAGAGCAGACGCCTCACTCACCCGGAGTTCTCAAGCATTCCTGCTTCGGGGGATCAAAGTTTAGCCCTCCAATGACTGAGTTTTCATGACTGTGTTTCTGGGTTTCTAGCTACTCCTGGTCCTGTGTGCTACTGCAAAGATTACTGTAGTAGGGAAGCAGTGGAAGTTTGCTCTTCTCCCATGTGAAGGCATATTGGCTTCTGCAAGGTGTCAGCCCAGGGCTTGCTTGGGTCCCCAGAGCCAAGTCTAGCAGAACAGGTGCCAGCATGGACTGTGGTCGATGCAGACCCCACTTCATCTTCCTGTTTTGCTAGGGTGACCCCATTGCCCCAGGGCCTGGGTAGGCCAAGTCAACTGGGTAGGGCTGGACAGGAAGATACTCCAACTTGTCTCCCTCCTTTTAGATATACAGACCACCAAGACCCACAGACCCGCCAAGAGTGGGTGCTGGGCAGACAGCCCTCTGACATTCATCTAAGTTGTTCATCTTATTATTTTGTTTCCTACTGTATTGTTTTATTCTATGTCATTCCATTTTACCTTATGAGCTTGGTTGTTTTCACAACTGACCTCCTACCTGGCTCTCTGCAGTTACTCTTTTTTTTTTTTTTTTAACATCTTTATTGGGCTTTAATTGCTTTACAATGGTGTGTTAGTTTCTGCTTTATGACGAAGTGAATCAGCTATACATATACATATATCCCCATATCTCCTCCCTCTTGCATCTCTCTCCCACCCTCCCTATCCCACCCCTCTAGATGGTCACAAAGCACCAAGCTGATCTCCCTGTGCTATGCAGCTGCTTCCCACTAGCTATCTATTTTACATTTGGTAGTGTATATATATCCATGTCACTTTCTCACTTCATCCCAGCTTACCCTTCCCCCTCCCCGTGTCCTCAAGTCCATTCTCTAAGTCTCTGCAGTTATTCTTGATCACAGCTGCATTCCCAGGGAGGTCCCCTCTCCAGGGGTGTCTGGCAGAAAGGGGAGCGATATGTCAGGGGCGGGGGAAGCTGGCAGAACCTTTTTGTCTACTTAATATTTTATTAGAGTCCATGTAGCAATGTATATAAAGCAAGTCCCATGGTGGGAAAATGCAGAATAAATTACTGCCTGCAATTTCCTGTTTGGCATTGATTTTGTAGACTGGAGACTCAAAGTGGGAGTCCGGTATTAGTATGTCAACATCACTGCTGAAGGTCCCACCAATTGCTCATGAATCCTACAATGTCAGAGCCACACGGAGCCTTGAGACCAGCCAGTTGAACCCAACATAACAGGGAAGAGCCTCAGAGACCCAGAAAGGCCTGAGGCTACATGGTGAAGAGGCCATAATCAGGGCGATGATACTAGTCCAGCTTCAGCATCCAGAGGCCCAGATTTTAGCAGGTGTGAAAGATTGTTTCAAGGCAGCCACAGTGGGTTATCACTTATGGAGAGCTCCCGTCAGAGCAGATGGCCTGCATTCTCTGTGTTTCAGGTTCAGCCTTGAGGCTCTTTGGATTCTTTGATTCCTTTGGCAGCCAAAGGCAGCTTTGAGCTGCTAAGAGCTGTTACGGGAGCAGAAAGTGCCCAGGGCCTGGACAAGTCAGTTACCCAGTGGGACCCTCAGTTTTGTCCTCTGTGTCATGGGGCTGGTAATCCCTGACCTGTTTCTGCCAGACGGTGACAGATGGATGTAGAAGAGCCCTGTAAATGGAAGGGCCTCCTTGGTAGCAACAAGCCAGGACCTGAGAGGGTTCAGTGAGGAAAGGAAAGGCTCCCATCTAAAAGGCCTGCTCCCCTCTAGAAACCGTCTCCCCAAGTCTCACCCTCCCCCAGCACCTCACCTCCTGTTCCCCAATGCCAACACCCATCAGGAGAGAGAAGTTGCCATTTATCATGCTGCCCGACACTGTGTGTTCTCCTGTGTCTACACATTTTCTTTATACCCTCGCCAGTGATGACACTGGATTCTCTTTTTCGTACCCTACAGAGTTGTGTTCATCATCTATGGGTGTGTAACAAATCACCCTAAAACTTAGTGGCTTAAAACAACAATCATCATTTTTTTTTCTCTCATGTTTTCTTTGGGACAGAAATTCTGGAGCAGTGTGGCTGGAAGGCTCTGGCTCAGGGCCCCTCACGAGGCCGTGGGCAGATGTCAGTTGGGGCTGCCCTCATCTCATGGTTTGACTGGCCCTGGAAGATCTGCTCTCAAGCCAGTTCACTTGCATGGCCGGCGAGGTGCTGCTGGCTATAGGCAGGGCCTCAGTTCCTCTCGCCAAGGCAGTGTGAGTATCCTCACATGATGGCAGCAGGCTTCCCACAGAGCAGATTTGAGCCCAAGGAAGAGGCTGCCAGGCCCTTATGGCCTAGCCTCATCTTCTCTGTATTGCATTAGTCACACAGGGCCAGCCCTGATGCAGTGTGAGAGGGGATTACACAAGGGCAAGAATACCAGGGGCCAGGGATCTTTGGAGGTTGGCTACCTCAGTCTACTTTCCGGCTCCTGTGAGCCAGACATTTCGCACATGAAAATACACTCACCCCTTTCCAAGGTTCCCCAAAGTCTCATTCCACCGAAGCCTCAACTTGAAGTCCTGGGTCTTGTCATCTAATCAGGTCCAGGTTCAGATGAGGCTCTGAAGGAGCCTTTTTTGACTTTCTCAAATACAGCTCCTCCTGTACAGTTCCTCTTGATCTGTAGGCCTGTGAACTAAAGAAACATGTTGCCTTCACTCCACCTAATATACAACGGTGGGAGAGGCACAGGATAACCACTATAGGTCCTCTTGTAAAAAACAAAACCAAAACAAAACAGAAAAAGGAAAATGGGAGTTACACAGGGATCCTTAGCAATTCTGAAATTCTGCTGGGCACATGGGTAGTTTTCAGATTAGAACTCAGCCCTGCTGCTTGGGAATGGTTCTCCATGGCTCTTGGCTCCACCCTATGGGCTCAGAGGCAGAAGTTCTCTGAGCCATCCTTTCTTTTCCATAAGAAATTGTCATTGTTTGAAGCTAAGTCATTTTCTCAGCCTGCTTTTATATCATAGTTTGCAGGGCCAAAGACCAATTTTCATACTGTACTGCCTCTGTACCTTTTTGTCCAAACAGGCAGTGTTTCAGACAGTGCAATCACCTTAAAATCATTGTGAGCTTTCTATGAATCTTACTGCTGTTTTCTCCATTAGATAAAACTCACAACCACAAATATCAATAACATAAGCCCTTTCCTACCTTGAGTTCCCTGTAAGGCTGCTAGAGGACACCGCACTTAAGATTGGCCAATCAAATACTTCTTTTTCTTCTCAGCACACTGAGACTCAGTCTTTAAAATCTGCTATGCAATTACCAAAAGATGAGTCAGATTGACCTAGAGTGACTTTTAGGAGCAAGATCAGAGTATCAGTCCCATAAAAGGTTAAAAAAGAAACCTAATGTCATTTATTTGATCTCTGCTAAATGCATCACTAACTTTTTATTGATTCTTAAGAAAGAGAGATGAGAGAAAGCTGTGCCACCCCCACTGGGTGCCCAATGAACAAGCAGTCGGAAGTTTATTACTTCCAGATATCCCACTTGCTTTCCAGATACTTCCATGGGTTTCAATTCCATCTCAGTGATGCTTGCTGAGCAGCCCTTGGCTTGACGTACAGGCTGGGTGTCTGGGAGAAAGAAAAGAGAGGCTGCAGCCCTGGGCTGGGATGCATCAGGGGCCTGGTTGAGGGTGTATGTGGAGACAATGGCAGGGTGGAGTGGCAGCTGGTTGAGGGGTACCTGGGCATATTACTAGAGTTCAGGGTTCTTGAACCTGGCCCTCTCTTCTCTGGGTGAGATCTTGAGCTAGTTATTAACTTCTTGTGGCTTCAGTTTTCTTATGTGAGAAATGCATATTCCAGGTAACTTTAAGAGTTTTTGGACCTGGGGCAATATAATTGCCCTCAATAGAATTTTGCTTTTCCTCCATGTTTTGAAAATTGGTTCAGAGGTTTGAGATGCAAAATGATATTTTCTTTCTTCTTCTTTTTTTTTTTTTTGCGGTACGTGGGCCTCTCACTGTTGTGGCCTCTCCTGTTGCGGAGCACAGGCTCCGAACGCGCAGGCTCGGCGGCCATGGCTCACGGGCCCAGCCGCTCCGCGGCATGTGGGATCTTCCTGGACTGGGGCATGAACCCGTGTCCCCTGCATCAGCAGGCGGACTCTCAACCACTGCGCCACCAGGGAAGCCCGATATTTTCTTTCTTATAGCAGTGTTTAGACCACCATGGAAGTGACCTTTTACTGGACATTTACTGTGTACCAGCCTTGTACTAGGCAGGCCTGTCACACGTGTTCCCTCCTTCATCCTTACTACAACCGCTGCCATCTCCCCTGGATGGATGAGGACAGCAAAGCTCACAGAGGCGAAGTCACTTGCTGGATGTCACATGGTCGGTGCATTACTGAAATCTGACTGAGCAAATAATTGTAAAATAAAGGGTGTCCTTTCTAGTTTATTTTCCTGCTCAACATCTTTACTTGTCCTTTGCCTTTTGATAACAAATCTGGCATACTTGGCCAAAGGCAAAGTCAGTCATAGTACCCCATGTCACTGGCCCACGACTGGTCCAGGAGGGTGCATGTGGTGTGGACTGGGTGAACCAGAGCCCTTCCCTCTGATTTTCCAAACTGGAGCCTGAGAGAGAGCTCTCTGCTTTCTTGGATTATGGTTTCAGAAGGGGGCGGGGCTGGAGGTAGTCATGATCTCTCTCACAACTTGGGGGGGAAAAGGCAGAGGTGGGGAGAGTGGAGAGAGAGAAAGCGGACGGTAACTGGGCCCCTGGTTCAGTTCCTGTGCTGGACCCTGTTATGTGCTGCCCATATTCTCCTTCAGGAATTGTATTAATCCGCTTGATCTATCATGACACAGTACCATAGACTGGGTGGCTTAAACAACAGAAATTAATACTCTCACAGTTCTGGAGACAGGAAAAGTCCAAGATCAAGGTGCCAACATGGTCAGGTGCTGGCAAGGGCTCTCTCTTCAGCTTGCAGTTGGCCACCTTCTCACTGCGTCCCCACAGGGCCGAGAGGGAGCTCTGGTGTCTCTTCTTCATATCAGGGCACCAGCCCTATTAGATTAGGGCTCCACTCTTACGACCTCATTTAACTTTAATTACATCCTCACAGGCCCTATCTCCAAATACAGTTGCATTGGGCATTAGGGCTTCAAAGTTTGAATTTGGGGAGTGGGGGAGACACACACTTCCAGTTTGTAATGGGAATGAAGGACTGCTTACCTCCATCTGCCTGGGAGCTTTCTGTCTACTACAGGGATTGCCTCAGCTAAAGAAAGCTGCCTTGCTGGTTATCAATGCCTTGCTTCCTTAACTCAGGATCACTGATAACCACGCAGGGATAAAGGCTTGACATCCTCTCCTCAGCAGTGAAGGGTCATCCCAGCTTCAGAACGCTCCCCAGGTGGCCTGGGGCTTCCGTCAAGTATGACAGGTTCACACCTCAGGTTCTTCCTCCGCCCAGGGAAGCCCAACTGCTTACTTCTTTATCCTTTTAATTCTGTGAGCTACTCCAGGAACGTGTCCTTATTTTTTGCTTAAAACTATTAAATCAGAGCTTTAAATCCGTTATTAAAATTACCAAAAGCTCCCTGGTGGCGCAGTGGTTGACAGTCCGCCTGCCGATGCAGGGGACACGGGTTCGTGCCCCGGTCCGGGAGGATCCCACATGCCGCGGAGCGGCTGGGCCCATGAGCCATGGACACTGAGCCTGCGCGTCCGGAGCCTGTGCTCCGCAACGGGAGAGGCCACAACAGTGAGAGGCCCGCGTACGGCAAGAAAAAAACAAAAACAAACAAACAAAGAACAATAAAATTACCAAAAGCCCCGTCACCAGTGATCTCAGCTGCCTGGAGCCCTGATGTAGGCGATTCATAGGGGGACGAATGGAAGCCGCGGCAAAACCTCTTACCAGCACCTGCAGAAGCTGACTCGCCGGCCTGTGTCTGGGGAAGGATCATGGCTTCCGTTTCTCTTCCACCTTTCAAATCTCGCGGGAATGTCTCTCATTCGTGGAATCAAAACTAGAAGCCTGCCGCACGAGTATCTGGGAAATGTAGTCTTTAGGTTTCCTGCTTATGTGGATACAGGAAGAGTTCAGGGGGCAGGGACGGTGCTGAGTGCTAACAGTCAGCAACCAGCACAAAATACGTTTGGAAATTACAAAAAACATACAACTCAAAGAGCCCCGTGAGATGTGAAGGAGAATACATCTGTGAATTTCCTTTGACAAGTAAAATATACCATGCAAATATAAGGTGTTGCTGGAGAGGGTTCAGAATCATGGGTGGGATATTTCAAGGAAACAATTCAGTTTTTATTTTTAAAAAACCAGGTAATTGACACAATTATTTTTTGCTTTAATTTTCTGAATAATTATTTCCAAACTCTTGTTTTAAGTGAGTGAATGTATTTATGTGCATTTGTCAGAGAGTGCCTGTTTGTTGTGTGATGGGTTCGTGTATGCAATTTTATGTTTTCCCTGTGTTTGTATGAATCTGTGAGTGAGTAAACCTCTGTGTGTTTGTGTGTGTGTTTGCATGTTGGAGTATCTCTGTATATGTGTGTATACATATACAGTGTATATGCATGTATTTGTGAATCTGTGTGTGTGTGGGTTGCATGTTGTATTGTCTCTATATATGTGTGTACACATACTGTGTATATGCGTGTATTTATGAATCTCTGTTCATGTCTGAGTCCACTCCAAATTTTAGTGAGGATGTGAGAATTGGCCTTTCTCAGCACATGGATAAGCACCATAATCGAGCTTCTTTTCTCTCCTTTCTGTCGGCCACACGATCTGCTTTCTTGACCCAGGAGCGGCTCTTTGGCACCAGGGAGCAAAGGGTTACGATTTGTCATTACAGAGAGAAACTGAAGAAGCTGGGAATACAATACAGAGAGGGTCTTTTTTTTTTTAATTTTATTTATTTTTTTGGCTGCGTTGGGTCTTTGTTGCTGTGCGTGGGCTTTCTCTAGTTGCGGTGAGTGGGGGCTTCTCATTGCAGTGGCTTCTCTTGTTGCGGAGCACCGGCTCTAGGTGTGCGGGCTTCAGTAGTTGTGGAGTGTGGGCTCTAGAAGGCAGGCTCAGTAGTTGTGGTGCTGAGCCACGGGCTTAGTTGCTCCACGGCATGTGGGATCTTCCTGGACCAGGGATCAAACCTATGTGCCCTGCATTGGCAGACAGATTCTTAACCACTGCACCACCAGAGAAGTCCCCAGAGAGGGTCTTTGACTGAGCTTGGTGAGCTTTCCAAAGGCGAGATTTTATAGCACAGTCATGTCAATAAAGGAGTGGAGCTCTGTGCGTGTGCATGTGAGTGTGTGTGTCATGCGTGCACACAGACCTGGGCTCAGGCTGGGGACCATGCTAATAGAGTCTATCAGAACATCTGTCCTAACTATTCCTGCAATGCCTTCGCATTCCAGACTAGACCCCTTCTTCTCCCTCCTGATTCCTCTCACCCTCTCTCCCACATCCAGTTCTATATCTCAAACAGTTCTCTGTCTACAATAATCTCCCCATCCCCATTGCCTTGCCCTCGTGCATTTCTGCTCATGACCATGGCAGCAGCCTCTTCAGCATCTCCTCCCTTCTACCTTCAAATCATTCTTTTACTTGAGAAAATGCATGTTTTCTGCATATAAACTGAACTGTTTTTTATTCCTCCATTTCTCACTGGGTGTAGAAATGAGTCCAGAAGTCAAATGGCTTCCACAAGGAACCCCACTATTGCATTACTGCAGTGAGCTGAAACTTGCAATGCATGTCTTTTAATTAGATAAGCTGCTAATTGAGGAGGGGCAGCCCAACCTTATTTGAGTCTTGATACTGTGATTTGAGCCCTAATTACAGGGAGAAGAGGCATCATGATTCCTAATCTAGTCTTATCCCTGTTCACACTCCTGGCTGCAGCTGCCATGGGAGGGAACATTCTGGACTATAAGATGGCTCTTCAGTGTCTGGGGCTGAACCAAGCCCTGTGGGAGGACAGGTCTCCCCATTAAAGATGTTTTTCTGCATGGGACTGGTCTTGGCTTTTTCGACTTCACAAGTGAATCTGGAAAGGACAGGATTTCATCCTCCCACAGCAGTAGAAAGTCACCCTGCTTTTGAAGCAGCTTCTGAATCATTCTAAATCATTCAGAAAAGCAATTGCCTCCCACCATTTTGCAAGGGCCTTGCTTCTTCCTTCCCTCTGTTCCTCTCTTTGTACCAGGCCCTTAATTGTGAATTAGCTCCATGAAGTTGAGCTGTCTGACATGATCTTCACTGTATCTCTAGCACTGAGAGCCTTGCACAGGATTGATATTCAGTATTTTGTCATTGTATGAACATTCCAGATACTCATTGATACTGTTGTTGATGCCAAGTAAACAGACTACCAGATATATCTCCAGCAAAGATGGGTTTGTTTGAGATCAGCAGAGAATTGTACTTCGAGGTCTGCAACCATGGAGAGCCACCTGCAAGTCCCCACACAAGGGAAGGAGAACGCTTTTATAGAGGGGAAAAGGAAGTTGGGAGGGCTACAGTAAACAGAGAGTCCATGGGTTTTCATTGGCTGAGTTGTTGCTAGGATAGAAGAGTCTTTCTTCTTCCTGTTGGGTTCTGCTGTCATGACAGGGCATGAGAGCTCCCCCTTCTGGTCTTCTGGTCTTCTGGTCTCTTGACTCTAATTGAGGTTTCTGTTTGTTAATTTCACACATAGATCCTGCTTTATAGAGGACAAAGACGAGGAAACCAGCAATTAAAATAGAGCCAGGCAAGGGCAATGTGAGAGGTGAACACAATGCGATAAGGGAGCCTAGAGGAGTAGAATCTGACTCTCCTGCAGTCAGCAAATATTTCCTGGACCAGGAGATGACCAAGCCGAGTCTTAAAGGTTGTGGTAGTTTTCTAGGTGGAAAAGCATTCTAGGTACAGAGAATAGCTTGGGCAAAGTTGTGAAGGAAGCATGAAGTACCAGGATGTGTTAGGGAATTGTAAAACGTGTGGAGTGGCTGGCACATAGGGATGAGGAGGCAAGTGGAGGGATATAGGGCTGGAAGGCCTGGTCCTGGGGGCAGGGCCGCAGTGTGTGACTGCAGGCTGTTCGCTTTATGAGGGCACCTGCCAAGGCGCGGAGGGGCTGAAATACAGCTCTGGCTCTACCTGGTAAGCACGTGCTTATAGCTACATCCTCCCAGATGAGGCTCTACTTCTAATTTACAAAAGAGCTCCTATGGGCCAGCAGTGTCTCTGTGGAGGGCCTTGCAGATCTTGCTAAGAATGCCCCTCTATTGGGGGCAGTGGTTTTCAAACTTTGCGCATTGGAATCACCTGGAGGGCTTATTAAGACGGAGATAGTGAGGCCCCACCCTTAGGGTTTCTGATTTAGTAGGTCTGGGGTGAAACCTGTGAATATGCATTTCTTATATATTTCAGGTGATGCTGAGGCTGCTGGTCCAGGAACCGCACTCCAGGAATTACTGATTTGGGTACTAGGAAGCCACTGGAAAGGGTTAGGTAGCGGAAGCAGAGCCAGGGCTCCAGGTAAGAGGGATCTGTTTTCTGAGATTAGGGTTCTGGTATCCCTTGAGAACCAGTTAGGGCAGCTGAATATATCAAAGACAGTAGATATACAGTATTCCCCATCTTGTCCTTCCAGGTGACGTTTAATGGCTTTGTTCATTCAAGTGGGACTTCTATTCAAGGGGCACCCTGTTTAAGAAGTTTTTGCCCACAGATGATTAAGGAGTGGCCATATCATTACAAGAAGCTCACCCCCTAGAGCTTTTACTTAGTGATCTCCCAAATGATTTAAATATTTGTTTACACTTTATTAATTACTCTCTGGAGAAGCTGGGCACCAGAGACACCTAAAGCCACGAACTAAAAGATGAGTCATACCTGGTGATAAAGCTTCTTTGGAAACTCTTATTAGTTCAATAAATACTTGACTTTAAAAGTATAATGTGTGTGTGTGTGTGTGTGTGTGTGTGTGTATGTGTGTGTGTGTGTGTGTGTGTTTGGAGAAGGCGTAAGGGAAGGAAGGACATGGAACCACAGTGTGTCAGGACCTCACACACATTAGTAAATGTTCACTGAGTAAAGACGGAGTGGATGGAGCCCAGTGATGGAGATTCCTGGGAGAGGCTGAGTGAGGGAATCTGGGCTGACAGGAAGCTGTCAGGTGGTATCTGGTTATGGCCTAGGGTTTGGAACTTGGCTTGGGAAGCCAGAACTTCCTGGATCCCAGTCCTCTGTTGTGGCCCCCAAACATCCTAATAAGAGGTCCTTGCACATGGAGAGAGAATGGTGATACCCTTCCTTCCTTTGGGGGCTCAGGCCCAGCCTGCCCTCATGTTGGGGACTGGAGATGAGAGGTGGTGGGGGTAGAGGGAGTCCATCTTTATTCTCTGGTTAGAATATAGTCTCCAGGATAAATTAGCTTTGGATAGGGGTAGGGAGAGTGGCTGCTGGGAAGAGCGGCTAACCTGATTATCTTCAGCCTATTTCCAACCTCAGCCCCAGCCTTTCCTGAGAGCCAGGGCAACACAGGTGCAGTGAGATCTCTATTAACCACTGATTTAGGTTGCCCATTAGGGAGCCTGGCTGAAGGGCTGCCATCCCCAACTAGTTCAACTGTTTCCAAACTGAGCCTGTCAGCAGTGTTATTGGGAGAAGGAAAGCCTTATCAAAGGAAGCCGGATTCTGCCTCTAGATGTCACGGAGAAAAGGAGACGGGAGGATGGGGAAGAGAGTCCTCTCAGAGGCTGCAGTCAAGATCAGGTTGTTCTTAATTAAGACAGCTCCACGCAGTACCTTTCCGTAATTCCCTATTAAGGTCCTGATGGATGAGTCACTGCAGGAGCATAGTTCCTTGAGTCAGCACTGTTCTGTGTCTGAGGCTCCTCAAATCAAAAAACCAATCCATCTCCATCACCCAGGCTTTCTGAGCCTCTGGGATGTCATTGGCCCTGTGCCAGCTACTGTGCCCAGCCTAGAGAGGGACACAGCCATACACACGGCTTTAGGAGCCCGGTGATTAGTCCACACAATTCAGCTTCCTGGGCTCTAGAGAAGGAATGAAAAGGGTGGAGGGTAGTATCTGGAAGGGTGAACAGAAGATCGTTAATCACACTTCTGCCCTTTGACCAGCTGTTCCACTCCTAGGAACATACCTGACACAAGTTCATACACTTGTGCACAGGAGGTGTATGCAAAGTTGTCTGTTACAGCACTGTTAAGAAGAATACTAGAGGGACCTCCCTGGTGGTCCAGTGGTAAAGAATCCACCTTCCAATACAGGGGACACGGGTTTTATCCCTTGTCAGGGAGCTAAGATCCCACATGCTGCAGGGCAACTAAGCCCGCGCACCACAACTACTGAATTCGTGCGTATCACCTAGAGAGCCCGCGTGCCGCAAACTGCGGAGCTCACATGCCCTGGAACCCGTGCGCCACAACTAGAGAGAGAAGCCCGTGTGCCACAGCAAAATATTCTGCACACCTCAACAAAGACCTAATGCAGCCAAAACAAAACAAAATAAATAAATGAAAAAAGAATACTAGAGAAAAAGTGTAAACAACCAAATTGTCCCCCATTAAGTTGTTACATAACTGTGTTGTATAAACTGTGGTTTATTCATAAGATGAAATGTCATACCACAATTAAAGTGGATGAACTAGAGATACACATATCAATTCTGTAAATCTCAAAAAGATAATATTGAGTAGATTTGCGATTTGGGACAACACAGATAAACCTGGAGGAGATTATGCTAAATGAAATAAGGCAAGACACAGAAGGACAAAGGCTGCATGATACCACCTATATGAGGTATGTAAAATAGTCAAACTCATGGAAGCAGGGAGTAGAATGATGGTTGCCAGGGGCTGGAGGCTGAGGGAAACAGGGAGGTTTGTGTCAAAGGACACAAAGTTTCAGTTATGCAAGATGGATAAATCCTAGAGAACTACTGAGTAGCATGAGCCTGTAGTCAACAACACTGTACTATATACTTAAAATTTTATTAGGAAGGTAGATTTTATGTTGTGTTCTAACCACATAATAATAATAATAGCAGGAGGAAACTTTTGGAAGTGACAGATATATTTATGCATCGATTGTGGTGATGGTTTCACAGATACATACTTATTTCCAAACTCATCAAGTTGTATACATTAAATATTTACAGCTTTTTGTTATGTCAATGATAATAGTTAAAAAAACAACAACAGTAACAGTCATTTATTTTGCTGCGGAGTCTGGGATTAGACAGGGTTCCGTGAGGCAGACCTTTCTCCGTCTCTCACAGTGGTGGTAAGGGCTGGGGTCACATGGAAAGTTCTTCTCAGGCTGAGGTGGGGGCTGAGAACATTCAAGCTGCTGGACCTGAAACAAGAGGGGCTCTTCAGGCATCTCTCTCCCTTTCCCTGTGCTCTTTGCCTGGTGGCCTCAGGGTAGCTGAAATTCTTACCGGTGAAAGGCTTCAAAGCATCCCAAGAGAAACTGGCAAAGGTGCATGACCTTTTCTCACACGGCCTCTGAAGCCACAGAGGGTCACGCCTTGTCACATTCAACTCAGTTTCCTGTGGCAGTCACAAAGACTATGAAAACAAACACAGTTAATGTACTTGAAGCTTTCCAAGTCGGTGCTTGGCATAGAGTAAGTCCTAGGTGGGTTAAAAAAAAAAAGAATACACAGGGATTCCTGAATTTTCTAGCTGGGGATTTTAGTGCTTACAAATAGACACGTATGCTCTAACTGGTCCATGAATGGGAACTTTCCTGTCTCCACAGACTCCATCTGCTGTTGCTGTATGTCTTTCTCTTCACTGCCCTTCTGCCCTTTCCTTCTTCACCTCCACATGGATATGCTAATAATCTGTATCTCATAGCTACGTACCGTCAAAGATTTGAACCTTGAATCTTCCTTTGAACTCATTCTTTCAGTCATTCGGCAATCACTGCTGAAGCGCCTGCTATGAGCAGGTCGCTGTTAGAGGACCTGGAGAGAGAGTGAAGACAGAATCTGGGTCTTCTGCCAGCATCTGAGCAAGCGGAGGCCAGCTTGTTAGCTTGCAGGCAGGGGAAAGCGCAGATCCTTCACAGTTCTTGACACCACGCAGGGGGAGGTGTGTTGTTCTATAAGGAACCACAGGATGAGTGTGTGTGTGCGCGCGCGCACGTGTGAGTGTGTGGTGGAGGTGGGACCCAGAGGAAGGACAATGGTCATAGCATGAGGATATGTGTATATATTTAGCGAAGGGGCCAGCGGAGGAGGCACCATGGGGAAAAGGACATTTGAGCTGGATCTCAAAAGGCGAGTAGGAGTCTTCCAGACAGACTCTGTAGGGAAGGGCATTTTCGGCAGAGGAATAGAATGTGCAAAGGCCCAGAGGAATGTTTGGGGAAACTGGGCAGTTTGACAAGAGCAGATAAAGAGGCAGCTCCAGGAATCCTGCCCAGAATTCCCAAGTTACCCCCATGCAGGTGGCCTTTGGCAACCTCATATGGTGCCATGGAGCTTTGAAGTCAGATGGAACTGAGTTTGAGTCAGACCTTGCACTTGGATCCTCTACGACATAAGAGAAAACCGTTCTCTGAGCTATAATCTCCTCCTCTTTAAAATGGGATAATAATATCTTCCTCACAGAGGTAGATAGAGATGAAATGAAATGATGTATGGGAAAGCACTTGGCATTGTTCCTGGCCTGTTGTGGGTACGTGAAAATAGTAATTATTACTCTCCTATAGGGCTGCTCCGAGGTGTGTGTGCACACACGTGAATACAGGAGGATAACAGGTGCCTCACAGGGAGGTATACATGGCAATTCCCTTTCCCCCTATTGTCTAATACCTTCCTTAATGGGAGGCAAATTAATGTGGAGTAAAGACAAACCAGGGTCCCAATTATAGCTCTGCCACTTACCACCTGTATCATTCTGGCAAATTACATCCCTTCTCTGAAGCTTCATTTTATTATCTGTAAAATGGGAGGTATTAAGTCCTAACTCATGGTATGAGGGTTAAAAGGGGATAATACATCTAAAGTACCTGGCATAGTTTTTAGGAGCTCAGAAACTATGACTGTGATGTGAAATTGCTTTGTACAGCATAAAGCACTGTACAATGTAAGAGGTTATTATTTTATTAAGGCAAAATTCATGGATCCAGAGGTTAGTAGCTATTTCAAGCCAAGGTTTCATTTTTCTGCTGACTCTTTGTTGTTGGGGATGGAGAAAAAACTATGCCTTCATTTCCTGTACTATCTGGTGACTGACATTATTCCTCACACCCTGCGGTCATCAGGCAAGCCACCAAGCAGCCCAACCAATGTCAAAACAAAACACAAGGTTGTGTCTTGACGTCCAGGAGAAAGAACATGTTAGTAATTGTGTGAAATGTGTTGGAACAAGGAACATGGAAAGTATGGTAAACAAGTTAAATTGACTGTGAAACCTACATAATAATTCTAAGACAGCTTAAAATTTGAGATTTGAAAATTTTCTATAAAAAAAATAAGAAAATTGTGAGCGCCATCTTGTGGAGAGATCTCTATTAAAACATCGTATTGGAGAATCACTTCTTCTATGTAGAACCTCTAAAAAGGCAGACAGCACCCATCCATCCATCCATCCACTTTCCCATACATCTATCCATTCATCCACCTAATAATCCATTCAATTATTTTTTCATTTGTTTGAATGCTTTCAATGCTTTGGTCCGGGGATGCCAGGACCCTGCTTGGAAGGAGCCTACAGAGGGTGATGGCAGATATGGGCAAACCAACAGTTCTGGGAACCTTAATGGAGGGCACTTAATTCAGTTCTTGTTGTCGTTGAGGTGCAGGAGACAAGCAAGGCAGGCTTCCTGATGGAAGCGGCACCTAAACTGACATCTGAAGGATGACGTTCTAGGTGAGAAGAGGAGAGCCCTAGAGTCCTAAATTGGGTTACTTTTTCTGTGCTGCCCTCCTGTCCCCCCTTAGTAGTGATGCCAAATTGGAGTGTGTCCAGCAGACAGTGGTCAGTGTGGTGAGAAGACACTCAAAGAAGCTGGGGAAGGGCTGTGAAATGAAGTGCCTGCTAAGTTGGACAGATTCTGTTACATAAGATGAATGCCACCTATTAATATTAGAAGGTATTAATAGCTGCTATTACGTTGAGTTCTTCCTTTAATAGAATTCATTATCCTCACATCAGCAAAGCTGTATTAGTATGGGCCATTGGTCAAGATGTGGGAATGGCCTCATTACACGTGGCTGGACACATAATAATGTTCTGCATCAGGAATCTACCTCTATTACCTGTTACAGGTTGCTAATTGATAAATGTATTATGGAAAAAAGGTTCAGCAACAAACTGGTTAAATTGGCCAGTGCTTGGCCCACATTGGAAGGATGGATGGCCCTTCAGCCATCATCCTCCGTCCCTTTGCAGACTCCTGGAATTAATGCTGAGCAGAACTTTTTGCCTTAGCGAAGCAAACAGTAGTCTCAGCAGACGTGAGCAGGGCCTGCTATCTTCAGACAGAACGAGTGCTCTTCAGCTCAGCACAGTCGCCACCATTCTCAATCGTCTCTGGACTTTAAGCTGTGCATCCGTTATCTTTTGCATCACCTTTACACTATTGCTCTCCTTATGGTAGAGAAGTATTTCCTTACACCCACATCTTTAGTAACACTAATGAAAAAAGTGACCAAAAAGGGGTTGCGTGTTCTATACAACACAGTGGAAAGAATATTTGTTTGTGGGATTAGAAAACATCCATATGTGTTTTATGTATAAACCAAGTGTATCTGTGCCTTAGAGCTTGGCCATCTCCTTCACTCACAGTACTTTCTTGGGCTTTGTGAGTATTTGCTTCAGGGTAAGCAGGAGCGGCCCTGAGCGGTGTCCTAGAGCAGACATTGTTGGCCTTGACTGTCCCCCTCCCTGGTGGCACCTCCTTCCCAGGTCCCTGCGCTGTCCATGAGCAGGCCGCCCACATTGAAAGGGCCATGGATGGGACTTAAGGGCAAAGCCTCTACATTTCAACCATTTCTTCTAATGGATCCTTGCTTCCCTTCTTTAGTTCAACTTAAGTCAAAAACAATGTGATGTTTTATTGGGATGGCCTTGGTGTTTCACTGTCTACAGTCAATTAGGTCTAAAATAATTTGTTTTCTTTGCAGCCAGCCAATGATCTGTGAGTCTACTAGTCAGGCTCCTGCCTCCCAGCCCTCACCCCCTCCGCAGTCAGGGTAAATGGAGTCTCAGCTTCAGGCTCTGTCCTCCCAGACTCCTTCCTCCAGGCTCTGGAGCTGGTCCTGTCTTCAGTGGGGCAGGTGGGAGGAGAGACACTGTGGGGATGAGCGTGAAGGCTGCCCGGCTGCCTGCCTGGATCTAATTCTTACCTGATCTGCTGTGAGGCTTCTGCTTTGTCCCTCTGACCAAATGCTAGCCCTTGAGGACCTGCCTTGAGGACCTTCCAGAACTTTCTGTTCCTATTTAGAACAGTTAAAGTGCTCAGATGAACTGTTTCTCCATTCAAGCTGCTGGCCCATTCAGCATTCTTCAGGGGAAAGGACTGTGAACAAGGAGGCCATAAAAAAGTAAAGAAGTTAGTCTGACCCCTCAAAAATATTTACCATACCCACTGGCCAATAGAAGGGAAACTCCACTGTATCAGAGAAACTGATGGTGTAATGTTCAGAAAATAATAGTGCTCCAAACTTAAATGATGTATAGACCCCCCCCCTTTTTTTTTTTTTGTGGCACGCGGGCCTCTCACCGCTGTGGCCTCTCCCGTGGCAGAGCACAGGCTCCGGATGCACAGGTTCAGCGGTCATGGCTCACAGGCCCAGCCGCTCCGCGGCATGTGGCATCTTCCCGGACTGGGGCACGAACCCGCGTCCCCTGCATCGACAGGCGGACTCTCAACCACTGTGCCACCAGGGAAGCCCTATAGACCCCTTTTAAAGAAAAAAATGCTGACCAGTTATTTTAGTATCATAAGTAACTTAACTTAAATACATGTAAACATTAACCTAAGTATAATCTCTTTAAAAACCAAAACAAATGTATACATTTAAATAAAACAACACCGTGCAAATGTTATCATTCAGATAAACATTTACAAATTTATAAAGTATAAACAAATCCACAAATCTAACAATATTCCTCTATTCTAAATAGTCTCCATTATAAATATCATGATATCTTTGTTTTTACAGCATGTAGTGAGTGTACTTGTTTTTCACTTGACAATGACCATATCATTTGTGTGGAAGTCGTCCTGTTCAACTTCCATTAGCCTGAGTTAGCAAACAGTTCTCTTTGTCCTCTATGCTGTCATAAACACAAACCTGCACGCAGATATGGAAATTCTGTGGTTGAGCTTGTCGGCCAGTTGATCCACAAGATACTTGTATTAATCATTTTTAGATTTTCATCAAAATGAAAACACAAAATTAAAATAAAATGTCAAAAACTCATGAACCCAGAGAAAACGTCCCAAGGCTGTAGTTTGAGAAACACGAGTGTGAAAAGCCCAATGGCATGACTGTCTCCCTGGTGTGGGAAATAGAGGGGAGAACGAGGGACTTAAACTGTCAGAGGGTGCCCAGATTAGTTTCTATCTGCTTTAATCTATGTCTCCTCAAAGCTGGTCTGCTCTCAGATTTACTGGGGAAACAGAGGCAGCTCAACTACTCATACGAGTTTTGATCCTCGACTCTCATTCTGTGTCTGACTGTCTGCTGCCAGACCTCTCCTGCAGTGAGTGCTTGCCAACCTCCATCCTCAGGTATCTCAAAACAGATCTGAGGTCTTCTCAGGAGCTACTCAGAGTGGGGTTAACGGTTGGACTAATTTGATGCCCAATCCACTGATTTTGGGGCCAGAGCAAACAGAATTCTCCCTCATCACCCAACCCTGATTGGGGTGGGATTAGCACAGAGCTTATGTTCTAGAATTAGACTGCTCTTTGATGTCGAGAGTGTCCAGGTGGGGAGTTGGGAGGACAGCAAGTTCAGTTTCTACAATCTCATAGCTCCGACCTCACTTAATTTGGAAAGTCTCAGAACAGTAGCAGATGAGGCCCTTCCGCCCTTGTTGAAAGATGACACTGAAGGCACAGCCAAAGAGCTTCATCCCACCAGTGGCTGCCGCGCAATGAAGTTAGAAGGAACCTCAGGCCATCTTTCCTTCCTAATGGCTGGAAACATATGTCTCAGGCAGAATTTATGAAGATACCACTTTATTCTTTGTCTCCTCATTTGTGAGTCAGTACACAAATAACTTGTTTTCTGGAGCTTCAAGGAAGCTCAGATTGACATGTTAGCCAGGAAGTAATATGCCCTCTTTCTGGGATGGCTGTCCATACGCATTCCAATCCAGATAAAAATATGTCAGAGCTTGTTCAAAATCTATCAATTGGGCCATTTTCTCAATGGCAAACAGATGGCTCCTTTGAGTTATTCAGAGGCAGAACATTTTCCCTTTTGTTCATCTCAGTTTTTATGGTTTAAAAGAATTAGTGTTTAATCCCAATTCCAAAATCGTTAATTAGTTTATATTTGCTTCAGTAAATCTGTTAAATAGATTTTTATCACGTCAGCTACATCTCCCTGGCAGCATCTGGTATCAAGTTTGCAGAAATAATGTTGGTTTTTACAGCCAAAAATCAGAGGTTAAACCTCCAGGACTACAGATGTGACAGCATTAAAGGGAAATTCATCACCACAAAGGCTTTCATTCCCACATATTTTAGAATCAGCCCAAACATGAACCAATGTTCTTTTTTCTCTTTCATTCTCAAGGAGCACAGTGGCTGAGTTCCTTTTTGATTTATGTGTGTGATTGTTGTTGATGAGAGCTCCTGGGGAGACCTCAGCCCACCCCAGCCATAGCCTTGGAAAATTAGCAGAGGACCTTCTTGCTCAACCCCTTTTCTGTTGCTTTCAGGGGCTTCCATCCCAGGCTAGTGCTATACAAGACCAAGGCAATTTATCGATTCAGTTGATAAAGGGTGGAGTAGGAAGAGCTGGGCAGACACAAGCTCTGTAACTTCATCTACAGGTAGGGGGCATAATAGAGCAGTAAAAGTAAGGTGGACACTTGAATCAGCAGACTTGGGGGAAACAATTAATTAAAAGACAGAAAATAATCCTAAAGGCTGGGAATATTTGGGGGAGTGGGAGAAGGGGGAATTGGATGAAGATAGTCATAGGGTACAAACTTCCTATAAGATAAATAGGTCCTAGGTGTATAATGCACACGATAGATATAATTGACACTGCTGCACATTATATTGGAAAGTTGTTAAGAGAGTAAATCCTAAGAGTTCTCATCACAAAGAAAAAAATACATATTTTTCAGATTCTTTAATGTATCTATATGAGATAATGGAAGTTCACTACACTTGTGGTCATCATCTCGTACTGTAAGTCAAATCATCATGTCGTACAACTTGAGCAGTGCTGTGTGTCAATTATATCTCAATAAAACTGGAAGAACAAAAGACTGGGGGTGTTTGAGTAATAGGGAAAGGCTGTTGGACAGTAGTAATCAATCTAGGTATCTGTGGTAGGCTGGTCCTTGAGGATATCCACATCCCAATCCTCAGAAACTGTGAATGTTACCTTACGGGGCAAAAGTGACCTTACAGATGTGATTAAGTGAAGGCTCTTGTGAAGGGGAGATTATCCTGGATTCTTTGGGTGGGCCCTAAATGTAGCCACAGGTGGCTTTATAGGAGAGAGGCAGAGTGAGATTAGAAAGAAGAGAAGGCAAGGTGGTGATGGAAACAGAGACTGAAGTGATGCCCTTTGAAAATGGAGGAAGGAGCCACAAGCCAAGGAATTCAGGCAGGCACTCGCAGCTGAAAAGACAAGGAAATGGATTCTCCTCTCACAGCTTCCAGAAGGAACCAGCACTGCTAGTACCTTGACTTTAGTGAAACTGATTTCAGACCTCTGACGACCAGAACTGTGAAATAATAAGTTTGTGTTGTTTTAAGCCACCACCTTTGTGGTAATTTGTTACGGCAGCCATAGGAAAAGAATGCAAGTATCTTTTCCTTGCCTGATGCCCAAGAGTTCCACTGCAGCAGTCAGAAGTATTTTCCAGGGGCAAGGAGAGCTGGAGGGGGTCAGCATAGGGCATTCCCTTCCTCAGGAAGTTCCTCCTTGTTATAGGCATGGTCAGCTGCAGCTGGAAGTAGACATGGAAACAACAGCTGTGAAGATCTGTGCGGTGGGGAAAGAACATTTCTGAGCATCATGAACTGTAGGCAATTGTAGACACAGAGACTGAGAATTCTCAGCAATTGACGTATTTGCATAAATATTGGGAAAAGGCCAGATAAGTATGGAGAGCGTAGGTCAGAGGTAGTTGGAGAGCAGAGGTGCTCAGGGAAGAGGATCCACACAGGGATGAGGCCAGAGGTGCCACCTTCGGTACATCCAGTGCTTTGGTGCAGAGGGACTGGCAGTGAACAGCCAAGCTTCTGTGGTCTTGACTTCAGGTGGAAAATCTGTGGAGGGTGGGAGGGGGTCTGAGTGCAGATCTCTGGATCCAACATCCCCGTTTCATTCAGAATAACTCTGGGTGTGTATGTTGAACACATTGATTTTCCAGATTGGATTTCATTTAGAAAATATTCCACTGGTGAAAAAAATTTTTTTGACACTCTTAATTTTGATATAATTTTAAATGTTCAGAAAATTGCACTAGTATAAAGGACTCCCGTATATCCCTCATCTAGATTCACCAAGAGTTAGCTTTTTGCCCCATTTACATGATCACTGCTCTCTATTTTGAAATACAAACATATCTGAACTATTTGAGGGTAAGTAGGCATTAATTATAACCCCTTTAGCCCTAAATATGTCAGTGTGTATTTTTTTAAAATGAGGGCATTTTGTAATTTGTCATTTGTACTACAGTAAAATTATGAAAATTGGAAAATTTAACGTGGACCAAATGCTATCATCCAATCCACAGTCCAAATTCAAATTTTGCCAATTGTCTTTAAAGCTATTTTTTTCCTGGTCCAGGATCTGATCCAGGTTCACATATTGCATTTAGTTTTCATGTTTCTCCAGTCTTCTTTAATTTGGAATATTTCCGCAGCTTTTGTCTTTCATGGCCCTGACATTTTTGAAGAGTACAGGTCAGTTATTTTGTAAATTACCCATCAACTTGGGTTTGGATAGTGTTTCCTCAGGACAGGATTCAGATCACGCATTTTTAGCTTGAATATGACAGAAGTGATGCTGTGTCCTTTTCTGAACGTTGTATTGGAAGGGACATGATGTTGCTTTTTCCCATTATTGGTGATGGTAACATTCATCCCTTGATTAAGGTGGTGTCTTCCAGGCTTCTCCACTGTAAGTTCTCATTTTCCTGTTTGTAATTAATTTGTGGAAAGATACTTTAAAACTATGTAAATAGGAGGAGCTTCAAGATGGCGGAAGAGTAAGACGCGGAGATCACCTTCCTCTCCACAAATACATCATAAATACATCTACATATGGAACAACTCCTACAGAACATCTACTGAACGCTGGCAGAAGACCTCAGACCTCCCAAAAGGCAAGAAACTCCCCCACGTACCTGGGTAGGGCAAAAGAAAAAAGAATAAACAGAGACAAAAGAATAGGGATGGGACCCGCACCAGTGGGAGGGAGCTGTGAAGGAGGAAAGGTTTCCACACACTAGGAAGGCCCTTCACTGGCGGAGACGGGGGTGGCAGAGGGGGAAGCTTCAGAGCCACGGAGGAGAGCGCAGCAACAGGGGTGCAGAGGGCAAAGCGGAGAGATTCCTGCACAGAGGATTGGTGCCGACCAGCACTCACCAGCCCGAGAGGCTTGTCTGCTCACCCACAGGGACGGGCGGGGGCTGGGAGCTGAGGCTCGGCTTCGGAGGTCGGATCCCAGGGAGAGGACTGCGGTTGGCTGCGTGAACACAGCCTGAAGGGGTTAGTGCACCATGGCTAGCCGGGAGGGAGTCCGGGGAAAAGTCTGGACCTGCCGAAGAGGAAAGAGAGTGTTTCTTGCCTCTTTGTTTCCTGGTGCGCGAGGAAGAGGGGATTAAGAGCGCTGCTTAAAGGAGCTCCAGAGACGAGCGCGAGCCGGGGCTAAAAGCGCGGACCCCAGAGATGGGCATGAGACGCTAAGACTTTTGCTGCCGCCACCAAGAAGCCTGTGTGCGAGCACAGGTCACTATCCACACCCCCCTTCCAGGGAGCCTGTGCAGCCCGCCACTGCTAGGGTCCCGGGATCCAGGGACAACTTCCCTGGGAGAACGCACGGCGCGCCTCAGGCTGGTGCAACGTCCCGCTGGCCTCTGCCGCCGCAGGCTCGCCCCACACTCCGTGCCCCTCCCTCCCCCGCGGCCTGAGTGAGCCAGAGCCCCCGAATCAGCTGCCCCGTCCTGTCTGAGCGAAGAACAGACGCCAGAGGGCGACCTACACACAGAGGCAGGGCCAAATCCAAGCTGAACCCCGGGAGCTGTGCGAACAAAGAAGAGAAAGGGAGATTTCACCTAGCAGCATCCGGACCAGTGGATTAAATGCCCACAATCAACTTGATGTACCCTGCATCTGTGGAATACCTGAATACACAACGAATCATCCCAAATTAAGGAGGTGGAATTTGGCAGCAACGATATATATATATTTTTCCCTTTTCTCTTTTTATGTGTATGTGTATGCTTCTTGTGTGATTTTGTCGGTATAGCTTTGCTTTTACCATTTGTCCTAGGGTTCTGTCTGTTTTTTTTTCTTTTTTTAACTTAAAAATTTTTTTCTTAATAATTATTTTTTATTTTAATAACTTTATTATATTCTACTTTATTTTATATTCTCTCTCTCTCTCTCTCTCTCTCTCTCTCTCTCTCTTTCTTTCTTTCTTTCTTTTCTTATTTTTTCTTCCTGTTATTCTGAGCCATGTGGATGAAAGGCTTTTGGTGCTCCAGCCAGGCATCAGGCCTGTGCATCTGAAGTGGGAGAGCCAAGTTCAGGACACTGGTCCACAAGAGACCTCCCAGCTCCATGTAGTATCAAACGGCAAAAATCTCCCAGAGATCTCCATCTCAACTCCAAGACCCAGCTTCACTCAATGGCCAGCAAGCTACAGTGCTGGACACCCTATGCCAAACAACTAGCAACACAGGAACACAACCCCATCCATTAGCAGAGAGGCTGCCTAAAATCATAATAAGGTCACAGACATCCCAAAACACAACACCAGACGTGGACCCGCCCACCAGAAAGACAAGATCCGGCCTCATCCACCAGAACACAGGCACTAGTCCCCTCCACCAGGAAGCCTACACAACCCACTGAACCAACATTAGTCACTGGGGACAGACACCAAAAAACCCAAACGGGAACTACGAACCTGCAGCCTGTGAAAAGGAGACCCCAAACACAGTAAGTTAAGCAAAATGAGAGGACAGAAAAACACGCAGCAGATGAAGGAGCAAAGTAAAAACCCACCAGAACAAACAAACGAAGAGGAAATAGGCAGTCTACCTGAAAAAGAATTCAGAATAATGATAGTAAAAATGATCAAAAATCTTGAAAATAGAATACAGAAAATACAAGAAACGTTTAACAAGGACCTAGAAGAACTAAAGAGCAAACAAACAGTGATGAACAGCACAATAAATGAAATTAAAAATTCTCTAGAAGGGATCAATAGCAGAATAACTGAGGCAGAAGAATGGATAAGTGACCTGGAAGATGAAATAGTGGAGATAACTACTGCGGAGCAGAATAAACAAAAAAGAGTGAAAAGAATTGAGGACAGTCTCAGAGACATCTGTGACAACATTAAACACACCAACATTCACATTAAAGGGGTCCCAGAAGAAGAAGAGAATAAGAAAGTGACTGAGAAAATATTTGAAGAGATTATAGTTCAAAACTACAATGAGATATCATCTCACACCAGTCAGAATGGCCATCATCAAAAAATCTAGAAACAATAAATGCTGGAGAGGGTGTGGAGAAAAGGGAAACCTCTTACACGGTTGGTGGGAATGTAAATTGATACAGCCACTGTGGAGAACAGTATGGAGGTTCCTTAAAAAGCTACAAATAGAACTACCATATGACCCAGCAATCCCACTACTGGGCATATACCCTGAGAAAACCATAATTCAAAAAGAGTCATGTACCAAAATGTTCATTGCAGCTCTATTTACAATAGCCCAGAGATGGAAACAACCTAAGTGTCCATCATCGGATGAATGGATAAAGAAGATGTGGCACATATATACAATGGAATATTACTCAGCCATAAAAAGAGACGAAATTGAGCTATTTGTAATGAGGTGGATAGACCTAGAGTCTGTCATACAGAGTGAAGTAAGTCAGAAAGAGAGAGACAAATACCGTATGCTAACACATATATATGGAATTTAAGAAAAAAAAATGTCATGAAAAACCTAGGGGTGAAACAGGAATAAAGACACAGACTTACTAGAGAATGGACTTGAGGCTATGGGGAGGGGGAAGGGTAAACGGGGACAAAGCGATAAAGAGGCATGGACATATATACACTACCGAATGTAAGGTAGATAGCTAGTGGGAAGCAGCCACATAGCACAGGGAGATCAGCTCGGGGCTTTGTGACCGCCTGGAGGGGTGGGATAGGGAGGGTGGGAGGGAGGGAGACGCAAGCGGGAAGAGATATGGGAACACATGTATATATATAACTGATTCATTTTGTTGTGAAGCTGAAACTAACATACCATTGTAAAGCAATTATACTCCAATAACGATGTTAAAAAAAAAAAAAAAACTTCCCTAATATGGGAAAGGAAATAGTTAATCAAGTCCAGGAAGCACAGAGAGTCCCATACAGGATAAATCCAAGGAGAAACATGCCAGAACACATTAATCAAACTATCAAAAATTAAATACAAAGAAAAAATATTAAAAGCGGCAAGGGAAAAACAACAAATAACACACAAGGGAATCCCCATAAGGTTAACAGCTGATCTTTCAGCAGAAACTCTGCAAGCCAGAAGGGAGTGGCAGAACATATTTAAAGTGATGAAGGAGAAAAACCTACAACCAAGATTACTCTATCCAGCAAGGATCTCATTCAGATTTGATGGAGATATTAAAACCTTCACAGACAAGCAAAAGCTAAGAGAATTCAGCACCACCAAACCAGCTCTACAACAAATGCTTAAGGAACTTCTCTAGGGAGGAAACACAAGAGAAGGAAAAGACCTACAATAACAAACCCAAAACAATTAAGAAAATGGTAATAGGAACATATATATCAATAATTACCTTAAATGTAAATGGATTAAATGCTCCAACCAAAAGACATAGACTGGCTGAATGGATACAAAAACAAGACCCGTATATATGCTGTCTACAAGAGACCCACTTCAGCCCTAGAGACACATACAGACTGAAAGTGAGGGGATGGAAAAATATATTCCATGCAAATGGAAACCAAAAGAAAGCTGCAGTAGCAATTCTCATATCAGACAAAATAGTCTTTAAAATAAAGACTATTACAAGAGACAAAGAAGGACACTACATAATGATCAAGGGATCGATCCAAGAAGAAGATATAACAATTGTAAATATTATGCACCCAACATAGGAGCACCTCAATACATAAGGCAAATACTAACAGCCATAAAAGGGGAAATTGACAGCAACACAATCATAGTAGGGGACTTTAACACCCCACTTTCACCAATGGACAGATCATCCAAAATGAAAATAAATAAGGAAACACAAACTTTAAATGATACATCAAACAAGATGGACTTAATTGATATTTAGAGGACATTCCATCCAAAAACAACAGAATACACATTCTTCTCAAGTGCTCATGGAACATTCTCCAGGATAGATCATACCTTGGGTCACAAATCAAGCCTTGGTAAATTTAAGAAAATTGAAATCGCATCAAGTATCTTTTCCAACCCCAACACTATGAGACTAGATATCAATTACAGGAAAAAATCTGTAAAAAAATACAAACACATGGAGGCTAAACAATACACTACTTAATAACCAAGAGATCACTGAAGAAATCAAAGAGGAAATTACAAAATACCTAGAGACAAATGACAATGAAAACACGACGATCCAAAACCTATGGGATTCAGCAAAAGTAGTTCTAAGAGGGAAGTTTATAGCAATACAATCCTACTTCAAGAAACAACAAACATCTCAAATAAACAACCTAACATTACACCTAAAGCACTTAGAGAAAGAAGAACAAAAAAACCCCAAAGTTAGCAGAAGGAAAGAAATCATAAACATCAGATCAGAAATAAATGAAAAAGAAATGAAGGAAACGATAGCAAAGATCAATAAAACTGAAAGCTTGTTCTTTGAGAAGATAAACAAAATTGATAAAGCATTAGGCAGACTCATCAAGAAAAAAAGGGAGAAGACTCAAATCAATAGAATTAGAAATGAATAAGGAGAAGTAACAACCAACATTGCAGAAATACAAAGGATCATGAGAAATTACTACAAGCAACTCTGTGCCAATAAAATGGACAACCTGGAAGAAATGGACAAATTCTTAGAAATGCACAATGTTCTGAGACTGAACCAGGCAGAAATAGAAAATATGAACAGACCAATCACAAGCACTGAAATTGAAACTGTGATTAAAAATCTTCCAACAAACAAAAGCCTAGGTCCAGATGGCTTCACAGGCGAGTTGTATCAAATGTTTAGAGAAGAGCTAACACCTATCCTTAAATTCTTCCAAAATATAGCAGAGGGAGGAACACTCCCAAACTCATTCTATGAGGCCACCATCACCCTGATACCAAAACCAGACAAAGATGTCACAAAGAAAGAAAACTACAGGCGAATATCACTGATGAACATAGATGCAAAAATCCTCAACAAAATACTAGCAAACAGAATCCAACAGCTAATTAAAAGGATCATACAGCATGATCAAGTAGGGTTTATCCCAGGAATGCAAGGATTCTTCAATATATGCAAATCAATCAATGTGATACAGCATATTAACAAATTGAAGGAGAAAAACCATATGATCATCTCAATAGATGCAGAGAAAGCTTTTGACAAAATTCATCACCCATTTATAATAAAAACCCTCCAGAAAGTAGGCATAGAGGGAACTTTCCTCAACATAATAAAGGCCATATATGACAAACCCACAGCCAACATCGTTCTCAATGGTGAAAAACTGAAACCATTTCTTCTAAGATCAGGAACAACACAAGGTTGTCCACTTTCACCATTATTATTCAACATAGTTTTGGAAGTTTTAGCCACAGCAATCAGAAGTAAAAGAAATAAAAGGAATCCAAATTGGAAAAGAAGTAAAGCTGTCACTGTTTGCAGATGACATGATACTATACATAGAGAATCCAAGAGATGCTACCAGAAAACTACTAGAGCTAATCAATGAATTTGGTAAAGTAGCAGGATACAAAATTAATGCACAGAAATCTCTGGCATTCCTACACACTAATGATGAAAAATCTGAAAGTGAAATTTAGAAAACACTCCCATTTACCATTGCAACAAAAAGAATAAAATATCTAGGAATAAGCCTCCCTAAGGAGACAAAAGACCTGTATGCAGAAAATTATAAGACACTGATGAAAGAAATGAAAGATGATACAAATAGATGGAGAGATATACCATGTATTTGGATTGGAAGAATCAACATTGTGAAAATGAATCTACTACCCAAAGCAATCCACAGATTCAATGCAATCCCTATCAAACTACCACTGGCATTTCTCACTGAAATTCAACAAAAAATTTCACAATTTGTATGGAAACACAAAAGACCCTGAATAGCCAAAGCAATCTTGAGAAAGAAAAATGGAGCTGGAGGAATCAGGCTCCCTGACCTCAGACTATACTACAAAGCTACAGTAATCAAGACAGTATGGTACTGGCACAAAACCAGAAATATAGATCAATGGAACAGGATAGAAAGCCCAGAGATAAACTCACGCACATATGGTCACCTTATCTTTGATAAAGGAGGCAAGAATATACAGTGGAGAAAAGATAGCCTCTTCAATAAATGGTGCTGGCAAAACTGGACAGGTACATTTAAAAGTATGAAATTAGAACACTCCCTAACACCATACAGGAAAATAAGCTCAAAATGGTTAAAGACCTAAATGTAAGGCCAGACACTATCAAACTCTTAGAGGAAAACATAGGCAGAACACTCTATGACATAAATCACAGCAAGATCTTTTTTGATCCACCTCCTAGATTAATGGAAATAAAAAATAATAAACAAATGAGACCTAATGAAACTTAAAAGCTTTTGCACAGCAAAGGAAACCATACAGAAGACAAAAAGACAACCCTTAGAATTGGAGAAAGTATTTGCAAATGAAGCAACTGACAAAGGATTAATCTCCAAAATATACAAGCAGCTCATGCAGCTCAATATAAAAAAAACGAACAACCCAATCCAAAAATGTGCAGAAGACCTAAATAGTCATTTCTCCAAAGAGATGTACAGATTGCCAACAAACACATGAAAGAATGCTCAACATCATTAATCATTAGAGAAATGCAAATCAAAACTACAATGAGATATCATCTCACACCGGTCAGAATGGCCATCATCAAAAAATCTACAAACAATAAATGCTGGAGAGGGTGTGGAGATAAGGGAACCCTCTTGCACTGTTGGTGGGAATGTAAATTGATAGAGTCACTATGGAGAACAGTATGGAGGTTCCTTAAAAAACTAAAAATAGAACTACCATACAACCCAGCAATCCCAGTACTGGGCATATACTCTGAGAAAACCATAATTCAAAGAGAGTCATGTACCAAATGTTCATTGCAGCTCTATTTACAATAGCCAGGACATGGAAGCAACCTAAGTGTTCATGAACAGATGAATGGATACAGAAGATGTGGCACATATATACAATGGAATATTACTCAGCTGTAAAAAGAAATGAAATTGAGTTATTTGTAGTGAGGTGGATGGACCTAGAGTCTGTCATACAGAATGAAGTAAGTTAGAAAGAGAAAAACAAATACCGTATGCTAACACATGTATATGGAATCTAAAAAAAAAAAAAAAAAGATCATGAAGAACCTAGGGGCAAGACGGGAATAAAGACAGACACAGGCCTACTAGAGAATGGACTTGAGAATATGGGGAGGGGGAAGGGTAAGCTGTGACAAAGTGAGAGAGTGGCATGGACATATATACACTACCAAACGTAAGGTAGATAGCTAGTGGGAAGCAGCCACATAGCACAGGGAGCTCAGCTCGGTGCTTTGTGACCACATAGAAGGGTGGGATAGGGAGGGTGGGAGGGAGTGAGATGCAAGAGGGAAGAGATATAGGAACATATGTTTATGTATAACTGATTCACTTTGTTATAAAGCAGAAACTAACGCACCTTTGTAAAGCAGTCGTACTCCAATAAAGATGTTAAAAAAAATCAACAAAAAAACTATGTAAATATCCTGTGCTTTATCAAACTATCTTGGCATCCATTGATAATTCCTAGTTGAATCTATTATTATTATAATGATTGCAAAATGGCGATTTTTCTAACTCCATCATTTCTTCTACATTAATTAGTTGTCATAATTTTATAAAAGAGCTCTTTCTTTTATCTCCCATTTATGTAGTCATGTATTTAATTGTATTTCTATACACTTATAGATCTTATTTTATTCACTGGGTTATAAGTCATTGCTATCAGTATTTATTTTAATACTCACGTTGACCCAGATTTGGCTATTGGGAGTCCCCTCAAGTTGGTTCCTATATTTTTTGATATATTTCTATAATTTTTTTGAGCACTTCTTTACTTTCTGTGACAAGATATTCTAGGTCCTTCTTGTCTCAACCTTGGAATCAGCTATTTCACCAAGGAAACCTGGTTCGGTATGTTATTATAAGACATAATATTTAGAAGATTCGGGCAATAGGTGTGTTCATTGTTACTGGCATATCATTGCTTCTAGGCCCTTTCAGCTTACAGATCTAGAAAACACCCTCCACCACCACCACCAACAAACAGCTATCTGTCTCTCTATTCCATACGTCTAATTCCAATTCTACACGACAGGGTTCATCCTAAACTCCCATACCATGTTTGTAACAACTGTCTCTCACAGTGAGATACCTGGCTCCCACCATTTCAATCTATTTGTTCATTTGCTCAATCCAATTTTTCACAGAAAGTGGTTTCAGAATTGCTAACCCATACTGCAAGAACAAAGCCTATAGTAGAATTATTTATTTACAGGGGTTTTTTTGCCTTTATATTGAAGGTACATAGTCAAAGCACTGTGCTTAAAACTCACTTGGATTTGTTATCTTGTTTTTTTCTCCTTCACTATGGTTACGTTACTCTTTTAAATTATGGTTAGGTTCATTTTTCTTTCTGCTTATATTCAACTTTAGAGTTTTCAAACTGACGTCCATATTGATTTGATTTATTTTGTAAAAAGAAAGTCTTTAAAACATTAACATGGGATTTCCCTGGTGGCACAGTGGTTAAGAATCTGCCTGCCAATTCAGGGGACACGGGTTTAATCCCTGGTCCAGGAAGATCCCACATGCCGTGGAGCAACTAAGCCCGTGAGCCACAACTACTGAAGCCCGCGTACCTAGAGCCCATGCTCCGCAACAGGAGAAGCCACTGCAATGAGAAGCCCATGCAGCACAAAGAAGAGTAGCCCCTGCTCACCACAACTAGAGAAAGCCTGCACACAGCAACAAAGACCCAACCCAGCCAAAAATAAATAAATTTATTTAAAAAAACAACATTAACATGATTCCAAACTCCAAACTGTATAAAAATTCACTCTCACTGAAGCATTACTGCTTTATCCACCCGGCTCTCATCCACACCTGTAGGTAACAATTCTCATTAGTTTCTGGTTTGTCTTTTCTCACTTTCCTTTTGCTATTAAGTAAGCAATTACATGTAAATTTCTTATTTCCTCTTCTCACACAAAATTTAGAATTCTGTATATATCCTTTTGCTGTCTGCTTTTTTACTTACAAAATATGTTCTGGAAGTCACTGCATATCACTTCATAGACCATCCCTATTGTCTTTTACCACTGCACAGTACTCCATTGTGTGGATACAATTTAGTTTATTCAGCATATCTATGTATGAACATTTAAGTTGTTTCCAATATTTTGCAATTACAAATAATGCTGCAATGAATAAACTTGTGTATATATCACTTTGTATTGTTGCAGGTGTATTTTCAGAGTAAATTCCTAGAAGTGGATTTCTGGAACAAAAGGTAAGTGCATATATATTTTTATTAAATACTGCCAAATTCCCCTCCATAAGGCTGCATAATCTTGCATTCCTAACAGCAGTGGATGAGAGTGTTTATTTCTCCTTGGCCTTGCCAACACAATGTAGTGCCAAGTTTTAAAATTTTTGCTAATTTGATAGATGATAAATGGTATTTCAGTGTAGTTTTAATTTGCATTTCTCTTTTTATGAGTTGAATGACTTCTCATAAGTTTCAGAACCATTTAATATCTTTTTTGGGGGGTAAATTGTTCATGAATTTTTGCCCATTTGTCTCTCAGGTGTTTGGCCCCTGTGTCCTCAATTTGTAAGTGTTCCTTATGTATTATGGATATTAGACCTTTAACTAAGACATGTGTTGCAAATATTTCTTTTTGGAAAAAAGGTTTAATATCACTATTTTAGATGGTTAGTAACTAGTTATAAATATGTATACTTGTGTTGACCGTTGACAAACTCTATGCTGTTTACACCTGTGTGTGGGGGGAATAATTATAAACCTCAAATACCCTTGATTTAGCCTAGATTAAAATGAAAGTTAAATAGCCTTTTCAACAAATAGTATTGGAGCAATTGGCCATCTATAGGCAAAAAACAAAACAAAACAAAAAACCCCTCAACCTGTCTCACACTTTATAGAAAAATCAATTCAAAGTGGAAAATTGTAGGAGATAAAACTATAAAACTTTTAGAAAGAAATATAGGAGACAATCTCGGGGATTGTCTAGGCAAAGAGTCCTCAGACTTGAAACCAAAAGCATAAGAAAATGGACAAATTAGCTATGAATGGAGTATAACCTTTAAACATTGTGAATCACTATTTTTTGCACCTGTAACTTATATAATATTATATATCAATTAGACTTCAATAAAATAAAATAGGAAATAAATTTAAAAAGAAGAAAAAAAGAAAATGGATAAATTAGACCTCATTAAAATTATAAGGTTTTTCTCTGTGAAAGCCTATATGAAGAGGATATAAAAAAAAAAAGCTATAGATTGGGAAAAAATATTTGCAAACCTCATGTCTGACAAAGGACTAGTATCTGCAGTATATAAAGAATGCTCAAAACTCTACAGTAGAAAACCAAACAGTCCAATTAGAAAATGGCTAGAATATAAATAATGCCAAAAATAATGGTACAACCGCTCTGGAAAACAGTTTGACAGTTTTTTTTTTTTTTTTTTAAATAAAAACTAGTATACAAGCCAGCCATTGCGCTTTTGGGATTTATCCCAGAGAAATGAAGACTTATGTTCACACAATAGTGCACAAATATTTATAGGAGCTTTATCTGTAAAAGCCAAAAACTAGAATCAGCCCAGGTATCCTTCAGCAGGTGAATGGTTAAGCAAACTGTGGTTCATACATATCATGGAATACTGCTCAGCAGTAAAAGGAACAGACCATTGATAGATGCAACAACTTGGATAAATCTGCAAAGGAATTCTCCTGAGCAAAAAAAGCCAATCCCAAAATGTTACATATTGTATGATTCCATTTATATAATATTCCTGAAGTGAAAAAATTTAGAAATGAGGGGACAGATTTCTGGTTTGTAGAGGTTAGGTCTGGGGGAAGGGAAGAGATTTGGGAGGGAGGTGGGTGTGATTATAAAAGGGCAAATGAAGGATCCTTGTGTTGTTGGAACTGCTCAATGTCTTGACTGTTGTGGTGGATACATGATCCTACACAGGTGACAAAATTGTACGGAACTTACGTACACACACACAAATGAGTACAAGTAAAACTGAGGAAATTGGAATAAGATGGGGAAATTGTATCCATATCAATATGCTAGTTGTGATATTATGCTATAATTTTGCAAAACTAAACAAAATGTTTTTTTACTCATGGGGGAAACTGGGAAAAGTATACAAAGTATCTCTATGTATTATTTCTACAGTTGCATGTGTTTCTACAATTACCTTAAAAATTCAATAAAAAAATTAAAGCCAAAGCCTGCACATTTTTAGCAAAAACCTTGAGAGAATCTTTAAAGAGCCGTCAATCCTTCTGCTTTAAGAATGTAGAGCCCTGCCAGTAGGATCCACTCACTAACTCATTCACCAAGCATTTACCAATGTACATACACTCTGACAGGCATGACCCAGATGTAGCCCATGCCCTAAGGATCTCAGAGGCTGGGAGGGAAGACAGGGGTGGGTGCACACGCAACTCTCTGATACCAGGTGCGAAGAACTGAGAGCTATGGTAAAAGCCCAGGTGGGAGCCCAGAGGACGGTTCATCCCTGGGAAGGACAGGCATTTGAGATTGGCTTTGAAGGATAAACAGGAATATGAGAAGCTAGACAGGGGAAGGTATTCTAAGGAGAAAAGGCAGGATAAACCCAGGCAGAGAGGCCTGACAGCCTCCAGCCTGCTGGGGCACAGAGGTGAGCAGTTTGCCAGCAATACAACACAGGGAGAGTGGGCATGTAATGCAAAGGAAGCTGGAAAGGTTAGTGACAACCTCCTCTGGAAACTGACTAAGGGGCTCTAAAAGGTTATGGAAAAAATTCTGGAGACTATTTCCTTAGTAAATTTGCATATTTGGAGAGTTCGATTTTATATTCATTTTGGTATCTGGTATCTCCCTATCTGCTTTATCACATATTGCTGCCTCCGTTGAAACTAAGGCAAGAGTCTCATTCTAAAATCCTATTACACCTACATTTCTAAGGGGTTGGGAGCCTCATGGGGAGAAGAGAGGGAGACACAGAGAGAAAGACACATATATACAGATATACACAGAAAGAGAGAAAGACCAAAACAGAGAGAGAAAGAGAGACAGAGAGCGAGAGGGAGCCAGAGTCAGACAGGGAAGAGTCTCAAAAATGGACATGGGAAAGGCCGTGCTTCAGCTGGTCTAAGAGACCACCAGAGGTCAGGCTTGTGTCCTTCAAGAGGAAGCTGAGAGGCATTTGCTAAACACTGGGTCTCACCTGAGGACCATTCAGAGGAATTTATTCCACTTTAATATACTATGGAGTTAGCAGCTTTGAAATTCTTTACCACCAAGGGGTCCTTAAAAGCAATGAAGCAGGAATATCGGGAATGACCCACATGTCGGTCCTGCTTGTTTATAACCCTCAGGGCCACAATAAAAGGCAAGTTTAATCATCTGGTGATTCTGCGCTTGTGAG